>NC_080791.1:97824468-99101552 GCF_028018385.1 Neofelis nebulosa
GATGTGTCAGCCCCTATTCTAGGCCGTGGGGAACAAAAGAGAATCAGACAAGGCACCCTGCCCTTGAGAAGCTAATTTGGGGACCATGCGGTAGGTGCCATGAGGATGGGTATTCAGAGGACTCTAGGGCAGCACCTAGAAGAGGGGGTTCTGGGAAGGCTTCCTGGGAGAGGTGGCATATGAGCTGAATCTTGAAGGCTGGGGAGGAATTGGCCAGATAAGTAAAAACGGGAAAAGGGGCACCTGGGTGGCCCAGTTGGTTGGGCATCCGACTCTTGATTTTGGCTCAGGTCATGATCTCATGGTTTGCGAGTTTGAGCCCTGCGTCAGGCTCCACACCGACAACACAGAGCCCGCTTGGGATTCCCTCTCTCCCTCTCTCCCTGCCCCTTCCCTGTGCCTTCTCTCCTTCCCTCTCTCTCTGTCTCAAAAGTGAATAAACATTTTAAAAACATTTAAAAAATTAAGGGGCGCCTGGGTGGCTCAGCCGGTTGAACGTCCGACTTTGGCTCAGGTCACGATCTCATGGTTCGTGGGTTCGAGCCCCGCATGAGGCTCTGCGCTGACCGCCCGGAGCCTGGAGCCCGCTTCGGATTCTGTGTCTCCCTCTCTCTCTGCCCCTCCCCCACATGTGCGCTTTCTCTCTCTGTCTCTCAAAAAGAAATAAGCATTTAAAAACATAAATAAAAAGAAACTCAAAAATTAAAAAAATAATAATAAAATGAGCAGAACATTTGGAACTGAAAGATAAGCCTGAGGTAAGCACAGGGCATGAGTCCCAGTTGTATGGGCACCACGGGTAGAATAGACAGTTTGGAGCCTGGTCTCCTAACTGCTATTGCCTCGGCCACTGCAGCAGGGCTGGAGAAGGACCTCCTAACACACACACGTGTGTATACGTGTGATGCGTGTGCGTGTGTGTGGTGTCACGTGCATACACACACGCGCAGACCGCGTGGTGGCAAGATCACATGTTTGGCAGATCTCGGGGGGCAAAGTATAGTCTATGAAATCGGACACCCGAGGCCTAATCCTGTCTCCCTTGCCTTTAGCTATTTGACCTGGGACACATCGTAGAGCATCCCTGTGCCTCAGTTTTCCCCGTCTGTAAGTTGGGATCGTGCTCGTGCCTATTTCGAGGCATTGCTGCGAGGATTCTCTCAGACGGTACGGGACAGGCTCCTTCCAACGGCGTTTGGCATATGGAAAACAGTCAGCGGTCGTGTCGTTATTTCACCAACGCCAACAGTCAGAACTCCCCAAACCCATTCCTCAAAGGATTTCTGAGAACTCGAGCTGGGAAAGAATCACAAGGTCATTGGGCTCCAGGTGCTGTCCATCATAGCTGCTCTGCAAATAACCCGAGAGTGAGCTATGTCCTCAGACTAGAAAGTGACCTCGGGAGACAGAGGGCACAGAATGAGAGGCAGCAAAGGCTCAGAGGGAAGAAAGTACGTTCAGGGTATGTTCGGGAAGCAGCAAGTCCAGAGGTTTTTATTTGGGGGAAAGGCTATGATATGAAAGGGGACAGAGTTACCCCATTTGACTCGCTCCAGAAGCCAGATGAGGGGCAAAATGGACAAATGGCGGGAAGTTTTAGCCTTTGGCAGAATAATGGCATGGGCTGCCTTAAAGGTAGTGAGCTCCCCCTCACTCGTGCTTCCTGTTTTGGGGGATTTCAAGCAGAAGCTAGAGGACCACCCATCCTACTATGCATGGCTGGGATCATCTCTGAAGTTCCAATGAGCCACTGAGCTACCTGGTATGGGAGAACCAGAAATGCACAAGATGGGGAAACTGGGAGGAACTAAAAACTGAGTATGTACTAAGACATCAGGCTAGAGGCAGGCACTGAACTGCCCTCGGTTGGCCGTTAAGTTTCATCCCTTTGCATTACAGATCAAGTTACATAGGCTCTCTATGTCTTAGATTGTCCGTTAGAGAAATGTAAAGAATGACGGAGAGTCCTATCAGCCATTTTCACTTTAGTATAAATTAGATACCCTGATCATTTTTTTTTTCCATGACAACTGACTGATGATAGAAGACAGAAGTTACCAAATAAAAAGCGACAAGGACTCGGAGAGTAAAGTGAGCAGGGCTCTAAGGTGAACTTCATTCATCTCAATTTTGCCAAGCAGAAGCCCTGACAACAACCTGGGAGGAAAGAAAATACTCAGTGGCAAGATGTTGCTATCACATATTCATTTCAGCAACCAGCTACGGAGTACCAACTATGTACTGTGCTGTGTGCAGGGCACTGGGGACACTAGATGAACTGGACACGGCTCTGGCCCTCTCGGGCATCTGGACAGACATGGAAATCTTGACATAAGCCGGCATGACTGGTGCTGTGATAGAAGGGTGAGCTTGAGCGGTAGATGATCCTTCCCATCAGCAGCTCCCCAGGCCTCTCTCTCTTTCTCTCTCTCTCACTCAGAGCCACCTCCACGGGCCAGCTTGCACACTGCCCTCCTTCCTTCCTCCGCTCCCTCTCCAGGGCAAGGAAGACGGACGACTGTCACACGAGGGCCTGTCTGGGGCTCTGGGCGGGTGGGTAATTAGACTCTGAGAGAAGCCATCTGCTTCAGGCCCCCAGGGGTCTCGGGCAGGCCGAGGCAGTGCAGCTGCTCCCGACCCGACCACGCAGCAGCTCTCACAGTGAAGTTCCTACGTGCAAAGGGTTTAAACGTTCTCCAGCCTGTGAGAAGGCTGTCTCCCCAGCAGCAGGGCCCAGGGTGAGGGGCTAGGGACTTGATCACGTCTCTATTTCCATGTTTGCGTGCTTTGTTGGAGCCCTGGCACCGAGCTGCAGGGATGGGGGCAGGCAGGGGCGGGGCGGGGGCGGGGGGGTGGGGGGAATAGGGGAGGCCCAGGCTCCCGAGGGCAATCATTAAAGCTGCAGAGATGAGAGAGATATAGGCCAGCGCCGCATCTCCAGAAGGGCTAACAGAGGCCCCAGGAAAGGGAGAGAGCGGGCCAAGGCCTCACAGTGAGAAACCATCTTCAAAGGTCAGCTCATCCCTTGCTGGCGACAGGAGGGGCAGTGAGGTTAGGGATGGGAGGGTCAGGCCGAGTGGCCCATCAGCTCTCAGCTCATAGTGAAAGCCTACCCCGCCACACAAAGAACTGTACCCCCAGGAGTGGGTCTTATCCTGGCAACCTCTAAGGTTGGTATTGTGATGCCCAGTGCACAGGCGAAGATACTAAGACATAGAGAGCCTACGTCACTTGCCCCCAGCCACGCGGCTAGGAAGGAGAACAAGGCTTTGCATTCAAGTCCATCACTGAACTCACAGCTGCACTCTTACCCACACAAGGGGCAAAGCAGAGCCGTGGTAAAGCACACGAGTGCCAGGGCCGGACTGCTGTCTGGACTCCAACCCAGCCCTATCACTTCGGGGCTGTGTGAACCTGCGTAGATTGTCGTTTGGAGCCTCACTTGTCCCCCTCTCTAAAATGGGGATAATAACACCCACCTTATGGTATTCAGAAGATTAAATGAGTTGAAAAGGGGAAAGGACTCGATCACATGAGCTGCCGTTGTCGACACATCAGCCAGGGGAATCCTTTGAAGATACTAAGTCCGATCACTTCACCTCACTGTTTAAAACAATCCAATGGCTTCCTCTCCACTCAGAGCAAAGGCTCAAGTCCCAGCCGTGGTCCCCATCTGGCCTCCGTCACCCCCCTATCCTCACCTCCCCCCATTCCACCTGCTCCTGACATGGCAGTCTCCTACCTCAGGGCCTTTGCCTTTACTCTTCCCTGTGCCTGGAACACTGTACCCCCACATATTAGCCTGGCTCCTCCTTCAAGCACCTGCTCTTGTGTCGTCTTCTCTGCGAGGTCCGCCCTGACACTCTTCAAAATTGTCACCACCACCCACTTCCCTGCTTGATTTTCTCTGTAGCATTCATACTCCAAAAAATAGCCTATTTAGTTATTATTACTACTGTGTCTCTTTCTCCCCACCTTGGAAAATAGCTCTTGAAAGCAGGGATGCTTGTCCTGCTCTGGCTGGCACAAAGCGGGACTCCCGGAACTGTGAGTCGAGTGAATGAATGAATGAACGAATGACTATATCGGTCTGCCTCCACACTTGAAAGCCAAGGAGTCAAACGCCAAGGAGACCAAGTCCCAAGGGCCAGAAGCAGCTTGGAGGGGAGGCTTGGAGGCTTGGCGGTCAGGGCAAGGCAATGACAGACAGAGGAGAGGAGAGTGACAGCCCTCCCAGCTCTTACCCTGCAGCCTGAACCCCACACGCAGCACCCAGCATATGGTGGGCACCCAAAAAATGCTTGCGGGAAGAATGGCAGGGAAGAGGGAGGGAGGGGCATTTACCGAACACATACCAGGCCCTAGAAAAAAATCAACCAAAATATCCATTCACTCCTTCACAGATGAGACGTTGAAGACAGCCCTGTAGCAGTCAGGCACTGTCCTAGGGTCTCCAGGAGCTTACACTCTGGAGGGGGCAGGGAGGCGTGTAGTTCATGATCCCTGCACTCTTGGACATCACGATCTTGCAAATAACAAAGACATTAACCAGCTCCGTATGTTACATATCAATACCACACCCATTTTACATACGAGGAAACTGAGGCTTGGGGTATTTAGGTGTTTGGGCCACTAGGTGGCAGAGCCGGGCCTAGAACCAGCTGGGTCTGCCTGGTTCCCAACTTCCTTCCTCCTCCCAAATGAGTGTGGCTCGCGTCCTGTGCTCAGAGGAGGGTGCAGCCTCAGGACTGGGACAGCAGGAAGACAGGAGGAACAGCCTGAGCTGCAATGCAGGGTTGGAACCCAGGGAGTCAGGTCCCAGGGCCAGGGAGAAAGTCATCTGAAGATGGAGTAGCAGAAAGGGGCATCCCAGAGCGGGAGGAAAGCCACAGCAGAGCCTGTGGGCTGGCGGTTTCCATTTTCTCCTTCAGGCACTTGGGAGCCAGTGAAGGTTTGGGAGCGCAGGGCCTCTTGAAGAGCAGCCTGGCAGCAAGTGCAGGAAAAGAGAAGCACGCAGAACCCCTGGTAAGATGGAGGCCTGGCCAGAGGCTACCCCAGTGACCTAGGAAGCAGGTGTAAGGCCATCAAAGGCCATACACAGATGCCAGGGAAGCCTGCACCGGTGACGTCTAGATATTTAGTGTTCTGAAGGCAGTGCCCCGGGGGCGCCTGGGTGGCTCAGCTGGTTAAGCACTGACTTCGGCTCAGGTCACGATCTCGCGGTTTGTGGGTTCGAGCCCCGCATCAGGCTCTGTGCTGACAGCTCAGAGCCTGGAGCCTGCTTCGGATTCTGTGTCTCCCTCTCTCTCTCTCCCCTCCCCTGTGCATGCTCTCTCTCTGGCTCTCAATCATAAATAAAAGTTGAAAAAAAAAAAGGCATCACCCCAGAAGAAAACCAGAACTCACAAGCTGTCTGGCCCCAGTCACTGAAACCATCCGGAGTCAAAGACAGCTCTGAAGAAGGACAACGGTAACACCTGGGGTGTGCTGGGGACGGTCACGGGCACCACCAGTGTGCTGTCTTCTGCACGTTCCAGCACCGTCCCGTGCAAACGTGATGTTTTTACAACGCTATGGAGGAGTAGCCTACATATCAGAAAATCGACCCACAATGCAATGGTCTTTCGTAAACTTACCAGAAGAGTGCGACCCCCATCATCAGTTTTAGAACATTTTCATCACCTCAGAAAGATCCCTCGGGCCCATTTGATGCTAATCCCCGACCTACCCGCTGCCTGCCCCCGACAAGGGCTAACCTTCCTTCCGCCTCTGTGGATTTGCTTTCTCTAGACGGTCTGTGTAAATGGAATCCTACGCTCTGGGGCCTCTTGTCTCTGGCCTCTTCCACACGGCATAACGTGTTGAGGCTCATCCATCTACTGGTGTATACAGTCGTTTGTTTCTTTTTAAGGCTTGAACAGTATTCCACTGCAGGCGTATACAACAGTTTGCTTATCCACGCGCCGGTTGGTGGACATTTGTGTTTGTGACTTGGGGCTGTTCTGAAGCACGAATAATCCGGCTGTGGACATTCCTGTGTGAGTCCTTGAGTGACACAGGTTTTCAGTGCCTCGCACATAGATAGGTAGAAGTGGGATGGCTGGGTGGCGGGGAGAGCTTCACTCTCTAGGAAATGTGCACAAGGCATTTGTTTTGTGTGGGCGTCAGCCTATCCATAGCGCTACGACCAGCTAAGAATGCCCGGAGGCCACCCCTGGGCCCCAGGCTACTTGTGGTGACGCAGCCATTTCCCTGACGGCAGCCAATGTCACGGCTGCACCAGCCCTTGGGGTTCTTTCTGCGATTGCAAGGTTCCCCTCAGCAACAACCACCAGGGAACCCTGAAAACAAGGTTCGTTACTTACAAGCCCTGGAGGGCACATCGTGTGCCCAGAGCCACACAGCAGAGTCATAGGAAGAGGGACAGTGCGAGCGTGTAGACCTGGCCTTTATTGGGGTTGAGGGTGGGGTGCCTAGGGCTTTGTGGGTTCACTCTTTATTGGTGAACTTAAAACCTAAGAGCAGAGGGGCGCCTGGGTGGCTCAGTCACTTAAGCCTCCAACTTCGGCTCAGGTCATGATCTCACAGCTTGTGAGTTCAAGCCCCACATTGGGCTCTGTGCTGACGGCTCAGAGCCTGGAGCCTGCTTTGGATTCTAAGTGTCTCTCTCTCTCCCCTGCTCCCCTGCTCGCTCCCCTGCTTTGGATTCTAAGTGTCTCTCTCTCTCTGCCGCTCCCCTGCTCGCTCTCTGTCTCTCAAAAAAAAAAAAAAAATGAATAAATGTTAAAAAAAAATTTTTTTTAATGAATAAATAAAACCTAAAAGCGTAAATGAAAGTGTCAGGAGGAAAACACAAGTCCCCTCCAGCAGTCAGCTCTGTAGGTCACCCAGGGCTTTCCAGAAGGGAGACTTCATGGTGTTGAGGCGGGGGCGGGGGGGGGGGTGCACAGAGAAGGACTGGTTCTTTAGTTGTGTTTATTCTGGATGGATGTCTTTGAAATGATTGCCTCTGCAATCAAAAGCTTAATGTCAGGCACTTACATTGCAATCAGGAAAAACTAATGGCCGGGCACTCTACCGCAGTACTGTTATCATCATTTTTCATGCGAGGGCACTGGAGTTCAGAGAGGTCAAGTGAATTGCCCTGTGACACCGGGTCATAGCGGAGTAAGGGAAGTAAATTGTAACACAAATCATGGGCTGTATGTGTCGCTTGGTAGACCTCGCTTTCCAAAAGGAACTTTCCCACGGACCTCTTTACGGTCACGTGCCTATCATTCCACCACCAGCCCGTCTTTCTGTCATGTTGGGAGCCGCTTCTCTTCGTTCTCATTTGCCAGGTGAATTCTCTGGCCGTGGCGAAGTGTTAACTTCCCAACAGCCTCCCGTAAAGGGTCTCCAGCCAGGGAGTCTGGGGCCTGCAAAGGGAAGGGGTAAGGGAGACGAGAAAGGTGTAGAGAGGGCCTGGAAAAGAAGCCAAGATGGCCTTGGTCCCGCCATGTTGGCCCAGGCTGGTGCTAACCCCTGGATGGGCTCAGCTCCCTCCATTCACACTCACTGGGGGTCTCCCCTGGGCCAGGCCCTGTGCTGGACACCGAGAGGGAGACGGGGTGAATCAGGCCTGACTCTGCTCAGAAGGTCACAGCCCACTGGGCCGAGTACTTTCTCCATGACGTGCCGGAGAGGTGCCACCTGGGGGCAGGCACCAAGAGCTCCAAAAGCTAGCACAGGGAGAGATGAATCCCTACTGGGGAGACAGGAGATTCTTCCTGGGTGAGGTGGCATTTCAACAGAGCCTTGAATGGTGCTTCCGGAATCCATGTAAGGAAAGGCTTTCCAGGCAGAGGGCTCAGCATGAGCAAAGGGGTGTTGGAAGGGGCGGGATTCAGAGTTGACCTTTGGATAAGAGTTGACCCCTACAGATAAGGCCTAGGTCAGAGCCCCGCACACTCCAATGCCTCAAGGGGCTCAACGGCCACACTGATGGGTGAATCAGACCACCCCGGAGATGTCATGAACTGGGGCACAAACATCCTGTTCAAATGGTGGCTGTGGGTCAGCCTGAGCCAGTTGTCCGCTGTGTGAGAACACAGGCCCGGTACTGCCAGATCTCTGATGTTTCAAAAGAAACCAGAAAACCTAAATATTTATGCGACATGCTCAGATTTGGCAGTGTCCGAAATGCACGTCATATTCTAGAAGCTCATGTGTAGGCGGGCCACCGTCTGGGGGGCAACCTCTGGCCAATCTGCCCCGCGCCCAGAGAGGCCCCGCCCACTCGAGGGCAGGACCCGGAGGGGGCTGCCCCTCCTGCCCCACCCCCATGCCCCGCCCCCGACCTTCCTCCTGCTCCAAAGGGATTGGCTGGCCACAAGAGCCAATCAGAACACAGAAATTCGGCGCGGGGCGGGAGCTCCTGCCCAGCACGTGGGAGAGCGGTCATCAAACCCCATCAGCAGCAAGTGTGTGGCATTGACGGATTTTAATTACATCTCGTTCTAATCCTTAACATTTATCTAAAAAGTGACTGGGGCGGGCATGAGGGCGGGTCATGAGCGTGCTCAGCCCCAGGATTGCCGTGCGTCTAATTAGAAGTTTTCTCCCTCTTGATCACCTAAAGTCAAATTCATTTACTCTGCTCGAATTGAGGGTTTAATTGGATTCCTGTTTTTCCTCCTCCTCCTGTCTTCTCCCCCAACTCCTCTGCCTGCCAAAGGGCCCCTCTCTGTGCGGGAAGCGGGCCGCAGCATCTCATTAAGGGATGGAGCGTGGCCTTAAGGATTCACGTTCACGACCGTTCGTGCCAGCCTGCGGCGGCAGCAACACGCCCCGGGATCACAACTATTATTGGGGCCATCATGACTTAGGCCCCTGTGATGATGTCTGAAGGGAACCCAGGCTGGCCGGGTGACAGAGGTGGGGCCTCCTCCTCCGGGCAGGCCCTGGGGCTTCCGCATCCTTTCAATCTCTGTGTGGCTGAACGGGTTTAATATCCCGGTTCTGGAAGAAAAGTGAAGAACAACAATTAGAGGCCCGAGTCAGCTACATCTGAAGGCATTGTGTAGGCACTAAAATCGCTCATTCTTTTGCCAGGTAATGAGGTTTTCTCCCTTTCTTGTGGGCGCGCTCTCTCCTGGTCAGTTAACGCCAAGTGCGGCAGCCGGTCTCTGGCTTCTCTCTGGTGGGTGATCGGAGGGTGGAGAAGGCAGGAGGCAGCTACTCGCCCACGGGAAAAGCTCCCTCTTCCCTGCCAGACATGCTGTGGAGGCTGGAAAGGGGAAGAGGAAGCGCAGACACGGGTACAAAGATCTAGGCTCCAGTCCTGGCGGTGCACTGGCTTGAGGCAGCATCATGCAGGGCCAGCCACGCTGAGCCTCAGTCCGCTTATCATAACGCAGGCTTAGCATAAGGTTGCTATGAAAAGTCAATGTGCCTGACATGTGGCAAGAAGTCATTAGCCAACAGGTGGCAGAATGCTGTGTTCTGTGGTAAGCACTCAGCTCAGCACCTGGCACCCAGTAAGCACCCAATAAATAATAAGCACCGTTGTGATCATTGGACCTCCGGCAAGTCAGCTAACGTCTCTGGGCCTTGGATTTCCCCATCTGTAAAATGGGCAGGGTCACCGCCCCTTCCTATCTCATAGGAGCAAACGCAGAAATTCACAGAGAACAACATCTGATGCGGACTTAGGGTTCCCTGTCTGTTGGTGACTTTTCTAGTTTTAAAAAAAATAAAAAGTTAATGTTTATGTCTTTGAGAGAGCGCGCAAGAGGGGGAGGGGTCAGAGAGAGGGAGACAGAGGATCAGAGCGGCATCCTGCTGACAGCTGAGAGCTTGAGGTGGGGCTTGAACTCAGAAACCGTGTGATCACGGACCAGAGACGACCTGACCTGAAGTCAGTCGCTTAACGGACTGAGCCACCCAGGTGCCCTGGCGACGATTTTTCTAGTAGCTCTCTGAGCTAGAGCAAGTCACTTAACTACTCCGGGGCCTCAGTTCTCTCATCGGCAAAAAAATAAATAAGTAAATAAAAGATAAGAAAATAACACCATCTGTCGTGCCTACTTCAAAGGGTCTTTGTGATCATTAAATGAGATAGTGTTGATAAAAGCATTTGGTGATCCGTGAGTGCTCTCCAAGTGTTAACGTTAGCGTCACGCCATAAAAAGGTAATTCGTTGGTAAATAAAAAGAAAGAACCACGCGTTTATCCCCTCTTTCCCATACAAACCATGACGCTGGGTGCCAAAATTGTAGAGGAGGGACGTCCCGCTTTTCAGAAGTATCTCAGCTAATAAAGGCGGAAGGGATGATCGGGTTAGCACTCGCCGATCTGCAGCCCCTCCCGGAGGAAGGCATCTGGATACTGAACGTGCACAGCTGCTAACAAACCCAAACTTGGAGCCAGCCGCCCTGCGTGCCTTCTGAAGGAAACACAAAGCCCCATGAGCTTGCCTTGCCAGGTACATCATAAGTGCTCAGTAAATTGTTGTTGAATGAATGAATGAATGAGTGAATGAACGAGCCAGTGGCTTATTTGGTGCTAGCGGGCACCGACAAGCTCCCCAGGGAGCAAGTCTGCTTTCTGCCCCACCCTGGCACATAGCAGATGCCTGGGGTCTGGAGTCTCAGTCCTCAATCTGGGAAAACATTTCGGATACCGGCCAAGGGCTCAGAGGTCCCCGGGAGGGCTGTGGACACCATCCTGCCTCCGTCTGCTGCTTGTGTGGTCTCCCTGCCTCCCTGGCAGGCGGCCAGCCAGGTTCTCTGAGCCCTGCAGGGACAGACCCCTCCCTGCTGAGGCGCCCCCTCCTTGTTTTACAGAAATAGTATTAATGCGTAGAACGTGATGGGGATCTGCTTACAAGAGCCATAGATGTTCTTAAACATTTTGGGAACCGCAAGAAAGCATAAAGAAGTGAAAATAAGCTATCACCACATATACATATTACTTTTCTTTCTTTCTTTCTTTCTTTCTTTCTTTCTTTCTTTCTTTCTTTCTTTCTCTCTTTCTCTTTTTTATTCCCCCCCCCCCCCAAATGGCGACCAGATGGTGCATCCTATGCTATAACCTACTATATTCTTAACTCTATACTGGAAAAGATTCCCATGCCATGAGACATTTTTTTTCTAGAATGCCATTTTTTTTTAACGTTTTTTTTTTTTTTTTTTTTGAGACAGAGAGAGACAGAGCATGAACAGGGGAGGGTCAGAGAGAGGGAGACACAGAATCTGAAACAGGCTCCAGGCTCTGAGCTGTCAGCACAGAGCCCGACGTGGGGCTCGAACCCACAGACCGCGAGATCGTGACCTGAGCCGAAGTCGGCCGCTTAACCGACTGAGCCACCCAGGCGCCCCTAGAATGCCATTTTAGACAGTTCTTATTGTCTTATACTCCAGAATCAAACAAAACCACAGGATATTTAACTGTTCGCCTTTTGCCTCCCTGACACCGAGAAGATATGTGGTGCCTTTTCCGACACCGCTTCTCCGACTCTGGAAGAAACGCACAGGGGCAAGGTATGAGGGGAGCAGGGCAGTTGGGGGGGGGGTGCAGATTTTCTATGCCCCCTCTAGGAGCATCATCCTCCCAGTCCCCGGAGGTGCTCACCAACCAGAAAGCTCTCCAGACTCCATCACTTAGAGGTCTTCATGGAGGGCTCATTACATAGGCATGATGGATTAAATCATTGGACATTGGTGATTGACTCAATCAACCTCCCCAGAGGTTGGGGCTGGGGCCGAAAGTTCCAGGCTTCTAATCAAGGCTTGGTCTTTCTGGTAACCAGCCCACATCCTTAAGCTGTCTAGGGACCTGCCAAGAGTTGCTTCGTGGAACAAAAGACACCCCTACGATCTTACACTCAAAAAATTACAAGGGACTTCAGAGCTGTGGCAGGAAGCAGGGACAAAGAGCAAATACCTTCCTGCGATGCCCCATCCACCAACCCCCTTTTGTCAGACATTTAGGTAGCTTCAGATGTTTCTTTCTTGGAGGCTGTGCTGCAGTGAGCGTATGTCCAGCATCCTAGCACCTCTCTGATTGTTCCCTCTCTAGTCGAGTCCAGGCAGCTGAAGGATGTGGTGGTTCCATTTTATTCCATTTGCTCCAGACGGCTTAGAGGGGACTTCACAGGCCCCCAAGTGTTCCCCTGTCCTCACCACAGGCCTTCCCCAGGACCTGCACTTTTGAGAGCTAGGATATATTCCATTTCGAGAACTTCTGACATCCTCAGAAAGCCCTTTTTGGAGATGCAAACACCTTTGTCCAAAAGCTACGCGTAGCGTTTGACGTTGTACGCAAGTCAGTGCGGTGTCTAGGATGCCATGGGATCTTAAGCAAGTCCTTTCCTCTCTCGGAGCTTCAAATCTCCTTTTGTGCCCGTGGAGGAGATAGTCTCACAGGCGCTTTGGGCCCCCACCTGCCAGCAAAGCTCTGTAAATGCCCTACAGGGTGAAAACGGCGTGGAGCTCGCGCTCTGAAATCTGACAGCCGACAGGGGCATCCCAGCTTTGCCAAATACTGTGTGACCTTCGGCAGCTTCCTTGAGCTCTCTGGCCTCAGTGTCCTTATCTAAATGGTGGGGATAACAGCCGTGTCCACCTCAAGGGGACGTGGGAGGGATAAATACAATAACCCAGGCTGGCTGTGACCACAGTGCCCAGCTCTTAGCCCAGGAACCGCTCTGCAATCTCTTTGCCTTACTGTGATGATAAGCCTTGGCCTTCCAGCGTTTACCTCACCCAGTCACCCTGCCCGCATTCCAGTCTTTCCAATGAGGAAACAGGCGTGGGGAAGACAGCTCAGCTTGTGCCCATCATATAGGGGCGTGGCCAGTCTTATCCCCGCCCTGCTTCCGGGCTCTCCCTGCACCCACAAGGTAGACCCCAGTGGGTGGCCCAGCCAGCAGTGGCTCCAGGACTGGGGAGATGCTGTGGCTGAGAATCAAGCCAATGGTTCCTCTGCTCCCTCCTCATATGTGACAATTCCCCCGCCCCCCCACCCCCACCCCAGGTCCCACACCGAGGCTCCTCTTTCAGAGAACGAGCATGGGTAGGTCGGGAGGTCAGCAAACAATACCGGTGCTGCCCAGCTCAAGGAGCCAGGGTGACAAATATACTTGTGTTGAAAAAAAAAATCGTCACACTCAGAGGAACTTTTTCCACCCCAAAACAAAAGAAGCACAACTCATGTAGTAAAGCAGGTAAGGGCCTAGCAGCAGGGGGAGGTGGGAGGGTTGGCTACCCCTGCTCTTAGGGTGACCCTCAGCTGGGGGGGGTGGGAAAGCTGGCCCTGCCCCCAGGAGAGTCAAGGTTGCCTTGAGACTCTGTGCTCTGAATCACCACGTAGTCTGGGCTACACTGGATCAGAGAATAGTCTGAGGTCTTTCCACCTCCCCAAGCTTTACCCTGGGGATGGTGACACAGGTCCTCTCCATTCCCAGGCCCTCCAACCCTGTTTGGGTGGGCACAGGAAGGAGTCAGAGTAAGCATGTGGCCCATCTTCAATGTCAAACCCAGCAGGCCTCCTCCCCACACTGCCGCCCACAGCCTCTGAGCTGAGGCCTTGGAGCATCCCACACTTTCCAAATCTTTGGTCCTCTCTGTCCTCCCTGCACCCCCCCACACCCACGCACACCCAAGCTCCAATTTTGACCCTGACTCCTGACTTCCGCCCGGTCATTCCTTCCCTGCGGCAGTGAATGTCCTGAGTCCCACTGCCCTATGAAACAAGATTAATTCTTCAGAAAGAAAACCATCTGGCCATACAATTTTACATTTATCCTTGTGATCAGTGAATCTGTTTCCCTTAGACCATAAATTCCGTGAGGGAAGGACCCGCATCTGAGTTGGCTTACTGTCCTATCTCCAGTGTCTGGGACAGGGCCTGACACACAGGGGAGAACAAAGACTAGATGAATGAGAAATGGCTTTTCACCTTCCTGGGGCTCCCTGGCGAGCTCAGAAAGGACCCTCTTAAGGGCTACCTGGGAGGTTCAGTCAGTTAAGAATCTGACTCTTTATCTCAGCTTAGGTCTTGATGTCAGGGTCGTGAGTTTAAGCCCTGTAGTGGGCTCCACACAGGCATAGAGCCTACAAGGAAAGGAAAGGAAAGGAAAGGAAAGGAAAGGAAAGGAAAGGAAAGAGAGGAGAGGAGAGGAGAGGAGAGGAGAGGAGAGAAGAGAGAGAAGAGAAGAGAAGAGAAGAGAAGAGAAGAGAAGAGAAGAGAAGAGAAAAAAAAGGAAAGGAAAGAAAAGAAAGGAAAAAAGAAAAGGAAAGGAAAGGAAAGGAAAGGAAAGGAAAGGAAAGGAAAGGAAAGGAAAGAAAAATAGACCCTTAGAATCATGGAGTGGACCAGGTTTGTGGTTGCCAAGGTGGGATCTGTGAAGGCAGCTGTGTAAATCCTGTTTTCAAGATTTTAGAAAAATCTAGTGAAGTCGTCTCCCTCCCCCTACCTGAGGACGGCTTACACAAGCGTGCCAAGATGGAAGCCCCTTTGATTTTGCCCAGAGTGGTAACAACTGTCCAAAGGACTTTGGTTGGCTATTGGTGGCATCACAGATCCCCAACCCCAATTCCAGATCACATGCCCAGTATTTCTAGTCTCTACCTTGCACCCAGCAGGCATGTGAAGGTCATTTGCTATCCTGCAAATGTGGACTGTGGCAGAGAAAATATTTCAGAGTGCGTGATGCATAGGGTTCCCTGGTGATCCACGCGAGCTTTGATGGGAGAAGGTTTAGGATCCCAATTTAACAGTTGCCGGAAGTCCCTCCCAGAACCAACCACTTACAGGTGAGCGCATGCCCAGACCAGTTTCTTCCTAATCCAGAAGTGTCCTGAGCCCAGTGGGGAGAGGAGAGAAGGGAAGTGGGAGGAGCAAATGCATTCTTTTGGGTTTGGGGGGAGGACCCCAGGACCAGCTCTGGAACGTGCAAAGCCCAAATCTCTATCCAGAGCTGCAAAGGGCACCCTTTTCCCTCTAGGCAGGGAATTAAGGCACTACCTTGGGTTGTGTCCTTCCACCCTGGCATAGGGCTTGCCCGTGTGACTTCCTTTGGCCAATGAGGAGCAAGCACGATGCTCGCAGAGACCTGAGGAGGGCTTACGCACTGGGGCTTGCTCTCTTGCTGCTTTCCAAGCCTTTTAGCCATCCTGAGAACAAGCCCAGGCCAGCCTGCTGAGGCTGAGACCTCGTGGAGAGAGGCCCTGTAGCTCCAGTCATCCTAGGTGAGGCCAAATTAACCAGGGGCACCACCAAGTGACAGCAGGCACATGAGAAGGCCCCAGCCAGGATCGGCTGAGCCCTACCCTGAGCGGAAGGCCATCTCAGCAGGTCCCTATTAAAACTGCTCACTGCCTAACCATGAGCTAAATAAATGGTCGTTGCACTGAGCCACTGAGTTGTGGGGTATTTGTTACACAGCAAAAGCACCGGACACAGAGGTGAAGTCATTTGGTCAAGATCAAAGAGTAGGGCTAAGATTCAAGTTCAGCCTTTCTGGCTATAGAGCCCATGGTCTTAGCTGCTAAAGCTTCACTGTTAACAAAGCACATTTCGCTTTATTGCAGGCCCCTAGTGAGCCCATAAACCAATCAGAACAGAAGCCCAGAGGTAGCCAGGAACCTACCGAAGGTCACACGGCTCGTCGGAGCTGGAGGGGGACATCCAGCCCAGCTCTGACTCCACATTCATGCTGTTCCCGTCACTCTGTGAACGCTGGGCAACAGCCAGAGCCGGGGGCACTGGTTCATGAAACGGCCTCTCCATCAGCACCTCGGAGGTCCCCCGCGGCCTCCTCGTGTTTCACGAAAGGCCTCATCTTCTCCCTCCCGCCCCCCCACCCCCACCCCCACCCCCGAGATTCTCAGACAGAACAGGTGGCCTCCCAGCCAGGAAGCTTTGGCTGCCGAGCTGACCCTGCCTGTCCCCGCCCCCTTCTCCCCTCACTGCCCACTAGGAGCTGTCGGTCGTCTTGGAGACGGCAGGTGATGGGAAAGGATGGCCAGCGAGGTCACAGCGGGAACTGGGCAAGGCTGTGGACAGGGAGAGACCGTGCCCTTTGACCCTGCCTGACGGCCAGTTCAGCCATGCCCAGCCAGTGTAGGAGGAGGTAGGTCGCCGGTAGGTCGTCAGGAGGAAAAAGGAAGGGCTTGGAGTAGGGGGGAGGCCAAGGCAGCGGCCCACGCCTCCCCAGGGCTAACGATAAGGGCATCAGGGAGCAAATGTCGCGCCCCCACGTGGAGTGCCAGGGGCGGAAGCGGCCAGTGGAGAGCCCAGCTGAGGCCTGCCCTCACTGAGCATCCACAGAACAAGGATGGAGAGGTCTGACTCCCAGAGGCGGGCTGTGACGAGGCCCCTCTCCGCGCCCCCCCACACCCCCACGAAGAAATGCACGAGAAAGAAGCACCTGTCCACTTTGGACTCTGTGTCTCCGTCTCTCTGCCCCTCCCCCACTGGCGCCCGCGCTCTCTCTCAAAAATAAATAAATACGAAGGACAAAGAGGGGACTGTGCCATGAGGAAAGAAGATGCCCCGAAGTCCTTTGGACCCTGAATTGAATCCCACACGCCCCGCCTACTAGGTGTGTGACTTTGGGCAGGCTTCTTCGTCTCTCCGAGCCCTCGGTTCCCATCTGGAAAATGGGGGTGGTCGCAAGGGCTGTT
This sequence comes from Neofelis nebulosa, assembly GCF_028018385.1. NCBI lineage: Eukaryota > Metazoa > Chordata > Mammalia > Carnivora > Felidae > Neofelis > Neofelis nebulosa. The sequence continues at coordinate 97,841,139 of NC_080791.1, forward strand.
GTGAGGCGTTAAGTGAGAAAATGCAGTGAGAGCTTCTTTTTTTTTTTTTTTTCTTAATTTGGGATCACGTTTATTCATTTTTGAGAGAGAGAGAGAGAGAGAGAGAGAGAGAGAGACAGAGCACAAGCAGGGGAGGGGCAGAGAGAGAGGGAGACACAGGATCCGAAGCGGGCTCCAGGCTCTGAGCTGTCGTCACAGAGCCTGAAGCGGGGCTCGAACTCGTGAACTGCGAGATCACGACCTGAGCCGAAGTCGGACGCTCAACTGACTGAGCCACGCAGGCGCCCCAGGAGCTTCTTATAAACCACAGATGTGTAGGCAGAGGTGACAAGGGCACCCCATGGCCCTCCTGTCCATCGGCCCCTCCAGTGCCCATGTTCCTCCAGGTCCTGGATGAAACCCCATCGGCTCCACCCCTCAGGGTGCAAAGGACCCATTAGAAGCCATCTAGGCCCAAGTGGCCTGACTCCGCAGATGGGGAAAGTAAGAGCCAAAGAGGAGGGCTTTGCCCAGACACGACAGCTGGTGAGTGTGCGGCTGGCCCTGGAAGTGAGGCTCTGACTCGGCTTCTTTGTGGCCCATAGTGTGTGTTGTCAAAACCCTCCCGCACCCCCTGCGCCCCGTTCCTCTCTGGCCTGTGACGGGTGCAGGTGAATCTGGGGGACCCCTCCTTGCTCCCTTCCTGGCCAGTCCCCTCCCCCTTCTGGCTGAGGCGATGCCGGGATTACACCAGGAGGCCGGACCTCCCCGAGGAGGCAGCTCCATAATATCTGTGTGCAAAGGAACTTCCAGTCCCCGAGGAAGCCCCTGTGGGAGGCATCTGAGATGTGAAAGCCCTTGGTCCCTCCGGTCACATCAGCAGCTGCCTTTGTCCTGGTGGGATTCACTGGTGGCTTTGCCACATCCTGAAAGGACTCCCCTAGCCCCACCCTGGCCATCGGAGGAATATTAACTTCTTTCGCATTCTAGGCAGAATCCCAAGTCCTCCCTCTTGTTACCAGGGCTGAGCGGAGCCCTTGTCACTCTCAGACTGCTCCTCTGGGGCGTCCCATGCCTCCCCGCCCCTTCTGTCTTAGCACCCACCTCCCAGAGCCCTCTCTGCTATCTACTACCTACCGGTGGAGAAGAGTGGAGGGCTCAGTCTGCCTCAGAGTCCCTCTTTGGAGCTGTCCTTAGATATCGCCCTCCCTGGAGGCATCTGCCTCCCCCTTCCCAAAGGAAGAACCAAGCTCCTCGCTCTTCTCATCTTTCCCAGGGGGCCCCACACCCCAAGCCAGCCCACAAGATGCCCAGCGCAGCACCCGCACTCCAGCCAGCCAGGCCCACACCTCCCTCCCGGCCTCGTCGCCAGGGCTGGCAGGTAAGGCCCGGCAGGGTAATGATGAGGCCACTCCCCACCTTCCTTGGGCCTAAAGATCGCCTCGGCCCTGACCTCTCCCATGCATCTCTGACCCTCACTTTGTCACACCCTTCCATGTCACTGTCTGCAGGGTTGATCTTTTAATTGTGATTTTATTTCTTCTTTTAAATAGGAAACATATACTTGGACAAAATTCAAAAAGGCATAAAAGGGTAAAGACAGGGGAAAGTAAGTCCCTCCCTTTCCTGTCTCCCAGTCACCCGGTTCCCCTCTCGAAAGGGCAGCCACCGCCCGCAGTTTCAAGTGATCTAGTGATCCAGGGATAGACTACACCTTTTTTTTTTTTTTTTTTTTTTACATTTATTTATTTTTGAGAGACAGAGTGAGACAAAGTGAGAGCGGGCGAGGGGCAGAGAGAGAGGGAGACACAGGATCGGAAGCCAGCTCCAGGCTCTGAGCTGTCAGCACACAGCCCGACGCGGGGCTCGAACCTACGAACCGCGAGATCGTGACCTGAGCTGACGTCGGATGCCCAACCGACTGAGCCACCCAGGCGCCCCTAGTCTACACCTTTATAAGCAAAAACGCACGTGTGTTTATGCAGTCTTTTCTGTTCCACATCAATAGCAGCATCCTATACACCTCGTTCTGGACTTTGCTTTGTCTTCTCCCAAGAACGGTCTGCCCTCATTAAGCCATAGAGAGCCGCCTCTTTCTTTTTTGTGGCTGTATAGTATTCCACTACCTGGCTCTACCGTCATTATTTCCCGGCTTCCTAGTCATGGGCTCTCCTGCTGTTGCCCATCAAGCCGGAATAGTGCCACGATAAATCCTCGTGTTATCTGTCGGAGAAGCTCCAGGAAGCTGAATCTCTACGTCAAACGACATGGGTGTTTATAACTTTGCCCCGTGATGCCAAAATACCCTCCGTGGAAGTAGTACCAACATAGTTCGAGAGTACCTGCTTCTCCATACCCATCTCCACTTAGTGTAGAATATTTACGAACTTGCCCAATCTGATAGATAAAAATTATATCTCTGCCCGCTTTTTAAAGAGAGAGAGAGAGAGAGAGAGAGAGAGAGAACCCCAAGCAGGCTCTGCACTGCCAGCTCAGAGCCCCGGGGGCTTGAACTCATGAGCCGTGAGATCACGACCTGAGCCAAAATCAAGAGTCAGATGCTTAACTGACTAAGCCGCCCAGGAGCCCCTCCTCCCACTTTTAATTTGCATTTTTCTTATTATGGGAGAAAATGAGCAACTTTGCATATGCCAAAGAGCCATTTCTAGTCCTCTTCCTACAAACTGTCCGTTCCTAACCTTCCCCAGATTTTCTTATGTATTTCTTTTCCTTATTGATTTATGGGAACTCTTTACAAATTAAGATGTAGCCTCTATCTGTGATATAGGCGTCAGCATTTTCCCCAGTTCTTTTCTTCATTTTTAAATTTTTGACTTATTTCCATGTAGATTTTTTTTAAATGATCTGGAGTTTCTGGGGTTTCTAGGGTTGGTCATACTTAGAAACCCTCTGAATTTCAAACCTTGACCCACGCTAACTCCTCACGTTGGTCTATCGGCCGGACTTTTCCTCTGTGGAAATGCCCCTGCTGGAACCTGTTTCCCGCATCCAGCCTCTGGACGGCTCCAACCGGCTTTGGCTCTCCCCCTCCTCCCTGCCCTGTACCGCAGCACTTTGGCCCTGGGTTTCTGCAGCCACCCACTTCTCTGTCTGTCCAGCTCCTTCCCAGCCTGCTCCAAGCTGTGTGTCTGGTCTCTTCTCAGCACCCTGTCCCCTGCACATGAAGCAATGCCTTAATCGCTCCTTCCTCATCTCCTACCTCTCCACTGCAGGCCACACTAGTCCAGCCACCCGAGCCCCCCTGCTCCTTCTAGAACGCAACCACACATAGGAACTTGACGCCGAAACTCTGACTCCTTGGCTCAAGCCGGAAGGGAAGGGCATCCGCGGACGATATGGCGGGTACCAGGGGGCAGAGCAGGAGGCAGGAAGGAGTTTCCCCAAACCTCTGCTAGCAAATCCCAACCTGGCTTCCTCCTTCGCAGCAACTTAGCTGAATTTCTATCTTTATTAATCAAATAACACATTTAATTAATTACCTCAAATTGCTCCAATTGAATGTAGAACGAGAGCATGGACAAAATCCTAGAAAGTAATGAACCCAGGCCTTTGCAGCATCTGGAGTCGAAATGATCTTTAATTTCAATTTGGGTGCAAAAATAATGTGACTACGGTCACACCCTCGCCTCCCAGCCTGCTCCCTGACAGCTTCGTTACCACCCACCGCGCTGACGGGGGCTCAGCGTTCTGTTCTCCCTTCTTAGCAGCGATGTGCTTTCTGCCTCAACTTGTCTCAGCCGAGAAATGGGTGCAAACCCCACCTGCAAGTGTTCGCTAAGTACTGGCTGGAGTCCATCAGTGCTTGGAGTGTGTACAGGAACAGACCCACTAGAGGCACAAATAATGAGATAGTAGCCAAGACCTCAGAAGCTAAGTCCATCCAAGTCTCAGCTCTTTCCTCCTGCTGTGCCCTCTGCCAGGAACGCCTCTTCCCTACCATTTTCCCCGGTGTTTGCATCCCTGCCTTCAAGGCCAGTTCAGATGCCCTCTTCAAAGGAAAGCTACCCCCATTGTCTGCAGAAAGCGGCTGGAGGGACTGAGATGTTCTCCCCGCAGCTGCCTTCTAAGAAGTAACCGTGGGCCGGAGAGAGGAACAATATAACGGAACTTTCTTTTTTTTCTTTTCTTTTCTCTTCTCTTCTCTTCTCTTCTTTTCTTTCTTTCTTTCTTTTTTTTTTTTTAGGTGGGGGCAGTGGATGTATTCTCTGGATGTTACAGATGAGGAAACAGAAGCTCAGAGACATGAAGTCCTTTTCCCATGATCACACAGCAGGGTAGTGGCTGCTGTGCTTAAGCCTAAGCCTAGGCTGATGTGCTTGCCCTTCTGGCCCTGCCTGGACATTGGTAGAAAAAGCCGTACCCCAAGTTTCCCTTAAAACTCATCTACCCGTCCTCTCTCCCTGCCGAGCCACCTGATCTCATCAGTCCCCTCTCTCCCTGCTCCCCCAACACCTTCTCCTTTCCCTCACTTTGCCCAGTCTTGCCTCCCAGTCCCTCCCCACCCCAGCTATGCTTTTGTTTCAGCCTTACCTCCAGGGGCCCTCAGATTAAGAAACAAGGATGTTAAGACAGTCAAGGTACTCCTGAGCCTTTCGTTCTTCTTCTTATGGTTATTATTGTGTATTGTTATTTTATGACTAGTCTTGCACTCAGCTGTCAGGTCAGCATCGCCTTTGTTGTGCCACGCTCCTGTTCAGACATCGACAATGGCTCCCTATTACCTATGGCCTTAAGTCCAAACGTCTCTTTCTGGCTCTCAAAAGCCTCCAAACCTTGCCTGCCCGTGGGTCTGGCAGCTCCCACCAACAGGCTCTGTGGGAAATTTACTTAACTCTTTTGAGCCTCCATTTTCGCTTCCGTAAGATGGGCATCGCAGTCCCTATCTTGTAAGACTATGACAAGGATACAATGCGAAGAGACAGATGAAGGCTGGCACCACAAGAACCCACAGGAAACAGCCACATCCACAGCCCCTAACTTTCCCCCGCCCCCCAGCCTTGCCTCCCAATGAGCTGCACACACATTCTCAACGCTACCCAGGATGGGAGGTCTTCACTTCTCTAGAAACGCTTTTTTTATTATTATTATTCGTACCTCCACACCTTTGTTCCACACTGTTCCCTCTGCCTGCCCATCCTTCGAGGCCAACGCAAGCTTGCCCCCCTACCACCACCACGTCATGATTAATTTGAACACCAGGCACAACCCAGAGTCCTCTGCCATCCATAAGTGGGATTTGGCATAAAACTGTCCCGAGAGCTGAAGACTAATTCCACTCTCCAGGGCTAAGGATAAGCAATTCCCCACCAGCCAGGATGTCTGAGCATCAGGCTCAGGCTTAGAGCCTCCCACCCATCCAACACGTGATGACGCCCACCAGTATCCCTCCTCCCCACATCCACGAATATCCCTTCTCTTTCCATCCTCTGTGAGATTAACAACCTGCTCTTTAGCAAAGTCACCCTAAGAGGCTCTTTGGGTACAAAGCACACCATACCCTTCCTTTTCTTCTAGATAAAAGTTGCATCTCCCTGCAATCTCAAAGGCCAGATCCTCCTGCCAAGAACATTCCACGTTAGTCCAACCCCAAGATGCAGAGAAACTCTGAGGGGCCACCTCCTGTCCCTCACTCTCCTTTTGACTCCAGGACCTGTGTGAGGGAGCTGACCCCTCCACTGACTGATGGGGAAACTGGGTCCCTGATGGAACAAAATGCTCGCCCGAGGCCCCAGAAAGAGTTGGTGCAGGGGAAAAAAAATAGAAGATCTCTGAGCAGCAAGGTCGTCCAGGACTGCAGGGAAGACCAGCACAATCAATGGTGCACCTGCAGTCATATGTCACAGGGAGTCAGCCGGCCATCAGCACCCGCTCCTCTCTTCCCTCAGCCCAGGGCTGGCCCCACAACCCTAGCGTCTTAGGGCAGGAAGTGTGCCTTGATCACCCTAGCCCTGCACCCCTCCCACTCCTTTCACCCCAAAGACCACCAGCTCCCTTCCCCAGACCCCAGACCACCTGCCAAGTTCCAGCCAACTTCCTGCCTCCTGTGTTACTTTCCTAGGCCTGCAGTAACAAATTACCACCGACAGGCTTAACGACCCCGGAAGTGTGCTCCCTCACAGCTCCGGAAGCCAGCAGCCCAAAATGTAAGCGCCGAAGGGGCCACGTTCCCTCTGAAGGATCTGAGAGATCCTTCCCTGCCTCTTCCAGCCTCCGGGGGCTCCTGGTGTTCCTTGGCTCATGAATACATAACTCCAGCCTCTGCCTCTGCCTCCGGTCTCCTTTGGGTCTACGTGTCTCAAATTTCTCTCTCCTTTATCTTATTAAGCACCAGTAATTGGATTTAGGGCCCACCCTAAATCCAGGATGATCTCATCTCCAGATCCTGAACTTCATTATATCTGCAAAGACTCTACTTCCAAATAAAATCACATTCACAGGTGCTGGGAACTAGAACTTGGACATACCTTTTTAGGGGACGCGATTTAACCCCCTGGGTCACCGATCCCTGCCCACCACGCCCCAAGCCGAACTGCCTCTGGGACAGAATCATTCAGGTTTTCCTAAAAACCTAAAAGGGGTTTCAGGGACTTTAGCAGCCTGAGCCTGGGGAGCTGCCCACTCACCCCAGCTCTCTGACCCTCTGGAAAATGGCCCAGCTACCCTCAGGCCCTCCACGATGAGCTATGGAGGGGCCCTCGGACGTCTCTGTGGGCAAAGCATGATGTGAGTGCAGAAGCCAAGCCCCAGTGCCAGGAAGATGGGGTTCAGTCGTTGTGCTCTGCCATTTGCCAAACCTATGACATTAGATGACTCTGTGCCTCAGTTTCCCCACCTGTAAAATGAAGAAGGTAATGTCCTCATGGAGGAATTCTTGTACTAGAAATAACACAGTAACAGCCCTGGAAGGGTATGCAGTACGTACCCCACAAGCAGTGGCCATGACTGTCCCCTTCCATCACTCTTTTCCTCCCAGGGAAGCCTCTCTCTGGCAGTTCCCCCCGACGAGGACACTCCAACTTTTCCCTCTGTCTCCAGAAAGTCAGGAAACTTGGTTTTCCTCATAGCATTTCCCGAAGGAAATATTGTTATTCCCATTTTGCAAATAAGGAAACACACGCACAAGAGGGGACCCAATTTGCCCCAAGGACAATGCACTGTGAGTGAGGGGGCTGAATGAAGCCCCACGCCCGGGACCCGTTCATTGTTTTGAAGCCCATCTGTCTTGACTCCCTCGACCCTCCGACCCTTTACAAGGGCATGTCGCTTCCCAGGGTCACACCCTGACAAGGCTGTCGTTGGAACAAACACTTGAAGGGCTTTATGGTTTGGTTTTCCCCCATTTCCACCTCGCAACAAGCCCTGAAAGAAGTAGGACGGATGTCATTGACATTATCATGCCCATCATGCTGATGATGAAACTGAGGCTTAGGGAGGAGGAACTTAGGGCCCAACATCACACTGCTCTGGGCTGACAGCGGCAGAACTCAGGTCTCCTGACTCGTAATTCAGTGCTCCATCCATTTCGCTACACAGTCCAGAACTCAGTCATTCATTAAACAGTGAAAAATATAACGATAGGTAATATGCAACGTTATTACAACCGTGAGAGGTAGATAACCCTTCATCCCTCTCTGGCAAGTGAGAAAACGCCAAGTGCGGAGTCGGGATTTGAACCCACGTCTCTGGCCCGGCTCCAAACTGCCCCCAAGCCAGCTCCAAACCCACCGCGCTGCAAATATCTGCTCCTGCAGGATCCCGAGAGCCATACGTCAGGGGATAAAAGCACCAGTCGTGGTCCCTGCCCTCAAGAGGCTTCCAGTCTCACAGGGGAAGTAAGCCCAGGTGGCCAGAGGCCGGCTGCGCAAGAGAAAAAGATACCGCGGCCTGTTCAGAGGGGTGGGCCAGCCTCACCCCTCCCAAAGGAGCCGCCCTCTCCTTTCCAGAAACTGAGTTTGGAAGGGGGCTGGACAAGAGAGCTGCCATTCTGAGTAGAGCATCATCCCCCACGCCCAGGCCCATCCCTGAGATGGTCCATTTGAGGCAGGGAGGTGGTACCGGTGGGGCTCACTGGGAGCTGGTGGGCTGGGACCTTTGGGGCCCCTCCAATCAGAATGACAAGGCTGGGAGGGGCATGGCTGGCCACCCGGACAGAGGGAGCAGGTGTCTCAGCCTCTCCCTGTTCCCTGGCAAACCTCCTCTTTTATAAATTGTTGTCTTTGCAGGGAGCCAGAGTGAGCTGGGGCTTCAGCATCTCTGAATGACAGCCTGGCAGAGCCAGGCCCATCTGCCTGGGGCCATGCAGGCTCACATAACATCCCCGCCCCACCAGCAGCCCACCCGCCCACGAGAACGCCATTGCACCCAGGACACACAGCATCCTGGCAGGTGCTGGCTCTACATAGCTGATGGCATGTGGGTTGTGTGGGCTTTTGGGCAAAGTAGCCAAAGAATCAGAAGGACTTTGGAACAGACTGCTTCTGGAGGTAGTGAGTTCCTCATCCCTGGAGGGGTTCCAGGGGGAGCTAAATGACCATGTGACGAGCATACAACAGCCAAGCTGCACGCTCTGAAGCATGGTGGGGGCATAGAGGAGGCTGGATCAGGTGATCCCAAAGTTCTCTGGGTTCCCGTGTTACACCTGGGGTTGCATAGACTGGGAAATCTTAGCACCGTGGTGGCTTCCCAAGACCATGACCTCTGTCTCCAGCTCTCATTTGCCAGGAAACTCACCTGCGTGGGCTCCCGCTCGCGCCTCAGCCCAACTTCTCTGGATGCAAGAAACAGCCAGGAAAGGCTCCGCCCACATTCACGGACCGCGTTCCTCAGTAACTGCTCCTCACTGAGCATATAGGTGGCTCCTTCAAGATGCACCACTGAGGCTGCTGGTTCCCTGGGCTTTCCAAGAAGTGATACCCCTCTGATCCCTGGGGAACCTCTGTTAGGATAGGGACCCTGTGAACTTCCTCAATCTTGGAAACTCCTCATTTTCTAAAGCTGACAGTTTATGAAACAGTTGGCTTTTGGGATCAGAAGTGGGAGTTTCCCATCACAAACTCCATGATGGCAGGGACCCAGTCTCTTCTTGCCCATGGTGGCACTTAAATAGTTATGGATCAAATGAACAAATGTCTAAGTAAACAAATGATATAAAGGTCAGCTCATGCACGTTTCTTGCAGGAAACCAGAGTCACCTGTGGAATATCACCTCTGTCCTCTCTCTGAGGAGCTAGAGGAAGAGTATGACATTCTGGAAGGCACATCACCTCTGGGGTCAGAGTACCTGGGTCCTAGTGCTGCTTCGTCAACCACCCTGCTGCAAAATGAGGATAATACTTCCTACTTCAGAAAGATGGATGCCAGGGGCGCCTGGGTGGCTCAATCTGTTAAGCGTCTGACTTCGGCTCAGGTCATGATCCCTGGGTTCTGGGTTCGAGCCCTGCGTCAGGCTCTGTCCTGACAGCTCAGAGCCTAGAGCCTGCTTTGGATTGATTCTCTCTCTCTCTCTCTCTCTCTCTATCTGCCCCTCCCCCACTTGCTCTCTGTCTCTCTGTCTCTCTCTGTCTCTCTCTCTCAAAAATAAAAACAAACAAAAAGAAAGAAAGATGCCAGGACGACGCTCTGAGACATTCTTAAATTGCCTGGCATACAGTAGGCACTCAGTAAATGAAGCTTGCAGTAGTTATTAAAGTCATTAGTTCCCCAAATGTCTGCAGTTATCCTTCCAAGCACATGGCAGGATCCTACTTCTCCCCTCCTTGAGATTGGATGTGGCATATAATTTGCTTGGGCCAATGAAATGAGACCCAGAAGTGGTATATTACCCTTGAGGGAGACTTTAAAAGCACATGTGCATATCACCATGCTCTCTTTCTCTGGCCTCCACAGTCATGGCAGCAATAAGGGAGAGCCACATAGCCCGGGTCCTGGAATGAGGAAGACATGGGCAAATTCCTCCAGCTGACCCATGATGCAGGAACATGTGGCAGATTATAAAGACGGCTGCAATATTCCTCCCGTCCCCGTGTGTGCTTTCCTTTGCAATATGACTTTGCTACTCCCCCCATCCAGAGATGGAGTCTATTTCTATATCCCTTCCCTGCTCAGCTGTGTGACTTCCTTTGGCCAGTGGAATATTAGAAAATGTGATGCAGAGACTTGTGAAGTGCTTGCACACTGAAGCTTACTCTCTTTTGTGGCTTGGAACTCAGCCACCGTGTAAATGAGTCAGGGCTAGCCTTCTGGAGGAAGCGCGACCTCACAGAGAAAGGCCCCCGCTGTCCCAGTTGAAGCCCCAAACATGTGAGTGGCTTATATCTAGCTCCATCTCGATTGCCACACTCCACAAGAGCTACCCAGCCAACCCTGGTTTTTGGAGTGGTTTGCTACTCAACAAAGGCTAACTGATACCACGTAGCATGAATGTAAAATAAAGCTCAGAGTATTAAGCCACTGACCCCTGGGGATGTTCATTACCACAGGATAACTTAACCCATTTTGATTGATATATTTCCTTCCCCTTTCCCTCTAGGAAAAGAAGAACTTCCCAATTAAGTTGCAATGGGCTTTGCCCTTCACAGTCACCCTCCTGTTCAACCATTTCCTTCCACGAAGCCCACTCTCTGCTTCTTCTGAGGTAGGACCTTCTGCCATTGACCGTTTCCCTAGGATGAGTTATTCACTGGGCACATCATGGAGCCTTCTCCTCACCTCCCATGTGTGGACCAACCTCTCTGGGGTTGACTGGGCCTTAGAGACAATATACGCCCATGTTGTGACACCTGTCTTCATGATGCACTCTGAGGCAAGGCAGGTTAGTCCCAGTCCACTATCAGCGTTCGACCACCCCCTTCACCTATATCATCTGGTTGCAAAATACAGTGAAAAAGACATGGCTTTTTTTTCAGCATCAAGCACACCTGGGTTCAAATCCTGGCTTCCCCATTTGCCTTTTATTTTTTATTTTAAAAATTTTTTTTTAACGTTTTTACTTATTTTTGAGACAGAGAGAGACACAGCATGAACAGGGGAGGGTCAGAGAGAGAGGGAGACACAGAATCGGAAGCAGGCTCCAGGCTCTGAGCCATCAGCCCAGAGCCCGACGCGGGGCTCGAACTCGCGGACCGCGAGATCGTGACCTGAGCTGAAGTCGGACGCTTAACCGACTGAGCCACCCAGGCGCCCCCCCCCTCCATTTGCCTTTTAATCTTGGCTGTGTCACCTCTTAGTTGTGTGGCCTTGGGAAATTTTTTTAGAAATTTTTTCACTGAACTTCAGTTTCCTTCTCTGTGAATTGGAGGTTAAAATTCCCTGTTCACATGCCTATAAGAATTATAAATATATTAAGTGTCCAGCACAGTGCCTGACACATAGTAGACACAACATAAACAATAACTGATCATGATCCTTTGGAGCCAGAGGACCAGTTCTCAAATCGAGCTCTGCCATTGACTGGCAGTGTGTCCTTGGAAAAGTCACTTGGCTTCATGAGCCTTAGTTTCCTTCTCTGTAAAATGGGAGTTACAATGATTGTTTGGGCATGGTCAATTCAAGGATTAAAAAAAAAAGTTGTATCATGAAATGCATGGCATGTAGTAAGTTCTGGAGAAGACAGTTCTTTCTTTCCTTCTAATTATCAAATTCCTTTGAGGGCAGAGCTTGTGTTTTATCTCTGTACCCCGCCCCCTACTCTCTCTCTCTCTCTCTCTCTCTCTCTCTCTCTCTCTCTCTCACACACACACACACACACACACACCAGGGAATAGATCCCCAGTGACCCAGACTCCTCCAATCCAGAGATACCTGTGCACACTCACCTTCAAGAAAGATTTCTCAGCCCAGATAGCCTGGTTCCGTCATGCATCAACTAAACCAAAAGAACAAACAGAGCCGAGGTAGTATGGAGACCCCTCTGTGCATCTCACTCCAACATCATCCTCATCCTCCCCCCACCTCCGTCCTCTTGCCTCACCCTCTCCCACAAGCATGCTCCATAACTGCTCGAGAGCAGTTTCCATGGTGATAGCATTTTAAAGTTTTCTAGGAGCAGAACAAGAATAATTTTCCACCCTCTCCTCCTCCTCCGTGGCAATCCGGGAAAAGGGAGCTTATTACAGATAAAGGGTGGGGTGAGGGGCAACGAGGGAAGAAGCAGCTCTTTCTTTCATCACCTGATTGGATGAGAAGAAATTCCTTACTCCCAGTGCCCCTCCAGCTCCCACCATCATCCCCTGGGCTCCTAGGTCACTTGGTCCTCACCCACCGCTGTATGGATGAAGGGATGAGATGGGTGAGGGTAATAAAAGAAAGAGATAAAAGAGATAAAGGGCTGACTGATAGGTTCCTAATCACATGCACACACATACTTACAAACACAGTGGCTACAGTCACTAATCCCACTTTGGGAAGTGATACTTATTAATAGAGAAGAGCAGATTATAAGTGGAGACTTCTATATAGCCTGGTTGGGACCCATAATTGAAGTGGAATCTATATGCTACAACCACCTTGCAGGTATCTTTGCAACCTGCCATCCTAAAAGAGGTCCACATACACTGTGAAAGAGTGTTGTGGTCATGCTGCCCTCTGATGACAGTGAACACCAGGCTGAATGAAGTGTGGGTGGGTACTCAACATTTCATTCATTTCCTATTATTTGCCTCCACAGTCTTCTTCTCCCAGCCTCCAGCAGGGTTCCTTCACACTCATTCTCCAGTTTTTGAAGGTTCTTTGGTCCAGATTGTGGGCCCCCATCCAGTATGCATATGAATTCCTGGCCAGAGCCCCTGAGGCTGACACCACTCAGGAAGAGTAGAAGGTGGGAATGGGCTGTGAATGGTTTACCTCCCTTACCCTCACGGCATGACAGTAAAGAGGGCAACTGTCCAAGGCCTGGTGAGTCAGGATCCCCAGGAGGGGCTAAGAAGCTAGCTAGCTGAAGCATAAGGTAGAGGCACAGGTTCAGATGGAGGGATGTCCAGTCAAGCAGAAGTCTGAAACCAGCAAGATTCCTTCCCCATTTTGTCCCTAGATTCAGGGACATCAGAATCAGGAGAAAAAAGAGCTAGATTCAATTCCTGATTCTACCAGTCACTAGCTGGGTGACCTTAATAAAGTCACTCGACATCTCTGAATCTTTCCTATGTCTATTTTCCTAAGGGTTATTTTAAAAATTCAAAGTGAAAGCATCTTGCAAATTAGCATATACCACAAACTTGTAAGATATTTCTTTCCATTACTTTAGCAGAGTTAGTGACCAATACAAGCTTCAAGTCTGGTCTTAAACAGCATTTTAGCTGAACCCAGGAGATAAGAAAAATTCAAATGCCAATCTAGAAATGCAAAGTCCTCAAGAAATCAAGTTAATAATAAGGTAACTCCGGTTTCACAGGGACCTGCTATATGACATTGGACAAGTCACTTGTCCTCTCAGGGCTTTGTCTTTCTTTATCAAAAGAAGCTTTTACGGGTCCTTTAGTGCTGGAATCTAAGCGAGATAGGAGGCTAAGTCAAGCTAGACAGTGTGGAGCCAGGGTCAGCACCAGGGACAGCTCCCTGGAATAGGGACACCAACGTGACTCCCAGTTACCAGACACCTGGGTTCAAGTTCTGACTGTGGCCCAAACACAGTGTTACCTTGAACTGGTATACAGGCCTCTCTGAGCCTCAGTGTCGTCATCTGTACATTTAGCCCCACGGACTCACTGAGATGAGTATCATGCCCACGCCATAGGTAGGGCTTTGATTGTGAATCCTGACTCTGATGTCTACTAGCTGTGTGTCATAGGGCAAACAGATTCCTCTCTCTGAGCCTCAGTTGTCTCCTCTGTAATATGGGAACTAAATAATGCCTCTCTCACACCACTCTTATGAGATTTAGATGAGGATTTAAATGAAGGCTTATATATAGCCTTCAGTACATGCCTGTCCCATAGTAAGTGCCCAATTAAAGCCAATTCCTCAGCAACCCTCCCTTCTTGAATTGCAGTGTCTCTTGTTTTAGGAAACCTCCAGCTGGGACATCTCTGGCTGGGTCATTTGGCACAAGAAAGACCATGGGCAAGGGGCCAGATGCCATTTAGTTGAATGTTGTTTTTAAAGGGAAATGGCACATATCCCTATAAAGCTGAACCCTGATTAAGGCCTCTCTGACAGGGTTGGCCCCTCTGTCTTTGGTTGACCTCCCAAACCTGGAGCCCTGGCTGGTCAAACAGTGCAATGCTAAGTAATAAAGGCACTGGGAGGGCAGCTAGAGCTCAGAGAAAAGGACAAGCCCCTTTTCCAGCTCCAGGCTTCTATCCTACTTGTCTTATGTTGCTGACTGGGGGCAGGAGGTGCAAACATGCAGCCTATAGGGTTTGCAAAGATCTAGTTTAGTCCCAACTTGGCAAACAATTTGCTGCGTGACTCGGGTTGACTCCCTTCCCATCTCTGGACCGCAGTCTCCATCTCTCAAAACCGAGGAGCTTAGAGTAGGTGCTGTCTAGAGATGCCAGGAGCCACCATGTCTCCCCTTAGGCCTGTGCTGTGGCTGCAATGAGGACTCAAGATGCCATCGGCTTCTCTGCACCCAGCCCAGCCTATAACCTGCTGGGCCCTTACCTAGGCTCACCCAGAATTCTGTCTGGGCTATCATCCACAAACACCCAGGCTGCCCCGTAAAGCCTTCTCACAAGTCATTGGGAAGATGATCCAGAAGCCTCTAGGGCTTTGTGACCCAGAGACTGAGGTCTTGAGATCTTCCAGGAGAAGGGATACGCTATTTTATCCTGAGCTTCATGGGGATGGTGGGAGAGCCACCATTTTGACTTTCAGCCTGATTCCCTCAGGGCCCAGGAGAGCAAGGCTGTTTTGTAGGCAGTTAGGCAAAAAGGTTAATACATTAGGAGGGAGAAATCCACCAGCTTAGAGCCCAGAGTGTGGCTCTTCTACCCAGAGATCGCCCCAGAAGTTGCACATCTTTGCTCCCGGGGTAGGACTGGGGAGAGAGGACCACACCGTCAGCTGCTCGTGGGCCCCAGAGCCTCCTTTGTGAGTAGAATGTCCTCACAGAGCTGAGTCTTTAAGACAGACTCATGGTGCAGAAGGCCTGGGATGCTCTGGGTTAATATTATACATGCTCATGGTCCTCCTAGAGAGGCGATGTGGTACAATAATCAAGAGCAGAGAGATTGGAACCAAGCTGCCTGGACTACCCAGTCTCAGATAAGTTACTCAACCTCTTTGTGTTTGTGTTTCCTCATCAATAAAATGGAAAGACTATTGTTTGCTTCCTAACAAGCATTCCAAAAACCCCAGTTTTTGTTGTTACTCCTGTCTGGTGGAGTACAGGATTACACTATTCAGAAGAGAGGCCCCTCAGTCATTTTTTATAATGCTCTGTGAGGGTAACAGGCAAGGCACTATTATCCTCATTATGTGGATAAGTACACTGAGGCCCAGAGAACACAAAGGACTGACCCAAGGGACAGAGTCAGGCCCAAAACCCAGGCCTCTTGAATCCAAGTTCTCTGCCCTTCCATAAAATACTCTCAGGAATTATATCCATAGCTTCACTGAGCCAGGCACCTTTCCATATACCATCTCATCTAACCCCCTTTACAAACCCCTAGCTTAGGCATTGTTATCCCTACTTTTCAAACAAGAAAACTGAGCCTAAGAAAGGGACACCATGGAGCCCATTGCCTTTTCCACTCTACAGTGCCTCAGTCATGAGGAAGACAGCTCCAGCCCTGCCCTCCCAGTAGGTGGCAAGACCTTGGGTTGGACCCTTCTGGGTCCCCTTCTGGGTTGGACCAGAGTTCCAGCCTCCAAGCATTTTTATTCCACAACCCTCTGTGGAACCTTGACCTTGGAGTACTAGACTTGGAACCAGGAACCCTTCAGAGTCCAGGCCCACCCTGGCTCTTTGTCTCTCAAGGCCAACAGGCAGATTTCCCTGCTCGGAGTTCATTCTGAGCCAGTTCTTCCTCAAAGAGCCATGGACGATGTGGCTCTGCTGTTTGGCAACAAGTTTTCTTTTTTTCTTTTTAATTTTTTTAAAGTTTACTTATTTATTTTGAGAGAGAGAGAGCAAGTGGGGGAGAAGCAGAGAGAGAAGGAGAGAGAGAATCCCAAGCAGGCTCTGCACTGTCAGTGTAAAAGCCCAGCGCGGGGCTCAAACTCACAAACCATGAGATCATGACCTGAGCCAAAGTTGAATGCTTAACTGACAGCCACCAAGTCAGTTTTTCTTTTTTTAATGGATTTTTTCTTTTTTTAATAAAAAATTATTTTGATAAAGCATTCTTATAAGTCATGGATGTCAGCCCAGACACCGTAGAGAAGTATCAGCATAGAATCAATGTATGACTTGGTGTTTTAATTCTAGCAACATCCCCTAGCTCTGTCACCAGTGCCAGCCCTGCCCACCCTGCCCTCATGGTAAGGCTGGAGAGGTCTGTATGGCCTGGAGCTGTCCCCCAAGAACCCAGGCCAGCCTCATCATCAGGATGAGTTGGGTCCCAACATGCCCCAAACAGAATTTCCAAGGTCAAGGTCTCACAGCCCCATAGAGTATAACATTCCTGAAAGTCAGAGATGAGAAGAAATTCAGATACCACCATATCCAACCCACTCACTTACAGGTTGGAAAACCAAGGAATTGTCAAATTATACTGCATATATCAGGCCTCTTTTGTCATGTTATATAACTAACCTTGTAGAGAAGGGGCAAGAAGAGATGTGACAGGCACCTTGCCTGGGCAAGGTGAGTGTGGAAAGACCCAGAGACACAGACTGGGAGGAGAAACGAGCTGTTATGTACTAAGCACTATTATGTGCCAGCTGCTGGGCTCATCACTTTTATAGATGATGTCATTCAGTCATCCCCACCTTACAGATGTGAAAACTGAGGATCCAGAAAGATTAAGTGACTTACCCAGGATCACACAGCCAGGATGTGGACCCAGGTCTTCTAGACCCCAAATCCTGGGCTCTTCCCATTGAAGGTGGCTATGGTAGGTTTCCCTCTTTAGCAGCAAAAGCCTGGAGTCAAATCTACTTTGTTCTCTACTCTTCCTGACTTGTTTGCTGGGATCAGGGACTCAGTTGCCCTCTATTTTCATCAAATAAAAGAGTCCTCCTGGGCCTAGCCTGCTCTCTGTTGGCTTAGAGGTCTCACCTTTCTCATAGGTGATAGGTACACTTTCCACCATTTTGGGTGTCTTTTGACCTACTGATATCAAATGACCCAATCAATACCCTTGCTTCCATCATGTCAAGTCAATCCCAGATATACCCGGAAATGTTTCAGGATGCATGGGCCAGTCACCAGAGGGAGATGAGATTATGAGGCGAGACACAAAAGGCCAACCTCTTCAAGTTGGGGGTGGAAAGGACACTGGAGGGCTTGCTCACCCTGATTCTGTCTATAAAGCACCTGCCACTTGTCCTGGCCACGTAGTGATGAGGGTTGAGAAACATTGCAGTGGAGGGGGCTTTTTTGACCGATAGTAGCCTAAACCTCAACTTTATATTCTCAACAAATTCCTCTGCACTAATTTGAAACACCCCTGGCCTGCTCCCAAAATGACGGCAGCATCCTGGTATCAATCACGTGTCTGTAGATGCTGTGAATTCAATCAGTCTCTATCTATATTTCATTGCTCTGGAGTCCCAAATAATTGGTTACAAATGTGGGAGGATAGCAGGTGGCCATCACACCCTCTATTATGGCTGATGCCCTGTGGGGACCACCTCATGCCCAGCTGAAACATCCCCCACCAGGCCACACAGGCCGCTCAAAGTTTCACATGGGCAAATGGCTACCGTTATGGGCAGAATGACGCAGCCTGCCCCCAAACGTGCGTGTGGAAATCCTAATTCCAGTACCTCAGAATGTGACTGTATTTGGAGATAGGGTCTTCAAAGAGGTAATTAAGCTAAAATGAGGTGATGAGGGTGGGCCCTAATCCAGGATGACCGGTGTCCTTATACGAAGAGGAGACAGGGACATAGACTACACAGAGGGAAGGCCATGTGTGGACGCAGCAAGAAGGCGGCCATCTGTAACCCAAGGAGGGAGACCACGTTTTGATCTTGGACTTCTAGCCTCCAGAAATTAAATGTCTGTTGTTTAAGGCCCCCAGTCTGTGGCATTTGTTAAGGCAGCCCTAGGAAATCGATACAGCTGCCCCCTTGCTGTCTTCTCTGCAACTTACCTAGCTGTCTCCTCCCTCCTTTCCCATCCCCTCCCCCTGCATTGTTTACCCTGCGTTAAAAAGTGCATTCTGGGAGGGAGAGGTTGGGATGGGCATTTTAACATTTTTAGGGCTAGGGCAGGGAAGGATGAGGGCAGATTGAGGCCTCTTTTCCTCCAAGCAGCTCATCTCTCTGATGCCAAAGGCATTTTAAGATTATAAGAAGCTAAACTGATAAGCCGTGTCCACCCCAGTCAGTGAAAAAGCCAGGTGTCTGGGACCCAGGGAGCATTTTCCACAGAAAAAATATTCGTAAAGGCAGACTGGTTCCCAGGCTAGCCCACAAAAGCCTGCTCGGGCAATCCTGGAGCTCCGAAACAAATTCTCTCTTTCTTAGAGAACATAAGGTGCCACACAGCCTCAAAAATCGTCTTTAAACCCTACAGGAAAACAGTGACGTCCACCACAAAGTTGGGGGGGGAGGGTGTGTTTTCCTGTGGGATGGCGGTGCCTGGAGGAAAGCAGATGGGTTAGGGGAGGCCCAGGAGGTAAACGAAGCCTGTGGTGGCGATTCTGAAGTGGGCTTCTGGGATTTCTCAAGGGCTTTTGAGGCTGAGCACTCTTGTTCTTTATTACGGCTAATTTCACTTCAGAATGCAGGGTCCCCTTTGTATCCTCACAATTGAGCTGATCAGCCGTGATTGGGACCATTTGCAGGGGGGGAAAGCAGGTAAGAGAGAGGGACAGAGAGCCGGGAGAGGGGATGCGATTGTGCAGGAAATAGCAATGGGAAGAGGGCTACAGGGGGGCCATTACTGGGAGAGAGGGCCTGGCAGTTGGGTGCAAACTGGGCACGTGAACTCTGCCTTTCCTCTACCTTCCAGCGGGCACCAGGCCACAGGGAAGGGCTCCGGAGTCACGTGTTCTGGCTTGCATCCCGCTTCTACCACGCACTGGCTGTGTGACCTTGAGCAAGTGACGCAGCCTCTCTGTGCTTCAGTCTCTGCCCCTGTGAAATGGAATGATAATAGCACCCAGCTCACTGGGTTCTTGTGAAGCCGTCAATATTCACACTGAATGCTTGCAAAGTGCCTGGTGCATAAGCACCTGCTAAGAGTCCGTTGTGAAGTCATTGTCGATACCCATGTCCCAACCTCACTATCAGCCTAACTCTGAGGAACAGAAGTAGACAAATTGGCTGGGCCAGCAGAGGTGCCTCTGTCTCTGTCGTAAAGGGCCACCAAGTGCCTATGGCATGGATCGGGCCAACTGCCCTCCCCCCAGCCCCCCGCGACCACTGCTGGCATTCTCTCCTGACCTTGACCTGCCCGTGGCCACTCAGTAAGAAGCCCTCAATGCCATGGCCTCTCCCACAGGGGGACAGGACCCGGACGTCCCTCTGCAGGCTTCACAGGGAGCCTGAGGGGTGGGGGCGGGAGGGGGGTGCGCGGGCTGGAGGAAGAGAACTGTGAATCCCTCCCCCCCACCGCCCCCCCCCAGAGGAGCTGCTCCAAGGAGCCAAAGCTGGCGTTTTCATTCCAATTAATTATCCTTTTAGAGCAGTTCAGGCTGCTGGAAAGCAACGAGGAGAGATCCATTTATATTAAAATCAGCCCCAGCCCTTCTTACGAAGCTTCTAGCCTAGGTGTGGATACAATAGGCCTAAACTGGGGAGACTGAGAGACAGCGTAATCCCGCTGCCCGGGCTCCCCAAAGAGGCGGACCCCCAGGACGGCACAGAAGCCCGCAGACTTCTGAGAAGGCCTCTGTCCTGCAGAGGCTGATAAATTAAGTGCTGCTGACAGAGACCCGGCCACCAGCTTTAACGAATGTGCTTTGAGGGGCGCCTGGGTGACTCAGTCCATCAAGCATCTAAGTCTTGATTTCGGCTCAGGATTTCGGTTCTCCTGGCTCGTGGGATTGAGCCCCGCATTGGGCTCTGTGCTGACAGCTCAGAGCCAGCTTGGGATTCTCCCTCTCCCTCTCTCTCTCTCTCTCTCTGCCTCTTCCCTGCTGGCTCTCTAAATAAATAAATAAATACACTTTTTTTTAAAAGGTGGTTTGCAAAACTGGTTTCTTCATGGAGAAGCTACTTGGAGAGGCTGGTGGCTTGTCTCCATTCACCGCTCCACAGAGCCCAGGTCCAACCTGAGCCTGACCGCCCCCGACCGCCCGAACTGTCCCCTGCAAAGGCACGCTCCAGTCCACGCGCATTTTCTGAGTATGGTCTCAGTCCATACTCCAGCTTGATGGTCAAGGAAGACTTCCAGGAGGAAGCAGAGCCATGAGATTTCCTGATGGATTCGGATGTGGAGTATGGAAGAAAGAGCACAGTCAAGGGGAGGGCAGAACTTTGGGACCGGACCCCCTGGGGAAGGAGTCTTGCCTTCACCTGAGATGGAGATAGCTATGGGAGGATCAGGTTTGGGGTGGGGGGATGACCCCAGGAGTGTGGTGGGAGACAAGTCAGGTTTGAGATGCCTGTTCGAGGTCCCTGGGATCCTCACCTCTGAGCTCAGGAGCCAGGCTGGCCACTTTTATCTCTGCTCATTTTACCTGGCCTTCGGGCCACTCGCGTCAAGAGACCAAGAGATCACACAGCAGAGTCACGTTCTCTGACTCCTAGTCCAGTGCTCCCACTTCTTCCCCAGCTGGCTTCTCCAAAGGGTCAGGTGTGAGGTGGGGGTTGATGGTCTCTGGTGCCCTTTCCTTCTGGACACCAGGTTCTGTCTCCCGATCACCCCTCCTCAAGCCTGCACTCGTGACTAATCTGTTGGAAAATGTACTATTACCTATTTCATACTAACGTGAAAATGGCCAACGAGAAGGAAGAGCCTTGGAGGCCACTGAGGAGCAGGGAACAATCAATAATGATGAGAATAATACTGGGGTGCCCGGGGGGGGGCTCAGTGGGTAAGATGTCTGACTCCTGATTTCAGCTCAGGTCATGATCTCATGGTTCATGAGATTGAGTCCCTTAGCAGGCTCTGTGCTGACAGCACGGAGCCTGCTTGGGATTCTCTTTTTCCCCTCTCTCTCTGCCCCTCTTCTGCTCTC
Organism: Neofelis nebulosa; assembly: GCF_028018385.1. Taxonomy (NCBI): domain Eukaryota; kingdom Metazoa; phylum Chordata; class Mammalia; order Carnivora; family Felidae; genus Neofelis; species Neofelis nebulosa. The sequence goes on from NC_080791.1 coordinate 97,862,372, forward strand.
TCTCTCTCTCTCTCAAAATAAATAAATAAACTTAAAAAAAAGAACAGAAAAAAATTATGAGAATAATAGTAATGCTCATAATAATGTAGTATCTAACGTTTATATATCACTTATTATGTGCCAGGCACTATAATAAGCACTTTATGTATGTGTGTGTTTTATTGTTGTATCCTACCCATAACTCTTTGAGAAAAGTGGGGGTTTTTTTGTTTTTGTTTTTTTTTGTACAGAAGAGAGGACACTGAGGCACAAGTCCAGGGTTATATAGCTAGGACATGGCTGGCTCAGGATTTGAACTCAAACAGTCTGGCTCTAGAGCTCCCTGTCTGAATCACCACCGTCTGTCGCCTGTCTATACAGTCTTGTCAGTCCTGACATCAAGCCTGTGAGTGTAATAGTTCATCCCCACTGTGCAGGAGGGAACACAGACATGAGAGAGGAAGCAAGCCACCCAAGGTCACGCGGCTGGCACCAGTGGGGCCTACATAGGGCTACCAAGTGAAAGACAGGATGCCCAGTTAAATTCTAATCTCAGAGCAACAGAATTTCTTGAGTATAAGTATATCTCACTCAATATTTGGGATATACTTATACTTAAAAAGTATTTGTTCTTTATCTCAAATTCAAATTGAACCGGGCGTTCTGTATTTTTATTTGTTGAGTCTGGCAACCTTAGGCCCAGGGGAGGATCTGCCCCAGCTCGGCCCAGCTTTCTCAGTCTCCCAGGCTGAGCCCGGCTCCTCAAACCCAGAGGGACCAAGGAAACAAGGTGGCCCCCTGGCTGCCCTCAGCCCTGACATCCCACCTCCCAACAGCCTGTAGGGCCTCCCAGTGCTGCAGCCGTCACCGGGAAATCCCTGAGATCCTTCCCTAGTCGTCCCTCCCAGAGCGGTTGGGTGAGGTGCTGGGCCCACTGAGGCAGCATCCAGGCGCCCCTAAACACCAGGCTTAGAAACTTCCGGCCCGCAGCCCCTGAGCGAGCACACCCATACATCACAGGCAGGTGGAAGTCGAAACTCATTCCTCACGCCAACGTACTAGGGGGATCAGTCGCCTGATTTGGGCAAAGCTGCAATACATTGGGCATTTGCCAGCCCCGTACCCACACTCAGACACGCACCGCGCATGCACTGGAACAGAACCATTCCCAAATTTCCACTGCAGGGTAACAACTTATAGCTATAAAGGCCCAGCCCCTTGGGCAATAACCAGTTGCTTTTTAGGGCTCTACTACACTCAAGGCCTATGCCAGGCTGTGGGCCATACAGACAAGTCTAATAATTGCTATTCTACCTGGACGAATAATTGCTAACAACTACCTCCCTGACAAAGTTAAGAACTTTCTGTGCGTTTGTTCGTTTAATCCACAGACCAGGCCTTGAGGGAAAGAATGTTGTCCCAATTATACAGGTGAGAAACTGAGGCACAGAAAAAGTTAAATGACGTGTTTGAAGTCATATAGCTAGAAGTGGCTGTTCAAAGATTGAAATCAAGGCCCCTGACGCCAGGTTCAGGATCTCCCCTCCTCTCTTGGCGTCTTGATGTGAGATACAGGCTCAGCACCCCCAGCAGCGCTGTCCCATGGAGCATCTGGAGGTCATTGGGTCCAGCCCCCTGCTTTGTCATAAAATGCTACAGCTTGAAGGGGCTGGGGCAGACAGAGTGGAGTTAGGAGCCCAAGGTCCAAGATCTTGTCGAGAGACCTTGATTTTTGTGTTGAGAGGACAGGAAGGACTGCTGAGAATCACAGACCCCAAGTGAGGCATCTCAGGGTTGTATATACTAAGTGCCCCAGAGACCTGGGTTCTGGTCTCAGATTGGCTGGTGCCCCCTCTCTGTAACCTGGAGAATTCCCTTTCCTTTTCTTTCTTTTTTTTTTTTAATTTTATTTTTTATTTTTTAAAATTTACATCCAAATTAGTTAGCATATAGTGAAACAATGATTTCAGGAGTAGATTCCTTAATGCCCCTTACCCATTTGGCCCATCCCTCCTCCCACACTCCCTCCAGTAACCCTCTATTTGTTCTCTGTATTTAAGAGTTTCTTATGTTTTGTCCCCCTCCCTGTTTTTATATTATTTTTGCTTCCCTTCCCTTATGTTCATCTGTTTTGTCTCTTAAAGTCCTCATATGAGTGAAGTCATATGATTTTTGTCTTTCTCTGACTAATTTCACTTAGCATAACACCCTCCAGTTCCATCCACATAGTTGCAAATGGCAAGATTTCATTCTTTTTGATTGCCGAGTAATACTCCATTGTGTGTGTGTGTGTGTGTGTGTGTGTGTGTGTGTGTGTGTGTGTATACACCATATCTTCTTTATCCATTCATCCATTGATAGACATTTGGGGTCTTTCCATACTTTGGCTATTGTTGATAGTGCTGCTATAAACATGGGGGTGCATGTGCCCCTTTGAATCAGCACTCCTGTATCCTTGGAATAAATACCTAGTAGTGCAATTTCTGGGTCATAGGGTATTTCTATTTTTAATTCTTTGAGGAAACTCCATACTGTTTTCCAGAGTGGCTGCACCAGCTTGCGTTCCCACCAGCAGTGCAAAAAGGGTTCCCCTTTCTCTGCATCCTTGCCAACATCTGTTGTTGCCAGAGTTGTTAATTTTAGCATCCTGACAGGTGTGAGGTGGTATCTCCTTGTGGTTTTGATTTGTATTTCCCTGATGATGAGTGATGTTGAGCATTTTTTCATGTGTCAGTTGGCCATCTGGATGTCTTCCTTGGAGAAGTGTCTATTCATGTCTTTCGCCCATTTCTTCACTGGATTATTTGTTTTTTTGGGTGTGGAGTTTAATAAGTTCTTTATAGATTTTGGATACCAACCCTTTATCTGATATGTCATTTGCAAATATCTTCTCCCATTCTGTCGGTTGCCTTTTAGTTTTGCTGATTATTTCCTTCGCTGTGCAGAAGGCTTTTATTTTGATGAGGTCCCAGTAGTTCATTTTTGCTTTTGTTTCCCTTGCCTCCAGAGACGTGTTGAGTGAGAAGTTGCTGCGGGCAAGATCAAAGAGGTTTTTGCCTGCTTTCTCCTCAAGGATTGTGATGGCTTCCCGCCTTACATTGAGGTCTTTGATCCATTTTGAGTTTCTTTTTGTGTATGATGTAAGAAAGTGGTCCAGGTTCATTCTTCTGCATGTCGCTGTCCAGTTTTCCCAGCACCACTTGCTGAAGAGACTGACTTTATCCCATTGGATATTCTTCCCTGCTTTGTCAAAGATTAGTTGTCCATATGTTTGTGGGTCCATTTCTGGGTTCTCTAGTCTGTTCCATTGATCTGAGTGTCTGTTCTTGTGCCAGCACCTGATTACAGCTTTGTAATATAGTTTGAAGTCTGGGATTGTGATGCCTCCTGCTTTGGTTTTCTTTTTCAAGATTGCTTTGGCTATTCGGGGTCTTTTCTGGTTCCATACAAATTTTAGGATTATTTGTTCTAGCTCTGTGAAGAATGTTGGTGTTACTTTGATAGGCATTGCCTTGAATATGTAGATTGCTTTGGGTAGTATCGACAGTCCCTTTCCTTTTCTGAACCTCAGTTTCCCCCTTGAGTAACCGATCTTCAACTTGCTCAGTCAGCCTTGGTATTCATGGGTGAACCCCGTGCAACTGTAGTCAAGCTCTCGTCCTGACCTCAGGGACTTCAGAAGCTGTCTCAGCTTCTCTGGACCGGATGTGGAGCCTGGTGTGGTTAAAGGGACAAGAGCAAGCCCCAAGGCAGCCTGAAGCAAGCTTCCTCCTTTGGGGCCAATTTTAAGACTCAGCCACGTTTCAAACTTCTTCCTGCCACCAGGATACAGCCTACATCCATCACCCGCACCCTCCGTGGATTAGCTGGGCCATGTCACAGACTCTTTAGAGGAGTCCCTAAGCTCCAGATCCTTAGGGGGGTCTCTAAATGCACCCTCTCCTCAACTCAGGAGGAGTCAGAGATATCTGCAGGCCTTGTCAGTACCTGTGGGATATGCGTGCATAACTGGCGTGTGAACACCTGTGGGGGTGTTCCGTGTGCCCACGGGCATGAGCTTCTGTGTGCACATGGGTGCAGGTGTTTCCACGCGTGTACGCACGGGCAGGGGAGTACAGCCGACCCTCGAACAACACGGTCTGAAGGGCATGGGCCGCTCCTATGTGGATTGTTTATAGTACAGGACTATAAATGCATTTTCTCCTCCTTATGATGTTCACAGTAACGTTTTCTCTCCTCTAGCTCACTTTATTGTAAGAAGACAGTATATCATACAGATAACATACAAAATAGGTGCTAATTGACTTCTCGTGTTATCGGTAAGGCTTCTGGTCAATAGTAGGCTATTAGCAGTTCGGATTTTGAGGAGTCAGGACTTCTGTGTGGCTTTCCGGCATCACTACCCCACGGTTGTTCAAGGATCAACTGTATGAGCCATGTCCTTCTCATCTCTGCTCCTGGGCTTCCACTCAGGTCCATCAGTGGCCTGGACACAGCGCCGGGAATCTGACTCTGCATTCTGGTGGCTCGAGGATCCCTTGGGCTCGTGCACGCACACATACAAACACACCCTCACCACCTACACGGTTTCCTTCACTCCCTTATGGTCAGTTTATATAAGTGGCCTTCATCCTCATGGATTACGAGCATCTTGAGGACAGTGCCCGGCCCAGCCCTTCTCCGCATTTGCCATCCCTAAGTCCCACCCAGCACTTAGCACAGGAATCAGAGCGAGGGGCATGCTCAATATTGTTAGACATTCTTTTTCTTAATCATTTTTTTTAATGTCGATTTATTTTCGAGGGACAGAGCATGAGCGGGGTTGGGGCAGAGAGAGAGGGAGACACAGGATCCGAAGCAGGCTCCGGGCTCCGAGCTGTCAGCACAGAGGCTGATGCAGGGCTCGAATTCACAAACCGTGTGATCATGACCTGAGCCAAAGTCGGAAGCTTAACTGACTGAGCCACCCAGGCATCCCTCTCATTCTTAAATTTTACACACACGTGTGCACAAGACCACTAGGAGTGTGGCTAGCTTATATGAGTCTCCCTGTGTGTGCTGGTATGTGCCACATAGTCCCAGGTTCAAATGCACATGCATGCATAGACGGGCACATCAACCCCAGTGACCACAAAACACCTATGCACCCCTCTCCTTGTGCACGTCTGTGGGCCGGTGTCCACGGGTATGTGTATGCGTCTAACATATGCATGGAAACGGACACTGGTTCGTCCCCAAGCACTTTGCACGTACACGTCCACGGGCCACACAAGTAACCCCATTCCTTTAATCACTCGTTTAGTTACCCTTGGACAGATGTTTAGCTAGCACCTTCTATGCACCAGGCACTATTCCAGCTTTGGGAACAAAACAAAGTGCCTCCCTTGACCTCCTCGTAAAGCAAGAGAATTCTGGCTCGATTGGTTAAGCGTCCGACTTCAGCTCAGATCGTGATCCCATGGTTCGTGGGTTCCACTCCTGGGACTGGGCTTTCCACTGTCAGCGCAGGGTCAGCTTGGGATCCTCTGTTCCCCGCTCTCTGCCCCTCCCCCTGCATGAGCTCGCTCTCGCTCTCGCTCTCTCTCTCAAAAACAAACACTAAAAAAACAAAAATAAATACTAGAAAGAGAACTCTGGCTCTTCACCCGACTCCATGCCTGGGCCAGCTCACCTGTGGGGGGAGGGGACATTAGGTACCAGGTGACCTCATTGTCCCCACCCTGGCCCGGACCTTGTTCCATCTGTGAGCAAACCCGTGGGTCAGCCAAGGTCCCTCTTCCAGGCCGAGGGACACAGAGGACTTTCAAGGGCTGAGGGGCAGACCGGAGGGACAGGCTGGCCTCGCGGTGCCCTCCTGGGCTCTCAAAGAAAATGCAAGCCGAGGCAGAGCCATCATCCGCCTGTGTGTATTCCAAGATCACCATGACAGCCAATGGCGTCAGGAGGGGCGATGCCACTCCTCCAGCTTGCCCGTGTAGCGGAAGAAAGGGAGGGGACAGGAGATAGGTCAGAGTGCCCCCAGCCAGGTGGACCTAGCCTGCCTCCAGACCTTGCTGCTCAGGCCGGAGGTGGGTGGCAGCAGGAAGAGAACACAGGAGATATGAGGCCTGACTTTAACCTTGGCCATGGCCGTGCCCGACCTTGCTATACAGCCTCGGCAGAGCCCTTGCCCCCTCTGAGCTAGGTGAGGCGGGAGGACTGGATGACCTCGGAGGCCCCCCCTTCAGGAAGTCCCCCTCCATGACTCACGTCATCACGGGATTTGGGCCACAGGGGTGGGGTGAGGCCTGAGTCCAGGCTCTGATGGCCGCAAACACTCAGGAGGACAAGAAACTAGGTCAGAGGGTTCCTGTAGGAGAACCAGGCCTTCGTCCCAGGGCCCGGTCCAAAGTACAAGGGGTTGCTGCGCCTCTGTTCATGCTGGTGCCTCTGCCTGGTGGACCCTCTCCACCCGGAGCTGAATTTTTAAATCTCCCGATCAAGAACACTGACTCTTAACAGCAGGGAATGCAGAATACCAAGCCTTACCATCATCGAGGTCCTGATTTGGGGCATCGACATCCAGCCCCAGCCCCACCTCCAGAGCCTGTTTCTCCCTCACGCACCACCCCCCCTCCCCCCGCCCGGAAATGCTGCCCCAAGTCAGTTTTGCTGCTGATCAGATCCGAGGGGGCAGGGACCAGGTCCGTCTTGTTCTCACACGGTTCCCAGAGCCCAGAACAAGCGTCTGGCTGATGGGAGGCACACAATAAACATTTGTTGAGCAAAGAATTAAATGCACTGAGCTGCCAGCAATGGATATTCAGGGTAGGGAAACGTCAGATCATTTTTATCTTGTTCTTTATACTTTTAAGTCACTTCCATGTTTTCTGAAAGGAGCATGTGTTGATTTCATAACCAGAAGCTCCCCGCTCTCCCCGCCCCCCCTAAATTTTCTAAAAACGGAACAAAGCAAAACTTCTCTTGACTCATGGCCCTGCTGCCCAGACCCCCCTCGCTGAGGGGCGAGGGACGCTGAGAGCCTGTCCTCCCCAGGGCTTCTTCAGCACCTGGCCATGGGAGTAGCCCGGGTGACCCAGCAAGTTAGGGACCCAGCACCAACTGTCCCGGCCCCAGGCGGGAGCGCCTTTCACTGTTCCATCATTTCATATCTGTTCTCAGCTGCCTCCGTTTTGTTTGGTTTTAAGGTCTAAGTCCCCACTCTGCCATCCACTATCTCTGCGCTTTCGGGCGAGTAACTCCACACCTCGGTGCCTCCGTTTTCCCATCTGTAAAATGGGAATAATGCTAGTAACTGCCCCGGGCAGTGGGTGATAGAAAGAAGTGCCCATGAAGCACTTAGCAGCATGCAGAGTGCAGGGTGGGGATCAGTAAAGTGTTATTTTGGTTCGTAAGCCCTTCTCACAAGCCAAGCTGAGCACTCTGCACGTATCATCTGGCTCAGTCTTCCCGACAGCACGAGCAGGTCAGACTGGAGATGATACCCATTTTACAAACGAGACACCGGAGGCTCAGGGGTGAGGTCACTTTACCCAAAGTCACTCAGCAAGGAAGCCCCAGAGGTGGGAGTCGCTCCTGACCCAGTGCTCCTAATGTTCAAAAATTGGATGGACCATCCATGAGGAGAGGTATGAGCAAGCCCAGGCTCCAGAACCAGCCCCTGTGCCTAAGAAGGGCAGGGATCCAGGGCAGGACACTGGAAAGAGAGAAGAAGGAGCCAGAACTCCTGGGCACACCAGCGACCTTCCAGGCACAGCAGCCATGGGGTGGGGAGGGCTGCCTGGGCCGGGCCTCCTCCTTCCCTTAGCAAACCAGGGTTCAAATCCCAGAATGAGACATCCTATCCTTCTCTTTATCCACTTGTTCATTCATTCATTCAGTCCTTTATCCAGCCGTTCTTTATTGAACACCCACTATGTGCCAGGTGCCACTGGGGCAGTGGAGACACTGCGGTGAACAAAACAGATAAAAAGTCCAGCTCTCCTGGAATTACATTCCAGTCCGGGAAGACGGACAATAACCACATTCCTGAGTCCATATTTCTTTACTTATGGAGTAGGTAAGGGGAAGAGGCCGTGCCCGGTGGGCGTCCCATTTCCTGTGGGTGGTCGGGACAAACCTCCTGAGCAGGCGGCCTCTGAGCAGAGGTCTGTAGAAAGTGAGGAGTCATGTGCCCATCTGGGGAGGCGGATTCCAGGCAGAGGGGGCAGCACCCACTGTCTCCCCTCGTCTGTCTGTCCATCACCCTTCTTCCACCCTTCCATTCTCTTGAGAAGTTACCCTGGAGTCCCAGCTCTGGGAGAGGCCCAGAACGAGGACCAGAACTCTGGGGCCAGACAGCCAGCCCCAACCTCCCCACCAGCCGCGGGACCCTGGGCTTAATCCCCCGCACCCGCACGCACTCTCCCCGTTGTGAAAGCGAGGGGTGGGGGAAGCGAAGGAAACGAAAGGGGTGTGGGTTGGAAGGGAATGAGGTAAAGAAGGCTCAGATGTGAGCCCGCACTTCTCAGACTTCGCGAAGCCTCCAGCCCGAAGTTCCGTTGTTCTCATGCAGCGCGGGGAGATGTGTGTGGGGGAGGTCCAGGAGAGCGTAAGACCCATCACAGACTTGGGGCTGCGGGGACCAGAAAGGCTCAGTCTTTCTTGTGGCCGCTGCGGGAGGGTCCGTGGTACTGGGGCAGAGAGGTGAGGGTGCAGGCCCTGAAGGAACCCGGGCAAGCTGTGGTCAGCCTCATGCCGGCAGCACCCGGGATTGGCTGGAACACAGCCCTCGGTCCACAGGGACAAGAGGGAGTCCCCGACCCAGCCTACATCCTCTTTCTCATCACGGCAAGAATGGTGTCTCAGCCTCAGTGTCACCTCCTCCGAGAGACCTGCCATGATCTTCCTACCTGAACCACATGGCCCTAGCTCGCTGTGCTCCTTCATAGTCTGTAAAATACACTTCTCTGTGTGGTGACTGGGCTAGCACCTGTCCCTCCCCCTGCACGGCCAGCTTCGAGACTCCACGTCTGCTCTGTTGACCTTCTATCACCAGGCGCAATGGCAGCTTAACACGTGTTTGTCGAATGAGTCACGAACGGACGCACGGACAGATGACGGCAGCTGGCATCCACCGGGACCCTCAGCCGGCACCTGCAGAGAGCAGCAAGGAAAGAGTTAGACAAGTAGCTTCTTGCTTTGAGAGAAAGTGTCCCCGAAGGGGCCCGAGCAGAAGAGAGGTGACCGGTAGGCAGGAGATCATTACCACATGGCACATCTGAGGAGCCCTTTACAGTTTACAAAGTGCTTTCGCTGCTGGTGCCTCATTTAACCCTCGACTCAGCCCTGCAAGGGCAACGTTATTATCTCAAGTTTACTGATGAAGACAAGAGGGGATCAGAGAGGCAAAGCGACTTGCCCGGGGTCACGCGGCTTATGAAACTTGGAGCTGGAATTTAAGCTCGGTTCTCTCTGGCTTCACATGATAACAGCTTATTTATGGGGCGTCTGCTACTATCTACAAATACGGTCTCTAATTTTCACATCTCTCCTCGATGTGAGTATCTAGGATTTCCGTTTCCATCGTGAGAATCGGAGGCTCAGAGAGGCCACATGACTTTTCCACGGCCGCCGGAAGATGAGCAGCCCAGGTCTATCCATCCGGAGCCGCTGGCCTCCCCCGCCCTGCCCCACCACCTCACGAGGCCTCTGAGGCCCCAACCAGCCCAGAAAGCCGGGAATCCAGGGACCTGCACCAAGAGGACAGAGCCAGGACTAGGAGGCAGTAGGGCTGCAGTGACGAGGGAAGATTCTGGAGCTGGACGGCGTTGGTTCTTATCCCGGCTCTAGCTGCGTGATCTGTCTCCATTCCCGGCTCTGATAAATGAGGGTGATAACAGTACTATTTCCACAGTTGTCGTAAGGAATAATTAACCTGTGTAAAGGTTTTAGGACAGAGCCTGATAAATGTGATATAAGTGTTAGCGGGAGTCGGTTCTGTGATGGGTTGGGGCCAGGGGAGCTGGGAGTTCAGCAGCCCAGGGATTTGGGGGCTGGACAGTGACAACCTCCTGCGTCAGCCCAGGACTCTAGCCCACACTGGGTCCTCTGTCTCAGGAGAACTCTGATCCTCCCCTGTCCTTGGCTGACCAGAGGCGAGGCGCCTGGGCGCGGCGCTGGGAGAGGGATCCCGATGGCTGGGGCCCAGCGCGGGAAGGGGAGGGGCAGCGAGGAGCTCCCTCGCTGACAGAGCCCAGTGTCGTTCAGAGGCCGGGAAAGGCTGAGCCCCTCCTAGCCCCAGGGAGCGAATCACTATCGGTCTACGCCAGTCCCAGTGAGCCCGGTGAGTGTGCTTTGCTGGGGAGCACAGGGCATGCGGTGCCATTCTGGCCAGGAAAACAAGAGAGGGATGCTGCCGGGGACTTCTGGGAAAGGTCTCCTGGCTCTTAAGAAGAAATGAGCAACAGGAAGCACGTCATCTGCTGCCTCTGGTTACAGCTGTGTGAGGCTGTGAGGCTCAGAACTGACACAGCCACCGCGCGACCATGAGGGAATGGCCCACTTTGCAGCCACTGCGCGACCATGAGGGAATGGCCCACTTTGCAGCCACCGCGCGACCATGAGGGAATGGCCCACTTTGCAGCCACCGCGCGACCATGAGGGAATGGCTGCTCTGGTTACAGCTGTGTGAGGCTGTGAGGCTCAGAACTGACACAGCCACCGCGCGACCATGAGGGAATGGCCCACTTTGCAGCCAGCGGAGTGAGAAAAGGGAAAGAATCTTGGCCTTGGGTAATTCGTGGCCTTGGGTGGTGTTGCTGAGTCACCGAATGGAGGGACTCATTATCTCATAACATCCTTTCTTTATTGTTTATGCTCGGTAGCTGGGTCTTCTGCTGCTTGTTAAGGAAAGCATCCCAGCTGACTCGGTTTCTCAGCCTAACCTGCCCCCCCTCCCCCCCCCCCTCCCGGGCTTGGGCAGATGTGGGTCAGTGATGGGGCTGGACCAGACCAGGGCTCTCTCCTCCACATCCAAGGGGATGGAAGCAGGTGGGAAGACCACCACCCCTCCAAGATCTCAGATCCCCAGGATACGTGCTGGGCAGGTGTGGAGTCTAGGAAAATCACTCCCCTGAGCCAGAGAGGGGCTGGAGATGCCTCCTTTGTGCAGTGGTCTGGAAGGTTCTGATTCTCACCCTTGAATCTTTGGGGACTGGAAGCTCACGAACCAACCCCACTCCATCAAGGCAGTCATGCTGGCCTTGAACAGACCGTGCCTCAGTGCCCGGGAACCAAACAGGCCAGGAGGGGAGTGGGGAGGTGCCAGGGGGGCTCACACCCTCAGCTGCTGGTGGGAGGGGAGTCACAACCGAGGGCTGGCCTCGTCAAGGGATGGGCCTGAGGGGCCCCAGGATCCCCTTCCGCTGAAGTGTGAGAATAAATGGCACACAAAGGGCTCCTTGTAAAGCGCTGGTCACCTGTCTAGTGTCCATGGTAACGTGACCCTGGCACCTGATACATGGCAGGTGCTTAATGGATAGTTGCTGGTTCTGTGAATGAACAAATGAATGGGTGAGTGGATGCATGGATGGATGAGTAAGGATCAGGTCATGAATGAATGAACGAACGAACGAGTGAGCCCTGTTGCTATTACTATCATGGGATGTCTTTGTAATTACCCCCAAACTTAGCAGCTTATAACAGCACACGGTTACTATCTCACGGTCCTGATGGTATGGGGGTCGAGGCACAGTTTAAGCAGGCGCTCTAGCTCGGGTCTGTCTGTGGCTGCACTCAAGGTGCATCGGCTTGGGCTGCAGTCTCCAAGGTTCCACTGGACCAGGGGCCCAGGGCACCCACAGAGATCTGGCTCTGCCTAGCTTTCCTGGGGCAAAGGCGTGGGGTCCTTCCAGGGAATTGTGGGGACTAAGGGTTTGTGTTCACACCTGCACTGTCTCCTCCTTTCTCAGCCCTCTAAGCCCTGCATCAGCCACCCCCACCCCACTCCCCCCAACTACCCATAGTTCCCTGCACCCACCCGCCCCACCTGGAATCCCCTGCTGAAGGCCCATGAGGAGCTGGTCTTGAGCCCAGGCATCAGGTGGAAACCCCTGCCCCTCCACAGCTCTTCTAGACACAGCCAGCTTCATGGGCATGCGACCCTACAGTCCCCGGGGACCATGCTTAGTTTAATGCTCTGCTGGTGAGGTCTTGAGATGCCTTGATGCTTCGTTGCCAAGAGTTTTGACTTTCCATTTGGCACTGGGTCCTTCTTCTAGCCATCACTTCCAGGGGTCCTCATGGCCAACGTTTGAGGTCCCAACAGTGGACACTATGAGCTCCATTTGCAGATGAGAAAACCGAGGCCCCAGATTTGAAGGCCAAAGAGAACGCAGCATCATACCCCAGACCCTCCTTCAATCCTTCGCCACACTGTGGCGCATCAACCTCAGACTCGAGGCCTGAACCTTGGGAGGGGCTGCCTGGGAGGAAGTGGTGCCCAGGGGTCCTTCTGATATTTCCAAAGGGGTAACAGACACCCTGGGGGCTCTTGACCCCCAGCTTATTTCCCTCAGGGTCTCATCTTTCATCACTTAACCAGAGGCTGATGGGGTAAGAACACATCTCAAAGGGACCCCTCGTGGGGATGGCCCTCAGGGGAATAATGACTCAGAGGCATTTCTTTCATTACTCCTCCCCCTCCTTCCCCTACACCCTCACATTGCCCCCATTGTGTCCCAGCTCTGGTGCCTTTTCCCAGCAGAGTGAGGTCCCAAACCTGCTCCCTTCTACCCTCCAGCTCTAGAGACAGCAGGGGATCTTGAGGTAGAGAGCAAAGTCTGGGAAGAGCCCCTTGGCAGGTGTTGCTACTGGGGCGGGGGGTGGGGGTGGGATGGGGGGCTAGGTATGGGTATAAGAAAAAAATCAGGGGCACTTGGGTGGCTCAGTCAATTGAGCATCCGACTCTTGATATCAGCTCAGGTCATGATTCCAGAGTCGTGGGAGTGGAGCCTGCTTGGGATTCTCTCTCTCTCTCCCTCTCCCCTCTCCCCTGCTCATGCACTCCCCTTCTCTCTCTAAAATAAATGAAATGAAAAAAAAAATTTTTTTTTATATCAGCATCTAGAGTCAGGCAGCGTTGGCCAGAGTTGAATCCTGGCTCTGCCACTACACAATTGTGTGGCCTTAAGCATATTTTGCAATCCCTCGGGGCCTCAATTTCCACCTCTGTAAAATGGGAGCCACAAAACCTAGCTATGGGGTTGCTGCGACAAGCACTGGGGATACCCGAGATGCAAATGCTTTGCAAGCTGCCTGACACGTTGGAAGGATGACTCAGAACCTCTTCTGCTCACTGCGAGCGAGCTAGGCTGTGCCTCTCCACCGGGCCCAGGGTACCCAGGGCGTGGCTCTATCCCTGTCCCTAGCACGTTGCCTGGTTCTGACTCCGCCTCCCCATCGGTCTGAGAATGTCTGGAGGGCAGGGAGGGTGGCTTTTCCCCCCGGCTCGGGAGCACCAGAGCTGGGCTCCAAGTTGGCAGCTCGACACCCGGTTTTAAGAGGCTGCCTTTGAGGTGAGCGTCCCAGTTGGGCTGCTTGTCACCTGTGGGGTGATCCTCACGTGGGGGGGGGGGGTGCGGGTTACCCTCTCGGAGCCTCTGGTTCCTGCCATCCTCTCGCTCCAAAGAGGAGGGAATCGAGGAAATGAGGCAGATGAGGCACGCAGAATGCCCAGCACACCTTCGGGCTCTGGCACCCAGTAGGCACTCTCAAGGTGCCAAATCAGTGTCTGCTAGAAAGTTCCCAAGGGTGAGGAGAAGGCCTGCGCCAATCACCTGCTACCAGGTTTATAAACACGCACGCGCACGCGCACGCGCACGCACAGGCTGGTCTTCCAGGGCGCATCCCCACCCCCAGCCCCAGCCCCAGCCCCACCCCCAGTCTGAAGCCCAACTTGCACCAACAGCTGTTTCCGCGTCCAGAGGACTCTGCTCTCCCCTCAGAACATCTGGAACATTCTGCCAAAATTGCGCTGGGGGACTCAGCCGCCTCCCTCCCCCACTTCCTGGCTGTGGGAAAGCGTATACAGAACTCGCTGGCGTCCGTGGAGTTTCTCCTTCCGAAGCCCCTTCTCCCTCAAGGCCAGTGGTCCCCCAAGGCCAGTGATCCCTCAAGGCCAGCGGTTCCCCCAAGGCCAGTGATCCCTCAAGGCCAGTGGTCCCCCAAGGCCAGTGATCCCTCAAGGCCAGTGGTCCCTCAAGGCCAGTGGTCCAGCTGCGGCAGCATCCCCTCCCCCCTCCCCGCCCCGGCCCCTCGCCTTTCCCCTCCGCCCACTCCCTTCCCTCCCTCTCTCTTCCCCTCACACTCATACCTCATCTGTCCCCCAGCATCCACCCCCACCCACCTCTCACTTTGCATGTGGAGAAACTGAGGCTCCCGCAGAGGATTCACCACAGAACCCGCTTCCAAAGAGGGACACGTTGGGCAGCGAGGCGGTGAGCACCAAGAGCCTGGTCTGGTACCTGGTGGGCACTCGGCTTCCGTCCAGTCTCTTCCCCTGCTCCTTCCTTCTCTGCTCTCCAGCTCCACGGCTCAGGCCTGGGGTGGGCGAGGGCAGGGGGCGGCGGGCTGGGAGCGCTGGGCCCTGGGGTGGGCAGGGGGCATGGGAGGCAGGTCAGGCATCCCCTCCTGGCCTCCAACCTCTGCTCCCGGCCCGGACATGGTCAGCCACCAGCCTGTCACTTGGTCTCCCCGCCTCCTATATGAATAACAGCCCTTTAATTAGTATATTATAGGAAGTGGGGCCCGTGGCAGCTTCTTACTCGAGATGCCAGCAGCAATTCTGTAGCCGCCTGGAGATGGACAAGCCTCCCTGCCACGGAGAGCGCCTCCAAATGAGATTTCTTTCTCCCAGAAGAAAACAATTTGCTCTCACTCTCTTCTCTTTCTTTCTTTCTTCTTCTTCTTCTTCTTTTTTTTTTTTTTCCTCCTCTGATTGTCACGATTGGAAACACTTCCAGAGGCTGGTTCATTGTTTTCAGATTCAATTGGGCCCGAGTTGCTGGGGAGGGGCGGCCCCAGCCGTGGGGGGGCAGGGCTCAGCTCCGGGGGCCCTTTCAGTCCTGACGGTGACGTTGGCCGTGACAGTGACATTGGCCGGAACTAGCATTTCTTCAACGCTCACCTGGGTTAGCTCATTCGGCCCGCACACAGCCCTACAAGGATACCAGCATCCCGGTTTTAAGATGGGGAAACTGAGGTCCAGAGAGGTTAGTAACATTCCCCAAGAGCTGGGAAGCTGGCGCCTGGAGCAACCGGGATGAAAACCAGGAGTCGGGGATTACTCGCCTATTACTCAACACTGTCTGGGTTCCCAGAGGACGTCCGAGCAGTCTGAGAAACGATGAGGCCCCTGACCTCAGTTTCCTCGTCTTCAAAATGGGGATGATCACCTCTCACCTGCCCTATGACACCGGTGGTTTCTGTGGTCATTCCCAGGCCAGAAAGAAAAGGCAAATGCGCTATGAAACTCCTAAGCCAGGGGCGGGCAGAGTAAGGGGTGAAGCCTCAACACCCGCACGCCCCCAACCGGTGTCTGGAGACGATATCGCGCCCAGCACGTTCATGGGCTTCTCTTTTGTTTCTCTCTCGCCAAGTGTCGCGAATGCGGTTAGGACAAAGAAACACGGATTTCTCTTTAGACGTGGCCGAATCCGTCGAAGCTTTAGTCACTGGATGTTTTCTCCATCGGTGGACTTTGAATTATGACCACGGTCACCGTGGGGAAGACAGGGTGGGAAGCAGGTGCTACCTAGGTTGTGAACGGCTGGCTTCTCAAGTCCAAGGCCTTCTGCACAGGGTTTTATGGCCTGAGGTGATTCCTCCAACACCGGCGGGGAGCCGTGGGCTTACTCCACGGGCTTCTGTCAGTCAAGACGAGGAAGAAACACCCCATCAGGCCGAACCCACACAGAACACTCAGGCGGGGGCCTAAGAGCACCCCTCCATGCCTTAGCTCACACTGCCCCCTGTGTCCCTTCATCACGTGTCCCTTTGCAAACCTCTACTCACCCCTCAAGGCCTGCAGCAGAGGGTTGACGTGTCCCGTGTCACCGCCCCCAGACCTCCTGATTTCAGTGTAGTTGTGGAAGACACTCTATGCTTGTCCTGCCTCAAGTCTCCATGGTGCCTCTCCGCCTTCCCGCCTTGGTGCCCTCTCCAAGGCCACCCAGTCCAAGCACAGATCCAGCAGGAAGCGTGTCCCCAGCTCAACCTTCAACCAAAGTGGGCAGCGGTCTCTAGGTAAATGCCCAGCCACCTGCCCTCTGAAGGGAAATTCTGAGGTGCGTTCCACACTGTCCTTCAAAGAGCCCCAGCAGGACTGAGCCCCAGTCGCCCAAAGCAGGACCAACCAGCTCAATCGCTCATCCTCAAATTGGGCTTCCCTCCTCCCCCCCATCCCACCCCCCACCTCCTGCTTCCCAGGCTCGCCTCCCTGGAGAAACACCCTCACTCAAGTCCTTGTCTGAGGCTAAGACAGGACGCAGCCCAGATGTTCCCTGCTCTGTGAAGCTTTCTGAGCCACACCTTACCTGACTGGCCACGTGACTGAAGCAGGTTTACATCAGCTCCCTGTGCCTCAGTTTTCTCACCAGGATCGACTCTGCTAATTATGCATAAAGTACTTATAACAGCAGCTGGCACGTAGTAAGGGCTCCATAAATGTTGACAGTCACTAACACTATAAGCACTTTCATTGCTGTTCTCTTCTCTGTAGTCCCACAGCGCTTTGTATAGTCGGGAAGGGGGAAGAGGGTCTGGGCGAGAATATTAAAACTCAGATTTTAGAGTGCTCCAGGCAAAAGGAACAACACATACAAAGGCCCTGAGGCAGGACCCAGCTGGAGGGTTCCAAGAACTGGGAAGAGGCCAGCACAGCTGGAGGGCGGTGAGCAGAAGGCACCAGCCGGCCCAGGAAGGGGTTCTTTAAACAGATTTTATTCTAAATGTAAAAAAGAACCACGACAGGTTTTAAGCAGAGAAGTCACCTGGCCTGATTTGTTTTTATAAGACAACTTGGGCTGGGCGAGTGGGGGT
This sequence comes from Neofelis nebulosa, assembly GCF_028018385.1. NCBI lineage: Eukaryota > Metazoa > Chordata > Mammalia > Carnivora > Felidae > Neofelis > Neofelis nebulosa. Next base: position 97,879,430 of record NC_080791.1, read on the forward strand.
GGGGGGTGGGAGTTACATCAGGGGGAGAGGAAAAGGGGAAGTGATGGGGCCATCTATGGAAATTCAAAGAACCAGACAGAATCAAGACAAATCGAGGAGGGGAATTACTTGATAATAAACTAAACCTGGGGATTAAGAGACGAGGGAATCGAGTGACTGCCAGGTTCGGACTCAGGTAGCTGAGTGAACAGGGGCCACGGGAGAGCCTGGGGCACAGAGGTGAGCACGTGGCTTGTGTCCAGAGCAACGATCTGGTGGAGGTCAGTTTGCAGAGTCCGGTGAGGCTTCCGGGTCAAGGCATCTGTAGGCGGGCGTAGGGGTCTGGAGCTCCAGAGAGCAGGGCGCACAGACAGGCAGCACAGGGACCCAAGCTCAGAGAGCCCCATTCTTGGTCTAATGTTCCGGCATTTGCCGTCTTGAAATTCTTGATGTTTCATTCGGGACTGGGCTCCGCAATCATATAGTTGATGCGGTGAGGGAGAGAAGGGTCAGGACTGGTGATACAAATGCGGGTGTCCCCAGCACAAAGGTGGTATTTAGTGAGCCCACCTAAGGAAAGCTACAGCCATCCCCACTTTACAGGTGAGAAAACTGAGGCTCTGCAAACTGAGGTGGCTTTTCCCAAGGTGTTAAACGGTCCCCTCTGCCTGGAACTCCCTCCTCATCAACTCCTCAAAGTTTTCTGACTTAAAGGCCACTTCCTTCCTATTAGGAGAGACAATTTGGAGGGAGTCAGAAGAGGGAACAGTAACTGGGAGCTGGGACTCCTGGCTTCTCACCACTGATTTGCCAGGAGGCCTTGAACCCACCCTGTTCCCTCCCCTGTTCATTGGAGTCTGCGGGGCTCACGATATCTAAGCCCTCTCCTCGGGTTCTGTTTCTCACATCAGCCTGCATCTGTAAGCCTGGTCTCAGGGACCATAAACAGACCCTCAGAGGGCCGGAAGCAGAGATCTTGTTCCCCTTTATGGAGTGAACTTAACCCAGAGACCCTCAGGGAGGCAAACACACAAGCAGTCGGTGTGTGGGTGGAGCCTGGGTTCCAGCCCACAGGCTGCCTTGACTTGCTGTTTGACCTCAGGCAAATCTCTCACCCTCTCTGGCTCTCAGGGCTCCAGCTGCAACCAGAAAGTGGAAGCTCTAAACATGTAAGATCCTGGGCTTCCAGCCCCAACCCTTGCCTGGCTGGAGAGAGGGGTGGGAGGCTGGGAGGAAACATGGAAATCTCAGAGAGGGGTCCAGAATCTGCTCCCCAAGCTCCTGGTGACCTTGACCCATCTCATCCAAAGGGCACCGTGGGCTAGTCCCACACCAGGGCTGCTGGGTTTGGGGAGCAGCAGCCCCATCGCAGACCTAGACACAGTGACTGCTCCCCAGCAGCCAGAAGGCGCACAGACTCATTGCCGTTGTGGCTGGGACGTGGGCTTTGAAATCTAAATGAAAGACACACAACAAAGACCCCGCCCCCACACCGCGCCTTGGCACCAGGATTTATCACTTTCATTTTAATAGGTTAATTGCTTAGACAGGTAGGTGTCCGGAAGCTGTCCTTCTCAGCACAGGGCGACCACGGGGTGACCAGGCTTTTCCAAGCAACCTCGAGGTGAGCATAGGGGGAGGTGGGGCCGGGTTGGCTTTAATTACCCGAGGCGTGCACTAATAGCCCAAAGATGCTCCCCTCGGAGCAGAGTGCTTTGTAGGGCTGGGAAAATACAGGTCATCGCTGGGCAGCCAGACTGGATTTACGGCAGACAAACAGTGCTCTGCCTCTCCCGCTCCATTAGCGTTTCCTACCTTGTTGTTTATGGATGGGACGCATCTCCTCCTACGGACAACGAGCTCCTGGGGGGCAAGGCTGTGCTGAGGTTGGGGTCCACTCCCACTCACTCTTTCAACTGATCTTTATTGAGCACCAACTATACGGCAGGCCCTGTGCTAGGCACTGAGCACAGAGCAGTAAACAAAAGAGTTCAGTATCTCTTCCCATACGTTCTAGCGGGAAGAGACAGATAAGAGGAATGCGTAGCACTCTGTTTTCACTTTCTATTGCTGTGGCTTCAAACAACGCACACTAATTATCTCACAATTTCCATGGACGAGGAGTCCAGGCACAAGGGTGTTGCAGTCCCTCGTGGCTGAAATCAGGCTAGGGGCTGGGCAACGTTCCCCTCTGGAGTTCAGAGTCCCCTTTCAAGTTCATACGGAGGCTGGAGGAGCTGAGTTCCTCGCTGGCTATCGGCGGGGGGGTTACCCTTCGCTCTTAGAGGTCACTTCCAGGTCTTAGCCATGTGACTCCCTCCATCTTCAAAGCCCACAGCTTTTCACCCATAGAAACCCCCTCGTCTCTGAATCTCCCTCGCCAGGGGAAGCCCAGTCCCTTTGAAGGGCTCATCTAATCCAGGTTAGGCCCCTGGAGGATAATCTCCCTTTTAATAAAGTCAACAAATGATTTGGGACCTTAATTCCTTCTGCAAAATCCCTTCACAGCAGCATTTAGATTCGTGTCTGATTGAACACCCAGGAGAAAGTGTATGCTGGCCAGGGAGCTGGAGTCTCTGGCGGGTTTCAGCTCTGCCCACCACGGTATGTTGGAAGGTGCCAGGTGATAAGAAGAAATTGAGCAGGAATGGGGCAGGGCTGGGGGGACACCTCCTTAGCAGGTGGTCAGGGAAAGCAGCACCGAGAAGCAGCATTCAAGCAGAGACACAAAAGAGGAGAGAGTGGGCCGCAGAGCTCTCTGGGGAGCAGGCACCAGGCTGAGGGAACAGCGAGGACCAGCGAGAGTCACAGGGGATGAGGTCAGACGCTATAGGGCCCTGTAGGCCATGAAGAGGACGCAGGCTTTCTGCTGAGCGACATGGGGGTCGTCACAGGATTTTGAGCAGACGGGTAACACGATTTAACTTAATTTCTAAAAAATCTCTTGGGCTGTGGGGTTGAGAACAGATTGCACAGGGCAAGGGCAGAGCAGGGAGACCAATTAGGAGGGCCTTGCAATTACCCAGGGGAAGAGCTGTGGTGCCTCAGCCCTGGATATGTTCTGAAGGCAGAGCCGACAGGATTTCCTGACAGATCAGGATGTGCTGTGGGAGGAAAGCATGGGCCTGCCCCAAGGCTCCACGCACAGCCTCAGCCCCCAGACACCCTCAAGAGACATCTCTGGACAGCTATATGAAAGCAATAGGCACCTTCTGGATTGTCTTTTCACATGAGAAGACAGGAGGCCTCCTCGGGGGCTGGGGGGGGGGGGGCATTGATCCAACCTTTCAACAATACCCTAGCGTCCTAATTAAATTCTCCTATTCACAGGCACCAAAGTCCGCACCTCGCTCACCAAGACCTGTCAGTGGGAGCCCTAGTAGGGGTAGGAGGTCCCGATTTCATGCCGCTAACTAACCTGTGCTGGCACCCGGCAATCCACTTACATTGTTGTAGCAATGGCCACCCCCAAGTGCGAGTTACGATACGTCCCTTTCTTCTTCACAAGTGGCTTCCATAGATCATTACTTCTGCAAGATATGCCATATGGCCTCGATTCTAAGAGACTGTCAATTATGAGAAGCCCTATTGATTGATTAAATAAATAATAAACAGCGTTTAGGGAATTGAAAGTAACCCTATATTCCCATGTGCATATCGGTTATAAGACACTCCCCATCTCGTAAATATGGACATATTCACCCTACAGTTGTAACTGTTTTTTGGTGACGGGAGAAGTTTTATAGTCAACACTCACTTAACCTAAGATTCTGCCACTGCAGGACTTGTCAGAGCCTTGGAATGATCACCTGTGCTGTGCTTCTTCCAGAGGGTCTTAGAAAATCCATCTATTTTCCATCCATCTATTAGAATAGAATCGAATCTATTTTCTATTTAGCCTCTGATCCACTTGGTCTTTTCTTCTGGCAGAGCATCTGTGATGACCGGTGTTCCCCATGAAACACTTAGGAGACTGAATATTAAATGTCTCAGTTAGAGGGGCGCCTGGGTGACTCAGTCAGTTAAGCGGCCGACTTCGGCTCAGGTCATGATCTCACAGTCTGTGAGTTCAAGCCCCACATTGGGCTCTGTGCTCCGAGCCTGGAGCCTGCTTTGGATTCTGTGTCTCCCTCTCTCTCTGCCACTCCCCTGCTCACACTCTGTCTCTCTCTCTCTCTCTCTCAAAAATAAATAAACATTAAAAAAAATTTAAATGTCTCAGCTAGATACTCAAGGCCCCCATGGTCTGGCGCTGGCCCACCTTTCCTAATCCAGCCTCTGTTGTGGGGCTCTTACACTCCCTTCACTACACTCTCTGTTCAGATCTGGAACTTCTGCTTCTGTTATAATTTCAGGCAGGATTGCCCAACCCAACCTAATCCTTACCGATTCCTCACTCCATTAGTCAAATAATATTAACTGAGCCTCTAAATGTACCCGGAACTCTTCCGGCCATAAGCCAGAGCATGGTGAACAAGACAGGCATGGCTCCCGGCCTCGTGGAGTATACAAACATTCACATACACGCATGCATGTGCACGTACCTGACTGCAAGTCATGTACGCCATGAAGAATAAAAACAAGGTACTTGTTAGGCGCCATGAAGAATAAAAACAAGGTACTATGGGAGAGCGTAACAGGGACTGGTTGCATTGAGAGCAGTCCTCTTTGAGCTGAGACATGGAGGATGAGTAGGAACCCATCAGGTGGAGAACTAGGACAGAGAGAGAGAGAGAGCCAGGCAGAGGCTATGCTGTATGGGAAATCTCTGAACTAGCAAAGAGCCGTGTTTGAAAAACTGAGTAGAAGTCAGCATGACTGGATTATAATGAATAAGACTGAGAAAGAGGCTGGGTCCAGATCATGCTGGGCCTCATGGGCCATGTTAAGGATTTGGGGATCTATCCCTAGGTCAGTGGGCAGTCACTAAAGGGTTTTACAGTCTGTAGCAAGAAAAACATTTGCGGGGAGGCACAGGGGAGAGGATGTGGGGAGATTCTAAGAAGCTACATCATTCTTTTGATTGCAAATGTCAGAAAATGCAACCCAAAGGGGTTCAAGTAAAAACAGAATTTATTAATGAGCATAGTTGAAAGCCCAAGGACAGGGAAGGGATTCAGGCAAGGCTTGATCAAGGTTCAAACAATGTTGCCATGACCCGGTTTCTTTCCTTCCATCTCTTGCCTCTCCTTCCTTTTGCTGGCTCCATTTTCCCCTAGGATCACACTGCATGGGGGGCAAGGTGGCTGGCCTAGCTCCAGTCCCACATTTGCTCTTGTCCAGACATAGCCAGAAAAGAGTTGAGTCTATTTCCCTAGTAGCACAATCAAGTCCTGGAATCAAATCCCATTGACTCTTATTGGCCTGGCCTCAGTCTTGTGCTCATCCCTGAACCAATCACCTCGGCCAGAGGAATGGAAAGAGCAAGTGGCCTGACCTGGGCCACAAGCTGTCCCCATGGAGCTAGAGGTGGAGACAGCTTCCTTGAAACTACGTGCCTCGGAGGGGAAGAGGTCCATCCCAGATGAAAACCAGGATCTCCTCTGGAAAACGCAGGCAGAGGGAGCCAGGTGGGCCTACATGACGAACGTCCACTAGAGAAAACACTGCGACATTCAGGCAAGTGTTGAGGGTGCCATGGGCCAGGGCAGTGTCAGGAGAAGTGGAGAAAAGGGGACAGATTTGACATATATTTTGATGGCGGAAGCCCCAGGACTTGGTGCCGGGTTGGATGCTGGCGACGAGTCCCTCGGGGTTCTGGCTTGGACGTGGCAGGTGGCAGAGCCTCTGAGTTAAGATGAGGACAGAAGGAGAAGCAAGTTCGGAGCCTCCGAGGGGAGATCAGCCGATACCTCTCTGCCTTTCGTGGCCTCGCTCATACATCGTGTCCTCTGTGATACCTTCCCAGACACTTCCCGGTCAGAATTCACCCCTCTATCCTCTACGCTGCCGCCCCTTGAGACCTTCTTCGCCCTCTGCTTGTGTCCAACGTTATCACTCACGGTTTCCCCGCTCATCCCCACTCCAGACTGTGAGCTGCGTGGGGACAAGGACGGGGCCCTGTTCATCGTAATCCCTCCTGCAGGCTGGGCACGAAGTAGACACTCAGTAAAGAGCTGTGTAACAACATCAAATAAACCCTCAAAAGGAAGGGGACCCTCCTCGATGCCTCGCGAGGTCCCAAATCTGGGCCACGTTTTCAGAAACACGTTCCCAATTACCTGTGTGGTCCAACAGGTTAACCAGGCGTCTGGTGTTTCCCCACAGAAAAGGTCACGCCTTCCCAGAGAGCCCCTTGTTGATACATAAAGACATATCTGCTTCTCTGCAATCGGGCTGTGCAGTCGTTTAAAAGAAGATGCCGAGGCCCGCAATAAAAATCTATATTGTATTTCCAAACTCTAAAACAGTGATAGAATTTGTTGGGCCTCCTAATGTCTCCAGGAGTAGAAATCATTCTAACCTTCCAATAAAATGCCAACGCCCTAATTAAAGTCTCTAAGCTGTGGTGTTTGGGCCGAGCCCCTCTCCCCAGAGGGGCCTATTTCCTTGGTTGGGGCCGGGAGGCATGGAAAGCTGCTGCGTTCATCTGCAGCCCCTGAAGACTCTGGAGAAGAGAAGATTCTCAGGGAACCCACTAAGGTCCAGTTCAATCTCCCCGAGGAGCCTGCGGGTCGCTCCGGGGACCCCTTTGGGCCTCCCCATCTCCTGGCCCTACTCTTCCTGGTGGGTCTAGTCTAGGGCTAATTCTGGTTTTTCTTTTCTTTTTCTTTTTTCCATAACTCCTCTCCTCCTAGAGTTTAGAAAGAAGGGGCTGGCGGGGGGGGGGGGGGGCGGCGGCAGGATGGTAAAGTGGGGAGTTTCATAAGGAATCCAGCCCAGGGCAGAAGGGACCGCAGGGGCCCTTCCCCTTCAAAAGATAGCAAGCGTCGGAACGAGCTTCAAGTGAGATTTTTCAGGAACGGAAAATGTCAGAGTGAAAACAGCAGTGTTGTCTGTCTCCCCTCCTGCCTCTGCTCTCAGGGGCTTGTGCTCATGCCCAGATGGATGACACTAGAAGAGGAGGAGGCTGGGTCCTCTCTTCCAGGAGGCCCACTGAGGAAGAAGGGATAGGGCCAGGCTGGGCAGGAGGAAGAGAGATGTCGTGGCCTGAGCTTCAAGCAGCGTGACTGTCCACTGGACTCAAGAGAAGTCCCAGGTGGGGAGCCCCAAGGCTATGCCTTCCATCCTGTCTGGCCCTGCAGATTTGGGTAGCCCGATTCACAACTGCACTAGGGTAGGAGTAAGGAAAGGGGAGCAGGATTGTGCAGCTCCCAAAAAACCAATGTGTTCTTAGGCTGCATTAACAGAAGTATGAGGCTCAAAAGAGGGGAGGGGATCATCTCCTCCCACTCCTGTTGTTATAAACCTGGCAGCGTGTCCAGGTCTGGCCTCTTCTACCTTCTCTATCACAAAAGGAAGACTGGTCTGTCCACGACCCGTCAGTCAGTCAAATACAGGTGCATGAAGACCCCCGCTTCCTACCTCTCCACCTCTTTTGGACACTCTCCTGTAGTTTTTCCCTCAACCACATCTGGTGCCATTGTTGGCTGGGGTTTGGAGATTGGGGGGAGGAGCTCTAAGTCCTGGAGGGCAGTGGGGGAGGAGAAGGACAGGGGTGGGTGATTTCCTCCGTGTGGCCTGGATTCAGCCTCCCTCCGGTCTTTCCCGACTGCCATCCTGCTGAAAGAACATTTACCTCCTTCTGCCTGGAGCTCGGTGTTACTCTAGCTTCAGGATGAACCAGCCCAGGAAGGGGAAGGAAGTCAAGACGACCCCTTACACCCCAGCCTGGAGCTCTTTAGATGAGAGTGACAAGCGGGCCAGGGGCGCAAGCCCTGGCGAGGGGAGCCGTGAAGGGCCTGGGACCCCTCTAGGGTGTGGTAAATGTCTGCAGACAGCTGCGGGTCTGTCGGGATCATCTGATCACATGGACACAGGAAGCAGCTCCAGCTCCAAGGTGGGGAGACCAAAGGGTGAGTACAAGTCCACAGAAGGGAGAGGTTTATAAGCGTCCAAGCTAGTCCGGGAAAGGGCTACCGAAGAAATAATCCCCTTCCTGGAAGGCATTCAAGGCACAGGATGGATGACCTTGCTGGGCTCAAAAGAGGGAAACAAGGGCTCGACTTGATCTTGACTCGTTCCGAACAGATCGTAGAACCTGCTCACTAAGCCATTAGCTTACCAGGGCTTTCGTTGTGCCGCCCTGCCCATCTAGGCCTCTTTTCCCAAGTTAGCGCCACGAAGAGGTCACCTCGACCCGTGAGAGTGTGTGCCATCCTGGCCCAGGGGCTGCTCGAGAGCCTCTGGAGGATCCTCCAGGCATGTGCCCTCCAGGCTCCGCACTGAGCCCAGCGCCAAAGCCAGCAGAGTGCGCCCGCGTGGCGCATGAGCGTGTGCGTGTGCAAGGACGATAGCACGAGCCCAGGCTGCCTGTGCCTGGCCCGGCTGTGTGACTCAAGGCAGGTCACTTCACTGCTCCGTGCTTCAGCCTTCGCCTCCTGCCACACAGAGATACCAAGGACGGCCACCTTGCACAGGCGTCTGAAGGCTAAATGAGATGCGTGGCAGGTGCCGAGGACAGCGCCTGGCACCCGGCACGTGCTGGATAAACGTGAGCTACCAGCGTAATTACATGAGCGTCTGATCAGCCCCCTCCCGGGCACCAGTCTGTACCTGATGCTCCTGGAGACCCAGAGAACCCTGGGAGGCAGTCTGGGGGTCCCGTTTCACAAGAAGGAAACTGAGGCCCAAGGAGATCGGGTGACTCGGCGACAAGAGGGCCCACTCAGATAGTCACCCTGCTATTTCTGGGGCCACAAGCCACCACAGGGCCCTTCACAGGGACCTGAAGCAAACTAGGTTCCCTCCGTCCTGAGCTGGGCATCTCAGATGGGTGGGACATCTCCAGGGAGTCTGCCAGGCTCTATGGGATTGGTGAGAGGAGGAACAGCCCACGGTACCACGGAGGTGGATCATGGCCACAGCTCTCCACAAGCCTCTGGGACTTCTACCCCTACCCCACCTGGTGGCCAAGGCCTTGGTGGCCTCTGCCTCAGTGTCCTCTGCTCCCCCCACACCCAGCTTCTAGTCGCCAGGAACTGCCTGGTGCCTTTTCTACATGTGCTGGTTTCCTTCCCCAAGGACTTTGCTGAGGCTGTTCCACCATCTGGAATGCCTTTCCCCCTCCCTGATTTTCCAAATTTTGCACACCCTGGTTAGTGCAGCAGTCACACTGAGCTACGTGTCCCCTCTGGGTCTCTATCGCCTCATCTGTAACAAGAGAGAGTTGGCCTTGCTGATCTCTAGGGTCTTTTCCAAGGCCTGATTTAAATGCCACCTCCTCCAGGAAGCCCACACTCACCACCCAGATGAAAGCAGTCACCTGTCCTCTGAAACCGCACAGTGCTCTGTGTGAGCCTCCTTATGGCACAGGTCGTTCGCTACCCCGACTCGGTCACGTGGGTTCACATCTGATCTCCCCTTCCAGATGCTGTTTCTAGAAGGCAGGTGGGCTTTGTGTTATGTTCATTTCTATTTCCCTTCAGCAGGTGCTGGATGGACAGGTAGATGGACCGACGGACAAGCAGAACTGGGCAGCCTCCCAGGGGCATCTGTGTCTTCCGACAGGACCCTGGAGCCCAGAAGAAGCTTCTTTCACCCCCAAGGAATGACATGCTGATTGATGGCTGAACCACAACATCCTCTAGCAGACAGGGTGAGATATCGGGGCAGAGGACAAAGAGTTTCCAAAGTCAAACCACCTGCACGTGGTCCTTCTCAGCCTCTGCCCATTTCCTCTCGTACCTTCCACCCCAGCTCCGTGCCTTCTTGGGTCCCACAATCTCTTCACCTCCCAGCAAGGCTGCTCTGCTCTGACATCATTTGTGAGACCCCCCGCCCATAGAAGATAAAGTGGGATGACTGTCCACAGTCACACAGCTCAACCCCACCATCAAGAGGACCAGAACCCTGGACTTCTGGTGCCCATCTTGGCTCCCCTGCTCCCCATCAACACCCCTCCAGGTCCTCCAGGCCATCCGAACAATCGGTTGGTTCAGAGGTGAGGGTGTCTGAGCCACACGTGGTGAGCTAAACCCTTCCCCCGACCCCCAGCCCTCACCAAAGTCCCCTCTACCAGCCCCCCCACCGCTGGCTCTGGGATTTCGATCTGGAGCCCCAGAGGGAGAGGTTTGCTATGACTTTGCCGTTTCCGCTCTCCCCTGTCCTGCGCCCGCAGCACGCCTTTCCCCAGCAAAGCCACTAAATCACTTTTATAGGATTCGAGGTTCTTTCTACCCAGCGAGTTTCCTGCCAATACAAAATGTCTTCCAGGATCTGGGGAAGACAGGTTGGCTTGAACGGCTGTTCATTAGAGGAAGATTAATGGGGCCACTGATCCCATTAATGTGTTATTGACCCTTCCCTTAATATAATCGGCCAAACAGTTCAACCTCTGGCTCAAGGCAGAGTTTACTCAGAACTCAGGTCCCATTTGTGTGGAAAGCAAGCTCCATTGGCTCGGGCCCATCCCCACTGCCTGAGGGGTAGCACATGAGCCCCTCTCCCATCTCGGAGAGTGGGACCGCTCACTTCTGGTCCCCCAGGCTAACCATACAACAGCTGACATTGATGGAGTGCTTGCTATGTGCCAGGCGCTCTGCTAAAGCGCTTTACGGGCACGATTTCCTTTAAACCCCTTAGTCCCACTTTACAAAGGGGAAAACTGAGGTTTGGAGAAGTTAAACAGCCTTCACGAGACCATCCGGGCCTCGAAGCCAGCAGCTGATGCTAAAGGCCGCAGATACTGCCTTAGCCCCCTGCTACGTGTCTAGCGCCCTTCTGGATCAGCGCTGACCAGGAGAACTAGAATGTAAGCCATGCATGCAACCTCAGTTTTCTGGTAGCCACGGTAAAGACAGGAGAAAGAAAGATGTGAAATTACTTTTAATATATTTAATAAAACCTGATATATCCAGAAGATTATCATTTCGACATGTAGTCCGCCTAAAAATTATTAGATGTGCCACTATTTTTCTTGCGCTGAGCCTTCTAAATCTAGTGGCTATTCTCCCCTGACAGCACGTCTCAGTTTGGATGAGCCACATTTCAAAGTGCTCGAGAGTCGCATGAACCAAGTGGGCGTCCTATCAGTGCAGGTGTGGCTGCGTTATGTACATTCATTCCACGTCTGTTAATGTCATATGAGGTGGCTGTCCTTAGCGTTGTCGGCCCCGTCTTATTTCTTTTTTTTTAGCGTTTGTTTCTTTATTTTTGAGAGGGAGAGGGCGTGGGGGAGGGGCAGGGAGCAAGAGGGAGGCAGAGAATCCGAAGTAGGCTCCACGCCGTCCACGCAGAGCCCAACTTACGAACCGTGAGATCATGACCTGAGCCGAAGTCAGATGCTTAACTGGCTGAGCCACCCAGGCGCCCCTCATCGGCCCCCGTTTTAAACATGACATACGTGAGACTCAGAGAGGGGAGGTGATTGGCCTAAGGCTGCACAGCAGGTAAGCAGCAGGACCGGAAGCCACGCCGGCTGCAGCGCCTATGCCCTTACCCCCTGTGCTGCACGATAACATCCTACCAGGTAGGCAGGACAGCTCTCCTCACACTGGAGCCTGTAAGGCTCCAGGACAGTCTCCAGCTCCCAAGTCCTCTCCCCGCTCTAGGGTATGAGGCCCTGAGGGACCTTGAAGACACGAGGACTATGGCCGCTGTCCCAGCACGGCCCCCAGAAACAGCTTCCGCAATAAGGTTGCACCTTCCTGAGAACTTCGGGGACAATCACGGCCACCACCGTGGTGGTGGGGGCTTGCAATGGTCAGAGCCAGTACCAAGCATTTCACAGTGGTTTCTTCATTGACTCCCTTACGGCAACCCTATGACAGGGGTCAGTCATCCCCATTATACCTCAAGGACACGGGGGCTCAGAGAGGTCAAGTATCTTATCCAAAGTCACACAGCCATCGGTGGCAGAGCTGGGAGCAGAACCTGTGACTATCAGACTTTAAACCCCAGGCCCTGACCCTTTAATAGCTAAGCAGCCCTCAAGGCTGATCTGAGAGCCCGCCTTCCAGCCAGCCGCACTCCCCCAGGCCGGGAGCCCAGCTTTTTGCCTGGACAGTGGCACTTGGTGCACCTTCCAGCACCTCCTTCAGGAAACATGCCCATCTCTATCACCTTCTGTCACCGTCCTTGTTCTCCAGCCATGGCTGTCACTGACGCAGCCTGCGTGGCCCCACTCCCCTGCCCTCCATGCTCCTGTTTCCCTTGCTGGTAACCCCTAGGTCAAGAATCTCCCGTTCTGAAATAAAACGGAGCAGATGCCCCTGCAAGACGCCATCAGTCAAACACTCCTCGTGAGGTTTCCTTTGTGTAATCTCTGCCCCTCCCAGAGGCCCACTTTCAGGAAATAGGAGTTTAATATGGACAGAAATAAAGAATTAACTTCAATCGGAGTTGCATGGTCCTATGGCGATCATCCCGTCCAGGCCCTTCGTTTCACGTGCAGGAGAGCTGAGACGCAGAGCAGCGGGTGACCCAAGATTGCACAAGGGGGCAGAGGACTCGCATCCGGGTCCGTGACTCCAAAGGCAGTATGCCTCACCGTGTGCCACGCTTCCTCTTACGACTGGCAAAGTGGCTTCATTGGGAAGAGGGGTCTGTTTGCCCTGCCCTCAGATCTTCCAGGTAGAGGCACCAGGGCTCAAAGGTCTTGGCAAAGACTGTGCTCTCAAGCCTGGGGGTAAAAACCCAGGAAGGGAGCTGACACCACCCACCTTCCCCTCCAGGTCTGAAGCGTTCCCTCCCCGAGCCAACAGGCATGGGGCCCACAGAAAAGCAACAATTTTCGCCCTCCAGCCCCACGAGGTAGGGGTGGTGACCATTCCCATATCACAGCTGAGGCAACCGAGGTTCAGAAAGATGAATGGCCACACAGCTTGGGCTGCTCTTAACCCCAAATCCTGGGTTCTCACCACTGCCCCAGATTGAGGACTAAGGACTCCCAGCTCAGTGCTCCCTCTACAACCCCATGCTGCCTCCATGAGGCTGACCTCCCCCCACCCTGCTGTGAGCTCTTTTATTGATATCAGCTGCCGCCTGGGCCCCTGCTGAGTGGAGCCAGGCAGCACAGCCAGCCTGCTCCATGTAATTTGGTGCCAATTAGGAAAAAGTGGGAACCATCAGTGTATTTAATTCCCAGGCTCTGGGAAGCCAAGCTTCAACTGAGTTGCCTCCCCACAAGCTACCCCAGACACCGCCTTGTTTTTTAATGTTTATTTATTTCTGAGAGAGAGAGAGACAGACAGAGAGAGAGAGAGAGAGAGAGAGAGAGAGTACAAGCTGGGGAAGGGCAGAGAGAAAAGGAGACACAGAATCCGAAGCAGGCTCCAGGCTCTGAGCTCTCAGCAGAGCCCGACGTGTGGGGCTCGAACCCACGAACCACGAGATCATGACCTGAGCCAAAGTTGGATGCTCAGCTGACTGAGCCACGCAAGTGCCCCGACACTCCCTTTTGGCTAAATCACCGAGCCTCCCATCACTGACAGGAGCCATCCACACACACTTGCAGAATTTTTCTACGGACCCAAAGGGGTCCAGATGAGAATTAAATACGACCCCTGCCCCTGGGGTGCTCCCAGGAAAAACAGATCACTGGAAACAGATCACTGAGGTAGCTGCCAAAGCCCTTGTCGCCAAAGACTCAGCTTCCTCATCTTTAAAATGGGGATAAGAATGGTCGACAACTCATCAGGTTGTTGTAATGAGTCATCTTTTAATTTATTCCACAAGCTCTTTTGATCTCCTACTCTGTGCCAGCCAGGACCCCTGATACTGAAGACACAGGAAAATGAAGTCCTGCCCTCATGGAGCCTTCACTCTGATAGGAGGGGTGAACAGCAGACAGTAAAATCATAAATAAAAAATACTATTGCTGATACTATAAAAATAAAGCAATGTAACGAGATAGAGAAGGACCCAAGGGGGTGGTGGGTAAATGGTAGTCCTTATTGTTTTCATTACTATTATATTATTTGTTCATCCGAGTCTTGAAAGCCAAGTGGGAGTCATCAGGCAGACAGGCACAAGGGAAGAGAATTTCAGGTGGAGGAAACATCACGCACAAAGGCAGGAAGGGATTGAAGAGTTCCTGCAGCTGGTGTTCAGAGAGGCTGCGGTGGGCATGAGATACACGGGGCCCCCAACGAGGCTGGAGAGGTGGAGATTCTGGCCTCAAAGGGCTTTGGATGCAGCGCTCAGGTTCCAGAACCTTATCCCCCGGGCATCAACAGGGAGCCATCAAAGGGATCTCAATAAGGGAGTCAAATGTCAAGGCTGATGTTCCCGAAGGTCTGTTTTGGCTGCAGCTCAGTGTGCTGGGGCGGGAGGGAGGCTGCCCGCAGAGGCAGTCAATGCTCAGAGGGCCGTGGCACAATCCCATAGAGATGCTGGGGGAAGCTGGGGGCAGGGAGAGAGAGGGGCCATGAGGAGAAGTGTTTGGAAGGCAAATGAGAACAGGGCTTGGTGACTGATGGGACGTAGGAGGCAAGCAATGGCTTGAGGACTATGAATAACAGTGTCTTCTCGCAAGTTGTGTGGGGTGCAGCCTACCATGCCGGCAACCCAGCCCCCTGATGGAAAGTGGCTTTAGAGGCCCTTGGGGAGACCCCAGCGGCCCTGCCATACACAGCATTTCCCAAGTCACCAACAAGCATGGCTTCTTGGCCTCCAGGCTTTTGTGCGTGCTCCCTCTGCCTGGAGGGCTCCTTTGGACTGGTCCCAGTTCAATACCAACTCCTCTGGGAAGCCTTCCTTCACTACCCCACAGAATTAGTCACTCCCAGCTCCCCGATGGGTTTCATCAGCATCCAATTCACAGATGTGTTAGTCCTTCCCCCAGCTGGGGAGGGGCAGATAGAGACCTTGTCCCTTTCTTGGTCTGTCTCCCCAAATAATCCACAAACTGCCCAAGGGCAGAGTCCCCTCTCTTGTTGTTATCCTAGCACGTGGTACAGTGCCTGGCATTCAAAGGGCACCCACACACGTTTGCTGAATGAATGAGTGAAGGAGGGTGGGGCCACCCGCCAAGATGTGGAATCTAGGGAAAGAAAGCGGTGAGTCAATCTGGGCCCCGCTGGGCTTGAAGAGCCTGAGGCACGTCCATGCGGATGTATAGGCAGCTGGACAGAAGGACTGGAAGCCCTGGGAGGGGATCTGCCGGGTCATCAGCCCCCCTCCCCACCCCCTCACTGGGCCCCTGCCTGGCCTCACTCGTGTCCCAGCCCTGAGAGTCTGGAGGTCTCCTGTCTGTAGAGAGGAAGTGAGAGAGTACTGGAATCTGGCCCTGTCCATCTTTCTCCTTGGGGAAGCTCCTCTGGGGGCCATTTGGGATTCAATTTCCATAAACAAATGAGGTTTGGGGTTAACTGCACCTTCATTGGCATGCGGGGGGCATGTGTGTGAATCCTTCCTTCCTCCCTGCTCATCCTGGCCAGAAAAATGAGAGCAGACCCATTACCAGCAATCCACCCTCCACCACTCTTGGGGGAAAAAGAAATGACATTTTCCCTTTACATTGGAAATACTTAAAAGTCCCAAGAATAGATTTATAGGAATATTTTAACCTTTTCTTTGATCCTTGAAATGTCATTGTTCTGTGGGCTGAATCGCCAAATGTGACCTTTTCCAGTAGCCATGGTGGGGGGGGGGGAACCCCCACCGGCTCACTGGCTCATTGAAAGCAGCTTCAGAAGTTCCCCCTGTGGCTTGCCCAGCACCCCACCCCCACCCTGAAGCTCTGAGTCAGGAGAAGGATTGGGGAATGGGAGAGGCACACAGGGGCCAGTGGGGAAAGACAAGCAACTCTCTTCTTACCTTATCAAATAAGGATGAGTTAAGCTTGGGTTTGTCACTAGGCAACTCACTCTGCAGCCTTCCGTGAGGCATTTCCTCTCTTTAGGCCTCAGTTTCCTTAAAGTGGGAAAAAACGTGGTACCAACTTCATAGAGTTGTTGCAAAGACTGAATAAAGGCAATGCACACTGTATTAGTCAGTTCTTACAGAACAAGGCTGAAAAACAGATGACCCCAAAATTCAGTAGCTCCCAACAGGCGTTTATTCTTGGACTCACCGGTCTGTGGGGTGACCAAGGTGCAGATCCAGACTGGGTTCTGCTAGGTGGCCCTGCTTCAGGCTGTGGTCTGGGCGTGGCTCTGCCTTGTGTATGTTCATACTGGGCCCAGCTCTCCTCCTGGTGGATCCCACTGCTGTGCAAGGGACGAGTAGAAATACACCACGCCTCTTAACTGGACCACGGTCACTTCCACCCAGCTCCTACTGGCCAAACCAAATTACAAGACCGAGGCCAACATAAGGGGGTGAGGGAAAGGCACTGCCCCAAAGGAGAGGAGAGTGAACATTTGAATATTTGATGAAGAGTAATCCAATCTATCACAGCGTGTAAAGCCCCTGGCACTGTGCCTGTTGCTGTGATAGAAACTCAGAATATGAATTCCTTTCCATACCATGTTGCATTATTATTATAGTTTACCACTCAGATTAATTCATTATAATTCATTATAATAGGATGAGTCTTTCTGGCTAAGAGTACAGTAAGGTATCTTATTGTCCAACGTAAGTGGGCAGTGAAGTGTTACATATGAGCGAGTTCTCCACACAACAGAAACTTACACCTTCAAGCCTTTTTAGCTTATTTTGATGGGAATGTTTCTAGAGGATGTTTCAGACCTTCCCACCTTCTTAAACGGAGACTCTCAAACACCATTTAATCCATAAGATTGATGCCCTGGCACCGCTGGGACGGGCATCAGCACAGCTGGGTGCTGGTCTCTCGGGCCAAGGAGATGTTTGGCCCATTTTCCCCTCAGCTGAATGGCCCATAGGGAGGGTTCTTCTCCAACCTCTTCAGTGCAGCCCTCAGACATCAGATTCCCCATGGATCAGCATCTCCTCATCAGAAATGAAGGGTCACAGATTCATGCTAAATCCACCACATGTCCTGAGTCTTTGGGGCACTCACTAAAATCTTTGCTGATCGTGGCATCAGGGAAACCATCGTCATCATCGACTGTTACAATGCTTCCAATCAGAGTATAGAGTTTCTGAAGCTTTGAGCATAAAAAGAAGTTGGAGAACACCGAAAAGTGGTTCATCTAGGAACATTTAAGAAGGAATCCTACCAAGCAGCCTGGGACCCATGCCAATGTCAGGAAGAGGAGGGGAAATGTAGAGATACTGTAAGACTTACAGAAGTGCCCTCTATCCTTCCTGGGCTCTCTTCCCCCTTCTTTTCTGTGTGCTTCTAGCTCTTCTCTGTGGATCCCTTAGTTTTCCTCTCTGATTCTCATCCTGCCTCCTTGCATCTTCCCTTCTCCTTTCACCTACTGGCTATAATGTGGAGGGGAGGGAGTGTGCATGATCATTCTTCAAACATTTCAAAAATCATTTCATCTCTTCGTGTGTTATTATGCTTCTTAACCTCAAAGGGGTTTTTTTTGGTTTCTGAAAGCCCGAATAGCCACACAGTTCTACAAAATTAAGTCAGGTTGTGCTTCAGTGAACACTTGGACTCTTTTTTTTTTTTTTCCCAGAAAATCAGTGACTCCATTAAAAAACCACTGCCCATCCCACTGGAGACCAGTCTTGTGATCATAAGATTCTGTGGATCCTGGGCTCCAGGATCCTGGAGCTCAAGCCACAGGGCCTAAGTAACTGCCCTCTGTGGAACTGTCCCAAGTGCTGAAATGGTGTCTGGTTCAGCCCACGTCCTGGGTTCCCTGTTCCTTCCCTTGAGAGTTCTGCCCCACCCCCAGCATATTTTTTTTTTTCTGCCTGGGTGTTCTAAGCCATTTCTAAGTGGGATGCCTGATGAGTGAGTCCCACAGCCTCCTCATTATAGCCCATGACAGATGCCCGTCTGCTCAGCTGGCCAAGATTTTTTGGAAAGTGTTTAGGCCAAGAACATATCATAACAGTTGTCCGTGAAAATAACCTCCAGGCTATGACAATGAACCTTCTTGTGCTGGGTCCCAAATTGGCCACACCAGAGGGCTAATTGCTAACTATGAACCCACCCCCTCCAGGACCTGGCTTCCAGCCAAAATATCTGGGTTCCAGCCCATTCTCACTACTTGCTAGTCATAGAGAATTGGGCAGCTTCCTCCGCCTTTCTGGGCCTCAGTTTTCCCATCTGTGTGACACAATCTCTAAGACTTCAACAAACTCTGACACTCTGGGATTTCATGATTATGTGGCCCAGGAGGTGGTAAAGTGGAGTGGAGGAGAAAGAACCCTCAGCAAGGAGTCAGGAGTCCTGGCTCCCCGCACTGCCACCATAAGCAGTGTGACCCTAGGCCAGACCCTCAACCTCTCTGACCCTCATCTATAAAACTAGAACTATCCCACTGTCCTTGCCATCTCCTAATGTCATGGGGAGGCTCAGGTGAGATGGGGAAGCACTTGGTAAAGCAGGGAGAACTACGTGGCACTGGGAATGGTTTATGACAGGAGAGCATCAAAGAGCTACACTCTTTAGAGGGAACTCAGGTTTCAGTACCCCTGAGAAGCAAAAGATACAGTCTCTTTCCCTTCCTCATCCACAGTTTCCTAGCCTGAAGGAGTTGATGAGCCAGGGTGATATAGTCTCCACTGCTGACGAAACACACCAATGCTGGGTCTATTCATTTCTTCATTTAATAAATAATTACTGAACATCTTCCACGTGCTGAGCAGGTAATCAGAGGCAGACATGGCCCCTGCCTTCAGGGACTTGAGAGGGCAGTTGGCACATGACGCACTTAGCCTGGTGCTGGGCACATGATAAGTGTTCATTGATACAGTGTGATGGGTAATGCTAGAGAATGCCCTGGTTCCTAAGGGAGTACACAGAGGGGGTCATAGGGACCGGAGTGTGATATGAGAGATAATTAGGAGGGAGCCCAGAAGACTGGTGATAGAGTATTCCAGGCAAGGACTACAGCAGGAGCCAGTGGGCAGGGCACGTGGTAAGGAGGAAAGAAGACGCCTCACCCCAAGTACTTCCTGCCCCTCTGCCATCCCAGCATCTGAAATCCAGAACCTGGGGCTCACTCCCATGCCTCAGCAGAAATCTTCACTTGGAGGGACCGGTAGAGGTAGGGTAGGATAGCTTCTGGCAGCCCCCTTTCCTGTTGTCCAGGGTTGCTGGGCACCAAGGTGGCCCAGAAAGCAGGAGGGAGGTCAACCCCATGTTATTAAAATCTGTCTTTGGCTTTATCATCATCATCATCATCATCACCACCACCACCAATATTATTTACAGAGCCCTTACATACCTCAAGAACTTTGTGTGCAACCCTTACAATCCTCACATCGATGAGATAGGTATGTTTAGACCTATTTTACAGATGAGGAAACTGAGGCTCAGAGAGCTTACATGGTTTGCTCAAGGACACACAGCCAGTGGCAAGCCTAGAGTCATATTACTGTTAAGCTGTCAAGACAGCTGAGCTTTCACTGAGTACCAACTTTCTATATATGCCAGGGACCCTGCAAAGCACTTTTGGGGCACCGGCCCACTCACTCATCCTATAGCCCCATGAACTGAGCACTACTATTAGCCCCATGTTGTGATTAAAAAGCTGAGTCCAGGGGCGCCTGGGTGGCGCAGTCGGTTAAGCGTCCGACTTCAGCCAGGTCACGATCTCGCGGTCCGTGAGTTCGAGCCCCGCGTCAGGCTCTGGGCTGATGGCTCGGAGCCTGGAGCCTGTTTCCGATTCTGTGTCTCCCTCTCTCTCTGCCCCTCCCCCGTTCATGCTCTGTCTCTCTCTGTCCCAAAAATAAATAAAAAACATTGAAAAAAAAAAAAAAAAAAAAAAAAAAGCTGAGTCCAAAGAAGGTAAGTAACCTAGTCAAGGTCACACAGCTAGATGGTGTCAGTGTCAGGATTCTCACCCAGATCTGCCCAACGCCTCCCCGTGCCGGAAGCCCCTTTCCTTCAACAAGGCCCAGGAGGCAGAGGCAGGTGCCTCCTCCCTCTCCCTCCCAATGCTGGTTTCTGATCACTCCAGCCCCACAGTGGCAGCAACCCCAGGGCACCAGGATGGCACAGAGGCACGCCTGGGGCAGGGTGAGGAGCCGTGGCCAGGATGACCTTGAAATCCCATTGTCCCGCCAGACAGTAAATATCCCCATGCTAAGTGTTTCAGCTCTTCCAGAAAAAGCCGCATTGGAGGGGATTCCATGTCTCAGGCTGGAAAGCACCACTGGGCAGATTTATTCCTGCAAGAGGTCAGACAACCACTGTATTTCACCATCAGGCCAACAGGGGCCCTCAATTCTCTGGAATTATATTTCTATCAAATATTCATTTGTCTGGTTTATGGGCTACTGAAAACTTGGGCTCACTGGGTCCTACCAGCCACATGCTTGCCTGGCTGTGCCAATGCCCATCTTCCACTCTTTGCTCATAGCCCACTGTATGGCAGGATGTCACCCCAATTGTCCCCCCCTCCAACAGGGAAAGGCCCTGAGCCCTCCCTTGGGTCTATTCCTTCACCAGGCCGACACAATGCATAAGACTGGAAGCCACAGCAGTGGGAGAAAATTGCTACCATTTCCCCAAAGCAGGGGGGCCTCTGGTAGATGCCGCTGGTGACCCCTCCCCCCCACCCTAGGTTTTCGATGCTCATACCCACACCCTTTTCTTTTCTTTTTTTTTTTTTTTTTAATTTTTTTTTCAACGTTTTTTATTTATTTATTTTTGGGACAGAGAGAGACAGAGCATGAACGGGGGAGGGGCAGAGAGAGAGGGAGACACAGAATCGGAAACAGGCTCCAGGCTCCGAGCCATCAGCCCAGAGCCTGACGCGGGGCTCGAACTCACGGACCGCGAGATCGTGACCTGGCTGAAGTCGGACGCTTAACCGACTGCGCCACCCAGGCGCCCCCCCACACCCTTTTCTAAAGGATTGTTCTGGGGTATGTGAGCTGCCTTGTGCAGAAATGGTGTGGAGATTACCTTCTTCCAGCCCGGAGGTGGCCCATAGCCAATGACCACCTGATGTGGGGGTCTAACAGGGAAGCCCTCTTGCCATTGAATGGGACAAATTGTCCCATTGAATGGGACAAAAAATATGATGCAATTCCCACTCCAGAGTTCCCAGTGGGATCAGGCTGCAACTTCTCCAGAAACCACATCTCTGCCTGGCTTCTTCTGCCATATCCTGCTTCTCTCCCTTCCTTACAGGTTTCTCCGCAGAGTCCTCCTTCAATAAAACACATGCCTAAGAAGCCCCATCTCAGGCTCTAGTTCCAGGGAACCCACCCAAGACAGGGCCTGAAGCCCCATGGCTCCTTACGTTGCAACTTGGAACTGATCTCCTGAAAAGCTTCTCACTTGCTGTGGGGAAATGGAAGGACTCTCACCAATTAGACCGTGGGGAGAGTCTGCCCCCCAAGTTTGCAGAAGGCAGCAAGACAGACCGCCCCCCACCTCACTGCCCATTTTATAGGCAAGGAAACAAAGGCAGAGTGACTTATCCAAGGTCATGTAGCTAGTCTAAGGGAGAACCAGGAATCAATCCCAGGTCTCTCTGACTCCAGATCCTAGAGTTTTCCTTAGAAAAAGGCTCTGGACACCCTGAAAGAATGCCTTGAGCCTCATGCTTTGCCCATCTCATCTTTCAAGGTGCTATTAAAATGCCACCTTGTCCAAGTAGCCTTCCCTGCTTACCCATCAGAGTTCATCACATTTCCTTCTAGATGCATCACATGTGCTTTGATAAAGCCCCTACCTCATTCTACTCTCAGTGAGACTAAGGAGTTTCTCCACTTTCTCCCCAACCAGCATGGGAATCCCTTGAACCACAAACCACAAACATATATTTAGGGCCACAGAGGGACCAGGATCCTTTCTTTTAAAAAGACAAGGATAGGCTAGAAGAAAGCCTCCCCAAGGAGGTGAGCCCCACCTGAGCCCTTCTCTGCCCCATGTTGCACCTTCCTTTGAGGCCTCTGTTTGGTCACTTCTGATAATGCCTGGGATACAGTGGGTGCTCAGGAATGCATGTAGAGTAGGGCGGGGCTGAGAGGGATGTGGAAGAAGTGCGGGGAGGCTGTTATTGAACAGTCAGGCATCTGGCTTGAATCTGTGAATTTCTAATACAACAAAAGCTGATTCTTATTTATTTCTTTTTCTTTTCTTTTTCTTTTTTTTTTTTTAGAAAGTAAAGTGGGCTTTCTTTGTGCTTGAATGGAAAACACATACCCTTAGCACCCTATTGTGGAAAAAATCAGGCTTTATTGTAAAAACAATTATGCCACATTTAAAGCAGGGATTAAAATTGAGGCATGTTAAGTGTGATCGTTAATACATCAGGCTTTTTCTTCCAATCAGGATGGAAGCTATTCTGGTCTGCCCGCTGCTCATCTTCCTTGGGCTAAGGCAGACGGATGCTCAGCAAGGTAGATGGGGGTCTCTGAATCCCAGGAACTAGAGCATACCGGGCATGACAACATGAAAAGCATGGGAACCTGACTTGCAAACAGAAAAAGAAGACATATGGCCTGTTGAGGGATCTTGTTATTCTTATCTGTAAAAACGTTTATAGGCAAAGGCTCACAGATTTATATATTTTAAATCTCCTATTGTTATGGATTTAGAAAATCTCTTCTATTTAATATGAATATGTAAAATTGGGGTGCTCCTGGAAATAGGGCTGACCAGCATAGCGCCCACCCTCCCCCCGACTTTGCCTGTGTTTTCTTCTCCAAGTATGGAGGTGCAGCAGCCATCGTCATGGCTCTCCAGCATCTCTCATATCTGCAATCCTTGCATGGGCCTTCTGAGATTGAGCTCCTCATTTTACTGGGGCATAAAGAGGATGGGTCAGCTACCCAACGTCACATAGCAAAGAAGCAGTGGAAACAGGACTTGAACCAGATGTGATTCCAAAGCCCACATTCCTAACAAGACATTCCCCTGCCTCCCAGGACGTATCTCTGGGACAGAAGGCCAGAACTGTGGTGCCCAAGACTAGGGGGAAGGCACCGAGGGGAAAAGAGAATGAAAAAAAAATGTACGTGTTTTGAGTATGTCTTGTTTTGGGCCAGGTCCTAAGTGCTGAGAATTCTGAAGTAGAAATGTAACCCTTTCCATGAGAAACACTCAGGCCATCTTCAGAAATGCTGGGACGAATTTCTAAGCCTATGTGAGGCCATATGTTATATTCACAGGAGGTGGCCCACCATCAGTAGGAAGGAAAGAAAGGAAGAAAACAGACAGGATAAGGGCTTATCAAAAAGGCATAGGAATCCACCTGAAAGAGATCCCAGTGACCCAAGTTGGGACAATTTGAACAAAATGGTAGATCACAATAGTATTGGATTCTAACCCAAAGAATAAAGTACCTACCCATAAGTCCATACAGATATAAATAACTGGACGGAAAGATATAACTCCGCCTTCCAGAAGAGTTCCAAGTAACACGTGTAGAAGGAATGAGGGAAATGGAGCACCGCTGTAATAATTGCTGCAGACAAGATCCATCAATGGATGCTAAAATTAGCAGGCAAGAGTTTAAGCAGAAACAGCGTATGTGCATAGTCTCAGAGTATCTCTTCTCAAATAATGAGTAATCATAAAGAGAAAAACAGTAAGTTTAGAGTGGAGAATCTTAGCAGACACCTTAACCATGTGTTGAAGTTACACTAGTTACACGAACACACACCAACACCATGTACCCCCCAGTATGATCACTGGGGAAGCATATCCTTCTGGGGCATCCCTCTCAGGACGCATAACCTCAATATAGTCACGGGAAAACATGAGACAAACACACATTGAAGAATATTCACGAAATAGCTGCCCAGGACCTTTCGCGAGTGTCATGGTCGTAAGAGACAATGAAAGACAGGAAATGTCACAGATCAGAGATGAAGGAGACATGACAGCTAAATGCAGTGTGGGATCCTGGACCGGATCCTGAGCCAAGAAGAGGGTGTTAGTGGGAAAACTGGTCAAATCCAAGTAAGCTCAGGAATTTAGCGAATAATATTGTAACGAGACGAATCTCTTAATTTTGATAAGTGTTCCATGATTATGTAAGATCATCGTAAGAGGGAACTGGGTGGAGGGCATATGGGAACTCTTTGTACTACTTTTACAACTGTTCTGTAAGACTAAAATTATCTCCAAAAAAATGTTATGATATGGCAGGCTAAACAACGGTCTTCCAAAAGATATTCATGCCCTAGTCCCTGGAACCTGTGAATATTCCCCTATATGGCAAAAACAAATATAGGACTTTGTAAATATGATTAAGCATCTTGACATGGGGAGGTTATCCTAGATTATCCAGGTGGGCTTTCAGTGGAATCACATGTATCCTTAGAAGAAAGATGGAGACAGAGGGAGTTGGACACAGACAGAAGGAGAGGAGCCATGTGACCACAGAGACAGCAATTGAAAAGATTTTCAGCCACAAGCCAAGGTAGGTGGGCAGCCCCCAGGAGCTGGAAGAGACAAGGACCAGATTCTTCCCCTGGAGCCTCGAGAGGGAGCACAGCCCTGCTGACACCTTTATTTCTGCCAATTATACAGATTTTGGACCTCTGGCCTCCAAACTCATGAGAGAATAAATCTGTACTGGTATAAAACACCAAGTTTGTCAGTATGGAGGTTCCTTAAAAATTAAAAATAGAACTGCTCTATGACCCAGCAATTGCACTACTAGGCATTTATCCATGGGATCCAGGTGTGCTGTTTCGAAGGGACACATGCACCCCCAATGTTTATAGCAGCACTATTGACAATAGCCAAAGTATGGAAAGACCCCAAGTGTCCATTGACCGATGAATGGATAAAGAAGATGTGGTATATATAGACAATGGAGTATCACTCGGCCATCAAAAAGAATGAAATCTTACCATTTGCAACAACATGGATGGAACTAGAGTGTATTATGCTAAGTGAAATTATTCCATCATAGAAAGACAAATATCATATGACTTCACTCATATGTGGACTGTAAGATACAAAACAGATGAACATAAGGGAAGGGAAAGCAAAAGAAAATAAAAACAGGAAGGAGGACAAAGCATAAGACTCTTAAATATAGAGAACAAACTGAGGGTTGCTGGAGGGTTACGGGTGGGGGCATAAGCTAAATGGGGAAGGGGCATTGAGGAAGACACTTGCTGGGATGAGCACTGGGTGTTATATGTAGGGGATGAATCACTGGATTCTGCTCCTGAAATCATTGTTGCACTACATGCTAACTAACTTGGATGTAAATTAAAAATAAACATAAACCATTTAAAAAATAATAACGTTGCTCAATAGGAAAAAAAACACTAAGTTTGTGGTAACTTTTTTACAGCAGCAATAAAAAACTAATAAAAAGGTAAAAAAAAAAAAAAAACAACTGATGACGTTGGCCTGCACAACCCCAAGCCTCCTGCCAGCTGTGACCCTGTTGCTGTTTCAGTTCTGCATGGCAGGACTGCCTGACCCTTGGCCCCTAAGAGAGGCTCCGTGTACCCGCCCCAGAGCCTGCTGGGAACTGCCAATCCGATGAGGCTGTCTGGGGAGGTTGTGTTTCTCTTTTTTCAGCCGTCTCAGTACTGCCTCCAAGTCTCCTGCCTAACGTTCTTTGGGTCTGTCCAGCCTGAGGTCAAAGGGCAGAGCTATGCTCCACCTACTCTCCCAAAGATGGAAGAGCTCAGCTGTCCACCAGCTGAGGACCCCACGAGGCTCGTCCCAAAATAGCAGAAACAATCATTACAGCTCTCATTCATTGAGGGCCTATTATATGGCAGGCTCATTACTGATCATTTTCCATGCACCAGCTCGCTTAGTCCCCATAACCTCCCCAGGGTGGCTCAGAGAGGTTATGGGGCAGGCTCAAGGTCGCACAGCTATCCAGCAGCTGACTCAGAGTTCCAGCCCAGGTGTCTGTGACTCAGAAAGCCCATGTCCCCAACAACCAAGTCGCCCTGCCCATTCAGCATCTGCTACCCCCACTTCCTCAGCTGTGACCTCTCCTTGGCAAACCTCAGCTACAGAGGGAAATCCAGAGTTGCCCTTCCTGGGCTGCTAGACTGCAAAGCATCCAAGCTTCAGCTGCCTTCGAGAACACAGAGAGATTCGGGGGTGAGAAAAATCTTCAGCTTTGAGACCCACTGAGGGAGTTTAGAGAAAGTCTCACTTCTCACAGGTGTGTGATTAGCCCCACTCTTTGTCCCCAGGCATTCGGAGGTGGCCGGCCACATCCACTGTAGCTGTGGCAGCCTGCAGAGAAGGGGGACCAGGGGCAGCCCTGGGGCTCCAGGATGAGCAGAGAACTGCTCCAGATCATTCTGGACTGCAGAAGTGGGCCCGTGAGCTTGGCCATCCATCAGCCAGCAATTCCCCTTCCATAAGGAGGGGAGTCTGGGCATTCTGCCAAAGTGGGTCTGAGAATTAGGAGTCACAGCTCCCTCACTGGAGGAGGGGTGGTGAAAGAGGGGCCACTCTACCTCCTCTTTGGCCAGCCCAAGAGCCTTAGACCCTAGGATAACAAAGCTCCCCCAGGACCCAGAGTCTCAACACAATTTCTAGAGACTTTAGGGTCAAATGGTCCAGCCTTCACATGGGGCTTGAATCCATTTCAGACCAAGAAAGACTCCCTCCATGCCATCTACTCCAACTCTGTGATTTCACAGATTCTGATCACCTTTCATCCAGGACCTGGATTTTCCTCATCCACACTCAGGTTGCCCCGATGGCTTATGAGTTTAGGATTGGAGCCACACAGCATCCCTGAGTGCCTGCTGAATGCCCCAAATTCACAACAACAAGCAGCCACAAAGCTAATGTGGGCCTCCATGTGCCGAGACGGAGCCGGGCACTGTCCTATACGTCAGCCTTACTCCCCACAATACAGAAACTGAGGCTCAGTTGAAGTAAGTTAAAACCGGAGCAACCCGGAGCTCCCCAAATAAACAATAATAGTAATAGCTATTCTTACCCATTGCTTCCTATGTGTCAAGCACCATTTAATCCAGACATCAACTCTAGGAGGAAGGTAGTACCGTTATCCCTATTTTACAGATGGGCTGCCGCACAGAGAAGTAAAGAGACTTGGCCAAGGTCATGGAGTTAGTAAGTGCCTTCAAGTTCACAGCAGAGCTGGGAATGACTCTCAGCCTCTATGTTCCCCACCTAGTTTCCCAGATTCTGCTCACCTGTTCCCAGAGGATGGTAAGCCCTGCCTCTTTGGCTACACCCACTCTGGAGGCCAAAGCACCTTGACCATATCTCTTCTTAGCACCTGCTACCAGGAAACTGTGCATAAGCACAACTACCCCCCACTACTCTGAGAGCCCCCGGTGGGAGAAAGAGGTCATGGTCACACGCATATCCCACCACCCAGCCCGGGCCAGGCCACAGGGGAAGCACTCAGTGATTACACTGTTGAATAAATTAAAGCCCAAGTGATTGGAAGAAGAGATTAATAAAGCACCTCTTTCTAGGAAGAGAGGCAGCCCATCCATACCAGCCTCTCTGCTCTGGCTACTCCAGTTACTCCATTTCTACCACTTAATAGGATGCCCAGCTCAGCCTGATCCGCTCCTGGCTCAGGCTCCTCTTCGGGTTTGTCTCTGCAGTGGGGATTGCAAAGTCATATTGGATTAAGACCTGCTCCAGCTGTCACCTGTGGTGGAAAGCTCCCCTATCACGCGGCCCAGAAGGGCCGTGGTATCTAATGGAGATTTGCTAATAAGATCTGAGTTGGTGAGCTTTGCATCCTATTAACACAGGGGAGTGCAGGACTGTCTGTCTGCGGGAAAATTGCAAACACAATAGAAAAGTCGCTTATGAATATTAATGGGACTGGAAACAATGCCAAGAGAAATTTTTGACGTGATTGGGAAGCTGCGAGGGGGCTGTGGGGCTGGAGCAGCCTCCCTTCCCTCCTGCCCCTGCCTGTCCCTCCAGAGCTGCCTGGAAGTGAGAGGTCTGCGTAGCTGTCAAGGCTAGATCGAAAGTGATCTGCGTGATGACCGAGAAGGGAGAACTGAGCCTGACTGAGGGCTCGCGGACTCGCTTCCCCAGATCCATGCAGGCCAGTCCAATGGCAGTTTGGGAGGGGACATGGCAAGGTGTCTGAGAAGGAACTTGGGTGCCCCACTCTTCTACACCTGGACTTCTCAGATGAGACAAGCATTCCTCTTGGACTCTTTCCCGAACCAACACTTGTCTAGAGCAGTTTCCATCACAGAAGGCCACAAGCTCTGGAATTCACAGGAAGACCAGAGTAAACAGTCAACCAGGAGTTGACTTAGCATAGCCTAGGGAATGTTAAAGTCCAAAAACTCCCTCAGTGAGCACCCCCACCCCCACTGCAGTTCCAAAACTCTGAGCTGGGGAATGCTAGGGGTCAGGTGCCCCAGGGGACAGCAGAGAGGCCAAGAAGGCTAGGCATTGAGTTGCAGATTCAAGACAGAATTTCAGACCTCCTGACCACCCCCCCCCATCCATTCCAAAGCTTCGATAGAACCTAGGGAGCCAAAAGTGAGTAAGACATAATCCTTGTCCTACTAGGAATTCTCAGTCAGATGGGGAAAGGAGACATTCAGTCACAGGCACTTCTCATTACAGATCCCCTACAGCTGACTATGGCTGTGTATTTTTTATCCTACTAGTCAATAAAGAAAAGGCACAGACCCCAACAGGAAAAGGGACAACGGCCACAAGCAGACAGCCTGCAGGATCTGAGCGAGCATGGAGGGACACAGTATAGTACATGGACTGGCTACGCACACCGAAGCCAGAGGCCCTTTTGTTCAATGCCAACTACAAAACACAATCTTTTCTCCACCAGCCGGGCAATCTCAGGTGAGTACCGGGGCTCCTGAGAGCGCCAGTTTCTTCTTCTGTAACCTGGCTGTAGAATATCTACCTCCTGGGATTACAGAATAAAATCATGTATGTACAGGGTACAGACCACTCTGGCATACAGGAGCCAGCCAATACATCTCTAGTTTTCTCCTTTCTGCCCGGCATCCTTTGTGGGGTGTGGTCAGCCCAGCATCCATTCACCCCTCTCCTCTGAAATGCCCCTCCCCAGCCTTCAGTCCCTCGGGTCTCCCAGGAGTTGACCCCGCCCCCTGAAGGAGGGCTGGTGAGCAAGGCCTGGCCAATCAGAGTGTGGTATCACCTGGCCACAGTGATTGGTTCAGAGATGGGAGTGTGTCCCGACTGGGCCAATCAGAGCCAAACGGATTCAACTTCAGGACTTTGGTATTTTCGGAAGGATCTTGCCTGCAGCTTTTTGCTAAGGTTGCTGAGGGGGCGGTTAAGTGCTCATTGCCGGTGACAGCCATTTTATCCCAAGAGACGTGTGACCTCTGGAAAAGACACCCCCCTGGAAGAAAGCTGAGCTGGGAAATGGATTAAAAAAGATTTCTGAAGGCATCATTTGAGCCCCTCAATACGGCTGTGCCTGAACCCAGAACTACCTCCTAGGCTTTGTCGTTGTGACACAAACCAAAATATTCCTTTTTATTTTTAAGCCAGTTGAGTTTGTATCCCTTGCAACTAAACCGCTTGGAACCAACCCATCCAGCTACCTGGGGTTGGGACACTCCCCAACTTGGACTTGAAACTCTACAACCATCCCTTTCCTTCCTTCCTCACATCTGCCACCTACCTACCCAGCTCCTGGATCCAACTGCCTGGAAAAGCTCAGGACTTGGGAAACCTCAGGCTCAGTTTCCAAGATGCATTCATTGTCGGTTCCCAAGTTCCACCCTGGCGTCGGCTCCATTTGCTTCTCAGCACGTAACTGGAATACGGAGGTGCAGACATTCCCCGGCTCTGGGGAGGGAGGTCCCAAACTGGGTGGCCCGCAGCCAGATCCAACGTGCAACATGCTTCTTCATTTGCCCGGTCTCTAATTTTTTTTTTTTTCAATTCAAAAGTCTTTAGGTGAGAAATGCATCTTCTGGCTTAACCAAGGGCCCACAATTTCATTTCTTCTACACCTCTGAAGCTCCACACATGAATATTACACGCGGACCGCCCCCCCCCCCCCCAAGGCATTCCAGTGTACAACCCCTGGTTGAGACCTTCCAGCTGCCTTTCCCGTGGAAGGACTGGTTGATATGGTTGATGATTTCTGGTTCAGTGTTACATGGGAGAAACTGGGGGGGGGGGGGGGGGGGGGAGACGAGTAATTATCATTCATATCCTTAAGCCCCAGTGGGATATGTTACCTCTGTTGCCTCTGTTGCCTTTTCTTGCTCTAACACTGCAGGTCTGGACCAGAGGCCTGCCCAGACCCTCTGTGGGTACGCTCCGTGCTGGTCTTTGTCTGAATTCCAAGGGTCCTCCCTCCTCCTACTCACCTGTTCTCCCACAGGCGCTGGGCCATTCCACCCTGCCCCAGGCCCAGGGAGGAACAGCTCCAGGCATGAGGGTGGTGGGGGTGGGACTGCAGGCGTCTCTGTGAGTTTGCATTGTATTTGTGAGATAATTACTAATGACACAGATCATTTTTATTAGCTGAGCTGTCTGCATTAGAATGATAGATTTTTTTTTATTAAAAACATCTGAGGGAGCTGCCATCACAGTAGGAGAAGGATAATTTTCCGTTTAGTTTAAGAGCAGATGGTTACCGAAATGTTCAATGTAAATAAATTGAGACTCAGCCTAAGCTTTGGGTAAACATATTGGAAATTTCTGGCCCGCTTCGAGTCTCCTGTCCTCTTTGGCTCTCCCAGCCCCCCCGTCAGGCCTGAACCTAGCCCCTCCATCAGGCCTGAACCTAGCCCCATCCTACCAGGAAGGAAACTCCCCCAGGCCACCTGGGAAAATCCAGGACTCCTGGTGTGGTGGGCCGATTGATGAGTATTGGTCGGCCAGGACCCATCCCGGAACTCTGGGCGCCACTGATGCTGTTACAGAAGCTGAAGCTCAGGAGGTCAAGAAGCAAGTGGAGAGAGGTGAAGAGTGTATTGTGCCACAGAGCGTGGTCAGGGCGGGGAGTCGACAGGCCCGGGTGCCTGGCCTTGGGAAAGTCCTCTCCCCTCTCCGGACCTCAGCCTTCCATCTGAGCAGCGAGGGCCTTGGACCAGCCACGGCTCCCAGAATGGGTTCAAGGGGAAATGGGAGGGAGTTTCACTTAAAAAAAAAAAAAAAGTTTTAACTACCAAAGTGATTGGAACCATTGAGCTGACCAGGTTTCTTTCTTGTAGGATTTCTCAGAACATTAACTATGTTACTATGCATTATATTTCTCCAAAGGTGATCATAATAAACAGTAGGCTTCGTGTCCACAAAACCCTTTTTTCCAAGAGGTGTGGTACAATTTGGGACACACTGGAAGAGAGGGATTTTTTAAGGGCTCACTCAGGTCCAGCCTTCTCTGCTCTGTGAATGTTACCTGAAGACAGAAATTTCCTGCTCACTGAGTCACTCCACACGTCTTCCAGGACCACAAACCATCCGTGTCTGAGCCACTGGGCTGCAGGCAGAGTACGCAGAGGTGCACGAAATACAGAGGCTGTGAGTCCCCACCCTATGCCCTCACTTCCCATGTATCCCTACCTATTCCCACCTCGCCTTGCCTGAACGCATTTTCCAATTATGGGAGCACGTTCTCCCCAGCCAGAGGCCAGCATTAACACCCCAGGCATAACCCTCAACTAACAAGGCATGCGAGCTGATGAATAAACATCCTGGCTGCCTTGCTTTTAGGGAGAATTTAGGGAGAGTTCTGCAAATTCTCGGAGGATCCCCAACGAGACTGAGGTCCAAGCTGCCCACAGCAGTCACCCCCTGACTAACAGATGCTTGGCTGACTTTCCTCCCTTCCCGACTCCCTCGGTACAGTCATTCTGGGATCACCTCCCAAATAAAATATTTGCACAAAAGTCCTTGTCTCAGGCTCTACCTTTGGGGGAAACCCAAGCTAAGACAGCCCCTACTCTCATAGATCTTACAGGCTGGTGGCAGAGACAGCAGGAAATGAACCCTTGAGGACACAGATATATGATCCCAACTTGTAAATCGAGATATGTAGTGACAAAACAGTGGCGAGGCACAATGTGAGGTGAAGAGAGCTAATCCAGGGAGCTTCTCGTGATGTTCACTTTGGCCCAGCCCCTGGGGATTGAAGACTCAGCAACTCAGCCTCATGAACATGGCAGACATTTAAATTCTGTTGCACTGTGACAGAAGCAATAACAGAGGAAGGGGGAACAGAAGAATAGAGGAAGGATCACCCAGGATGGTGATTCTGGGACATAGGATAGCCCACTGCCTGAGACATCATCCCACCGCAAGGAAGATCCAAGGACCTCATTCATACTAATGTGTAAATGACTAATATCATCTGGGATCTTTAACTTTCTGCAAGGATGTGTGTCTCTCTCTGCATTGGCCCCTGGAGAGAGCTGGGATTTTCCTCCCACGGGATCTCTCCAGTGCCTTTCAAGGTATTTTATTTTATGCCTGCTTCACCAATGTGGATGTCCTTTGCCCGCCGACTCCTACCGGACTGGATTATGGCATTTGAGGACCTTCTCCTCTTAGCCTGCAATTTCAGATCTCTGCCTCTGCGGAAAGAGGGACGTACAAGCCCTACGTGCCCAGGCCCTGAAACACTGAGAGTGGCTTCCGCAAGAACTGAAGAGGAAATCAGAGTGTTTTTTCCACCTGTAAGTTGGGTCTCTCTCTGGAAAATTTGGAAGGGGAAGAGGACCAAGGACAGGACTAGGGTCCTGATTGAAAACTGGGCTTGCCGACAGAAACACTGAGAGACAGAGAGGAAGAGAGGAAAAGGAATGACTCACTGAAATTGATGTGCTTGGATGGGATTATCTATGAATTTTACTTATTTCTTAGTGATTTTCTGTTTACCAAATTTTCTCCATTGAGCATGTGCCAATGTTCCTTTTAAACAAACATACTATCTCAGACAGACTCAACTGGCCTGGCATAGTCACTCAATAGTGTTTTAGTAAATAATAAATGTTTGTTGATCTTTTTTTGAAAATGGGGGTCACAGTGCCCCCAGACTCTCAGCTCCTGCACAGGTGCCTAAGTTTTGGAATGTTAGGGGTGGGGCAGGCAGGGAGGAGTTTGAGAAGGCACCTGTGTCCCTAAAGCTACCACACTTTTTCAGCCTTTGATTTCCTCAAACCAAACCTTCCTCAGAAGCCCAGAGAAGAGAAGAATAGGTCTGGGTAAATTCGAGGAAGGGAGAGGAAGTAGGGGCTCCCCGATGCCCTGAGACCCCACCTTGCTATTCCATGACCTCCATGTGAAAATTGCAGTCTTGCTCCCATCCGATCCCCCGGGACATAACGTTTTTCAAATTTGGACTCAGGAGGCTCAGGCTGAAACAATGGGCCCAAGATCACACAGTAAATTGGAGACCAAACAAAATTACAGCCAGAACTTGCCCCAGAGTGGCCTCCCTTTGGCCTTGACCGACCTGACTGTCCATCACGAACAAATCGTTGTGGCCATGGGAGGGGGGATGGCTGATTACCTGAAGTCCATCAGGGCCCACCCTTGACGCTGGGGGTCGGTGAGTCTCTGGGGGTCAGTGACATTCTGACACAATGTCAGTGGACTGTTGGTTATGGAGGGGAAAGAGGCACCAGAGGGAGAGGTGACCAAGCCAGGACTATAGTCCCAGAAGCTCCTGTTAGTTCTATTGGACCAACGTCCCTGTGTCTCCGCGGCCGTATCTACAATGTGGAGGTGAAGCAGACCCTCTACCATGGCCTCTCCCACCCTGGGGTCAGCAGGTGGCAGAGGAAAGCCAGGAGACTGAGCTCTGCCACTTAGCTGTGTGCCTTTGGGCAAGTCGCTTCACCTCTCTGGGCTGCAGTTTGCCCAATCTGAGGAAGTAAGACTAGATCAGGGATGGCAAAGAGGTTTACTCACCTGTCAATAGTAGGTGATTGGTGGAGACTGCCTGGAGAGATTGCTGAAAAGGATACTGAGACTACATCTGAGCTCCCCGGGAAGGTGACCCGGCTATACGTTTCCCCAGATCTATAGCACATAGAGTTACGTGGACCATAAGAATCAGCGGCACTGGCTCAGGGGACTCGTGTGAACCCCCTGGAAGTGCCAGGACCTCTCAGAAGACCTCCCTCTCCCCTGCAGATTTTTCTCCCCCCCCCCACCCCCGCCGGCATCTCCCTGACCCGGAGGCTCAAGGTCATCCAGTCAGAACGCAAAAAGAGTGAGCTCTTGAATGGAAGGGCCTCAAACGGTCACCTGTAGACGATCCCAAAGCTGCCCCAGGCCCTGTGCCAAGATGCAGGGGAGAATGGAAAGGAGAGTGTTGCTCACAGGTTGACCTTACTCTGTACGGTAAGTGTGTGTTCCTGAGAAAATTGCACTCAAATTGAATTTTTATAAATGGAATCCTATTTCGGCGATGATTTACAACACTATTTCTGAGATACTTTATCTTCATTTTGAAGTAATGTTCCTAACATTTTAGTTTTAGAACTCCCCTTCCTTTTGTAAGCACTAAGAATGTTCCAGTTAGATGGAGCCACAGAAACCACCAAGTCCTACCCTTTCCACTTCTGGGAAACTGAGGCTCAGAGAGGGAAGACTAACATTTGTCAAGTACCTGCAAGGTCTCATGTGCCATTTTTTAGTTCTTTATATGCGTTGTGTTGGCCGATACTCCAATACCATGAAATGGCCTTGGCGTCACCCCACTGTGCAGATGAAGAAACTAAGGCTCAGGCAGATTAAATAGCTGACACAGAGACACCCAGCTGGTAAGTGGCTGCTTCAAATCCTCCGAGGATTTCCACTGCCTACCTTATTATGACCTATGAGGCTCTGCATGGCCCAGCCTCTCACTCACACCCCTCTCTCCAACCTCACCGGCTCCCTTTTTGTCCTCCAACCACACCCCAGGGCCTTTGCATTTGCTGTTCCCTCTGCTTTCTCACTCGTTTTGTCCTAGCTGGAATCGCCTTCATTCAGGTACCACTCCTAACTCCCAAGGGATCCTGCCTCCCCAACCATCCACACACCCTCCATTCCATTATTTTCCTTTATTTCCTTCGTAAACTTTCCACTATGCCCAATGATTTATTTAGTTTATTGTTTACTTATTTACTGTCTCCTCCAGCAGAATAGAAGCTCCATGAAAACAAGACGATGTGCCTGTTGTTTCCTGCTGCATCTCTAATCCCTACAGGACCCGGGATCCTCAGTAAACACTTGTAGAACAAATGAATGCAGTGTCTACACAACTCTGAAGCCCAGAAATCTTGTCATTGCACCAGAAATGTCCTTCCCGTATTTGTAAAATTGTTATTATTGGCAAATAATTTCTCAATAGAAAAGTCCTTTTGTAAAAAAAAAAACAACTTTTTTAACGTTTGTTTATTATTTTTGAGAGACAGAGACAGAGCACGAGAGGGGGAAGGGCAGAGAGAGAGGGAAACCCAGAATCTGAAGCAGGCTCCAGGCTCTAAGCTGTCCGCACAGACCCTGATGCGGGGCTCGAACCCACAGACCGTGAGATCACGACCTGAGCCAAAGTCAGATGCTTAACCGACTGAGCCACGCAGGCGCCCCCATAGAAAAGTCCTTTGAAGTTGTCTTAAAATTTAGTTATTTGGGGTTTTGTTTCTTACCATATATCTGGGCCATCGCAGATGAGAAATTCATGCTCAAATGAAAAAAAACATCCAAGTCCAGAGGTAACCATTGAGTCTTGAAAACCCGAGAGACTGACTCCACGTCCCTTGCAAGGACCTCAGAGAAAGCAAATGACTTATCCCCTAAACTTTTCCTGTGACCAGCTACTCACAAGCCTTGCCCACGCTGCCAGGAATTCCTTGGATCATAACTCACCAGCCTGGGCTCCCACTAGCTGTAGAAGAGCCTCCTTCTAGAATCAATGAAAAGTCCGCGGAGTCAGCAACCCTTTTTCATGCGCCAGAGGGTGACTGCTGGTGTAAATAATCGTCAAGCGGCCCAGGGTGGGAGGCCTGAGAAAGAGAAGGGACTGTGCCCTGGGGAAGGGGTGGGCGCCACCCCGGGACTCATCTGTAACAGTAAGAACCGTGGAGATCACACGACACCAGGCACACGCTCTGGGAGCTTTATACCAGTGTTGACTCTGCAAGGAAGGCAATCCATTTTACAGAAGAGGAAACTGAGGCTCAGAGAAGCTAAGAGAATGGCTCCAAGTCATCCAACTGGAAAAGCAGAGTTGAGAATCAAACCGTTTATGGTTATAAAATGTCCCTCTTTCATCCCCGGTAATATTCTTCCTTCTGACTTTGAATGAGTTACTTGGCCTGATGTTAATATAGCCATTCCAACATTCTTACAATTAGTTTTTGCACGGCACCCCTTCTTTCATCCTTTTCCTTTTATCCTGTGTCTTTTTACCGAAAATAATGTTTTTATACACAGCGCATTGGTTGGTCTTGT
Organism: Neofelis nebulosa; assembly: GCF_028018385.1. Taxonomy (NCBI): domain Eukaryota; kingdom Metazoa; phylum Chordata; class Mammalia; order Carnivora; family Felidae; genus Neofelis; species Neofelis nebulosa. The sequence continues at coordinate 97,915,923 of NC_080791.1, forward strand.
TTTTCTATCCAGTCTGATAGTCTCTGAAATGCTGAGTGAAATGTTCGTCCGTTCTTTATTCCTCCTTCCTCTTTTCTCGCCTTCTTTGGGATTAGGTGAGGGTTTTTCTATTCCATCTTATCTCCATTGGCTTATTAGCTATACCTCTTTGTTTTCTTTTCAGTGGTTGCTCTCAGGTTTAAAATGTATAGCTTTACATTTGTTTAAGAAAGCTTGAAACAATACACTTTCATTTCTCCCTCTGTCCTTTAGGCTGTTGCTGAAAACGCTTTATTTCTATCTGTACTATAAACGCCCCGATATGAACTATCCTCTGAAGAAATTTTAAAATGAGAAAAGAAAAACCTTATATTTACCCATATTTTAAACATTTTTAATTTTTTAAAAATGTTTATTATTTATGTTTAAGAGAGTGAAAGACAGAGAGAGAAAGAGAGAGAGAGAGAGTCCAAGCAGGGGAGGGGCAGAGCGAGAGAGGGACACAGAATCTGAAGCAGGCTCCAGACTCTGAGCTGTCAGCACAAAGCCCGATGTGGGGCTCGAACTCACAAACCGTGAGATCGTGACCCGAGCCAAAGTTGGACGCTCAACCGACTGAGCCACCCAGGCGCCCCTCCCATATTGTTACCACTTCTGACACTTTTGGTTCCTTTATGTGGCTCAGCTTTGCCATCATTTTTCTCGCACCTGAAGAAGTTTCTAACACATTTCTCATTGTGCAGGTTGTCCAGAGACAAATTCCCTCAGCTTTTGTATGTCGGGAAAAGACTTTTTTGTGCCTCCGTTTCTGAAGAATGTTTTCAAGGGCTGTACAACTCTTAGGTAACGCAATTCCCATTATCTTCTGACTTGCATAGTTTCTGGCCAGAAGTCTGTGATCGTTTTTATCATGTTCCTCTGTTTTTTTGTTCTCTGGCCACTTTGAAGATTTTCTTTTTAACACTGGTTTTGACAAATTTGATAACGATATACCAATATGTGTGTGTGTGTGTGTGTGTGTGCACGTGCATGTGTGTGTCTTGTTTGGATTTATCATACTGCTTGGATGTACGGATATGTACTTTTCATCGCATTTGGAAGGTCTGGGGCCATAGCTTCCGATGCTTTTCTCCCTTCCTCCCTATCCTGTGGAATCCAAATGACGCGTGGGGGTTCTCAGCCAGGCCGCCTTGCTCCTGCCGCAACACTTCCTGCCCATAGCGGTGTGGGTCCTGTCGGCAGGTGGAATGGGAGGCATCAGCAGAACCTCGACACAGACCAACCACAGGCCAGCAGCCCCCACACCCACAGCCTGATGACAGCCCCGTCCACCTGCAGGCACCAGGGTAGGAGGACTGATCTGCGACACCAGCCAGGAAATCGTCCTTCAAGTCAGACTTTGAGGCTTGGAACACAGTTATCTGAATAGAGGTTTTTCACGCGGGGCTTTCTTTACAAAGCAACTTTTCTTGCTCCCCGTGGAAAAAGAAGACACCGTCGTGCTGAGCGCAGAAAATTGGCGACGCATTTCATTCCCAGAAGAACTCTGACACAGATATTGTTGACCACGTGACAAAAATGGGGAAATCGGGCTCGGGAGAAGGAGGTCCCCCAAAGTCACGCAGCAGGTCAACAGTGGGGTCTGGACTCAAGTCCGGAACTATCCGACGCCAAACCCATGGTCTCTATTACCTGGATCTTGGAAAGAGGGCTGGGCGGAGGCTCTGCTCTCACACCTGCCGTGACTGTGCCGGGCCCTCCTTGGCTTAAGGGTCGATACAAGAGGGGCCAAATAGAAGCAGTCCAAGATGGGAGAGGAAGAAACTTTCATTAGCATTTTTTTCTGATTCTAAAGGTAAACACGTTTATCTTAGACGACTGAGAAAGTACAGAATGATGCACAGGAGAAAGTGAAGGTCACCCCCACACCCCCCGCCCTGGGGGATGATGATGTTGGGAGGACGGAGCTGGCCCCGTGCTCCCCAAACACCTCCCCACCAACCCGCCCCCAAGATTGCTGTTTGCCCTGGGTGATCATTCCTCCACCACAAAGCCCATCTGGGCCTCTCTTAGAACACGAAGCCTTTGTATTCTAGTCTGACAACAGTTCACTGGGACCTGTGGTGAGGGCAAACCCCTGCTTGAGACTCACAAGTGTCCAGAGGGAAACCGGAAAGCTCACAGGTGGGGCCCAGGTCCTTGCCATGGGGGGGTGGAACCCATCTGCTCCCCGGGAGGGAGAGGAGGGGGAGAAGGACGCCTGCCCCGTGACAGTGTCAGGACGAGCTGGACCGAGGGCAGGAATGGAAGGGGAGCGGGTGGCTCTTGGGAGAAAATGAGCCTCAGAGCGGCCCTCTGTGGGTGGATGGCAGATGCTGGGCGGGCGGGTGGGGGTGGGGATGGCCAGAGCCCGGACAGGCCTGAGGCAGGAAGGAGAGAAGCCAGAACAAAGCCAGCCAGCCCCAGGGAGGAGTTCAGATCACCCGGCACTCCTTTCTCAGGGCCAGAGGAGCTGGGGGCAGCAGGGACAGAGCCTGGATTCAGGGAAGAAGCCCCCTTGGTCCATGGATCCGTGTGTCCCACCGCAGAATTCCCCAGGCCTGCTCACAATATCTTCTCCAGGTAGCGAGGGGGGAAATGTGGGCTGCCCCTCCCAGCAGGGCCCTAAGGCAGTCGAAGGGAAGAGGCAGGAGAGATGGGAAACAAAGCCTCCCTCCCCCTGTTCCCTTCCTCCCTTCTTCCCTCCCTCTCGTCCTTCCCTCCCTCCGCTACCCTCCCCTTCTCTCCCTCCCTCCCTGTGTCCTCTCTCTTTCTTGGCCTCTTAGGGGCGAATCCTTTTCTCCCAAGAGCTGGGAAGCCACCCTTGTTTCTCTCACTTTTGCCTCCTCCCTCAGGCAGGCCCCTGTCTCTGCTAGCCTCTAACGCGGGTGGATTGTTCACCGGCTCTTTATTTCCTCTCCCAGGTCTCAACTGCCCAGGCACACAGGCAATCCCGGGGCACACACGATTTCACGTTCTGCTTTTTCACGTTACCCCAACATTCTGCCATATGTCTGCATCGTCATAGCTACGATCTCCTGGGCTGCTTTTCCCTTTGGCACAATCATTGCATAATTCTCCATGGAGAGGACAGACCCAGCTGGCTGACCCAATGCCCAAAGGCCCGATGTTTAAATGGTTTCCAGCTTCTTCACTGGTGTAGGGGACCCAGCTGTCTAGGATCTCGTGTGAGTTTTTCTCTGAAGCCTGATGAGCAGACACTGTCAGAGCGACCACTTCCCAGACTCCCCTCCGGCCCTCTGGGGGCGCCATACTCTGCCCATGTCACCACCTCCCCCAGGAGACTTGGCCCAGGACAGATGGGGGCCTCATTCATTCGCTCATTCATTCCACAACTCCTCCTGTGCCCAGACCCAAGCCACACACCGAAGGTGCGGTGCCCCCCCGGAGGGAGAAGGCAACAAGTCAAGGGGCAATTCTAACCTAGGATGATACATAGCCTGATGAGAAGACCGTGTGCAGGGAGCAAAGAGGGGCTCCGGATCCTTCCATGAGCTTCCCAGGGGACACACCATCTAGGCTAAGAAAAGAGGAATGAGTGGAAGGCGGCCAGGTAAGTACACAGAGATGTCCAGGAAGAGAGAACTAGCACAGGCCAAGGCCCAGGGGTGAGTGTGCACCCCTCCAGGGGCACTAAGACTCTTGGTATGGACAGAGTCCAGGGGGTGAGGTGAGAAATGGCAGGACAGGAGATGAGGGAGTAGAAGGGAGCAGGTGCCAAGAGTCTGTAAGCAGTGATAAAGGGTTGGCTATTATCCTGAGGGCACTAGGGAGCCATTGAAGGTTTCTAATAGAGGAGACACCTGATCAAATTTGAATTTGAGTAAACTCATTCCTCTCACATTCTTTTCCTGGCAGCATCTTGGGCACGAGGGCAGTTCGGAAGGGCTCCGGGAGCATCCTGAGTCAGAGTTGCTGTGGAGGACACACAGGGAAATCATTGCGAGGTCTGAGAACAGAGCAGGGACCCGGGAGGAAGGTCAGATCACAGCCAGGCTCCTGGTGAGAGACCTGTGAAGGACGAGAGCCAGGCAGCCGGCGGACCCCGGCAGCAACGAGGACAGAGGTCCCGGGCCTCGGGAAAGCTGGGTCGTCCCTGAGCACCCTGGCCCTTCGCCTCACCCCCCCCCCCCCCCCCCCCCCACCCCACAGCTGGCTCAGGCACCGCAAACCAGACCGCAGCGCTGCCTTGGAAACTCAGGCCTCCCAGCTCCAATTCAGGCCCGCCCTGCTCCTCCCTGGGCAGCGTTGCCATGGTAACCATTAGAGGTGGCGGAGATTCTCGCTGAGGCTGCAGAATGACATTAATCCTGCCTGAGCGTGGGCGGGAGGGTGGGAATGTATCCTGGCATTCCCCATTCGGATGGAGAGTCCTGGCCCCACTCACCTGTCAGGACAAAAGGCCGAGGGCCCACGGGCTTGTGACGAGTGTGATGGGATAGGGGTTGGGGTGCAGGGAATGAGCTCTGTTGGGTCCATGACCCTGCCCCTTCTCTAGGCCACAGGCTCACCCCCTAACCCTGGCTGTCTGCTAAGAGGGGCAAGAATGACTGTGACCCTTCTCAAATGCCTGAGACACATACCCGACAGTCCTCCTTCTGGGGATAATCTTAGGGCAATAATAACGATGCCGATGACGTGGTGAGCACTCACCGAGCACCGTGCTTGGTGCTTCATATGCACAGTCTCCCAGAGCACTCCCTGCAAGGCCAGGAAATACATTCTTCTTTATCCCCGTTGCACGGGTGTGGAAATCAAGGCTTTGAGGAGACAGACCCCTGCCCCAGGTCACGCAATCAGCAAATAGTGTGCCCAAGGAGGGCCCCCCTCCGTTAAGAGTCGCTGAGGGACGTTTATCCGACAGCTACTGCTAAACGCTCTCTCTGATGGAGAGCTCACTGCCTGAAGGAGCAGCCTTTTGCATTGTGGGGGAACCGAGAGACAGAGAGTCCTTCCTGACAGGGAGCAGAAGCCGGCATCCCTGAGCATGCCTTCCCTGGACCCAGGTATGCCACCTGGGACTTCATGGAGCCTGGCACGGTGCCTGCTGGGCTGCAGCCCCAAGGAGATGCCTTCATCCTCCATCATCCTGGAATAGGACTCAGCAGCTCTAGAAGTTCTGCCACATACAGCTGTCAGAGGGCTGATTAATTGATTGATTGGTATTTGGGGCTCATTCTGCAGCCAGACCCAGGGCTCAGTCTGTGCTCAAGGTTAAGGTTCATCTGATGGCAGAGCTCAGGGGCTGTGTACCTGGCCAAGGTCAAGGTTACCATCTGTGCCTGGGTCAGAGATCTGTGAACAGACTTTCTGCATGTAAAGCTTCCAGGCCCTTCCAGGGGTCATGCCACAACCTTGGCCTCATTAGCACGCGACTCTCACCAACCAGCTGAGCCCATCTGGTTTCTTATTAATTTAAAAGTGAGATGTAGCAAGCAGCCTTCTGGGGAGCAGGCAGCTTTGGATAAAACGGCCTGCCCAGTATGTCATCGCTTCCTCTTCCCTGCAGCCAGGAGAGTGTCCTGCCCTCCTCTTGACGGTGGCCTCCAAGCCCTTCCCCCATGGCGAGACCACAAAGCACTGGCTGGTGACCGAGCCATGTTTCCTGTGGGTACAAAGGGGAGGCAGGTGGGAGGAAGAGCTGGGAGCAAAGGAAGGGCTCTGTGAGAGAGAGGCACAGTGGGGAGCAGAGGAAGTGGACATCATGAGGTCACCCAAGGTCCAGCTGCACCCAGCTGTCATACCTGCCTCTTCCCTCTGGGGAGATAATTCTCACTTTGCACACTACACTCCTTTGCACAGACTATTCCTGTTACATAAAAAGCCACTTTTGTTTTAATTCCTCATAACCAAATTCCGTTTCCCACCACCCATCCCTCATGGCCTATCTCAGGTGCTACCGCCTCCATGAAGTTTTCCCTGATCCTCTCAGCCTGAATAGACCCCTCCTCATACTGATTTCCTTGTTGGAACCATTGGTGGATGGATCCAACCATTCCTATTAGACTGTGAGCTCTGAAGAGTAGGACCCATGTTTGAGTCATGTCTGTATCCTGTATAACTCCATACAGATAGCAAGTTCAAGGTAAATGCTTATTGACTGGATAGAAGGACATGTGGGTGGAGGAATGCATCTATCCTAGGCTGAGCTCCCCAGGAAGTAGACCCTGAGGCAGAGTTGAATGTGCAGGATGTTTATTAAAGCATGCCTCAAGGATCCACACCTGTGGAAAGGAGGTAAAGGAAGCAGGGCTGGGCAGAAGGGAAGTCAAGCTGCAACGCAGGCCCCCCAAAATAGCTTTGGCTGACACATGAGGAGGCCTGAAGCAAGAACTCGTGGTTATTCTGATGGGCCAGGATGGTGAGCCTTTAATACCCATGCATCCATCAGTCATTGGATGTGAGCTGCCCTGGGAGGGGACGTGACCTTTGGCAAGGCAGCTGTCTGTAGCCGAGATAATCCTCGAAGGAAATGACCTCTAAAGGCTCCTTAACACCAGCACTGCTAGCAGTTGAGGCAACAAGTCCCTCACTGCAGGGGGATCTGGGCAGCACATCACACTGTCCACCACAGCTGGACATGATGGATGATGGATAGTGGATAAATACATAGTTTGGTAGATCAATGATTGGATGGATAGAGGATGGGTTTGTAGATGGCATGTGAATGGATGACTGGATGAATTAACACCTAGGTGCTGGATGGATGGATGGATGGATGAAGAATGGATAGATGGATGGAAAGATGGATGGATGGATAGTTGAGTGAACGGGTATCTGGATGATGGATGGATGAATAAATGGATGGGTGGATACACAGATGCGTGGGTGATGGATGGATGAATTCATAAATACATGAACTTGTGGATGATGAATGGTTGGGTAGATTATTGGCAAGGCATGCATGAATAGATGATGTTTTCTCAACATTTCGTGTCCTTTAAGTAACTGGATCCTCCCAGTTATTCACCTGTTTCTTCCTCTTGCCTTGGGCAGATTTAAGGAAGAAGCCCAAATAGCAACCTTAGCAAGTGACATGATCTAGAGGGTGAAGGAGAACGCTCCAGCATCACCACACAATGTGAGAGGCTCTTGGGGACTGTTGCCTGGATCTACAGACAATGCCTGCAACTTATTAAGACAGATGTGATCACTGGCCCATGACAAGCATGAAGGTGGGGAGATCAGCAAGTGAGCAGTCGGCAGCAACACGGACACCAGGGGTCTGCTGTGAAAGGCAAGTCCCTGCACTGCCAAGAGGAAAGACAAGTCTGACTAATACCAGGAGGGACTGGGGGGAGCGAAGGGGGAGGGCTTCCTCCTTCTACTGAAAGCCAAGCCCAAGTACTCTCTCAGGCTATATTATCCTTTTACCTGGAGGGACAGGACTGGCTTCTGTTGTCCATTGCAGCACAAAGCCATTCTTTATACTAAGAGCTTCTGCAACTAATCCCCACCCCGCTGCCCCTGTCTGTGACCCAGGCAGTGAGGAACACTCTAGGGTAGACTTAGGCCTCAGACAGCAATTGGGGGCCAAAGATCAGGGCCATCTATCAAGAACTGACGACAAGACACTGACCAAAGAAGCTTGTTGCTCTACATCTTTGGAGGTGGGGGAGAAAGGGTGGAGGGGGCAGCCTTCATGCACAGCAGAACAGAACCCACGGGTATTTGAAGTAGGGGACAAACCCAGGGCTGGATACAGGAGCCCCAAGGACGGTTGTCTTTTCCCCTCCCCCTGGGCCACACTCCCCCTAGCTTAAGGTTCTTTCCTCCCCCTGTAGGATCCTCTTCCAACGCTAGGCGTGTTTCCTTACAGGGCTGTGAGCCTGGAGATGATGGAAGGTGAGGATCAGAGAGAAGCATGGAAGTCATCTTGCTGAATTCCCCATACGTGTGTGAGCCCTCTGCACAGCCTCCCAGCCTCAGCTCGCATGCAGCCCCAGTGACTACATGTCCAGAAATTACCTGGGCAAGCTTTCCATCCTAGAAGTGCTCTAATAGTTGAACAGTTCTTCCTTTTACCCCGCCTTCCTGCCTCTCACCTCTGGGGCTTGTGTGCAGAAGCAGGCTGGCTTCCTCTTAAAAACAGAAGCAGTTCTAGTATCATCCACGACCTCTTCTCTGAGCCATGTACCTCACGCACCCTCTTTCATTCTCTAAGACAATGTTTCCTATCTCCTGGCCATCCTAGGCCCCTCCTTTAAATACGTTCCAGTTAATCTCCTTTCTGGAAGGCAGTAGGACTCCCAGAGAGGCAGACAAGACTGGAGGCAAGCACAACTCTCTCCCCCTATCCTGCTGTAATACAGACCCAGACCATGGAGGCAGCTTTGCCAGCCATATCACACTATTGATTCATGATGACCCTGCTGACTGCAAAAACCCTAGGTCATTTTTATATTTGCTACTGATGATCTATCTATCCTCCTATTTAGTACTGCAATTTCAGGACCCCTCATTGGTTCTGTTAAATTTTATCCTGTTTGGTTTAATGCCATAAAGGTCTTTTCAGATCCTGGTTCTGTTATGAGTGGAATTCATCATGTCTCCCAGCACTGTCTTCCCCTAATTTGATGGGACTGCCATATGCTTTAAGGGCTCCAGAGGAGGCATATCATCTCCCCATTGCCTACTAACTGCCTGTTGTAGCCAATCTCCAAAATAGCCCCCACTGATCCCCACCTCTTAGTATCCACACCCTTGTATAGTCCCCTCCTGCATTGTATCAGGATTGGTCTGTGTGACCAGTAGAATACAGCAGAAGTGACAATATTTCACTTCCGAGATTCCATCTGGGGCTCTCTCTCTCTCTCTCTCTCTCTCTCACCCCATCAGTCCCATGGAAAAGCCCACAGTGCAAGTAACCAAAACCTTTATCAACAGTCAAGTGGGTAAATATAGATGGAAGTAGACCCTCCAGCCCCAGGCCAAGCCTCAAGGGATGGCAACCCCAGCTCACATCTTGACTGTGACTCTGTGAGAGAACCAGAAATACCCAGCCAAGCCATTCCTAGATTCCTGCCCCTCAGAAACTGTGAAATAGGGGCGCCTGGGTGGCGCAGTCGGTTAAGCGTCCGACTTCAGCCAGGTCACGATCTCGCGGTCCGTGAGTTCGAGCCCCGCGTCGGGCTCTGTGCTGATGATGGCTCGGAGCCTGGAGCCTGTTTCCGATTCTGTGTCTCCGTCTCTCTCTGCCCCTCCCCCGTTCATGCTCTGTCTCTCTCTGTCCCAAAAAAATAAGTAAAAAACGTTGAAAAAAAAAAAATTAAGAAACTGTGAAATAATACAAGTTGGTTGTTTTAAGCCGCTACATTTGGGGTAATTTTGTTACGTAGCACTGAGTAACTAATACCCTTGCATACAGGGAGGAGGGGTTGACAATCAGGTTGCAGATCCCAAAACATGGGCACAGTGCATTTTAAAAGATTACTCACAGGGGATTCGTTCTTTCCTCTTCCTTTTCAGTCATGTATCTGCGCAGTTAGCCTAGCGTCTTTCCCTCCTGCCTGCCCTCACCCTAGCCTCACTATGGGAGGGGGCCAAACCCTCTAGCTCTGTCTTTGGGGCTCTCCTCTCCTCCCACTTGTGCTACAGAAGCAAGAGGTTATAACCCTCTCTTTCATGGGAGGTGGTTTAGTCCCTAGGTATGTTTTAGAACTCGGGCACATTTTGGATCTGGTTTCAGGTGACTTCCTAGTTTGGGGTTTAATAAGAAGGAAAGCTCCTTACCCACTCCACTTAAGCCTTGAGTTTACTCCATGATAACGTGAGCCCCAGCCCAAATTGTCAGAGAGCTCTTCACTGGAAGTTCAGACACCAACACAGCAAATAATAAAGTGATAATGTGACTACCCGTTTGCTTTCCTCCCTTGGGACCCTCAGGCGGGGAGGCTGGCTGTGATGTGAGGCAGATTTCTGGCCAATAAGCACCTCTTTAGACCAGAGCTTCCAAGCTGGTGAGCTGTGAGTAAGTTTTGGGTGTGTCTGGCAAATCGATCCCCTCAGGCCTTGAGGTATTGATCCCCTCAGTCCTCAGAGCAGCAGAGCCCAGGACAGCCAGATTCCAGGCCAGCCCCCTGAGGCTGTGAGCAATCTCCCAGGGTTTCCCTAGCAGACTGTACAAATATTAACAATTTCCATCAGTGCCATGATGGTGGGGGAGCGGGGAAGTCTGCAATGCTGCCCTCAACAAAAAGCTTTGAATGACTTCCACATACTCTGTCTTCATTCAAGTCATTAGTAAAAATGCTAAATGGTTCAGGGTCAAGGACAAAAACCCAACCACCAGAAACTTCCCTCTAGGTGGGCATTGAGCCCTTCATCAACACTGCAGGTGTTCATCTGACTATTACCCCACCCAGAGAGCTTTCCATCTATTCTCTATCTCTCCATCTGGGCCACAGAGATATCCTGACACATCTTGTCAAATACTAGGCTGACCTTGTAATCCCAAATGAACTCATGGATTAAGGTAATCATTATCAACAACTGATAACATATAAAAGAGAATCGTCCAAGCATTATGTACCTCCTGATGAATACATAACACTGCCTATGCAGAGGATGCTAGTTATTCAGCCATAATCTCTCAGCTCCAAGCCCCTTCCCTCCCAGCTCTGAGAAGCCAGCACTGGATCTCTGGGAATCACCTTTCTTCTTTACAGGTTGACTTTATGTTCAGCTCTGCCTGTGCGGACACTGAAAGAGACTGGAATGCAGGATAAGGGAGAGAGAATTTACCACTCCTTGCTGGCCTGCTGCATTCTAACACCATCGCTCCGGCACTAACCCTTCATTGTCCCCCCTCAGAGGACACAGCAGCAGCAGTCGGGTGGTGGCCCCCGGGAAATCAGAGCCCCAGCTCTGCAGATCTAGATTCTGTCATCCCAATCTCTTCTCCTTGCTCCTTCTCCCTAGGGACGGTGACTGCATCCTACAATTATTACTTCTGCTGAAATGCCCGGTGTGGTTTCTGTTTTCCCTAATGGACCCCTAAATGGTACGGGACTTTGCCAAAACTTGATCTTAAAAAAAAGAAAAGAAAAAGAAAATTGAACCTGAATCCGATCAAGTCTCTATATCTAACCGTCATTTAAGCCACGACATTTCATGGTGTTGTGTTATATGCAGCAATAGACAACTGTGATAGTGTTATGGTTGTGGTTTTCTGGGGGACACTGAAATATTTATACAGTGTCTAAGATTTGCTTCAAAATAATAAGGGTGGAGGGAAAGAGTGTGGTGGGGAGTGAAACAAGATGGGCCACATGTAGAAATTGTTGAAGCTGGGGGATGGATATGTTAGGTTCATTATGCTATTCTCTTTTTATATGTTTTCTGATTGTTAAAAATTGAAGTTTAAAAAAAACTTGCTCAAGTCCCGTAGAGTTGTCAGATGGAGAAATTATGTTATTTGACAAGATTTGTTCTCAGTGAACCCATGTTGGGTCCCAATGATGCTCACTTCCTTTTCCATATACAAACCACAGATGTAATAATCCATCTTCAGATCTGCCATGAAGAAAAGCCTATCGGTCTGTAGTTTCAGAGTCCACATTATTCCCTCCTTTGAAAGACAGAATGGTATACACCCCTCGCCCATCTTCAGAAACACTGGCTACTCTGATTTCCCAAGGACAGAGACGGTGGCTCCGTGATCTCCTCCGCCAGTGTTCTAGGACCATGAGTTCTCTGCTCAGCCCGGAGCATGGAACCAGAGCAGCCAGGTGAGTCTGAGTAACTCTGTCACCTGTCTCATGCCTCCATTCCATGTTTGTATTGCCAAAGAGAAGGGATGGGAGCAAACAGGAGACAAAGAGCTCTGTTTCGTCCATCCCCAAAAGACATTATACCATCTTCCCAAGCTCCACCAAATCTAGAGCAGAAACATATCAGAGAAATGGGGCCCCAAAGAAAGAAAAAGGCAATACGGAACATGGACAGTGTAAAATTCGAGGCAAGGTGCATTAAATAGGGCAAAGAGACTCATTTGATATTGATAAAAGTTATGATCAATAACGAAATCATAGTCCGGTCCATGAACTTTAATGGACCGGGGAACATAGTATTGAAATATATTAAGCATAAACTCTTGGAAGTGTGAATAGAAATTGACAGAAACTCAATTGCAGTGGAAGACTTTAGCATACTTGTCACAATTCATGTAAGATCAAGAAGGCAAACTTAATAAAGCAATAAGAGATTCAAACGGTATCATTAATAGCTGAATGTCTAATTAATAGTTAATGTCTATTAAGACATTGAACTTATGGGGGCGCCTGGATGGCTCAGTCGGTTAAGCGTCCGACTTCGGCTCGGGTCATGGTCTCGCAGTTCGTGAGTTCAAGCCCCACGTCGGGCTCTGTGCTGACAGCTCGGAGCCTGGAGCCTGTTTCAGATTCTGTGTCTCCCTCTCTCTGACCCTCCCCCGTTCATGCTCTGTCTCTCTCTGTCTCCAAAATAAATAAACGTTAAAAAAAATTGAAAAAAAAAAAAAAAGAAAAAAAAAAAAAGACATTGAACTTATGTCCTGCACACAGACTGTATCTTTTTATCAAGTATCTATCTGTGCAACATTTACAAAATTGACTATATACCACGTATCATGTCAGAGATCAAACTCTAGTAAATTCCAAAGAGCTGGAAGCATACAGATTGCTTTCATGTATAAAACTAGAAACGAATAATAAAAGTTTAAAAAACAAATTTTAAAAGTCACCATTTAGAAATACTTTTAAATATATCGTTTTAACTCAAGGAGTAGATCATTTATTCCTGATTCTCTTTTTTGCTGTAAATTTCACAAAAATTCCTTTCTGTTATCCTTGATGTTTTTTAGAAAGACTTAGATCATTTGGTCTTCTATTTCCTAAAACTGTCCACTCACACCTACAGAGCGGGCATTTGATTCTTGGACCACCTTGTATCCATTTTGCCTTCTTTTGGTAATGGTGCTTAATATTCTTCTGGGGGGGGGGCACCTTTCCCCACTCTCACTTCATGGAGAGGGCTGGTGTTGACCTCACCCTGTCCCCGTCCCCGGGGTGGGCATGGGATGCCCAACCTGGTCAATAAAAGCATTGCATTCCCTGACCACAGTGATCCTTTCAGGAATGGCTACAAAAACCAATCCAGGACTGCTGGTCTCCATATCCTGCTGAACTTGAGCCTAGGAGCCTGTAAGTCTGGAACTGTTGCTGCCTTCTGGCCATCACAAAAGAAGTTCCTATGTGACAATGGAGCCAGCACAGACTTCTATGCTGTGCCCCATGACATCATTTGAGCTCCTGAATCCAGCCATCCCTGAACCCAGAATACCTCTTCACTTTTTGGCAAAGTCCCTTTTCCTTTAATCCAGCTTGAAGAGGGTTTTCTGTTTACTTGTATCTTTTCTCCCCAATTTGAACTTGACCGTTCAAGCCTAGTGTCTGTAGACATCGTTATTTTTCAACTTCATTGAATTATGTGGAATCGAATGGTCTAAAGTGTGTTTTGCTTAGTTTTTAGAACTTCGAAACCCTTTTTTGAGCACTCTTCCCTTCAGGATCTAATGCCATGAATCATTTGTATCGTTCACCAAATTTGTCTATCATTCGCATCTTTTTCGGAACGTTTAAAATCTCTTTCTAAATCAGTGTTTTTCCTCTGTGGATTGACTCAGGGTGGCTCTTCTGCAGCTGTTTGTTTCTCTGAGAGACAGACAGACAGAGAATAGATCAGAATACAAATAGTTGGCCAGGCTTCCTTGACCAGGAAATTCTGCCGGGTACATATGTCATTACACTTGATCTTATAATAACCCCATCAGAGAAATATTTAAATGTCCATCTTACAGGTTAAGACAGTAAGTCATTCGCCCCAGGATCACTCCAAAGATAAGATAGGGAGCCACAGATCAAAAGCAAGTCCGCCCAACTCCAAAACTTTCTCCATTCTTTTTACTACACTAAACTTTCCCCTCTGGGCTACTGTTTCCTTAGGAAGACACTCTGGGGCACCTCTCGGGGTCAAGTTCTGAGAAGCAACCCATGAGGGCAGGTGGGAGCTTAAGGAAAGGGTGGGAAGGGTTGACTCAGTTTCCCCATGGAATAAGAAAGCAATTTGGGACCCAGATACCCCAGATGCATATGTCTGGGAGTGTGCCCACATTGTCCCTGCCCTGTACCTGTGGAGTCAGCTGTCAGTGTCAGACAAGCTGAGGGGCACAGAGCCTATGGCTGATACCTTACAGAAACACGGAGGAGACCAGAGAAAGGAGGTCAAATGTGGCTGCTGGCTGCTTTACCCCCACCCCTACCTGTCTCCACACCTGGGACCCGGCCATGTGAGAAACTTCCCACCCTGGATGGATATCACTCCCTTGCCTCCATTCCCACCCAGAGAGCCAAAGCTCTTGGTTGGCCATCCCCAGAAGTAGGACAGAGATCACCTTCCAGCCACGGGCCCAGAACCCAAAGTCCAGTTCCTCACTGTCCTGTTCATATAGGGCCTCTGAGAAAAGCACCCAGGATACCCTTTGTTAGAGCGAAAGGGCTGTCTTGATTTTTTTTTTTTTTACTTAATGACAATCAAAGTTGAAGCTTAACAATGAATAATTTGTTCTGTTAGTCCCAGGATGCCTTTGTCAGCCAAAGGTAACACATCCAGAATGCCCAAGGCAGACAGGCTCCAGACCCTCTTGTCTGTCCCAACCTCTCCTCCTCCCCCTGAAACACTGCATCCAGGCCCCCACCAAAAGAAGCCTCTCTTACCACGCTCATGCCAATAACCATAAAATAACTACCTTCTTTGGACATCTATTACACCAGGCAGTTTACATACATTATCTTTTTCTTTTTTTTTTTTTTTTTTTTTTTCAACGTTTTTTATTTATTTTTGGGACAGAGAGAGACAGAGCATGAACGGGGGAGGGGCAGAGAGAGAGGGAGACACAGAATCGGAAACAGGCTCCAGGCTCCGAGCCATCAGCCCAGAGCCTGACGCGGGGCTCGAACTCACGGACCGCGAGATCGTGACCTGGCTGAAGTCGGACGCTTAACCGACTGCGCCACCCAGGCGCCCCTACATACATTATCTTTAATGCCAACACCAGACTTTAAATGGGGCAGGGGAGGCAGGATATGGGGGGTGGGGCGGTGATGGTTCTCATTTTTACATATGAAGAAGCTGAGGCTCAGGGAAATTAAGAAATTCCAAATCATATGGGTAATGAGTAAGAAACTTGAGACTTGGTTCCAGGCTGGCTGACCCTCCCTTTTCCACTGTCCCACATCACCACTGGAGAGGTCACAAATGTGCTCTCTGTCATACCAACCAGGTCACTGGAGCCGGGCACAAACATGCAGTGGATGGACGGGTGGTCCATGCCCCCGGAAGCCCCTCCATTCCCCTGCAGTGTTACTTATGCAGATGTTTGCCCCACCAGACAGTGAGCACCTCCAAGAGCTGGGTCTAACCTCCCTCCCATGCCATGCCCCCACATTCCCTACATGATGCTTTGGGTAGGGACACAGGGTCATCTGCCTTCTTTGTGGTCGCGCCCCTGCATCCTCCGCAAAGCTTTTCATTTGGGGAAATTCCCTCTCAGTTCTGTCTTCCCCAGTATATTTCAGAACTCAGTTCCCAGGCTCCCTTGCAGCAAGGACGCAGACACGTGGCCTGGGCTCTGCCCTGAAAGTCCCTAATTCAGAACTGAAGCCTGGGCAGAAACTTCTGTTTTATGGCCCAGCTTTCCGGGTGGTCTTAGTTATAAGGTCACCTTCTGGTGACAGAAGAGATCGTGGTTGCAGTGAAATCGGCTCCCGGCCCGCAGCTGCCCTCATTTCCCCCATCGAGCCAGCTCTGCAGTGTAATTCTGGGTCTCTCTGGGAGCCTCGCCTCAAGTCTGTTACTCCTGCCCTCCCAGTGATTCTGTGCGTTATCTCATACAGTTGCATAAATCCCCTTTCTGCTTAAGCTAGCCCTAGTGGGTTCCAATATTTGCAACTCAGTAAATTCTTGGAAAAAAGAAAAAAAATTTAAAAATCACCTCTCACGCTCGAGGCTGGAGAGGAGTCTCCTCTGTGTAGGATCTTGGCCCCTCCACCTCTCTCTGCCTCGTCGCTAGATGCCTGAGTCCCTCGACAGCCTCCACCAATGCAAGCAGGACACAGCCCAAGGCATTGTGGCACCTGACACATGATAGGCGCAAGGAAATAGTTATTGATTGTTTCATTTCTCCCCCTCGCCTGCATCCCAGGATCCCTTGAGCTGCTTTTTGAGATTCCCATCCATCACATCCTTTTCGTGTGCCAGGTTCTGCTAGAGGGCTTTACGACCATTGGCTCATCTAACCTTCACAGTACCTTGTGAAGTGGGTAATAGCGTTTACCATCTTGCAGGTGAGTAAACTGAGGCTTGGAGACGTGAAGCGGCTTGTCCAAGGTCACAGTCTGAAGCAGCAGGGTCAGGCTTGTCGCCAGGACCGTCTGACTCCAGAACCTGAACATCCTACCCGCTTCACTCTGCTGGGGGAAGCGTGGCTGGGAGGTGGGCATCTGGCCTTAGGAAGTCCAGATGCCAGCAGGGGAACATGGCCAACTCCTGTAAGCCCTCCTGGAGATGTAGGTATTAATAGCCACACAGGCTGGAGCCCCAGATGCTCTGATTGAAAACAGGGAGACTTAAAGCTAATATTCTTTTCTCTTCTAAAAAGCAAATGTTACAGGGGCACCTGGGTGGCTCAGCCGGTTAAGCGTCCAACTTCGGCTCAGGTCAGGAACTCGAGGTTCATGGGTTCGAGCCCCTGGGTCAGACTCTGTGCTGACAGCTCAGAGCCTGGAGCCTGCTTCAGATTTTGTCTGTCTGTCTCTCTCTCTCTCTCTCTCTCAATCTCAAAAATAAATGAAGATTTAAAAAAATATTTTTAATAGAATTTTAAAAAAAGAGAGAATGTTACAAAGAATTTCTGAACACCTGTAGCTCTTGTGTAAGACCACACAATGGTTTGGACATTTCCCACTACTATCAAGGGCTCTTTCAAACTCAAGAGGTTCAGAGCCACAGTGATCTTTATTTTTGCTGGAGGGCCTGGGGCAAGCACCAGGGGTCCTTATTAAAGAAGGACTGTGTCCCTCCCAAAAGTGCATATATTGAAATTGAATGCCCAGTGTGATGGTCTTTGGAGGTGATTAAGTCAAGAGCGTGAAGCCCTCAGGAATGGGATTGGTGCCCTCGTAGGAACAGGCCAGAGAGCTAGCTTACCCCTTTTCTCTGCCGCGTGAGGACACAGCCCGAGGGGGGCAGTCTCTCCAGAATCTGACCGTGTTGGCACCCTGATCTCAGACTTCCGGTCTCCTGAACTGGGAGAAATAAATTTCTGTTATTTGCAAGCATTGATGGCATTTTGTCATAGCACCCCAAAACAAGACAGCTCCCCCGTCCCCGGGCCTTCTCCCCTCCACCTTCATCGGCTGGAGGAGGGGCTGGCGGCAGGAAGCTGCGGCCGTCTAGGGCAGCACAGGTAGGGAGCACCCCCACCCCCCAGATAAACCCCATCTCTTCTGACAGCTGCTGGTCCCAGAAGACTGGGGCTGGAGAGAGAGGTAAGGTCAGCTGGGCCACGAACGTTCTTCCTCACGACACACAGAACCTGTGTGCGTGGCCTCTGACACAGGGACTGTTTGAAGAGGGGCCAAAGCTTTGCTCAAGGCTGGTTAGTGTGAATGCAGACTCTGTCCTGGAGAGACAAAGGAGATGTCAGGAATGCGTGCCCTCTGCGTGCAAAGGCCAAGGTGAAGGCTACTTCAGGTCTGGGCTTCCGATTCACAGTTTATAAACTGGAGACCATGGGCTGAATCCATTTTCTGTGCTTTGTTTGGCTGGCAAGGAGCTTTGCCTGGAAAAAAAAAAATTAAATTATTTTCCAGCATCTTCTAATTAAGAGATTTCAAGGTCTAGTGAGCCCCGGGGCTCGATGAGTACTTGGTCCTTTCAGAGTGGGAAATGGGAGTCTATTTTGGCAAATAAAGCATGCATACATACCTTTACCAGAAACTCCCCCATGGATATAGATTCAAGAGAGATGGTCACGCAGATCTGGAAGGAGAGGATGAGAGTCTCTGCTGTGGGGCTTTTTGAGGCAGGGGATGGGGAAAGAGGAGGCAAACTAGGCCTCCATTGCTGAGGGATGGATAAATGCGGTATAGATACAACAATTAGAAGCAACAATCTTGAGGTGTATACAGCAGCCTGGATAGATCTCTAAAAACATAAAATGCTGAGGGGGGTGGGGAATAGAATTAGGTTTTTAGCACAACACTATCTACATAAATTAAAATCCATGCACATAAAATAGTATAGGTTTCATAAAATCATAAAAATAAAAGCAATTACGCCCAGCATACCGGGTGCAGAGGAAGGAGCCAGCAGTGGGACAGGGAAAGAAGAGAGAAATCCACTCAGATGTCCTTGCACGGGCCGACGATGCACACCAGGAACCGAGAAGTAGGCTTAAATCACTTCTGAGTTTCCTGAGACGGAAGGCCCGGAAGCCTGGAAGTTCATCACTTAGGAGCAAGGGAGAGGGACCAAGGACTCAAAGAGGAAAGGCCCTGTTATCCCTCTCCAGGAGTGCCCAACGATGGGCCCAGATTCCGTGCGCCAGTTAAACATCTTAACTAGGTCTGTGTACTCCTTTCTTCCTGAGGATAGGACTCCCAACACAGCTGTCTCGTTCATTGTCCCTGCTTTTTGGCAAACTCGAGGCCTGATGGGGAGTCTGGAAAGCAACCAGGCCTCAGGGCATACATACAGGAGCATCTAATGCAGTCCAGAGGGTCAGTGAGGCTTGTTGGAGGAGATGACATCCAAGCAGAGACCCAAACAAGGGGCACAGGCTGGCTGAGTGATTCTGCCCCCCCCGCCCAGGGACTTTTGGCAGGCCCCTTCCCAACCTGAGCTCATTTGCTAATCAATGGAAGAAGAAGGTTGAGCTCTAATTTGGGGGGGGGGGGGGGGCTGCTAAATTGGGGCTTCCATGAATCTGCCTAAGGAGCCTCTACACTATCCAGAGTGACCCAGCAAGGCTCCAGGCCCCCATCCCAGCCTCAGTTTACTTTTTGTGATGAACACAGACATGTGCAGTCCAGGCCCTCCTCCAAGGAAGGGTGTGGTGTCCCTGATGCCCCTTGAGCATTCCCTTCAGCTGCAAAGAGCCATCATGCGAGGACACGCCCCTCCCAGGGTGGCCACATCCAATGCCTGACCAAAGAGGCTGGTGGGGGAAAGGCTTGGCCATCCTGGCCCCTTGAGATAGCTCTGATGGGCCACCATCAGCTACAGAGCCCCCCTCGGGGGTGGGCCTGGGCTGTCCCAGCCTGACCTCTCCCTCTGCTGCTTCCTGCTTCCTCCCCTCCTTCCCCGACGGTTCTCATCCCACAGACCTTCCCTGATAAACACCCTGCATGCGAAACTTGTCTCAGAGCCCCACGTCCTGGAGGAGCCAGCGGGCTCCTATTTGATCACTAAAACCAGCCTAGAAAGTACCAAGAACAATAACATCAACGTTATTTGTTATCGGTCAGTTATTATTAGTCCGCGGCCAAGAAATAACAAACGTCAGAACTAACAGACTAAATTCCCCTGTAGCCACAGCAGTCGTTGAGAACAGCCAGGGTCAGCCATGAAATGCCCCTGACCGACCGAGCACAGCTTCAAACCCTTGAGTACACCCGGGCGTATGCAGCTCTGAACGTTAGATAATAGGTTTAGTGTTATTTTCTGTAATAAGCTCTCTTGGGTATTTCCCAGTGGTTTCATTTATTAATTACTCTCACTTTGTGCAGAATTATTGATTTAGGTGCACAAAGTTTGATTTTCTTTTTTTTTTTTCTGCTTCGGGATACTGTTTTCTTTGAGAGTCAGGTTTACACAAAGAGGTAAAGAGGTCACAGCCACCTGAACCTCAGGTGTCTGGCAGGATTTGATGTAAAGAAAATAAACAGAAGAGAAGAGAAATGCAAGCAAGACAGAGGCTCAGTATAGGTTTGTTTGTTTGTTTTTAATGCTTATCTATTTAAAAAATATTTTTTAATGTTTATTTTTGAGAGAGAGAGAGACAGAGCACAAGTTGGGGAGGGGCACGGAGTGAGGGAGACACAGAATCCGAAGCAGGCTCCAGGTTGTCAGCACAGAGCCAGACTCGGGGCTTGAACCCACGAATGGCGAGATCATGGCCTGAGCCGAAGTCAGAGGCTTAACTGACTGAGACACCCAGGCGCCCCTGAGGCTCTGTATAGGGAAGTGACTTGCCCAATCTCCCAGATCTCGAAAGTGGCAGAGTCAGGACTTGAACCCACATCCTTCTGACTCCAAAGCCTGGACACAAGCCCCACACCACCCACACCGGTCAAGTCACACGACAAAACTCTAGAGACCAGACTCAGGTTCTAGCTGCTAACTGTGCGAGAGGTGAGGTCAGATGTACCTTGCTTGAGGCCCTCGAAGAAATGGCAGTTGAAACCAGTTGTGATCAGAGAGTGTGGCCTTAGGATGGCTTAACCTTTGGAGAGACCCTGAGGCTTTATGTCAAGTGTGAGAACCGGGTGTCTGAGGGACCCCAAGGAAGGGCGTGTCCCCAGCTGCTCTGAGGGCAGAGGTCCCACGATCCAGAAGACTAGGTCAGCCCCTGAGTGCTCTGACCCCATCTACCCACCATCATAATTCTGCCCCCAAAAGGAGGGACAGCTGTGTCATGGCAGCCCAGCCCCCAGTCAGGACAGCCCTGCTCCAGCCAGCCCTAGGGTTGCCATAGCAACCATTTGAGGCGGCTGGATTTTCACTAAAGAAGAAAAGGGAGGAAGGTGGCAGCGGGGAGAGGTGAGGAAGCAAAGTCTTGGAGGGAGTGGTGATTCACCTTGTTGTCACCCCCAGTGAGGGGGAGAGGGGCCCCAGTCACTTCGGAGAACTGGAAATACAGAGGGTTACTTCAAGTCTTCCCAGATGCCTCACGCTTGGGCACACAGAGAAGGTGGTCAAATTTGCACTGGGTCCTGGGGCAAACGGGAGGTAATTTGCAAGCGTCTATAGGGAACGAGGTGGAAAAAACTATTACGTTTTTTTTCCTGTTATATAATTTTGATAAAAGTACGATGGAATAGGGGGAATGTTAAATATTGGATATGTATAAAACTTCCCAATAAATCCTTTGCAAAAAATTTAATGAGAACCTACGCTTTCTTCCATGAACATAGTTTGGTTTCTTTGTTGTTGTTGGTTTTTTTTTTTTTTTAAATATCGGGCTTTACACACGAAATGGCCATACATAATTCTTGATGCGGCTTTTTAATGAGGATCTCTTGAAATTCTCGGAAGTCACTATCGACAGGAAACTTGTTCACACGGTACCTGATAAAAAATGTAAAAGCATTTTATAACCATTCAAAAATGTGTAACACTTGAAATTATATTAAAAGAATCTAACAGCTCTTCCTTTTCTTCCTTTGACAAATGGAATGTTGGAATTTCTTGTGATAATGTGAACGGATTGCGAATACAATCAAACGTTTCATACCCAGTATTTCAAAATAATGATGAAGTTCTAATTTGCAGAATGTGCATGTATTGTTAGAACTCTCTCCTTGCAGCTAATGTGGATGCCAGTGAAAGGGCACCTTACCAGCAAATAGGCTTAAGCGACGACCTTACATAAAGACAGGGGTTTGGAACCTTCTTCCCAGAGCAGCTCCACCCTGGAGATCCTGCCCAACTTCCTGATCGCCCCCTTCATATCTTGGCCCGCACTGGACTGGACACTGGTCTTCTAGGACACAGGGATGTGAACTTCTCTTGTGAGTCCAAGGACCCCTTGTCCATAAAGGGGGTCACAGTGCTCTGCAGCTGGCTGCTGATACAGGTGTGCAAGTGACAAAATACTTCTTAAGCCATGCCCGGCCCAACATGGTGCCAGATGTCGCTCCTCAGTGTGCAGCCTACCAGAACCGCAGGGCCCTTCTCTGCTTCCCTCTGGGAGACCAGGGTGCCCTGTCTGGTAAGGGGACCAACCATCCCAGTTTGCCTGGGACTGAGATGTTTCCAGGGATGTCGTTTCTTCAGTGCAAAAATTGGGAAAGCCCCAGGCAATCCGAAAGGAGCTGGTTATCCTGCAGAGCTACCTGAAGGCTGTAACAATCAGCTCTTCACTGCCTTATTATAAACCATTCTCTGTGCACATGCACGCACACGCACACACACGTTGCAGAGTTCTGGGTAAGAGAAATGTCTGTGCATATAAATAACATGGAGATCTTATTGCAAATGAAGATTCCGAATCAGGAGTCTGGGTGGGGTTTAAGATCTACGTTTCCTTTTTTTTTTTTTTTTTTTTAAGATTTTATTTTTAAGTAATCTCTACACCCAACGTGGGGTTTGAACTCACCACCCCGAGATCAAGAGTCACATGCTTCACTGACAGAGGCAGCCAGGTGCCTATATTGTTCAAAATATTTTGAACAAATGCCCGGGTGATATAGATGCCATTGGTGCATGGGTCACACTTTGAGCTTCAAGGGCTTGGGTCACAACACTGAAATCAAAGACGATTCCATTACTGTGAGCGGATGTTTGCGGACAGCAGCCCCAGAAGAACCGGCAAGAGAGAAGAGAAGGGCCACTGAGGGGCACCTGGGTGGCTCATTAGGTTAAGCATCCAACTCTTGATTTCAGGTCAGGTCATGATCTCACAGTTCATGAGATTGAGCCCCATATCAGACCCTGCACTGACAATGCAGAACCTGCTTGGGATTCTGTCTCTCTCCCTCTCTCTGCCCCTCCCCTGCTCACAGTCTCTCTCAAAATAAAGTAAACATGTAGAAAAAAAAATCTTCTGAGTATTTCAGCCCTTTAAAAAAAAGAAGAAGAAGAAGAAGGGCCACTGAAACCCTTCCCCTCCATTTGAAAACCAACTATTCCTGGGGCACCTGAGTGGCTCAGTGGGTTGGGCATCTGACTTCGGCTCAAGTCATGATCTCTCAGTCTGTGAGTTCAAGCCCCATGTGGGGCTCTGCGCTGACAGCTCAGAGCCTGGAGCCTGCTTCAGATTCTGTCTCCCTCTCTCTCTGTCCCTCCCCCACTCGCACTCTGTCTCTTTCTCTCTCAAAAATAAAATAAAAACATAAAAAAAGAAAAAAAGAAAAGTATTCCCAAAGGCCCATGGATTTGGAAAATTGCTCTCTGTATTAGGCAAATGTCACTTATGAGGATGCATCTCCCATTACCCCTAGGTGGCTCTGTGTCAAAATCAGTTGACACCAAATGGACCTTGGCATGAGTCATTACAGAAAGTTTTAGGCAATGGTGAACTCATCAGGCAAGGTCCCTGACCTCCTGGTGTTTCTAAACTGACTAACAGTTCATGCAACCAAAGTGTGTGCATATGTCTTCATTCGTTCCCTTGTTCATTCATTTATTTGCCAAATAATGCCCAAGAACCTGTGTTCTACGTACTAAGGAAGGATCCTAAGGGTAACCTCAGCACTGCAGTTTGGGGTGATACAAAGTACTAAATACCTGGGATGACCCTCACATTGAAAACAACCAAAATATCTGTTATAAAATAGGAAAAATTTTCTTGAATGTAAAATAAGCTGGCAAGAAAATAAATAATGCACAAGACAAAAAATGCAGGGAATGAAGGCAAGAATCAAAACAGATAAGGAGAGTCGCAGCTGTGTTTACCCAGAGGGCATTCACTGAACCCTGAGAAACATAGCTTTGGTTTCTCTGGTGTCCCAGAGCTAAGATGACAAAGCCCAGGGACTGTCCAAGGTGCAGAGTCTGATAGGGGTTTCTCCCCTCAAATAGCTGAGACTTCAAAAGGCTACCCTCTCAGGTTAAGGACAAAGGAGAAATACCAACAATCCCCTCCATGGGGACTGCAAGAAGAATGGATTGTCTTAAAACTGAGCACTAAGTAGAAAATAGAAAAAATAACTACTGAGAATTTGGAAGCTTCAGTCATTCCTTACACAAGTTTGTAACCTGAATTCATACAACCTGGGTGGTCCCCAAACTCCACAAACCAAGAATTTTATTTACAATGATTTCTGCCAGTAAGTGCCCCCAGTGGCCTGGCAGATGCCAAAAAATGAAAACAAATATTCTTTGGAAAAACGTTCTGCAATCCCAGGTCTCACAAATTTCCATAAATAGAAATCCAAGGAAAATGAGCAAACCACAGTATAAAACTAACCAAATACACAAGGAAACAAGGCGTCATGACTGAGAACCAACAGAAACAACTGGCAAAAGAACAAACTTGCAAGGGTTTTAGGTACTGAACTTATCATAGAATTTGTAAAATAATTATGTGTGCTATTTTTTCAAGAAATAAAAAAACAATCTTGAAAATATGTGCAAGGAACAAGAAACAGTAAGGAACAACTAAGCAGATTTGAGGAAGAAACAAAGATAATGTCTAGAAATGAAAACTATTACAACTGAAATGAAGTACTTAACTGCAAATTAGACACAGCTGAAGAGAGAATTGGTGAACTGGAAAATAATTACCAAAAAAATAGCCACGATTAAACACAACATGCAAAAAGATGTAATATTAAAGGGAAAAAAAAGAATGAAGGACAGGGTAAGTAAGTGTAATGTGTGGCTAATTAGAATTCCAGAAAGAGAAATGTAAGAGAATGAAGCAGAGGCAATATTTTTAAAACTGATAGCTGAGAACTTTTCAGAACTGATGAAAGACACCAGGTTCAAAAGCCCAGTGAATCCAAGCAGATTAAATAAAAAGAAGCCTACACTTAGGCTCATTGGTAAACCTTCAAACTCCCAAGTTAGTGAGAAGATTTTTTTTTTTTTTTAAATTTTTTTTTCAACGTTTTTTTATTTTTTATTTTTGGGACAGAGAGAGACAGAGCATGAACGGGGGAGGGGCAGAGAGAGAGGGAGACACAGAATCGGAAACAGGCTCCAGGCTCCGAGCCATCAGCCCAGAGCCTGACGCGGGGCTCGAACTCACGGACTGCGAGATCGTGACCTGGCTGAAGTTGGACGCTTAACCGACTGCGCCATCCAGGCGCCCCGAGAAGATTTTTTTAAAAGCCAGAAAGAAAATACTGATTGCCCTTGAAAGGAGCACCACTTGATGATGGCTGATTCTCATTCAGCAGCCATGGAAAACCAGAAGAAAACAGAATGTTATTTTTCAACATGCTGAGAAAATAAATAAATGTCAACTCAAAATTCCATACCCAGAGAAGATATCTTGAAAGATCAAGGGTTAGATAGAGACATTTTCAAATATACAAAAATTGAGAGTTTGCCACTAGCAGACCCTTACTGAAAGTTGTATAACAGGAGAAAATGAAAAGGAATTCCAGAAGTTCTGCGAGGAAAGAAAAAACTGTGTGGGTAAATCTAATCAAATACTGACTACCCTAAAACATATAAAAGGTAATGTATCAAAAAATTTTTTTAAAGACATAATTAAAATACATGATACAGAAAGGGACTTCTGCTTCTGCTCATGGAGGATTAAACTGCTTCAGGGTTTTCTCCATCACCATAAACAATTAGGAAAATATACCAAAAGAGGGGGGAAAGAGAGAGAAAGAAAGAGAGAAACAACTGTTTTCAGACATTGGAACAGCACAGAACTATGCCCTGAAAGAAGATAAACAAATGAGATATATGCCCCATGACTGTCCCAGCAAACTGCCTGGAGACAGTTTCCAGACTGCAGTTTGGGGACAGTTATTGCAAACAAAGCTCAGTGGTCTCACTGAGTTGAATAGAGGGATATCAGGGTTTAAGAAGATAAGTGAGGCTAAAATTTATGAAGCAGACTGCCAGAGAAAAGGGACATGCACAGAGAGAGAGAGAGAGAGAGAGAGAGAGAGAGATTCAGGGAAATGTAGAGAGTTCTCTTTGAATCTTTGAATGAGTACTGATCTGCACATGCACAAAATGAAACTCTGTAAGGTCAAGAAAGAACCACTGGAAAGTAGCAGACCAAAGGAGCCCACACAGAGAGGAGAAGAGTTCATGTTCTCATTACCCAGAGTGGTGACACCTCACAATACATGAGATATTGGATAGGGTCCTTGGAAGGGTCACATTTTTGTAGTGGCACTATTGGGCCAACCATAACAAAGCTTAAAATTAAGCCCTGAGGGACGCCTGGGTGGCTCAGTCGGTTGAGCGTCCGACTTCGGCTCAGGTCACCATCTCGCAGTCTGTGGGTTCGAGCCCCGCGTCGGGCTCTGGGCTGATGGCTCGGAGCCTGGAGCCTGCTTCCGATTCTGTGTCTCCCTCTCTCTCTGCCCCTCCCCCGTTCATGCTCTGTCTCTCTCTGTCTCAAAAATAAATAAATGTTAAAATAAATAAATAAATAAATAAATAAATAAATAAATAAATTCCCTGAAAATCTATGGTTTAAAAAAAAAAAAAAATTAAGCCCTGAAAGGATCAGAAGGATCCCCAGTAACTTAACTGTGTGCCAGAACAAAATCCAATACTCTATAAAAGAATCCACCCAAATCCAGCATTCAACAACAGAAAACACATAATGTCCATATGCCAGTTTATTGCTTCTTGGCTCTAAATGCACCCTTCTTTGCCCCGCTTTGTGACACTGGAGCTGGGAATTGAATACTTGGTGCTATGTGAAACTTGGTCTTTAAAGGTGCTGAGGCAAGTGGGGAGGTTTCACTGCAAGATCATTGCTGCAGAAGAAGTTTCTCTTCCTGGCCCTGGTGTATTTTATCTCCACACATGTCAGTGTTGTTTAGGAGGCCTAGTGGCACTCATTCTCCAAGTTGTCCAAACACCTAATAGACCACTTCCTGAACCAGCACTGGCCCACTGGCACCCTGGCATATTGGCTACCTGACAGGTAGACCCTGCAGACCACCTAGGACCTATCTGCATCCTCTAATGGATGTCTCAGCCATCAGGTAAGTTGTTGCAATGGAAGTCTGTGGCCCAACCCTCTGGCAAGTTTCTTCTCCACTGGCAAGGCTGTGTGTTCATATGGCAGCCACACCCTCTCCAACAAGGTCTGCATTGAAGGGGGCAGGGTTGGAGTTGTCTCTTTCAAGCTCTTAATTCCTTCCTGTCTAATTTCCCTCAGCCCTAGAGGAAGAACGGCTTCCTGTATTTGTTATTCCTGTATTCCCTAGAGGTCTCCTGTAACCCTTATAGTAATTAACCACATCTGACTTGTTAATAATTACTTATATTAAATTGACCCTGTTCAAATTACTGATGAGATTTCTGTCTTTGCCTGGCCCTTGGCTGATATATCCAGCATCCAATCAAAAGTTACTCAGCATACAAAAAAAAAAGCTAGCATTGAGTAAATAGGACTCATAACCAGGAGAAAAAGAAATTAGTTAATAAAAAGAGACCCAGCAGTGGCTGAGAGGATAGAATTAGACATCAAGGGTTTTAAAACATTTTAAATCTTATACAAATGTTCAAAGACGTAAAGGAAAACATGAATACAATGAGGATATAAAATAGAATTTATAAAATAAAAGGACCCAAGGGCCACGTATAAAGATGAAAAATACAAATGTGAAATGCAAAAAATATGCTGGATGGGATTACCAATAGATTAGATACTGCAGGAAACAAGATTAGATAGCTTGAGAATATAGCATTAGAAACTATCCAAAGAGAGGCACAGAGAAGAAAAAGGCTAGGGGAAAAAAATGAACAAATATCAGTCATCCATGGGGCAATGTCAGGGTGGCTTGCATATGTATTATCAGAGTCTCAGAAAGGAGAGGAAAGAAAAAAATTTTTTTGAAGAAACAAAAGGCTGAAACCTTTCCAGGTTTGATGAAGATTATATACCCACAAATCAAGAAGCTCCATGAACCCCAAGCAGAATAAAGAAAAACATACCAAAGCACATTATGATCAAAGTTGCTGAAAACCAGTGATAAAGAGAAAGTCTTAAAGGAAGCAGCCAGAGAAAAGAGATATTATGTGCAAAGGAGAAAAAAATTAAGAATTATGGAAGACTTCTCACAGAAACAATACAAAGCAGGAGACAATGAGTCAAACTCTTTGAGGGACGCCTGGGTGGCTCAGTCAGTTAAGCATTAGACTCTTGATTTCGGCTCAGGTCATGATGTCAGTCTGTGATTGAGCCCTGCATCATGGAGCTGAGCGTGGAGCCCACTTAAGATTCTCTCCCCCTGCACTCTCGGCCCCTCCCCCACGCACACAGACGCTCTCTATCAAAATAAATAACTAAACATTTTTTCAAGATCTTGGAATTGGTGAAATGAAAACTACCCACTTGGAATTCTAAAGCCGATGCAAATTATTTTTCAAAAATGAAGGCAAAAATACTTTCAGACAAAATCTGGGAGAATTTCCCATTAGCCTCCAGTGCAAAGAAAAAAGAGTGTTAAATAAAAAGGTCTTCAGGCTGAAAGAAAATGATACCAGGTGGAAATTTGGATTTGTACAAGGGGATGAAGAATGTTCAACAATGAAGAGAAGCAGACCACTGGTACATTCAACATGAATGACTCTCAAGTGTCACCTAAGTGAAAGAAGCCAGTCGCAAAAGGCTGCATACTATATGATTCCGTTTACATAAAATCCTAGAAAAGGTAAAAAAAACTGTAATGACAGCAATCAGTTCAATGGTTACCAAGGGCTGGGAACAGAGGGAGTAAACTGGCTACAAGAGGGCACAAGGGAACTTTTGGGTCGATGGAGAAGTTTGGGATATTGTGATTGTGGTTGCCTAACTACACATTTGTCAAAATTTCTCAAGTGGTACTTAAAATGAGTGAAGTTTATTGTTGTAAATGATAACCTAATAAAGTGGATTATTTACATCAATACAGAAAACTGTATGTAATGCTTTCGTTTTAAAAAACGCATCACAGGGGCGCCTGGGTGGCTCAGTCGGTTGAGCATCCGACTTTGGCTCAGGTCATGATGTCGCGGTCCATGAGTTCCAGCCCCCCGTCGGGCTCTGTGCTGATGGCTCAGAGCCTGGAGCCTGCTTCGGATTCTGTATCTCCCTCTCTCTCTGACCCTCCCCCATTCATGCTCTGTCTCTCTCTGTCTCAAAAATAAATAAACGTTAAAAAAAAATTTTTTTTTTAAACATGCATCACAACAACCACAGAGAAGTTAAAAAGAGGGCCAATGGAATTAAAGCGTATTAAGGGATTAAGTGTGTTTTTCAAGAAAAGGGTAAAGATATTGATTAACTTCAGATTTGGATAAACTGAGAAAAAAATTTGTTATTTCTAAGTTACCACTGAAAGAATAGAAACAGATATGTATTTTTCTACTCAGAGGAGGGGAAGAGATAAAATATATATATATATATATATATATATATATATATATATATATACTGAATCAAAAGTAGGGGTAAAAAACCCCCACACATAATGGGTGAGACAAACAGGAAGCATGAAATAAGTTGGCAGCTATAAATTCAAACATATCAGCAACTGCAAGACATGTATATGAGCCAAAAGTTGGAATCGTAGATTAAACAAATTCTAACCAAAGAAGTCATGCGTTGCTCTATTGACATCAGACAAAATGGACTTCAAAGCAAAAGCATTGCCTGGTAAACAGGAACACTTCATAATGATAAAAGGTTCAGATCACCAGAAATGCATAACAATTTGAGAATTGTAAACATCTAAAGATGCAATCTAAAAATCATAAAGAAAGAAAAATGACAGAACTTATGTGGAAATAGATAAACCCACAATCATAGGGTAAAATCATTAACCTTTCTCAGTAATCACTAGAATAAACAGATTTTTTTTTTTTTTTTAGTCGAGAAAGATATTTGGCCAATATGTTTAACTTGACTGGATGGACATATGTAATCCACATTGTCAATTACTGCAGAAGCCACGTTCTTTTTGATCATTGTGCTCAGGCTATAGCTGGGACACTGAGGCTCAGGGTAAATTTCTGATTTGTCCAGCAAGATGCAGTGCAACAAGGTCTCAAGTTGAGTCTCCTGTCCCTGAATCCTTAATTTTCTGCTTTTCCTGGATGGTTCTAAATGTCTCCTGCTCCACCAACCCCCCCCCCCCGCCCCACCCCCCATGCAAGGGCTTTGTCCCAAAGCCATATCCGGTTTCCCAAAGCCAGCTCAAGGCCAGGGTGACATTGCTGAAGGCTGAGGTGTTACCAAGGAAGGAAGAAAGCAGGAAGCAATGCCTTAAGAAGGTATTGTTGCCTGCGGCTGTGATACTATGTTTGCCAGAGGAGGAAGCCTTCAACAGCTGGGTGTGGTTGTCAGGCTGTTCCCAGACCCCCTCCAGGAAGCTTGAATATTCAGGTTTAAGAAAACGCTATATCCTTTATCACTGGCGACAGTGGGCTTCCCTGGGCCTTCCAGAGAAAGAAAATATTCTGGGTCCCCATGCTAATAATGGCCCTTTGTGAATGGAAAAAGAGCATGGATGCAGAGACCTTAAAGGGGGCAGAAAGGCCAAGTCCATCTGACCTAGAGGTGGTGGCTGAGCAGCTGGCTTGGGGTCATCCCCAGGAAGCCATTTTCCCAGGAATTTAGATGATCTTGGGAATACAGCCCAAGATGGTGGGGCAACTCACCCAACTTCTACTCCTCAGGGTCATTCCTCCAAGGGTGCCCAGAGTCTTCTGGTACCGCCCTGTGGGTAGACCAGTTGTCCCTGTGCTTAGCAGCCATTCTGTGGGCATTTCTGGTTATCCCTCACTTCTCTCCCTGGCATCAGCCCTCAGTTCCAGGCCTTGGCTGGTAAGAGGACAGCTTTGGCTCCCAAGACATGTTATTAAAGTGTAACTTTGTGCATTGGTTGGTAGCAGTTCAAATTAGAAGATCTTACCAAAAAAATAAATTTGCCCAACAAGTGTTCAATGAGCAGCTATTGTATTCCAGGCACCTTGCTGGGAACTGTGGGCAAAATGGTAATGATCGTGATGATGATGATGGTGACGATCGTGAAGACTAGATGCCTTAACGGCCAGCATTTCTTGGGCACTCCTTGTATATCAAAGCACCAGGCTGCAGTCTGCACTTGAATGCATTACCTTATGCAATCTCCCCGATAGTCCTGTGAGGCAGGTATTGCAATGATTATCTCTGTATAGATAAGGACACGGAGGCTCAGAAGGTTAAGCGATGTGCGTAAGGTCACACAGCAAGTAGGGGCAAAGATGGGACTGGAACCTAGAACCACGCTTTTTATCACCATGGTCCCCAAGGTGAGTACCATCCAACAGCAAATACAAGTCACCAGCAGGTGGCAGTTCCCGGATGCAAACAGTGACAGTAGAGGGGGAGACGGGCAGGTTGGCAGAACTGAAGTTTCGATGGAGTGCTTTGGGGCTCTGTGAAGCCTTGCTAGTTGTCTGCGTGTGCCCCGAGCAGGCAGACTGCAGGCCCCCACCCCAGCCGGGTCCTCAACTTGGGCATTAGTTCCCCAGTCTTACCTACACGTACACATGAAGCCCAGTCTGCCCCAGTGGCCGCTCAGCCCACAGCTTCAGCCAGACTCCCTGATGGGTCCCAACCTTGGCCACCTGCCCATGAGGGTTTGATTCCAACCTCTTTTCCAGCCCACAGGAAACAGAAATGTGTGTGCATTCCCAATATGTCTGTGAACGTGCTTCCTCCACATCTTTCCCTTCCCGACAAGGGAAGTCATTCAGCAGGGAGAAATTCTTCCCCAGGGAGGGGACGAGCCAGGAAGGGCAGGTTTCTCCTAGACAGTTCCCTCTGGGATGATAAGTGGAGCCCAGGGTGCTCCCAAGAGCACCTGCTGTTGGCGAGAAGAGAAACGAGTGAGCAGGTGGGAACACCCAAACAGAGGCGAGCCGTGATGAAAAGAATCGACGAGGCAAGTCCCACAGGGAAGTGGGGGCCCTGAGCATGGGGACGAGACCAGGAAGTAACTCCTTAGGACCAAAGCCATCAAAGCGCTACGCGCAGAAGAGGTGGGGCAGGGCCAGTCCTGCCTACGTGGTGCTCTGACCACCCTTTCCCGGGTAGGAAAGCGTGCCTCTGCGTCGGTAGGAAACAGCGCTGTAGAGATCAGTCTAGTAGGAAGGAAGCACACTTTGTAAAGTGTAAACTTCTGTGCACGTGTTTGTTCACTGTTCTTCTCCTTAGGAGCCGTTTACCTTGGAAATTGTAACAGGTGGCCAGGCAGGTGAGGCACCCCAACAAAGAAACAGGAAAGTCAATGTCCAGCTAGAAAGAATTACTGACCAGGGTTGGGGCCCGGGGGGGGCGGGGTGGGAGGAGGGAGAAAGGTTGGACGTGGTCTCCTGGAACAAAACTCGGCTCAACCTCCCCCCCACCCCCCGCCATAACTTTTCTCCACCTGCCACGCAGATCCCTCGGAGGCCTTGCTCACTGTTTCATGAAGAACCCCGGGCAAGCAAGTGGGGAGCACCTGTCTCGTTCACTCTTTTATTCACTCAACCAGTGTTTATTCGACACCTGTTATGTGCCAGGTCGCGTCGTAAAAGGCGTGATTACAACTGTGGTAAACACCGCACAGGAGAAGCACAGAGCGCCGTGAGGGCTAGAATCAGGATAGACAAACATGAGATATATAGTCAGTTACATACCGGCCTCTACTCCAGACAGCAGGACTGATCCGGTCAAACCAAGCAAGGGCCGGTAACTAAGCTGAGATGCAAAGGATGGGTGGGCATTAATTAGGAAAACAGGGGACCAGGAGTGACCCAGGCATAAGGAGAGGTCTGTGCAAACGTCACAGTGAGACAGAGATCAGCGTTCACTCTTATTGCATA
Source organism: Neofelis nebulosa (assembly GCF_028018385.1). Taxonomy (NCBI): domain Eukaryota; kingdom Metazoa; phylum Chordata; class Mammalia; order Carnivora; family Felidae; genus Neofelis; species Neofelis nebulosa. The sequence continues at coordinate 97,948,761 of NC_080791.1, forward strand.
GAGAGTCCCTCCAAAACTTAGTGGCTTAACAACGACCACTTTTTTTTTCTTTTTAACCCACCATCTTGTGGGTCAGAAATCCGGGCTGAGTTCAGCCAGACGGTTCCGACGATCCAGGTCATCGAGTGGCTGATCTTGGCGAGGACTGCCTCGTGCAGCTGAGTCAGCGGCCAAGCCACTGAGGAACTGACAGGCCTTGCCCGGGAAGCTGTGGTTCTTCCCTCCGTGGTCTGCGCTCCCCAGCAAGCTATGCTGGGCCTTCCTTCGCTTGCAGCGAAAGGCTCCTACCGGGCAGCCAAAACGGACAGATACGTTCCATGTCTCTGTTCCCATCACGCTTGCTATCATTGTCTCATTGGCCAAAGCGAGGAACGCGGCTAAGCCCAGAGTCGGGTGTGAACAAATTAGGGGCTATAACCGCAACCATCTACCTCAGTGTGTTCAAGGAATTGAAAGAAAGAGGAAGAGCGGAGAGTGAAGGAGGGCATGGGCCGGGGTGGGGGTGGGGGGGCGGTGTGGAGCTGAAGCTGGGGTGGGGGAGCCAGGACCCACAGAACCTCCCAGAGCCCTGGAGGAGTTTGGTCTTTTCCCTAAAAGCAGGCGAGCCCTCTGTTTCCTGATTCTCTGTCGTGTGTATTTGGTCATCATAAATAAATCCCCCGAAGCCTGAACTGCCCTGGGTGAACTAGTAAAATGGATTTTCCAAGCCTGAGAAGCTGAGGACAGGATGTGGAGCGCCGTCTACCCCCCCACACCTCCGCCCGCAGCCCACACTGCGGTAAATGCCTCATCCCATCTCACCTCTGGGCCTTTGCACCTGCTCCTCCCTCAGCTGGAAATGATCTTCTCACACCCCGAGTTGGGCCGGTGCCTGCCTCTCCAAGACTCGCTTCAGGTAACACCACCTCAAAGAAACCCTCCTTGACTTCCCTAAGTCCCCAAGACCCAATACACATCAAATGACACCCTAAGGCCTAGGGAATAAGCCTGTCACTTAGTACAGTGGCCTGGTGGTTTCTAGGACCAAGTGTGTATGGGGCCCAGGCCTGCCTGTGGGGCACACGCCTGGGGGCACAATGCTTTACCAATTCTGGAGCCATCTTTTTATGTGCGTGCCCCCCACTAGCCTGTCTTTCTTGAAGGAATACCCACAACCCCAGGGCCCATACACAGAAGAGTCAGAAATACTCGAATGAATGAGTGATTCTGTCACCAAGCAGGCCTTTCCTCTAAAGCCCCGGTGAGCGTTATGAAAGTCTTGTCACAGCAGTTGAGGGGAAAGGTTCTCCAATGAGGCCAGCAGCTCTGGTGTCTTCCAGTTCCTCCGGAAACCACCCTTCCAGAAGAGAGAAACCTCCCAGCTCTAGGACAATCCAAGGCAGGGCGGTGGGAAAGTAAAGGGAAGGGACCTCCTTGGGAGAAAAGTGCCACAGTACCATTTACTGTGAAGAACCGGCCGGCCATGGCCTCCATTGGAGCAGGCCTTCCCCGGGTGCTAGAACAGCTGGCCGGGGGCCCTGAGGGAGGTACTGATCACCAGAGCACTGATGCCCGGAAGCCAATTCATAGGTTGGCTCACTCACCACAAATTGGAGAAGCAGAGCCTGTGAACCAGGGGCTGAAAAGAGGGCCTCAAAAGCTCCAGGCCCCGCCCACCAGTGCTGACAGACTTTTCCAAACTAGCCTACTGTTCGTGGAGACTGAGAGTGTAAATCACGCTGTCTCCCTTTTGCAGGGAGGAAACTTGAAGCCCAGGGAGATAAGCCTTTGACTCATCGGCCCCTTTCAGACGTCACAGCCGCCCAGAGAGCTGACTACCCTTCCCAGCCTCCCTCGTGGCTACAGGCGGCCATGCTGACCAAGCTCTAGCCAATGAGACGTGAGGCGAAGTGATGTCTATGATTTTGGGTGTTTGTTCCCAAATGGCAGAGCTGTGGCCTCCTTTCTTGTTCTTCTCCTTCCGAGGCCTAGTGAGCCATCTTGGACAACACAGCCGAGGGCAACACCTCAGAAAAATGGAGAAGCAACAACATGGAAAGAGCCTGGGCCCCTCATATCTGGGCGCACGGCCTGGGGCCACCTTATCAGCCCTGACCGGCTTACGCTGCACACACTGTTAATAACAAAACAGCCCGTCTCGCTGAGGCTACTATTACCTAAGCTATTTACTACAGCCACTGAATCCATATCCTCCTGACTCACCACATAGCCCAGGAGTGAGTTTCCTCAGGAAGCCCAGGACCACTGGGACTGCCTAACCCCAGGGGCTCTCATTGTCCCAGGACAACAGAGCTGTGACCTCCACCCCAGGGCCCAGCTGTTTTCTTGAAGTAAGAGCTGGGGAAGTTGCTCGGAGGAAGCTGCTAGATTGCCAAGGATAGGAAGAAAAATAAACACAGCTGATATTCCACCAGCATAGACACCAGCGCACCTGCACGACTTGTTAAAACGCTGAAATTCTTCCAGGCCAGCTGATAAGCAGCCCCGGCCCTGAGCCACCCCACCCCTGGAAGGGTCCCCTTCCCCGGCTATCCAGGCCCCAGACCCAGAAGCTAAAGGGGCAACGCCCGGCCCGGAAAGGGGTCGCCAGGACCTCATCCTGACCCCTGGACATCGATTCGGCAAGCCCTACTGCTTGTTAAATGGTTTGAACCTGACCCGTGGCCACCAGGTGCCTGGTCTGAACTGACTGAATGGAAATGAACCACTGAAGTCAGCACTGAGGGTGACGAGGGTGGCAGGAGATCTGAAAGGCGGACACTGGCCGCTGAGTCCCCTCCTCCACCTCCCTGTGTCCCTCTCTGCCTCTCCTCCCCCAAACCAGAAACACTTGGCCCACCAAGGCCTGCCCTTGCCGATTCAGAATGTGCCACAATCACACCCAGATATTATTGCACACTTTTATTTACAGAAAACACAGATAAAGCATTTCAATGTTCATTTAGCAAACTGATCCACTCTTTTTTTTTTTTTCTTTTTGGCACAAAGAAACATCACTGATGGACCCCAAGATCAATCAGAAACCCCTAAGATTTATCAGCCGTCACTGGTCCAGGGGCAGCCACGAGACTCAGACAGACAGACAGACAGCATCGCCACAGACTGGAAAATAATAAACAAGTTCCACATTCACCTCACAGTAAAAACCTGCTCACCGACAGGCAAGGGCGGGCAGGAGGGGGCAGTTTCTCTGCTCCAAGGGGGGCAGCGGGCATTGGGGGCAGGCAGCAGGGTGGGGAGGGATTAGACACCATTCATAAGTTAGAGAGAGGTGGCCTTTTTTGTTTTTAACCTCTTACCTTGTGGAAGTAAGACAGTTCAAAAACCACCATACCCTGACCACTCGTCCGTTGGAGAAGCTTCCGAAGTTCTGTGGTTTGGGGCACGTATCTCTCCTCGTGGGCGCCCGTGTGTGTGTGTGTGTGTGTGTGTGTGTGTGTGTGTGGTGCTTGTAAACATTGTCACCATCCACGCAGAGACCCAGCATCCGTGTGTCTGAATGGGGCGGGGTGGGGGCTCACCCCACTTCACGTCCCCTCTGCCCCAGTGATTCCTGTCCAAGACATAGTGCAAATTTCAGAGACGAAAAGGGGGCAGAAGGAAGTGGAGGGTGGGCAGGGGACAGGAAGGACAGACACAAAGGCAGGGTGGGGGCGGGAGGGGGAAATAAGGCAACAGTTAGAAACGGTCCATTTTATCAAAACCGACACCACGTGCCCCTCACCCCCACCCACGGCACCCTCGTCACGAGAAAGGGCGGAAGTCCCGCTCCTCCACCAGACTGATGGAGGGGTTCTTGAGCTCCTCCTCCGACGTGGCCATCTTGTAGCCCAGCTGCGCCAGCACCCGCTGGCAGGCATTCTGGGCAAAGGCCACGATGTCGTAGGAGAGGCGGAAGCGCCACTTCTCGGCCGTGGCCGCCGAGTTTCGCACGGTGCCGTACTTGTGCTTGCCCAAGGCGGGGTCGCCCCGCGTGTTGTTCTGGATCCAGCGGGCCACGTGGCTGTCCAAGGGGATCCCCAGGAAGCCGTAGATCTCCTCGGTCTTCTTCATGGGGTTCCTGGCCAGGTCCTCGTAGCGCACCAACATGTACTTGCCCTTGAGCCACGCGGGCCGCATGAGGCCGGTGGACACGGAGTTGGAGAAGTCCTCGCACACCGTGGTCAGCTGCGTCACGTCCAGGTTGTAGGGCTTCCTCCCGGTGCCGTACCAGAGGCGCCAGAGCCGGTACGTGTCGCGGAAGGTCTCGCTGCGGGAGGCCAGAATGCCACGCGGGTCCCGGACCAGCTGGATGACCTTGAGGTTCAACCGGGGGTCCTCAACCAGGGCCCGAAGGTCGTTGACCTCGGGCACCCGCACGGTCTTGATGGCCACGTGGCTGCGCTCCCGACAGGCCTCGGCGGCCACCGTCAAGTTCAGCACGCCGCACTTGCGCACGCAGTCCCCCTCCTCCAGCACCAGGTCGGCGGAGCCCGGGGGGTCGCACACGGGGCGAGAGCACAGCACCCTGCTGGCCCCGCGGCGGAAGATCCTGTCGGTGGTGTGGTTGACGGGCGGCGGCTTGATGTAGTTCTCCAGGAAGTAGAGGTCACAGTCATAGAGGCTCCTCAGGAGGTCGCGGCTGGCGCCCAGCATGACCCGCCGGTCCGCGGGGCTCTTGCCCTGGGTGAAGCGGGGGATGAGCGTGTTCTGCACGTGGTAGAGGGGCTCGAACAGGTAGAAGACGTCCAGGTGCTGGTTGAAGAGCTGGCCCACGAAGGAGGAGCCGCTGCGTGTCGTGGCCAGAATGAGGATGTGGGTCTTGCGGGAGAGGTTGTAGGCAAAGGTGGGGCCCTCCTCGCACAGCCGCTCGGCCAGCCCTGCCTCTGCCAGCCCCGGGCAGGTGTGGAAGGACTTGGCGGTGAAGGTGCGGATGGCCGTGTACTGGATGGCGATTGAGGCCAGGGCAAGGAGGAGGACAGCCTTCCAGGAACATTGCATGGCTGGGCACCTTCATGGGGCTGCTTCTCCACCATGCGGGGTCTGCGGGCAAAGGTGGGCAGCCCTCAGGAAGCAGCCAGGCGTGGGTGCCTCGCTGGGCCCCGGCCGGCGCCCTTAGAAGGGCTGGCCTCCTGGGGGGGCCCTGGCACCTGCCTGATTCCCTCTGCCCCGTGCTCACACACACCCCTAAGGGCTGAGCAGCTTCCAGGCTAGACTTTCCAAACTCTGGGGACTCCTGGGAGTTGCTGGGCACTGAACAAATGGACTCCCCACACCCCCGGGGTTTAACCTACAGAATGCTGCAGGGGACTCCCGCCGGGACCCTTGAGTTCCTTAGTGGGGCTCCGCGGTGCCAGAAGCTGACTTCCCCGGCTCACACACTCAGGAGCCCACCAGTCCCTGCCTCCAGCCATTCCCCTGCCACTGCCTGTCACCCCTGCCAGCACCTCCTGGGCCCGCCTGCATCTTCCACCCCCCCCCCCCCCGCCCGTGAGCAGGCACCTGGTCCCCCCACGTGGGCATCTTTCCTCCAGCCCCTGCCCACCCCTAGTATCCACTCACCTCTGCCCCCTGGGCCCAGGAAAGGGGGACAAGTGTGTCAAGCCCACCTCCCCAACTTCCGGATGTAGGTGACCGGTTTACTCTAGCTGAGGACTCCTGGGATCCCCCGGGTTAGGAGAGCCAACTGGCCCAGAACAGGACAGTTCCAGGGCTGCTGAACAGCATCCCTTACCCAGGCCCCAGCACACTCCAGGTTTGTTTCTGGCCACAGGGGCAAGGGAGGGGTCCGGGCAGAGGGCAGATGACCCCCACTGACAGCAGAGTGAACCGGCTCTTCCGGGCCCCCCATCCCAGCCAATCCTCAAGGGCCTCCGCCATTAGGCTCTCAGCCCTTCTGTCCACAGGGGGAGCGCAGAGGCCCCACTGTGACCCAGCAATGGCCCCAGAGAACCAGGCAGGACAGAGAGGAGAGAAAGGGGTGGAACAGAAGGGACACCTGAAGGAATGAGAAAGTGGGTGGGGTGGGGACAGGAGAGCAGGGAAAATGAAGGGTGTGTCACAGGTCTGGAGCGAGGTGCCAGCCTGAGCATCTGGAAGTCCCCCCCAAGAGAGGCTGGCTCAGCTCCCAGGCCCTGGGGGAGGGCTGGGGCTGCTCCAAGAGCGAATGCAGGGAGGGCTCCACCACTCACCAAAGAGGGGCTGCTCTGAGCTAGGGAGTCCACAGCTGCCGGGGCTCCTGGCCTAGCCGGCGGTCCCAGCCTGTGCAGATGCCCTGTGGCCAGCAGACTGCAGAGAGAGAGAGAGGTAGGGGAGGGGTTCTGAGGGGGGGGGGGGGTTGATCTGTCAGCACCACCCTTCCCACCCCTTCTGTCCTGTGTCCTGTGCCTCCACAGACTACCTTCCAAGGCCGTGGGACAAGGGCCCTGGCTGCTCTCCCAGATCACTGACTCAGGCCTCCAAATATCCTAGAGCCATCTTTTATCTCCTAGATCTGGCCCTGAGTCCTGGGCCCTCCATCCACCTCCCCACCCCCTAGCCATCCTCTCCTAGCAAGTCACTGTCCCTAACACCACGACCCGATGGGCAGGCCTCCATCACCAGCTGACCAAGAGCTGGTGCCCCACATGGGGAACCACCCCAGGGAGGACCCCCAAACTCATCACCCAAGGCAGCTGCAAAGAAATCCACTGGCCACAAATACCCCGAGGCCTAGCTAGCTCTGTTCAGCTCTGGTGGCCAGACTGACCCACCAGACAGATGTCCGGCACCCGAGAACGGAACAGCGACAGAGTCAAAGCTGTCCCAGAGAATTAGGCCGGAGCACAGCCCCGGCTGGTTCTGCATTTTATTTATTTTTTTATTTTTTTATTTATTTATTTTCTGAAGGAGAGAGAGAGAGAGAGAGAGAGAGAGCATGAGCGGGGGAGGAGCAGAGAGAGAGAGGGAGACACAGAATCTGAAGCAGGCTCCAGGCTCTGAGCTATCAGCACAGAGCCCGATGTGGGGCTCGAACTCACGAACCGTGAGATCACAACCTGAGCCGAAGTCGGACGCTTAACCGACAGAGCCAGCCAGGCGCCCCTGATTCTGCATTTTAAATCGACAGAACCACCTGACCCTTCAAAATCTGACTCGTTCAGTGACTCCCCAAGAGAGGTTTAGAGAAGTCAACAGGGCCGCCGGGGGGCTCACCTCAGACCTCCCGGTGGAAATGGCAGCTCTGTCTAGACAGTCCAGACGCCGAGGCCCGCACGGAAGGGACAGCCAGGGAGGGAGGTTCTTCTTCCAGCCACAGAGGAGAGGAGAGCGGCTACCTACAACTCAAAGCAGAAGTGGACCAGGGAGCATCCCTGACCTTGACGCTGCTCGCGGATTCTAAGTTAAAACATCAACACCGTGGCGAGCGTTGTTTCGGTTAGCATCTTCGGAGTACTTCCTAAGTGCTAAGCCTTTGACCTGCATCCGCGCGTTTATTCCTCACAGGAACTTCCCGTGGAAGCCAATTCTTAGCTCCGTTTCACACTGGAGAAGGCTGAGGCACAGAGAGGTGGAGTCACCCCCCCTGAGCTCGCGTGCCTGGCTTAACGCACATCTAGCAGGTTCCCAAAGCCCTCGCTCTTTCCCTCTGAGGAGATTTGACCTTGTTCCTCCAGCTTATGCGCACTTGGCCTTCAAACATGCATTCGATTAATGTCCCCAGCCCACTTGTGAATCGGCAAGAGAGAGACGGGGCATAAGAAGGGTACAGACGATCCGTAAGACTTACGGCATGTTCCTTCCCTTCGCCGTCTGGTCTTGTTGATCTACTGGCTCGTGGCTGAGGGGGTGAACTTGTGCCTTGTGAATATTCTGCCCACATCCCGCTATTTGGCATGACTCCTTTGGGGGAGGGGTTCGCGGATCCTCACGTCCCAAACCTGCCGTGCTGCCTGGCTCGGCCAACTCTGAACACCATGCGGTTCTTTACAGCCCCCTTTGGGAGAGCAGGGTCTTCACTCCCATTGTTTAGATGGAGAAACTCAGGCTCAAAAACTAAGCAAATGGGCATGGGCAAATAAGGAGTAGCAGAGACTCGAATCCCCCTGTGTCAGACTCTTAAGCCACTGCTTTGAACCCTTTACCATCAGCTTAGCGGAGTAGAAACAGACCTAAAGAGTCTGGGTGCCTCAGGGAGGGGCACAGAAGCTGGGCTGAGGTGACAGTGGGCCATCTGAGGCTCTGGGGGTACTTAGTACGTACAGGGAATAGTACCGCGTCACCAGGTGGCAGTAAATAGGAGAAGAACACAGTCTAGATTCTTGCGAACCCCCAATGTGATCAGAGAAAAACCACACCCCTGACCACACCCCATCCCCCCACCCCCCGCCCGCCTCACTCCCCGGCGGCGGTAGAGAATGCTGACTCCATCAACAAGGTTGGGTGAGGTGCCCAGCAGAACTGCCTCTCTGCGTTAAATTAGATCCTCCTACAAAATGCAGGCCCACCCTGCCTGAGTGCCCCAAGACAAATGCCTTTAAAGAACAGGTAGGGAATACCATTAATAACAGTGCTCGTAATATTTTTTTGACGTCTTTTTTAAACTTATTTTTGAGAAAGAGAGTGTGTGCAAGCAGGGGAGGGGCAGAGAGAGGGGGGACAGGGAGAGAGGGGGACAGAGGATCTGAAGCAGCCTCCGTGCTGACAGCAGCGAGCCCGATGCGGGCCCCGAACTCACACATGGTGAGATCGTGACCCGAGCCAAAGTCAGAGGCTTAACCGACTGAGCCGCCCAGGCGCCCCTGCTCGGTACGAGTTTTAAGTTATTTAAGGGTCTGCAGTTGCAATGCCATTGCATTAGGTGGCCCTCCCTTTGCTCTTAAGCCGTGAAGATCTGCCAGATATCCAGCATGATCCGGGCTCTGTTCTAGGAATCACGGAGGGGAGAAAGCATGAAGGCAAGCACTTCCTGGGCATTCACGATGTTTATTCCAGGCAAATGCTCCTCACGCCTTCACGCCAACCCTGTGTGGTCGACGTTGCCATATCCCCATTTTACAGATCAGGAAGCGGGGGCTCTGCAAAGTTAAGTGACTTTCCCAAGCTTACACTCCGAGTAAGGAGCAAAGCCAGGATTCTAGCCCAGGCACTACTCCCTGGAGCCCATGCTCGAATCCTCCTCCCTGACCCATGACATTAAACCCCTGGGGTCCCCACCGAGACAGGAAACAGACGTCTTGAAGAGATTTCACTTAACTCTAAGATTCTGGCACCAGAAGGAGAGGTCACCCGTAGAGGGGACCATTTAGGTTTCTCCCCTCACAACTCCCCCCCCACTCCACCCCAGAGAAACTTAAGGCCAGGATTAGCAACTGCTACCTTGGCTAATAAATCAGAAGTAACTGAAACATCCCGACGCTACAAATCCCTAAGAAAGGGGGACTCAGTGTCGCAGGTATAGCACCAACAAGGGGAATGAGTTCAAAGTCCCAGCCCCAGGCCATTCCCCTGTCTCCCAGGAGGGCAAAGCTAGGGCATGGGAACAGGAAGATGAAGAAAGTCAGACCCTCCTAGAAAGGCCCCTGCTCTCCTGCCAGCCTGGCAGAACTGGGCTCAGGGCTGGCCAAGCTTCCTTGGTATGCTGGAGGCATCTGCCCTGGAAACCAGAGGCCCCAGGGCCAGGTCCCACTGTTCCCAGGGGAGCCCTGGCCACTGCAAGGAACTCTCCAACGCCCTTGTCCTCCAAGCCAGACTGTGAGCCCCACGGCCCCTCCCTGGGCTTTGAGCAGGGCCTTCCTCCACCCCTGGTTAGTCACAATCCAGACAAACCCTAGACACAGGAGCCCAGAATCTGTAACCTCTGTTGGAAGGCAGGGGAGTTGATGAACTCCCAGCAGGAAGCTCAGATTTCAATGTCAGCCACCGTCAGATTAGGGCACAGATAAGGGCACACGGTGGACGTGAAAAATGCGTCTACATCAGAGAACTGTAATCCAGAGCTCAGAGCTCAAGCCACGGAATCACACCCATCTGGATTATCACGTAGCAGGTGTGTGGACCGGGATTCACTAGCTTTTTCTGGGCCTCAGTGTCCCTACCCATAAAGTGGGTATAGCCATAGTAGTGACTGTAAGAATCCAAGCATTGAGTCAATGCCAGGCGTAGAATAATGACCTCATGCTTGGGACACGGGCTCTGGCATGAGCCCCATTGGCGGCCAGGTTTCTTAATCTCTCTGGGCCTCTGTTTTCTCACCCAAAGAATGGGGACAATTGTAACAAGGCTGTTGTCAGGACTAATTGGTTAACACAGTGCCTGGCATAAAGTAAGCCCTCAATAAATAACGATACTCTTATCATGAAATGTCTTGTTTGCTTTTTGTCTCAGCTGAGCACCTCAGAACAGATCTCACTGACTCTGAGAGTGAGGTAGACACTCTCCCTGACTGCGGTGTCCGGACCTCTGCCAGGCAGGCCTCTGCCCACGTGGCCCCTTCTTCCCTCCTCTCCTTGCCCAGCCTGAGAACTTTCTGCGGCTCCGGAGCCGCCGCAGTGGCTTGCCTGCTGCCCTCTAGTGGCCACATCCTGTAGTGCAGCCTCTTAGCGCCGCGTCCTTGCTGTGTGTGTTCAGAACTCCTGGCCGGCTGATGCAGCTTTATGGGAGGATTCAGCCCGCGGGAGGTGATGTTGCAGGGTGCAGTGAGGTGCGATGAGGACACCCCCACCTGAGCTGTGGCCTCTGCTCTGTGCATCCTCTCTTCCTCACCCTCACCCTAAGAGACAAGCAGCAACAAGCGTCCTCACCTCATCCAGAGGGCCTCTCATGCCTCTCTGGCAGGGGAAGGAACGCTGAACTTAATATCACAGGCGGGAACGGCCTCTGCTTTCCCTGGTTGGGAGACCTTGGACTTATCCCCTGGCCTCTCTGTGCCTCGATTCTTCCATAGATCCAGCGACTCTAAGGGCCTCCCAGCTCTGATCCTAGGAAGGCCTGGCGCTCCATTTTCAGAGTCAGGGCCACCCTGGCTGCAGGCAGAGGGATGCTCCTTTGGGAGCCGGAAAGCCCCAGTCATCTTCCAAGAGGATATCAGGGCTGGCAGCTGGGCCCCATCCCCCTCAACTTGGTCCACGGCAGCCCCAGCGGGGGCTAAGAGCCAAGGGGCTCTGCCCTCTGGTGAGTTCGCCCCCGGCCTCCTGCTCTGTGAAAATCCCATGCAACCCAGAGCTGTGGCATTTGCCTCTTCTGGGCCACAGGCCCCTTGGAGAGACACAGTCCCTCTTTCCACAAAGATTCCTTCGTATCCACAATTTTACACACACAAGCAGAAGGCTCCAGGACCCCCTAAAGCCCACCCATGGGCCCCTTAGAGGCTTCACCCCCTCTATGAGCAGCATTCTCCCCTGCCCCAGGATCTTCTTCCCAGCTGACCATACCAGAGAAGCCTCCACAGATATGTATATACTGATATGGGGCTATCACCCAAGATAAAGAAGCTAGAGCCAGAAAACACAGTGCAACAGTATATACTACGGCTTGTTTGTAAAAAGGGGATGAGGTGGGGGGGGGGGGGAGGGTGTTTATACACATGCATATACAACCACTGAAAGAATTCTCACTGAACTGGTAAACTGTAGATGCCCCTGCCGGAGGGACTAGGAGACCGGAGTGGAGGAAGGCAGTTCACACTCAGTTCCATCTGAGTTTATTAACTTTCTGGGCTAGGGCAAAGCCACGCCAGGCAAGACCTGGAGGGGTGGGACACTGGTAACTCCCTGCACCCTCTGTTCTGCCCCCAGGGCACTGCCTGCCAGCTCCCCCCTCCCCCACTTCCAAGGCAGCGGGGGTCAAAGTCACTACCTTTTGGCTCTGTCTGTTCAGGCAGGCCGCTAAGGGGAGCAGTCTGCTGGTGCTGCTGAGACAGGGCAGGCGCTGACAAAGAGGGAGACCTCCAGGGGGACCCGGGGCTGCGGGGAGCAACCGAAGCCTGAGTTGGGGAAAGGACTCCCCTCCCAGCTTTTTCTTCCCAAAAACAGTTTGCAAAGCTCCGAGGAGATGGGGAGAGCAAAGAAGAAAGATCCTGAACGTCGTATTTCTGACCAGCCCCGGGAGCCAGGATGGAGGGGCCCAAGGCTCTGAGGCCCCAGGAACTGGAGCAAGGGGCCGGGGGAACTGGACAGGGAGGGAGGAGTTGGCACACAGACCTCTGGGAGAGCCTGCAGAAAGGAAGTGCTTAATCCCTGGGTCTGCGGTAGCCAGCGCTGACCCACCATCGATGTTTGTTTAGTTAAGACGAAAACATATAAAAGAGCAAGGTTGGGGTTTTTTTTTCTTCCTTAAAAGAGTGAGGTGACGAAACGAGCAAGTGGAAAAACAAGGGTACAAACGAACGTCTGAAAGAACCAGAAGCCAGATTAGCATCCAAGAGCCAAGACACTTCTGGGCCGGCATGGGGATCAGGGCTACCCGGCAGCCAATGGGAAAAGGGAAATATTTCATTTCATGTTTCATAGGAGCCATGAGATGAAAATGAAAACATCTGCTCAAGAGATGCCTGACTACTCCTGACATTGACTCTCCTAGAGAACCCTGAGCATAGCCTGCCATTCTCAAGACCTCGTACCTGCTAAGCCTGAGGACAAGTTTCTTGGGGCTGTGTTCTAGAACATCCTTCAAGGGGAGCAGCATGCCAACCCATAATTCAGCCAGGGCAGCCTCCCAGGGGGAGGAGATTTCTTGGGGTCCAGAATCAGCTCCTGTGGTCTGGGTCAGCCCAAGGGAGATCGGAGGCAATAGCTCTTCTCTCTGCGGTCAGGCCTCCTCGAGTTGAAACACTGGGAGGCAATGGACCTTCTCCCCAGAATCTGCACCAACACAGACAGGGTGTTTGTGCACAGTCCTTAGAGTCCCTGGGCCCCATAGCTATCCACAGACCCCACAGGCAGAACCAGTGCATTGTCAGGCACCTTGACAATGTCAAGTTCTTGCAGCCAAGGTTCCAGAGAGTGAGTGCCCACCAACTTTCACCCTCAGCAGAGACACTCAGCTGCCTTTTATGAGCTCTCGTATCTCCGGAGCAGGTCACTCCAATGTCCGTACATAATGACACGGGGGGACACCCATCAGTGTCTCAAGCCTCCTCGAAAAGTTACCCACAGGGGCGCCTGGGTGGCTCAGTCGGTTAAGCGCCCGCCTCCTGATTTCGGCTCAGGTCATGAGCTCACGGTTCGAGATCGAGCCCCGTGTTGGGCTCTGTGCCGATAGCATAACCTGCTTGGGATTCTCTCTCTCTCTCCCTCTCTCTCTCTCTCTCTATCTCTCCTGCCCCCCTCCCCCGCTCATGCTCTCTCTCTCTCATAATAAATAAACTTAAAAAGAAAAAATAGCTATGAGAACCTGAGCAAGACACTTAACCTCTCTAGACCTCAGTTGTCCTCATCTACGAAATGGGAAAGACGGTCGCAGAACCTTCCAAATAGTCGGGTTATGAGACAGCACGTCGATAAATACCGAGAGCCTAGCACAGCCCGGGCACAGAGCAACTACTCACTAAGTAAGAACCGTGAGTGTGATTTGCAGGGACGACTCAAACCTACAGGCCGGCTGTAATGGCCTGACAAATGTGGAAAGAAGTCTGAACAGATGCCACAGCCTCCTCCCCTGAAGCTCCCACGGCCTGTGTGGTTGAAGACACTTGCTGTGGGGGCTGCAGAGACTGCTTCCCGGTCCTTCTGTGAGCCCGGCGGGTTGGCGGGGTCCTGGCCTGTCCTGAGGAAAGTTTTCTCCGACGGTGGGGAGAGTGACTGACCTCCTGGCACAAGGCTCCAGTGTGCCCAGCGCTTCACGGGGGAAAGATGAGTCAGAAGGGCCCGGTTCCCTCAGGCCGGTCCTACCACAGCCCGGCCTGTGGTAGGCGGACCCTTCTGCCCCGACATTGGGCGGAAAGGCCCCGGTTTCCTGTCCCCCCCCCCCCACCCCTCTGCAACAGCCACAGGCAGAGAAGGAACAGTACCGAGGCCCCACCCCCTGGACACTGGGCTCTGGCCCATCCCCCCAGCTTCAAGGACGGGAAACGTCCAGCAGAGGCTAAAGCACCAGCAGTTGCTGCTGGAGGGGCTGGCGGGGGGCACCACCCGTCCCCAGATCGGGGAGTCTCCAGCCTGGACCCCGGCTGGCCCCTGAGGATGAGGGCTGGGCATGGGACAGGCTCCCCTGAGCCTCTGACACAGGATGGAGGGGCCGCAGGAGCACACACCCAGAGGTGACCCCAGCCCTGGCTCACATCAAGTGGGTGCTACAAACCATCCTTCCCACGTGAGGAGCAGCGAGGCTCAGGCAAGTGAGGGCGTTCATCTAGGTGTGCGAAGCTGGTCTGTGCCGGGGTCAGGGTTCGAGCTCAGCTCTGAGGACCCTTACCACAAAACAGAAGGCCCCAGGCCTTGCCCGAGAGTAAGAGCATCACCCAGTACCTGGAGACTAGAGGGCAGGGGCAGGGAGTTCTGGGGCCAAGGTGGCCCCCAGGGACCCAGGCATTCACCCTGACCCAGACAGGGGCTCATCCAACACCTACTGACCATCTCTAAGGATCAGGTCCCTGGGGTGTCAGCTGGAGGGATGGGGCTGCCTATGGCCCTGCCTGCCTGATTCCCAAGCACAGCAAACAGGTCTGTGCCATCTCGCCACTTCCTGGCTGGGGGGGGGGGGGGGGGGGGGGCTCTCCCTCCCCAGACGAATAATGAAAGGATGATTATCAGGAAGACTGGAAGAGATGATGGGTGTGGACATGCCTGGTGCAGTGTGGCACCTGAGAGAGAGCAGGTGCCACAGACACTCTGGCTAGGCAAGGAGAGGGAGGTGTGAGTATGTCCTGGGCCCAAAAGCTCAGGACTGTCCAAATCCCGTGCAGCCAAGAGGACACCAAAGGCTGTCTTTATTACTACCTGGCCTGAGATGGTCTGGAATGGAACTTAGGGTTTGGGCTCCAGACCAGGATAAGGTCTCCCTGCTCCCTAATCCCAGAACTCACTACCAGCCCACAGTTGGTTACATGGACGCCCCCCCACCCCACCCCCACCAATGCCAGGATGCCGGTGTGGCTCAACCTGTCACCCTTCTGTCTCCTGGATGAGAAGTGTTAGGGAGAGCCACCCACTGGGAGCGTGAAATCGGATGAGTGTCTCTGCCCCCACATCGACAGGGGCCTCGACAAGCCACAATGGCTGCTCCCTGAGGGTCTACCGTTATGTTATGAGCCTTTCATGCACCACTTTATTTGACCCTCTCCCCAAGCTTGGGAGTCAGGACTACAGCCGGATCCACATCACCGTGACAGACAGAGGCTCACAGAGGTTGAGTGACTTGCTCCTACAGCTCAGAAGCCGCAGGATGCGGAACTGGATTCAGCCTTCAGGGTGCATTGTGTGTGAGGTCCTCACCTCTCCCGGGTTCTCCCCGAAGGCTTCCCCTCCTGCTCTCTCTGACCTCCTAAAACCCTGTCTGAACCAACCCACTTAGCTCTCCTGACCCCAGACTCACGCCAACACGGCAGAAGGCGAAACCCAGACCTTGGGCCCTGGACAGGCTTACCGTCCCTGAGCCCAAGGTACCTGGGGAGGGGAGCCCACACCCACCTCCCAGGGCAGGTGAGGGGCTTAAATGAGATCTTGTATTGTGTCTGGTTCCAGGCAATCACTCGATTAAAACGATACCTTCAGAACGTTGGCTTCAGACTTGTCTGCCTCCCTCGCCTCCCTCCCTCCCTCGTCTGCCTGCAGAATCCCCGAGGGAGAGCCCCAGGCCCTCTGTCAACCCCACCCTCGGTGCCCAGCCCAGCCGGGGGCCCGCAGCACGTGGCAAGGACTTGATCGGGCACTAAACAAGCCGCTGGCCCCCCGCAGAGACCCGGAGAAGGAGAGAGCTGTGCCCCGTTTCCCATCCCAGAGGAGGAGATGAGCTCTCCCTCCAATTCCCAGCTCACAGCCTTCCAGCTCTAATCAAGGAGCAAACACAAAGAGGGAATCTCTAAACATTTAGAAAACGCGGGAACTCTGTGCCCCACGTGGCACCATGGGGATTTATAAAGAACAAATCATGCCTGACAAACTTGATGGAATTACAAGACTGGTGGATGAAGGAAATGCAGGCAGGGTAATATATCTTGATTTTTAGCAAAGCATTTGATACAGCGCCGCGAGTAATCTTACAAAATTAATTCAAACAGACTTGGCCCTAAGCACTTGTCATGGGGCCGAAAGCAGGAGGGGGCAGGTCCCAAGGGTCCTGAGTGGAGGAGGCGACCCCAGGGGGAAGGGACGGAGGGATGGGGTCTGGGAGTGGGGGCAGGGCTGCCCAGACCCAGCACTGGGTCAGATCTTATCTGACGTCTTCATTAATGATCCTGAGAGAGGGAGTAAACAGTCCGTTAATGAAATTTGCAGAGGATATTAAATTGGAAGGTGTTGTGAACACCAATGAGGACAGCAAAGTGGTCCAGAGAGACCTGGGTGGCGGGGGGGGGTGGGGAGAACCTTGGCAGGAAACTGCGATTTTGGCGGGGGCTGGGGGCAGGGTGCTGGACCTGTGGGCTGGGCAGCATCTGGGGCTACCTGGAGAGCCAGGGAAGAGGGGAAGGCATCCCCGGGGCTGGTGTGGAGCTGGCAGTGACGAGATATGAGAGAGGGAGTGCCTTTAGGGAGCTTGGAGCTGAAGCCCACCTTACAGGAGGGAAGGAGGGGCTGTCTGCAGGCCAGGGAGAAGAGGGTGGCAACGGAGAGAAGGGCTGGCTGGTGAGGGAGACTCTGGCTGAGCCATCACCGGTGCCCAAAATGTCCCCGAGGCGCCGCTCTGACACTGCCGAGGCCGAGGCCGGTGCTGCAGGGTAAGGACAGGCCCCTCTCCCAGCCAGCTGGGCTCATCAGCTGGTGGCTCAGGCTGGAGCCCCTAGCTGTCCAGACTTGGAGGGTGTGCTGGGAGCACTTCACCAATAGAATATCTAACCTGGGGGCAGGAGGAGGAGGGCAGGGTCCGTTATCTTTCTGGAGAGTTCCCGATCCCTCTTTCGTCAGGAGGGAGAGGCCCCTCCAGGATCTGGAAAAGTTGCCCCACCCCGATCTCTTCTCACAGTCCTCGGAGCCTGGACCTGTCCTGTCCCTCTCCCTCTGGCCCAATCCCAAGGAGGCTGAGGCAGAAAGCTGCCCATCCATCTGGACTTGGAGGATTTGTTCCCACAAGGCTCCTAGACAGGTGGGGTTTGAACAGGAGCCAGGGCTCCCTAGCACGGGGACGGGCCCTCAGCAATCTAAATAAATGCTTTGTGGGAGGAAGAAATGGATGGCTGGTTCCCAGCTGGGGCGGCTGGGGGAGGCTCTTCCAAAGCAAGAGGCCAGCCCTACCAGATGTCAAGATCACCTGCACAGAGGATAGACCCAGGTGACCACACAGGGGGTGCTCCTTCCGACCCCCAGAATTATTATTAATAGTTCCACTGGTTCCATTGCAAGTGTATTCCCTGTATTAACATATTTGACCTTCATGGCAACCCTGCTGATAGGTGCCCTTTTCTCCCCATTTCACAGAGGACAAAACAGAGGCACAGCGATGAGCCTTGGCACGGAGTCAGGAGGCCCAAGGGAGAAGGAGCAGTGGGCCAAGAGCCTCAAGGAAAGCTGAGCAGCTCCTGATGGGAGGACCGCAGGGGGTGGGGAGAGGCAGCCCCTCCTGTAGGGACCCTAGAGCCTGGCCCAGCCTCTCCCCACCCCCATCAAAGGGAGTTGGCCCAACTCCTGCCACACTTGTGGAGCCCGATTTTACTATATGTTTCCCTTCTCCCCCACCACCGCCGCGCTACACCGAGTCCTCAGAACAAGTCTGTTTCCATGGAAACCATACAGTGACTCAGGGCTTCGGGACCTTCTCTGAACCAGATTATGAATATCAAATGCTCCCTCCCCGCACCAATGCAGAGTGAGTTAGAAAAGTAAAGAGAGAGCCACGGTGGGCAAGGGAAGGAGACAGAGGCGTGGGCAAGGGGAACTCGGGGGGGGGGGGGTACAAGTCTGTTCCCCCACCCCCGCCCATGAGAGCCTGGCTCCTGGGCCCCTCTGCAGACTCAGTGGAGCACAGATGTGTACCTCTGTGCGTCTGCAGCCAGCACACATGCAGCCCCTACATCAGCAGCATGAGCACCACCCTTTCTCCGGAACTAGGATCCTGTGGGTGGGGGCAGGGAGGGAAGGGGGATCTGCATCGTTCCTACTCGGGCCCTGAATATGGCAGAGGGGGCTGAGAGGCCAGGAAGGAGGAAAGCTGTCTGCAAGAGGAGCTCGACTTCCTACGCCGAGGAGGAAACCTCTGGCCAAAAGCATTGTAATGTTTAGCAAAGAGGGAAATTTGGATTTTAGGGGGGGAAATGTGTTTCTGCTTTAAGATGAGGAGGCCGTGTTAAGTATATGTGCCCGGGGTGGCGGCGGCAGGGGGGGTGGGCGCATGACTATTCTTTCAAAGGCCCCAGCAGGGTTGGGGTGATCATTAGCAGAAACTTCCTCTCAAAAGCCCCCCACCCTGGCCTGGCTTAGGGCAGCTCACCTGCCCTAATGGAGACAGTATCCGGGAAATCAAAGTTTACAGAGCAGGCTCCTGGCCTCCCACAGGGGGCTGAGGCCCAAAGGCAAATCCGCCCCCTCCTTTCCCCAGCAGCTCCCTGAAGACCCAGGAGGGAGGGGGAAGAGAACAGGTTGGAGGCTTGATACCTCCCTGGTGAATCCAATGTGTGAGTCATGACGGTGAGAACACTTGGAAAAAGAAACAGGGTCATGGTGATGCCTTTGAGCGTCCCCGCTTGCTGAGGACTGGAGCCTGGGAACCGCCTGCCCAGGTAAGGTCTCTGCCTAAGGCAGCTGGCCCCCGTCAATCGAAAGGGGTTGAGAAAGCCCTGAAGGCGGATACCTGGGACCTTAGTCCCCACCTGCTTGCCTCTCAATACCTACACTTTCCTTTGGCTTGCCAAAGCAACTACTTTCCCAACCAGAGTGCCTACTCCCCTGCCCCTAATCCTAGGTCCCTTCTCTGCTCTCTGCCCTATGAGCCATCCAAAAGATGCCAGGCTCAAGTCTGTCCTGCTTAGGACCAGTGTTTAAGTCCATCGGTGGGAAACGTGCACCAGAGGTGAGGTACCTAATCCTGGGAAATGGCAGGCTTGGGATGGGGGGAGGGGGCACCCTGTGGCATGGCAAATCAGGCCAAGGTGCCACCCTAGGATGATCCTCAGGTCTTACATTTTAACCCCTAGCTTCCCCAGCCAGGGCCACTCTGGGCTGTTAACTATGAAAACAAGCATTGGGTTCCTGGAGCCTGGGAGAGGCTGTGCCCGGGGTCCTACCCAGAGAAGAGCGAGAGGGTGGTTCTGCCTTCCCATGGGGGCGGGGGGGGGGGGGGGGGGGGGGGGAGACGGCTCTGCACCATCCGGCGGCCGGGGCCCTACGGGGACCCGGCTCATCACAGGGTGATCGGTGCGGGTTCGGAGCCAAGCCGGGGAGTGGGGGGGGCTCAGGAAGCAGGGGGCAGCCCCCTGCCTCTGGATGCAGCTCTGGTTTGGAAAGTTGGTGCAGGCGTGGGACCTCGGGGTCTCGAGGCGTCTCAGCAGCCCGGAGCCGGGCAGGTTGTGGGACGGTAAACCCGGGGCAGCCCCCGAGTGCGCTCCGCAGCCGCGGGGAGCTGGGCGCCTCGGGGCCGCCGCGCGTCTCAAGTTTGCTGCCCTCCCCGAATGGGGGCGGGGAGGGCTGGGGTGGTCGCGGCGCTCGCCCGCCGGGAGCCCTTCCTGCGCCCAACGCGCTGCCGTCCTTCCCGCCGCTCCCCCCACCCCCCCCCCCCCCCGCCCCGGCCCGCACCGCCGGTAGCGACGGTCCTCGAGCGGAGGGGCGTCTCCCACCGCGCCCGCGCCCCTCCCGCTGCTGCGGCGAGGGTCCGCTCCCGCCCGCCCGGGGCCCGCCGCGCCCGGCCGATACCTGGTGGGGGGGCGCACCGGGAGCCGCTGCAGCGCCCAGCGCCGGCTCCATCCTCGGGTCTGGAGTCAGGCTCGCCGGGGGCCGGCGGGCGGCGGCGGCGGCGGCATCGGCGGCGGCATCCTCCGCCTTCCGCGCCCTCCTCCTCGGCCTCCCTCCTCCCTCCTCTTCCACCGCCTCCGCGCGCCCCTCACGGGCCCCTCTGCATGGCCTGGGGGCGCGAGCCCGGGGCGGCCCGGCCAGCGCAGAGCGTTCTCCCGGGCAGGGGCGCGGGACCGGGGACGGGGTCGCGAGGGCCCGAGGGGCGCCGGGCCAGGGGCCGGGACCCGGCGCGCCGCAGCCCCGGGCGCCGGAGGAGAGCAGCAGCCGCAGGCGCCGGAGCCTCGCGGAGCGCCCGCCCGCCCGCCCGCCTCTCGAGCCGAGCCGGGAGCAGCGGCGGCGGCGGCGGCTATAGCGCCGAGCGAGCGGCGGGCGCTGCGGTCCGGGCTCCACCCCCCCGAAGCCGCCCGCCCCTCGGCGGCCGCCCGCCCCCTTCTCCTCCCCACCCCGCCAGCGCGCGCCCTCCCGCTCCCCGCGCCGCCCCGCGCTGCCCCAGCCTCCGGCGCCCCGGACGCCCCCTCCGCCGGCCGGCTCGCGTGCCAGCCCCCACCCGCTCCCCTGGAGGGAGCCACACCCACACCCCGGGGTTGAGGGGGTCAGCGAGGGCGCAGACTGCCCACTGGCACCTCTTCCCATACCCTCCCGGCCCTCCCACCGAGGGCGCGCTCATCGAGGGCCTTCAACCGGAGTGCCGCCCGCCCCCCCCAAGAAGTCTGCCGGAGCCGCCTGGCCCCGAGCCCACATGTCCTCTACCCCTTCCCCGGCCAGCGCAAAGGAGGGACTCCAGAACCCAGAACGGGAGCCAACCACCTTTAGGGGCCAGTACCCCCAACACACCCCTAGCCCATTGCCCCCCATCTTTACTTCTCAGATGTGGAAACGAATCATTTGCCCTGTTCCAGTTGTGTCTCTTGGGCAGGGGGGGAGGGCTCCCCTAGGTGGATTTGCTGGGGACCGTCTCCAGGCCAGTCCCACCCCCTTCCCACCAGCCTACCACTGGCACTCCTAGGTGGCAACGTGAAGCCACTGCCGCCCATCGGGAGGGGAGATCTGCCCTCACGGCCAGAGCCGCAGGCCAAGCACCTCAGTCGTTCTTTGCACAAATATTGACGGAGCATCTCCCGCAAGCCAGGCCTACGTGGGCACCAGGGACTCACTGGTGACAAGACAAACGGACCCCTGGCCTCTCCGAGTGGAATGGAGCAGCACCGTAAGCAGGCAGAGTACCACGTGATCAGCGGCCCCTGGGCGGAGGAGGACCGCAGAGAATCCCTGCTCCGCCGCCACGGCCACCCACCGGGTCTGACGGTGCCAGGACAGGTCACCACCGAGGCCTGTTTCCTTATCTGCAGAGGGTAGGTGGTTGCGGTGCCTGAACTCCTGCTGCTCCTCAGCTCTGACCAAACAATTATCTTCTCGGGCCAGGAAAAGCAGTCAGCTTCCACCAGCACCCATATCTGAACCTCCGGTTTCCGGCCCTAGCCTCCCCATCACTCCTGGCCGAGAGCCCATGGAGGACTTGTAAGCTTCAGGTACCCTGAGAAAGGCTTTGGGCCTGTCTTCATCCCGAAGTCAGAGATACTGGTCCTCACTTCTCCGGGCTGCTGTGAAACACCAGATGGTAAAATGCATGTAAATGCACTCAGCACAGGGGCTGCTGGCACTTCGTAAGTGCTTAATAATTGCACCGTGTTGTTACTGGTATTGGCGGGTTGGTGTTCGGGGTAGCCATCACTCCCTCATCCAGAGGATAATGTGGGTCCTGTACTTCTCGGGGGGACTCAGGACTCAGACCATCAAGAAACTCTCTCCACCCAGAACCAGATGGTAGGAGAGCCCCTCCCCCGCCCCACCCCGGGGCCTCACCAGACCAAATGGTCACTTATCTTGGTCACAACTGCAAATTCTTCATTGTAAACTCCCCTGCCCCGCCTCAAACCTGGCAGCGGATCCCCATCAAGCCAGGGTGGGACCCGGTGTGGTCCGAGATCACCTCTAAGTGGGTTTTCCCGCCCTGCCTCTGCCCTGCCTGCCCTCCACCCACGGCAGCCAGGGCAGCACCAATCCTCCGTCGTGATTGCAAGGTGACCAGATCCGTTTCCCAGCCTGCCCCCCACGGAGTGGCAGTGCTGGGGGATGCCTGACAAGAGTGCTGACCTTCTAGAAGCAAGGACTTCGTGTTCCAGAATCCCATTTGTCCCTCTGTAGAAAACCAACCTCTAACACCCCAGAGCTGAGCCATCAGAACCTTCCCTTTCACCCAGAGCTAATCCCTCCCCAAGACTTCGGCCTGACAAGAATAGTCAGGGTTTAGAGAACACCTTCTCTATCTCACACTTCCAGATCCAGTGCCTCATTTTTCAAATTCTGGTGTATTTTGGGTAGAAAGGAGGGAAATGTCCATCTGGCCTACGTGAAAAGATCGGTGTGGTTGTAATGTAAAGATGGAGTGGAATTTGAATTTGGGTTTTTTTGAAGAATATTTAAGCTCTAAAAATAGACATAGGTCTTGGTCCCAGGACCACCAGGATTCTGTTTCCAGTTTCCTGAAATGTCCCAGCTGATAACAAGCATGAGCACTGTTTCATGAGCACCTACTGTGTGCACTGTACTGTGGCGAGTGCAGTAGGGGGAAAAGAAGAGGGCAAAAACTAAAGCAGAGGCCTTTGCTCAGGGAATTTGGATCCCACACAGTGAAGTGGGGAAAGAGCCATCGCCGCAAATGAGATCAAGTACAAAATGGGTAGCCTTGAAAGCCGGAAGAGGATAAAGCCTTGGAGAGTTGTTCAGGGAGGGCTTCCTGGAGGAGGTGGCAGTCGAACCGAGGCTTGAGGGATGGATAGGGTGTAAAAAGGCAAAGACCAGGGGAGCCTGTGAGAAGCAGCCGCCACCGCCAAATCGAGCTGATTTGTGTGATAATAGGAAGGTTAATATTAACGACTAATGTTTGAGGTCTTACCTCCGTGCCAGGCACCGTGCTGTTTGCTTTGGGTGGATTGTTTTGTCTCACCTGCAAAACAACCCTATGAAAGAGGTGTTCCCAGTCCCATTTTACAGATAAGGAAACCGAGGGCCAAAGAGCTTAAGCAGCTCGCCCCGGGGCCGCAGAGCTGAACAGCAATGCAGCCAGCACTTGAGCGAGCAGTTCCGGCTAGGCACACTAACCGCTCTGCTGTGCCACATTCCGTGAGTCTGGCTGGTGGGGGTGCCTGCAGGGACGAGCAGGAGGTCCAGTGGGCCAGGGAGGAGGCCCTTCAGACGCCCCCAGATGGGGAGGGGGGGGCGGTTCCTGAAATAGAGCCCCCAGACCCTCCTGGAGGACTCTAATAAGAAGCATGCCCTTTCCTCTCCCCAGCGTGCGGGCCCCTGGGGTGTTTGGAAATTGGTTAAGGGATTTGGGGGCTCAAGATTCCAGTTTTTTAATATCGCTTGCCTGTCCATCCAGCGGCAGTCCGGGCCACCCACCTTGTGATTTCAGTCTGTTCTGGGAGATTGATGGCCCGGGCTTTGATTTAAGACGTACCGCTGTGGTCCTCAATTTCCCCCGTGTCACCAGTGACTCTGACAAGGCAGCGAGCTCAGAGAGGATGGCTCCTGGCTCTTCCCCGGACAGCAGGCCTGGGAGCCCACAGCACCTGTAGAGAAAGTTCTGACGAGAAGATTAGGGCAAAGGTAGACGGGGCCCAGTGGACCCGTCCTTAGCCTTGGTTTCCCCTACAGATCACGTGGAAACCCTCCTGCTGAGGAGGCCCATTCAAGAGAGAGGGGGAGGAGCCCTCCGAGGCAAGCGGCAAGCGTACCCAACCCCCTCATTTCACAGATGAGCAAACTGAGACTCAGAGAAGTGGAGAGACTCCCCCAAGGCCACACAGGAAATGAGCTGCGCCTTCGGTTGGGTGTCCCCACTTTTCAAGAAAAAGGCCTCTTATCCCCCACTGTTGCCGTGTTCTGGATGAATCCCTCTTCTGGATAAATCAAGGGACCTGGACTTCTTTGTGGTTGAAATGAAACAAATATTTGAGGACCTTACCTCAGGCCAGATGCTGGACTGGTCCCTCAGCTACATATGACCCATTTCTTCCTCATAAGATCCCCGTGGGTCACTGAGCCCAGATGTTGCCAGGCCTTACCAGCTCCTGGATGCAAAAGAACACCTTATTGTGGCAAAACCTCAAAATTCCTGCTCTTGCCTTTTCCTGCCCAATCAAGTCCTTAGCCGAAGCCCCTAGGAAAAGCCACCACCCCCGCTGGCCTCCCCTCCCAGGGTTTCTGTAAATCCCTCAAAAGGATGTCATGTTGCTCCCAGACCAGCCTACCTGCTGCAGTCACCACTGGCCTGTTTGCCTGCTCTCGCTCTAGAACTTGCCAGAGGCCAGAAAGAATGCCCCACCCCCTGCCATACCTCCCTGACGATAACCCTGGAGGGGAAGCTAATGTCCAGGCCAGCGGGTGACTCCTGATGCACCCCCAGCCCCAGACTTTGGGCTGTCAGAGGCTGGGAAAGCAGCGTCTTCCCAACACAGGGGCCCTCGGTCCCCAGGGCCCTGACGCATATCTGCTTGGGCCTCAGGACCTCCCAACAGAGACGCTGTCCTGCTGGTGTCCCACTCACCACTGGCCTTGAATGCAGGCCGAGGGGCCGGGGAAGAGGGCACCGTTCCCTCCTTACTCCTTCTCTTCTTGGAAATGCTCCCAGCAGACAGTCCCTTTCCTTCTCCAGTTACAGAACAAAATGCCCCAAGTAAATTAGAGGATGTCAACAAATCTTGGTGGAGGGGAGGAAACGGGGAAACGAAGTGATTTACTTCTGGTAAGTAGCCAAAAGCCACAAAACACCTGCTGCCCAGACCACCCTCACCTGTCCAGGGCTCCGGGCCTTCTGGGCCTGGCGGGTGGGAGGCAGGAGTGGTCTGTGTTGGTCCTCGGCCAGTTCCCCCAGGCTTCGTCGTCCTTCCTCTGGCTTCATGTGGTCTAGCCCAGGTCTTGCCAAGGCCAGTCTCATCCAAGTCTCCCAAAGTTTCCTGGAGGAAGGAGAGGTCAGAGAAGGCCAGATGTCCATTTCCTGCTGAGGGAGGAGCCTGCCCCAGCTGCCCTCTGAGGAAGAGGAGGTCCAGCATAGATGTTGACCTTTCCCTAAGCCACTCTGCTGGCCATTGCCACGCTCAACCCTGGAGGCCCAGGCTGGGGGAGACTCAGGTGGTGCTTTCGAGATCCCGCGCTTGCCCCGGTGCTTCCCAGAGCCTGCCTGCTGGGGGAGCAGAAACATGGCCACAGGGCCTGTGTTCATCTGCAAACTTCCGCCTCAGGCTCCCCACCCAAGGGCACCCCACCCAAGACACTCGGCCACAGAACTATGAGGAGACGGACAGACTGACCAAAAGCAAACAAGGCCTAAGGAGGGCTACGGACCCTGTGTCTGATCTAAAAATAGGGCCCAGGGAATATCTCACAGGCCCTGGGGCTAGGAAGGTGGTGGGAGTTGGGGGCGGGTTGAACAGGATCATGGGCTGCAATTAAAACTCCCATCCTGGGTAATTCCCAGGCCTCTCTTGGGCTGTTTCCATGGCAAGGGAGGCTGGCCCAGAAAAGACAGGATCTTGGCAGGGTTGGGCTCCCTCCTCTGCTCCTGCCCGCAGAAGCCTCAGCCTCTGGATCAGACGGTTCAGACGAGGGTGCGTGGTCCAGCTGAGACCTGGCAAGGCACAGGTAGAGGCCCAAGCCCTGTGAGGCAGGTGTCTGGGCCCAGGAAACAACTGATGGTATGTGCTGGGACTTTGGGAGACCACCAGGAACCTGGCCCAGACTCTAGGGATGAGGGCTGCCTAGAACATACCCAGGAACTCCAGTGTGGTCTCTTAACTGAGACAGGAAGAAATCAAGCCCCAAGGAAGCCTGGATCCTTGTCTGGTGAACCCTTGCCCCCACCCTCCAGGTCCCCCACCCCCACACCCCGCTCCCTCACTTGCCTCCAGGCCAGCCCCTCCCTGTTCTGCCTTCTATCCTCATAACCTTCACCTGCCCTCTTCCTGCAGTCCCCATTACCTCTTCCTTATGGGGGTTCCCTTCATGTTGGCCCCCAAGGCAACCCCTTCCCCAACCCTAGCTGGTGCTGAGAAAGTAGGAAGCCCTTCTGGCACATTCCCTGCAGGCAGATGGTGATAAGCAGAGAGAGAGTGGGCCCTACGTTGGATCTCACAGGTGGGCATTAACAAGCATAAGGTCAAAAGATAGATGCCAAGATTGTCCCTAAGCCAAGACTGCCACCTCTGTGGAATCTAGGAGAAGCCCAGCAGGTAGGTGTACAGATTCATCTTTCACACCAGCACACAGAGGTCCTACACCGGGAAGTCTGGTTCAAAGGCAGCCACAAGTCCTGCCTCCTGGACCAGTTCTTGGGGTGTGAGCCACCTGGCAGGGGAGGCCTGCCTCTAGGTGGTTCCCTGTGGGCCAGTTCATCCCCCAGAACCTCAGGATGCCCACATTCACGCTCACCAAGAAGGGAAAAGGGGCAAGTGAGCATTCAATGTCCACTTCCCTTTTCTCACCTTGTCCCCATCCCTCATCTGCCCCCACCTCATGGAGCCAAGGTGCCAGCTCAGAATGTACATCGGCAGGTGCCCCAGGCGCTGGCATTCCAGAGCCAGGAGGCCAAGCAGA
Source organism: Neofelis nebulosa (assembly GCF_028018385.1). Taxonomy (NCBI): domain Eukaryota; kingdom Metazoa; phylum Chordata; class Mammalia; order Carnivora; family Felidae; genus Neofelis; species Neofelis nebulosa. Next base: position 97,975,469 of record NC_080791.1, read on the forward strand.
GAATGGGAGGCATCCTCTAGGCTCCCCCTGACCGCGATAGATCAAACTGAGGTTCTTTCCCTCCTCCCTCTGGCACAGGAGGGGAAGTGGGTGTCCTGCCAGGTGTGGTCAGCCCTTGGTCAGGGGCCCATGGGCACCTCCCACTGGACAGCCCAGCCCTGGTCAGTGCCGTACCGGCTGGCTCTGGGAACTCAGACCTGGAACAATGGAGCCATTCACACAGCCTGGGCTTCGCACAATGACCCTCTTGGTCTGTTTCTGTGGCTAGACGATGTGTGAGTGTGTGAGTGAGTGAGTGAGTGAGTGAGTGTGTGTGTGTGTGTGTGAGAGAGAGAGAGAATCTGAAGGTAACTGGAGAGCCCATGCAGAGATGACAGAAAGAATCCCTACCTGACATCCTTCCTTTGTTGGACAATTACCCTGTGCCAGGCAAGTTCCAACATCGAGCCCATTTTAAAGATAAGGAAACTGGGGTGAGTTGAGAAGTTAGAAGTCAGAATAATGGGGACTTCTTGGGGGGAGGTACTGACTGAGAAGGGGCCCAAGGGAACTGTCAGGACAACGGAAAGTACTCTGGGTGGTGATCACACGGGTGTAGACATATGCAAACATGCGTTGCGCTGTGTCCGCTGAAGATTTGTGCAGTTTGCTGTATGTAAATTACATTTCATTTTTTTAAATGGAAGTACATCCATAGAATGGAATATTACCCGCTGTAACTAAAGACTAAGGAAGCTCTTTGTATACCAATATAGATTGCCAAGATACGCCGTTGAATGAAAAATTGCAAAGGGCAAAACAATGTTTCCCAGATAGTACGCAAGCATGTTTTAAAATGCTCTCTATACATATCCATTTGTGTGTGTTTAGATCATCTCTGGAGACACACAGAAACCGCGGCTGCCCCTGGGAAGAGGAGTCACACTGCTGGACACATAGGCTGGAGGAAGACCTTTCGTAATAAACCCTTTTCTTACCCCTCGGGAGTGCATTACTTACTCAAAAAGCGAGAGAAATTAAGTGGCATAAGAGCGCCAGAGTTGCTGATTACGTCCATTGCTTCGGTGCATTTAATTCCAAAGTCAAACAGCCCTGTCTCCGGCCTATCTCCACTCCTCCAACTCTGCCAGACTGCAGCCGGCTGTGGCTGCCCAGCTGGGGAAAGTTCATGGCTGGGCTCCACCATGGACTGTGCAAAACCCGCTGTGGCCTGAGAGTCAGGAGGCTGGCCCCACTGGGCTGGAGAGTGGCAGCTGACATCACAGAGGCCAGCTCCCCACTGGCCCCTGAACCAGGTTGGGTGCTGTAGGCCTGCCCTCCAGCTGAGGGCTCCTGTCCAGACCCCCACCCGGCCCTGTCTCCTCCCTCTGCTGTCGCTGCCTTGTATGCTCCACTCCACGGCGTCTCCAGGGAAACCCAGGAAGGCCCCTGCCCAAGGAGGCCCACAGGTGCACCCAGGTCATCTGCCCAACTTGGCCGCAGGAGGGCAGCGACAGGCAGCCCTCTGTGAAGTGCAAGGCTGTAGCTCACTGCCGCCGATCAGTGCCGGCTCCAAAAGTGCCTGGGTTCAAAACCCAGCTCTGCCATTTCCTGGACGTGGGACCTCAGGCAAGTCATTTCATCGCTCTGTGTTTCAGTTTCCTCGTCTTCGAAATGGAACACGATGAGGCGTCCTGGCCGTCAGGATGATTGTGGGGGGAATGAGGTGCGGAGGCGCTGAAGCCCTGAGCCTGGGGCAACAGGAGAACTGCTCACCACCACTGAGTGGCATCATCCAGGCATAGCCGTATAAAATGCTATCAAGTGCCTCCCAGAAGGGGGTGACCCAGAGGGAGGATGTCGAGGGGCTTGGAAAACTGGTTTCCAGATCTCAGTGCTGAGAGGTAGGAAGGCTCATGGGGCGCTGGGGCCACCTTCAGGTCTCCAAGGGTCACCACAAGGAAGAAAAGGCAGGACAGGTGTCAGTGTGGTGTCTCAGCAGTGTCACCCACCTGATTTTCCCTGTCTTACCTGATCCTTTGCACTCCGGGTTTTCGGGCGCTGCTCACCCTCCCCACCCCCCCACTGCATTAGACCCCTGAGGCTGGGACGGACCTGGGCAGGTCTAGACTGAAAGCTCAGTGGCTTTGGGAAAGTCACTGGATCTCTGAACCCCATCTTTCCTATCTGTAAAGGATCACACAGGTGTCCCGCCTCCCTTGCTCCTGGATCTACTCCCTGTAAGAGGTGGAGTTCATTGCCCACTGCAGCCTTCACTGGGCAGCATTAAGGACCGGTCACCTCCACGTCCCTTGTCCAGGGTGTATGCCAGGCACAGGGGAGGCAGCCACAGGCAGGGGGCAGCCCTGCCCTGAATGAGCTCCCCTAAACGATGGGGACAAGCCAGAAAGTGACAGACCAGGCCACATGGTGATCAAAAGTGGAACACGGAGGAAAGAGGTTCATTCTGCTAAGAAAAAGGGTCCCCAAGTTCCCTGGCGCAGGTCTGCTCTGAGTGTCAAATCAGTGGCTTATGTCATCTCCGGGAGCCACAAGAGGAGGCAGGATGGAGGGCCAAATAGTAACACCTCTGTTTTATAAGTAAGCACCCCACGACTCCAAGAGGGAGCTCATCACAGAGATGGGTGCCCAGAGCCCCCCCTCCCAGGACAGGCTGCTCCCCAACACTTGGTACATCCCCACCCCAGGATGCCCCCCCCCCCCGCATCCCCCCCAACTGTCACTGGCCAGGCCCTGCCTCCTTTGTATGGGTAAGAACTTCCCACCACCTGAGGTCATTCCTTGGCAGGTGAGAGCTGTAGGCGGTCCCTTCGCAGGGGTGAGTCTCCCCAGGCCATAAAACAGCCCCACTTCTCATCTTTACCCACCCCCTGCTCAACTCCACACTAGAAATGCTGTCTCCAAAAGACCCCTGTTATGATTATCATCAAGCTTCACTGAGTGCCTAGCCCCTGGGAGGCTCTCTCTCACTAGGTCTAAGCAGCCCCCTAGAGTCCGAGAGGCAGGGGGAGCGGCAAACACCCAGGGTTATTGCAGCCAGCCCACCTGGTTTTCTGGATATTCCAGAAAAAAATCTCCCCTGGAGGTGAGTTATCTCTGCCCCTCCCCGAAGCGGTTCAACTTTGTTCAACCAGTCTCTGAGCAAGCCCAGAACCCATCTGTCCCTAGAAGGGTCTCTTCACGTTCATGATTGCCTCCTCACCCTCTCAAAGACAGACATCTTTTTAAAGGGCAAAACCTTCCAACCGCAGCCCGCGGGGCCCTGAGCCAGGCTGTAGAAACAGCAGAGAGGCACCCACTCTGGGGTACAGAGTGCCCCAGCAGCTCCCCGCCCCAGTCCTCGGGCCAGAGAGCAGGCACTGCGGGCCTCCTGGCCGGCCTGTGAGTGTGGAGGGGACGGGGCGCCGCAGGCCTGGGATCCAGCTCCCGCCACAGAGGGAGGACATCGGGGCCAAGGGGCGACCCCAAGGAAGAGTGTTGAGATGGGGTCCCAGGGAAAGGTTTCTGACGTACAGACCCCTGCTGCCACCCACTGAGCAGGTGGGGACCTAAGTCAAGAACCTGTTAACGGAAAAAAGTGCTGTCCCTCCTTCCAGTGGCCAACTCAGGCCCTGCTGGCACTCCGGGAACATACTGGGAGGCGGGAGAAGGGTGTCAGGCCACAAGAACAACCTTCTGACAGGGACCCAGAGCAAGACACCAAAAAGGAGTGAAGAAACCGCTTTTACACAAGACCCCTCGGCCTGGTCCAGAGCGCTCCCCAGCAGGTTTTCCTGAGGCAGTCCTGGCTGCAGGCAGAGGGAGGCCCTCGCGGGCCTTCAGAGAGCGCTCCCCTGCGCGAGGAAGCAGGTAGACAGCTCGCTCTTCTCACCCCGTCTGGGCCCCCGTTTTAAATGGGGTGGTAATTGTATGTACCTCCTTGGGTTGTTGAGGGGAGTAAAGGAAGTAAGTGTATTAAATAAAGCATTCAACAAACTAGCAAACACAGAGCAGATACTCAAGAAATGCCAGTTATTATCATTATGAGCTTTATTATTTAGCTTCCGGACTGCCTGAGAAGCGTCTCTCCGCCACCTCCTTCCCCACTTCCTCCCAATTATGGACACCCAGCCCCCCACCAGTGACATGTCTGCTCAACCTTGCAAACAAACAAACGAACAAACAAGAAATCCGGGCCTCTGGGATGGGGATTTCAGGCCTCGCGTGAAGCGGAGAGTGGAGGAGAGGGGGTTGGGAAAGAGGGAGGCTGGGTCCCCAGGGACGGCGGCAGGCAGCAGATAAGGGCCAGCGGCCAGCATGGTAGGGGCTGGGTGAGCAGCGCGGGGGCTCAGACAGGTGTATGGGAGAGAGATGGCCACAAAATTCGAAGACCAGTCAAAGCCAGGTCCGAGGAGGCGCACACAAAGGCGGGCTCCAGCGCGGCCAGTGGAGGCCTTGGCTTCAAGTCTGTCCCGCGGGGAGGGGAAAGAAAAGAAGTGAGCCTCGGCAAGGGAGGAGCGTGTTATGGTCATGCAGAGAGAGTTGTGAGCACCTGCTGCGGACGGCCAGAGAACGAGGGGCCTGGTGACAGGGACCATCCTGGAGCCTCCCAGCCAAGCCCAGCTCTCATCGCTCCCTCAACAACGCCTGGAGGAGGCAGGGGGGAAACCCCTCAGGGCACACTCCTTAAGGCAGGATGAGCTGCCTCCCGTCTGGTTTGCTCGAATTCTGGTACTCTGGGACAGCACAGGGACCCCAGGGCCCGTTGCTAGGCCACCGTCCCCCAGAAGGCCAAATCCTAAGTCCCATTTCACCTGCTAAGCAGCCCAGGAACCAGAATAAACGACAGGCAAGCCCTCAGGCTCCATCTGCCTTTTTATTTTATTTTATTTTTTTAAAATTTTTTTTTCAACGTTTTTTATTTATTTTTGGGACAGAGAGAGACAGAGCATGAACGGGGGAGGGGCAGAGAGAGAGGGAGACACAGAATCGGAAACAGGCTCCAGGCTCCGAGCCATCAGCCCAGAGCCTGACGCGGGGCTCGAACTCACGGACCGCGAGATCGTGACCTGGCTGAAGTCGGACGCTTAACCGACTGCGCCACCCAGGCGCCCTCCATCTGCCTTTTTAAAATACGAGCTTGAGCACTCTGGCTTTCAGTAGTGACCCTGGCACCTGTTCTGACCCCGGGCTAACCCTGACACAGCCCCCAGGGCTGTCCTTGGCTCAGGGCTGAGTCTGGGCTGGCCCACTGCTCTTCTACACCGCCTCCTGCTCCAGGCCACCCCTGCCTTGTGTCAACCCAGGCCCCGCAGCCTGGCCTGGTAACTTCCCCGCTGTGTCTACCTCTCCCTCATCCGTCTGGAGAGCAGCTACTCAACTTTGATCTCTCACTTCGGGTCACCTCCCCTTCCAGGCTTTTGCCCCAGCTCCCTCCTGAGTAGCATTCATTGTACCTTGCACACCCCCCTCTGTTACCATTTTGCCCCTTTCGATGTCTGGGCACCTGCCTCTCCCACTAGACTAGGAGCATCTGGAGGTCAGGGCCCTGGCTTATTTCTCATCTCTGGAAACCCCAGGCCCAGTTCAGGACCAGGCTCATGGTAGGCAGGCACTAACCCGCCAAGTGACCTGGAACATGACCTCAGAATGAGAGGTCCACGTGACCTGGTAAGTGAGACCTTCCAGCTGACCCCAAAGCAGAACACTGGGAGCTCAAGCCCTGGTCCGAACCAGCACACCCTGCCGTCTGTCCATCCTTCGGGGCACTGAGAGTCCCAGCCTGACACTTGCTGGGGGAGAAACCCTCCTGTCCCAGGGACAGAACCCTGCACCCAGGACTGCAAACGAGCACGTCTGTTATTCACCACGCTGACCACTGCCTCCTTCATTTCAGGGAGACAGAAAAGGTACGGACCCAAATGCCAGCGTCTGTGTTGCTGTCCTTCTGAGGCCCCAGCGACCCCCGCGCAGGCTCCAGTTCTCCAAACGGCGCTCACTCACCCACACTGCCACCCTCCCTGCAGGGGCTGAGCCTGCCAGGCTGGCCTCTGACCCACCTGCGGAGCGGGAGGTGGGCTAGGGGCTGGGTGACTAGCTGCCCTGTGCTGACCTTGGGTCATACCCTTTGCCCAGAAACAGAAACCAGCAGGAGGAGGCAGGGAGGGAGAGGGGACAAGGCTCCTACAAGGCGGGGGTTTCCGAGGGCAAGATGGGGGAATAAGGCTGGGGTGAAACCCAAGAGAAAACACAAGCGTGGCCCCCAAGTTCACAGACTGCTTCCCTAAGAAGAGCCCTGGCTGGTGGCTCTGGGATTCCCAGGGCTGACAAATTGAGAAGGACCCTGTGTTCGGGCAGGAAGTGGGCACTGTGTTTTCAAGATGAATCATTCACACATTTGACACAGAGGAAGTGCCCAAAGAGGGGTCACAGTCCGGGCCCTGGGTCATTGTCCAAGGGGACAGGCACAGTCTTAGAGGTGAGCAGCTTGTGCTTCCGGAGGGCAGCAGCTGGGACCTGAATCTCGCTATGCTTTTTGGCAAAGCATGCACAGACACTTAAGGCTGCCTCTGATCAGAGGTGGAGACCAGGGTTTTCCAGGGACTGATGTCAAGTAGGAGGAAGACTCTGAAAGAACAAAAGAAAGAAGTTCATTTTTACCGAACACCTGTAATGGCCAAGCGTCAACATTTCATCTGCAAGGGAACCCTCTAAGGTGGCTTCCTCCATTCCCTGGCCAGGGGAATTGACAAGCTGCCTTTATTTTATTGAAGTTTAGAAAGTGCTGTTTGCACCCATCACTGCATTCACTCTCACTAGATCTCTGCGAGGAAGGCCCCAGTCTCCCTTATTTTTAAGATTAATAAACTAAGGCTCTGCGAGGCATAAAGTAGCTTCTCCAAGACCAAACTGTCTGGTGTCACATCCAGGATTCTTTGCTGCCCTCTCATACGTCGCGATGGACGGCCAGGCTGAGGCAGTGGAGGAACCAGACAGGGAGGGGACAGTGGGCTGACCATCGTAAGTCACCAGGGTAAAGTGGGCTCCTGCCCTTGCTTTCAAAATGCCAACAGCGGGCACCCTGGGAAGGGCCAGGCAGACATTACCCTAAAGAAGCCTGGAGCCCAGGTTGGCTTTAAGTGCCGATCAGTCACTAAGGGGGTCTAGCAGAGGTCTGCTTGGCCTTTATGCACTCAAAGAGACATATCAGGAAAGATGTGAGACCATCCACTCCTTCTCTCTAGGGGCAGATCGCACGGCCGGTCCTGGGTTCACTTCCGGAGTCACAAAGTGAGCACGACCCCTATCATCCAACAGGTGCCTCGGTCAGGCACTCAAAGGACAGGACAGGGTGGGCGGGACCTTGTAAGGGAGGGATTGAACAGTGGGATCAAGGGCAAGGAGGTGGCAGGAAAGGCTGACTTCTCATAGCACCCCAGCCACAGGTCCAGGCAGGAGGTGAAAGAAAGAAATTCCAGCTATGACTGGAGTGATAAAGACAGGAGCAGAGGAGAGGATGACCCCTAAGACGTGTCTAACAGCTCCCAAGAGAATGACGGACGATGACCAAGCGTGCTCAGCACACGGGGCAGCGGCGGGGGGCGGGGGGGCAGATGGGGTGGGAGCAGGGGGTGGGAGAAGTGCATGAGATCAGGGGCCACAGCCAGACACTCGGGGCCAGCAAGCTGGACCCGGGCCTCCCCTCCACTGCCCCAGGATGGCTTGGTCTCACCTCCAGTGGCCTGCCGTCCATCTTCAGTCTCCTGACCTCTTCCAGGTCACTCTGTCCAGCCCCACGGTGAGCCCTCCCTGCTCTTGCCCCTTCTGAAGGAGCCAGAGAAAACAGCTACAGCCTCTGCCCTGAGGTCGTACGAGGGTGCCCAAGGGAGCGAGGGAGCAAAGCCCAGCAAGGGGAGTGGGCGTCGCTTAAACTCGAGAGGTGAAAAATCCAGAATAACACAGACAATAAACCAGACCAACATTCCCACTGTCTGTTCCACGCGACAGGTGTTACCAGAAATAAAGGATTCTATAGCCAAAGAAGTTTCAGAAAAGGCAGAATTAAGCAGGTTTCTATAGCAGGACTTCCCAGAGCTTTTCGTGCGCTCATATGCGTGGCAAGTCTCCAAGGGGGAAGGGACCGTACGCAGCATTTCTCAAACTGGTTTGATCAAGGAACCTTTCATCACAGAGATTTCTCAGCACCAATGGTCTGCGGAACATGCTTTGGAAAACACCAAATAGAACTAAGCGATCCAGTCTCCCAGCTGAGCGTTTCATCTCACGAGGAATTCAGTGATCAGGTGAGAGAGACAGAGACTTCCCACCAAAAAGCAGGCGAGAGGCAGAAGGTGTAGCTCTCTGGGGTCACTTCTCAGCCCTCCCTGCCATCACCGGGACTCTTCCGGAGGATCAAAGGAAATATGTAAAGCCCCTTTCAAACTACAGCGCTACAAACTTCGGGGCCTAAAGAGCAAACTCCCCTAGGGGCAGGGAAGGTGCACTTTATAACGTGATTTGATGTGGAAATCTCGCTTCACAGACAACGTTTAGAAGAACCTGTCTGTTGTAGAAAGCAAGATACACCTACATGAGATAAAGATGAGGCGAGGAAAGAAAAGCAAAGGTGGCGGGTACAGCCAAGGGCAGGAAAGAAGGCTGGCAGGGGCCAGGAGCCCTGGGTCTGGAGCCCGTCTGCCCCTCACCTGCCGTGGGGTCACAGTCAAGTCCCTCCTCTTCTTCTGTACACGAGGGTGGGGAGAGAGACAATCTCTGAGGCCCTCCCAGCCCTCAGGTCAGAACTGAAGTCCCCAACACTGCTTTGGGGGAGCCCAGCCCTAGGTGAGCCCCTGTAAGGCGTCGAGGGGAAGGACAAAACCGGGCCCCGCGCAGAAGCCCCACGGGACTAGCCAGAGAAGCCAAATCTGTGCCCACATGTGAACCTGGCCTGAAACTGGGAGGGAAGCTACAAATCAGCAACCAGGCAAATGCGGAGAGCGCCAGAGAAGCCCCTCCGCCCACGTCTGCGATTTCCAGCTCCACCTGTTCAAGCTTTCGCGTCTGGCTACAGGACAAAACTCTGGCGAAGGTAAAGGGCCACGGAGGGGCCACGTCTCAGCCCGGTTTGCTGGGAGGAGCCCTTTGAGGGAAACAGGTCCCCGGGGTACGAGATGTGGCAGTGGCGGGCTTGACGGATGAGGGAGCAAACGGCGGGCTCTCAGAGTCCGCGGAGCACGCGTGCTCGTGCGGAGGGCTCGGCCCCGCTCGTGCTGCTTTTTCCTATTCTTCACGAGAAGGTTCATTTTCCATTTGCTGCAGGTCCTACAATGAACCATTCAGGAGGCGGAGGGACAGTCACGAAGAGCGCTCCATCTGTCTTTACACAGCAAAGCAGCGGTCTGGACTCGAGCCCTGTGCTGAAGCGTGTTTGTGTGTGGGCACGTGGACGTGCATGCACACCTGTGCACACGCATGCACGAGCGCGTGTGGTAGACGGACCGATTTCGCAGCCCGAGGTTTATAGCAGGAGGGTGAGCGTGTAAAGAGGTCAGGAGACAGGCTGCTATGGTCTGGAGCTTGGTGACCGTGTCTGGGGACGTAGGGGGTGCTGCCAGGGTTTATTACTCTGAAAGCGTGCAGACTCTATCCGGCCACACAGGATGTGACAGGGTCTCCAGGGATGTGGGGACACGCTTCCCTGTACGGCGAGTATGAACGGGAGACTGGGAGAGTGTGCTTGTGGTCCAGGGGTGTATATATCTGTCCCCGCAGCTCCTCGAAGGGTGCCAGATTCGTGGTGTGTAAGAGCCTTCTGTGAATCCATGAGCCGTGAAGGGGGTGTGCGAAGGTGCATACGCGTGCGTGCACACACATGCATATTTGAGGGCGTGGGTGACAGGCAGCAGCCTAGGATTCTGCGTCCACCTCTATACCGACTCACCCCTGAATGGGAGGGGTGGACCAGACTGCTGGAGCCCTGCAGCCTGATCCCACGAAATGGGGGTGGAGGCGGGGGAATGCCCAGCCCCTGTCATAAGAGCCTCCCCTAGCAGCGAGAACCCCAGCCGTCCCAGGGAGGAGCAGAGCTCTGGGAGATTTCCTCAACTGCCCATGAAATGCTCGGCGCAAACACGGCCCGCATCCACTCAGTCCCAGCAAAGGGGACTGGGAATGGGGGGTAAGGGGTTGACATTTCGGAGCCACAGTCCTGGCCCAAGACCTGGGATCGGCTCCCCCAGCACCACATCCAGCTCCTGGCGGTGTCTGATGGGCAAGTGGCCCAGTTCCAGGCCGGTTTCCTGGCTACAGGGCATTAACCCCACGCCAGCCAGGAGAGCAGACCTGGCTCCCGGAGCTGAGTACCTGCACCTCCCACACGCTGGACCACCTGCCTCGGGAGCTGGAGAAGGTTCCAAGCTGTAAAAGAAGGCTCAACTACAAGCATCCTGAGCTCCCCTCCAACCGGCCCTCAGTTGAGGCTGTGACGGAGAGGGTGTCCTCCAGTGGACACTTCTCTTCAACTACACTTCCTTCTCTCTCTCTCTCTCTCTCTCTCTCTCAGTCACAAAGACTTTAATTGAGTCTCCATAGGGAGATGCAGCTCCATCTAATTCAGCTCTTAATTAACCCAGCACACCCCAAAGAGGCTGCAGAACTACTCATAAATTAAATATGAAAAGCATTATTTATCTAGGAACAGCCTTCTAACGGCTCTGACTCTGACGTTTATGGTTACTAATGAAGATGTATTTGGAGGGAGAGAAGGTGGGGAGGAGGGACACGACTGCCCTGGGAGAAAGCGAAGCCCAGGGGCCCCGTGAGGGTCTTTCAGGGCATGGGGAGAGGAGCCAGCTCAGCCCAAGGGAATGTGCCCCACCCCCAGGCTCAGCTTCTCCAGATTTCAGGGGGGGGGGAGGATCAGGACAGGCTCAGGGGTCCTGTGGGGCTGCTGGGACCGAGCCCTCTTCCACTAGCTGCCAGACCACTCTTGCTGCCCCATTTTTCACTCCCAGCCTAATGACCTTGACCTTGGCTCAACCTGAACCACCGCTGAGCCTCTCTACTCCTTGTTCCAACCCTGTCTCCATCCTATCCCTTCAGGCAGACCCCTGGGTGCTGGGCCCCTGGAATTGGCTGGCGGAGGCCACATCTCTGGTATGTGAGTCCCCCCTTCTCCTTCCATATGGCCACAGGTAACTATCCGGGGCCTCTCCCCTTGGCTTTCAAGGAGCAAAGTGATGCCTCTTTCTCTGTGTATTTGCGTAGAGCCCAAAGGAGGAGCCGAAAGTCATCCGGAGCTCAGAGGGTCTGGAACAGGGAGCTGTACTTTGGGTGCTGCCTCTCTGCCGTCGCCCCCAACCCATAAATCACAGAAGAGTGAGCCTTGGGCATCACGCCTTGCTCATCTCTATGACCCAAGTCCCAATGCCTGGCATGTAAGTGCCACAAATGTTTTACGGCATTGTTGTTTCTCAAGAGCAGAGGAGGGGAAAGAAGAAAGAGCAACTGAAACCGAGACAAACAAGTGAGAAATATTGTAATGACCCTTGCTGTTGTGATCACATCAATTCTTCCAGAAAGGCAGCTCTGGGAATTCTCTTCCATCTCAGGCACCGCCCCCCTTCTCCCAGAAGAGCCCCACCCCCCACACAGTCTCCATGGTCCCAATTCAGTCCAGGAGTAGAAATCCAACTTCTCATTCTTGGAAAACAGCCAGAAAGAGAGTTCCAGTTTGGGATTTGCTCCCTCTGGAGTGTTATCTTCATCCTCCTTACCGATGAGTCTGTCTTCCTTTCAGCCCCTGTGGCCTCCAGAGGAGGAGGAGGGACGGCAATTGCTCAGCTCTGCCAGATTAACAGGTTAAGATCCCTTCAGTCCATACCCAGCTGCTAATTTAAAGGGCAACTGCTGTGCCAGCTGCAACAATAGACACCATGAGGAACACCACATGTAGCTTCTGTTCTCGAAGCTTCCAGATCAATCAAGGAGAACTTCTGGGAAAGAAGAAAAGCCCACCGATAAGTCCCACGGTTGTCCGTGATGCGGGTTCTCTTTCCCTGCAACGAGTCAGGATACCCAACTTTGTTTGCTGGGGACAGGGTATTAACTCAAATAGAGGTTCCAATGAGATTCAGCTGAAGCACTCACTGCCTTGGCCCAGGATCCCGGACTCCATAATAGGGCATACCGCTAGGACTCCTGGTCTCACCCCAGGTGAGGTCCCACTTAAGCAACCTCGGTGTGACCTGCACACCAGGAGGCCCGGGGTGCTGGGATTCTAAAATAGCTGGACAAAGACAGCCTTGGAGCCTTAAAAGACCTTATCAAGTACTGTTAACAACTAACACAGCAGGAAAATGCCAAGCTGTTGGTCACCGGCTTTGCGTTTCCCAACTACAAAGACAGACGTCACCAAACCACTGGGCAACTAATCTATTCCATCAGAAGACGTCCCATTGAGGGTTCTTATGAAACCTCAAGAAAAAGCTGCCTGCAGAAAAGGGAGAGCTTCTGCCTAGACGACAGATGGGCTGCGGACCAGGGAAGTGGTGAATTTCCACCTGAGACACCGAGAGATTAATTCTGATTCTTCAGCGCCATTTTTCTTGCCCTCTACCCCTAACCTCGTCTGGGACTATACTTTGACACTCTCTACTAACTAACTAACTAACTAAGTAAGTAAGCAAAAGACATCTCAACAAGGCCTCCCTATCTAAATCCTCTTACTTTTGACCCCCTGAGGTCTTCTGCCCCTGAAGAAAAAAATAAAACTCTCTCGTGTGGTCCTCAGCCCGTAATTCCTGCTGATGATAGATAACAATTAGTAACTGTTCCTTTAAATACTACAGAAGGTAGATTTTCTTCTACAAGTCCTTCCAATACTCATATAATTAATCCCAAACTTAGATTTTTTTTTTTTTTTTAATCAGACCTTGACCCCGACCAGGAATACCCTTCTGTTTAGGTCATTACAACACCATCAGAAATGGAAACTAGTATCGGGCATGTTTTTGCTGCAACAGTTTGTTCTCTCCAGAGACACTCCATCCTGCTTTGCAAAAGCTGTTTAACTCCACTCAGGAAAGCTTCCCACCCTGAGGGCAAAAAAAAAAATACGTGGCTGTCTCCCGTTGGGGTAAAAGGCATTGCCAATATGGTCCGTGCCCCACTGGGACATTACTTTTTATGTGGACATCAGGCTTATACCACCTGCCACACACTAAGTTTTCTTGTTTCCAGACAAATTTTAGAGGCTTTCAGATGTTTAAAATCACCAGCCTCCCAGAGGATCATGTTCCCCGAAAAGAAATGTCCAGAAACTTCCAAAGACAGACGAACACAAACTACCTGGGAGAACTGCCGTAAGAGACAACAGACTCGCTCTCCTCACGTACTGTGCGCACCGCAATCCCCACAGTAGGGATGGTTCAGCTGGAAAAGATGGTCTGAAACCTACCCTGACCCCACTGGGTGTCATCAGTTATACACCCACTGCTCTGGAAACCAAAGCAACCATTTTAAACTTAAAGGTATTAGCCACAATTGCCATGGTCATCACACAGCCCTCAATTTCTCCTTTGATAGCCCAGGGGAATCTACACTACAGCAAACCCTCTGGCTGCACCTATATAAACACTACCGGCTCAAGTAGAACTCTCTAGAAGTAGGTTAAAAGAAAAAGTCACCCAGATACCTAGAAAAAAAAAAAACTGTTGGGTTTGGGACACATTTGCATTGCCTGGATTTGATAATCCAGGCCCCCTGTCCTCGGGGCCAATTACAAGAGCCAACAGCAAGTTATGTTTCCAGTCGCTGCCTGTCGCACAGCTGCCCAGTGTATTCTGTGCAGTCTTCAAAGCTCCTATGCAGTCTTTGTCACATCAGAAGATTAAGAAACTCTCCCTGCCACCAAGGAGTAGGAGAGACCAACTCTTGTCCAACCACAGAGTACATTCTCTAAACAGCCTCCTAATCAGCAAAATCTTGGCAATGGTGAAGACCTGAAGATCATAGAGGAGTGTCTCACAAACTTCCTTTGCCCTTGGTCAAAAGAGAGGACTAAGGAAGGGCAGAGCAGCCCCTGACGGCTCCTGTCTTGGCAACATCACTTAGCCCTTTGTATTCTCCAAGCCACAGCAGTGACCAGACATCCTCCTGTGGCTGATACGAGTGAGTGCTGCGTCTACCCCAATTATGGTCCGAATCTCACTTCATTCCCCCTGCCTTCTAGATCAGGTTTAATAAGACACCAATCATAGAATTAACGTCTCTTCTGACAGCATCGAATGCAAAGCAAAGCGCCCCCCCACCCCGCTCCGTGAACCCTCCTCCCCACATCTCTTAAACAAGCCCAAATCCTATAATAAGTCCTTTCTAACATCTTCTTACTGAAACTGCCCTGATTCCCCATAAGGCGCATCTCTCCTTTGCGGCAGAGTGAGTCAATAAACCAAGTTGGTCCCACCAGAGGTGTGCTTCTGGTGACCTTTGGCTGGAGGACAGGGACACTGTCAGTGTATAAATAAGCAACTGACAAGAGACAGAAGCCGGTACAAGCTATAAGACACAGCTTCGCCCAAGGGGAAATGTTACTGATATAGAGAGGAGTCCTTAAGTACTGTGTATGAAAAAGGTATCTCGTAAGCATTTCTGGATACGATCACTCATGCTGGGGCAGGAGGAAGTTGCGTTTTGTCTTGTTTTGTTTCGTTTTGTTTTGTTTTGTTTTGTTTTGTTTTGTTTAGAAGTAGGAGACGAGACTGAGCTACCTGAGCACAATCCAGACCGCCAAGAAAACATGTCTTGATCAGCAAGATAATTAGGGAACTAGAAATGAGGAAGAGGAAGACATTGTCAGCGTTGACATTCTTGGCAGTGAGTGAGAGGGAGCGGGAGGGAGCCTAGGGCAGTGCTTGGAAGGAATCTGGACAGAGGGCAATGCCTGGGATGCCTTGGGGAAGGGCTGGGGTCATACGGAAGATGCGTACATGGAGCCCGAGGGCTCAGGGAGTTCAGGGCCAAGCAGGACTGCCTTCTGCTCTCCTCCTGGTCTGACCAGTCCCCTCGGATCCGCTAGCTCGTCTTGCAGATGAGCGTGACAGCCCATCGGCCTCCTCGGCTGCCCCTCTGCCCCTGGCTGCTGCCAGAGAGGGGACACTCCACCGGCACAGGGACCGACAGGGAGTGAGGCTGCAGGGCTCCGCGCTTGAGAAGCAGGAGGTAACAAGGTTACCAGAAGCATGCAGGGGCACAGAGGAGAGAGCACGTTTGAAAAGAACGGAAAAAACCGTTATCACGATGACAGCACACAGTTGAACACATTTGGGGGGTGCGGCCGGGGGGGGGGGGGCGGGAATAATGCCTCCCGCGGTGTCAAGAGAACAAGTCAAAATCAACCAGACAAAAAGTTCTCCTCTGCGGAAAGAGCCAAGACACCGCACAACTCACTGACCACCCAAGTGCCACCAGGCACTTGACCCAGCGAGACCCCCTTGCTGACCTGCCCACCTCATGTTTCATCTGGTTTTCATCTTCACCTTGACAAACACTAAAAATGCTGCAAATCCTACAGCATTCCTGCATGTGATCGTCGAATGACCTTGAAGCAGAAGGCGCTCTCGTTTTTTACAAGCGGTTGTCTCACAAATGGGGAAACTGAGGCCTAGCGACGCGAGCGCACGGGCGACATCTGGAATGTCCAGTCCGGGCTCTCTAACTCCAGATCCCCCCATTTGTGTGTCTGTTCCTATACCACCAGCTCCACTACAGGTTCCAAAACCTGCAGGGCCTAGATGGGGACATGCTCCCCTTCTCTCTGCCATGTTATAACACGGTTGGAAACAACTGGTTTAAAAAACGAACAAACAAACAAACAAAAAAAACACGGGTTAAAGCCTAGGTAAGCAGTCTACAGTGTGTCCAACGCCTTTGCTATTAAGAAACATGTCAGAGGCTGTGCCCAGCTTACAACGACCTAGACTATTATAGTCCAGGACCCTGGCCGCCTCTTTCCCTTCCTATAACATGCATTATGGATACGTAATTACGGTAATCAAGAAACTAAATCATTGGGTGGGCCAGAACCCTTCTCCAGGGATTCTGAGAGTTCTGTTCATTCACGCCTTACAGGCATTTAAAGCCTTCATTAAAGCCACACGCCAGCCCGGATTTTTCTCACACCGCAGCACTATTTCAGGTGCCTTTGACAGCCAGTGACCACCTAGGTTCTAGAATGTCTTTTCCAACGCGCTCAGACTACGGCAGGGTGCTGAGGCATCCCTTTGAAATTCCCGACTCTTGTGGCGGTGGATGGCCGGGGAACCATTGTGTTTTTCGTCCCCAGATTGTCTTTCGGGAGGCATCTCACCGACCTCAGGTTGCATTTCTACATGGTTGTTTCAAAAGCTCAAACTTGTCCTTTTTATTGCTGTGCCTAGGGCCAGACAGAGCTAAAGGGCTGTGGGGACTTTCTGTTAAAGTCACCTTTTAAAGTTGAGTTTGGGCCTCACTCTTCGAAGAAGGAAGATAGAATGCTACCTTCATGGCATCACCAGGTGAGCAACGTCAGAGTTATCCAACCCCCAGCTTCCTGTGACCCTGCCTAACACGGACTCCTACCCACTTAATAGGATGAGGCCTGTCTCTTTTTCAAGAAGGCGGCCCTCAGATGCAAAGTCACCAGTGGGTAGATTCAACCTCCAGATCCAGCCAGCGCACAGTCGTGGGCCCCGTGCGATGCCAGCAGCCATTTCTCTTCTTAACCTTGGCTGAAGCATGTCCTTTGACCGAACCTCCATTTTCCCCGTCTGTGTAATGGGAGAGGAATTGGTCCACATGGTCCCCAGCTTCCCTTCTGTCTCTACGACACTACGACTTGGATTAGGAGGTAGGACGAGAGGCTCCAAAGAGGAGGCAGCTCTGCAGAGCCTTTCTGTCAGACTGACTCCTGCCATCGGGCCCCTCCTGGCCCCTCCCTGCCCCCAGCTGAAGGTGGTTCAAACCGTCATCATGTCTGGCCTCGATGACTAGAGTGGGCCACTAAGAAGCCTGGACTGGATGAACTTCCAGAACCCCCACCCGACACCCAACTGAAGACGCCCCTTCACGAGCTCCCACTGCCTTCAGAACCTGAGCTCTGGGGAAGGAAGACGCGCCCTTAAGAATGTGGTCCCTCCTCGCCTCTTTGGGTTCATTGTTTGCCACGGTCATTTAGAAGCCATGCTCCAGACATCTGCCATTCCTTTTTGATGCCCTCCCTCTCTCTCTCACCCCCTCCCCCCATGCCTCTGAATATTCCATTGGGCTACCAAGCCCCCGCCCCTTGCCTGCTGCCCCACCTGGGCAGTCCCCATGCATTTTTCCAGGTGAGCCCTGCTCCAACATCTCCCCTTCGAGACTTCCGTCAACACCACCACACGCCTCAGCCTCCACCACCCTTCCCGTCCCGCGCGCCCCCTTGCAGGGCACCGGTCAACACGCTACTTTCTAATTCGCGGCGTGCCTGTCATCGTTTCGAGATGAGACCTACTCCTCGAGCACAAGGAGGCATTTTTCGCAGAGCACCCTGCCTGGCACCCAGGAAAGACTCGATACGTGTTTGTCAAGGCAACGAATGAGAAAATGAATCAATAGGTTTCCAACTTCCCCGGCAACCTCGAAGAGACAATTATAGATTACAGAGTAGAAAGGCGCCAAACCAGTGAGACAGACAGTAAGTGTTTCAGAAGTTCAGGGTCAGGCACCGTGAACCAGAACAGGTTATTTTTGTTTTGCTTTCGCAAGGAATCGAAAACGTTTTGGTGTGCGTGGGGGAGTGGGGGGAGGTTCATCATAAAAGCAGGGCTTTGAGAAGAACCTGATAGTGGTGCACAGGATAGATTTGCAGAGTAAACTCAGAAGCAGTCGGAAGGTCCCTTATTGCACCAACACACGTCCCGGGTGAGAAAAAGCTTTTGAGGGTCTCTCGGGCACTAGGCTCCTGACCCCACCCTCACTCTACACCTTGACCTCCCTCCCATCTTCCCGTTATCCCCTCCGCATGCCTCCCCACCAGAGCCCCAAGGCACGAGCCTTACAGGGGTAGGGAGAGTGTGGCACAAGGCTAAAGCTGGAGGCCTTGGCTCAAGACTGGCATGTCAGAAGGAAAATCTCCAAGTCCTTTTTTTCCTTTTCTTTTTCCTCTTTAAGCCCCTGATCAGGAGGTGAGACTCCTGGGAGAAAGCATCTCACCTTTCCAACCAATCCGAGCCAGTCGCCGGAGCCCCTCACACGCGAGCTCCCAAAGCCTACCTCCAAGCTTGCGTGTGGGGCCCGTCTTCTTCGGGAAGGAGAAAGGGGGCCCGAGCTTCCCTCTTAGTACTACTTGTTCTGTTCAAATGTTTTCAGTGGAAGAAACGAAGCCCCATAGAGGTCAAATGACCTGCCCAAGGTCACACGGCTAGTTAGTAGCCAAGAGCAGTCTTCAAACCCAAATCACCTGTTAGGGCTCTTTGTCGGAACTCAACTCAGAACGGGAGGACGAGCTGACTTCTCTGGTTGCTGTGGGGTCCGCCCCAGGCCCAGGCTCCCCCTGCCCCCCGCCTGGCCCCAGCCACCCCTAACAAGTTCTCCTGCCCCTAGGGATGGTAGGAGCAGGGCGTTTGTTACCTCCTTGCTGCCCTAGTAAGGTACTGACTGAGTGACCAAGGCTCTTCTGGAAGGTGAGCAAGAGGCTCCAAATAGCCAAGAGGAAAATGTCACTGTCCCCTTCTCCACAGACATCTGCACAGCTGCCTGGGACCGCGGACAGGAGGGAGGAAGTGAGCAGCCCAGCTCTTTACCACTGAGGCCCACTCTCCCTCGCTCATGCATATTCCACCTAGAGACTGTGGATTCCCAGGGCGTGAAGCATGAGGCATGAATTTTCTAGAGTTCCCAGTGAACCACTGAGGATGAATTGGGGCGAGAAGCAGTGGGGGAGGGGTGGACGTCTCAGGCAGAGAAGAAAGTTGCTTTTGATCTCAGAGTCACAAGCAGCGCCGGGTGGGGATGGGGGTGGGGGTGGGGGCAACACCTGTTCCAGGCCACCTGTTCTCGTCACCACCAATAAACAAGAGAGACCAAGATCTCTCTTCAGATTCTATTAAAAAGTCATTCAGCAAAGGCTGGGTGGCACTCGTCCTTTACCAGGTACTACCAGGCGGTTCAAAGAAGTCTAACATCGCTGGAACCCCTCCGCTATAGCCCAATGCCCCAGCGTATGGGCGTCTACAATCGGTCCCTAAAGTAGCCATCACCCCCCTGGCCCGTCCTCCATGATAATTTAAAAAACGCTCACACTTGATCCATCTTACACGCAAGACGAAGGTCTCGAAGCCCTTTTAATCCTATCTTTTCCCTACCGAAATCCCTTGAGAGATTTCTCAGGAGTGGGTTTGGAGTCTAGTAACTAGCTGTGTGACCTTGGGCAAGTCACTTGACCTCCACGGGACTTAGTCTGACCTCTCTGAGCCTCCCACAGAACAAAGCCTCAACTCCTCAGCCCCGCAGCCCGGGCTTCCCCGGGCAGGTCCCTCCAGTGCCTCCACGCTGCCCCCCCTCCCCAACACTCTGCCCTAAGCCCCGTCATTGTCGGTCCATCTCTGACAGCACTTACCCCATTCTAAGTCACACTCAAGTCACTTGGTCCTGGTCTGTCCTCACAGTGTATCTCCAAACTCCTTGGGGGCAGAGCAGGAAACCCAGGGTCAACAAACGTTGACCATGAGATGTTGAATAAACACCCATCATTCCTTCCAATCAGCTGCCTGCTGCCCTCCCCCAAAGAGTCTGTCTGACACTACAGATTCCAGAAGCAGGCTTCTCAAATGTGGTCCATGGACCACTGGCCGCAGAAATACCCAGCAAGCTCGTTAAAGATGCAGGTTTCCAGACTCCACCCCAGACCTGTGGAATCAGAACCCCTGGGCAGCTCTAATTCCAGGGGGCTCCCATGTTCTGGCCTCGAACTCCACAGACTCTGGAGCAGGGGCCCTTTGGCAACAAAGAGTATTGCGACGGCTCCCCTGAGCAGCCTGGGGTGAAGACGGGTGGGGGCGTGGGGAGCCATAACAATACATGCTAACCGTCCCTGCCAGTCCTTGGCACTCATCTCCAACTTCCTGTGAGCACATCACGATGCCAGAGGAGCCACGGTCCATCCTGGCCGCACCCCCACAACCTGCCACTTCCCTTTTGGCCTCTCCTCCTGCCTACCCGCATGCTAAGGTGCCTTATAAAACCGACGTGAGGAGCATTTTCAGTGGCCCACTTTACCTAATTGAACCTCTGCTTGTTACCCAGGCAGCCTCCTTCCAACCCGAGGCCTCCGACCCGCAGTGCCCCATGGCACCTCTGATGCCAAGGGTCTGCGGTTGTGGGGGGAGGGCACCATCAAGGGACTAAGAACCCAAAGGCCTAGAGCAGCAAAAGCCCCAGGGCTGACTGGGCATCTCTGGGGAAGTCATATCCCCATCTTCTTCTCTGAAGACCACAGAATTTGGACAGATAACCTTAGGGAAACCTCTGGGTCTAAGAGTCTGGAATTAGGAGAACTTCACTCTCTGATGCAGCAGTTCAGGACAGAGGGCTGCAGGGTGAAAGGAGCTCCAGCCACAAGGGCAAGGGCAAGGCCCCGGGGGAATCAGTCACCTTGAAGGTGGCTATTGGGTCTCAGTTTCACATAGAGCTGGAAAAACCTGAGGGTATTTCCACAAGAAGCAAGCACTCAGCCAGAGTAGGGAAGTCACAGCAAACGCTCACACATTTACTCCGGGGCAGGAAACACCGTTCCGAGCACCCTGCACACATTAGCTCGTTTAATCTCTTCACGCATCCAATAGGTAGGTACTATTATCCCCATTTTACAGATGAGGAAACAGGTGCAGGGAGGCGAAATAATTTGCCCGCAGAGCTGGCAGGGTGGCGGAGCCAGGACTCGAACTCAAGCCGAGGGCATGAAACCACGCTCTCGGCCGCAGTTGTCTCAACCCCGTCCCCTCGGAGAAGACACCCTCCCAGACCGTGCGGTTCACCCCACCCTGCCCTCCCACAGGGCAAGCAATACTACTTCTATGGAAGGCACATGGAGACTGTCATTTCTCCGAGGTCCAGAATCAAGTGGTGTGGCCTTTGTTCGATGAGACTGAACGTGGACTGGCACATGTTTCCGGGACAGATACCGTAGGGCCTCAGCCCTTGGCAACATCGTCACGTGCGGAAGAAGCTTTTTGGTGTTCTCCCCTTTCCTCCCTTCCTCTCTCTTCGTGGACCCTGCTCTCACCTCCTCTCTCCCACCCACCTGCCCTGGGTGTAAAGAGCACTGCGTTCAGAAAGTCACCTGTTGTGACCTTAATTCTCCTGGCTTCTCTGAGCGTGTTTTTCCCAACCGGATCGAGAGGCACTACCGTGGAATGACCTGCGTGTGGGCCTGAGAAGCCACCTGGGTCCACCTGTGAGACCGTGTCCCTCAAGCTCTGGCTTCCCCACGTGTGAAGTGGGGCTCGGGTGGGTCACCGGAAGGACTCAAGGTGACACCCAGAAAGCCCCCGGGGCCCCCCCACCCCCGCCAGAGCACCTTGGCTCGTGCCTTGGCCCATACCACCTGGAATGCCTGTTCTCATACCTCTTCAACTCAAACCCCTGCTCCTGCTTCAGGCCCTACTGTAATCCAGATGCTTTCTCAACAGAAGAAACTCCCCCCCTCCCCCATCAAGCTGGAAAGAACCACCCGCTCCCACGAACCCCCATGGTTATCTCATGGTTCTACCTGAGGAATCTGTGTGCCTCCCACTCCCCCATCCAACTGTCTGCTTCTTCAAGAGAAACCAGGTCATACACTTTTCCTAAACCTGCTCATAATCTAGCCCGGGGCCTGGATGCAGAGTAGTCACTCCATATATGTTTGATGAATGAATGGGAAAGAGCAAAAGAATAGCCCCAGAAATAGGAAAACAGCAACGTTTTATTTCCCTGATGAACCCGGACCCAGCGTTTCTCTGCACCAAGGACTCCTGACTCCCAGACCCTTCCACAGCGCCCCGGGACAGGGCGGTGTCCTTCCTGCCCTTTAGATCTGGACCCCAAGCCTCTTGCTAACAATGTATATATCTCTCTCCCCAGTAGACAATAAGCCCCTCCCGGTTGACCTGTAACCCAGGGTCCGCTAGAGGCAACTGTGGGGCTTTGCTCCATCGGCAGCTCCTCAGGAGGACCGGGAAAGAGCCTCCCCCTGCAGCATGGGATGCGAGTGAAGACTGTGGCCTTTGCCTCACTGTGGTCCATCAGTTCAGCTACACAGAAGACTTTTGGGCCTGGTCAGGGCCCGAGGCAGATGGGTCATGGTTAATATAACCAACCCACCTTAAACAGAATGAGAGCCAAGAGAACCGACCTCAACCAAAAGTCAAAAAGCTTTTGATTTTGTTGGGTTGGGTTTTTTGGGGTGGGGGTGAGGGGTGGGGGGCCATAGTTGGTGCTCTAAGAACCCCCTCTCCAAAGGGTCTCCTTGGCTCCTTGCCGAAGGAAGGACAGGTCACAGGAAAGCACTGGATACTCTTGGCAGTCTTGTCCAGAGCTAGACTTGTAGGTGGCTGTCTAGATTAGCATTTACCTTCCGTTAGGTAGAAACACTTCCCAGGCAAAAATGAATGGAGGGAATAATTATCCAAAATACAGAGAGTCATGTACTACGAGGCTCATCACAGTGTAATTTACGGTGATGAAAAACTGTAAAAATGTACTAACTGCCTGCTAAAAGTTGGATGATCGAATAAACAGTGCCAACTCCTTAGGATAGGTTATTATTGATAATCTGTTTGAGGAACATTTAATGGCAGAGGGAAATGCACACGCTATTAAGAGAAAAGGCTTGATGCACTACCATATACACAGTATAGACAAGCCTCACGGTGTAAAACACCAGATCAGGGAAAGGAAGCCAGATCAAAGTGCGGTGTTGTCCCTGCACAGGGAGCTTCTGCATTTGTTCTCTTAGGCATTTTTTTTTTGTGTGAGAGCTTTCCCAAGTTTCCTATAACCACTTTACATTCCTTTTATAACATGGAAACCATATAAAAAGGAAGCCAAGGAGAGAAGTAGGGAAGGGAGGGTCCTTGTTAGAGGGAAGAAGGGGCAGAGGGAGGCCGAACGGAGTGCCGTGATGAGAAATAACCAGGGTGCCTTCATGACCCCACTCGGCTGGTGGAGGTGGAGGTGGAGGTGGGGGGGGACTAGACTACCAAGCCGAGCATAAGGACGTGCTGAATCACAGGTGAGGGCGGGAAGATGGTAGCCAGGGCCTATTCCCAAGTCTAGAGGGAAGCTGAAGGGAGAGGGCAACAGGAGAAGATTCAGACCCCACTTCTGCAGCATTTGTGCCCCAGCATCTATTCCTCTTTGTGACATGCTAGGACAAGAATGCCATCCGTCACCAAGACCCAGTGCCCAGCTGCGCAGAGCACATCCCTAAGGAGAAGCTCTTCACACACTCATACACACACACACGTGCACACGCAGCCGTTTTACAGCCAGGTGGTCTCATCTCTAGACCCTCCTCCTCAGGCTGCAAAAGGGGGAATTGGCTGGGCAGTTAAGGGAGCTTGCTGTCTGGGAAGTAAGCAGCTTCCGGTCCAGAAAGTTCGCAACCTCGTCTCTCCCTCTCTCCTCCTCCGCCCGAGTCTCCACCCTCAGGTCCTTGGGTCTGGTTTCTTTTTTTTTTCTGCCCTGGGTCCAGTTCCCAGCAGACCATTCCTGGTCTAGTGGATCTGCTATCTCTCAGCACCACCTGCTGCCCATTCTGGCCTCCACCAGTGTCCCCTTTCAATTTCTAGAGTCTCCAGGGCCTGACTCCTTATCACGCTGTGTGCATCCAGTGCCTGTCTTTGGAAAGTAGGAACTGAAGAGACAGAGTGTATAGACTTTGCCCTTCTCTCTAGCCTTTTTCTAAAAACCCCAAAACGGTTACAGTCAGAAGAAACCCCAGTAGACATCTAGGCCAGCCCTCTTTGCCTGCCCCCCACCTCCAGCCCTTCTCCCCCCCCCCCCCCACCAAGATCCTAGGGCAGAGATAGCAACCACAGCCCTCCTCCTGCCCCCGCAGGATCCAGCCTGCTCTTTCTACACAAGATCCAAGGTCCAGAGTGCTCCGGGAGGGCACACAGGACCATCCACTCTGTGCAGGTAAGTCACAAGGATGGCCACAGAGGGTTAAATAGTCCTAGAGCCCAGGATGAGACTCAAGTTGCCAACCTGACCCATAAGCCAGCCCCCTCTGGACATGCCTCCATCCCCAAGTCACCAGAGCCACCTGAAGCTCTCATCCTCTCCCATTACTTCCCTTTGAAGTCCATCACCCTTCCCAAAGGAATAAGAAAGCTTAACTCCAATTCTAACTTAACTCTCCTGGCTGGCACTAAAGGATAGTCGCACTACAAATGTTTGAGCGTCCTAGAAAATCCCCAAACTCCAAACAATCACAAATGGCATAAGTGCACCTACTCTAAGGCAGGGTTGTTGCTGCCTGGCCTTTGCATCCTCTTGCTCAGGAGACCACCTAGCATCCCACAATAGGAGTAGGAGTCCCAAGGAAGGAGAGATGTCCCAGAGAGGAGAGGGGCTCAGGGGTCTTCCTATCAGCACGCATTCCATCCTTCCACCCCTCCACCCCCATGCGGACACTGGTTCCTCCCCACCTTTCCTCTGCTTTGTCCTCAGTTGGCCCCAGAGGAGCCACATCACTGATGGGACCTTAGTCCAAGTGGCGCAGTGAACCCAATGAGAAGACGAAGCTATGTTTCCTGGGCTCTCCGGCCTGGGTGTGGCTGCAGGAGTGACAGCCCTGGCGTCACTGAGACAAGCTGTCACTATAGTTAAACCCAGGCCCTGCCATCCCTCACTGACAACCCAGCAGTTTAAGATTAATGACTGAGAAGAACAGGCCTACCAAACTCCAATGGATCGCCTGGAATTTGAAATGCCTATCCTACTCTCAAGTCCCCCCAGGCCTGGTAAAAATTAGGAGGAGAGGATAAAGAGAAGGAAGATGGGCAAGATGGAAAATAGGGCCGTGGGTTCCCAAAGCAAGGTCGCCGTCCGTAATGTCACATCTGCTGGCAGTGTGCGTCCCGGGGCTCAGAGGGCAGCTTCCTCTCTCCCCACCCTCAGGGATGC
Organism: Neofelis nebulosa; assembly: GCF_028018385.1. Classification (NCBI taxonomy): domain Eukaryota; kingdom Metazoa; phylum Chordata; class Mammalia; order Carnivora; family Felidae; genus Neofelis; species Neofelis nebulosa. The sequence continues at coordinate 98,000,633 of NC_080791.1, forward strand.
AGCGGCGTGGAAAGCAGAAAGAGCTTTAGGTCTGGACATCCTGGACTCTCATCCCAATTCCATTGCTTCCTAGCTGTGTGATCTTGAGCAAATTACTTAAATTCTCTAAGCCTCCATTTTGCCATCTGTAAACGGGAGGGATTGACACCTGAAAGCATTACGTGAAAGCTAAAAGAGAGAAGATGTAAGTCGAACCCTGAAACGCTTTCTGGCTTGTAGCAGATGTCTAGTACAAAGTAGTTAGTTCTGGGGCGCCTGGGTGGCTCAGTCAGTTAAGCATCCGACTTCAGCTCAGGTCATGATCTCACAGTCCGTGGGTTCAAGCCCCGCATCGGGCTCTGTGCTGACAGCTCAGAGCCTGGAGCCTACTTCCGATTCTGTGTCTCCCTCTCTCTCTGACCCTCCCCCACTCACGTTCTGTCAATCTCTGTCTCTCAAAAATATATCAACATTAAAAAAAAATCTTTATTTCAAAAAAAAAAGTAGTTAGGTCTCCTTAAATTGCATAAAAATACAGGATCTTCTCGGGCCACAGATCTTGGTTCCCTTTATTTCAAATAATCATTCTTACAGACAAAGGGGTTATGAGGACAGTTCACTCAGTCCGTTTATTCAACGATTATTCCTGAGTGCCCCCTACGTGTCATGACATGGAATAACGGTGAACAAAAGGAGGTAACTGCTTTCATTCTCACTGCAGAGGGGAGCAGAGGAGAGACAGCAAACAGGTGGAAACACTAAGCAGGGATAAGTGCTATTAAAATAATTAATAATAATAATAATAATAATAGAGGCGCCCGGGGGCCTCAGTTGGTTAAGCATCCTATTTCAGCTCAAGTCATGATCTCACGGTTCGTGAGTTCAAGCCCCGGGTTGGGCTCTGTGCTGATAACTCAGAGCCTGGAGCCTATTTCGGATTCTGTGCCTCCCTCTCTCTCTGCCCCTCCTCAACTTGTGCTCTGCCTCTCTCTCTCTCAGAAATAAACATTAAAAAAAATAATAAAATAAAATAAAATAAAGCACAGCGTGGAGAGAGACAATGGCTGGTTTACGTAGAATGGTTAGGGAAGGCATCACACTCCACTGAGACATCTATAAGCATCTGAAGAAGTGAAGTGGTCAGTTGTGTGGCTACCTGGGAGAGAAGCACTCCATGGGGTGGTGGGGGCAGGGGGAACAGTGAGTACAAAGGCCCTGGGGCAGTAGCATATCCAGGTTAAGGGAAGCACACACCAACTCCTAATGGAATTAGTTCAGAAGAAGGAGCACCTCTATCTACCGGGCAAAACAATGAAAGGTTCCCGGAGACCAAGGCATGGAGATTGACCTTCAAGCATGGCTGGTATTTTGACAGCCACAGATGGGAGAAGGAGAGATTTCCAAGCAGAGAGCTTCCACCTTTCATGTTTTGGGAGTCTAGCTCCATCCCCTGCCCTGGTGTTCACAGGAAAGGAAACCGAAGCCCACAGAAGGGCTTGCTGAAGTGACACCACTGGTTAGTAGTGAAGTCAGAACAAGAACCTGTCCTCTTGACTCCTGGTCAAGGGCTTTATCACCAGACTTGGCCTTATTGTTCGGAATATGTACAAGCCAGCTCCCCCAGGGAGGCTCTCTGGGGCAGAAGTCCACTTCCTACCGGTCTTGGTACTCTCACGGCCCCTAGCCCGGGCGTAAGGGGACCGCTGGGGAATTTTGACTGACCCCTGCTCCGTCTTCATCGGTATGTTTTGGGCATACCAGCCGCCAGGGCAGCCGGGCGCCGTATTGCAACTCTGCAGAAGTGCCACACATGGTGATTAATACCCTATCTCCTAGCAAGTAATTATAATTAATGCAGAATATCAAATCAGGAAATCAGGCATTATTAGGAGGAATTAGCTATTTATTTTCATTGTACGCTCTGCTCCCCCAGCCCACCTCCCACGTCTCCTGCTCCCTCCTGGTGTCTCAGACCCAGGTGGAGAAGAGGAAGAATTCAGCTAAACAGGAGAACTCATTCCCTAAGTGCATTCTGGGCTCTGAGTTAGGTCGCAGGGAGACGAGCGTCACCACAGCTCCTGTGCTCAGGGAGCCTACAGTCTAGTGAAAGCCACAAAGCTCAGGCAGTTGCAGCAATGGGAGTAAATGTGAGCCACCAAGGCAGGGAGCCCAGGAGAAGGAGCGTGGAGCTCCGCCCGAGAGAGCCAACGAGGGCTTCCAGAGGAGGTAACATTTGAGCTGGGCCTGGAAGGAGCGGCAGCCGTTTGCAAGGTGAGCAAGCAGGGGCAAAGGCATTCCAGAAGCAGCTCGAAGACACAAGAGAAAGTGGTCAGAGAGCAAACGGTGTGAAAGGGGGAACAGGCAGTGAGATGATCATATTCCCAAGCAGCCCCAGGAGGTGAGCCCCAGGGGCAAATGTCTGGGGATCAGGAAAGATGAAGACAAGTCCAAGAGCATGAGTGGGGGGGCGGGGGGGCAACATGCCAAGACACTCGGGTCTGAAGTGGCCGCAGACATGGCAGTGGTTTTGCCTCCAATACTCCTGCCTCCGGAGGCTCAAGGGCACCCACGAGGCTCCTGACCACAGGAGCGACGGTTGGGGATATTGCACCTGAGGGCAAGAAGAAAAGCGGAATCAGAAACAAGAGAAGGTCGTTAATTAGCCTGTAAGCTCCAGGAGACCAAAGCTGTCAGACTCAGTGTGCACTCGATGGTTCTTTGATGATGGATATTTGCTGGAATAAACAAATTCGGGCAGCAACGTGGAGAATGCATCGCAGCAGACGGACTGGTGGAAGGAGCGCGCCTGAGGAATATTTCCGCAGGCAGATGAGACAAAGGTAGGAGGAAGACCCAAGCAGAGACCCCTGACCCTGATTACAGGGAGGATGCCTGGGTCCTTCCTGGGGAGGAAAGGATTTGGGGGAGAATCTGGAAGAAGAATCAGCAGCAGAAAGCCCCAGAAAACAAATCAGAAAGCTCCCAAATGTCCAGAGTCCTCACCCCTGTTGCTTTGTCTCAGAAAAGTACCAACAGGAGAGTTGCTTCCCCAAGGGCCAGCACAATCGCCTTCCGGGGGAGAATGCAGTTTTTCGATTCCCTTAATCCCAGTCGTGGCGGAGTTAAGAAGCATAACCCAGCAAGCTGGCTTCGGGCACCTGGACTCGGGTGAAGGAGTGTCCTGAGAATGAGGAAGTGTGTGAGAAACCTGGAGGGTAGCATCAGGGCCTAATAAGGACTATGGGTTGATGGGGCAGATGCCCCAGAAGCCTGACGTCATAACATCGGCGTGGCCGCTACATCAGAAGATTCTGATGTCTTAGCAGCCAAAACTCTACGGGTCCAAACAGCTTCCTCCCAGCTTGGAGGCTCATTATATCCCCAGGGATTCAGGACAAAGGACTCAGAAATCTTCCTCGTGGCAGATGTCGACCCCTTAAGGTCGTATGCCAGACTTGATTTCATGAGGATTCCTGACACTAGCCGCCATGGGATTGCCACCCCAGGATACCCAGCCTGAGATGCAGCCTTCAACACAGACCCTGGAGTCAGAGTTGGGGCGGTTCATAAACTGGTCTGCCTCCAGTCTCAACAGCAACTTAGGCCAGTCCATTTGAGTGCAGCTTAACTACTGTATCATTCCATTAGTGAGCATCTAAGACCTTATTTCACAGATACATAGCTCTAACCCTGAAAGAAAAGTATGATCCCCATTTTCCAAATGAAGAAGCAAGCTCAGAGAAGTGAAATGACTCTGTCCAGGGGTCACATAGCAGCACAAAGGGCTCAAACCCCAATCTGACTGACTCCCCAAGTTCTGACACCGGATGCCTTTGTCTGGTCCTGTCTACCTTAGTTGGGATGTAAGGAGCAACGACAACACAAACTCTATTGTGAATGAAAAGTGCATGGTCGATTTTGGATTGGCTATGGTTCTGCCCCACCAAAAAGGATATTAGCTTTTCCTGAGTTACTCCCACATGCCAAAACATTGCCTTTCAGTATGCTTTGTTTTGTGTTAAGTCTCTGCATTCTGCATGCCTCTCAGCCTTTGGGTCCAGCCCATTTTGGACCCAAGTCCATCCTTCCCCCATCTTCCCCTCCAAGACTCATGAAAGTCTGTTTTTTTCTCAGATCCACTCTGTTCCTCCAACCAGACCGATCTGGAGCTGTCCCTGAGAACCACCTCCCCACCTGCCACTCCCAGCTGCACCTTCAGCTACAAAGAAAAGAATGACTCCATGTGCTCCTACAGCAGCCTCTGTTCCAGGCCCAAGATGAGCTATACAATGAGTTCCAGCAAGATACTGACCTCCTCTTACGCTGGTGCTCCCACAAGGGATCCTGGCTTGTTCTCCTGTCTACGATTTTCTCTTAAGAATTAACACTATTCATTACCCCGGCAATGGGGAGGAAGACCATCACCCAGCCAGTGACACAAGACAGAATGAAATCACATATGTACAAACTCCACCCCCAACACACACACACACACACACACACAGAAAAGAAGCCAATAGAGGGAGTGTGACCAAGAGAGGGAAGGCCAAAGGGTTAACTGGTCTAGAAGTCCTCCCAAATAGTCAGGAACCCCCTCCCCAGGACCTGTTGAGTCAATTAAGTACAAAAGAACTTTCCTGTAAAAAGCTGGCTCCCAACTGAAAACCCCAAGCCAGTCAGCCCCCTTGGGGAATGAATGACTTGGCTTAGCAACCAGAAAGAGACACTATACCCAAAATGCTGCTGTGTGTAAAATGGGGCAGCTCATTTAGGTCGACTGAGCCTTAAATTCCTCATCTCTACACTCAAAATAATAATCTCAGCCCTGCCTACCTTACAGGGTTATTTTGAGGATCCAGTGAGATCTTAAGATACAAAAATGCTTTGGATGTTGGGAGAGGAAGATGGGAAGAAGGAAAGCAGTAGGATATATAAATCAATAGAGGCCATATTTGAGCTCAGGCAAGACCATGTGGTGCCTCTCCAATCCTGCCGGGTGGTAGTCCTTCTGAAAATGGATAGGGTAGTGGCTGTGCCTTAGAGCAGAGAGCCAGCATGGGGAAGTGGTGTTCCAGACTGCATTCTTTGACACTGGTGGGGTTATATGCAAACAGGGCCAGCCCACCCCTCAATACTACCAGAAGAATAAGCGGTAGGACTTGAAAGAGCATAAGCTCTGAAGACAAAGACTTAAAGTCTTAGCTATGGCCCTTCCTTACCTTTTTGACTTCTCTGAGTCTCTGTCTCCTTGTATGTGAAATGGGGACAAGATACCTCACTCATAGGGTTATTGCCAATTTGTAAGGATTATGTTAAATAACTTATGTAAAGTGCTTGGCATAAATGGTAGTTAATAATAATTCCCCCTTTGCTGCTGCCTCATCCCTAAAGGTAAGGAGGAAGCACTGAATGGCTATTAATAAGAAATCCACAATCCACCTTACAATAGGCAACCAGTGGGCCCTCAACAAGCTCACTAAGCATGAAATTGAGCAAGAATATTTATGTGTCTGCTTGAATGTTAATGAGGCTCTAACTAGGAAAGAAAGGATATCTGTGGGCTTCCCATGTTGATGGTGGGGATGGCAGTTCGGAAAAGCAGGTGGAGAGAGGAAGGGCAGCAGACAAGCTAATGCTCAGGCCCCAAAAGCCAATGGCTTCCGCCTGGCCATGTCCCTGCAGGCACATTCTGTAAGCCCATCAGGCACTCCTTTCCAGCCCAGGATGAAATGCTCAAGATACTCCGGCTTGGCCATTTCCAAAACCAGAAGCATTACAATCCCGGATTCTAGGTTTCAATGAATGGGAATAGTTGACTCCAGTAATCCTAAAAGATGGTCACCATGATCTGGAGTGTCCATCTCAGTGGGACAGCTAGGGAGTCGTAGTAATAAGGAGGGTCTCAAGGTGGAACTTGACAAGGAAGAAGGAAGGGAAGGGGGAAAGGTTGGCATCGATTGACAACAGTTTTAGCAGGTGGGGAAGCCTAAAGGAAAAAGGGACCGTAAGAGGAAAAATTCCAATGGGTATCAGAACTGAAAAGTAGCTGAGTTCCTGATTGCATGCATAAAGGCAGACAGGAAAAGACGGGCAACATTTCTTAAGTACCTGCTGTATGCTGGGTGCTAGGTGTGTTTTTTTAAATTTTTTTTTTAAAGTTCATTTATTTTTGAGAGAGAGAGAGAGAGAGAGCACGAATTGGGGAGGGGTAGAGAGAAACAGAGACACAGAACATGAAACAGGCTCCAGACTCTGAAATTTCAACACAGAGCCTGATGCAGGGCTTGAACCCACAAACTGTGAGACCATGACCTGAGTTAAAGTTGGTGCTTAACCAACTGAGCCACCCAGGCGCCTCTGGGTGCTAGGTGTTTTACAGATATTATCTCATCTAATCTTCACATTGTCCTTGTCAGGGCGACAACTTTTGTCACCATCTCACCATTTCACAGATGAGACTCGGGAGATGTGAGCCATCGCGTAACTTACTCCATTAACCTTTTTTCTTTTTTCCGTTATCTTTTGAGCAAGGCAACCACACCAGCTCTGACATTTAGATACTCTGACACCTGTAAGGAAAAACTCCACAGCTATGTGACCCAGTGTGGTGGCTCTTCCCCTTCTGTTCCAGATGTTGGTTCCTCTCTTCTTTAGCCCTTCTCATGTATCCAGGAATGTCCCACATCTTATTTGTTAAAAAGACGTGTTCTTATCAAAATACTTAAATGCAAGGGTAGACATCACATAACCCTTATTTTTAAAACTATATAAACACATGTTTTACGCATTTAAATGCCTAGGTTACAAAATTCAGTACCGTTCTCAAGAATCCTAAACTCTTCATCAGCTCACCCTGAATTTTTGTTTGGAGACAGAAGCTGATGATGCCATTGTCTTGATCCTGACCTTCATAAAGCCACCCACCCCACCCACCCCTGCTCCTCCTCCGGGCTGCTCCTCTCTCAGTGACCCCTCTCTGTCACCAACTATTTAGTCCCCCATGCTGAGGCTGTCAGTTAGTCAATTAGAGGGAAAGTCTTAATGTGTCCTTAAACCTTCAGATTTCCAGAACTCTTGAATTCCTTCCCCTCGCAGAGCGGGAGACAGCAGGAGTGTGGAGCAGTCTGTACCTGACCCTCCAACCATGAAGTTTCATCTGTGAGGCTGTCTCTATTTAGCTGTTTGGAGATGATGTCTCTCCTGACTTAGTCTTGTCCTGTGCCAGGCAGGGCCTTCCCACTCCACAAATCTCCACACCCTGAAATGTCACCCCTAGTGCAAGACTGAGCTTAACTGAATGCCACCTTGTCCAAAATGTCTTCCTGGATCTTCCCACTGCCTCCACCCCAAGTCTGAAGAACCTCTCTTCCCTGAATTACTGTGGCATTAGCAGAGCCTGTTAGCACTTTTGCCTTCCAGTACAAGTAGCTATTGTCTGTCCTTCCTTCCAGACTACAGGTTCCTTAAGGGTAAGACCTAAGTCTACCCTGGAGGAAATTCAGATATGCTCTCCAGGCTCAATGTTAACAGTATCAGCCCTTTATCTTTTCCAGGTGTCCCATAATCAACATTGAGCATCCCCCAAAGAAGGATCTTCACTGGGAATGAACCTCATGAGGACAAGGACCCTTGCATCTTATTCACAGACATCTCCAGCCACTAGCCGAGAGCCTCCTTCAGAGTGGGCTCTCAGTAACTCTGTGTTTCACAAATAAGGTCTCCAGATCGGGATTTCCTAAGATGATTCATCACCCTCAACCTCCATGTCAGTGCTTCTCCTCTAGGATCTCATATCCCCCTGTAATTGGGATCAGATTTCTGATAAGAAGCCTTCTTCATTGACTAATATAGCCAGCCCCTTTTTTATCTGCTATGCAATTTCTTTAGTTAGGACTAAAGAGGCAATGCTATCTGTGTGCAGTGCCGGTCCCCTTCTCTGGTGGCCTGTTACTACCAGCAATGCCATCAGACATAGGGGAGAGAAAGATTTTTTTTTCAGAATTATTTTATTAACGGTTCTAGATCCCTTACGTGAGATAACATCGTGTGAAAACATTGCTTAAGATATAAAGGGTACTTGATAAATCCTTCCTCTTCTTCTTCTTACAGAACACACAAAACACAATTTAAATAAAGTTTTCTGTGGAGATTTAAGATCTTTCCCATCTGTGCCAAGTGCAGGTATGTCTGGGGGCAGAGAGTCGCCTGGAAAGGTAAGGATACAAGTAAGGACACACTTGGGTAAAGTGACATGCATGAGTGAGGAAGACGCCATAGCTGACGGGAAAATTTAGGTTCTCCGAGTTAAGTCTGACCTGAACTGAAACGGTTTGAATGGAGCCAGGAGCCACAAGTGGGGTAAATTGCCTAATAAACGTGCAGTCCCAGTCAGTTTCATTTATATGTTATTAGCACATTTTAAGCCCTATGATCTTTACAGCAACACTGAGGACATTGATTTGCATATCTTTCTGCACATTTTTCACCTCCTACCAAACCAGACCCAAAAACAAACTCTAAAGGATGCTTAATTTTTAGCTTTTCTGCCTCCTGAGACTGTTATGATATGGTTAACATGTAAAAATCGTTAAAGGCATTGGAGTAGGAAGTAATACTCCTGGGAGGCTATTAACCACTTAGCAGTTTCAGCTCATGAGCGTGGGTCAATTCATAGCTGGCCTTTTTATTTAGTGAGGGTAAGTTCATTCCACCCGGAAAGGAGAGATGGTGGTCACCTTGATTGAGACTTTGTTACTGAGAAAATGTAGATGTTTCAATGACCATGGGTTGTGAAAGAAGACAATTGGGCCTCTACAAAGGCACTGTTTGCAGAGGCATCGCCAACGCATTCAACATTCACTCATCCAACACTCAACAATTCAGCGAATTCATCCAGCTACTGACTGAGCAATTACCAGGTGCCAGATGCTGGGGATACAATGGAATATTTGAAAGACCATGTTCCTGCTTTCAGGTAACCTGCTTGTCAGTGGGGAACGTGGACAGTAATCAAGGAAGTAAGTAAGATAATTTCAGATAGTGATGTGTGCTATGAAAACAAGGTGGAGGGCCACGACCGAGAGTCCTGCAGCAGAGGCAGTATTAGGTACATGACCCAGGGAAACTTCTCTGAAGAGGCAACATTGGAACGAAGACCTACCGAAGATCAGAGGAAAGAACGTTCCAGACAGAAGCAACAGTCAGGCAAAGATTCTGACAGACCAATGATACATTTGGAGTTTTTAGAGGCTAGAATGCAAGGAGCAGAGATAGAGGCAGATGGTGAGGCCCAAGAGGTAGGCTGGGGTGAGTGAACTCTGCATCTTGCAGGCAATGGCAAGGAGGTTGGATTTTATTCCAGGCACAAAGGACAACCAGAGAAAGGTTTTAAATAAGGCAGAAGTGATTTACGTTTGTAAACGATCACTCCGCTGTTGTACACAGAGTAGAACTAGGAGCAGAGCAAAAGCAGTTAGGAGGCTGTCCTGACCAATCATCTAGGCCGGCAATGATGGTGGCCTTGCCTGAGGGTGGTCACAGTGGAGCTAATGAAGAAGCAGGCAAGCTGGGAACATTATTTTAGAGGAAGCATTACCAGGACTTGATAATGACTTGGACGTGGAGGTATAAAGAAAGCAGACAAATCAAGCACAAACCCAGTCTTAGCCCTCTGAACAAACACAGGTCCCATTATTACTACAGAGGAGATGTAGTAAGAACAATTTGAGGGTGGGATTGGAAAAGAAAATCAAGGGTTTTGTTTCAGACATGATGTGTATGAAACTCCTGCTAGATACCCAAACAGTTTAAAGTTCAATCTGGACCTCATGAGATATAAACTTGGGGAGTCATTGGCATATAATCCAAAATCACGAGTCTGGCTGAGATTAGAAGAGTATGGAAAGGAAAAAAAAAAAAAAAAAGCAGAACACAGATCAACTGACAAAGAAAGTTAAAGCTAAACACAATAGTTGGAACCCTTCTGTCTTATGTGCAGATCAGCAGATCTTTAAACATAGGCTGCGACACAACCTAGGGGTTATTGAACTTGTATTCTATTCAACTTCTAAGAGGCTTCAAGTCTGGCACATAAGACTTGCAAGAGACAGACTGCCAGCTGCCCAATGGCATTTAGTGTCCCCGGCAAAACACTCTGAGTGTTGACAGAAGAGAAAGAAGAGGATCATACCTGATATTTCCCTTTATCCCTTAACACAAGTGTGCAGGGTAAATCCTGTCAGACTGGTGGTAGTCTCAAAGGAGCAATCCTTGAGGCTCACTGGGATTGGATTCAGGCGGTCACTACTGAATTTTCTTCATAATAGTAACGGGGTGGGGTGGAATTTGTGCAGTAAGTTGTAGACGTATTTCTAATATAGTTTAGAGATCATCACCCTTCGGCCAACCACCCCCTTTACCCTGCCTCTCCTGATCCTCTGCCCCTGAGCTCCTGCAGAAGCCCCACCAGTCATCGCAACACAAGGAACCCTCAAGGTCCAAAGAAATGACCCGATGTTGCACACTTAACACCGCCTCTGGCAAAGCAGCTTACGTGAAAAGCTCGTGCGAGATTAGGTACACGTGGAGGGCTAGGGCTTTCTGAGGTTCTCTGAATCTAAAAGTAGCATCTCACCATGGTGAGGTAGTTATTTGATCAACAAAAAGCAAGGGGGGTGGAATGCTGATAAGTGGTGCTGTCCCTATTGTAGCCCTGTTGGATTTGTTAACCAGATAAACAAAGTAGTACTAAATCAAGAGCCGGGGAGAGGAGAAGGACTGAGGGAGCCTGTACAGGGAACAGGAGAGCAGAGAAGAAAAAGTAGGAGGGCATGAGGACCATATGTGGCATTAGGAGCGAACTCGTACCAGGATTTCTTTCAGATATTATTAATTTTGTGTTGTGGCTTTTTGTATTCCTGCCTCTCCCTCCAGTTTCAACCTGGTAACCTTCGGCTTTTAAATCCTTGCTGCAGGGACGTTGTCGTGGCAGAAAGCTGAAGCAAACGTAAATGAACTCTTTGGTTTTGGTGAAAGCCCCCATCCACTCAGTCAATTGTAATGGAAGGAGGGGGGATGCCTGTGAGAAGCAAGAAAGTGACAAAGGACATTTTCCATGTCTAGAAAGGGGCAAGGTCTGATGTTCTCTCAAGCAAGTAGGGATCAGACCCTGCTCCCCAGCAAGACACTAAGAAAGGGGCAAAAGCCAAGAAAGGAACAAGAAATCTTATTCCCTTTCCTTCCCAAGCATGAGATAGAAGAATGGCCAGTGGTCCTAACCTGGAAAACTTTGTGACTGACGAGTCACACAATGCCTTGACCTGCTAAGCCCTTAGAACCATGCGATAGTAGGGAGCTGCAAGAATGACTGAGGGTGAATTTCAAAAGTAAAGTCTCAAACATAAGCTATTACCACCTGACCTAAGAAACTAGTTAGTAGCAAATCCTGAATAGACAACATTCTTACTGGACTTTATAAACCTACATAACTCCACTAAAAGCCTCATGGCCACCTATGATACAGCAAACTGACAAATTGACTGTGGCAGGATTGGGGCCGGGGTGGGGGATGGAGTGAGGGGGACTTCCCTTTTAACCCTTCTTAGAATCTAGGAGGGTTAAGGGATAAATAACAAAGAACACCAAAGGACAGCAGACTACTCTTTTCTCACCCTTCCAGGTAGCTTTCCCTAATCCCTACCATATAACCTACAAGCGATTTCTGTCATCTAAATTCTGGTTGGCAAAAAATAAAATAGAATAAAAATAAATTCTGCTTGGCTTGTTTAGGCTGAACTTCCCTGGACAGCCACCCTTTGATGGAACCACTGAGTCTCAGGATTTGCAGAATATGTATTACAAACTTGATTTTATCATTTCCTCAGTCAGGCTCCAGTGAACAGATTCACACTCATCAAGTTCCTAAGAAACAGATTTTAATGACTACTTAATCGTTTTGCAATAATCAATTTGCCAGCCTGAGGTCTCTACCTGGGACATGTCCTTCTTGGAAAGGCAGCACAAAGAAAAGATCACAGTAGAATATTACTGGTAAACACCGAAATAGAAAGGAGAAAATAGTGTCATGCTCAAAGGATATTAGTGTCAAATATATAGAGAGACTGGCATTCTCCCTCTCTAGTCCAGGACAACTGTCAGTGTAAAACTATCACAGGCTCACTGATACCAAGTCATGCTACACTAATCAAATTTCCCATTTTTGATAGGGTGACTAAGATTAAGAACAGGAGGAAACGACAGAAACATTATACACCTTGGCCAGTAAAGTGTCTGACAAAGTGTCTCATAATATCTACACCAGCCAGGCAGGAGATGTGTGTACAGGATGACAGGACAAGTAGGTGAACCCATCACTGTCTGATTCACCATAGTCGTACTCTGCCTGGCTCCATTACCTGCTCAACATGTTTTAAAATTATGGAAACAAAAGACATAAAAGCGGTGTCTGTCAGTATATGCCAATATCACAGAATAGAGAGGCATAGCTAAGATCGCTTGACTGAACTAAGACTCAGAACTACCTCAACAGATAGGACATTAATCCAAAAAAAAAGAAATTTACCAAGGATAGTTGGTAGATCCTGCACTTAAATCAGTTGCACTGAGTGTAAAATGGAGAACCTGGCTTAACAGTGGTTCAAATTTTAAGAAAAATGGGGAAGATAACAGAGATCAGGACTTTTATCATCTGCAACCTCCTCCAGCTGTATTAATAGAATTACAATATCCAGGGAATAGATTTAACTCTACGTTCTGTGCCCAGCTACGTCCCAGCTGCAGTACCCACTTAAGATGGACGTTGGAGCACCTGAGTGGCTCAGTCAGTTAAGTGTCCAACTTCAGCTCAGGTCGTGATCTCACAGTTCATGAGTTTGAGCCTTGCATCAGGCTCTGTGCTGCCAGCTCAGAGACTGGAACCTGCTTCAAATTCTGTGTCTCCTTCTCTCTCTGCCCCTCCCCTGCTCACGCTCTGTCTCTCTTTCAAAAAAATAAATAAACATTAAAAAAATTAAAAAAGAAAAATCCCGTTTAAAAGAAAAAAGAGGGACTGAGAAGGGTGAGCAGGACTTAAAAATATATTGTATGAAGAATTATAGGGAGGCAGGGGGGAAGAAAAAGAATGATTGAAGTAGCCAATAAGGTTTATAATAAACAGTGGAGACATCGTTTGCTTTCTTCAGATATTTATGTAGACAAGAGATTTTGGACTTTCACAGGATACTAAAGGCTGAAGTAGAACCAGTGGGTCCTAGTTATATGGAAGGCAGATTTCAGGTCAACAAAAATAACTTTAAAAATAATTGCAATTATCCTGCATCAAAATAAACTACCCTATGAAGCTGAGAGTTCCCCAGTACTGTTACTATCTGCCAAGAAGCACACCGTCCCCCATCTCCAACTCAGAGGCCAAGGGCAGTTTCATAACAAAACTATTAAGAATCCTCCAGTGGTGTTGGATCAAGTCAAATTGCTGGTGGTCTTGCTCTGACCCAGGAATCTGGGTTCTAGCATCTGGGCCTTTGACACTATTCATGATGAACATGTCATTTCCTCAATAGCTGAAGTCACTGTTTTGCCTCTTGGTCCTCAAGAGCAAGCTGGTATCTTGTTTTTCCCATTCTGTCCACTATTTCTTAGGCTGGAATCTTATGTCTGAACCCCAACGTCTATAGGTAGGTCTCCAAGACCACTCTCAAGAGAATGGCTGTCAAACCCTCAAGGCATCAAATCAAATAGCTGCTGGTCTGGATGAATGCTTTATCTACTGCCAAGAGACCTGCTACCAGGCCTGGCCATCAATTTGAGAGCAACTAACAGAACTCCCTGCCATCAGCTCCTGAAGACTTAGACTTTAAGTCACCTGCTATATGTCAGGCACTGAGGATACAAAAAATAAATGCCCCTTGCCCCCAAAGAGCCCCCAGTCTAGCAAGGAAATCATCGTCTTAGCACACCATCCACGCCATGAATAGAGCATATGAATGAAAACTTAGAATGTATGGAACTACTGAAATACAGAGAAGCAGTCAAAAATCCCTTCCTGATGTGGCAGTAGAGATATGACACTTGAGCTGGTTGTGAAGGAGGAGTAGGATTTTGCCACTTGGAAAATGTGAAGGAGAGGAAGGTAGCGATTCCCTACTGATGACAGAGCATAAAAAATAGCCAGAGGCACGAAACTCCCCAGCATACGCAGGAAGTGAGGACTAACTAGTCCAGAGTGATTAGAAGCAATGGTGGCTGTGGGTGGCATCTCTATCAACTGCGCAGCCTCCCTCCAGGAGTCCGTTTTGTCCCAGGTACGAGCCATTCAAGTTGGCCCACCCTGCTGTCAACGGGAAGGCAGCACAGTGGAGAAATAAATTGGCTCAAGATTTCTCAGCCCCAGTGGTGGCCAGTCTGTTTCCAGAAATGCATCTGGGAACCAGTGTTTGTTCTGAGATTATATCCTTCCTATTTTTTGTGGAGTTAAAAGAGCCTTTCTTTTGTAAAATGAAAAACTGTAGATCATGTTTAGATTTTCACCATCCTAACAAACTGCTAGCCCCCTAAATTTTGCAGGGGAAATTTTGCTATTTGTGAATCCAGGCCTGGGAACTGCCAGGAGAGAAGGCTTTCGAGGTACTTTCCAACACATATGTTTCCAAGAACCGGGACCTGCATTCCAGACTCCTAGTTCCCTCTTTTCTGTGGGTCAGAGGCAGGGTTTCCTGGCCAACTCCCCTTTTTCTGCAATCATGACCAAACCTCCTCCCAGGAACCCATGGTATGTCCCAGATGACAGATAGTAACATTGAGGCTGTTGGGTCCCTGATGAACTCGAGAGGCCTCTTCATGACACTTACGACATGTAACAAATCAGCTCTGAGCAAAGGGGTCAATCTGAAGAGATTTTACAGATGGCGAATCTCATATGCTGCTGGCAATAGTAGTTATCTTTCATTTAAGTAGGAATTCTCACTTGCACCCCTATTTTAACTCTTCCTGGGTCCACCATTACACCCCCAACTTCAACTCTCCCCCTGCCCTGGGGAGTTATCCTCCTCCCCTCTCTCTCCCTCCCAAGTGCTAGGGAATGGTAGTCTCTGGCTATGCTGTGTTCTCTAGTTGGGTCCAGGCATCCTACTTGCCAGAACTACAACTGACAGGAAAGACTCAAGACTTAAGGACTTTCTGAGGAAGAAGTATACACAGGTCCCAAAGCAACAAAGCCCATGCACTAGGCTACCTCAGCTATGCCCTTCCCTTTTCTTCTCTCCTCTGCCTCCTTTTCCTCTCTCCCTTTTTCAATATCCATTCTATCCAATTCTGATTAGTGGTCATTTGGGATATACTCTGCTTCTCTCTTTTGGATTTCCAAATTCAGACCATCTCATGCTCTACCCTCTACCTCTATGGTCCCTTGTTCCATAGCAGGAGCTCATTTTGTGTATTTACCCACATGGAAATTCAACAAATGATTCATTTCAATTCTGTAAATACCTATTTATTGAGCTCTTGCAATATGCTAGACATTCAGGACACAGAGATAAAAAGAGCCTGCTCTCTGCCATGAGGGAGTCAGGGAACCAAGGGAAGAAGAAGTCTTCTACCTGGCTGTGACTCAAATTCTCTCCATTTTCTACCCCTCTTCTCACACACCAACCTGAGTCCCATGGGTAATTGACGGGATGAGTAATAGATTTTCACCAAGATGGTGCCTCTTGCAAGCTTAGAAAGTTTAGTAAAAGCGGCTTTGTATAGTTCTAGTTGTTTTTCCCCCTTTCTGACGTGGTAAATATGACTTTGGATCAGCAGAATCCTTTTGAAGGGCAGCTGGTATAGGAGGGGTAACTTGGAAGACTTGACAGCTGGGTAGATATAGTCTTTTCTGGATTTCTGCCTTTCAGTCACTATTTGGTTTTCTCTTTCTGTGTCTCTCCTTCAACTCATCCGATTCTTTTGCCGCCTCAAGATGGAAATGAACCTTGGGAAGCTCCAAAAAGCACAAGCAACCTGCCACCACCCACCAATGAGGGAAGGCTTGAGAGAGTAGGAGAGCCACCCTGACCATATTATGCTTCACCTGGAGATCCTACTTCTGAATCTACACCTTCAGAAGACGTTTTTCTGATTCATCAGAAACTCTCCATGTAGCATCTCTGGAGAATGACCCAGGCCCATCCATGTCACCCAATCTGCATGATGTCCTCACCCATGACCTCACTTAACTAACCCAAGGACTTACCATGCCCTCATACACTCACCTTAGATTCTGACCTGTCAAAGGAGAGCATTTACCATTCGTCGTCCAGCCGCCCTCTGCCATATTTATTAATTTTTCACCAGTGTAGTTATTGGACACAAACTCAAGTCGAATTGGAAGATTCATACCCCCAAAGCTCTCCTCACCCCACAAAAGCCACCTCTGTCTTTTGCTACCGTCTGCATTGGTTTTGCCAAACCCACCATTCTTCTAACACCACTCATCTGAAGAGAGGGCTAACGAGAGAAAAACAGAGCTGGGATGGCAAAGAGATCAGGAAGGAGCTAGCAAAGGAGAGATGGTTGTGCCTACCTTCTCTCAGAACTACAAAAAGGCGGGGGACACTATACCTGAACACCATTCCTGGGCAACTCCCTTGTGATTATGTCCACCATGTCCCCAGACACTGCAGTGGGACATTCCCACAAGGATCAAGGCACAGTGAAGACAACTCATATAAGAATGAATTCTAAGTGATGTGGGAAGAGCCTAACTCTCTCCCTCCTCTGCTCAACTCCCATTCCTTGTCCCTCTCCCCCTGCCCACCACCCCCCCCCCCCGCCCACTCTGGTCCCTGACATCCTCCCCCACACTGGTGATCAGACTAGGGCTGACTCAGAGGGATACAACTGTTCCCTTCCTTCCTCTCCACACTCACACTCGACTCCTGACCCAGCCTTTCCCACACTCAAGCCCTCTGTCCTTCACGACCTTCTTTTCTTGGCTCCCCACAAAAGTGCAGGGGCTGTCTTTGTTATGTTAGACTCCAGGAAGAGAGGCAAAGGAGGAGGCGGCTAGCAGGAGGGAGCTCTCCCTCCCCACACTCTCAATCGCCCCTTTCCTGTCCCCCACCCCCATCTCCCTGAGCAGACTGGAAACCGGAAGTAATGAATCCTGACCAGGTTTCAGTCCTGCTTCTGTGAAAGTGAACACCTCTGAGTTGGAAAGATTTATCTGAGATGCACAGTGCAAATCAACAGTTCTTCCTGAGGCTCGCAGTGATCTGGGAAAGCTCTCCCCATGCTCTGTCAATTAGCTGAACTATTTTTGATGGAACACAAAAACTTGGTGGACACTTTTTCCTAGACTGTCTGTCTCTCTTTATCTAAATTAACTTCGTTCCATGGTTCTTTCTCTCTCCTCTGGTCTCACTGTTTTCGTCCCACCCCGCCCCCCATCTGGCAATTTTCCCCCCTCAAGAGAGCTGGGATAGCCAAGGAAGTGTGGATGGCAGTAGGGATTCAGAAGAGCTTCACCAGTCCCTTAGCCTCAGGTGTCCATGCACAGTTCAGGCCCACCCTGGTAAGCCCCTTCCAACACTCTTCTAGCAAACTCTAGAGGCCTACCAGGTCCATTATAGCAGCCAAACATAGGCACCTTAGACTCCAGCCTGCTGAGGGCCACCATGACCCTGCCCTTCCTGCTGCCTTACTAAGGGTCATCTAGCCTGTCGATGTTCTCAGTGGTTCCATTTAAAGTTCTGGACAGGAAGGTTTAGTGTCCGTCAGTGAAGCTGTCTCTTTCCTCACTATCTCCCTTGCTGGCTACTTGACCTCACCTGACCCAATAATCAGGGAGGAGCCAAAGGATGGAAGGGAAGAGTTGGAAACTCTCTGGAGACTAGAGAAATCAAATCAAGAAGATGAGAAGCAGAAAGTGTCCACTTACTTCCTCAAGCATGCCGAGGAACAAAGATGCTAGTCCCTCTTTCTTGCTCAACCTCCCTAAAAGGGTAACTTGTATCTGGGAACATGATCTATTTATTTCTTCAGTAAATTACCCCGAACCACCATCAAGGCTCATTCTATCAAGACGCGACAATAAACTGCGTGGGCCTAGAAGTTTCTGCCCCACAGTGCTGTTAACAGTGGGACGCTTGGTCTTCTGGGGTGGGGGGGTTCCCAGGTTCCCCCTGGTACTCCTGCCACCAGCCCAGGACACACTCAAGCTACTTCAAGAGGTATGCCATTCTCCACCTTTCTCCTCTCCACTTCCAGGAAGTTTTCTTTGAAGCACATTGTGAAGTGCTCACACCCACAGACACTCAGTTCTCGGTCTTTTCACGGAAGCCTCCCTCAGGCAGACTGACCCTCATCAGTCACAGAGTATGTTAGCTACTCTGGAGTCCCAGAGCCCTCACCCACTGTCCTGGAAGGACACCCTGAGGCCCTGGCCACCTGCCCATAAGCCTGCCAAAGTTCAAGATGACTCCTGAACAGACAACTAGACTCCAGGGCTTGCTGAATGCAGCCCCTGCTCTGCCCCACCCTTCTCTTACCACCTGCTTGCCTGCCATGTTCACACTTGCACAAATTCATTCTTTTATTTATAGATACTATTAACATAAATAATGTGTACTTCTAGATTAAATATGGTATATTTTGATATTTTCTTTGAGACTTGATTTGTATTATTAGACTCCGAGCCCATCTTTCCTGGGAAGAAATGACCCTTCTTTTCCTTTGAGAATAATTCATTCAACAGTACTTGTATTTTCAGTGTTAATTTTGGAAAACTGTGAAAACTAGCTTCTGCAAGCATTGGGGGAATGGGAACGTGCATTGGAGGCAAAGGGTTTTAGCAGTCTTCAAAAAGAGAACAAAGATGGAAATGTGAACTTTGGACAGCATTTGCTTGGACCTGACATCTGTGCTCTGCCTGTCACACTGACAGCCTAACTCCCGTCCCCCTGCCAAAACAGCCCCTCCACAGGTTAGAACTGAAGGATAACAGGGCTTTGCACCCCCAACTAGTTGGCAAAGAGAAGTCTAGGCTAGAGCCCAAGATCCCAAAAAGCAGAGGGGCTATCGAGAATCAGATCAAGGAGACAGGAAGTAAAAAACTACATAAAGATCAGCTTCCTGGGCAGACGAGGGAAGGCTGGCCCCACCCAAGAAGGGCAAAGGAGACACTACAATGGCGGAGACAAGCCCCGGGGTCTGGGAAGAATCCATTTCCTGAGCACAGGTTTGGAATCCAATAGAGCCAAACGGCGTAAGATCACAGTGGGTTGCAAAAGATCAAAAAGATCTCATCGTCCATCTTTCACGTTTTCTTATTTGGGTTGGTTTTTGTTTGTCTGTTTTACTTTTTATTTCCCTGAAAAAGTTCCTGCTGAAAAATTCCAGTCTTTTCAAAGGCTGCTATGGTGAAAGAGCTCTACTCACTCCCGTGGCAGCAATCACACTGCAGCCAACTTGGCATCGTAGAAGTCCTGCACTCCCTCTCCTGCCTGCTGTGCACTTCTCAGAAGAGAGGCTTTGGGGGAGGAAAGAGCTGGACAGAGAAGGACAATAGTAAGCAAATGCCTCCCAAGGACAGGGAGTTTTCATTTCCTTTGAGACTTACAACATATTAAATGGTATTCCTCTCATCCTCAAATAGGAAAACAATTCACCCAAAACAGCACTCCTGGATGCTAAAAGCATCCAGTACCCAGCTCTGTATCTGTGGCCTTGGGGGACATTTCATAACACAACCACCGAAAGAGCCAAGTGACATGTGACAGCCCTTTGCCCTTACCCTGTCCACATTCCAATTTGATTTTCATCACCCCTTCTATCTGCTCTCGTCCACCCCTCCTCTCCTCTCCTCTCCTCTCCTCTCCTCTCCTCTCCTCTCCCCTCCCCTCCCCTCCCCTCCCCTCCTCTCCTCTCCTCTCCTCTCTCCCAACCAGATTATTCCAACAGATTTAGGGGGAAGGTCCTGCAGCTCCTTCCTGCCCCTTACTCCACCTTTTACCCCCCATCCTATCTTTCTCCATATTTGCCCATGTGGAAGGGAAAGGTGGCGGTTGGCATGATTTGTCCCCCAGAAATGCTTTTCATTGTCAGGAAACTAGTACCAGCCACAGTCTCTGAATCACTTCAACTCCTCGTTAAGCCGAGCAACCATTATTTAACATGTAGAGGCCTCCTGCCCCCCCCTGCAAATTTAGCTCAGTATGTACTATGGTCAGAGCACAGGGCTCTGAAGTCCTGATCGAAGAGGTAAATATCTCTTGAGAACAAGCATAACCAGCATGATGGAAAGCACTAGCGGAGATGCAGAGGGTCTGTTACTATTTCAGTGGTATCTGTCTTTCCATCTCTGTGTGTGATGTCATCATGGCTCAGTCTCTTCCCAGCCCTGTCTCTCCTGTCCTTTCCTCCCCACCCTCCCTCCCTGCTCCTCATTTTACTGTAAGACATACTGTAAGATGCATGATAGGTAGCCAGCAAAGAGGCCGAGAAGGATGGGAAGTCAAGTGTCACAGATAGGCCAGCAGCAGGACATAGCCTGGGAAGGACAGGGAAGGGAGGGGATTTGTGTGCCTGTCTGCCTACCAGTCCATAGACTGTGTCTCTCCTTCAAAATAAGTCCTCTCTGCCTACTTGACTTCCCCTTCAGTTCCTCACAACCTCCTCATGACCATCAGACCCCACCACTACTTCCTGTGGTAGGAGGGAATACCTTGGTTAAGATATGTGAGATTGGGGATAATTAGCTCCTCCTGGCCAGCCAACCAGCCCCCCTCCTCTTGGACACTTCCCACATTTGGGAGTGCACGAGGCCACTGCTCAGGGACCGTGCTCGCCCTCCCAACCAAAAACCCAGTTTCCGATGCGTACAGACTTCCCCCACACTGAGAGGGTTTAGCCGAAGTGCGTACTACAGAGGATGAAGGTCATTTTCTGAAGCCCAGAAGACCCTGGGCCCATTCTAAACATTCGCAGGGTTGTATTAGCACCATCTGAGAGCAAGGAGCAAAAAGAAACCTTAGATACCCCCAGAGAAGCAGCAGCTTGATGGGGTCCTGCCCCTCTTGGCATTTTCTAGCACATTGGTTTGCCTCTTGCCCCTCTGTTGATTTCCTCTTCTCCATCTCTGAATTGTTCCTGACCCTCTCTGGCCTATTTGGATTCCCTCTGAGGGGAGGGGAGAGCACCTTCCCCAGCAGCAGCTGGCTTCAGGGCCCTGTTTAGTAGCTGTGTCCCTCTTGCCCAGGCCTTGCTTCTGGCCCAACGTCTTGCCTGGGTCCCAACTCAGTTCATCAGGAGCACTTCTAGTCACTGACTATGGGCAAACCACCCAAGATCATCAGAAACAAGCCTTCAGTGAGGGCCAGTCTAATGCTTATCCACCTCCACTCCACTCCTGGGCCAAGAACCCTCTCATGATGGGCACTAAATCACTTAGTGCCCCCACTGCGATGCCACTACCTGGTCACACCCCAGCATGATAAACATCACTGCTCCAAAGCAGCTCATTCCACTCCACCCATTCCACCGTTTAACGTTTAGCTCTGGATCCACGGAGGTGAAAAATGAAAGCAGCTTCCAGAAGCTTGATTTCCTGGATCTTGCTCTTACAAGTACCCCATCACCTATCTCATTTGCCCAGATTTGAACACTGTGATAAGATCATCAGGAGTGGCCTGTGAGCATCAGTAAGATTCTGAAGCATTTATACAAAATGGGTATAAGTTCGTAAATGCAGTGCTTTCTGGAATCTTGAGGGAGACACTGAGAACTCTATAAATTTTCTTTGTAAATTAGTAGAACCATATTCAGTGGAAATCGAGCTAAAAAAGACTTTGAAGACTTGGCAGTTAAGTTAGCTAATCTCTTTTCAGGGCTGTCTCTCTTAGCTCGCTCAGTCCTGGCTCAGTACCTATTGCCACTGGGTCTCCATTTTGCCTCAGTCCTTCTCATCGTTGCCTTTTTGTCTTCTTCTCTGTAGCTCCTCGTACCTCCTCCTATATCTCTCCTACCCTTTTTTTTCCCCAGACACTATGGACCAGAGCCCCTTCACTTGGGTGGGTAGTCCAGGTATCTTGGTAATTCAGTTGTGAGCCAGCAGATTCCCCCACCCTTCAGCACACTAGGGGTAATTTGGGGACTCAAAAGCATCCTTCACTCTTCTTCCAACATCACCTTCTCTTAGCTACCTCAGCGCTGCCCACGCTGCACCTCCCCCTGCCCCCAGCTAATGCCTCTGATTCAATGGCTTGATAAAGGGGAACACGGAAACTTGTACGGCTAGGAAAAGACTGAAAGAAATGGAGTGCTTCCTTTTCTCTGTTCAGAACCTTTAGGAATGGCACCATGTACTCTCCAGAGTATTCAGCAGCCTCCATTGATGGGCACCCTTCCTGTCAAATAGAAAATGGTTTTCTTGTCTCAGGACCTCTTTGGGGGAGCCTCACCCCCTCAGCCCTCAAAGACCAGGGGTCCTTGAGAAAGTGGACCCTTGTGATAATGATGGATGGGAATTTCTAATGGAGTCTTGAATCTTACCACCATTCCCTTTGCCCAGGAGAGATGACTAGGTGCGTTGCTCCCCCAGCCCTGCCCCCAGCAACCACAACAGCTGTAATGCAATGAGCTGTCATCTCACCCAGTGCCTGCCCATACTACTTCCCATTCTCTTTCTCACCTGCATGTCCCTCTCTCAGACCTCACTTCTATCAGGCCTTATTTAAGATCGATTGGGGAAGGATAATCTCTCCTCACTCCTACAGCCCATCCTTTGGGCTCCCAGCTCCAGCACTTACCAACACCCTTATTCTTTAGTTCAATCCTCCCTTCTCATCCCCCAGTGGAGGGGTAGCTTGTGCAATTCTCATAATTACAGGGGAGCCAGAGAAAGTAGCTGGAATGGCCTATTTTCCTGGCTCCCTTTTCCTTCTCTCAGTTCCGATTCCATGTGAACTACTGGACTCAAGCAGCCTCTCGCTCGGCCTTCCAAGAGGGGCAATAATAATAGCTAGCACTTACTGAGGGACAACTATACGGCAAGCATGTATTTGCTCGGCGTTTCTGGGATGTCAGCTATAAATCCCTTCCACAGACTCTCTTTTATTTTGCCACATTTTCCATCTCTTTTAACTCCCCGTCTCTCTCTTCACCTCTGACTCCCCCTCTTCTAAAAAGCTACGTGGTGACCCACTGCCACTTTTCCACTCTTCTGTGGTTGTACCTTTAGAGGATGGGCCATTCCATCCTGAGCTCCAACCAACCCTACATACTCTAAGGAGTCATTTCACAGTCCAGGCCTCCATTTTACCATCCAAGCCAACTCTTACTTCCAAGCCTTTGCAGAGAGACCATTTCCATGTGCAGTAACAGTACAGCCTCATGTGCCTCCCAGCCTGGTCCCTATCCCCTGGGCCTTTAGGGTCCCCAGCAGTGACCCCATCATTTCACCTAGGTCCCAGAACCTATCCAGGCCACAGGAATAGCCTCAGCTTTTCACATTCTACAAAAGCTGCAAAAGACACCTTAAACCCCGGCTTTCTGAGGGCTACCAGTGTCCTCACTCCCAGCCACCTTTCCTCCCTCTGACCCGCTCATTTTCCCACCAATTTGTTAACTAATCAAGTCCCCCTTTACTAAAGTGACTCATTCGCTATGGCAAAACCACATTCTTTTGGAAGATTCATTTTGGATTTTTAGACCCCCAAATACATTCCTTCTTTTGAGGGAGAAAATTGCCTCTCACTCTACTAAAACGACGCTGGATTTTGAGCATGAAAAATGGCTTAACGGATATTGCAGCAACCGTTCCCCTACAGTTTCCAGATGAGGGAACTGGCGGGTAACTGCCACCGGCCCTACCCAGACTCATCATTCATTGGACTACTGATCTGTCAATCACTTCTGCTGGGCCAATGAGCAGCACTGCCTCACAGGAAACAGATTGGAGGGCAGGTGAGTGGTTTCCCTGGCTGTGAGAGCCTATGGAGATCTCCCTGTTCCTTTCACATGCTGCCCTGGCTGCTGGGAGCTGTGGAACGTGAGCAAGCAGGTAGTGGGGAGGGGGCAGTCAAGTCCGCCTAGACCTACATGCAGGTTCGGGCCCTTGGAAGAAGAAGGGAAACAAGCTTAGCCTCAACTGAATGCTGGGGTTTAGTAATAGTGATAGTATTAGAGACGCTGCACTGGCTAGATTCTGCCCCACCCCTGGCATTGCCTCATGGCGTGACCTAGGGTCAGTCTCCCCGTGGTCCTGGTCCTCAGCTGCTTTTTAACAAAGAGTTGGTTGGTTCTCCATGATCTCTCAAATCCTTTTTTCTTTTTTATGTGTTGGAAGGCAAATTGCCTCAAGAAAGGAAGAGAGCCTGTCCTAACTAACCACAGTCCAGTTAATTGAACATGAGGGAAGGCAGTGGGTCAGAGGTGAAGAAGCACTTCCACGATCCAGAGCCAAGGGACTACTCAAAAGGAATGAAGGAGGGATGCCCTCCAGGCTAGGGATACTTTTCGGCCCTGGCACAGGAAGGGGGGGGGGGGGGTGAATCAGGGTCCGTGGCAGTTGCTTACTACAAGGTTCTCTGAGTGTGGACTCAAAAGAAAGGACGTATTTTTGTCTAGCGTCTACTCAAGCAGGGTTGGGGGTGAATCTAAAGGAGATTGAAGCATCTCCCCTAACCCGGACCCCGTGTATGGGTTGTTCTGTTTCTTTCCTGCAGTTCCCATAATAGGTCCTTTTGAAAAGTTCCCACTGGCCATATCGAACAAGCATCTGTACCCACAATAAGAGTGAGTTCCCTGCATTTGCCATCTTTTCTCAACTAACACCACCTACAGAAGCTGACAATGACCGTTGGGCTTTTCCAGTGGATGCCAGAAGCCATTTCTTGCAGCCTGGGGGGGAAGGCAGGAGGTGAGTGTGGGTAAGGAAAGTGGAACTCCTCCTTCAACCAGCCTCCTCACTCCTCTTCTTGTCCCCAGATCCTTCTGTCCAGCCTTTCCCTCCTCCCACCTGCTGACTCTAATCCACTCCGCTTTCCACCTTTCACTCCCTCCCCTAGAAACTCAGGAGGTCTTAAGGCATGTTTCGGGAAGCGCTGTTCCCTGGCATGGGCTCTCCATTGTCTGCTCCACTGAGAAGCAGTTGGCTTCCAGAAAGTTTGAGAAATTGCTTTTCAGCAAGAGGGCGGGCACCCCAGTCAGTTTAGGGTGATAGTCTCTAGTGAGTACAGTTGGCAGTCATTGCTCTGCCCCACAGGGTGTGAGTACTTGACATTGGCCCTTGTGAGTTAGAAATTGTTAGCTATGGAGGTGTAATAAGTTTGTCCAGACCGAAAGTAATTCTTGCTGCTTAAGCTTCTACCAAAAAGGGTTCTACTTGTCAAACCATCAGTCTCCCCACAGAGGGTGTCTCATTTTCCCTCTGTCTCATTTTTCTTGTTTTTACTCTGTTATCCTTACTGTCTCTTCTCTTGTGTCTTTCTTTCTGGCTTGATCTTTTTTCCCCTTTTGTTTTCTGAGGCTAAACAGGAACCTGGAGAAGATGTGGGGATGGTGGTAATCCAAAGAAGGAGCCTTAACTTGAGCATCTGTCTTAGGAGGCAGACCCCCCTACCCTAGTGGGAGTGAATGTTGCCCCACAACCTGGGTCCTCAGATGCTCTCTTAGGCACCACCTTGGTTTCAGATGTGTCCTCCAGACCCACCACAGATGGATGCCCCACACTCTAACCCAATATCCCCAAGGATTAGAACCCTGAACTCCTTTCTCCCATGCCCACCGCGTGGCAGGCCCATACAGAAGCAAAACATGGTCACCTTTAGACTCTGGCATACTGAGGCCAGGCCCTGACCCTGTCGGCCTCACCTTCCTGTCAGTTGATTACTCAATAAAAATATTGTTAAATAGAATTCTTGTGTCTAAATACCATTTCAGTATTTATTGTTTCAAAATATACCATTAAATTGCATTTTCCCCTCCTTCTCCTCCTCTTCCCCCATCATATCCTTCCTGGGACCGAAATGATAGGGACAGGTCGAGAGTGAAGGGAAAGTTGGGGAAAGCATGACTGTGTCAATTTCTCAGTAGAGAGCAACCATGAGCTGTGCTACACGCTCATGGGCAGAGGCCCCTGCTCCCCTAACAGAAGACGGTTTCGCTGAGCACAGGACACAGCACTCGGGTAGGGGGACATATCCCCTGCTTTGTAGGACATCACGTAACAAAGATTGACAGGTAAGAAGGATCATTGTGTTACTTGTAATAGTAAAAACCCTAACATAGTTACATTTCAGTTGGTCCTTATAGTCAACTATTAAGCAGCTGTTAAAAAGCGCATTTGAAAACATTTTTTTCAGAGTGCCTGGGTGGTTCAGTCAGTTGAGTGTCCAACTTCTTCTCAGGTCATGATCTCACAGTTGGTGAGTTCAAGCTCTGCTGTCAGGGCAGAGTCTGCTTCTGATCCTCTGTCCCCCTCTCTCTCTGCCCCTGCTTCCTGCTCATGCTGTCTCTTTTTCAAAAATAAACAAACAAACAAAAAAAAGAAAACATTTTTTCATGACAAGAGGAAAAAGGGAATTCTGAAACTGTATGTGCACTATGTTCATAATCTTATATAAAGCATCTGTGTGTATAGAACTGATCACAAGGATAAATACCAAAAATTCCTGAAAAGGTGGAAATTATGGCTGATTTTTACTTTGTTATACCTTTCTTGTTTTCTACAATGAACATGTATTATAATCAGGAAAAAAAAACGCAAAAGTAGTTGGCTCTGCTCGGTCGTAAATGAAGAAAGGATTGGCACTGAGCCATTGAGGAAGCCGATAAGGCTGGTGGTCCCCGCCATGACACCTTGGGCCAGTGGGGGCGGAAATTCCTAATGGGAGCCAGGATCCTACAATCCTGCAGGTTCGCAGGAAGACACAGATTTAGATCTGATGGAGGACAAGACAAGAGGCATTCTAACTTATCTCATCCCCCTTCACTCTTCCTTTCTCTGACCCTTTCTCTGTGCTGCAGTGATAAACACTCCATGCTTAAAGCCCAAAGACGCGGGTTCAGATCCCAACCCTGGCACCTCCCAGCTGGGTAACTGGGCAAGTTCTTCAGTCCTCCAGAACCTCAGCCCATTAATCAAACAAAGGTCACTTGTACCTCCAGAGCCTTTGCCATTGCTTTTCCCTGTTTCTGGAACACTGTGCCCCCAGATCTTCATGTTTTGTTTCCTGCTGGCTTTTGGGTCTCCACAAAAATGGCATCCCCTCAGAGAGGTCCCCTCAGTCACTTTCCATAACATTTTTTCTCTTTTATTTTCTCTGAGCACCTAATTAAACTTACATATTTGTTTTATTGCTTATTGTCTCCAAGAAATTAAATTCCTTGGGAGCAGGAATCTTGTCTTGAGTGCTGCTGTGTCACCGTTGCCTGACATTAAATGAGCCAAGTACCAGGCGATACATTTGCACTGTTTTCTTACTTAATCTTCCTAAGTACCTCATGTGGTTCACATAGGAGGGAGAGGTTAAGAACAGAGAGGTGAAGTACAAGGAGTAAGAGGCGGAGCCAGAATTAGAACTAATTCCGGAAGACTTTCCACTTCACTACCCTTCCCTCCCATGCAGCCAGCGTGGGGCCTGTTTTGGAGAGAAAGGGTTGGCACAGTTCAAGGGCAGGGAGCATCAAGAGCCAAGTCTCTGAGTCCAGAAAGTTCGAAATCGTGAAAAAGACTGACGTGGGTATGGTCATGGGGAGTAATGGGAGTACATGGTGGAAAGAGCCAGAGAGGGGCTTGGTTGCAATTCAGGAGCTTGAGGCTGTTTCACGAAGGACCTGAGCAACACACAGTCTCTTTCGTTCATTCCATAAATAGGAATCGAACACCTCCTGTGGGCTTTAAGAGATTCAGAACATCCCTGGAATGGGCAGTCCCCCATCCTTAACTGAACACCTACTGTGAGCTCTACATGGCTCAGGACCCATCTAGGCCAGGCAGTTCTTGTCCTTGCCTTCTCGGTGTCTGGGATACTGCCTCAAGCCCACTGGGTGTCTGGTTAGCAGGGGTTACCTGCCCTGAGCAGAGACAGATGGGAGATTTCAGTCATCATTAAAGCTTTATTGACCAGCACGGCTGGAATTTCCCAGAGAGAGGAATTAATCTTGCTACCGACTGAGAGCAGACATCCTGCTGGGAGTAGTTACATAAATTCTGTTGCTCAAATTAATTAGGATTGTGATTCATTTGTTTAATGAGGAAGAATCTGATGGTGGCAAGAGGCAAGCCGTCGAGGCCTTGCAGAACCCAGGCCATCCCGGGTGACCCTGTGGCAGGTGGGGGGACTGGCCCAGTAGGAACAGAGATCTGACACGGTGGAAGGAGGTGGTCGATCAGTAAGAAGAATAAACCGAGGCACGCAGAGACAGCCAATCAGAATACGGTGCTGGTTTAGAAGGGGGGTCAGAGGCTCTGGGGCCTCCCAAAGTTCATGCCGCGCCAGCTCCTGGGCATGGAAGGGCTTCTCAGTGGCATCCAGTCTTCCACCCTCCTCTTTTGTCCAAGCTGTGGAGAAAAAACGCTAACGGCTGAAATCACGTCAGCAGCGCTCCGGGGACCCATCCAGCCATTTCCTCCCATCCCCCTAAATGTCAGATTATATTATTCACAGGAGGAAGGATTGTTTCAATAAAGCACAGACCTATTGCCTGAAGCATATAGAAATCTTTTTCTCTTACTCCCACCCCTACTTAGAAAGGGACCTCCCCCCCCCCTTCTACCCGGAATGCCCCTACTGCCTGTTTAAGGTAAATCCCCAAACCTCACAGGCATCCTTCACTCTTGCTGTGAGGCCCCTCCTGGCCTGGGCCTTCCCTTGCATAAGGCCTAGGTCTCAGCTGCAGAAATACAGTGAGAGGGTGGCGGCCGGGCCAGGGTGACAGCAGTGCAGGTGGAAAGAGGCAGGACCTCTGTGCAACTCCAAAGGGCACCTCACATTCTGGTCCAGGTGGATGGTGCCCTTTGGACTAGAACAGAAATGGTGTTTCCTGAAGGTGTGCTTCCTGGTGGCCCTGGAGAAAAGTGACCAGAGTCAGGAAATGGTTTGAGGGAGAGTCAAAAGGACCTGTTGCACAGACCGGGAGAAGAAAGGAGAAGAATGTAATCCTTAGGACTTCCTCACTCATGCCTGCGTCTACAGAAGTCCCTCCGGAGCCTTGTTCTTTTTTTAGGCGCCCCCATCCCTTATTACAACTGACCAGGAAAGCACAGCCTGGATGATCCACGAGGCGGTGCCACGGGGTTTTCCACAAAGCAGGAACACGGTTAAGAGCATGTGTTTGGCTCCCCAGGAAGTGTTGCCCTCTTCCCAGGTGAGGCTGAGATGCTCTTCCTGGAGCTCCATCAGTCCACCTTACTTAGAGAATGGGTAGCCACAAAGGAAAACTATCTAGGAGCCCAAAGTGCGAGAACTTGCGACTGAGGAAAAGTCTTGTGAGCTCTCTCAGTATCAGTGCCCTCGTCCTTGGGAGGCGCCTGTCTCCTGCTCTGGGAGAACAAGAGCTTCTGTGCTTGTACCCTGCAGACTGTCCCCTCTTCAACAGACATAGAGACCTTTTTAAAATGTAAGTCAGATCTGGGGCACCTGGGTGGCTCAGTCGGCTAAGCGTCCACCTCTTGATTCCAGTTCAGGTCATGATCTCGTGGTTTGTGAGATCAAGCCCCCCATCCGGCTCTGTGCTGACAGTGCAGAGCCTGCTTGGGATTCTCTCTCTCTCTCTCTCTCTCTCTCTCTCTCTTCCCCTCTCCCCACTCATGTGCTCTCTCTCTCCCAAAATAAACATTTTTTAAAAAATGTAAGTCAGATCTTGTCATTTCCCATGTTTTCCCTCCAAAGGCTTTCCAACACATTCAGAATTTACTTTTTTTTAATGTTTATGGGGGGGAGGGGCACATGCAAGCTGGGGAGGGGCAGACAGGGAGACAATGGATCTGAAGGGGGCTCTGCACTGACAACACAGAGCCTGATGTGGGGCTCAAACTCGCAAACGGCAAGATCATGACCTGAGCCGAAGTCGGAAGCTCAACCACCTGAGCCATCCAGGCACCCCCGACACATTCAGAATTAAAAACAAAAAAAAAAAGTCCGATGGCTAAGAACGTCCACACGCTCTAGCCCCTGCCTTGACCTCATGGTCTACAGCACCCCTCCCTCCCTCCACAAGGCCTTTGCACTGGCTGGTACCTTTCCCTGAAACATTCCTCCCCGGCTGTTTGTGTGGGTGGGAAACAGCCTTTCTCTCTCTGTTTATGTGTCACCTTGGAGAGCCCTTCCCTGGCTACCCAATCGAAAACAGCCCAGGCTCCCTGCATTGCCCTGCCTTCTTTTTCATCACAATACCTTTTACCATTTGCCCTTTCACCGGTTTGTTCTCTGCCTTCCCCAACTTGGTTTGAGGCCTACAGACCAGGGATCTTCCCCACTGCATCAATCAGGGTCCAGTTAAGAAAACAGGAATTGTGCTAGATACTTCAATGGTGATAATTCACCGAAAGACATCAGTTAAAGATCTATTAGAAGGAGAGAAAATGTAAAGGGAGCACTGAGGAGCTAGGGTGGGATTACGGGATTCCAGAAGCTCGGAGGAGGAGCCTGCAGAGCTGAGGCCCCGCCCCTCTAGCAAGGCACCGACCAGCTGCTGCCACCGGGACAAAGGGCCAATGCGAGGGCAATCCTGATGGGATCCAGCTGCCAAACGAGGATGGGGCGGGTCCCTACTTCCGCCTCCTGCCTTCCGCCTCCCTCTAGTGCCACTGCTGGCAGAAAAAGGAAGCCCCGCGACAAAGGAGAAACGGTTCGTAGGGTCCCCACCCAGTGTCACACAGCAGAGTGTAACAGGTAGATTTGGAGCTGGGGGGCAATAGCTCAATGACCAGAACACCTGTCTTGTACACTCCCTAACCCCCATGCCAGAGGAGTGTTTGGCTTATAGCAGGCACTCAACATTTGTTGAACGGATGAATGAATGATGGATGATGCACCACGTAGGGAATTAGTAGCTGGGGATGCAGATATGACGGGCAGACTCTGATCACACTCTAATAAGAGAGACAGACACCATTTATGGTTCAGGATAAGTGTAATAGCAGAAACACCCTCAGTGGGCTAGAAGCACAGGGATGGGGCCCTGCTCACACTGGCCATCGTGGCGGGGCGGGGGACGACCATGCTTCAGTTGGATGCTCGAGAGCAAAGAGGATTTGTGAGGCACAGAGGGACACTGAGGACCAACGATGTAAGGATGCAGGGTGCTTCGGGTCTGGGAACAGCTCGTGCAAAAGCAGAGAGCTTGGCAGGAGTGACTCAAGAAGTTCCCTGTGGCCAGAACATCCATGGGAAGTGGTGGTGGCCGAGCCTGGAGCATTCCAATCCGGGTCATGAAGGCCTCGTATGTTACTCAAAGGAGGTTGGGCTTGGCCTCAAGGCACAGAAGTGCCAGTCAAGGCTCATGAGCCGTGAGTGACATATGTGACCCGAGGATTGTGATTTCACAGGCATGAGAATGAAGGCTGGAGGCCAGCTGGAGACAGACCTGAGCCACAAGGATGGGCACCCATCTAACTGCCCCCAGTGGGTGCAGGGCAGTGCACATAGCTTACACTGCAATGAAGCTGCATGAAGATGAGAAGCATATGATGGGGATCTGAGCTGAGGCCCTGGTTGCTGAGACTGGAGGAAGAGAAGGAAAAGCTTTGGAGGAGCTGGGATGCCTCAGCCTGGACACCCCACCCCCACCCCCATCACAGGAGAACCCACGTTGAGGGGCCCTGAGAGTCAGCCAGATCCTAGCATCTTCCCCCTCACGAGCCCATCAGATTTTGGAGTTGGAAGGGGCCTTGAGAGGCTGCGTCAGCATCCCTGCAGGAAACAGATCCTAACTCAAATGGGTCACCTGAAGAGACTTTAGTGAGGAGGGACTACTTACAGAGAGATGGGCAGGATGAAAGAACCCAGGAAGGGGTGCTAGAGACTCCTGAGGCTGCAAAGAGCTCCCCTCTCCCTTCCCACCCTCCAATCTCCTCTACCAGTGGCCAGACCAGACTGGAGCCAACTGGCAAGGGCGCCCATTGATTTGTTTCACAGGGGTCAGCCTCCTGGGGCACAGAGCAGGTCAAAGAAGGGGAGACCCTACATCAGAAGGGACAAACAGAGAATAACAGCCTGATCGGTCTCAGTTTCCACCCTACTGTTCTTCCCACAAGAACAGAGAGAGGAGGCAACTTGGCCAAGGTCAGGTAGCAAGTGAGGAAAAGGCCCCTCTCCTTTGGGGTCTGGGTTCGTTGCCGACTGGGCCTGCACTGAAGACAGCCAAGTGAGGACAGCCCATCATCCTGGAGCTGCTGCCGCAAATCCAAATTAACCAGAGGAAGGCAGCAGGCAGCACCAGGGAGGATGAGCACCCAAGGGCCGGCCATGCACCCTCCATGTCCAGAAGGTAATAGACACCTGCTTCCTTGTCTCTTTGTGCCTGCCCCCTGGCCCCCGTTTTCCTCTCTTGAGTCCTCCCCAGGTGTGGGGACAGGAGCACAGCCCTGGGATTGGCAGGGACAAGGGGAGGAGACTGTGCTTTTCTGGTAGCCAGCCTTGCTCATCGATTCCCTAGAGCTGCTCACTGATCCAGCACAAGATGGTTTAATTGAAGTCATTACAATAAATGGTGCAGAAAAGCAACACCCTTAGTCTGCCAGGAGCCTCAGAGAAGCAGGGGAGGGCACTGGGAAACCCAGCGGAAGCAGCTGAAGTTAGCTCACAGTTGCTGTGGCGGAAAAGGGACTGGGCTGAGAAAGCAGGTAGTCCTGGGTTCAAATCCTGACTGGGTCGCTAGCAAGCTGTGCACCCTTAGTAAAGTTCCTTTATCTTCCTGAGCTGCTGTGTTCCTGTCTCCAGGAAGCCTTCCCTCCTTCGTCTCCCATTTCTCCTTCCCCCACACACCGTTAGCACTTGCTAACTTTGACACTGATTTGGCTTCCAGCGCTCACTGTCTGCTTAGCAATCTTTTCCCTCCGTAGTTTGTCTTCTCATCTAGATAACAGGCAGGAACTGTATCTTCTCTTTGTCACCCGTATGTGCCTATCACATGCCTAACGTTGTAATTGTACCCAGCAGGGTGGGGGAGGGGAGGGGAGTGGCAAGGTGGAGTGAGGGGCAGAGATTCAGAACCTGGGGGTGGGCGCAGAAAGAATGCAACAGGCGCTGGTAGATGACAATCTACCCTGAGCTCCCTTCCCAGGTAATTGGAACGATGCTGCCATTATATTCGTACACCTTTAGCATGAGACACAGCCCCCTCTGTGCCCAGGCCCAGCTGGCTCTCTGCTTGGCATCATGAACTACTGTCTGATTCAGTAGCAGAAGACAGAGGATCCAGGTCACGAAGTCATCAAATTCTAGCATCCAAAGACAAAATCGTGCAGCACAAGTGATATCTTGGTACTTCCAAGTCTAAATCCTAAGGAGCCTTGCAGCTTCCCCGTGGGGTGTCTTGGAACACCTGATCTCAGAATGTTCCCTCTCAGAACTCAGACATCACACCATGAGAAGCCCAAACCACGTGGAGAAGCCAGGTCGAGGTATTCCATTTGCCAGGGCCAACCGAGTTCCCAGCTCATAGCATCAGCTGTGAGCCCTGAGAGTGTGCCATCTTGGACATCCAGCCCCGTGGAGCCTGCAGGTGACTCCAGCTCTAGCCACTACCTGATACAACCACTTGAGAAATCCCGAGAAAGAATCTCCCAGATGAGCCCAGTCAACCCGTGGAACTGTAAGAAATAACAAATTCTTATTTTATGCTTCTAAAAATATATTTGTAAATCAATCTTACAGAACTGTCATTTTACTAGAGCTCAGAGATTCTATGTGATGTATCCAAGGTCGCACAATGAGGCAGAGCCCGGTGCGTTTAACTGTGGCCACCCTATCGCCACCACCAGAGAAGATAAAGAGAAGTGAGCTATTCAGGGCAGGAGTGAAGAGGGAGAGAGGAAAAGAGTTGGATTTTATAGAAAATGTCCCAAGTTAATTCTGTTTAGGAAAAAAATTATTCCTTGAATGTGTATGATTTTTTTTTTTTTTAATTTTCAATGAGCATCTCACAACTTCTAAGAGTTTACAGAGTTAATGGCCCTGAATTTCAACCTTGGGTTGGTTTTATTTTTCCTTCCCCCTTGAGATAATTAGCCATGAGGTTAGCTGAGTACATTTGTCATGTCGGTTAGACAATGGCTTCAAAGGAAGGGAAAGGGCTCAGAAAAGAAGGCCAAGCGACAAAGCAAAACCTCCTAGGGAAATATTCACATTTCTTGAATGATCTGTCATCAAAACTGCGTGCACAGGTGGGAGGGCATGAGCGAGCATCAGGGCAAACTTTACCAAGTGGGCCTCTGTACCCACTAGTGCTTTGAGTTGATCTGAACCAAACCCATCCCCAGGGCAAAAGCAACACCCCTTTCCCATCTCACTACCCTCTGTTTGGCTAACCCACAGGCCCAAAGGAAAATGTTAGATTGGCCTTTCATTTTCAGTGCCCTCAATTTAAGTAATTTTTTTTTTTTTTTTTACATCCTGTGATGCTCAATATACTGCAATGGAGGATTCAGGGAAGATGCACGTCATTGTCAGCAAAGCACCAAGCCATCTGGCCTTCGTTTTACCTTTGAGTTGATGTGAAATTTCCGGCTTCACATTTGGACAGTCCTTGATCTGAGCACCAGAGCCCCAGAGGTGATTGGGAGCATCACTGTGAGAAGCCACCATTTTTTGGACACCAACTACGATCCACAGTGTCCCAAGGGCTTTATTTATTTTAATCTTGTGTTTAATCTTCCAGTTTAATCTTGTGTTTAATCTCGTGTTTAATCTTCCAGTAACCCTATGAGGGCAGGACTAATACCTCATTTTAAGGATCAGAAAATTTAGTCTCAAAAAGAAATGCATGCCAAATTGCAGAGCTGGAATTCAAACCTAGGCCTGCCCAATTCCTAGGATCTGCTCTTTCCTGTATACCGATTCGATCAGTTATATATTGCTACAATAACATCGTGAAACAAATAATCATGAAACCTCAGCGGTATACGATAATAAGCACGTATTGCTTACCCATCTGGGATGGTTAGCTAAGTGGTTCTGCTGATTATGGCAAGGCTCACTAACATGCCTACACTTTGGTTGGCCTTTGAGTGATGGAGGCTGTCTCAGCGGGGACAGTTGGGGCCACTCAGCTCCACTCCACATGTCGCTCATTCTCCATTAGGCCAGCCCAGGCATGTCCCCATGGCAGTGGCAGAGTACAAGAAAGAAAGCAAACCAGACTGATGGCACAACTACTTTTCAAGCTTTTTCTTACATCACATTTGCCTTTATCCCATGGGCCTGAGCAAGGTACATTGCCAAGCCCAGAGTCAGAGAAGATGAACATTGCAGATGACGTGGCAAAAGGTGGGGTGCAGGGAAAGGTAAAGATTTGTGACCACTTCTGCAATCTATCCACTAACCTTGGGCAAGTTAGAGCCCCCTCTTAGAGCCTCTGTTCCTGCATTTTTTAAAAATGTTTATTTATTTATTTTGAGAGAGACAGAGAGCAGGGGAGGGGCAGAGAGAGAGGGAGACAGAGAATCCCAAGCAGGCTCCTCACTTGTCAGCACAGAGCCCGACACAGGGCTCGAACTTGAGAACTGTGGGATCATGAGCTGTGCCAAAATCAAGAGTCGGACACTTAGCCAACTGAGCCACCCACACACCCCAATATTTTATTTTTAAGTAATCTCTACACCTAACATGGGGCTTGAGCTCACAACCCCGAAATCGAGTCAGACGCTCAACTGATTGAGCCACCCAGGCACCCCTGTTCCTGCAGTTTTTTAATGGGGTTATATCCACTTGGTGGGATGGCTCAGAGCATTCAGTAAGATAATTTCTATGAAATACTAACAAAGTCAAAAGTATTCTTTCTCCTGATGTATATCATGTATACCAGCCTGGGGGTGCATGTACACATTATGAGAGGTACGTGAAAAACTCGGTTTCTATTTCCAGGATCCAAAGGGTTTACACAAGTCTCAGAGGTGAGACAGCCCAATCACTGAGACAACAAACAAGAATTGTGAAGAAGGGAATAAATCAAGGGAAAAAAAGAAAACAATAAGTAAATGATGTAATTAAAGTTACTGTTGAAGAAACTATCAAGGAGAGAATGAGTCAGCGACAAGTTTAAGCGATGAATCAGGCACAATGTCATGTTTCTAGAATTCTTGCCTATTTCAAGAAAGCCTGATGTCCCAGTTAAAAGAGCACCTTGAGCCTGTAGCAACAACATCTGGAAGGAAACACGCTTGTAATTTCAATTTCTCCTCTGCATCACCACTAACAACAGGGGCAATGCCGAGTGCTGGGCACAGAGTAGGCGCTCCATAAAATCCCATGTGGGAGGGACCCATAACTGCATCATCTCTTCAGATGTATTCAAGGAGATTTCAAATTACTTCTGCAAAAGAGCTCCCCATACAATATGCCATTTGCTTGCTAAAACGAGGCTGTGGATCCCGTGTGGGATGGTATTAATTGGTCTGTTCGACAAATGAGGAGACCAAGGCTTGTGTGGCCCTCTAGTTGGTGACGAGGCTGGGATTTGAATGCAGCCCTCCAACGTGCTCTCTCCCAAACTAACCAAGAACCATACTCCTGCTATTGGTAACCGAGTTCAGGGTTTTTTTAACCTGTAAGAAACGACATCGACATTTCATTGAATGCTCATAAGCATGGCGGCTCGTGTCATCTTCACCACAGACTTCGAGGTTGGAATATGAAGGATTCCATTTTACAGATAAGGGAAATTTGGAGCCCAGAGGCTGAACCCACCTGCCAGAGGCTTCATAGCCCATAAATGGTGAGATGATTCACCCTCAGGTATGTGCAACACCCCGACCCCCCCGCCCCCCACACACACACCATGTTTTATATGTTCCACACTGCCCTTATATTTTTTCAAATTGGGCTGTCACCTGCATTGAAGCCTGGAGAATTAAAAGCAATTGTATGCATAAACCTGTACACACACACACACACACACACACACACTTTTGCCTCAGTTATTCAGAGAGCACGTTTTCTGATCTGTATTTTCCACTTCAGTTTTCTGATCTGTATTTTCCACTTCAGTTTGCCTACCTGGCCTCTGCCTCTACAAACACAACTCAAGGCAGAGGGGCAAGTGATATTGGTTCAGGAAACCTGAGCTGTGACCCTGAGCTGCTGACAGAACGTCTGATATTTATAGCAACTCAGAGTCAAGTACCAAGGAAAGAGTGTTCTGGATTGTTGCAGATGTCCTCAGGGGGAAAGAAAACATCTCTGTAAAAAATTGTGTGGGATGCTTAACTGATGGAACATCCAACATGAAAGGACAACTCAGTGGGTTTGCATCCCAGTTAAAAAATAATAAAAGGACGGCCCAGCCAGTCTCTGTGGATAACATTCTTCTAACACTTAGGATGTAGCCATGGGAGAGACCACATCACCAGTTGAATTTATAAACTGCCACTCTACACTTTAATTTATTTATGCATTTATATATTGATTTAGATCTGCCCCAGTCCACAAAGAATTTGACATTGATTGTTTAATTGTGAAAACTATGGTAGATTGATTATGTTAATGGCCAAGATTTTCTACGCCTCCCTGTATCCTTACCCCTGGGTAGTGTCCTCCACATCGACTCTGGCCCTAAGATGTGCTTTGGCTAATGAAACAGCAGCAAACTTGTTGCAAGCACAACTTGAAAATCATGCTGCTCCTGGCCCAGATTAGCAGAATGGCCCACAGACCCACAAGAAAGAACAGACTGTTGTTTAAAGCCATTGGGTTTGGAGCAATTTGTTACACAGCAGTCACTAACTGATATGGAGACTAAAAAGAAACACCATTAATTAATCAACAAGCTTATATTGAGTAGCCATGCTCAGTTCTTGTCGTAGGTTCTGGGATATACAAAAAAAAAAACACATAAGACATGGTTCCTACCTGCTTGGAGACTCATATTTATTTCTGGAAAGACAAAATAAAAATACCAGCAAGATCTGCTTAAACCATGTGGAAATCGCTTATATTTTATTCTCTCTACAGGGCCAAGCTCAAATGCCACCTTCCTTTCGTAACATTTCCTTCCCCATCTCCTTGCCAAGCTGAACTATTAAGCTCTGCTTCCGCTGGGATACTGCAGACTTTTGGTTAAAGCTCTCTCGTGATGCTTTTCATGTTACATTTGGGGTTATACTTGGATGGGAATACGTCCATTGTGCCCACTGATTATAAAGCTGGGTCTTGCTTATTGTTCTATGGGCCTCCAACACCAGGTACCATGACTTACATGAATATAAGGAATCTTGGAAAATGTTAAATGAATGAATGTTACAGGTTGGGGGCGCCTGGGTGGCTCAGTCGGTTAAGTGTCTGCTCTTGATTTCAGCTCAGATCATGATCTCGTAGTTTGTGGGATGGAACCCGGAGTCGGGCTCTGTGCTGACATTGCAGAGCCTGTTTGGGGTTCTCTCTCTCACTCTCTCTCTCTCTCCTTCTGCTCCTCCCTGCTCTCTGTCTCTTTCAAAATAAATAAACTCTAAAAAAATGAATGAATGTTGTAAGAGTTCAGCATGAGGGAAAACTCGAATAGAAGTGTGATAGTCAAAGGGACCTTCATACGGGAAGAAGGAGTTGAGGTTCTCAGCTGGGGCCCACAATAAGAGCTCACAGTAAGAACTCATGGAATCCACAGTCAGAATTCTGGGGACCTGGGAACCTGGATAAGGAAAAATTACATCTCTGTTTTTACTAATCTCTAAGTGAAACTTAGCATTGCCTTCCATTATAAACATGGGCTACGCAACACAGAAGTAGATGTAACAGATATTTTCCTATCATATCTACTATTGCAGACATTTCAAAGTATCACTTATGTTCATCACTGTGTTGAAATTATAGTGGTTATTTAATGTGTTAGCAAAGAATCAGAGTATTGCTATATCACAATTTGTTGCTTTAATATTTTAATAACCACGTCACAATCCATTTCCTTCATAATCTTTTTTATGTATTTAAAATCATATTTTTTGAGAATATATGTATTTTAAATCATATTTTTTGAGTCTATAGTTTACATCAGATCGCCAAGGGGTCCATGACACAAAAGTGACTGGGACCTCCTCCCTACCTTGGAGAATAGGTAGATTGTACCTACGTAAATGGAACAGAAGTAGATAGACGTCCCAAGGAGATGACCCACATAAAAGAAGGTAGGGTAGGGATGAATGTGAGATGAGAAGCAGGGAAGGATATGCATCCCCTCCCCATTCTTGAGGAGACAGTCTCCTTGGCAAGATTAAGTAAAAAGACAGGGACTTTGTTAGCATAATAATGCATCAGAGAAAGTGAGAGAATAACTGATTTGTCTTAGACATGCTCTAAGAATTTGGAGAATTTAAATTCTTAAGGATCTAACACTCCCCTGCAGGGTGGAGCCAGGACTAAGGACAGAGCTGAACTCTGAACATCAAACCTCACAGAACCACTTCACACACACACACACACACACACGCACACACATCTCTATTCCAGTAAATGACGAGAAGAGGCCACGAGCTTGTCCCTCAGGGACAGAGCCTCTGTACAGCGATGAGGCCACACACTGTCTGTGACTCGGTTTGGGGGACTGGTAAACTTCGTCATAGGGACAAGATGCTTTGCGACATCCTTGGGCTCCGAGGGAATATGTAATTGGCCCATTAAGACTTGTAGAAAAAAGCAGCTGTGTTGGTGTGCCCTCCCAGATGTTATTATAGGCATTATTATACGCATTACAGAGGAGTGACCACATGTTTGGGGACAGTGTGGAAGCCTCCCTGATTAGATCAGAGGGCTGGCTTAAGAAGTAAAGCTGAAGGGGGCAGTTGTCAAGGAGGAATGAAGAAGAGAGAAGCAGAGAATGACACTAGGATTTCAAGAGCCTCTGACTCAGACAAGGAAGTGAGAAGGTGGGACAGATGGGAGGGTCTGTCTTAGAGGTGACATCCCAGGGAAAATGTCCAGGAGGCCACTGGAGATTCAAGAGTAGAACTCCAGGGAGGGACTGGAATGGAAAGGGGAGAGCTAAGGGAACAACCCACATATATACAGGTGATCATTAGTCCCGAGAATAAAGGCCATAGAGTAACAGGACTGGATGTTAGGGAATGATCACTGAATCAAGAGTAACGATAAAGATATCTTACTAAGTAAATAAGGGGACTCCTTCCTTGTTCCTAGCCCAGGTAGGAGAATGTTTGGAGAAGGGGGGGTTAAACATAGAAGGAACTTGCGGAAGCTCTCTCACTGTGGCCAGTGGGAGGAGCTTGGGGGTTTCTGAGCCAGCAGTTCCCACGGAGGGAAGGGAGGGATGGATGGAGGCCCACTGCCTGCTGAGTGGGTGGGTGGAGCCAAGAGGGAGGCCAGAGACTGTTGGAGCCAAGGAAACGAAGAGGGAAGCTAGGACACATGCAGGGCAACAGCATCGAATTAAGTTTCTTTCTTCCCAGATGATCCAGAATTTCATTAGGGAAAGAGCGAAACTTCAAATCCAGGGTATTTAAAGGTCATGTGAAAATCATGGAAACCTCAACTTGAATCTGTTCCCACCTAAATAATTTTTGTTTAGAAATCAGACAAAACCACTGAATCCATCTCAGCACAACTCCCAAAATGGAATGACTCAGATGTCCCTGAAAACGCGTAGATACTCTGAACCGCCTGCTGATACATGGTCTGTCCACCCAGCCCAGTGTCCAGGGCATGTAACGCAATGGCTGGAGTTTCCTGGAGGTTCTGTAAGGACAGGAATTCAGGAAGTGGGGTCAAGGAAAAAGCCACTGTCCCTGAATATCCTGCAGCTTATGAAAACCAACCACCATTCAGCCAGCACCTACTGTGCGCTAGGCACTTTGCCTATATTTCCTAATCCTTAAGAACAAGTATTTTTTGTCTCCATTATTCTCCCCACTGTTCAGATGGGAAAACCAAGGTTCAGGGAGGTGAAGTAACTTGCCTCAAACTCACAGCTAGCGAATGGTGGAGATAGTGTTGGGGCCCAGATGTATCTACCTCTATTCCCCCTCCCCCTACTGTTTTTACTTTGAAGCAATCTCTACATCCAACGTGGGGCTCCAACTCATGACCCTGAGTTGAAGAGCCGTGCATTCTACTGACTGAGCCAAACAGGCACCTCGATGGGTCTGTGTCTAAATCCCAATCAGTTCCCATCCAGCCTGTGACCTTGACCAACCCCACCCCACCCCCAGAAGTGAAAGAAAAAAAAATGTGTCATTACCATCTGAGACAGCCAATGAAAGACAAACCTTTCTCACTGTTAGTGTGGCTTCCCTAGTTTACC
This sequence comes from Neofelis nebulosa, assembly GCF_028018385.1. NCBI lineage: Eukaryota > Metazoa > Chordata > Mammalia > Carnivora > Felidae > Neofelis > Neofelis nebulosa. Next base: position 98,042,072 of record NC_080791.1, read on the forward strand.
CTCTTCAAACGTTTTTCTTTTTTTTTTTTAATTCTTCTGAACTTAACCAATGTATTTGAAAGAATTAATTCACTTACTCTTCAAGAATCCTTTCCAAGCCACTGCTATATGTCAGTGCTGGAGACACAAGCTCTAATGCTCAAGCGGCTCCCAGAGGGAAGAGGCTAAAAAGACTTACAGAGGAATAACAGAAATAACAGGAACCAAACCTGTTTTTCCACATTGTTTTGTTTCAATCAAAGTATTACTTATAAATCTTTGGAAAAGCCAAATAAGTGTAAGAAAGACTTACAAGTAAATTAGCAGCACCCCCCCACCCCATCTTCCTTACCTTCTTCTCTTGAAAGCTGTTTCTTCTTTACCACTCCATTTGTAAATAACACTATTCTTAGATAGCTTGAGTCATCATCTTAAACATCCATCGACGTCTTAATGTGGTAGACAAGAAGTTTTTCTTCCGTTCCCTCTTCCCCTCCCCGAATCCTCCCCAAATACTTACATCTCTTTTTTTTTTTTTTTTCAATTCTTATTCTACATTTCCACAATTATGACCATGAATCTAGATTTTATTCCTCGGTCAAGTAGTCGACTACGACCCTGCTTCTTTTCTTTTTTGTTTTTCCTGTTAATCACTACCTCAGTTTTCATCAACTTAGGTTTGTTTTTTTAAAAACAATTGACTAAAACTTTCCATGCCCTCAGTATAATTTTCCACACGACCAAACCTGTTGGATAATTTGTCAGTCCCATTTATTTTCCCCGGGGACAAACTCCTTCCCCGCCTAGAGCCTTCTGACTTCCTGCTGATCGGGTCTGGTTGCTCTCTGGCAAAGCTGTCCTCCCAATATTCCTTTAGCCATTACCCAAGGAATTCCTTTTCTTCCTGTCTCCTGTGCTGAGGTCTCCATTTCTGCACCCCACACCTTCTTTATTTGCTCCCTGGTTTTAACTGAGTACATCCTTCAGTAGTTTTGTAAGAGAAGGTACACAGGAGGGTAAGTTATTTTCAGACACTCTACGTCCAGAAAGGTCTTTATTTCACCCCCATATCTAACTGATAGTCTGAGTTGTATAAAATGCTAGGAAGACAAACACTTGCAGTCAGAATTTTTCAAGGCACTGGTTCCACCGTCTTTAAACTTTCAACGTTGCTATTGAGAAGTTTGAAAGCATTATTGTTCCCAATCCTCCTTCCTGTGCAGGGCAGGGACCAGGGTGAGGTGAGTGAAGCACTGGCTTCCAGAGGAAAATTTAAGGGAGCATCAAATTTCAGGAGCACCAAAAATGTGATGATCAAGGTATATTTAATGCATATTTTTAAAAATCAAACTTAATGCAAAAAAATCCTGATGAACAAAATATCAGTCTTAAATAAACAGAGAAACCTCGCTTGCCTCACCCAAATCCCAATCCTGCTGGATCTTGACTTTATTTTAAATTTTGCTATTTTGTTCATCATTAATTATTCTGTATTGTTTTTTTTTTAAGGAGTGCATTAATTTTTTTAGTCTTGATTACTATTTTTGGTGCCCTCTTAAAATTTGCACACAAGGCAAGCAGCTCGCATACTTCATTCTAATCCCGTTTCCTCTCCAGAACCTTTGAATAACTACTCTTGATCTCTGCATTTGGAATATAAGGAGCTTGGATGTGGCATTTTTTTTTTCATTCAGTTAAGTTGGATACTCAGTGGACCTTACCATCTGGAAACTCATGTCCTTTGATTCCGGAAATTTTTCTTATATTATTTCTTCGACAATTTCATTCCCTCCTTTATTTCTAGAACTCCTGTTAGCTGAATGTTAGCTCCCAGGATTGATCCCCCAAGTTCTTATGCTTCTTCTCTAGCCCATCTCTATATATTTCCAGAGAAAGTTTTTTGACTTCATCTTCCAACTCTTGATATTTTTTTAAATTTTGCTATCAGAGTTTTGACTTCTTTTTTTTTTTTTAACATTTATTCATTTTTGAGAGGCAGAGCACAAGCGGGGGAAGGGCAGAGACAGAGGGAGACACAGAATCCAAAGCAGGCTCCAGGCTCCAAGTTGTCAGCACAGAGCCCGACTTGGGGCTAGAACCCATGAACTGTGAGATCATGACCTGAGCTGAAGTCGGAGGCTCAACCGACTGAGCCACCCAGGCACCCCAGAGAGTTTTGACTTCTAAGAGAGTTCTTTCTTGCTCTCTGATCCTTCCTTTCAATTCCATTCCATTAATTTTCCATGGATGCAGCATGTTCTTTTATCTCCCTAAAGATATTAATTATGGTTTCTTTGACCTTATGTCCTGCTCACTACATAATCTCCATTTCTTTTTGGTTCATGTTTCCTCAGGGAAAAATGAGGGAAAGCTTCCCTCATATCAGTGATCTTTGGCTGTGTGTTCACATTTAAAAGTATACCACCAAAAGGCCAATCAGAGAATTTAAGTGCTTGAATTTGACATGTTGGTGGGATAAGCTCTATCCTAGGACATTTGATTGCTCCCACAAGCTTATCTGCTGTAGACCCCTAAATATAAGCATCTATTGGTCATTTCTTTGGGGCTGTTTAGTGCCTCCAAGAAAATATTCTTCTCTCTGCTTAGCGGGGGGAGGGGATGGAGTACAAATATAAGCCTGATTCTGGTGCTCTGTAGTTGGGTGGGGGATAGGACTAGGAGTCTCTCAGTTTTTCTGTAGACCCAATTCCCCTGGTTTTGGTAGGACTACTCACCCCTTCCCCCTTATAAATCTTTTTTTTATAAGATTTAACAGACTTTCTTTTTTTTATTTTTTGTTATTTTTTTTTTTTGACGTTTATTTATTTTTGGGACAGGGAGAGACAGAGCATGAACGGTGAACGGGGGAGGGGCAGAGAGAGAGGGAGACACAGAATCGGAAGCAGGCTCCAGGCTCTGAGCCATCAGCCCAGAGCCCGACACGGGGCTCGAACTCACTGAGCGCGAGATCGTGACCTGAGCTGAAGTCGGACGCTTAACGACTGAGCCACCCAGGCGCCCCTTAACAGACTTTCAAAACTAACCCCTTGTTGTCAGCTCCTATCTCTATCCCACTTGCTGTGGCACTTGGTACCTCTAATTCATAACCCTCTTTGGGCTACTGTACAAGAAATCAGCTTGCTTTCCCTACCCATAAATCCAGAGCTTTGATCTTCCACCTCTCTGCTAAGTCATTTATCCTTCCACTAGCAGCTTTCCCCTGCATGTATTAAGATTTGGGAGTATAGTTCCCTCAAAGACAGAATTTAGCCTTTTGTTCCTCTTCTGGTGGTTTCTGTATAGATTTTAGGAGGAAAATGGAGTGGAAACCTCTTTGTTCCACATCTTGAAAAGTCTTGAGCTAAATCTCAAAGGTGGACAGAAGCTGACCAGGCAGGTAAGGCAGGGAAGAGTATTCCTGGCAGAGAGAACTGCGTGTTCATAGGCAAGAAGAATAAAGAAAACTGCTTACAATGTTGCATGGCTGGAAGCAAGGTTCAGGGGAGAAAAGGCTGGGTGGGCGCTGAGAAAGTGAAGGATTCGAGTATGCCAAGAATTTTGTCTTTGATCTGGGAGCAAATGGGGAGCATGAGGCAGAGGAGTCACATGACCAGATTTGCCACTCAGGGAGCAGCATAGCAGATGTGGTGAGGAAGTGGGGCCGACACACCTGGGAGGAGGGAAACTCACTGGGGAATAGGACAGTGGTTTCCACGTGAGAAATGGCAAAGAGATAAACTCAAGGCCGTCACCATGTAAGGGGGAATAAACATGAAAACTACTCAAAGACAGAATCACCAGGACTTGTAACTAATAGGAATTGGGCATGAGGGCAGTGGGAGGAGCCTAGTTTGAATCCCAAGTTTCTAGTTTGGGCAACAGAGCAGGTGTCAAGACTGTTCACAGAGAGGGGGGAACGCTGGAGGAGAGGCGAGTGTGGAGAAACTATATTTGCATTTATATTGCATTCCTCCAAATTCCAGTCTCTGAGAAGTGCATACTGGCATTATGTAGTTGCAGTCAATATCCACATAGCAATTTGGGTCCTGCTTTTTTCTCTTAGCAGTACTTTCCAAGTGTCAACAGAATCCTCCAAAGCCCTTTAATTTGGATGCAAAGTATTCCATCATGTTAATAAATGCACCATGTTTCACTTCCTCAGGCCTCTCTATTCCAAGCATTCTAATGGGGACCTCAATAAACTCCAAGGTGCTCTTGGCAGGGCCTGTGAGTGGCCTCATGGCCCAGGCCTCCTGCTCCCTCCAAGGCTGAGGACCCCTCGTGGGCCCAATACAGTGGTGTCCACTCTGCTCTGTCACCTAAAATGGGAATGTTGAGGAAGCATACTCAGCTACACAGCCCCGGGAACTTGTTGACCTCCCAAACCACCCCTGAGCCCCATCTTCTAGTCACCAGGCAACAGTGACTCTACTGGACTTGGAAGGAGCAAGTCCTTCCCTCTTCCCTCACCTGGGCCCTCCCTCTCCCCTTCACAGTGACCATGCTGCTTTCTGCTACCACCCCTCCTCAGGAGTGATCCACCTCAGATCTCCTCTCAAGAGGACCTCAGTGTGCATGGGTCAAGTGGTATTGAGGTTGTTCCAGACCTGAGAACAGTGGCACCCCCACAGGGAAGATGGAGCCCCTGTGGCAGAGTTGAGGGAAGAGGAGTGAACCAGTGGTTGTTATGGCAACCAGGGCTCCCAAGATGGAGGGAAGAGAAAAGGGGGCCTTACTCAAGAGTTGCCATGACAACCAAGATCCTTGAGGCCAGCTCTGAAGACAAAAACCACACACTCCACGCTATCAAAGAAGTACCCAGGACTCCTTAGATTCTTTTTGCAATCCAGAGAGCTGACTAGAATGGTCAAGTTCTCCTGGTCCCACAGTTGACTTCACAGACTTTTTAGAGACAGAGGGGCATCCACTTTTCTTTGAAAAGAGGTCCAGGGCTTGGCAACCCATTGACTGACTCAAGAAACATTTACCGGGCCTACTATGGGCCAGGGACACTATAATAAATAAGACTCCGGCTTTGTTCTCAAGTGAAGGAGACAGACATTGAAACATCAGTGCAAGACTGTTGCCGGGAGGGGTAAATAGTTCAACGTTTCCCGAAGACAGTTTGGCAGTAGCCATTACAATTTTGAGTGTGCATACTCTGTGATCCAGTGATCCCACTTTTAAGACTTTACCTTCAGAAATATTTGCATCTGAAATGGTCATTGCAGTGATATTTGTAGCAGTGAGGAATGGGAAACAATGGAAGCCAGTTAAATAGATTTGGGGGCATCCGTAGATGCTGACTATACAGATGAATACATGGGGAATAACCACGAGAAATATTAGTAGTAGCAAAATTGACAGGAACTGAAAGGAGGGAATTTCACTTTCACTTCTGAACCATTAGGATATGTTGCAAGAGCATGTATTATTTTTATAATTTAAAGAAAACACTAAATACCGGGGACTGTGTAGGATGGCTGACACTATAATGAGCTTTATGGAGGCAAAAAGTGTGTAGACGTCTGTTTAGAATGCAGTGCGACCACACCGGAGAGGCATTTATAACAGGAGCACTAGGGAGGTGAAGAAAGGAAAAGAAGGTGGGAAGAAGTGGGGTCTTGAAGGTCGCCCACAATTTCATCATAAGGAGAAAGAAGAAGGCATCTTGGGCCCAAGGGACAGCATGGGAAGCATGGGAATTCAGGTGGCTTAGAGTAATGCCAAATGGTGCAGAGGTGGCAGAAATGGGCTGCAGCCACTGACTTTTCCCCGGGGCAATAAGAAGCCAACCCAATATTGAAAGCAGGAGAAGGAAAAGAGGAGAACAGAACCCAGACAGATCTCTCTGGCTCCAGCGTGGTGGGTAGACAAGTACCAGAGGCAGGGAGACACCCCAGGAAGCTGCTAGAATCCCACAGGGGAGATATGATGAGGACCCCATTGTAGGGCAGACGGTAGGAAAGGGAATTAAGGAGATATTTCATAAATAAGAAGATTATGATGTCTATCAATCCATAGACTTACATTTTGCCAGAGCTAGATGGGACTCCTCAACTTGCAAGTGGGGAAACTGAGGCCTGGATAGGAGAAATGAGGGATTCCAGGCCGCTGGTTTTATGACTGAGTTTTCTCTGGGCCTCTTGGAGGAGGCGTCTCTGTCCTTCTAGAATGTGGCCTTATTTAGCTTCTAATTCAGACGATACCCATTGAGGGGGGATGGGGAAGAAGAGTGGGAGGGAGAGGATAACCCCTTTGATGTCTGGGCAGCAAAGGTCTCACTCAGAGATCTGGGCCTCCTTATGGGGAGTGTTCGAGGCAACAGACTCAAACATGGTTCATCTGCAGGAGGCTAGGGCAGTGCTGGGCACTGGGAAGGATGACTGGTTAGTGGCCATGGTGGCCCCGAGAGCTGGTCCAGGAGGCGCCTCTGTCACTGGCTCTCTGCTGCCCTGCCCCATGCCAGCAGACGGGCATCACAGTGGCTCAGACAGAGCTCTGGACTCAGGAGTCAAGCCCCGGAATCTAGTGCCTTCCTGTCCTGCCATTCAGTAAGCTGGCCCTGAGCTCATCACGGAACGACCCCATGTAAGAAGGCTACTGAAGGCTCAGAACTCACATGGAGAAATGCTGCGTTAAACATGGCCCTCTTCCTGGAGACGGAAGTGGAAAAGCCCCGGGGGGAGCATTATCGCCAAGCTGCCAAAGTGTCTACTTTTATTAGATTAGCTAAAAGAAGAAACCGCGCTGATCGTTATCATCCCTGAAATGTGTACAAGTGTGCAGTTCAAAATGTGCTTCTACACATGATGTCCTCTCACTTGATCTAAAAAATAAATACCCAGGGCAGGTGCAGCTATTCCATTTTATAGATGCAAGAAACCGGTTCAGAAAGATTGGGATTCAACCCATATGCATTGAGTGTCTACCTCCTACCAGGCCCTGGACTGTGGTACTAGCAGCTGCTAGGCTAGAGTAAGATCTGTTAACACTGGCCCAGACATTTCTGCATGAGGAAAGGGTTACTCATCAAACAAATTTGGGAAATACTACAAACTCTGTCTCCCTTTTGCAAAATCACATAATTTGCTTCTTAAACTATCAAAGGCTCTGAGAAGTCCTGCAGTCATTCCATTTCACACAGCATTTCGTGAACGTGGCCATGAAGCGCCCCTTCGCAGAAAACTTACTGACAGTCTGCAGAACTCGGGGTCCATGAAACACATTTTGACAAATACTGGTCTGACCAATAGAAACAGCACTAAAGGTGGGATTAGAGACACTCAAACGAAGGATAGTTTCTTGGGCAGGTTTCCGACTGTTCCTCAAATCACAACAGAAGCATCTGCCTCCTCCCCAGCCTCAGAACAGAGAATGCTGATGAGGCCAAGGTCCGTGGGACTCTTGGCTGGCAAACGGAGGGCCAAACCTTGGCTGCAGCAAAGCTTGTCTGTGGCTCTGGGACCAGTCGTTTTTAGGTGGGCGGCGGGGTCAGGCATCTGGAACAGCCAAGACACAGATGTTCCAGCCACTGTTGGATCCCAGCCTGGGCTCCTGCTTTGCCTAATTCCAATATTTGGCTGCTGCTCCCACCTAATTCATATTCCAATGTCAACACTGCATAATCTCCCCCAAACACTGACAGCCTTGGACTGGGAAAGGGGAAGGGACAGCTGATGAGCGGGGGCAGAGAGACCAAGGGGGAGAGGAAGAGGAGGTGAGAGAGAAGCCCTCAAAAGCTCCCAGCAGGCCTCCATCGGAGGCCATTAGGACCTGAAATCCCCCCCTGGCGAGACAAGACCGTGGTGCCAGAGGCGCCAAGCATCCATGCCATGCAATTAGCGACACAGGCCTCCTGTGCTCAGAGAAGGGGAACCGGAGCCCCCCAAAGTTGTCAGGCTGGGCCACCTAAGAAGGTGGGTCTTGAATGATGTGCAAGCAAGAAAACACGACCACAGTCCGGACACCGGAGTCCAGCTCTGGCTGTGCCTCTGACAGGCTGAATGACCTCAGGTAAGTCCCCCAACCACTCTGGGCTTCATTTCGTTTATAAAAGGAAGAGGTTTCCTGTCTCCGGGGAGGGGACAGTAGAGCAAGGTGAGGCACAGCACAGCCCCAGGCGCAAAGCTGACTCCGCCCTTGCTCTCAGCCTCACCGGACTCCAGCATCATCTGGAAAATGGGAGCACTGGGGTGTGTCCACGCGGGGAGCTCATCGGGATTAAATGGAGAGAGGGCATGTGGAGCATGGGTTTCCAAGCTGGGCTGTGAAGGTTCTGGAGAAGCTATTACAAGTCACGCTTGCTGCCTATCTTCCCTCCCAGGCCTCACTGCTCCTTGTCTTATGCAATCCTCATGAGAGTGTTATTAACCCATTTTATAGAAGAGGAAACTGAGGCTAAGTAACTGGCCCACAGTCACTCGGCTGGAGGTGATACACAGCTGGAGACAAAGGAGATTTTTCTGAGGCCAAGCCCCAGGGCCCGTTCCAGCATCCCACACTGTCTTTCTAAGCTTCAGGAATGGCGAAGGGGTGGCCTGGGACCCAGGAGTAACCCCACCGCTGCTGGCTGATGGAGGGGGCAGGGGACTGCGAGCCACCCCCGGCCACGGCGGCAGCTGGTGCCTTCCCTCAGGTCTCCCTCCTCCCACAGGATTCTGTCTCCACCCTGAGTGGCCTCCTCCCATGCCCCCACCACCCACCGCCACCTCCACTCCCCCACGGAGATCCCAGCCCCCACCCTACTCACCCCCACTATTTCTGCCCGCCGCCACCTTTCCCCTCTGCCCTCCGTCCACGCTGTTCCCAGGCAACTGCTCCCCTGATTCTGACCACAAACTCCCTGGAATTCAGTGACCTCCACCCAAATTTTCCCCAGGGCTGCATCCAGTCAGCCTTCCCGCAGACGGCTGGCTGCTAATAAATATGTGTGAGATTTGCATGTCATTTGCATACACTTATAAGGACCTGGAAGGCAATTTTCAAGTGAAGTGTTATCAAAACTGCCTTCCCCTCCTTATCTCTCTGTTTCTTCCTGTTCTTTTGAGCCCACCCCCAGGCACTGGCCCTGCCTTCCTATTTCTGAGTGTGGGAACCAAAGCAGGACGAATAATATTTTTTTAAATAACAATTGTCATTTATTGAGCACCTACAATGTACTAGGCCCTGCCCCTCACAATAACTTCCAAGGAATTGCTGTCTGAGGGGGCCTGAGGGGACTCCGTAAAGAGAAACCCTCTGGGGCGCCTGGGTGGCTCAGTCGGTTCAGCGACCGACTTTGGCTCCGGTCATGATCTTGCTGTCCGTGAGTTCGAGCCCCACGTCAAGCTCTGTGCTGACAGCTCAGAGCCTGGAGCCTGCTTCAGATTCTGAGTCTCCCTCTCTCTCTTCCCCTCCCTGGCTCCCACTCCGTCTCTCTCTCTCTCAAAAATAAACAGTAAAAATAAACAAATAAATAAATGTCAAGTGTTTTTTAAAAAAAGAAAGAGAGAGAGAGAGAACCCCTCTTCCCAGCCCCTGCTCAAAACCAACAGAAAGACTGACACAGGCAGATGAATGGCCTCTTCACTACGGGTAAAGCTCATTTGGGGGTAATATGTCTTAGGTCTGTAGTTTCCTAATTCTGAACACACTCATTCCCAGACTGTGGACACCCCATCACTCAGCCTCCCCTGGTGAAGACAGGGCTGGCCCCTGTAAAACTTGAGGCACAGAAGAATATGCGGTGGGGGCAGCTGAGTGGCTCAGTCAGTTAAGCCACCAACTCTTGATTTCGGCTCAGGTCATGATCTCATGGTTCGTGAGATCAAGCCTCGCATCGGACACTGCACTGACAGCTCAGAGCCTGCTTGGGACTTTCTCTCTCCCTCTCTCTCTGCCTCTTTCCCACTTTTGCTTTCTCTCTCTCTCTCTCTCTCTCTTTCTCTCTCAAAATAAATAAACAGAAGAAGAAGAAGAAGAAGAAGAAGAAGAAGAAGAAGAAGAAGGGAAGGAGGAGGAGGAGGAGGAAGAGAAGGAGAGGAAGGGGAAGGAGAAGGAGAAGGAGAAGGAGAAGGAGAAGGAGAAGGAGAAGGAAGAGAAGGAGAGGAAGGGGAAGGAGAAGGAGAAGGAGAAGGAGGAGGAAGAGAAGGAGAGGAAGGGGAAGGAGAAGGAGAAGGAGGAGCATGCAGAAGACCCATGCTCTCTACAGATGGGCAGACCCCCAAAGAGAAAGGCAGGAGCCTCACGCAGCAGGAACTTAGTCCCCTCTGCACTGGTTGTATGTCACCCCTCCTCCCTGGGGGAGACTGGGGTGGGATAAGAGAAGCCCAGAATGTTACTCTAATGGATGCTTCCTCTATAGGCGGGGAAACATTAGGAATGGGTAAGAAGTATTGTCCCCATTTTACAGATGTGAAAACAGGGGTTACCTACCAGAAAGGTTACATAGCTCGCCCAAGATCAACTGGTAAGGAAACAATGGGGTTGGCCCTGAAACCCAGGGCTAACTCCAGAGCCTGTGGGCCCTCTATATCACTGCAGTCATCTTTTCGGGAAAAGCACATGGCCAAGGGAATGGGAACAAAGAGAGAGCATGGGGAAGAGGACAGAGGGAAAGCTGAGAGGTACCCAACTGTGGGTCAAGGGCAGCTGGAGAAAATCTACTGTCTCAGAGCGAGAGGCGGGAGGGTTTCAGGCACCATGGAGTTCAGGGGCCACACTCTTACATGCCCACAGGAGTGAGGCAGCCTGTGAATGAGTTGATGGGGTAGAAGAAAATAGGGAGTGGTGGAGACAGTGATTATGGGGCAGGGGCAGACCCAACCCAACCCGAGCTCACCTTGGGCATGCAGAACACAGCCCCAGCTCACCAGGTCATTCACCTGTTCAAGAAATCCCAGAAATCAAGTTATCACATGAAATCTTCCTATTTGTATATGTTGGCTCAATGTTCAAGAGAATGAACAAACATTGCTCAGGCAAGCTAGAGCTTCTTGGCTCTAGCCCACTGACCACAGTCAGCAACCTCTAAAAATCCAATCCCATCACTTCATAAATGTGCTCACTGAGCTCCAGGACTGGCTGCATTCTTGTCCCCTGCCGTCTCCCCACGCAGCACAGTAAGTGCTCAATCAGTTGTAGGGAACATCCATGGACGTCCATACCAGTGCCAATCACACCAGTGCCAATCAAGTGGAGTACCAGGTGTCCTGAGCCCTAGTTCAGTGCCCCTTCCACAAGCTCCCAGTTATTCTCATTGTCTTCCATTCCGGGAGATCCTTGTAGAAATGCAGTCAGAATCTCTGTGTGTAAAGGTTGGAAATCTGCATTTTTAACAAGCCACCCAGGGAATTCTTAAGCACACTAACATGTGGGAACCATCACAGGGAGATTGAGTGCAAAGATGGACACGTGCAAGCACGCATTTGAATTCCAGCTCTGTCGGGGTCAGCAATGTGACTGAAAGAGACTTACCCTCTGTGAGCCTCAGTTTCCTCATCTGCAAAACAGACACTATCGCCTGCCCCACACACTTGCCTTGAGGAGAAAATGAAGTCAGATACACAAGAGCACTTTGTAAACCCTTGAACGGTAGTTTTTCAAACTGCAGGTCTCAGCCAATAAATGGGATGCAAGATCAATTTAGTGGGTCCTGACCAGCATTATTTTTAACAAAATAGAATGGAATAGAAAGAATATTGTTTTATGAAATTTTTATGAAACATGAAATATATATGTGTGTATGAGAATATATGCACTTCTGGGAATTCTGGGTCACAATACATGCTGTTTTCTTCCCATGAGTAGTGGTTTAAAAAGTTGTATTAAAAAGTACGCATAGGTTTCAGGGCTCCTGGGTGGCTCAGTGCGTTAAGCATCCAACTTCTGCTCAGGTCGTGATCTCATGGTCCGTGGGTTTGAGCCCCCCATCAGGCTCTGTGCTGACAACTCAGAGCCTGGAGCCTGCTTTGGATTCTGTGTCTCCCCCCCTCTCCCCCCCTCTCTGCCCCTCCCCTGCTCATGCTCTCTCTCCCATTCTCTCTTTCAAAAATAAACATTAAAAAAATTTCTTTTAAGTACACTGTTCTAAGAGACAAACCAAAAAACAGACTCTGAACTATACAGAACACACTGGTGGTTACCAGAGGGGAGTGGGCGAGGGGATGGGGGAACTAGGGGATGGGGATTAAGGAGTGCACTTGTCATGATGAGCACCAGGTGATGTATGGAAGTGTTGAATCATTGCATTGGACACCCAATATTACACAGTATGTTAACTCACTGGAATTCAAATGAAAACTTTTTTTGAAAAAGTGCACTGGTCTAAATATAGTCGTAAATCTTCATGACCTTGAATTAGGCAATGTTTTCTTAGCTATGACGCTGAAAGCACAAGCAACAAAAGAAAAAATAGATAAATTGGACTTCATCAAAATTTTAAACTCTTGCGTCTCGAAGGGCATTATTAAGAAAGTGAAAAGGCAAACCACAGAACAGGAGAAAATGTTTGCAAATCATGCATCTGACAACAGTCTAGTTTCCAGAATATATAAAGAACTGTTACAACTCAACAATAAAATGACAGCCCAATTTAAAAATGGGCAAAGGTCTCGAACAGGCATTTCTCCAGAGAAGACACTCAAATGGCCAGCAAGCACATGAAAAGATGCTCGACATTGTTAGTCATTAAAGAAATGCATATCAAAACCGCAATGAGCTGTCACTTCACACCCACTAGGATGCTTACGATCAAAAAAAACAAACAATAAGAGATGTTGACAAGGATGTGGAGAAACCAGAACCCATACATTGCTGGTGGGAAGGTAAAATGGTGCAGCCACTTTGGAAACAGGCAGTTCCTCAAAAAGTTAAACAAAATTACCATATGACCCAGTATTTTTTCTCCTAGGTGTATACATATATATATATATATATATATATACACACATTATTCACAATAGCCAAAGGTGTAAACAATCCAATGTCCATCAGCTGATAAATAAACAAAATGTGGTATCGCCATGCATGAGAATATTATGCAGTCGTAAAAAGGAATGAAATCTTGATTCAGGCGATGATATGAATGAACCTCGCAAATATTATGCTAAATGAAAAGAAGCCAGTCATCAAAGGCCACATGTTGTGTGACTCCATTTACATGTCCAGCACAGACAAATTCATAGAGGCAGAAAATATACTAGTGTTTGCCATGGGCTAGAGGCAGGAGGCCATAGAGAGTGACTGCTAAAGGGGATGGGATTTCTTTTCTAGAGTGTGAAACTATTCTGGAACTAAACAATGGTGATGATTGCATAACCTTGTAAATACATGAAAAAACACTAAATTGTATTCAGGGCGCCTGGGTGGCTCAGTCAGTTGGGAGTCCGACTTCGGCTCAGGTCATGATCTCGCGGTTCGTGGGTTCGAGCCCCACATCGCACTCTGTGCCGACAGCTCAGAGCCTGGAGCCTGCTTTGGATTCTGTGTCTCCCCCTCTCTCTGCCCCTCCCATGCTCGTGCTCTGTCTCCCAGTAATGAATAAATGTTAAAAGAATTTTTTAATAAAAAAAACACTACATCGTACTGTTTAAGAGTGAATTTTATATGAATTATATCTCAAAAAAAGATGCGGTCCTGAAACATTGTACACATGGAATTTATTCATGCTAAAGAAGATGAGACAGGAGAAGCCATAAAGCTCCCAGGAGGAGGGAGCTAAGATTGTTATGGGTCTGGGCAAGCCATTTGAATGAATGAATGAATGAATGAACGTATGAATGAATGAATGAATGAATGAATGATTTTAGGCACTGTGGATGGTATTGTTACCTGGTACAATCTCTTTGAGGGGCAATGTGGCAATATCTATTAGAAACTATAAGTACTCATACCCCTGACCTCACACTTTCTGTTTTGGGAATTGTAGCCTTCAAAGAGACTCCCAGAAGAGGTGCCTGCGTGGCTCATTCAGTTCGGCACCTGACTCTTGACTTTGGCTCAGGTCATGATCTCACTGTTTGTAAAATGGATCCCCACATCAGGCTCCACGCTGGCAGCACAGAGCATGTCTGGGACTCTCTCTCTCTGCCTCCCGCCCTCCCCCGCCTTCACGTGTGTGCGCGTGCTCTCTCTCAAAATAAATAAACATTAAAAAAAAAATACTTCCAGAAGGGGGGGGGGGGTCGCAATAAATACAAGTACACTCATTACAATGTGGTTTGTAATTGAGAGAAAATGAGTAAATAATACCTAGCAATTGAGAAACAATTAAGCAATAATCATGATTGAGTCGCACATGGAATACTGGGCAAATGGCGGTATCCAAGAGTCAGTATGAAGTGGGAGGAAAGCTGCAGCCACAGCGTGAATGGGGGAGAAAACATAACTTCTTTGTGACAGAAGACGTCCAGCTAATAAATTGTCTAGTCTCAAAGTATCTCCACCCCCCACCCCCCACCGCCAAGATATTTATTCATTTCAAAGGGGAAGAGAGTCAGTTTACAGGACAGAATTCCAGCAGATAACCACCCAAACCAAGTGATCAAGGTTAACGACACCTGTGATATGACCCGTGGGTATCGTGTACCCCCGGGAAAGGCACATTCCTTCAGAGTATTCCTGCCGAAAAGGCACAATCTCAATCCAGGCATGGAAAAAAAAAAAAAAACAGCAGACAAAACCAAATGGAACAATGTTCTAGAAAATAAGTGACGAGTACTCTTCAAAAGTGTTAAGGTTGTAAGCAACAAAGAAGAACCAAGACACTTGCCCAGACCAGAGGAGTCTAAGGTGACCTGACAGCTCAGTGCAGTGTGAATCCTGGATTAGGTCCCGGAACAGAAAAAAGGTTATTAATAGAAAAACCAGAGAAATCTGAATAAAGTGTGTAGGTTACCTAATAGTATTATACCAGTGCTATTTTCCTAGTTTTGATAATTGCATTATGGTTATGCAAGACGCTAACATGAAGGAAGGCGAAGTGAAGGATATTAAGGGTACTCTGTACTATTTTTGCAACTTGTCTGTAAGTCTATAATTATTTCAAAATAAAAAAAAATTGAACAGAATGGATCTTATAATCCTATTTTTGTGTAAAGGAACTATAATCTTGGGTGAGCGTTCGCTGATTGTTTTCTGTACTAAGCTGAATAGTGTTCTTCCAAAAATTCATATCCATCTGGAACCCCAGAATGTGACTTTGGAAACAGGTTCTTTGCAAATGTGGTTCATGAAGTGAGGTCACAGCACATTCCATCTCCCCAGCCTCGAAGAATGGTTCGGGGATTGGGTGTGTGACACAATGTGAGGCAGTGAGACTTGAGGAGACAGTTGCTTCCAGCTCCCAGGAAAGAAGCTTCCTCACTTCCAGCAGGAACCCTCTCTCCTATTAGACCTGAACGAGGAAGCCATCATGCTATGTAAGGAGGGGAACCAGCATCCAGGTGAAACGAACCCACCAGGAAACAGAACGGAGAGACAGAGACACTGGTTCTTCAGTGGGCTACTGGATCAAACCCCACCTGAAACCTGCACAGCTTTGAACTTTTGCATTACGTGAGCCATTAAGTCCCTCTCTGGTTTAGGTCAGTGGACTAAGCAGTCTCAACTAACTCAAGTAAGGCCACATCCCCCAAAACAAAGGCTGTCGTCATTATTAGGATCTTCATTCTCGCTTAGTTTTGTTTCCCTCAGTGCTGGTTTCACTGTTAGCCAGGCCCTGCCCTCCTGGCCCAGATTCAGCTCAGCAACTCTGTGGAAAGAAAGCGTCTCCTTTGTATCAGTCACCTGTCTGCTGCAATGATGCCGTCTAAGAGGCCACACTGAGAATCTCAGTTGCTTACGGTAGCAACCATTCATCTCAAACTCATCGTGCTGCAGGTTAGCGGGGGGGTGGCTAGTATTAGCTGGGTTAGGCTGGACTCCGGTTTTCAGGCTGGGTCCCCTTTGTTCCACACTCTCCACGCTGGGACTGCAGATGAAGGTCATGGCCATCTCGGGGTATGCCTTTCTCATGGTGGAGGTCAGGAGTTCAAGAGTAGCGAGTGGAAACATGAGGTACCCCTTTAAGGTCTGGCTGGAAACGGGGCACATTGTCACTTCTACTCACATTCCTTTGACCATGGCCTTTGACCTTTGGCCTTTGACCAAGGCCACCATCGCTTGGGTGGGAAGAATACTGGCCCACAGCGAGCCGTGGCAGGCACAGGGAGGGAAGAAAGACGGTCACCAGGTAATTTGATCAGACATATCTCCCTCAACAGTGCCTCAGAAAGCTTGGAACTGACTCACTGGCCTGGTGTGGGGTCACGGCACTTCCCTGAAGCAACTTCTGTGGCCTGGTGTTGCGGGGGGGGGGGGGGGGGGGGGGGATGGTGCGGGGAAGCTTGTTTCCCGAAGGAAAATCAAGGTGCTGCTACCACAGTAAGAAGCAATGGATCCCCCGTAGGCAAAATAAATAAATAAGTGAACAAACCAGCTCTCCATTGTTCTCAAGCTACGCCAAGCACATGGACCACCTGGGAATCTTCTTAAAATGGACATCCTGATTCAATAGGTCCTGGGTGGGGCCTGAGAGTCCGCTTTTCCAAAAGGTCGCAGGTGATGCTGGTAAGGTCCCGTAGTAATGATCAAGAATGAAACTGGGGGGCGCCTGGGTGGCTCTGTCGCTTACACGTCTGACTTCGGCCCTGGTCATGATCTCACAGTTCGTGGGTTCGAGCCCCGCGTCGGGCTCTGTGCTGACGGCCCGGAGCCTGGAGCCCGCTTCGGATTCTGTGTCTCCCTCTCTCTCTCTCTGCCCCTCCCCTGCTCGTGCTCTCTCTCTGTCTCTCAAAACTGAGTAAGTGTTAAAAAAAAAAAAAAAAAGGTAAAAATTTTTAAAAAAATGAAATGGGGAAAATCTCAACCTTCCTACACCGTCTTCTCATTTATAAAATGACAAGTTCACCTGCCATGCAGACATTTCCCCACAAAGAATACAGTGCCCTCCGGGAGTAAGGGGATGTGATATCTGTGTTAGTTCTCACCCTCTTCGCCCCCAGGACTCCCCAAACCCCCAGGAAAGGGCTCACAATAGGGCCAGCAGGGAGATAAGAAGCAAATATCACAATGCGGGTACAGCTTCCCATTAACTGCTTTAACTGCCTCCTGCAATAATGTTGGTGTAATCCATAAGATTCAATTATGGTTATCAGGCAATTAGGCACACCACAGAGAGGTTATTGCATAATTAATGCTCAGCCCCCATCCAGCAGCTTCAGAAAGTGGTGCAGGTAACGCGCCTCTCCCACCCCCACTCCGGGGAGGAGCAAGGATGCCAGACAGAGGCTGCCCCCACCTGGGGCCCTGAGGAGAACGTTCTTAGGAAAGGAGCCCCAGAGACGTGGGAGGGGACGGCGTGCCCCAGAAGGAGTTGGAGCCAGTGACGGTGGGGAAGTCCTCACAGGGGGCCACTGTGCTTGAGCCGTCAGGCTTTAACCTCCCGGCACGGTTCAGATCCTGCCTCGGCTTCTGACGGGCCTCACGTACGTACAGCGTCAGGCACCCACCCAATGTGAAAGCCTCAGTTTCCCTGTCTGCTAAAGAAGGGAATTGATAACAACTGCCTCGTCGGGTGTCATGAAAACTGGATAAGAGAGCTTGCCTATTGCTTCGAGAGCTACTCCGGGGCTATTTTTATTATCTCCTTGTCTGGGCCTCAGTGTCCTCATCTGTAAAATGGGGACGAGTCCCGCCTTGCCTAGGCTTGAAGGATCATCGAGTGAGTCAAACAAGATGACACACGCGTGCGTGGGGAATTCAGAGCATTTTGTTAACATGCCATTGCGCCTTAGCTACCCGTGCCTGGCTTTCTGCTGAACCCTCCAGGACTCCACAGCGCTCAAATCCCCAGGTGTCTGCTACCCTGCAGTAGGGCCGTGGGTGGTCGACCCCACTCAAGGGGTGCAAATCGAATGGTCTGAGTGGGTAGAACAGAAAGGAATTATTCCTTGAGCCATGATGTGGCTCATGATATTCAAATGAGCCTCAAGTGATACAAAAGAGAAAAATCGTCAAAGAAGTCGGCTGACACAGTGCAGGGGAGAAGTGAGGGAGGAGACCAAGATCCCAGAAGGGGAGAAGTCAGCGGCTGGTACAGGGGGCACAGAGGGGAGGAGGAAGCTGGCTGCCGGGAGAGTGGTTAGGACTTTGTGAGAAAGCCTGAGAGCTTTTCATATCATCCTTGTGTGATCCAGCTGCTGAAATGCACATCGTCACCAACATGTACACACATACACAGACACGCGCGGGTGCGTGCACGCATGCGTATGCAAATACAGCACACTTTGAAAGACACAGACACGTGCAAGCTCACTCAGTGATGCCTTAGAATCGACCACCCTCCTGGTTTTTGTTTTTGTTTTTTTTTTGTACATCCAACGTGGGTCTCGAACTCATAACCCCGAGATCAAGAGCAAAATGCTCTTCAGCCGGGAGCCGGGGTTGGGGGGGGGGGGGGTGGCGGCGGCGTCTCTTGGAAATTGGCCCGAGACCCTTTTCCCACCATCCTCTCCAACTGAGCATGTGCTTCCAAAGATGTCCACAAGAGGGCGCTCAGGAACTAGAATTCAGGAGTCGCTGGTGAGCTGATTCTGTAGAATCCAGAGCTTAGAGGTTTGGGGGACCCTGCATCTGATAACTGAGAAAGCCGAGGCCCAGAGGAGGAAATGACTTGTTCCGGCTCACGGCCAATGACCCCTTCCCGGTCCCGCTACGGAGATGATGGTCAGGGATGGGGAGTGGCGGAGAACCTGTTGTTGTCACCCGGAGAGGTGGGTTGGAGAGGAAGGGTCAAGGAAAGTTAGCGATATAGAAAGTAAATTCTCAGGTTTTGTCAGACGCTGACAAAATGTACCGTGACCCCGAATAAGTGCTCTGTCCTCCTGTTTTCTCTTCTGTGAGGGAGCCACTCAGGACCCTTCCAGGTCTCAGGTCAGCTGTCACTTCCCCATACAGACCTCCCCTGATGGCACCCCACCCTATCACTATTTTATCTGCATCAAAATATTGCCACGTATGATTATTTAAAACTGTCTCCTTTACTAATGTGCTTAAGGGGCACCTGGCTGGCTCAGTCGGTGGAGCGTGCGACTCTTGATCTCGGGGTTGTGGGTTCGAGCCCCACATCGGGTGTAGAGATTACTTTAAAAAAACTAAATCTTCAGGGGAAAATAAAGAAAGGACTTAAGAGTTCATTTTGTCTCCTCCAGGAGAATATAAACCTCATAGGAGCAGGGACCTGGGGTGTCCTGTTCCCCAACCCTCCTCCCAGCCCCCCCCCCCCCCCCAGCATGGCCACCCCTCTGGGTAGCCTGGGCCTGGCGTGCTGCCCAGAGTGGAATGTAGGCTCTCCCTGCACCTCAATGGAGAGAGGCTGTCTCAGCCGTGTGCTGGTGCTGCCCTCTGGTGGCGGTGGGTCGCCATCGCACCTGGCTCTCTCCTGCTCACCAGTGGGCCTTCTAACCTTCCACCCGTCACCAGGGCCCCTGTCTGTGGAAGTAAAGCGATCTTGTCTCCAGCCAGCCTCACAATTCATAAAGATGATGTTGATTGTCAGCTCCATCTTGGAAGAGACACTTTCAGGACAAACATAACGAGGGTGCCTCTCTCTACAAAGTCTAATAGAGCCAGATAAACCAGTCCAACTGTTCCATTTCAAAGATGGAGTCACCGAGGCAAAAGCCAGGGCCACAGGATAAAGTCGACTGGCCTAAGAAAACCCTAGGGTAACTGTCACCCATTATACCACCCACTGATAAGCAACAGGGCGGTCTTACCTTGCGCAAAAGCACGTGCTCCTGAAGACCTTGCATAATCCAAAACGTGCATATTTCCAGACTAATTGCGCCGTGGAAAGGAATGCATAGTAGAAAGGAGGTGCTGCATAAATCTTCCCCCCTCGTGGCATCTTTTTGCTTTCATGCTGCTTTTTATTTTCCTGGCATGAGCTCTAATACTTCACGGAGCCCTCTCTGCGAGATTAACAGCCCAACATTTCCCGCCGGTGGTTTGGCCCTTCTTCATAGCATGTTATCCCCTCTCACTTCCTTTCCCAACGTTATTGATTTTCGGGTGCGTGTCGCAGCACCGCCGCTTAAAGAACGCTTGGCTGGCACGGCTTTAGGATACAGATAAAAGATTTAAAGTTACAATAACCGTGAATGTTGGGGAAACGGCACAAATGTCTCCAGAATCCCCAACAGAAGTTCGAAGAGACGTGAGTGTGTGCGAACAGTGCGTGCATGTAGATTCTATTTAATAACCAAAGCAACGTTGCCGTGTGGCTGGTTTACGGTTCCCAGGTAACAATTCACTTACCTTCTCCGACTCCAGGAAACTGTGTGATTCTGACACTCGGTTTTAACAGAGCGGCTTTGCATTATTTCCAGCTTCGTGCATAAACATTTATTAGCACTTTTTTAAGGTTACTTATTTTTGAGAGGGAGAGAGAGAAAGCGCAAGTGGGGGAGGGGTCAGAGAGAGAGAGGGAGAGAGAGAATCCCGAGCAGGCTCCGTGCTGTCAGCGCAGGGGCTGAAACCCTCGAACCCGGAACAGTGAGATCGTGGCCTGAGCCAAAGCTTAACTGACTGAGCGAGCGACCCAGGCGTCCCCTTAGCATTTTCATGTTGCCTCTTTCCAAAGCCGCATAGTTGAAATTCTTCTAACTGTGACTTCATCCTGCGTGATCTCCCTTGCTAGGTCCTGAACCCCAGAACGGTGGTAATGAATGACCACACCCAACAGTCACAGCTGTGGATTTCAGAAATCCCAGCCCCTAGGGGCGCCTGGGTGGCGCAGTCGGTTAAGCGTCCGACTTCAGCCAGGTCACGATCTCGCGGTCCGTGAGTTCGAGCCCCGCGTCAGGCTCTGGGCTGATGGCTCGGAGCCTGGAGCCTGTTTCCGATTCTGTGTCTCCCTCTCTCTCTGCCCCTCCCCCGTTCATGCTCTGTCTCTCTCTGTCCCAAAAATAAATTAAAAACGTTGAAAAAAAATTTAATAAAAAAAAATAATAATAAAAAAAATAAAATAAAATAAAAAAGAAATTCCAGCCCCTCACCTCATACCCACGCAGGGCCCCTTCAGAGGCACCATCGGCAGAGGCCTAGTTGGATGCCCCCACCCACCTAGCCACCCACCATATCTACTTCTCCTGAAGTCTGGGAAAGGGGGCTCCCCTGGGAGGAGCCCTCTTGTCTCCGGAGGGCCGGAGGGCCGGTGTCAAAATCTGGGAAATCCCACCCCTCAGAGAATTGATGGCCCCAAATGAGATAATGACCCAGCCAGGAAGACCCTTCCCACTAATTCACAAGTTCATCATTTCCATTGCTCTGCTGATGGAAAGCAGGGGGTCCCCGCTCTGGCTTTACACACTTGTCTGCCAAGTCATTCTGCCTCTGGGCTGTTTCTAAGACTTAAAGGACCTGGAGAGGAGCCTGGGGGCCTCTCAGCCCAGACCAGCCCCTCCCCACCTCCCACAGGGCCTGCCCTCCCGCTCCACCACCCCCTTCCCCACTCTCTCCAACCCCCACACACATACCCCCACAACCCTCGCCACCCTACCCGACCCTCCCCAACCCCCACCCCCGGCCCAGACAGCAAATTTGCAAATTTGCCTGGTGAGTAAGTCAGGGGGACTCAAAACCCCATTCTTCCTACCCTTCAGGAGACGGTCGAGTCACCAGGCCCACGGGCAATGGTCCCAGCCTGGACTCCCGCCCACTCCCAGGAAGCTCCCTTTTCCTCCATGGAACCCATGTTACACACGGTGGACAATCTCTTGCTCTCTCTGGGCCTCCGCTTTCCCGTCTGAAAAATGGGCAGCCTGGGCTTCTCCAGCTCCTCCAGCGAAGCCTCCTCAGAATGTAGGAATTCAACCTCCACCCTCTGCTCCCCACCGCCACTCCAGGACCTTGCCTCACCCCTCCTCCTTGGTCCCTCTCTCTCTTTCTTTCTCTCTCCTCTGCTGCCCTGGGTGCTGTGGGGGGCGGGGACACTGAGGCCACTGTTGGCTGAGCTCCCAGGCACCAGAGCGGGGACCCCACAGAACAGTAGGTGAAGGAAGAGGGGAGGGTCTTGAGGAGGAGAGAGTGTGACGGCCCCGCTCCATTGTGCCCAGCCCCGGGTTAACTAGGTTAGCTCTGCGGCACTCCCGGCCCATTTTTGCCCTGCTCCTGCTATGTTTGAAGCATCAATCCGCATTCTTATCTCCTAGCAGGCAAGGGGGCTCCTGAGGACCAGGGGCACCCAGGGCTTTCCGCTCTGTGTCCCCAGCACCTGCAAGCCGGGACCTGTTTCCTGACTGGATTGGGTGTTCCCGGTGCAGGTGCCATGATGGTAACAGGGTCCCAGCCTGCAGCCTGCTCATCATGTCCCAAGTGTCCATGCACGACTGAACGGTGTCACCAAGAAAGGAGCAGCACTGGGCTCTCCCCTGACTCGCTCTTCCTTCTCTTCTCAGCTTCTCGGCCTTTTAATCTCTTACCTCCCTCCCCTCGCCAGCAAGACCCTGTCCGGTTGGGTCCAGCCTCCCCACTGGAGAGCCGGTCCCTTCAGGCTCTTTCTGAGTTGCTATGGAACGGGGATGGGGAAGGGAGGGCAGGAATTTGGCATCATGAGGGTACAGGAAAGAAGGTAGGATCCTCTCGGTGGTCTGGCTTCTGGGCACAGTGTCTAAGAATCATTCCGAACCTTCTCCTCAGGGAAATTCACGTGCTTGCCCATTTTCATATCCAATTCTGCCCCTAGAATATATGCGTCCTCCCCACCTCTAGTTACGTTTCTAAAGACTGTCTTTCATTACTTGCATCATGAGAAGCGCCAGGTTCCAGTAAGCGTGCCCGAGGAGAAGAGACGGAGCTGAGGAGAGAAACACCTGCCGTGCCAGTGACGGTAAAGTGTGGTTTCCTTGCACCCAGATCTTGGTGTCAGCCCTCAACTTCCTCCTCCTCCAGGAAGCCCTTCTGGGCTGGGAGGGGGTAAGTCCCGCAATACAAGAAGTGGCACCGGATGTTTGCCAGGTACGTCTCTTGTTCTCCAGCCTCTGCGCTCTGCCACCTTACGAGTCCTTCCTCCGTCGGTGTCCAAATGCTCTGCATCTGTCACTGCCAGCTCTCAATGCCACGACTTCCCAGGTGAAAGCGTCTGCTCCCCTGTTAGAGCTGCCCCAAACACTTTGTGCCACAGGCTGCCCGGATCACAGGAGGCGTGGGTCAGCCTGGGGCCCAGGGGCAGCTCCCACCTGATTTTGCTCAGCTGTCTTTCAAGTCACTTTCAGCTTTGGGACCTCCTCTTCTACCTGGGGGCTGGCCACGAGCTTAGAGGCCATTTAGGCCAACCCACTCTGGGTGTCACCTCCCCGCTGGCCTGTGAGCCAGACGCCAGGCCTACATTCATGGGACACTGAGGAGTCAGTGGGTTTGTTGAGTGACTAAAATGACTAAATTCAGAACTCGGGGACGTGAGCTATAAGGCATTCTCAGAATTAAGCCTCTGAGCCCCCTCGGTGCCGCAACTGCCTTTCCTTTTCCTCCACCAGCCCAGTAACAACGTCACCTTCTAAGCCACCAGCCAGCCAGCTGCACGCTCAGAATGACCCTGGGTGGAATAATAAAAAAGGTTAACACTATGTCCACTCACTTATTTTTCCCAATGTAATTGGATACCATGGAAGTAATAACAATAATGATAACTGCAAATTTTGATGAAATGTCTGTTCTTCCTGGCCATGGGCTCTAGGCTTTCCCATGAAGGATCTCTTGTAAGCCCCATGATAATCCACGAGGTAAATTCCGTTATTAGCCCAACTCTTCGGGCCAGCAAACGAAGCTGAAAGAGGTTGTTGAACTTGCCCAAGGTCACAAAGCAAGCTGGTGACAGTAGTTGGGAACTTTGTGAAACCACTTTTTATGCATTCGTGTTGCAATATTTTTGCATCTTTATAGCCCTCTTTCAGACCTTGGATTTTTGTTTGTTAATTTAACGTCCTAATCTCTTTTCGGTTCATGATGTCTGCTCTTTTTGTTTCGTGAGCGGTCAGTTCTGTCTTCCTCTCTAAGAGAGTAGAAATGTTCTGTGGAATTTGTGAAAACAGAGCTAAATAGGTAAAATGGACACGGATGACTGAAAATAAATTTTTTAAATGGAACAACCTAAAAAGCAGACAGAAATGCTTTCAAAATGCGTATGAAAATTGCAAAATCTCCCCAGGGTGCAACGACCTTATCAAGACATGATCTAATGGCTGTAAACATTCATTTCCAACCAAATTCCTTTCTGTTGATTTACTCAAACCTAGGGGAAAAAAAACTTTACAATGTGTTATAACTTTTTCAGACAAATGCATAATTGCTGGAAAATTATTTAGAAATTAAAATCCCAAAAGACTGGAGGTGGCGATGGAACTTAAAGAGATACCGACAAAAGCTAAAATATACTTTTAAAGTTTCAGGTCTACCCCATGGTGCATAAAAATTAATACTTAAAAAACAGGCCAGAAATACTGTTTCAGCCAACCTTTTTTGTATCTGCTTTATTGAAGTGTAATTGCATATGATAAAATGCACAGGTTTTTTTGAGTGCAAGAGTTTAAGTTCTGACAAATATATATACCCATATAACAACCATATGGTCAAGGTGCTGTTCAATATTGACACTGATAAGAGACTGAACACATCCATTATCCCAGAAAGTTCCCTTATGCCTCTTTGCAATCAACCCACCCACTCCCAGTCAACCAATGATCTACTCCCTATAATCACAGTTTATGTCTGTCTGTTCTGGAATTTCCTATAAATGGACTCATATGGTACATACCCTTTTATGTCTATCTTCTTTCACTCAGTACAATGTTTTTGAGAGTTATCCACTTTGTTGCATGAACCAAGCAGTTCTTCCATTTTTATTGAGTAGTATTCCATTGTATAAAACTACCACACTGTGTTTATCCATTTATCTCTTGATTGATTTTTGGATTGTCTCCAATTTTTTGCTCCTATGAATAAAGCTTCTATGAAGATTTTTGCATAGGTCTTAGTCTGAATGTAATTATTAATTCCTCTTGGGTAAATACCTAACAGTGAGGTTCCTGGGTCATGTGGGAAAATGTCTGTTTAACTATATAAGAAATTTCCAAACTATTTTCCAAAGTGACTGTACCATTTTACTTTCCCCCAGTAGTGTATAAAAATCTCATTTACTCTCCATTCTGGCAAATGTCTTACACTGTCAGCTTTTTAATTTGTTGTTGTTGTTGTTGTTCTGAGTGGTAAGTTGTATCTCCTTGTTCAACCAAATTGCTTTTTATCCAACAGTCTGCTTGCTTCTCAACATCAAATGTGTGCACACACGTGCACACACACACACACACACAGCACTCCTGCCACCTCCTATGTGAAGAATGCCCTGAATGAGAAAACACGGATGGACTTTGGCTCTTGTTCAGGCACTGACTGACCCGGAGCAGGTCACTTCAAACCTGTTTTTTCAACAATCAAATGTGGATAGGAATCCCTGTTCACCAAAACCAGAACACCACAAGCACAACTCATGAATGAAAAATTGATAATTTGGACTCCACTCAAATTTAAAACTTCTATTCTGCCAAATAGATTGTTAAGAAACTAAAAAGATAAGCCACAGACTGGAAGGAAATATTTGCAAAACACCCATCTGATAAAAGACTTCTATCCAAAATATACAAAGAATTTTTTAATGTTTTTTAATGTTTATTTATTTTTTAGAGAGAGACAGACAGAATGTGAGCAGGGGAGGGGCAGAGAGAGAGGGAGACACAGAATCCAAAGCAGGCTCCAGACTCTGAGCTGTCAGCACAGAGCCTGATGCAAGACTCGAACTCATGAACCGTGAGATCATGACCTGAGCCGAAGTCAGATGCTTAATCAACTGAACCACCCAGGTGCCCCCAAAACATACAAAGAAATTTTAAAAGACAATAAAAACCAAACAACCCAACCTAAAAACAGGCAAAAGATTTAAACAGCTACTCCACCAAAGAGGATACACAGATGGCAAATAAGCATATGAAAAGAATACTCAGCATCATATGTCAGTAGGGAACTGCAAATTAAAACAACAATGAGATACCACATCCATAACAAGCAGGAACAGCAAACTCCAGCGAGAGTGAGAATGTGACTTCCAGAGTTGCTACATTATACTCTTCAAACTATCCAGTTTTCAACCAAAAATACTATGAAACAGCTAAAGAAACAAGAAACTATGCCCCATTCAGAGGAAAGAAATTAATGAAAACTATTCTTGAGAAAATCCAGCCATTAGAAAAAGACTTTCAGTCAATTGTCTTAAACTTGCTCAGACAGCTAACAAAAATCATAGGCAAAGAAAAAAAGGAAGCCAGAATGATGTATCACAAAAGAGATAATACCAATAAAGAGACAGGAATTACAAAAAGGAACCAAATAAAAATTTGGAGGCTGAAAAAATACAATAACTGAGATGAAGAACCCACTAGAGAGATTCACAAGTAGATTTGAAAAGGCAGAAGAAAAGAATTAATGAACTTGAAGATAGTTCAATTAAAATTATTCAGTCTGAAGAGCAGAAAAAGAAGAGAATCAAGAGAGACAAACAGAGTCTAAGACCTGTGGGACCCCATCAAGCATATCAATACATGCATAATGGAAGTCCCAAGGGAGAGAGAGAGAGAGAGAGAGAGAGAGAAAGGAGCAGAGATAATATTTGAAGAAATACTGGCTGAAAAACTTTCTAAATTTGATGAAAGATATGAATCTACAAACCTTAGAATCTACTGAACTCTAAGCAGGAAAATCAAAGGCATCCACATCAAGACACATTATAGCAATCCCTATCAAAATAACACCAGCATTCTTCACAGAGCTCGAATAAACAATTCTAAAATTTGTATGGAACCACAAAAGACCCCAAATAGCCAAAGTAATGTCAAAAAAGAAAATCAAAGCTGGAGGCATCACAATTCCGGACTTCAAGTTGTATTACAAAGCTGTAATCATCAAGACAGTACGGTACTGGCACAAAAACACACATAGATCAATGGAACAGAATAGAGAACCCAAAAATGGACCCACAGACATATGGCCAACTAATCTTTGACAAAGCAGGAAAGAATATCCCATGGAAAAAAGACAGTCTCTTCCATAAATGGTGTTGGGAAAACTGGACCAGACAGTGACATGCAGAAGAAAGAGTCTAGACCACTTTTTTATACCATGCACAAAAATAAACTCAAAATGGATGAAAGACCTAAATGTAAGACAGGAAGCCATCAAAATCCTAGAGGAGAAAACAGGCAATAACCTCTTTGACCTCGGCTGCAGCAACTTCTTACTCAACATGTCTCCAGAGGCAAGGGAAACAAAAGCAAAAACGAACTATTGGGACCTCATCAAGATAAAAAGCTTCTGCACAGCAAAGGAAACAATCAGCAAAACTCAAAGGCAACCAATGGAATGGGAGAAGATATTTGCAAATGACATACCAGATAAAGGGTTGGTATGCAAAATCTATAAAGTATCAAACTCAACACGCCAAAAACACAAACAATCCAGTGAAGAAATGGGCAAAAGACATGAATAGACACTTTTCCAAAGAAGACATCGAGATGGCTAACAGACCCATGAAAAGATGCTCAACATCACTCATCATCTGGGAAATACAAATCAAAACCACAATGAGATACCACCTCACACTCGTCAGAATGGCTAAAATTAGCAACTCGGGAAATACAACTGGGATGGCTATATTAATATTATACAAAATAGACTTTAAGACAAAAACTGTTACAAGGGACAAAGAAGGACTTTACGTTTTGATAAGAGTCAATCCATCATGAAGGTATGGCAATTATAAACATATATGGGTCTAACAACAGGGCCCCAAATATATCAAGCAAAACTGACTGGATTAAAAGGAGAAATAGCTGTATTAGTCTGCTCAGGCTGCTATAACAAAATACTTCAGATTGGGTGGCTTAAACTGCAAACATTTATTTCTCATAATAATGGAGGCTGGGGAGTCCAAAATCAAGATGCCAGCAAAGTAGGTTTCATTTTGAAGCCTACTCTCATGGCTCATAGGCAGCTGCCATCTCATTATATGTTCACATGACCTCTTTGTGTGCATCCAGAGAGAGAGAGAGAGAGGGAGCGCTCCAGTGTCTTCTTAAAATGACACTAATCCTACTAGATCAGGGCTCTACCCTTATCACCCTTTTAACCTTTATTACTTTCTTAGAGGGCCCATCTTCAAATACAGCCATAATGGGGAGGCAGGGGTGGGGGGGTAAGTCTTCAAAATATTGATATGGAGGGGAGGACACATTCAGTCCATAGTATCAGTTCTAGAATAATAGTTGGAGACTTTGATATTCCACTACCAAATTGCATAGAGCAACTAGACAGAAGATTAATAAGGGAGTCAATACTTATCTAACACCATATACCAATTGGATATAACTGAATTATGGGAACACTCCACCCAACTGCAGAAATTGAAACATATGTCCACACAAAAACTGAACACCAATGTCCATAGCAGCCTGATTTATAATATCAAACATTGCGCATTCACTGATGAGTGGATACATTGAAATATATCCATACACTGAAATATTATTCAGCCTCTGATAGCAATTTGACTGTTCACAAGATGTCCAGTTAAAACATTATTTCTAGATGTGTCTGTGAGGCTGTTTCCAGATGAGATTAGCCTTTGAGTTGGCCAACTCAGTAAAGTAGATCACCCTCCCTAGTGTGGATGAGCAGCATCTAATCCATTGAGGCATACAACAAAAGATGGAGAAAGGAAGAATTTACCCCCTTTTTAAAATTTTTATTACTGAACTATAGCATCACACAATGTTATATTAGTTGCACAACATAGTGATTCAACAATTCTAGGTGCACCTGGCTGGCTCAGTCAGCAGAGCATGTGACTCTTGATCTCAGGGTCGTGAGCTCAAGCCTCATATTGGGTATAGAGCCTACTTTAAAAAAATAGTGATTCGACTATTCTATATATTAAATAATACTTGCCATGGTAAGTGTAGTTACCATCCATCACTATACAACATTATTACAAAATTATTGACTATATTTCCTACGTTGTATTTTTTCATCTCCATGACTTATTTATTATATAATTGGAAGTTTGTACTGCTTAAATCCCTTCATCTATTTTGCCCATCCCCCCACCCCTGATCTCTAGCAACCACCGGTTTGCTCTCTGTATTTATGAATCTGTTTCTATTTGTTTATTCATTTGTTTTATTTTTTTATCTTCCATATATAGGTAAAATCATATGGTATTATCTTTCTCTGTCTGGCTTATTTCACTTAGTGTAATACCCTCTAGGTCCATCCATGTTGTCACAAATGTCAAGATCTCATTATTTTCATGGCTAAGTAATATTCTTGTGTGTGTGTGTGTGTGTGTGTGTGTGTGTGCGCGCGCGCGCATTACACCTTTTTTATCCATTCATCTATTGATGGACATTTAGGTTGCTTCCACATCTTGGCTATTGTAAATAATGCTACAATGAACATAGGGGTGCATACATCTTTTTAAATTAGTGTTTTTATTTTCTTTGGGTAAATACCCAGTAGTGGAATTACTGGATTTTATGGTATTTTTATTTTTAATTTTTTGAGGAACCTCTATACTGATTTCCACAGTCATCTTCGGCCCTCAGACTGAGATTTACACCATCAACTTCTCTGATTCTCAGGCCTTCACACTCAGACTGAATTACACCAACAGCTTTCCTGGATCTCCAGTTTGCAAATGGCAAACCATGGGACTTCTCAGCCTCAACAATTACGTGAACCAATTCCTCATAATCTCCTTTCATATGCATGAAACACACACACACACACACACACACACACACACACACACACCCTATAGGTTCTGTTTCTCTTGGGAACGCTGACTAATACACAGCCATAAAAAGAAAATGAAGTACTGATACATGCTACAACATGAATGAGCTTTGAAAAGATTATCCTCAATAAAAGAAGCCAATCACAAAAGACCACATATTGTATGAATTCATTTATATGAAATGCCCAGAATAAGCAAGTCTATACAGAAAGAAGATAGATTATTGTCTGCTTAGGATGGAGGGGGTGGGGGGAAATGACTGTTAAGGAATGTGAGGGGCTCTTTTTTTTATTTTTTTTTCCAATGTTTATTATTTTTCAAAGAGGGAGAGAGAGAGAAAGAGAGAGAGCAAGGAGAGGAGGGGCAGAGAGAGAGGAGACACAGAATCCAAAGCAGGCTCCAGGCTCGGAGCTGTCAGCACAGAGCCCGACCCGGGGCTCAAACTCACAGATAGCAAGATCATGACCTGAGCTGAAGTGGCGCTTAACCGACTGACCCACCCAGCCCCCCTAGGGGCTCTTGATGGGGGGATGAAAATGCTCTAAAATGATCATGGTGATGGTTGCACAACTCTGTAAATATATTAAAAACCATTGAATTGTACACTCTAAGTGGGTAGATAGTATGGTGTGTGATTTATATCTCAAAAATGCCATTTTTTAAAAGCTATTAAAGCTTCTAAGTGAGTTAAGCAAGATTGCAGAAAACAAGATCAATATACAAAAATCAATTGTATTCTATATAGAAAAATAAATAAGTGAAAATTGAGGGGTTTTTTTAAGTACCACTTACAATAGTAACAGAAAACCTGAAACAATCAGAGATAAATTTAACAAAATATATGCAAGGCTTCTATGTTAAAAAACCATAAAACATTGATGAGACAAAGACCTAAATAAATGAAAAAATCTGTGCTGGTCATGGATCAAAAGGCTTAAAATTGTTAAAATGTCAGTTCCCTTCAAACTTATCTATGTATTGAATACAATCCATAAAATGCCAGCAATTTTTTTTGTAGAAATTGGCAAGCTGATTCTAAACTTTATGGAAAAGTAAACGATGCAGGCGAGTCAAGCCTTGTTTAAAAAGAAGACAAAATTGGAGGGTTCACAGTACCTGACTTCAAGATTTAATATTAAGCTACAGAAATAAGCTTTATAGTATTTATTTATTATAAATATAATTATATTATTATTATTTATATTTATGGTAAAAGGATAGATATAGATCAATGGAACAGAAGAGAGTTTAGAAATACACCAACATATCAATTGGTCAATTGGTTTTCAACAAACATGCCAGGGTAGTTCAAAGAAGAAAGATTGTATTTTCAATAAATGATGCTAAAACATTTCAACATACCTATGTAAAAAACAACAAACAGAAAAACCAAAAAGAACCTTGACTCACACCTCTCACCATATACAAAATTAACTCAAAATGGATCATAGATCTAAATGGAAAGCCTTAAGTTACAAAACTTCTAGAAGAAAACAAAGGAGAAAACATGTTTGATTGCAGATTAGGCAAAGATTTTTTTTTTAAGTAGGATACAAAAGCACAAATCACAAAAGAAACTATCATTAAGTTGGATGATCAAATTTTAAAATATGAGATACTGTTAAGAAAATGTAAAGGCAAGTCAAAGACTAGGCGGAAATACTTGTTATGCACATATCTGATAAAGGATTTTAATGTGGAAATATAAAGAACTCTCACAACTCAGTAGTGAAAAGCAAACAACCAATTAAAAAATGGGCAAAACACGAGAACAGACATTTTGCCAAAAATGGAATATGAATGGCACATAAGTACATAAGAAAAACAAACATCACTAGCCATTGAAACAATGCAAATTAAAACCACAATAAGCGATCACAACACATTTATTAGAAAAGATAAAAATGTTTGACTGACAATATCAAGTACTGATAAAGATATAGGAACAACTAGAATTCTCATACATCTCTGGTGGACACAGTCATTTTGGAAAACAAACTGACAGCCTCTTTAAGAAGTTAAACATACAATTTCCATACACTCTAACAATTCCAGGGGTGCCTGGCTGGCTCAGTTGGTTAAGCATCCGACTTCCACTCAGGTCATCATCTCACAGTTCATGAGTTCGAGCCCCGCGTCGGGCTGTGTGCTGACAGCTCAGAGCCTGGAGCCTGCTTC
The DNA here is from genome assembly GCF_028018385.1 of Neofelis nebulosa. Lineage (NCBI taxonomy): Eukaryota > Metazoa > Chordata > Mammalia > Carnivora > Felidae > Neofelis > Neofelis nebulosa. Next base: position 98,074,149 of record NC_080791.1, read on the forward strand.
GGATTCTGTGTCTCCCTCTCTCTCTGCCCCTCCCCTGCTCACACTCTGTCTCTCTCTTTCTCAAAAATAAATGAACATTAATAAATAAATAAATAAATAAATAAATAAATAAATAAAGCCCATGCTGTGGCAAAGAGGCTACACTTTATTTATTTTTTTTTTTTAATTTTTTTTTCAACGTTTTTTATTTATTTTTGGGACAGAGAGAGACAGAGCATGAGCGGGGGAGGGTCAGAGAGAGAGGGAGACACAGAATCAGAAACAGGCTCCGAGCCATCAGCCCAGAGCCCGACGCGGGGCTCGAACTCACAGACCGCAAGATCGTGACCTGGCTGAAGTCGGACGCTTAACCGACTGCGCCACCCAGGCGCCCCAAGAGGCTACACTTTAAAAAAAGAAAGGTCTAACAATTCCACTCCTAGGCATTTCCCCACGAGGAATGAAAACAGACCTCCAACAAAGATTTATGATAAAACTTTATAGAAGTTTTATTAATAGCCCCCTCCAAACTGGAAACAACCCAGAAGTCCGTCATCCTGGTGACTGGATAAACAGATCATGGCACACAATAAAAGGAACGAGCTGACTGATACAAACAACATGGAGGAATCTTAAAAGCATTATGCCAAGTGGAAGAAGTCAGACCCAAAAGGCTATTTACTCTGTGATTTCATTTATATGACACTTGGGAAAACACAAAACGATAGGGAAGATACCAGTTCGCGGATGACCAGAGGGAGCTTTCTGGGATGATAGAACTGTTCTCTATCTTGATCATTGTGGTGGTTCCCCAAGTGTATGCATTTGTCAAATTCATAGAACCGTACACCGAAAATGATAGATTTTTCTGAATGTGACGCACACCTTCATAAAGGCAACTTTCGAGAAATTTGATATTACCTGCAGGATTTCTACTTTGTATCATCAGCAGTTACATTGCTTTTCCAATTATATCCTGCACATTTGCTACACGAAGTAGTCTCTCATTTTCAATTGAGGTTAACAGAAGAGCAAGATATTTGTATTTGCAAAAGAGGGGGATATCTCCCTATTTTTTAGAATATTCTATTTATTTTTGAGAGAGAGAGAAAGAGACAGAGTATGGGGGGGGGAGGGCAGTGAGAGAGGGAGACACGGAATCTTGAGCCTGACGTGGGGCTTGAACTCGTGAACCACAAGAACCACCTGAGCCGAAGTGGGACACTTAAGCAACTGCCACCTAGGTGTCCCGATATCTCCTTATTTTTAGCCACCTTCCTTTCTCCTCTACACTCTTTATATTCTTTATCATGTCTGAATGGAAATTGATTTTATCGTATTTGATTTCAGACTTTTTCTTGTAAAACTTTGAGGTGGCAAAACAGACATTTTGATTTTTTTTTTTTTTAAATTTTTTTTCAACGTTTTTTATTTATTTTTGGGACAGAGAGAGACAGAGCATGAGCGGGGGAGGGTCAGAGAGAGGGAGACACAGAATCAGAAACAGGCTCCGAGCCATCAGCCCAGAGCCCGACGCGGGGCTCGAACTCACAGACCGCAAGATCGTGACCTGGCTGAAGTCGGACGCTTAACCGACTGCGCCACCCAGGCGCCCCCAGACATTTTGATTTTAATTGATGCCATAAATATGAATAATTCCCAAATTGACGTTTTCTTGAAAGAGTAATAGTCTAAGTGGAATTAAATAACTACAAATTAAATACAGCTCTTAGAAGTTACTTTATTTAATGTGAAAAATGCTATTCTGCCAAACAATTCCATAAAGACTGGAATTATAAAAGATAATTGAATCTCTATTATTCTGCCTACTCCTCTTATTTAAATTTGTATAAACATTTATTGGTTCCAAAAGAATAAAATGTTCCTAAAGTTATCTAGCTAACGCTTCTCTTAATATGCACATGAATCTATTTTCCTATGTATTTAAATAATTTGAAACTTAGCAATTATTTTGCACGTAAAATTAACAGCTATAAATTATCATTAGTTACTGTACTATTTTGCCCTAGAATAATACATATATGCGCATACACAAACTGATGGAGATAGTTTCAATATATAAAGCACAAAAGATTTTTTGTCTGAGTTACTTCGAAAATGCTTACGTATGTTTGAAAATGTTCAGCTATTAATAATAGATTCAAATGGCCCGCCTTTTTGTCCTCCTGCTGTAATTACATTGGTTAAATACGATGGCTGTCTCCTGATCACAGGAACATTGGTCATGCACAGGCTCAGAGATCTCAGGAATGACACTAAAATAGGCATTCAACTATGTGACCTTCCAAAGGCTGAAGCCCAGATTAAATAGGAGTTTGGCTGAGTGGCAAGGCTGAAACCAAACTTCGGTGCTCGCGGACTTACCATGGTTCTCACAGGAACCGGGACGTCTCTTACAGGAAGTTCTACAGCCCAGCAATTCATTCACTCAGTCAACGCACCTTTATTGAACACCACCACATGCCAAGCTCTGTGCCAGGCACCAGGGATCCGGTGGCAAACGAGAGTCTGGTGAGAGAGAGAGAAGGAACGTGTTACGCTGTAGTGTGCAGGATGGATGTGATGACATCACTGCCCCAGTTGTGCCATCAGCCTACCAGCATAAAGTGTCTCATAAATCATATGAACTGAAGAGTGAGTCCGGCCGACAGAAGAGGGCAAAGGACTCAGGGAGCACCTGGGTGGCTCAGTCACTTAAGCGTCTGACTCTTGCTTTCAGCTCAGGTCATGGTCTCTCGGTTCAAGCCCTGCATTGGGCTCTGCTCTGACAGTGGGGAGGATTCTCTCTCTCCCTCTCTCTGCCCCTCCCCTGTTTGCATTCTCTCTCTCTCTCTCTCTCTCTCTCTCTCTCTCTCTGTCTTCCTCTCTCTCTCTCTCTCCCTCTCTCTGCCCCTCCCCTGTTTGCATTCTCTCTCTCTCTCTCTCTCTCAAATAAATACATAAACTTAAAAGGGGGGGGGGCTTATCCACAAAGACCATTCAGAAGGTGTTTGTTAAACCAATTTCAAATTCCATGGTATCCACACCAGCCCACTTCACCACTGCGATGTACCCCCTGCCAGGTTCACAGCAAAGACCAGAGAAAGAAGCCAATCTTGACTACATCCACCTGCTGGCAGCCCTTCTGAAAACACACCAGTATTTACACATCCTGGTCTACACTTCCTGCTGCCCTGCCCTTTTCCTTTCTCCGCCCTGCTCTGGGAACCCCAGCACTTGGAGAGAAATCGGGCTGTGGAAACTAGATTTATTCCCTGGAGCTGGCTGGTTCCTACCCTGACTACTTTTCTTGGACAGAAGGAGATGCCCACAGTAGCACCTAGGGTTCTCTGAATGCAAGCAACAGATACAGACTCCAGCCAATTCAGGTACAAAGGTCATTACAAGAGTCCGGTGCCAAGGAAAAAGCAGAACAGGGTTGGAAAGGAACAGCAAGCTGGGCAGCTCTGAGGCAGAAAAGAGGCTTTCCGGACATTGTTGTGACCATGAATCAGCCGCAGCCAATTTTAAGTTTTGTTGTGGCGGTGGCTGTTTCTGCTCCAGATTTCATTTCAGATGGGAAAAAAAGTAATCAGTAGCCTCATTGGCCTGGCCTGTGTCATGTACCCACACCCCTTTGGCTGGGGGAAGCAACCATGTGGATTGATGGCCCCCCAAAGACTGCAAAAGCTGATGCGGGGGGGGGGGGGGGGTGGAGACACTCCTAAAAAGAGACTGGAACATACTTACATGAAAAGAGACTCACTGCTTCCTGTGGCTACACTCTTCACATCTCATTGACAAAGGGAAGCGGTAGGAGTGCATATCAGGGAGACCTAATCTAACTGGAGGGTGCCCTGGACATCATGTCTGCACTGAGTCCTGAAGGACAGGAAGCTAGCCAGGTTTAGGGGTGAATGTGGGAGAGCACCGGACAAAGCGGAACCACAACAGCAAACGAGGAGGGAAGACGTCCATGCAACCTTCCAGATACCCTCTCCCACGTCCAAGACAGGCCCCTCACAGTGGACGTTGGTCATTTGCCAGCATCCATCCCCCTTCTTCTGACAAATACCTCCTAAATCTCATTTCCAAAGCCACCCTTTCCCCATGTTCACATCACCCCCTCTGGGTCCAGGGGCAGAGCTTGCAATGCAGGGCTGAAGCCAGAGGCTGGGTTTATTCAACTGACCACAATGATTGGTCAAGAGTGATTATATGACCTGAGCCAAACCACTCAGAGTAAACCTCAAGGCTTCAGAGAGTGATTTTTTTTTTCCCCACCAAACTAAAACACCTGAATGGGAGTGGGGGAGGGAGATGTGTAGGAAATCTCTGGACCTTTTGCTCAGTTTTGCTGTCAACCTAAAACTGCTCTAAAAAAAATTGTCTATTTAAAAACAAAAAAACAGGGGTGCCTGAGTGGACTCAGTCGGTTGAGCGCCCAACTCTTGATTTCGGCTCATGATCTCACAGTCCGTGGGATTGAGTCCCGCGTTCGGTTCCATGCTGTGGGCACAGGATTCTCCCTGCTTGGGATTGATTCTCTCTCTCCCTTTCTCTTTGCCCCTGCCTGCTCATGCACTCTCATTCGCCCTCTCTCTCTCTCTCTCTCTCTCTGAAAATAAATAAACATTGGAAAACAAACAAACAACCACAAAACCCTGAATAGTGTAAGGTCTGGAATGCTTGAAGCCATTTTGTTATCAAATGGAGCCTGAGGAACAAAGCCAATGCTTAGAGAAGAGCCCAGACCAGGATTTGTTTGATGACATTCTTTGAGCTGCTGGGTCAAGCTGCACCTAAAGCTAGAGCTCTCCCTGGACTTTTCAGTGACATGAGCCAGTAAATACCATTGCTTCAACAAGCTCTCCCCTGCCACTCGATACACCATCTGGGATGAGAATCAGAGCCTTTTTTACCTTTGAGACCAGAAGGGTCACTTCAGAGGCCCAGGGACCCAGACGACCAACTGGAAGACCTGGGCTCAGGATGAGCTGAACCCACGCAACAGGACGAACTTTAGGTCGGCAGTCAAACTGGTTCTCACCTCCTCACTGAGTGGCCTGGGGCTAGTGACTCAACATCTCTGGGGTCTCAATGTCCTCACCTGTAAAATAGGGATTATAATGAAACTGCCGCTCACAGAATGGTGGCAAGCACTGACAAGTTGTAAATAAAACATCTGGCCTGAAGCCATCCATCCTCCAACATCGTGTTAGTTGTTAGTAACATGCTTCTGCCAAGAGGGATTGACACAGTTACTCAATCCCTACAGATTCGCTGCTAATCTGGGGTAAACACTGTTCCTGCTCGTAGATTATCCAGATGCATGTTACAGGGGCTATTCTAGATCTCACACAAACCAAAAGAGCTGCACAGTCGAGGGCTAGGTGCTTTACAGAAGCCAGACCAGGAGATAAAGGTGAGGTCTCTGCTAACATAAACACTTTGCTAAAGAGCAGCTAGCTCTTTGCTAATCCTCTGCTGTTTTCCCACTCTTTCCCGCCCCCCCCCCCCCCCGTTGGGACTCCTTTTTTGCTAACAAGCCATTGTCCCTGGCCATGCATGCCATGCTTTGGGATCTGTCCATCCTGACATTGGCTCTCCCGCTTTTCATCCTTATCTGGCAAATAGGTCCTGCCTTCTGAATTTTCCACCCCACCTCCTCCTCGGCAGCCAGAGTTCACTTCCTGATAATTGTATCCCCTACGTTGCTGGCTCAGAGCCGGTCCCAGCCAGTCCCAAGCCTTCCGGGAACCCTACGCATGAGTTCCAGCAACAATGAATTACCCATTAGAGCACTGTCTCAATTGGGACTGTGGTTGCCTACAAAAAATAGAATACCACTATGCAACGGCTTCTCCTGATAGGGGTTTATTCACCTCCTACAGTAAGGAATAGGCAGCCAAGGGCTGTGATGACAGCTCATCTCCAGGCTTCGGCTCTGCCATCCCAAGCTTTCCTCCTCATATCTTTTGCCTCATGGTTACAAGATGGCTGCTGCCCTTCCAGACCTCAGATGTGCATTGAAGACAGAACATAGAAGATAAAGAAGCAATAAAGACTATCTTTATATCAAGAAAGCAAAGCTTTCCCAGAAAGCCTCGGCTTATGACTCACCGGCTAAAAGTGTGTCACGTGGTCACATCCAGCTACAAGGGAGTCTGGGGAGTAAGTATTCGTAGGGGGACACATTGACATACAAATAAAAGACGGGTAATGTTAGTAAGAAAGAAGGATAGATTAATATAGGGTAAAACGGGGGTCAACAAACTACAAGCAGCAAACTCAACCTGGCCCATGGCCTGCCTTTATAAATAAAGTTTTACTGAAACACAGCTGCACACATTTGTTTACAACGCTACAACAGCAATGTTGAGTAGTTGCTACAGAAGCCATATGGCCCACAGAGTCTAAAATACCCACTTTTTGGTCATTGACAGAAAAAGGTTGCCAACTCCTGAGATAGACAATTAGTAGTGTCTACCACAAGTACCAGCAAAGGAAAGACCTAATTTTTTTTTTTTTCTGGAAAGAATGTATTATTTCCCAAAGAACATCCCAATCTTCACAAGAAAAATTAGAATACTTGTTTTTCTCTGCTTACATTTATTTTACAGTTTCGTGATCATTTTTATTCTGAGCTACATAGGGGATAAATAAGGAGCCTCATAAACTTTCAGGGCATAGGGCCTGAAATCGGCCTTTATTTCCAAGCACTTCTTCTGGTGGTCTTGTTGGAGAAGTGAATAAAGTATGCCCAAGATGGCCGATGGGTCTAAAACAAACTCTGGTCTCTAGCTTAGAGACCCCTCCTCCGTGTTCTTCTTCCTTTATTTGCTGTGCGCCCCCCACAGATATGGAAGCTGATGACTATAAATTACCTTCCCCACTTGCATTTGGCGCTCAGATCTTTGGAGAAACGGTCTCCTCTGAGCCCACCGGTGTTAAATAAATCTCTGATCCACAAGATCTCCGAGTGCCGCTTAGTTTTTCTGCCAGCGTTCCAGCCTAGTTCTATAACAAATTTGGTTCCCTGACTGGGAAACCCAACCCCACTGGCCCATTGTGGCCACCAGTTTGGGAGAACAGCAAGGTGGTGAAGGAGAGAGGGATCGCAAGGGAGAAGGTGTGCCCCCTGCCTGAATTTCAACAGTCTTCTTCTCAGTTGCCTCAGGCCGGCCCCACTCCGTTGTTCTGGCCAGACTCAAAGAGACCTGGTAGGTGAGGACCTGGACCCAACGTGGGAACCAGTAAGGCCAGGGCCCCAAAGAAGTGAGGCCCACCCAACAGGGTGGAAGGGGGACGTGATCAATCTCCAGAGGCCTTAATGGTCTCACAGGTAGAAAATTTTGCTGGAGGGAATGTAATAGACTCTGGTGTGTGTGTGTGTGTGTGTGTGTGTGTGTGTGTGTGTGTGTGTGTGAATGTGTGGCTCAGCCAGGCTTGCCAGTTGAGTTTGAGTTTGTGGCTCCACAGATGGGCACTTTAAGGTCCCCAAAAGTCTACGGAGTCTGAATGGGCTCTCCTGTGGTGAGAGTATAAGGTCTAGAGCAGTATCGGATCAGATTCTGATCACAAGTCACAAAGCTGAGTCCCCTATGGCCAAGCCTCCCCTAAAGTTTCCCTCGGGAATGTGACCAGTGGAGTATCTGATTGGTCCTCTCATCCAAAAGGATACCCTCCCTTTGTCTGTCTCCCCAACACACAAACACAAGAAAGGAATTAATAATGGGATCAACACAGAGTAAGCCTACGATTTTAGAGGACGTGTTCAAATATTTTAAAAATGGATTTTCAGGCGATTACAGGGTGAAAATGACACACAGGAAGTTAAGGACTTTTTGTGAACTAGGATGGCCCATATTCAATGTAGGATGGCCCCAGAAGGGACATTAGATGCTCAAATAATGCAGTGGGTTTGGCTAAGTCACTGGGAACTCAGGCCACCCTGATCAATTTCCATACATTGACTCCTGGCTTGAAATTGCCCGAAACCCCCCACCTTGGGTGCAATTCATCCATAGCAAGCAGAGTCAGGCAAACGTTTTAGCCACTTTATCCAGAGACTCACCCAGGGAGCCAAAGAAGCAACCCACCGCTCCTCTAATATTTAAAAGAGACATGGAGGAAGATATTGTCTTTCTGCCTCCTTATGACTCGTCAAGCTCCCTCACCCCTCCCCCTGAACTTGAAACTCCTCCCCCATCTGTCTCTCGGACTCCACAGTCACCACCACCCATCTCCCTGCCCCTCTCAGACACGGAGAACCCTACCCCACAGGGGCCGACAGCCAGACTGTGCCCCAGACCCAGACCTAAGGCTCTCCAAATGCCTGTAAGGGAGACGAGAGAGCCTGAAAGACAGAATGAGGACAGAACAGTCCAGCCCAGCCGTTCCTTGATGTATTATCAACCTTTCTCCACAACCGACCTCCTCAATTGGAAACACAACACTCCATCATATTCTAAAAAGCCACAAGCAATGGTCAACTTGATGGAGTCCCTCTTCCAGACCGACTTGGGAAGATTGTCAACAGTTATTCTGTACTCTGTTTAATACAGAAGAAAAAATAATAATAATGAGAGAAACACGACAGTACCTAGAAGATCACGCACCTCCGTGGATCAATGACCCTGCTGTCTGGGGTTAAGCTGCCGCACCTGAAAAACACCCAACATGGGATTTCAGCACAAAAGAAGAACAGGCCCACATCCAATGATATCAGGAAGCCCTCCTTCGGGGAGTCCAAGCTGGAGCCAAAAAGCCCATGAACATGACTAAAATATCATCCGTCAAACAGCACCCTGGGGAATCTCCGGGAGACTACTATGAAAGATTATGTGAAGCATACCGTATATATACCCCGTTTGACCCCGAGGCACCAGAAAGTCAACAGATGGTAAATACCTCTTTTGTAGCACAGGCTGCCCCAGATATCAAAAGAAAACTCCAGAAGTTGGAGGGCTTTGCCGGGATGAATATCATTCAGCTGATAGAGGTCGCCAATAAAGTTTTCATGAGCAGAGAAGTCACAGCCGAAAGAGAAGCGGAGAGAAGACTAAAAGAGAAGGCCACCCTTCTCGCAGTACTAAAAGAAACAGATGCTGCAAAGACGGGAAGACCCCAACCGCCAAAAGGGGGGAAGCCCAGAGCCCCCTTAGCAAAGGACCAATGTACATGCTGCAAAGAGAAGGGACACTGGAAGAATGAATGTCCGAATCGGAAGGGGCCCTCAAAACCCAGCCGATATCAGGAGGAACCTCAAGGCAAGAACCTCGTCGGTCTGGCCAGGATAGAATTGGACTAAGGGGGACCAGGCTCTTTTCATTCTTGGCCCCCATGAGCCCACAGTCGAAATACAGGTAGGGGGCCGAACAATAACTTTCATGGTTGACACTGGGGCTGAATACTCTGTTATTACTTCCCCAGTGGCACCCTTCAGCCAAAAGATGGCAACCATACTTGGGGCTGCTGGGACACGGGTGATGCTCGACACCATGATGAAGCCATGATGGCTCAGCAGGACCGAATTCAGCAAGAGATTGCAGTGCAGAACCCTCTGGTCTCGGAGCGTCTGGAGCTTTCGGTCTTATACAAGGAGTATGCTGAGGATGACAACATCTATCAACAGAAGATCAAGGACCTCCACAAAAAGTACTCGTACATCCCCAAGACCAGGCCTGATGGAAACTGCTTCTACTGAGCTTTTGGATTCTCCCACTTGGAGGCGCTGCTGGATGACAGCAGGGAATTGCAACGGTTTAAGGCCGTGTCCGCCAAGAGCAAAGAGGACCTGGTGTCCCAGGGCTTCACCGAGTTCACAATTGAGGATTTCCACAACACGTTCATGGACCTGATCGAGCAGGTGGAGAAGCAGACCTCAGTAGCCGACCTGCTGGCCTCCTTCAATGACCTCGGACTACCCCGTCGTGTACCTGTGGCTGCTCACGTCAGGCTACCTGCAGCGCGAGAGCAAGTTCTTCGAGCACTTCATCGAGGGTGGGAGGACCGTCAAGGAGTTCTGTCAGCAGGAGGTGGAGCCCACGTGCAAAGAGAGTGACCACATTCACATCATCGCGCTGGCCCAGGCCCTCAGTGTCTCCATCCAGGTGGAACACATGGACCGCGGCGAGGGCGGCACCACCAACCCGCACATCTTTCCCGAGGGCTCCGAGCCCAAGGTCTACCTTCTCTATCAGCCTGGACACTACGACATCCTCTACAAATAGGGCTGGCCCTGGCCTGCCACTGCCCTGCCTGCCCTCCCCTCTGCCAGGCGCTAGACATGTACAGAGGTTTTTTGTGGTTGTAAATGGTCATACTTCACTCCCCTCCTCCCCCCGTCACACGACCTTCCACATTTTATTAAAGGGGATGCTGGTGGTGAAAAAAAAAAAAAAAAAAGGACATGCATCACCTCCTTTTATCATCCATTGAGTCACATGGTTCACCTACCCACAAGGGAGGCTGGGAAAGGTAGTCTCTGGCTGAGCAACCACATGACTAGCTACCATCCAATGATTTGGGACAAATGGGAGATTGAATTTGGGTAGACAACGAATAGTGTCCACCATGCAAAGTAGGTTCATGAGTCCTTGTTGAACTCAGAGGTGAGATAGTTGACCTCTCTGAGTTCCCCGAAACTCGGGCCCTACTGGTACAGATCCACTGCCCCCTATACCTGGGAGGTCAGTTTTGTTCACTCTGTCTCGTAGGGATCGCCTTCTGACGTCATCAGTGGCTCCCGGCCAAGGCAAGAACAGAACCACACCCATAAAGGGCCCTCCTTCCTGGATTATTACAGCCTTCCACCTGCCAGGATGACGACGACCTTGTGTTCTGCCCCACATCAAGTTCACACACTAGGTAATTACTCTTGACGAGACCTAAAACCCCACCCTTGATGAGTGCTTTAAACAACTAAGATTCCTTAAGAAAAATTCAAAAGCAAACCGATTGTGCAAAGTGCACACCTCCTGAGGCCTTAGACCCCTTAGAAACACATCCCTCCCCCTTTCCCTCATGCGGAACAAAAAGGATTAGAATCTGGGAAACTCGGTGTACTGGCCTGTTACCACCTTAATGCAGGGGAGTGAAGCTAATGGTGGAATTTCAGGTACAATGGAAGGGGAGCGTTTGGAGACAGGAATACATTTCGGTCACCTGTGGAGAGCCCAGACTGTGCCCCCACGTACCCAGCATGGACTGCCCCTGGTCTCTCTCAGCGAAGGGCATCTGGCCTATATACAGCACATATTGCTTCCCTAGGGGTGCAAAGTGGCAGCACATTCATTAGATAAATTAATTCTGTTTATGTGCCAAGGAGCAGGGCCCTTCCAGGAAACCAGGGCCTCTTACAGACAAGTTTGCCCTGTTTGTCATTAAATTATTTGTCAAAGTGAAATATCAGGCCCAAGAGCAAATAGCCATTGCCCTTAACAAACTGAAACCCACAGCCTTCAAAGTTTGACCCTGGAATGAGACTCTCCAAGTAAGATTCTGATGACCAGCTCAGTTCCTTCAAGTCTTTCTGTTCTCAAAAGGGTAATTTGATCCCCAAGGCGACAAGGTGATCAGGTGGCATTCTCCAGCTGGAGACTAGCCCATAACTAAGTAGCAGGAAGTCCCCTCTCTGGAGGAAGGAGGAGTGCAGGTACCTTAGAGCAAAGGCCAGAGGGCTGGTGGAAAAGAATAGGCCTGGGGTGGAGCTCACTCCGGGAAATTTGCACCTGCCTTGGGGGTTATTAACCCTTCCAGTTCCACATAGCCCACCATGGGCTGTGTTAAGCTGGGGTCAGGGTTTTGCCCTTAGCCTGTGAAACTTTAAATGTACTCCACAGATTCTACCCTTTTATTATGGAAAATTTCAAACGTACACAAAAGCAAAATGACTCTTATAACCCCCGTGTATCTATGCCCAGCCTCAACAATTATCGACATTTTGCCTATCTAATTTTACCTAGCTACCCACCTCTTTTTTTCTCTCTCTCTTTGGTAAGTATTCTGAGTATTTTAAAGCAAATCTAAGACATCTCACCCGTACAGTAAATGGTACTAATTAAACAGTGTTCGAAATACTGCAGATGTCAGTCCCTACTTTCAACCATACCAGCTAGACTAATGAGCAAGAAGGTTGGGACCCCCTGGTATAGTCCCGCCAAACCCCTTCTTCTTTTTTTTTTTTTTTTTTTTTTTTTACAACAAAGAACTCAGAAGTGAGACGCCAACCCCTGGCGTCCAGAGTGGTGCCAGAGCACAAACCAGGGAGAAGTCGGCCCTCCAGGCTGCCTGATGAGAGACAGACTCGGGCTGGTGACTGACTGCCCAGGCCCGGTCCCTGGGAGAGAGCGGATTAACCCTCCCGCCGCTCACTACCCGCAGGAAGAATCCGGGCTGTTCTCAAACTCACTTCTGTTAGCTCCGGACGGGTGCGCGGTGGGCCAGGGATGAAGCCGGGTCCCTGGACATGCAGGAGGCGGTAACTGGAGCGAGGGATCCCGGGCGGGCCGGGGCGGGGTACCAGGGCCGGGGTGGCCTTGGAAACAGAAAGATGCTTGCTCCCACGAGGGGCGGGACAACCCAGGGCCAAGGTCAGGCTGGGTCCCGGGTGGCTTGCCGCCGCCTCCGGGCTCCACGTGGGGAGCGGGCCAGCGAGGTTGGCTTGGCATCCACGCCCGGGGCTGGGAGCAGGAAGTAGTCTTCCGTGGGCGCGGCCCTAGGTGCGGTGCTGCAGGTGCGGCGCTAGGTAGCTCGGGCGGACCGCAGTGCAAAGGAGGAGGTGAGCACGGGGTCGCCACCGAGGCCCCGGGGCCAGAGCCAGCGGCTGGGCCTGGCTTGAGAGGAGGCGTTTTGGAAGGGGGAAGGAGCCCGAGGGGTGAGCGTGGTTGTTGCCTTGAGGCTCAGATCCGGCTGTGCCCAAATGAGGGTGGGGGGGCAGATCGCGAGGGTTGATTGAAATCCAGACGGGATAGTGTGGCCTCGGGCCTCAGGGAGCATCCCGGATCGTCTCCGGCTTGGAAGAGGGATGGGGGAGCTGGAAATGGGGGAGATAGGAAGGGACTGCACCATGGGAGAGTGAGGTGGGGCTAGCAGAGGGAGGGAGGGCTCGTAGGGGGTCTCTGGACGCCAAGGGATGCGGGGCGCCGCCAAGGCTCTGGGGGTGCGGTCGGGCCCGGGATGAGGGGCGCAGAGGACGTACGGAGTCGGGGACAGTGAGCGTCTGGACAAGACAGAGCTGGGCAGGGGTGGGGGAGGGGGGATTGCAAAAAGGGGGCCGAGGCTCAAGCACCTATAGGAACCTTCCGCGGGAGCCGACTCCCCTCCGCCCCACTATCCCCGGGCCGGGAGCGCACCGGAGCGGAGAGGAGGCGGGGACACAGACGCAAGCCTGACTCGGAAGGATGTTTCTGGCCGGCTGTGGCTTTAAGGGTGACGCCGGGCGTGCGGGCCCTTTAAGGAGGGGTCGGGGGCGTGTCAGGAAATGAGTCCTGGGCCCGCCTCGCGGGGGAGAACGGCCTCGGCTGTCCGGAGGCGCCGGGGCTGTACGGCAGCCTATGCGCCGAAGGGCTGCGCGCCGCGGGCTTGGGCAGGCCCGGCCTCCTCCCGCTCCCTTTGGGCCCCCGCCACGAGCACCTCTGAGCTTCCCTGCACCCCTCTTTCCAAACCCCTCGCGCGCCTTCCCTCCGTTCATCTTACTGCACGCCCCCCCTTTCCCCCTGCAAACCCTTTTCGCCCATGCCTCCCTCTCCCGGCGTCGCTTCCCCGCGCTGTCCTCCGCCCTTCAGCACCTTCGCCCTGCCTTCCTCCCCCTCCCCCTCCCCCTCTCCTTCCTTTCCTCTCCCCTCCCTTCTTCCTGAGACCCATCCCTACAAGGCCTCTTCTGTCCAACCTTAGCCTGTCCCTCACCCCTTCCCTGTGTCTCGTCTCATGAGCCACCTCAGAGTGGGGGCAGATTGTGAGGCTCCCCCCACAGCAGAACCTCTCGGTGGAGAGGCCTCTAGGCCATCCCCCATGTGACAGTTGAGGGCTGCGGCTTGCAGAAAGACCGGAGCTGATTGCCCTGTACTCCAGTTCTGGCTGTAGAGTGACCCAGTTCCTCTGCTACCATGAACAGGGCCCCTTTGAAGCGGTCCAGGATCCTGCACATGGCACTGATGGGGGCTTCCGACCCCTCCGGAGAGGCAGAGGCCACCAAGGAGAAGCCCTTTGTGCTGCGGGCGTTGCAGATCACGCTGGTGGTGTCTCTCTACTGGGTCACCTCCATCTCCATGGTGTTCCTGAACAAGTACCTGCTGGGCAGCCCCTCCCTACAGCTGGACACCCCCATCTTCGTCACCTTCTACCAGTGCCTGGTGACCACGCTGCTGTGCAAGAGCCTCAGCATACTGGCGGCCTGCTGCCCCGGTGCCATGGACTTTCCCACCCTGCGCCTGGACCTCAGGGTGACCCGCAGCGTCCTGCCCCTGTCCGTCGTCTTCATCGGCATGATCACCTTCAATAACCTCTGCCTCAAGTACGTCGGCGTGGCCTTCTACAACGTGGGCCGCTCACTCACCACTGTCTTCAATGTGCTGCTGTCCTACTTGCTGCTCAAGCAAACCACCTCCTTCTATGCCTTGCTCACCTGCGGCATCATCATCGGTGAGTGGCCAGCCAGGGCCACGGGGAGTGGGGGGTGGGGCGCAGGGACCCAAACCCCAAAGATCAACCCTGCCAGGCATCGTTGGATTTTATCTGTCCCAGCTCCCTTGGGGAAGAGCCTGGGGCCCAGAGACAGTAAGCTCCCTGAGGTCACCCAGCAAGTCAGGGGCCCCCCCAGGGCCCCTCAAAACAAGATGGGATTAGATCTACCTTTCACAGAGGGGAAAAAACCAAGGTACAGAGAAGGTAAATAATTTGTTGAAAATCACACAGCTAATAAGTGGGAGAGCTGGGATCTGATCTCAAGCAGTCTGGCCCCCTGTGCTTGACCACTGTATTGCTTCTCAAGAACTCAAGTGTCCTGACTCTCCATCCAGTGCTATTTCCAGAGAATGCATCTTGTAATAAATATACCATCACCCTCTGACCTTGTAGGCTCGTAGTGATAGCTAAGACAGTGGCAAGAAATAAGCTTTGAGAGGTCTTAGCTGTCTTCCCACGCTTGACCCTTAGAAAATAAGAATTATTGACGGGGACATGGTGCCAAGCATTCACATTTAGCATCTCCTTTGTTCCCCAGAGGTCCCCTGGGAGGTAGCATCACCTTGATCAACTCCATACAAACCAGGAAACTGAAGCTCAGAGAGGTTAAGTGACTTGCCCCGGGCCACACAGCTAGGAAGTCGCCAAGCTGGGGCACAAACCCAGATTGGCCAGACTCTGGGGTCTATGCTTTTAACCCCCCTGCTCTCCTCTTGTCCCCTAGAGATTATAGCTGCACTGTCCAACACAGTAGCCACCAACCACGTGTCTATTTCCATTTCCATTCATTCAGATTCAATGACATTTTAAAAATTCAGTTCCTCAGTTGCAGGTGTTAACAACCCCATTCTGTAGCCACGTGTCAGGTGCTCAGTAGCCACATGTGACCAGTGGCTACTATATTGGACAGCGCAGATGATAGAACATTTCCATCATCACAGAAGGGGTGTTTGCAGCACTCTGGGTAAGAGTGCACCCGCTTCCCTCAGAATCCTCGCAGGGCTCTGTCATCCAGGAATGTGGTCTTTCTTTGAACCTGTTCACGTTTTTCCTGGGGCTGTAAAGTTCGTGTTGGTTGACCTACATATTCTTCGCTGGTGTCTCCGAGTCCCAGGCCCAGTCTCACTGGTTGCAGGGGAGGGGCCCATCCCATGCCGCCTGTCCTAGAAAATGTTACTCTCATTGAGCAACTGCTGGATATAGGGCTGCTCAGTCCAGGTCCAGGATGGGAGACGGGAGAAGGCCAAGGTTAGAGGAGAAGGAGCTGCTGAGACCCCTGGCGGATTTTCAGCTGCCCCCTCGCCCCACCCCACCTCACCGCTGCCCAGAGCTGATGCAGAGTCCCAGGCCTCACTTAGCCAAACGCCTCAGGGGTCTCCACTTCAGCCCCACTGGACCCTATGAAGGGGGGAGGGGGAGCAGGGAGAGGGGAGCCTCCTGATGCGAGAATTTGCACGAAGAAAGGTGAAGTCGCTAGGGAAACTGGGCCCAAGTCCTAAAGGTAATCAAAGTAGCTGATAGTGTGATAGCGTCAGAGAAAGTGCCTTCACTGGCCACACTGATGGGGCAGGGGCCCCGGCCCCCTCTCTGCTTCGCTTCCCCTTAAGATGGGTCTCAGGTGACTATTCCGGGGCCCTTCCTCCTTTCCCAGTATTGGGTGTGAGTTCCCTCTAGGGTGTGGAGCCTTGGGGCGGGGGTCCCTTCTGGACTTGGAAGGTCACGAGCCGGAGGACTGGGGGCGCTCTGGCTAACCCTCCACACCCCCAGAGCAGGTCTACAGATACCTGTTTGCAAAGGCCCTGCCAAGACCCAGAATGTGCCTGCAACATAGGAGGGGCCTTACCTCCTTCAACCCTCAAAGCCACCTCCAGAACAACCTGCGTTCATGCATTCTTTCAGGCAGCCAACAAATATGAACGGATGGCCAGGCACGTGCCAGAGACTGGGCCAAACTTTGGGGATACAAATTCGGCCAAAGGGGACCGGGCTCCTGGGCTCCCGGAGGGCATGGTGATGATGCAGGGCAGTAAGTGAGTTATGCTGCAGGGGTGAGGCTGCGATTGGGGTAATAGAAGGTGCTACAGGGACCCTGGTGGGGGTGGGGAGGGAAGCAAAGTTGGAAATGGGGTAATCTAAGCAGGCGTCCCGGAGGAAGTGCTAGATGGGTATAAGGAAGGGGTGAGGACACAGTGTTCTAGGCAGAAGAAAGTACCTGTGTGTTTCTTCATGCTCAGGCCATCGGGGGCCTTGCCCAAGTTAAGTGAGTCTGGAAGGTTTCCTGAAGGTAGTAGGTGAGGAGGGGCTTTAAGCCAGGACAGGACCTGAGCAGATCTATCCGTACTTTAGGAAGATCATTCTAGTTGCAAGGTGGAGGGTAGTGTGGTTGGAGTTAGGGGGTCGAGAAAGTGACCCAGGTCTCTATAGATGAAGGAAATGGGAGCTCAGAAAAGTTAAGTCACCTTTCCTCAGGCCATGCAGCCTCTAAATGGCAGAGCCCAATTGGAGCCCAAATCTCTCTGACACCAGAACTTCTCCTACTCCCCCATGTTACCAGATGCTGTGGCACAAGGTACAGCACGTGTAAGATTCAGCCCCTGCCTCCTGGGAAGGTGGGGTGTAGCCAAAGAGATGGGACAGTCCCCATGGGCAGGTGACAGGCAAGGGGTCTTGCAGGGACCATGGAGGCTCTGTGAGCAGGAGGTGACACAAGATGAGGGTGTCAGAAAGAGTGACTGTCCCAAAAGACCTCAGGCCACAAGTGATTCTAACTCATTATAGTGTCCCATTCTACAGACAAGGAAGCCAAGGCTCTGAGACCTTAAATCACTTGCCCAAGGTCACCTTAACCACTAATCACTCAGCCCTTTGGAGCTCATTTCCAGCACTACTTTCCAGATGCCCCAGGCCAGCACAGTCGCCCTGGTTATGGGTGCTCACAGCATGCTGCCCTGTTTTATGGCCCTCATTACAATTGTAATTAAAGAAATAACTGGGAAATGAATCGTCTTAACGTCGTTCTCCTCTGCTAGAATGTAAGCTCCCGAGAAAGCATTCATGTCTTGGGCCACTTCCCCAGCCTTTGTATGGTGCTTTGCATGTAATAGAGAGTTTGGGCATGTTTATTGCAGAGAGGGCCGGGGGGACGGGACAGTGAGGGCAGCATTACGGTCTGTGACCTTCGGTGGCAAAACTCTCTGTCCTTCTTCCTCCCCGTCCTCATCCTCTTTGCCCCTCTCCTGTCTCCACCGCAGGTGGCTTCTGGCTCGGTGTGGACCAGGAGGGGGCCGAGGGCACCCTGTCTTGGACAGGCACCCTCTTTGGCGTGCTCGCCAGCCTCTGTGTCTCGCTCAACGCCATCTACACCAAGAAGGTGCTCCCGGCCGTGGATGGCAGCATCTGGCGTCTGACCTTCTACAACAACGTCAATGCCTGCGTCCTCTTCCTGCCCTTGTTCCTGCTGCTCGGGGAGCTTCAGACCCTCCGTGACTTTTCCCAGCTGGGCAGCGCCCACTTCTGGGGCATGATGACCCTGGGCGGCCTGTTCGGCTTTGCCATCGGCTACGTGACGGGACTACAGATCAAGTTCACCAGCCCCCTGACCCATAACGTGTCCGGCACCACCAAAGCCTGTGCCCAGACGGTGCTGGCTGTGCTCTACTACGAGGAGACCAAGAGCTTCCTCTGGTGGACAAGCAACATGATGGTGCTGGGGGGCTCCTCTGCCTACACCTGGGTCAGGGGCTGGGAGATGAAGAAGATTCAGGAGGAACCCAGCCCCAAAGAGGGCGAGAAGAGCAGCATGGGGGTGTGAGCTCCTGCAGGGACCTGGGGATGGCCCAGTGGGGGAGAATGCCCAGGGCCGCTCTCTGGACCCTGAGAGGTAGTCTGGAGGGGGTATTGTTTACAAACCTGCTCACAAATCGGGTGGTTGAAATAGAGCCAGTGTTTTCAAATGATGTCGGAAAGTTGCCAAACCTATCTCGACCGCCTTTCCTGTTTCTGAGTTTTGTCCTCCCCTAGGGAGGCAGGACCCCCTGGGAACAGCCAATGAGTTTCCCTGGAAGAGCACTCGCTTTCGGGGAGTAGGAGAAGGGCAGCACCCCATCCTGTCCCCCTTCCGGGGCCTTCTACCTCCACATGACCTTTGGGGTTGGGGACGGGCCACAGCTTTGAGGGACAGTAGTAAGTCTTCACTTACTCAGCTCAGGGGAGCTGGGGGTATGACCCCACCACAGGCCAAATGAAGGGGTCTGGGAAACCTCACATCTCTGGGTCCCAGGACAGGCAGCGAAGCTTTGACCCCGCAAATCAGCCTCCCTCCGGAGGAAAGTGTGGGCTGGGCTGAGGGGCGACACAGACAAGCGTCCCCTCTTGGTCTTCTGCGCCAAGACCACCAGTCCCCAGGGAAGGGCACGAAAGATCATTTGCGCCCAAGCCTGGCTCTGGAATCCCCAAGGACTGCTGGGAATTGGCCTGGGAATGGGGCACATCGTGGGAAAGTGCCCTTTTCCCACCGTCTGCACCCTACGCTCCCAGCTTTTGGACATGGGGGAGCCACACAGCTTTTACAGGTTAAGCAGGGTCATTAACACCCTCCCCCGGTCCCTGACACTCAGAAGCTCATTCCTCCCCTCCTGAGGAGCCGCTAGCCCTCTGGTTTCCCAGCACCTGACTCAGGTAAGACCTCCCGGAGGTGCAGCCAGGTCACCCTCCTAACTCTGGCTTCCCAGAGCGTCATCCCCAAGAGGACTGGTAGAGCCAGGGTCCTGGCTCAGAACCTTCTCCCTCAGCGGTGCTGTGCCTTCCCCTGAGCCAGATCCCTGCCTGGGTGTTGGAACCTGACTCTGATGAAGGTGATAAAGTAACAATTATGTTTCTTCCCTGAGGTTAGGGCTGAAAGAACCTTCTCTTCCCCTTACCAATGCCCTGCCCCCACCCCCACCGCCACCCCCACCCCCGTGGGCTTAGGACAGCCTTCACAAACCCTGTCTCTTCGGCTGTGCATTCTGTCCCACCCATCTCCTTGGGATAATTCCTCCTGTTTTGTCCCCATAAGGAAAGGTTGGGGAGAGTGGGTCTTCTCATCCGCAGTGGTTTCTAATGAAGTTAGTCTGGCCTGATGCTCTGAACTGTGTGTGAGTTCATTAAAAATGGGAATGAGACGTTGTAGTGGAAACCCTGACAGTTGGGGTTCTTTTCTTTCTTGCAAAGCTAGTGCCTGACTAAACTTTGATTGCGGAAGCATCCACTTCAGAGATCTCCGGACACACAACCAGGCTGCCTCCCCATCTGAGACCCCTTCATTTTAAACACCTTGATTGATTTCAGTAACCGATCACTTGGGCCACTTCTTTTCTTCTCTTCCTACACTTTAAATTTCCACTCCTGTGTTTTGAATTGACCAATAAAGAGTGAGCCTGCAAACCCTCGACCCCAATAAAAGCAGATCCCCAGGCCTGTGTGTGCTCTCATTCTCTCTCTCTCCCTCCCTCTCCGGTCTTTCCCCCACCACCCCCACATCGCTGTGTGGCCCCAGGTGTGCTGTGTAATTTCCAGATCCTGTAAGTAATAAACCTTTATTTTTTCAAAGTTTCCTGGTGGTTATTGCTGAAGGGTGTCTTGCAATCGTTAAGAACCACAAGGACCGTCCGCATTGCTTATCGACAGGCCGGGACCAGCACCAAACAAATCAGTGTAGTTGGCAGAATTGCATGATGGCCCTTACAGTCAACCAAGGGGAATGCCCTTATTACCTGCGACTTGCTTACGAACCACCTAAGTCAGGTGGGTGACACCATCTGGAAAAGGAACACAGCTTGCTGGGGGTCTGTCACACTGCTCTGTGCTTTTGCATATGGCCTCTGTGGTATGTTGCCTGAGGGATCCCACTCAAAAGCTCACAGCTGCTGTGATTATCCAATGATCTCCCCAGAGCAGCATGATCAAGACCATATGGCCTAATGAGACAATTAGACCACTAATTACAAAGGCCTTCATTGACTATTCATGTGCATAAGGGTCCTCAAGGCCAAGGAGAGCCAAGGAGGGTAGATTGGGTAGCTAGGCTATTGTCATACCCAAGGAGTGGCTTTGGGCTACACACTAGGAAAACGTTCCTGCAGGTGAGGAGGACTGGTGACCACCGAGTCCGTGGGTCATGCGTGGACTGCGAGCTGTAACCCAGAAGAGTGCGATAGCCTTGCAACCAGAAATCAATGGCACCACCGGAGGGAAAATGCAATTGATGCCTATGGTGTCTATGTCACCAGTTCACTCAACTCTGTCACTCTTCATCCCCTGATCTGATGGGATATTCTGGGTCCAATCCCCGGTGTGATGTTACTAAAAACAATAATGGACTGATAAATGATCTCAACATCTGGTTCCAGTGCCTCCTAAGAGCCCTGAGGAGGTACCCCAGCTCCTTGACAAATGCAGAACTTCATGGATGTTAGATATTCTATTCTCTTCAGTGCCATGTGAACCAGCAAGCAAGACTGCCATTGGGCTCCTGAGGCCTGAGGGCTTTTCCCAAAGACCTGGTGTATATTGTGCCAGTGGAGGCAGATCATAATCCTGGAGAGGTCTCTTAGGACACCCTGGAAAGGAAAGTGGCCACCTACGAAAAGGGTTCATTGTGACACCATCCAAAATTTTCCAGCAACGACAAGTAAGGTCAAGGGCATAGGAGAAAAACAAGAAGCAGAAACTGACATCAAAAGCTATACCTTAACTGAAATTCAAACCTTTATCATAAAGATTTTATGCAAAAGGAGAGAGGGGAACTGATTGGTTCCTGTGGGTTTTCTGATTTGTTTGGAATAGGCTCTGAACTGTGACTCATAGCAGTCAAAATGTGTCAACTGGCTGATATCTCTAAAAACCCAAAAATCCATAGCTGTCTTCAAGAGCCATCTTGGCTGTATGTTTGTTTCTTCTGTGACACCAGAGATCCTGAGCCCCCTCAGCTTTCCCCTGAACTGGGCAGGGCTAAAAGCATGCCTCGTGAGGTGTCCCCACCACCAAGGGGAGAGCTGGCAGGGTTATCGGGGCCCCTAGTGAGGAGGGAGAGAGAATGGGAAGGCAAAGGCCCCTAAAGCTACCCATTTTTGGGCCAGGACCCTCTTCTCACTTAGATATTGATGGCCTGGTGTCAGGCTCATCTTCTATCACCCTGATCCCTGTTAAGGCTCCCAATGCTCCCAATTTTCCCAATGGAAAATATTGAGATGATGCCCATCTCCTGCCGCACAAAACTGGCATGATCCAATGGGTTTATCATTTCCATGACCGCAATGGCCCAAATGACTCCCTCTTCCATTTCCAACCCTAAAGAGGCCCTATTTGACCTTGAGTCCATAGAGCTTTTTAGTTTAATATTTACCCATCCATTTTGAGAGAGAGAGAGAGAGAGAGAGAGAGAGAGAGAGAGAGAGAGAATCCCAAGCAGACTCAGCACTGTCAGCATAGAGACTGATATGGGGCTCGAACTTATGTGAGAACATGACCTGAGCCAAAATCAAGAGTTGGATGCTCAATCAACTGAGCCACCCAGGTGCCCAAGATGTATTTTTTTTTTAATTTTTATGTATTTACTTTGAGAGAGAGAGAGAGAGAGAAAGGGGGAGGAGAAAGGGAGAGAGAGAATCCCAAGCAGGCTCCATGCTGAGCAGGGCTCAATCCCACCAGCATGAGACCATGACCTGAGCTGAAATCAGGAGTTGGATGCTTAACCGACTGAGCCACCCAGGTGCCCCCAGAGAATTATTTTTACAGGGCACTCCCCTAATTATAGGGAAGCACTGCTACTCTTTACTGGGACTGTGGTAACCATCCAAAGGTGCAAAATCTCTTAGAAGAAAACTTACCTTCTCTCTCTGTCCCTTGAAGTAAATCTTACCATGCCTTTGACATGTAAACACAAATCTTAAATATCCTCTCCACAAATATTAGTAAAAAGCTTTAGCCCTCTGAGCAGGTGAACACTTACTCCAACTGCCAAACAAAATTTGGATCCAAGCGGCTCTTTTATAAATTCATGAGTTTTGCTTTATTATACTCACCTCAACGATTAAAAATTTAAAACACGTACTATAAGGTCTCTGTGTCTATAGATCTATATATGTTGCAAATGTGAGATCTATTTCTACCTCTATTGGTATCGCTAAAATTAATTTGTAAAGGGATCTATTCGGTTGGCTAAAAAACAAGTGTTTATATGAATTAGGGATTCTGAAAACTCTCAGAAATATAAGAGAAATTAACCCAAATGTTTCTCAAGTTCTTGTGATCTAGGATATTTGGAAAATAAAACCTAGTTCAAGTTTTTTTACTTAATTAAAACAGATATGTCTTGAGAATTATCAGCATTAAATACAATATTTTTATTCTCACTAGGTTTGCTAAAGGTCCAATAAGTTCAGGTTATCTCTTGCAAAACTTGTCAGCAAGAAAAGTAGCTTGGGATGATGTCTGACTTTGTCTAGTATCTAATGAAGTTTTTTGTGGGTTGTGTGAACATAATTGTTGGAAGAAAGATTTTGATAGATGTAAGTGGGATACGAGGTTTTAGGTTAACTTTCCAGCAATAATCATGTATTACAGTATGTTTACTAAAAAATAGTTGCCCAAATCTTTGGTGGCTTTTATCCTTAGAATTTTGCTAAGTTAAATTAAATGATGGGAATTCATTTAAAGTCTAGATCATTTCCAAACAAGACAAAATACTGAAACATTAATCATTAATTCCTAACCAACCCTAAGTTTACCTACTTTTGGCTTGTTATTCCAGAGGCACTGAAGATATTTGAGTCTGTTGGTAAACCTGTCTTGTGCCACATTGAAAAACTGTTGTGAGGAAATGTTGGTTTCTAGACATTATGAAATGTATTCACAAAATTGCCATCTAAAGAACGCTGGTGTAACAATTGACAATGAAAACCTTCTTAGTTTTCCTTGGACATTAAAGCTACTAAGGGTTAAGAATTCTAATTAATATTTGTAATTCAAGCTACTAGAAATAATAGGAGAAACTTCAAGAAGAGGAAGAAGTGTTTTTGGCTAAGAGACAGTATGAAATAGGGAGACGCATTTTTGTTAAGAGAAAAGAAAGTAAATTTGTCCTAAAGTAAAACTGTTTATTTCTGGAGGAGGAAGAAGAAAATAAAGGACAAAATGGTACAAACAACTTGGGGAGAGATGGGGCACCTGGGTGGCTCAGTCTGCTGGGCATTGGACTCTTGATTTCAGCCCAGGTCATGATCTCACGGTTCGTGAGTTCAAGCCCCACGTTGGGCTCTGTGCTGACAGCTTAGCGCCTGGAGCCCGTTTCGGGTTCTGTGTCTCCCTCTCTCTTTACCCCTCCCCTGCTCATGTTCTGTCTCTGTCTCTGTCTCTCTCTCTCTCTCAAAAACACACAAACGTTATAAAAGAGTCAAGTTTCACTCACAAATGTATAACCTTCCATACTTGCCTTTAAAATCTTTTATTGTCACTTTGGTTAAATAAATAACCAAGGATTGTTTCATAATAACCTGTGATCCTATTTAGGCAAGTGTACGAAGTATTTTTATATTTTAGACAAACTTTCCCAAATCAAATTCTATACGAAGTCTTTCTGGCCTGGAATGCAATGGTCAACCTAAACGTGATCCTATCAATGTCTTATTTTTTTTTTTTAATTTTTTTTAACGTTTATTTATTTTTGAGACAGAGAGAGACAGAGCATGAACGGGGGAGGGGCAGAGAGAGAGGGAGACACAGAATCGGAAACAGGTTCCAGGCTCCGAGCCATCAGCCCAGAGCCCGACGCGGGGCTCGAACTCACGGACCGTGAGATCGTGACCTGAGCTGAAGTCGGACGCTCAACCGACTGAGCCACCCAGGCGCCCCGATCCTATCAATTTCTAAGCCACCACCAGGTTCCTTAAACAGAAGGGACACGGTAATTTCTGCATCCTTTGTATGCTCAAAAAATTAAGACATTCTTAAGATTACTTGTACTTTCTTAGACAAAAATCAAGGGAAATTTTACTTTAACTTTTACCCCAGATTTTGCAGTGCACATTAAAAGGTTCATGGCCTCCGGCTTCATCTCAAGTATCAAACTAATTCACAAGTTAAAAAAAAAGTTTTCAGGGGAACCCCAACTCTCGGCACAAATTGAACTGCCCGCCTCACTGTACAACATCCCGCACACGCATGCACAAAGACCTGCAAGTGTGTGTAGATGGGATTGGAGGCACACGCGGCCACAGACCCCAACCTGGATGCAGATGAAGCCCAGGCAAGTCTTCCAGTGTCCCACCCCACCACCCCCACCACCCCCAGCTCATCTCTATGGTATTTGAAGGGAACGGAACGGCCTCCAGGAATGTGTCCCCTGCAAGAAGGCAGGGGACACGCCAGCATCCCAGACCCCAGACTGTCCCCCTTCCTTCTCATCCCTTTCTGAAGACAGGGATGTTGAAGTTGGACTTCCCAGGAAAACACTGGCAGGTGAAGTTGGAAAATTGAGGAACGGTGAGCTGGCCCGATGCTTCCGGGCCTCACTGTTCCTATCCGAGATCCGGGATACCCCTGTCCTTCCTGCCCCACAACATGGTGGTGAATGACTGCTCAGCATAGTCTCGGGAATACAGTGGGTTATCACTCTTATTACATAAGATTCAATCAAGTGAATGGGAAGATCTGACTGGCTTTATTAAATGACTCACGAATCGGAGCCGGGGCACCTGGGTGACTCAGTCAGTTAAGTGTCCAACTCGTGATTTTGGCTCAGGTCATGATCTCACGGTTCTTGGGTTGGAGCCCCACATCGGGCTCTGTGCTGACAGTGCAGAGCCTGCTTGGGATTCTCTCTCTCCCTCTCTCTCTCTATCTCTGCCCCTCCCTCAGTCGCATGCTCGCTTGCCTCTCTCTCTCTCTCAAAATAAAGAAACTCAAAAAATAAAAAATAAACAAATTTTAAAAAATGATTCGTGAATCGGGCAGCACACCATCTAGCAAGTAGAGAGGCACTCCAAGGAGCTGTATTTTATGGACTTGATTTATATGTTAAGAAATCCCAGGTGGGGGGATTGGGCAGAATAGGTGAAGTTTTTATAGGAAAGTTTTGAGAGGTGGAGGGTGGGGCAAGAAGGTTATTAGCAAAGGAAAAGGAGTATTCCAGAGGAAGCTGTTTGCTAAGGGGAAAGCAAAGTGTCCTATCGTGCAGATAACCTTTCTTCTTTGGGATCTGGAGAGGACCCAGAGACTAATTGGCACTAACAGAAAGAGCAATTTCCTGACTGGTTAAGGCTACATTTCCGTGAGGCGGGGGGGGGGGGGAGGGGGGGAATGCAGTTAGATTGGGACACCATTTGGGGCCTGTGGTTTTCTTTTTTTAACACTATTATCAACATCAACAGACGACCGTCTCCTTTATTGAGTGCTAACTCTGCCCCACGCACTAGGGAGACAAGCAGTGGAAAAGACACCGTAAACAATCAGATCCATGCAGTGCAGTAAGAACGATGAAGAATACAAAAAAAAAAAAAAAAAAAGTCAAAATGGAGAATAACAGAAGGGAAGCTTCTAGATAGAATAGTCAGAGAAGGCCTCCGATGAGTACACCTTTGAACCTCAGACCCAAGTGATAGGAAGGAGCCGGCCACAGGAAAAGTTGGGGAAATGGTGCTCAGACAGAGCTTATGGACCTCGCAAACAACCTGAGGAGGGAAAAGAGCTGGGCGCAGTCGAGGACCCGAGTGAAGGCCAAGGTGACAGGAGCAGAGTTGGGTAACCCAGCTTCTTATTCCCACTGGGTTCCTCCTCCCAGGGGAAGACATAATCCCAGAAATAGGAAACGGGGTAGAGACAGATTTAACAACCTCCTGACATTAGTTGGAAACCGGGTTCCTTTTGGTTCCACTCACCAAGGGGAGGAGTAGAGAGAGGAGTCAGAGGCCAGGTTCCAGCCAGGGAGCATTATACTGACCACAGCGAGGTTAGATTTATTCTCAGTGCCGTAGTCAGCCACTGAGGGGCGCCATGACTTGATTTATATCTTAAGAAATCCCGGGTGGGGGGATGGGTGAAATAGGTGAAGGAGATTAAGAGTACACTTACCATGATGAGCACTGAGTAGTATATAGAGTTGTTGAATCACTATATTGTGCCCCTGAAACTAATGTAACACTGTATGTTAACTATACCAGAGTTAAAATTAAAAATATTAAAATACTAGATAGATGATTAGATAGATAGATAGATAGATAGATAGATAGATAGATAGATAGGACTTAGAAAATATCCCTCTGGCTGTTGTGAGAATGGATGGGCACGAAAGGTGAGGGTGGCCAGCCAGGAGGCTGTAATGGTGGGCAGACAAGAAATGACAATGGCTTAGATCATGGTGGTGGCTGTAGAGATGGAGAGAGAATGCATTTCAGAGGTAAAGCCAATAGACTTTCAGAGAGATTGGATGTGATGTTGAGAGAAAAGGAGAATTCCAGGACAATGCCCAGACCCTGGCTTACAGAACTGGGGAAGGAGGTGCCATTTATTGGACAGAGAAGACTAAGGGGTGAGAGTTTAAGATGTCGGATGGTTGGTTGGAACAAGACATCTTCCGGTAGGCATGTCAAGTAGAGTCTGGGACATTAGGACTCTGGAAGTTTCTGTGAAGAAGAAAGCACGAAAGAAACAGCCTATTCCATTTACTACTGATCTGTACATGGCCTCTCCAGCGTGGTGGTCACAGGGTAGTTGGCCCGCTTACCTGTTATTGTCTTCCACCAGAGTTCAGGTCCCAAGAAGAGTAGGTAGATGCTAGCCGCCCTTTTCTGACCTGGTCACCTAGTGTCACTTCTGCCTTTCTCCATTGGTTCAAGCAATTACAAGCCCACTCAGGATCAAGGGGAGGAGAGAGTCCCCACTTCCCATGGGAGGAGAGTCTAAGACCTTTGGGAATATGTATTACCACCACACAGCACTTCTTACGGCTGTCCGTTGATAACAGCTTCTTGCTAAGCCATGTGGTGTAGGAAATACAAATGATGCACATATGGGTTTATTCCTTGTAGCTCAGTGAGGAACCCCATTTGATCATAGGTAAAATGAATGCCCAAGACCCATCCTTCACAGAACTCCCAGTATGTCCTCTCAGTAGTAATAGCTAGGTGTTTATATTATGCCTTTAGATTTTCAAAGCACTTTAATAGTGCTTATAGTCGTGGACTAGCAGAACTGGAAAGGATTATAGTCATTGAGATTACCCAGCCTAGGTATGAGCTCCCTGCATCACTTCCTGGAATCATTTGTGATGGCACTTAAGCTGCCCCTAATCACAACTTTTTGAATATTAATGGTATAATATCTAAAAAACATGAAATTCATTCTTTCAGTAAAGATTTGAGTACCTACCGTGAGCCAGGCATATATCAGAGATTCAGACAGACCACAGTCCTTGCATTCTTGGAGCTTACGGAGAAAAGAACAACAGCAAACAAAAAGACAACACATAAAGAATACATAGAATGTGCCACAAAGAAGATAAGGCCCAATTAGGGGACTGGCAGCATCAGGCATATGACTAGTTCGGGGATCAGGACCTCTCTGAGTAAAAATGTGAGTAAAGATCTAAATGTAACAAAGGAGAGGTCAGGAGAAGCTCTGGGGTCAGAATGTGCCAGGCAGAGGGATCCACAAGTGCAAAGGCCCTGGGGTGGAAGAGTGGTTGGTGAGTGAGGAAAGGCAAGACCTGGGTGGCTGGGAGGTGGTGAGAAATGAAATCAGAGTGTGCTAGGTGGAAGAGATCTATTATTGGGGGGTGGAGGGGGTTGTGTGTGTCCGTGTCTGCCACCAAGAAATCCACTGAAACTCGCTGTAGTATTTGCACACCCAGCACCTTCCATTCCTCTCACCCCCAATGCACATACTGCATTTCCCATCAGGAGGTGGGGTCTACTGAATCCCTGAATCAGGGCCGACCTTGTGACTTACTCTAACCAAGAAAATACAGAAAAAGCAATATTCTGGGGCTTCTGAGGCCAGGTATTGGATGGACTTCTGTTTCTCCCCCTAGCATCCCTGAGAACCCCCTCAGGAAGCCTAAACTAGCCATATGGGAAGGCCACAGGGAAGAGAACCAAGGCACCTCAGCCAACAGCCCCTGCCCACTCCCCAGGTGAGTACAGCCACACGAGTGACCCTGGGGAAGGCCAACAGAAGGGCCACCCAGTCAACCCGCAGAATCTAGAGAAACAGGAAATTGGTTTTTTAAGCCTCTAAATTATGGGGTGGTTGACCATGCAGCAATAGATAACTAATACATTAGCCTAAGTAAGTGGGGGAGGGGCTGATATTTGAAGGAAACTAGGGTTTCAGGAATTCAAGAGAGGCCAAGCCTCGGAAAGAGTAGGAACCACAACCCTGTGGCTACCTGAGCCAGGTTCATGACCTTCCTGCCTGAGCGCTACCTGTGATACAGCTCAGACTCCCTTTGGGGTCCGCTTCTCCAATTCCTGGGAGGAGGGTACGATTGGGTCCAGGAAAGTCACATATGTCATCCAGACCATTGCTACAGGGCCCATGGGTGGTCCCCAGGAGTGCTGGGACAGACAGCAGCCCAGGCACTGGGCTGGCACTGGAATATTCTCCCCGATAGACCGAAAGAGATAAGAAAATGTGACCCAAAAAGTTTTGGGTTTTTTTTCCCAACTTTATTTTTGTTCAAAAAATGCTGCTCATCAAGGAACTTGTCCAAGCCCCTTATTTTGTAGCTGAGGGAGCTAAGGCATAGAAAGGTTCAAGGAAGTCTCTGAGGGCACAGAGCATATTAGTAGTTGAGCCCAAAGTGGAACACGAGTCTCCTGGTCCTAATCCAAAGTTTGTTGTTGTTGTTGTTGTTTTTAACATGCTTGAAATCATGCACCTGATTGGTAGGGAAGCTATTTTATTAATTCAGCAACAGTTAAATAAATTTTACTAAATGTCACGTGCTGCTGAAAGTGCTTTACACATATTAATTTATTTAATCCTCATAACAACTCTACGTGGGTACAATATCATCTCGCTGATGAGAAAAGCTGAGGCCCAGAGAGGTTGAACAATTTGTCTGAGGTCACACAGCTAATTAGCGGCAGAATATAATTGAGACCCACGCAGTCTGTCTCTCAACCATAAAATCATGCTTTTATCTTTCATCTAAAGATAAAAGGAGACTACATATTGAGATTAAAAGATGACTCAAATCACATGCTAGTCGTGTGGGCTTAGCTAAATCACTTAACCTCTCTGATCCTTTCCTCATATGAAAGAAAAGAAGGCTGTTTTATTTTTCTAATGTTTTATTTCTTTATTTTGAGAGAGAGAGAGGGAGAGAGAGAGAGCGCCAGGGGCGTGCGCGGTGCACACAGCAGGGGAGGGGCAGAGAGGGAGAGAGGGAAAGAGAGTCCCAAGCAGGCTGCATGCTCTCAGCTCCAAGTCCATTGTGGGGCTGGATCTCACCAACCATGAGATCATGACCTGAATCGAAATCAAGAGTCGGACGCTTAACCGATTGAGTCACCCAGGCGCCCTGAAAACTGTTTTCATTTAAGAGATAGCTTGATTTAAGGAGTCAACCTACATGAAAGTTACACTAGGCGAGAAAACTGAGGCCCCCAAGGGTCAAATGACTTGCCTGTGCCGATGACAAGATCGAGCGTGGCTCTCAGCCCTCCTGACCCTGCTTGCTTCCCACGGTACCAATCAGCAGGGGGGAAGCCGCCTCCCCAGACACAGCCCTCACCCTCGCCCTCCCCCCACCACAAACTGCAGCTTCCGCGGAAGGGCTAAATTTAGGGTCTGAAACCAGCTGAACCGGGGACAGTGGAGCCTGCTGTGCTGGAGCCCCTGGGCCAGGTGTGCTGGGAGCTTAAGTGGAGGAAGGCTGAGTGTGGGTGTGGGGGAGGGGGGTCCTGCTTGGCGGGGGAGGGGGCAACAGCAGCTGTCACTGAGCCCCCCCGTGGGGAATTTATAACGGAAATCAGAGTCCAGCTCCAGATTTCAGACAAGCCTGTGACTCAGAAAGCGTGACTGATTTGCCCAAGGTCACAGTGTCACGGGGCAGAACCCAGGCCAGTGCCCTTTCCACTGAGAACCACCATATTAATTTTTAAAGAATGACCATTATTATTATCATCAGTAGTAGTAACATTTGTTGGATACTTGCCACATGCCAGGTGCTCTTCTAAACACCACATATATTAACATCTGAGACAGGTATGATGAGCATCCCCATTTCACAGATGGGGAAACCGAGGCATGGAGCATCATGGTCATGGAGCTGAACCTGAACTCGAACAATATTTCATTGAGCTCTGCCCTCAACTCCCATAACGCCTAGCGGGGTGGGGTCAGCAAAGGCGAGCACGGACCTCCAGCTCTGTGCTAGAATCAGGAGCTCAAAGTCATCTGAGCTGGACTCCAGGAAGGAAGGCAAGAGGACATGGAAAGGACATGAAGGTTGTCACCTTCTCCGGAGGCCAGGCAAGTAACAAGCATGAGGGAAGAAGCCAGGGTGTGAGTCAACGGGTATATTGGTGGGACCTGTGGCAAACTGGGGACCAGGAAGCCAAGGGCAGAAAATTCCTAATTTCCAAAAATACTGCTGGGCCACCAGCTTTCAACTTCTAGTCTTTGGAGTCCATTGGACCTGAGCTGGAGCCCCGGCTCCGTCATCTGTGAGTCAGCTTTGCAGAAACCTCGATTTCCGGTCCACACCCAGCTGTGTGACCCTAGGCAACTGACTTGACGTCCCTGAGCCTTGCTGGCCTCAGGTGGAATGACGATGATAACAGTCGCTACTCCAGAGGGCACGACGATAATTGGATGAGACCATGCAGAGGACGTGGTTAGCGCACCATCTAGGACAGACGCAGCAGACGTGATCGCTAGAGGGAAGCTCACGGCAGAAACAAGGGTGGGACTTTGTCCCCTCTGCCTGTGGGGTCAGCTCCCAGGCCCGGCCCAGAGCAGCCTTCCTGCCTGCGGGGTGGGAGAGAGCTGCCCCAGCAGGAGTCAGAGATGCCAGGAATCTGTGCTGCCTCCATCCCTGCCGCTCTCATCTGCTAAATGGATCTCTGCTCCTTCCCTCCTGCTGTGTTTGCAGGGAAGATAAAAACCCTTTTTTTATCACAGGAAACTGTGAACTCCTCAGGAAAACGCCAACAGGGAAAACCAGGAACAGAAGGGAGGAAGGTGAGCTGGAGGGGGGCTGTGGTGAACTGAACAGGGATTCACAAGTAAGTTCCCATCATTCTTTGCCATTTGGGGGTGTATTGCTAGGATGTCTAATTTTGCTGAAGCAGCCGGAAATCCGAACCTTTATGGGCAATCTCCCGCTTTTTAAACAGTGGCTCAGATTTTATAAAATACCTCTGTGGCTGCTGCATGGACCAGACTCAGCCTCAGGCCATCTTTCACAACTTCTTTCTTGGCGTATAACTTGTTTCAGCAGCCTGTCACATCTGTGGGAGGTTGATAGGACACAGAATCCACGGGCCAAGATGGCGGTATCCCTGTGAACCAGAGCTAATGGGATTGCCCCTTTGCCTGTCGCAGTGAAATCATCCTTCTCGGGGCACCTGAGTGGCTCAGTCAGTTGAACTGGTCTGGGCAAGAGCACGTGTGCAATTCTGGCCAGTGAGACCCGAGGGGAGGTCTGACAGGGCGCTTCACTAAAGACCTCTCTCTCTGTTACATAAGGTGTGTGGAGCTGCTGTAGCCATTTTGCCACCATGAGGAAAGCAGCCAACATCTGAGGACAGATGAGGAGAAAGACCTGGGAACCTGGGTGCTCGATCTGGGACTTATTTCACTTAGCATCTAATCTTTCAGTTCCTCAAGCGCTCACTGCTCCACCCACCTCAGGACCCCTGTACATGCTACTCCCTCTACTATCTGCAACACTATTCTTTCTTTCTTCATAAAGTTGCACCTGTTACCCCCTCAGGTCTCAGCTCAAACATCGTCCAACAAAAACAAATCTGGACAAAGATAGGGAGGCACTTAGAAATTAGAAAGAGAAGGGGCGCCTGGGTGGCGCAGTTGGTTAAGCGGCCGACTTCAGCCAGGTCACGATCTCGCGGTCCGTGAGTTTGAGCCCCGTGTCGGGCTCTGTGCTGACAGCTCGGAGCCTGGAGCCTGTTTCCGATTCTGTGTCTCCCTCTCTCTCTGCCCCTCCCCCGTTCATGCTCTGTCTCTCTCTGTCCCAAAAATAAATAAAAAACGTTGAAAAAAAAATTTTTTTTTTTTAAATAAAAAAAGAAATTAGAAAGAGACTATTGCAGAAGAGATAAGGCTTTTGTCTCAGAAATCTGTGAGCATCTCAATATGCAGCAGAAAAAGATTTTTCTTTTACAGGATAAAAGGAGGAGGCCAGCAGAGTCTCCAGACAGGCAATGGGAAATGACCAGAGGGGTCAGATAGGAGCAGGGTCTTGGCTCTGATCAGAAGGGGGGCACATTCCAGACAAACAGAGTTCACGGGTCTGTAGGCAAAAGAAGCCTGACTAAAGTTTGGTCAAGATAAAGCAGAGTGCAAGAAATGGGCCACCGTGAGCTTGCTCGACATCAGTTCCTCAGAGAAGCCCTCCTTTACCACCTAACTTGGATGCTGGGGCCGGACTGCCTGGATTAAATCCCAGCTCTGCCTAGCCGTGCAATCTTCCATGAGTTCCTTAACCTTTCTGTGCCTCGTTTTCCTCATCTGGAAAACAGAGATAATAAAACGATCTATCTCACAAATTGTCATGGGGATCAAGGGAGTTGAGCTGGTCCCTGGTACACAGTTAGCACTTAATAAACGTTAGCTATTGTGACATGATCTCTGAGCCCCTATTCACTTTCATACCTGGATCCCCAGTCCTAGGAAAGCAGCTGCCGCATGGGGCGCCTGGGTGGCTCAGTGGGTTGAGAGCCCGACTTCTGCTCAGGTCATGATCTCACGGCTCAAGAGTTCGAGCCCCACGTGGGGCTCTGTGCTGACAGCTCAGAGACTGGAGCTTACTTCTGATTCTGTGTCTTCCTCTCTCTCTCTGCTCCTAACCCACTCACATTCTGTCTCTGTCTCTCTCAAAAATAAACAAACATTAAAAAATATATATATTAGGGGCACCTGGGTGGCTCAGTCGGTTAAGCGTCCGACTTCAGCCAGGTCACGATCTCGCGGTCCGTGAGTTCGAGCCCCGCGTCGGGCTCTGGGCTGATGGCTCGGAGCCTGGAGCCTGTTTCCGATTCTGTGTCTCCCTCTCTCTCTGCCCCTCCCCCGTTCATGCTCTGTCTCTCTCTGTCTCAAAAATAAATAAACGTTAAAAAAGAAAATTAAAAATATATATATATATTTTTTTAAATGGAAAAAAAAATAAGGCTCTTAGTAAATGTTTAAATGAACACCAGCCTGCAAGCAGCTGATAGCATCAGAGGCAGAAGATAAGAGAGCATGAGGCATAGGCCCCGGGAATCGTTTGCTTTCTCAGGATCTTCCAAATTTTGCCCCCATATCGAGCGTCTTCTCCAGAGAGCCGCCTCCCTGGCTTCAGCATCTGGGGCCCACAGCAGCTTTTGCCCCTAACAGAGCCTTCACTAACTTTCACGGGGAAGGCCAATACAGTTCCCCTGACATGCCTCTCCCCTGTAGTTTGAGGCCCCAAGGTGATCATCACCTGGTAGAAAAGGCCGTTTCTCCCACTGAGGTGGCTGGCTTCCTGGTCCCCAGGCCATGAGGGTTTGCCCGCCTGTGTTTCCCTGCCTGGCTGGCTGGGAGGCTGCACTACAGTTTGGGCCCAAGGGGGGTGGCTTTTGTTGACCTGGGTTCTTGGCATCAGTCTCTCCTCTCTTTGTGCTCCTCCCCCCACCCCACCCCCCAAAAATAAACAACTAACAACAAAACCAAAACACAAACTCAAAGGTTCTAGGTCAGGAGTCTGCAAACTTTTCCTACAAAGGGCTGGACAATACGTTTTTGGCTTTTCTGGCCATAGTGTCTGTGGCAACTCTGCCTTTGTGGCTCAAAGCAGCCGCTGACCCTATGTCATCAAGTGAGCAGGGCTGGGTTCTAATAAAATTTTACTTTTGCTAAATAAAAGAAGCCACGTACAAGAGACCACATCATGTATGATTCCATTTATGTGAAATGCCCAGAATGGGTAAATCTCTAGGGACAGAAAAGAGATTAGTGGCTGCCTAGGGCTGGGGTCAGGGGCGAGGGAATGGGTTTGGGGGCTTCTTTTTGGAGTCAGTCAGAAAAAGATTCTAAAATTAGACGGTGGTAGTAGATGTGTACTCTGTAAATGTAAGAAGAAGCATTGAATTGTACACTTAAATGGGCGTACTTTTTGGTATGCAAGTTATATCTCAATAAAATTGCTTAAAAGGGGGGCACCTGGGTGGCTCAGTCGGTTAAGTGTCAGACTCCTGATTTTGGCTCGGGTCACGATCTCACGGTTTGTGAGACTGAGCCCCACGATGGGCTCTGCACTGACAATGGGGAGCCTGCTTGGGATTCTCTCTTGCTCGCTCTCTCTGCCCCTCCCCCACTTTGCACATGGTCTTTCTCTAAATAAATAAATAAATGAACTTAAAGCATTTTTTTGTTGTTGAAAAAGAAGAGTACTCCAGTGTCCAGAACAGCATTATTCACAATAGCCAGAAGGTGGAAACAACCCAAGGGTCCATGGACAAACGAATGGGCACACAAAACGTGGTGTAGACGGATGCAACGGAGAAGCATTCAGCTTTAAAAAGGGAAAGAAATTCCGATGCATGCTTCAACATGGGTGAACCTTAGAAACATGATGCTAAGTGAAATAAACCAGACACAAAAGGACACATATTGCTTGATTCCACTTAAATAGGATTCCTTAGAAAAGGCAAATTGATAGAGACACAGAGAGTAGAATACAGGTAACCCAGGACTGGTGAGATGGAATGGGAGTTACTGCTTCCGGGTACAGAGTTTCTGCTTGGGATGCTTTCTAAAGGACTGGAAAGGGACAGTGGTGGTGATGGTCACACAACATTGTGAAGGTCCCTAATGGCTCTGAATTGTACACTTAAAAATCAAAGAATGCTATATTTATGTTATGTTTATCTTACCCCGGTTTTTTCAACGTTTTTTTGTTTTTTTTTTTTGTTTTTTTTTTTATTTTTGGGACAGAGAGAGACAGAGCATGAACGGGGGAGGGGCAGAGAGAGAGGGAGACACAGAATCGGAAACAGGCTCCAGGCTCCGAGCCATCAACCCAGAGCCTGACGCGGGGCTCGAACTCACGGACCGCGAGATCGTGACCTGGCTGAAGTCGGACGCTTAACCGACTGCGCCACCCAGGCGCCCCACCCCGGTTTTTAAAAAAAAAAAAAACTAAAACAAGAAAAGAAAATTGAACAGTAAACAGAACACTAGAGTGGCTGGTGCACAGAAAGCAAGCAAGGGCGTGGGAAGAGGAGGGCAAGGGGGCTGGGGCAATGCGAGCAAGACCTCCAAGACGGAGAGAAATGGGCAGATTCCAGAAAGATCCAGGTCCAGGAGAGCCAGGGCCAGGATGCTACACAGACCCTCCAAGGGAGGGGCTGCTGGAAGAGGCCAACGGGCCCCAGCGGCCCACAGAGACACCCCCAGGACCTCCAGCACCTGGATAGTGCCTGCATACAGTGAGCACTCAATAAATGTTTCTGAATGAAGAGAAGGAACGAACACTTCAGACTCCCTTGTGAAATGCTGGGATGACTTGAGATCTTCATTTCACGGAAAGTGGGCTTTCTAAATTGTCTAAAATGTACTTGTATCCTTTCATAGCTGGAAAAACAAAATTCTGTTAAACAAAGAAAGGTGCAGCAGTTGCCTCTACCATCCCTAGGGGTTTCTGGCCCCTTCTGCTCAGAGCCCACCCCTTCTCTGCTCAGCTGGGGTCCCCCAGTGATGGTTTGGACTACTGATTTTATCATTATTGGCTCAGGCACATGCTTTTCTCAACCTTGCCCGGTGGTTCTCAGCTGGGGGTGGGGGGGAGGGGGATAGTGCCTTTCAGGGGACATGTGGCTGTCACGACTGAGGAGTTGTTATAGCAACTAGTGGACAGCAGCCAGGAATGTTGCTAAACATCCTGCAGTGTTCAGGACAGCCCCCGCAGCAAAGCATTATCTGGTTCAAAAGGCCAAGGTTGAGCAAAGCATGTGCCTGAGCCAATGATGATAAAATCAGTCCAAATCATCACTGGGTGCGAGTCTTCTGTTTGAAGGGCACTGTACAGGGTGCCTTCCAGGACTTAGCAGACATAATCCTTGCAGTTGCCCTGAGAGGGAAGGAAGATTATTATATCTGTTTTATAGATAAGGAAACTGCAGTCCGGAGAAGTTAAGTAACTTGCCCCAGGTCACACAGCAGGTATCTGAGTTGGGATTAGAATCTAGGTCTACCTGACTCCAAATCCCATTAAAGGCCCCAAAGTCCCCAGGCTCATCCCATGAGTTCTCCCTACCAGCAAATGGTCATATCACACTGTGGTTGGGCTAGGATCTCTCTGGCACTTGAAGAAGACAGATTCTAATAATGATCACCAACATGCGTGTAACATCTTCCTCAGGGGTTGGAATCCAGCTATATCACGAATGGATCAGCTCCTGGAGCCCCGGCTGCCAGGGGACATCTAACTACCCCTGGCAGGACTAGTCTCAGTGCTATGGCTCGTTTCCCTGGGTCAGACAGATTTAGGTTCAAATCCTGGCTCTGCTACTGGCTGACCCTGGGCAAATTATTCAACCTTTCTGAACCCCAGCCTCCTCCTCTATAAGGAAGAGATAATAATATCAACTTCGTTAGTTTTTCTAAGAATAAGTAAGATCTTAAATACATTCACATAATGTTGCTTAGCTGAGGAACTTGCAGAGAACAAGCCCCATGTGTTATGATGCTTTCTCATTACTGTGGTCACCTTCCCCAGCCATGCCCCAAGCCAGAGTGAGAGCACTCTCCTGGGTGCTGACTTCCCCTCCCTCAGGTCCCAGTGTGTCTCCTCCTGAGTGTCAGTGGGGGGCAGGAATGGCGGTAGGATCAAAAGAGGCCCTGGGAAATGCAATAGCCCCCCAATGTGATTTGCTTGTCCCCCCTCACTTGACAGACGGGTCTCAGAGCCCTGGGACCCAGAATGCCCCACCCATGGCTTAGGGCAGTATTTTCCAGAGTGTGGTCCCTGAGGAACCCACTGCATCTTAGGGCTGCATGCCTAACCTTAGGGCTCCTAGCCCAGCGTGGTTCTAAATGCAAATCCCCAGACCTCCTGAGTCAAGACTCTGCAGGGAATCTGCATTTTCAACACCGAGGAACACTTGCATTTGAGAACCTCCACTCGAGAGGCTGGCATCTTGTTTCTGGACTCCACCCAATTGCTGACAGGTCTGGGAAGGGCCTTATCACTGCCCTCTCTCTTCTCTCTCGGCAAAAGGAGGCAGGGCCATGGGCTTCTGGGAGTAAGGCGGTGGGGAGCAGAGGAAGGCAAAGTCCTCATCCCTTGATAAGAAGTCTTTCGCCAAGGATGTTAACTTTGCATGAGGACTAAGCAAGGACATTGTCTTTGGCATTTTTTCTTTCTTTCTTTCTTTCTTTTTTTTTTTTTTTGTTTTGAGCTAATTTGTTAACTTGATATCTTTTGAAAAAAATTATTAATTAACCACAAATCGAATGATGCATGTTTTAAAAATTCAAATGGTACAGAAACATATAGGGTCAATCTTCCCTCTACCCCATCCCTCCCCTGCCTCAGTAGCCCGTCCCAGAAAACATAATTATGTCACTCTCCCCAATCTTGACTCCTATTACCTTTTATTTTTAAAGTTTTTAAAATTTATTTTAAAAGACAGCGTGCAAGTGGGGAGGGACAGAGAGAGAGGGAGAGATCCCAAGAAGACTCTGTGCTGTGTCAGTGCAGAGCCCAACCGGGGAGGGGCGGGGGGGGGGGGGGTAGTGCTCAATCCCAGTAACCGCAAGATCGTGACCTGAGCCAAAATCAAGAGTCTGACACTCAACCGACTGAGCCACCCAGGCACCCCAACTCCTATAACCTTTTTGGTTTTTTTTTTAATTTTTAAATGTTTATTTATTTTTGAGAGAGACAGAGACAGAGTACGAGCAGGGGAGGGGCAGAGAGAGAGGGAGACACAGAATCCGAAGCAGGCTCCAGGCTCTGAGCTGTCAGCACACAGCCCGACGCGGGGCTCGAACTCAAAGACCGCGAGATCATGACCTGAGCTGAAGTCAGATGCTTAACTGACTGAGTCACTCGGGTGCCCCTATTTCTTTGTTTTTACAAATTTAGAGACACATGTAACCCTTTTCCAAACAAATATGTAAATAAGATAGGATCATCCTGAACATATTATTTCATAGCTTGCTCTTTTTACAATTTAAATTTAAAGTAGTTTTATCCTCTCTATTTTTTTTTTATTGAAATATGATTGACATATAATTCCTTGGCATGTTCTAAAATCTCTGCTGATAGAGTGAGAACACCTTAGGCTCTGTGCTCAGATAGATCTGCATTGGAATCCCTGCTCCCCACTTCCTGGCTGTCACTTAGGGGGTGCTCAGCCCCTCCAAGCCTGTTTCCTCATCGGCAAATGGAGATACTTGCTAAAATAAGGGTGACTATAACAGACCCTACTTTATAAAGTTATGTCAAGGCTTAAGGGAACAATGGCTAGTACAGAGCAAAGCTGAACACATTTTTACTCTTAACATTCTTCTGTGTTCTTATGATCCTAGTTTGCACAAAACTCTATTACTGTACTTCTTGTGAAACTTAAAACAAGGAAAGATGCTAATATGCTTGTTTCCTTCACTATATTGTAAGTTTCTCAAAGGGCAAGAATTACGTCTAACTCAGCCCTGCATTTTCAAGAACCTTCTTGGAGACTGGCCCAGAAGGCACTTGATCAGCTTTGCTCAGCAAATGATTAATACCCTCATAAGCAAGTGCAATGTTCCCAAAGCATAATTAAAGTCTGCTCAGCACACAGTCCTTCATCTCTAAGACCCCCCTCACTCATGGGAGTGTGCCCTCACTCCACTTCTGGACCACAGGCTCTTGTCCCCTGCACCTGCTGACTAGACCAATGTCCTAGGCGCATCGCCATTCCTGAATCAGGATCAGAGAGGTACTGGTAGAATTTACAGGGTAGTCATGTTTGGCCTTGTACATATACCCACAACCCGCAGAGAAAACTGGTCTTCAGAGAAAGAAAATGGAGAAAATTCCAAAGAGAAGCAAACAGGAGACCACGGGATCCCAGAGACAGAGGGAAACAGAGGGAGGATGGCTGCCCTGTAATCCAGTGGCTTTAATGACTGTACTTTGAATTCTGGTGAAGCAGGATGCCTGTTAGGCCCTGGGGTCCCACGAAATTTTCCAATGTATGTTTGGTTTTTGCTTAAGCTAGCTCAAAGGTTTTGGTTTCCTGACACCAGCACGAGTTGGACCAAGGTCATATACACACAGTTTCCCAGCGTGACTCATGGGACGAAGGGGCCTGGGGCACAGGATGGCAGCTATTTGAGCTCCTTCCACCACTCTGCGTCCCACCCTCATTGGAAAGTATATCCCATCACACATAAGGCAAGCATTCACTGAGGCTTCTTTCACGGAAGGGAGCCAATCTCCAATGTCCTCAAGAAGGAAGGTTCCATTTCTAGCACTTTATTCTTCTAAATTTAAAAATGTACTTACCAGAGGGGCACCTGGGTGGCTCAGTCAGTTAAGTCAGTCCGACTTCGGCTCAGGTCACGATCTCACAGTCCGTGAGTTCCAGCCCTGCGTCAGGCTCTGTACTGACAGCTCAGAGCCTGGAGCCTGCTTCGGATTCTGTGTGTGTGTCTCTCTCTTCCCCTCCTCTTCTCTCTCTCTCTCTCAAAAATAAATAAACATTAAAAAAAATTTTCTAGTACTTACCAGAATGGAGGGGAGGGAGAAAAAGTGCTCATATCTCAGGGAAGACCATGATTCTACATTAGTGGCCAAAGTCTCGCTCTTGGGGGTGGCAGTGCTTGGGGCTCCACGTCTCCAGCAGAGGCTTATAATTAAGGGCAAGCTGAGGCAAGTCCCTTGCCAATCTGTCACCTCAAATACATCATCTCTCCCTGGGCCCCAGAGATAGTTTAGCAGAAAAAGGCTCAGAAGTGAGGTCACTTTCCTGGTGGCTGAGGGGCTCAGGTCACATGTGCACTTTGTCCCTTTCATCCCTGCCACAGGCAGACCTGCAAACACAGGCACCACACTTCCTTCCCTTGAGCCCAAACGGTGGCTGCTGTTCTCTTGAGCAAGAACCTACGAAATTTCAGTTTTGAAGTTAAACAAAGTTACATACCCCCTTTCTCTTGGTTGGAGCCCTTCCTCCTGGTTTTTCTTTCTTGCGTTTGCTCTTTCTTACTGGGTGGTCCAACATCTAGGCTGGGACCTTGCGTCTCTGGGGGAGAATGGGGTGCAGCTTTCCTGAGTGTTGGCGGCGACTGAGATCTCAGCCCCGGGAGATCTGAGCATAGCTACCTGTCCATCCCCCACCGGCCACTGGCCCAGGGACCACACCTCAACCTGAACGTCTTGAATGCTCTTGGTCAGCTGTGGGAAAGATCAGAAGAGCACTCGCTCGCCCATTTCCTTGGTCCTTTGCTCAAGGTTACAAGTCTCTGGGGTGGCTAGCAGGAAGTTAAGCCCGACTTCTCCCTTGGCATTTGACAAATGGTGTGGCCTCAGTAGGACTTAAAAAAAAGATGATACTGGCTGCTTCCTGCTCAGGTAGAAACTCGGGTGTGTCTGTAAGAACTCGGGTCCTGCCGGTCCAGCTCCCTCAACTCCTTTGACCAGCAGAACAGTCTGGAAAGGCTCTGAGGGAAATACAAATAGAACATTATCAGCACCCCAGAAACTCCCCTAGGTTCTCCCATTTCTATCCCTCCCTGCTAGTCAACGGTCACCACAATCGTGATGTGTATTACCTAACGCCATGAATTAGGTTAGTTTTGGTTTTGTTTTTAATTTATGAACTAAAGATCTTTTTAATAGGACACCAAGCCACCCATCTGTTTAAAACACTCTACATGTTAATCCAACGTATACATTCAGTTAAATAAAAGACACCATAACATCAATGAAAAACTCGTACTTCTATATGCAAATTTGATATAAACAACGCTTTTTTACTTTGGCATTTCCAAGTACAATAGCTGTCTTTTAAAAGTTCCACTCTGTCAAGAATAAATAAACATTAAAAGAGAGA
This sequence comes from Neofelis nebulosa, assembly GCF_028018385.1. Classification (NCBI taxonomy): domain Eukaryota; kingdom Metazoa; phylum Chordata; class Mammalia; order Carnivora; family Felidae; genus Neofelis; species Neofelis nebulosa. The sequence goes on from NC_080791.1 coordinate 98,116,103, forward strand.
GAGAGCGAGAGAAATGAACTCTTTAAAAAAAAATAGAATAAAAATAAAAGTTCCACTCTGGGGCTGAGGCTTATTTTACTTTTAATTTACAATGCTCTATAATTTTTCTTTCTTAATGATAGCTTTGCAGAGATACACTTCACGTGCCGTGGAATTCACCCATTGTTGAATTCAGGGTTGTGTGACCATCGTCAAAACCAGTTGTAAAACATTTTCATTACCCACCCACCCCCCAAAAAATTCAGTATCCATTAGGCTGTTATTCCCCATTTCTCCCCAGCCCGCTCAGCCCTAGAAAACCATTTTCTGTCTCTACGGGTTTGCCTCTTGTGTTCATTTCATAGAAATATAATCCCACAGGTCGCCTGGGTGCCTCAGTTGGTTAAGCGCTGGACTCTTGTTCCAGCTCAGGCCATGATCTCGCAGTTGTGAGCTGGAGCCCCGTGTCAGGATCCACACTGGGCATGGAGACTGCTTAAAATTCTCTCTCTCTTTCTGCCCCTGTCCCCCGCTAACACTCTTAAATAAATAAATAAAAATAAATAAATAAATAAATAAATAAATAAATAAATAAATGGAATCCTACAATAGGTGGTACTTAGCAACTAGCATATTTCACTTAGCAAGATGTTTTCAGGGTTCATCGGCGGTGAAGCATCTGTCAGTACTCCCCCCCCTTTTTTTTTAAGTTTACAAAAACTTACTTAGCAAATTACTTAGCATGCAAATTACTTACCAAATTACTTACCAAATTACTTACTTAGCAAATTACTTACCATGCAAATCACTTAGCATCTAGTGCAACAATGATTTCAGAAGTGGATTCCTTAGTGCCCCTGACCCATTTGGCCCATCCCCCCTCCCACAACCCCTCCAGTAACCCTCCAGATTTATGAGTCTCTTCTGTTTTGTCCCCCTCCTCGTTTTTATATTCTTTTTGTTTCCCTTCCCTTAGGTTCATCTGTTTTGTCTCTTCAAGTCCTCATGTGAGGGAAGTCATATGATTTTTGTCTTTCTCTGACTGATGAATTTCACTTAGCACAATACCCTCCAGTTCCATCCACGTAGTTGCAAATGGCAAGATTTCATTCTTTTTGATTGCCGAGCACTCCCTTTTTTTGAGAGAGAGTGTGTGTGCATGCATGTGCGTGAACAGGGGAGGGGCAGAAGGAGAGGGAGAGAGAGAGAGACAGAGAGAGAGAGAGGGAGAAAATCTTAAGCAGGCTCCACCCCCAGCTCTGAGCTGGACACAGGGCTCCATCTCATGACTGTGAGATAGTGACAAGAGTCCAACAGACTCTTAACCAGCTTAACTAAGTTCAGCTTAACCAACTGAGCCACCCAAGCACCCCTCTACTCCCTTCTTTCAAGTGATATGCCATTGTACGGATATACCACATTTGTTTATCCATCCATCAGATGACGGACATCTGGGTTGTTTCTGTTTCTTTGGCTGCTAACGCCATATGTTAGTTTTGCCGGGTTCTGAACTTTATATGGTGGATATTTTTGTGTCCAGCTTCTTTTGTTCAGTATTCAACTTGTGAGATTGGTGGCACGTAACTGGCTTAGTCAGTAGAGTCAACTCTTGATCTCGGGGTTGTTACGTTTGAGCCCCACGCTGGGCGTAGAGATTACTTAAAAATAAAGTCTTTTAAAAAATGGTGTTAGATTCCTCCCTGTTGTTGCATGTAGCTATGTTTTCTTCATTGTGATTGTCGGGCAGTATTCCTTTGTTTGAATGCACCATCATTCATTTATCCATTCTACTGCTTACAGACATTTGACCTGTTGTTGGTTTAGGACTGTTACTAATAACACTCCTACCATGCATATTTCTGCGTGTGGTGTTAAAATCGAGGACAGACAGAGATCAGCCTTGAAGGTTCCCTGAGCATGACAGAACCAGTTTAGTCATGCAGACAAAACTTAATTTAGCTTATTTTGCACTCACATGACCTGGATTGTGTCTTGCTTCTGCCTCTGGAAGTGATTAGCAAAACTAGCACTGGTTCCCAAGGTTAATACAGGGTAACCACTGAAAATTGTCATGTTGTAACCAATCACCGAGAATAAACAGTCACTGCTTTCTCACTGTCTAAACTGCTTTATGACAATACACCCCAGAGCCTCATTCCATGTTCTGTTCTGACTGCTCTGGTGTACAAGCTGTCTTTTTGCTGTATGCACAATAAATTTTTACTAATTACTACTTCAGTGATTCATTGGTTTTACTTTGGCTATTTTGAACCCTTGACAATGTGTTTTGGTGTACGGGTGCCTAAATTTCTGCTGGATATGTGCTAGGAATTAAATTTTTTTTAATGTTTACTTATTTTTGAGAGAGAGAGAGAGGCAGAGAGTGAGTGAGGGGGCAGGGGGGACAGAGAGAGATACAGAGTGTGAAGCAGGCTCCAGGCTCTGAGCTGTTAGCACAGAGCCCAACCCGGGGCTCGAACTCACCAGCCATGAGATCATGACCTGAACTGAAGTCAGACGCTCAACGGACTAAGTCACCCAGGTGCCCCAGTATGTGCTAGGAATTAAATTGCTAAGCCACAGGGGCCCCTGGGTGGCTCAGTCGGTTGAGCGTCTGACTTCAGCTCAGGTCAGGATCTCATGGTTTGTGAGTTCGAGCCCTGTGTCCGGCTCTCGGCTGTCAGAGCAGAGCCTGCTTCAGATCATCTGTCCCCCTCTCTCTCTGCCCCTCCTCTGCTCATTCTCTCTCTCTCAAAAAAAAAAAAAAAGTAATAAACTTAAAAAAAATAATGCTGGGTCATAGGGTATATTGTTTGCAATCCATAGGGTATTTGGTTTTTCAAATTTAGTGTGTAACATCACACAGTTTTCCAAAGTGATTGTATGAGTTTACACTCACAACAGCAGCGTATGAGCGTTTCAATTGCTCACATCTTCCCCCAAACTTGGTTTTGTCAGTCCTTTTAACTTTATCCATTTTACTGGGTTTATAGTGGTATCTTATGGTTTTTATCTGTATTTCCCCAATGAACGAATGCAGGTGAGCACCTTCTCACGTGTTCATTGGCTAATTGCATGTCCCTTGTCGGGGAGAAGGCACCTGTTCAAGTCTGACTTAGTTTCGTGTTGGGTTGCCTGTCTCTTTTTTTCTTTTTTATTCTGGATCTGAATTCCCTTTAAGAATTTTAAGTGTTACCCCCCCAAAAAAAAAATAATAATAATTTTAAGTATCACAATAATCTTGTCTCACTCTGTGGCTTGCCTTTTCACTCTCTAAATAATGTTTTTTGATAAAGAGAAGTTCATAACAAAGCAAACAGACAGACAAAACCAGAAACAGACCTCATAAATACAGAGACCAAACTGGTGATTGCCAGAGCGGAGGGTGATGGGGTGGGTGGACAAAACAGGTGAAGGGAATTAAGAGGCTAAATTTCCAGTTATACAATAAATAAGTACAGATGAAAAGTACAGCATAGGGAATATAGTCAATAATACTGTAGTAACTTTGTATGGTGACAGATGGGAACTACATGTTCTGTGGTGAGCACTGCATGATGGGCAGAATTGTCAAATCACTTTGCTATACACCTGAAACTAATATAATATTGCACGTCAACTATGCTTCAACTAAGAAAAAATGACCACAAAAGAAGTTCATAATTTTAATGCAGTTCAATCTATCAATCTTTTCACTTGTGGTTGACATATCCCATGTCTTATTTAAGAGTGCTTTGACTTCTCGGTCTACAAGTCTCTGGAAGTTTTACAAGTTCTCCAGATGAAGGGTTCAAAGAACACCAAAGTAGGCTTTGTGCGGCCGCTGCACACTGCATGGGTCCCCGCAACTGAAGGGAGGAAGGTAGGATCCTGATGCTCCCTGGTCAGCCTGGACACTGAACAGCCGCTTCTTTCCCAGTCCCACCACTAGAGGGCGCGGGTAACTTAAACTCGCTGGGGCCGTCCCCTCCCGCCCCTAGTTACCTTTCCACCAATCATCAAATATTTACACACAGCGCAGTCCAAGAGAATATAAAAAGTTGCCCAAACCAGTCTCCATGCAAGACTACAACAACAAAACAAACCCAGTACTCATTTCTGTCTTCTTAAATATCTTCAGTGAAGAAAGAAACCTCCACTACCTAATTTGTCTCATTCCTAAACCACTATGTATACTGAGCCCCTCCTTAAACCTCTTACTCTTCCTTGCATAAACTAAAAAAAATTTTTTTTTTCTTTTAACTAGATTCTTTCGTTCTATCCCTAATGGAAACAAGGAGCAACTGTTTGGCATCCTCAGGGCAACCACGCTCAGAGATGCTTGTAAATTACCAGGTGGAGCGCTATGAGGGGAAGCTTCTGTTCTCATCTCTCTCAAAGATACAATAGTACAAGATTACATTTCACCTCCCCAGCAATTTACAGGTTTCTTTAGTCTCTCTTCAGTTTCTCCAAATTCCTGTTAAAGTGTAAAATCCAAAAGCGGACTTTGCACTCCAGTATTCTATGCCAGAGTTACTTCCTCATTGTTTCTTGAATGTTACCCTGTTATTATACTCGAACCATACGCAATCATTCAATAAAATATTTCCTCTTTATCAATTTGATGAAGGATTATATAGTCATTAAAATAACAAACACAAGGACAAGGACATAGCGACATAGAATATACTTAGCATTTTGTTTCAAAATGTATCCACACTGCCCCTCTGCTTTGATTACTAAAAAAAAAAAGTTTATGGACAAAGTCTAGTAGGCAACATGAGATCTAAAAAATTGATTGGTTTGGTTTGGGGGATTGGTAACAAATTACTTTTTTGGTTTGTTTTTCATTACTGCATAATTTTGAGGTCTTTTTTTAAAAAAAATTTTTTTTAACATTTATTTATTTTTGAGATAGAGAGAGACAGAGCATGAACGGGGGAGGAGCAGAGAGAGAGGGAGACACAGAATCAGAAGCAGGCTCCAGGCTCTGAGCCATCAGCCCAGAGCCCGACGTGGGGCTCGAACTCGGGGACCGCGAGATCGCGAGATCGTGACCTGAGCTGAAGTCGGACGCTCAACCGACTGAGCCACCCAGGCGCCCCTTGAGGTCTTTTTAAAACGGTTAAAATCTTCTATTCACTCAGCAACTTACAGAGTGCTCATCATATGTAAGACCAAGAGCCAGGTGATGCAAGGAAGACAAAAGCAGACACAGATCCTGCTTTTCAGAAAAAAAATAGTAGCTAATTCTTATTAAAGGCTTACTATAGCCTCACTATTATTGTCGCCCCTATTGTACACGTTAAGAAAGTGGGGAACAGGGAGATCAGCTAGTTTACTCAAGGTCACAGAGAGGAAAAGCAGAACCAGAATTTGAACTCAGCCACCCCAAATGTGCAAGATGTTAGGCTTAACCATTATACTACACTCTGTCATGATAGCCTAATAGATAGAGGTAAATGACATTCAATCATTCTTCAAATATTTATTGAGCAACTACCACACATAGGGCCCAGACTGGTGCTGGGAACACACTGACGAACAAGAAAAGCACAGTCCCTGACCTCATGGACCCACAGTATACAGAAAGCATCACAGGAATTCAGAGGAGAAAAAGAGGGTAGGGGGAAGAACTATCTCCTTACACTCTCTGGGACAAGGTCAGGACTGGATAGATCTTTAAGGTTTCTGCCAACTGAGACTAGTTGCTATGCAACTTTTACTCAAGTTATCCTCAACCATTCGAATCACTAGGTGCCAAACACCGAGCTAAACTCTGAAAATTCCACTGTAAATAAGCGATGGCCCCTGCCCTCCAGGAGTTTATAGTCTAATGGCACAGAAAGACAAGTAAGAAATTCCAGTACTATGTACTAAAGCCAGAGTGACCATAAGAAGGTACGTAATGAGGGGCGCCTGGGTGGCGCAGTCGGTTAAGCGTCCGACTTCAGCCAGGTCACGATCTCGCGGTCCGTGAGTTCGAGCCCCGCGTCAGGCTCTGGGCTGATGGCTCGGAGCCTGGAGCCTGTTTCCGATTCTGTGTCTCCCTCTCTCTCTGCCCCTCCCCCGTTCATGCTCTGTCTCTCTCTGTCCCAAAAATAAATAAAAAATGTTGAAAAAAAATTAAAAAAAAAAAAAAAAAAAAAGAAGGTACGTAATGAGATAGGCACCATACAAGCTGGGCCCAGACAGCAAGAAAGCGACATCTATAGTGAGAAGTATAGTATAACAGGACAAGCTGGAGTTCAAGTATTCAGGCTTGGGGGAACAGCTTATGCAAAGCCCTAGAAATGAGAACCTAGGATTGCAACGACTCTGTGGTTTGTAGAGTTGTGCCAATTAATGCCACGAAATTGCTGAATTATCTCATTACTCATTCCCAAATTCAGGAAGGGACGTGAGTATGGGCACAACCTAGCACCAAATTCAAACAAACTCTTCACTTGATAATCACAGAGCCCCAGCCTAATTAGACTATCTTAGCCCATCATCAACACTTCACTGCAGGTGTTCATATGCTTCTCTTGCCACTCATCAGTCTATCATCAAGGTCAGCGCTAGACCCCAGAGGAATAAGAGGGCTCCACTTGGCTCCCCAGGGGAGGAATGGGGACAGTGTCTTCCATATCTCTGAATCCCACACCGAATCCAGTTCAGTGCTTTGTGAGCACAAGAGGGACCATTGTTCTCTGTTCTACTAAACAGAACAAAAAGAAAAATTCATCTCATGGCATAATTACTATCTCAATCCACATCCTCCACACTGCCAGTCTCTACTCTCAATCCCTCCACTGCTGCACACCAGGGCACTCCCCCTCCCTCTTTAGAGTCTGTCACTTGCAAATGCCAAAGAGCTCCACAAAGATAAAAGTAGAGCTTTGTGGATAAAAGGAGAAGCTTCGGATTCAGAATAATCTGGGTGGGATCATTTTATTAGCTTTATGATACAAGCAAGTGACTCCACTGTGGCAGCCTCAGATTTCTCTGCCTCTAAATTGAGAATAATAACAGCTCATTCACTGAGGTCTGTTGAGTGAACACAACCGGGCTGCGTTAAGAATAGTGAATGAGATAGTCTATGTAAGGATATTATCACGTTGCTTGGTATATAAAATGGACTCAATAAATGGTCGCTGTAGTAGAATGTTGCAGATGATGTAACAGAGGTAGAAGCAGATGATGCTGGTTAAGTCACTGGCTGGAGTCATAGCGATTCCCCACCAGCCCAGACCGCTTCCAGCGGCAGGTTTAGAACAGGACGCATGTGAGAAATCCGCTGGGCCTCGAGACTCCTTCCACGCCCAGACCTCTGCAGGGATCTCCAGCCTGCGTCACCAGCCCAGCCCGCCGCCTCCAAAGCGCCCGACCGACACATGGTGGGAACGTGAGGGGGCGGTGCCGGACTCGGCGTCGCTGGGCCAATCGCCCGGCGGGAGGCGCCCAACCAATGGCAGAGGGACTCTAGGGCCTCGGGGGCGGGGCCACAGTGAGGAGCGGCGACGTCATAGGTCACTGGGCGGGCCGGAGGTGGGGCCCGCGGCGCCGACGGGGGTGGAGCGGCGGAGGCCTGAGCAGTCTGAGCAGTGATGGCGGCGGCTGTGGTGACGGCGGCGGCGGCGGCGGCGGCCCCGGCGCCGGTAGCCGGAGCGGATGGCGCCTCCTCAGTGCACTGGTTCCGCAAAGGGCTGCGGCTCCACGACAACCCCGCGCTGCTGGCGGCCGTGCGCGGGGCGCGCTGCGTACGCTGCGTTTACATCCTGGACCCTTGGTTCGCGGCCTCCTCCTCAGTGGGGATCAATCGTTGGAGGTAAGGGGGTCCAGAGCCGGGTCGCGGGGCCCCGGGGGCAGCGGCCTGGCTCCGAGGGCTCCCGCGAACAGCCCGGGTCGCCTCCGCCCCATAGACAGGGAGGCTCTGCCCCTCAGTCCCCACGGCCGGAAGACCCCGGCCTGCGGGAGGTGGGACAGGGAGACGGAACCGGGTTTCCAGAAGGGAGAAGCCAGGGCTGGGGAAGCAATTCGTCATCTCAGTAATGGCCTGGGTGGGCCAGGGCTCGACCTCTGACGGCCGCGTTCGCACTGTGTGTTAGCCCCTTTGGGGCCCCACAGCATTCCTGCGGGACAGAGATCGTGCTCTCTCTCCATTGATCAGGGACTCCTGAGGCCTAGAGACACAAGTTGACCTGCCCAAAGACTTGGCAGCCAGGGAGTGGCAGAGCAGGGACTCCTGGTCTAGGGCTCTTAGGGGTGTGCTCTGGGAGGGGAAGAAAGCAGATACTGTGATGTGAGGGCAAGGACGGGTTTCTGAGTCCTAGTGCACCAGGTGCTCTGGCCTTCTTCAAGTAAAGAGCCCATTGCTGGGCTCCTGAAGGTCATCTCTAAGCTGGCTTGCTTGAATTCCCTCCACCAAAACCTTCCTGCCTCTGGAGGTGTCTAGAGACTCTGGCTTAGCATTAGATAAGGCAGGTGCAGTCTACCCTTTATGATAAAAACGCCAAGGGCTGGTCCAGGTAGAGGCACTTTGTGTCCTGAGCTAGAGAGCCTGGCAGATTTTAGGCCCTCATTAAATCACTGTTCGATTAATATCTACATTCCTACAGGGCCTTTGACTTCAGGATTTAACTCGGGCATGCGAGCTGCCACGTTCCAAATGCTCTGGCTTAGCATTAGATAAATGCTAACCCATTTTGGAGAATTCCCTCAGCTGCTAGCTATGAGCTTGCTAGGATAAAAAAAAAAAAAAAGAAGGAAGGAAGGAAAGAGAAGCAAACAGTGTCACTTGCTTCCTCCTCTTCTCATGAGATTAATTTTAAAGGACAGTTGAGCCTCTATACATTGGATTTTTATCCACTGATGCGCTGAGGTTAGGGAGCAGGATAGCTGTGATATCAAGGAGACCCCTCTTTGATGATTCCCAGGAAGATGCAGTCGACAGAATCCTGGGGAACGATTAACAGATAGGTAGCTGATGTCTTTTCTCTGTAACCAGGGTTTAAAACCAAGAGGTTTTGAGACATCGTGTACCCGTCTCTCTTTAAAACACCCCGCAGCTGTCCCTTGGTTTGTTTGCGTTGCTCTGGGGAATGTTTGCCTGTGGCCTTGTTGCACGGGTGGGCAGCGTTATCCCCAAGATACAGTGGCTGTCAGCTCACCATTCTTTTCCTCTCCAAGGCATGTGCCCTGCTAGGGGAGTGAGTGCCCCTAGCAGTGGGTCTATTAAATGCCCCCTCCTGCCCCATTTATGTAGAGAGAACAACTAAAGATAGTCCTGTGGAGAGCCTGCCCACACAGTTTTCAGGGCTGTTCTATTGCTCTGCCTCTGCTCCAGTTTCTATAGATAGGAGGTTGGGTTTGACAGACATCCTCAAATGACCGTCCCTAGTATGGACGTTAAACAAGGCCTCAGACTTTGCCCCTCTCCTTATGGCAGTGTGCCGATTAGAGCATAGTAAATACAGTCTGACCGCCTGCTTGCTGCATGGTCATGAAAGAGGTTTTGTTTTGTTTCGTTTCGTTTTGCCGGATATTGGGGGACATCGCATAAGACTGCTGACACGTATGTGGTAGTGGAGATTAAAACTCAACACCAAAACCGCTGTTGCTGTTTAAACGCAGGTTTGCTAGGATCTAGGTGTGTATGGATTTTTGTGGGTCACTCTTTTGTGATTGTGCTTTTGAACAAGTGAAGAAGAGGAACGTGCCAGCTCGCATGCCCGAGTTAAATCCTGAAGTCAAAGGCCGTGTAGGCATGTAGATATTAATCGAACAGTGATTTAATGAGGGCCTAAAATCTGCCAGGCGCCGCTCTGGGTGCTGCTGGGACATAGTAATGAACAAGCCATTGTGGTGTCCAGAGCTTCTGGAGCCTACATTTTAGTGACGGAGGACAAGTAAACAATCGTGATTCAGGAGAACTGAATGCCACGAAATAAATAAAATAGGGGGACGGACCAGAGCAGCATCTGTCTTGCTGAACATGGGAATCACTAAAAGATCTTTAACAGATGCCTGGACTTCCTTCTCCCCCAATTCTGATTTAATGGTTCTGGGTTACAGCCTGAGCATCAGGGTTTTTAAAGCTCTCATGTGCAGTGAAGCCTGAGAACCACAGGCTCAAGCCCGACAGCTTGGGAGATGTGTTGCAGTGCATTGGCAGGGAGGCTAATTAGCTTTGGCATTCAGAAGGAAGAGGTGAAAAAACACAAGACAGATCGAATATGATAACTGCTCCTGGACCTGGAAGCAGTCGCACTGCTGCCACCCCCATCGTACACTTTGCTCCCGTGGTCAGATCCAGGGCAGAGCTGTGGGACTGTTTTACACACTCGGTTGGGGGTTGGGAGAGTGATGGAGCCAGCCGTACCTCTGCGTAACTTCAATATGTGTAATCTTCCAGCGGCTGTTTCTGGCTCTGGGAGTCGTCTGGGAGAACTGTGCTGCAGCATAACATCCAGGCTCTGCAGATACTTCAGTTGCTGCCTCAGAGAAGCCTCCCGAGAAGGGGTGGGCTGTGGGCCATCTGCAAGAGGTGGGGGGAATCGAGATCTGAGATTCTGTTCTCTTCCTGCACTTCCTACACTTACTCCCGCATGGCATTTTCGGCAGATGAATCAGATTAAAATAACCATGAATGGCACTTTCTAAGAGTAAAACAGGACAGAGAAAGGCAACCAAGAAATCTGTATATTTATTAGCATAGCAGAAGGGCTAGCCTACTCCTTGCCTTGGTGGTAGTGGGAAGTTGATGGGCTAATTGTAGCTCAATAAGCCTCAGGACTTTTTTTTCGTCAAGCACTAGTTGGCTTAATCCTTTGCCATTTTCCCCAGCCCTGCCTTCCCCAAATTTGCTGCATTTGGAAGGAGGTTCTGCAGTGAGGACCACCCAAAAAAAGGGGGGGGTGGTGGTAATCAGCTTCTGGATTTAAAAATGGGTATTGCCTTCCTCTTGCTCCTGCAACTTAGATTGGGTGTTGGCAGCAATTCACTAAAACCTTTATTTAAATCATTTTCTCCCTAGCTCTGTGCTGCAGGTGCATTCAGGAGCTTCTGGGACAGGGGGAGTTGGTAGAAATACGATATAAGCCTGTATAATTCAGAATTAATAAGTGAGGTGAACTGGAACCTCCCCAGCATGCCTGATGAGAACAAGTGTGTCTCATCCCAGTGCTGGGAGCTAATCACTGTGAGACTGTCGATTTAGCCGGTTCTTCCCTGGAACTCGGTCAGCAAGCAGGGGATTGAGCATTGTAGTCTACTGGGGGAGAAATGTGAGTTTCTCTGAGCTCTTCACACTGGTATCCAAGCGAGTCACATTACTGTTCTGCTGCTGAGGAAATGTTTCCATTTGCCGGAAAAGGGATAAAAACCTTCATCTTTCTCTCAGATAAAAATATATTTATTCTTTCCTAATTTCAGAGTGATGGTGAGAGATCAATCCCTGCTATGGATTGTGGATTTAGGTTATCCTTTTCCATGGGACTTACACTCTCTGACTTAGGATAAATTAATTTCTATTAATATCCTAGGTAGTCAGTCTGGGCAGGCCTATGATATCATCATGTAGTTAGATAACCTTGGCTTGAAGCAGAGGAATTTGGTCAAGGGCAATCTAGACCCAAAAAAGAGTTCACCGTCATCCTCCCTCCTCCTATTAACAACAAATAAAATATTCCTCAACACAGAATCTTCCATCTCTGGGGAAGGTCTTCTCTAAAAATCCGCCTGTCTTATTCTAAAACGCTAGCCCCATGGAGTCCCTGAATTACAGAGTCCTTTCTGTATTTTTGGAAGTCCCTGTTTGGCCTTCTCCAGTTCTGTCTGCCTCTAGCTCCAGAGGACTTACGTAATATAATTCAGTTGCACGTGTTGTCTAATCCTAAGGGTGAGCTTTAACTGCTCACATAGGACCGTGTGCTCTAAATTTCGGCCATGTGAGCTCAGCTTAGAGCTGCCAAGGGTGAGCTGCCAGCCCCAAACACTGGTATCTCCAGTGCACAGGCCAGTTTTCTTTAGAGTCCACCCTTATTGGAGTAAAGAGAAACTGGCCATGTGGAGAGGAGGGCTCTAAAGGAGGGCAAAAGGCCCAAAATTCTCTCCAGTGAAAGAATGGACACACCGGCCCCAGTGAACCTTTGCCCAGTAGCAGTGCAGCTCCCTGTTTCTTTGGTGTTACGCAAAGCTGTCACCTGGCAGGTGAGGTGAGCCACCATAGCAGTGGCTTCTCTTTCTCTGGCTGCCTGGAGGCTGGGGCTCCTGGGGGCCTGTTGCCTCTTATGGGGGCCATCCTGTAAACCTCCTTCCTGGAGAAGCCCTGTAGGGCTGGACTCAGGGGGGAAGTTGGAAGTAACAAAGCATATCTAGAGCACCAAAGAAGAGGCAGAAACCAGGATCTCAGAGAAAGTTTAGTAGAAACAAATTAGAAGCAAAGAAAGGCAACTTGTAAACAGAAGCTAGAAGTGAAGTTCAGCTTTCTAGAACAGTGCTTGTGAAACTTTAGTGTGCAAAGGAATCACCGGGGGCTCTTGCTAAAATGCAGATTCTGATCCTGGACGTCTTTCTGGGATTCTGCATTTCATCAAGCTTCTGGGAGATTCACAGCCATTGATCCTCAGAGGAGCACGGATCTGGTAGCAAAGTTGTTGGCTGTGGTTCTCCTTGATGGCTGCGTCTTGAACAGCACAGCCTCAGCACTCACATCGTAAGTCCTGGTCAAGAAGCAATGGAGCCTGGCGGCCTGGTTTGAATTCTGGCCACTCTGTGCCTCGGTTTCCTCATCTATAAAATGGGAATAATGTTTCCTCATCTATAAAATGGGAATAATGATAGTATCTACCTCATAGGTCAGTTTGAGAATTAAATGAGATAATGTACATAAAATAAGTAGACTGGTGCTGGGTTCATTGAAAATGCTCATCAAATGTTAGTTGTTGCTGTCATCATTATTATCATTTGGTTGCTGAATTCAGAATCGGGCCTTCTGCTTCCTGCTTCAGCTGTAGACATCTCACGTCAAAGAAGAAAAGGGCTCTCGTGGGGTTATCTTCCTTGAGAGCCACTGCAAGGAATCTCTCCTTTCAGTAAATGAGGTCTGGAAATAAAGTTCTGTAGAAACAGCTGGAAGCTAGCTTTCGTGTGCATGTCAGCCTTATTTATAGCTTCAGACTGAAAGCCTGTGCAGCCTGGGGGACTGTGAGGGAGGAGGCCACCGAAGTGCATGGCAAGGACATTCCTGGGAGCCGCAGATGAAGGACCTTCTGCCCTGAGGTTGTGGAATTTAGGTCTCCAGTCACCTGCAGCATTCTCGCTGGCAGGGCCCAGGTTTCAGGTGGCATGAGGCTATTTACATGGGTCTCTCCTATCTTCCTCTTGAGAGGAATGGTGCAGCCTGGGAGGAGGCCGACACAAGTGCGTCACTCCCGGCTTAGCTTTCCTTTTTTAAGGGCGTCAGTTTTTCAAAAACAGAAATTCACAGAGGCGGAGCTTTGGGTTTGCATGAAGCAGCAGTCTCCATTCCCATCGCCTTGGAGAGTCTCTGCTGGCTGGCATGATGCTTTGGGCTGAGCCCAGGACTCTGCTCATGCTGGAATCTGGGCCTGTGGCATTCGCTGCCATGGGAGTGTCATGTCGCAGACGTCAGACTCAGCAGTGGGGACTGGTTCTAGTTGGCAGCCTGGGAACGGTGGCTGCTTCTCTAAGTCTGCAGTCGTCAGGGGATGTGATGTGTGCTGCGGAAGAGGCACAGGGTTTCGTTGCGTTCAAAAAAAAACCTAGTGATTTCCGTCATTGACAGAGATGGGTGGGAGATACCAAAATATAGATAGCAGTGGTATCTGCGAACCAGGCTGACCTGTCAGGGCTTAGTTCCTGAGGAAGATCAGAGTGTCAGTGAGTTGCCTATAGTCAGGTTTGTGTTTGTCAGAGAGATTCCGAACACGTGAGGTCTGGCAGCATCTCAGCCCCTGGAAGAGTGTCGGGCGTGTCACTAAAAGGCTTTAGAAATGGAGCACAGGTTCCTATCCCAGCTTTGTCACTTAACGATTATGATCTTAAGCAAATTAATTATCTTCTCAGTGTCTCATTTTCCTCATCTATAAAATGAAGATATTTCCCTTCAAAATGTATTGAGAGAATTAAAAAGAAAACACGTCAAAAAGCATAACAGATATATAATAACACAATGACATTGTTTGTCTCTTTGGAGGGGAATTAAATCCCTCATGGACAAAGGGGAGACTTTTTACCATGTAAACTTTTTACAACTTGAATTTTGAATTACATAGTTATCTTTAAAATGTTGATTTCATTTAATTTAAAAATAAAACACATGTCAGGGGTGCCTGGCTGGCATGCGACTCTTGATCTTGGGGTTGTGAGTTCAAGCCCCATGTTGGGCATAGAGATTACTAAATAAATTAAATAAACTTAAAAAAAACACACACATGTCATAAAAAGGTATTGATAGATTTCTCAGAAAGGTGGTTGTGCCTAACCGAACAGTAAATAAATGTTTGCGGTCACATCATAATAATAAATAGAACACCGAAGGCACTCAGCAAATGCTTTTTCCTTCCCCGTGGTGATCCAGCTCTCAAGACTAGGTCTCTTGAGTATCTGGGGTCCCCACCCCGAAAAGCATGTGAGGGTATCCTATAGAGAAGTACCTTCTAAGGCCTTCTCTCTCTTAGGGTGAGAATCTGGCAGCTGGAGGCCTGGAGAATGAACCACCTGCCAAACAAAACCCTGAGAACTGGGGACCCGCCCAGGCTGTGGGGGTGCGGAGGTAGACAGGTGCAGCCCAGAGCATGAATGCACAAGGCAGGGGTCCGATGGGCCCGGGGAGGTAGGGTTTGCCAGGGCTCTCGCAGTCTTGTTCCTCTCTGGTAAGACCTCAGGCTTCCACACAATATTGCTCTTATTTTTCAGATGGATTTCTCCCCTGTTCTCCCTTTTGATTTTCACAGCAGCCTTACAATGGGTGAATATTCATACACAGGGCCCGAGGCTGCAAGGGAATAAGTGACTTCCCTCAGATCCACAGAGAAACAGCCCGAGGAGGAGCAGCTCACATCTGTCCCAGCCTTTCTATAAGCCAGGCACTGCACTAAATGTTTTTCACACATTATTTGATTTCCTTTTCTTAGCAATTTTAGGAGCTCGGTACCAACATCAGCTCCATGTTCCAGATTAGAAGAAAAAAGCTAAACAGGTTAAGTAATGGCTGGAGTAGTGCCCGGGTCTCTCTGGTCCTGGTACTAATGATGCTACTTGTTCAGCATAGTGTAAGCTTCTCCCTGCTTTGTTAGGAAAAAGAATGCCTCTTCATTATGTCACCTCTAAAAGGCCTGTTGGGTTCTGCAGGTTCCTACTTCAGTCTCTGGAAGATTTGGATACAAGTTTGAGGAAACTGAACTCTCGCCTGTTTGTAGTCCGGGGACAGCCCGCTGACGTGTTCCCAAGGCTATTCAAGGTACGTGTGCAGAGTCCTAGAGAAGACGGTGAGATGCTGTTCTCCAGAGTGTCCCCGCAGACTAAATGAGGTGATGTTCTGACTGAGAGAATGGAACCGGTCAGCGTGCTCTGACTGCTGCCTCTAGGGAAGTTGGGAGCAAAGCCAATCAGCTTGCCGACAGAATGGAAACTGTGTTAAAGGAAAAATTCTGTGAAACCACTGTCTTGTTGGAAAGTTCCCAGCTCAATCCAGACAAGGGATGTGGCAAGTTATTCCACCCCGGATGCCACTGGCTTCCTTAGATGTTTTCTTGGCTCAAGCCAGCAAGATTTATGAGGGCTCTTCCTATGCCAGGAGTTTGAAGACAAGTTTTCCTTTTTATTTAGCACAGGGTGTTTCCTGTCTTGCTGTGTTCTTGTTGGGAACAAAATCAGCCCTTTTGAGGGAGCTCCCTGCCTCCCCTGGGGCAAATGATTGATACAAATCTTCACTTGGGTACCATGTAGGCCTCTGTTCTATCAGGTAGCCAGTCCACTTGTCCCCACCCCCAGCCGCTTTCTTTTTAAAGCACATTTCAAGGTCCAAACAGAGGCAAAAGTACTCACGGACAGAGAGCTCTAGGACAGTCTGTCCTCATCCACAGCAGGGCAGGATTGTTTTTATGCCCCTTTCCACCCCAGCTCCCTTCCGTCCTCTTCCTGGGGGGAAAGACCAGAGGAGAGGTCTCATGTCAAGATAAGCAGCTTACTAAATACCTTCTCATTCACTTCACCTCCCTGCATCCCACACACGTACACACACAAATCACATAGTGCTGAAAATAGCGTTCATTGAGGGCAGACTATGAGTCAAACAGCATTCTAAGTGTTTTACATGTATTAATTCACATAGCCGCCTAAGAGTACCTACTGCTGTCCCTGTTCTATAGATGAGGGAACAATAACTTCATGGTCATGCAGCTAAGTGGTGATCTAAGACTTGAGCCCCGCTCTCAGACTCCAGATTTGTGTTCTTAACCCCCACACCGTTAAACACATGTGCCTCGCTTCTTGCTCTGCATTGTGTCCCCTGTCTCCTCTCCTCCTAGCACCTCAGAGGCCAACCCAGCAATAGCCCAGAAATTCAGACAGATCATTCATTCAGCCACTCAGCATATAATAGTCCTTCCCCTTACTCACTGTTTTAGTTGCTCACTGTCAACTGTAGTCTGGAAGCAGATGATCTGACTGTATGTCAGAAGGTCACTCAGTCGCCTAACACATCATTCACCTCACTCCATCTCATGTAGACATTTTATCATCTCACATCATCACAAAGAGAAAGGTGGGTACAGTACAATAAGGTATTTTAAGAGAGCGACCACGTTTGCATGACTTTTATTACAGTATATTTTCTAATTGTTCTTTTATTATTAGTTACTGTTGTGTTAATCTCCTGTGCCTAACTTACAAATTAAACTCTATCATAGGTAAATACGTGTCGGAAAAAAACAGTACTATATGTAGGGTTCAGTGCTATCTGCAGTTTCAGGCATCCGCTGGTGGTCTTGGAACACATCCCCTTCAGATCAGAGGTGACGACTGTATATTTATTGAGCTTCTAGTATGTCCTAGACCCCCTGCTAGGTACTAGGGTAATGCTGAATGAGACAGCATTCTTGCTCTGAGAGTTCACACGCTAATGTGGGAAATAGACAAGTAATGGGCAGCTTCATTGCCATATGGTAAATGCTGTGATGGAAAAAGCGCCAGGTGCGGGAAAATCCTATTGAAAGAGAAGGTCAAGGAAAGCTTCTTGGAGAAGGTGGCATCTAATAATATTTTATTACTATCCACAGAGTTATGAGTATTTAGCAATGTCATCTATATGAATTGCTAAACACGGTACCTGGCTCATGGTAAAGGCTCAATAAATGTTTAGTCCTGTTATCCTAGACGAGGGTATAGTCAGCCCTCTCAGGACCCACACCACAGACAGAGCTGAGTCAGGTCCCTTATGGAAAGGGCATTTGCCCTGGGGGGTTAGAGTTTTAAGGGACCATGGCCAGAGACTTTGGTTGGAATATGGATTTCTTCTTGACAGTCATGTTCTAGGGCTTTCTGTGAGTTATCTGTACAATCTTTTACTGGGCCAGCTTTCTCCCAGTATTGCAAGGAAATCTAGAAAATTCTACTAGAAAACACTAAAGACTTAGAAAAGAATTCCTTTATTTTTTAGCATGTGGCCCCTCTGGTCTGATTTCTCTGACCTCTGGACTAAGAATTGCGCCTCCTTCCCCGACTTGCTGAGAGAGCTGGGTAGAGCCTGTGATCTCTGTTTGCTACTGGCCTCAGGAGTGTTGCCGTGGAAACCATTAGGACACTTCACATAGCACAAGTCTGCCAAGAAAACCAAGCCAGAAGTTTGCAGGGCCCTGAGGAGCTCCGGGAAAGGCATGCTGGGCGCTGTCTCCACCAGTAGGCCTCCCCTGGGAGCGTTGTATTTATAGCCACTTGCTGCAGTCTCCTACCCCCAGGACCCAGCAAGCATACAGGACTACCCACCTCTCTCTTGATTCCACCAGTCTCGGGCTCCACTGTCGCCATGCTTTTGGCCTCACCTCAAAGACCTGCTCTCCTCAAACCTGTGAACCTCAGATTGTTGGCTTTCCAGTTCAAATCTTTGTCCCTAGTTTGTTCTGCAGCCCACTCTGACAGGTCTCCAGATTTGTTTCCTGCAAGGAAGGAGCAGAGTTCTCTGCTTCATTTTCCTCCCCAAACAGTGTTCAGCATAACAGATTCTCTCCCCACAGGAATGGGGGGTGACCCGCTTGACCTTTGAATACGACTCTGAACCTTTTGGGAAAGAACGTGACGCAGCCATCATGAAGATGGCCAAGGAGGCCGGTGTGGAGGTGGTGACTGAGAACTCTCACACTCTCTATGACCTGGACAGGTGAGAAATGGGTCCCTGGGCTCAGCTTGCCAATTATGGAAGTTGGTGGTTCTGGCCCCTGCTGAGCAGAACTCTGGGAGGTTTACCGATAGAGCCACCTGGCACATGAGGTATGGCATTTTCTAGAATCCGGAAGAGAATGGGCCCGAGTTGGGGCCTGTGGAACAGATCACAAAGAGCTGTACCCGATTTGGGTGCAAAGAGGCTCACTAAGGCCGACGGATGGAAGCAGTGAGGATCCCCATGCAAGGTCTTCACAGATCTGCCCCTAATCTGTTGTCCCGTCCACTCGCACTCCCACTTGTGTCCTGCTCCTGAAAGGCTGCCCTCTGACCTCAGTGGACCCTACCTGGTAACCTTCCTGACAGAGCTCTATTCCCATATACCCAATTTCTGTATCTAATGTGAGTTCCCCGGGCTCCCCTGGCTATCTGGGTTTCCAGGCCATGTATTTAGATGTTGTGCAGGAGGCTCTAGAGATCCCTGCGGGGGGCTGATAACTACAGAGCAGCCTCCTTCCCTAGGGACAGGCCTGTGTGCTTTCAGAGTGTCTAGGAGGAAACCCTCCCCTCCCCTCCCCTTCCCTGGCAGAGCTGTCACCCTCCTGCTGCTGCCGCTGCTTTTGCTGCCAAGCCAGCAGCCATCCCTGCTCCCTGCCGCACCCCCCCCCCCCCCACAAGCTAGTGGTGGCTGCCAGGAGGCCAGGTCACACATCTCTGCACGTGAGCTAGCTCTCAGGAGGAGCGGATGGGTGTGGAGCTCCTCCTCCTGCCACGTGCCAGCCGAAGGGGAGGTGACTGCAGGGGCAGCAGCCAACCTCACATCCCCAGCAAACCTACCCAGCCAGCCAGTTCTTGCGTAAGCTGCTTCTTGGCCAACAGGAAGAGCCCTGGGAGTCTGGCTCCAGGCCACCCCAATGCATTCTGTATAAACGGCCTCAGTTTTCCTCAGTCCTATATCTTCTTTCCTTAACCTGAGTTTGTCTCTGTTTCCCTTGCTCATGAAAACAACAACAACAACAAACACCTTTGAGAACTACCAAACGCCCTTTAAATAGTTACTGCTATTGACCACAGCCCCGATCTCTGATTTAGGAAAGATAGTCTATTCTCCATGTCTCTGTTCTAACAAATTGGGACCAAGAAGGGAATGATTTTTCAACAGAAGAACATGCTTGCAGTTCTTGTCAAAGGACTTCCTGAAGGCTTATGCCGGGAAAGACAGGAAGGGCCGTGGGGATTCCCATGGCGTGGACACACAGGCTGAGTACCAAGAAGGCTAGTGGGGATTTTTCTGTGATTAGAGAGATACGGTCAGTCTCTGTCTTTAGGAGGCTCCACGTCGACACCAGGGAACCTGGAATTGAGTCCCAGCTTTGGCCCCGCCTTGCTCCATTACCTGAGGCACCTGCTCCAGCTCTCTGGGCTTCATTTTCCCTCTCGGTAAAATGGAGATGTAGCCTCCCTTGCCCCTTCCTTTCCACTTAGGGGTGGGACCTGTGAGTGGATGAGGAAAGCCACCCTCCAAGCCTTCCAAGTCTGGGCCGTTTTCTGGGAGGGCAGGGACCTGAAGTGAAAGGCCTCATGCGTGACATCAGGTGTGCCTTGGGATTCCCAGGATTATCGACCTGAACGGGCAGAAGCCACCCCTTACCTACAAGCGCTTTCAGGCCATCATCAGCCGCATGGAGCTGCCCAGGAAGCCCGTGGGCTCCGTGACGAGCCAGCAGATGGAGAGCTGCAGGGCCGAGATCCAGGAGAACCATGATGAAGCCTATGGCGTGCCCTCCCTGGAGGAGCTGGGTGCGTACTTCCTGACCCAAACCTCCTCTTTTTTGTAAGATAACTTACTGGGTTTTTTCTCCTCTGTCAAAGTGATGCATGTTATTACAGATGTTATAGAAGGAACAGTGAAACAAAAATGGAAATAACAATCACTGTTATCCCCCTGCCCAGAGATGACCACTACTGATTTTGGAGCATGTCCTTCCAGTCTTTTTTTCTGTTCTTACTCATATACATCATCCTATGTTATGCTCCTGTTTTTGTACTTTTCTCTCTCAGAACATACAGGCACAGTCTAGTGCTGGCATCAGTGGGCTCCCCAACCCCAAGATAACTAGTATCGTTTCCATTGAAAGGGGGTCTGTCAGCCCCTCAGGTCACTGACTGTACCCTTTCTCCCCCATCCCGCGTTTTTTGATCCGAACAAAATTAGCCTTTCTCACCTGAAAACCACAGTCATTTCCAGCCAACCTGATAGGGCAAGCTGTACAGGATTGTTCTCATCTGTCTTGAATGAGGAGTGGCCGGGATAGGGAAGGCAAGGGAAAGGAGATAAAAACGTGACAGTGGAAAGAGAACCAGGATGACCTGGCACATGTTGAAATGTTAGGATGATCTCAGCGCCAGCAGCACCTAGAACACATAGTTCAGTTCCCACAAGGTTCAAAGAACACAATGTGTCGAGACTTGTTGAGCTGTCACTGGAACGGCCTGACCTCTGGTTCCATGACCTGCTCCTCCTCTTGTAGGGTTCCCTACTGAAGGACTTGGCCCGGCTGTTTGGCAAGGAGGAGAGACAGAAGCTCTGGCCCGCCTGGATAAGCATTTGGAACGGAAGGTATGGCCCCCATTTCTGTGACACACAACTTCAGATGCCAGGATCCAGGCAGCAGAGGATATGAGAGTCAGCTTCATGTCCCTTAGTGCCTCTTCCCTCAGAGTGGTTGAAAATGAAAAATATTCCGAGGCACCTGGCTGGCTCAGTCAGTGGACCATGTGACTTGTGATCTCGGGGTTGTGAGTTTGAGCCCCCCGTGGGGTCTAGAGATTACTTAAAAGTATACATCTTTAGGGGCATGTGGGTGGCTCAGTCGGTTAAGCCTCAGACTCTTGATTTCGGCTCAGGTCATGATCTCACGGTCTGAAGATCCATGCTCAGTGGGGAGCCTGCTTCAGATTGTCTCCCTCTGCCCCTCCCCAGCTTGTGCGCATGGGCGCTCCCTCCCTCTCCCTCCCTCTCTCTCTCTCTCTCTCTCATTCTCTCTCTCTCTCTCTCTGAATAAATAAATTTTTTAAAAATTTAAAAACTAAAAATCTTTAGGGCTCCTGGGTGGCTCAGTCGGTTAAGCGTCCAACTTCGGCCCAGGTCGTGACCCTGCACTTCGTGGGTTTGAGCCCTGCGTCAGGCTCTGCGCTGACAGCTTGGAGCCTGGAGCCTGCTTTAGATTCTGTGTCTCCCTTTCTTCCTGCTTCTCCCCTGCTTGCACTCTATCTCTCCTTCTCCCAAAAATAAATAAACAGTAAAAAAAAATTTTTTTAATAACAATCTTTAAAAATTTTGAAAAGAAAAAGAAAAATCTTCCTGATGGCAGTAACAACAATAATAACGACTACCATTTAATGAGTGTTTACCACATGCTGGTCACTGGGCTGAGTATTTCTGAGTTAAGTATCTGCTTGCATTATTTCCTATTTTCTTTTCAACATCCCTGCAAGGTAGGTGTTAAGCGCTCCATTTTACAGATTAGGAGATTAAGGTTTAGAGAGGATAAGTAACTTGCCTGAGGTCACACAGTTAACAAGTAGTGGAGTGAGATCTTGTTCTACGTGATTCCAAAACTTATACTAGGTTGCTTTTCTTTCATCTTTGTACAGGCTCCCCTTACTGAGAGGGTGTCTGGTCAGTGAAGTCCAGAAGATTAATTACTTTGTGTTTCTGTGTCCCATCTTCACCTTTTGCTGGGCCCCCTCAGCATTGATTTCTGTATTTTTGGACACAGAGAACAAATGGTCCACCTCCCAATAAAGTGGGAATTGGCAAAGGGAAGGAAAGAGGTGGAGGCCTCAAAGGCACTCCTTAATAATGTCACACGGCTTCCATGACCCTAGGACTAGAGGAGCAGAGACGGTTCTCATGATTGAGTCAGCTCCTGGTTTCCTGCCCACCGTGGCTGTTTTATAGACTGATAGACTGGTTCTCAACTTTTTGTATTCTCAGATGGGTGGGCATTTGGCCCAGCAGCCAGGTGATAACAATGGAACAAGGAGACTAAGGCAGACCTACAAGGGAAGAATGCTTCCCAGCCCTGGAGGTGCCTCACCAGCAGTGAAAATGTGCCACAGGACCCACCTCCCTTGGGATGGCCCTATCTTCGTGTTACCGTCAGCCACCCCAGCCAGCCCCACCAACTTAAAAGGATAAGACTGATGTCCAAGGGCTATGGGGAGGACCAGCTGTCCCTGTCCACATAAGGAGCTTTACCCAAAGATCCTTGGGTACACAAGAACACAGGCTGGGCTCAGGGGGCAGAGTGGTAGAGATCACAGATGGGATGGCAGGACTAGAATAAGACTGACAAGCATAAAGAGCTAACTTAATGATCTCATGGATTATCATCACCTTAAAAGCATTTTGTGGAGGGCTGTCCCCTTAGATCATGAAGTCAGGGTCCTTTTCCACATGCCCCTGGAGGGTGTGGTCTGTCATGGGGCCTTGTGTCAGGACCCTTCAGACTCAGTGGTGGTCAGAGGGAACACTGTGTCCTACATTCTAGGAGAAGAGAAGGTGCCTGTGAGCAGAGTGTGACCTTGTCTCAGGAGGTTTATTTCAGTCTTCAGTTCTCCAAATCTGAGGTGAACATCTGCTTGTGTCAGGATGGCCTAGCTACTAAAAAGACTGCCCAGTGAGGCAAGCAGAGAGTCCGATTCCGGAACTAGTCTATTGTAGATGATAGACATGAAACAAGGAATTACAGGGTACTCTGAGGGTTAGGAAAAGAGCAGTTCAGAGTATTAGGGGAGCAAAGAGGAAGGGAGTTTTATTAATCAGTTTGTATTTGCAAGTTGGCTTTTGAAAAAGGGAGTTTTTGAACTCAGTTAACTAGGAGTCCAAGGTGTAGCCTTTAGGTGGATCCAGGTGTCCAAGTAATGCTACCAGGAATACATTCTCCATCTCTGAGCTCTGAGGTAGGCTTTCCTTGAGCAGTGGCAAAGTGGTCACCAGAAGCTTATTTTCGGTCTGCTAAGCACACCAGAGGAAGTAGTGTGCCTCTTTTCTAAAAGCTCTGAGAAAAGTCCCGAGGAGTGTTTTCATTTCACTCTGGATCGGGTCGTGTGACAGTCCCTGACTCAATCACCACGGCCGAGGAAGGGGTGTCTCCCTGTCAAACTACTCCCAGAGTCAGAAGGTGAGCTCGGCTCCACTTTACCCAGTTGGACTGAGGTTAGGGCAGGTTGGATCACTGCAAGGAAACTAGGTGCTGTCACCAAAAAGGGGAGACAGTGTGTGATCTTTATCCCTGGTTCCCCAAAATAGTAGATGAGGGCAAGCATCTCTTTATAAAAGTATCCCTATTTTTATTTTATTTTATTATTTTATTTAATGTTTATTTTTGAGAGAAATAGAGTGCGAGTGGGGGAGGGGCAGAGAGAGAGGGAGACAGAATCTGAAGTAGCTCCAGGCTCTGAGCCATCAGCACAGAGCCTGACGCAGGGCTTGAACCCATGAACCGTGAGATCACGACCTGAGCCGAAATCAGACGTTTAACCGACTGAGCCACCCAGGTGCCCCTCAGTATCCCTATTTTTAAATGAGAAAGGAATGATGGAACATTTTGCAACCTTCAATGATGACTCATTGTGCATCAATGACTACTAACCCCGTAAAGAGAGACAGTCAGGCATTGTGTCCCCCGCAGTCTTGCCAAAGAAGTCAAATCTGAGTCCAACCCAGTCTCTGGTACCGGCCACCAGTTTGCAGCAATATACTGTGCGTGTGCAATCAGCAAAATGTAGACTGCGGGAATCAGTACAAGTCAAATGGCCTGGGTTCTTTGCAGAGAACCTTAAAGGGAAAGAAGGAAATGACAGGAAGTATGTAGACTAAAAAAAACTTAAATAACAGTGACTCTGCCCCCAGTGTGGAGAGGGGATTAGAGGGCGACCAGAATAGATGCAGGGAGATCAATTGGGAGCCTGTCACAGTCGTCGAGTCTACATCTTAGCCTGATCCAGGTTGGTGGCAAGAGTGATGGGAAGAAAAGGACAGATTTGAGGAATCTTTGAACAGTAGAATTGACAGGACTTGGCCACAAAGAAGTCACAGGTGATGGCCAGGCCTTGGCGTGGACACCCAGGTGGATGACGGTGCATTTTCTGAGATAAGGATGCCCGTGGAAGGGTGGTTTGAAGAAAAGAGTTGTTACACTTCCAGGGGCCTGGAGGGCAGTCAAGTAGAAATCCTGGCAGGGAGGTGGATGGAGTGATCTGGGAATCCAGCTAAGCAGCAGCTAAGCATCCTGGGCTGGAGCCACTGACATGCCGATCCTCCGTAAAGAAGTGGTGTTGGGAGCCACGGGACTGGACGCTCTCCCCCAGGAACACAGTTGAGTAGGGGACCCAGCACAGAGCCCTGAGATGCCAGCACTGAAGGGGTTGGGAGGGGAGGCAGCCAGGAGTGTGTGGAGTCCAAAGGCCAACAGAACAGAGGGTTATGGAGACGGGAGCAGGGTGAGATGTGCCGAGAGGTCCAAAACTATGACAGGAAGTGCCTGCAGGACTCAGTGGCATGGAAACCACAGAGACTTTGGTGGGAGGCAGCTTGGTGGGAGTGGGTGAGGGCAGAAGCCAGACCCAAGTGGGCTGAAAAGTGAAGGTGTATGTGGGGAAATGGGCTGTGAAGAGAGGAAAGAGGACCCAAGAGTAGAGGTCTGCAGGGTTGCTAGAAGTTACTAGAAGTCTTTCATTTTTTTTTTTTTTTCCTTTGGTTTGCGAAAAAGTGAGATGACTTCCCCAATATTCTCGGAGTAGAAACTGGAGAGAAAGATACGGAACATGCAAGAGAGGGAAGAGGGGCGGGCTCCAGAGCCAGGCAGAGGCCTTGGCCTTGGGCAGGGTCACAAGAGGGGGTAGGTGTAGATGCAGGCGAGTTTGTAGATTCGGTGGCTAAAGGTTGAGGAGCTTTTCTCCGGAGGGCTTCCATTTCCTTATTGTTGGGAAGGAAAGTCGTCTGCTGGAGGGTGGCGGGGAAGTGTGGCGTAGGGGGTCTGAAGAGGGTGTGAAGTCTGTGAAAGAGTCATCAAGAAGAGAAAGAGGTTCTAGGAGTGGAGCAAGAGAAAATAGTTACTAGATGTAGGTGGAGTCTGGAGTCAGAAGCTAAGTGCCCCCCAGCCCTGTCTCTTACCGCCTCTGTAACCCCAGAAGAGGCACATCACCCTTTGGGCTTCGTTGTTCGTTTCCAAAAGGAGGCGCTGAGAAATGCCGCCTCAGAGGACGGTTCAGATCAGATGGGAGGACGTGTATGACAGCGGGCTCTGAAGTCACGCTCCGTGCCGGCGCCTCGGGGTTTTTTTCTCTAGCATCCCGGCCTTTCCTTTCTTCGCCTTCTCTTCCCACTGCAGGCTTGGGTTGCCAACTATGAGAGACCCCGAATGAACGCCAACTCCCTGCTGGCCAGCCCCACGGGCCTCAGCCCCTACCTGCGCTTTGGCTGCCTCTCGTGCCGCCTCTTCTACTACCGCCTGTGGGACCTGTACAAAAAGGTGAGGGGCGGGGAGGGCAGTGCACCCTGTGCCCGGTCACGGCCAAGCAGAACAGGGCTTCCGGGCCAGTCACACACCTGAAAAGGGGCCCTTCCCTCTGACCCTGAGCCGAAGAGCACGGGAGCGCTCTGTGGGGCTGTGTCCGGTGGGTGGGCTGGGGGGGGTCCACGAGCAGCCGTTGCCTACCAGTAATGAGGAAATGAGCTGGAGGGCTGAGTGCAGGGCTGTGCCATGTGGATGGTAGGCACGTGACCCTGTGGTCGTGCCCCCACCGCCCAGAAGGAAAGAGGGCAATACATCTGACTGTCCACCCAACTATCCGCGTTCATCAGATCATCCTTCTGTCTGTCCTTCCACACTGCTTCCGTGTCCTTGCCAGTGGCGGGATTTTGTGGCATGGGGTGGCTTTGTCAGTTTGGAATCTTGTGATTTCAGGAAGGTCACTATTTGCTGGGAGGTCTGATCTTTTCATTCCCTCACATCCCCAGATCCAGGCCAGTGTGTGTAACTTGTTTAACCAACATCTAGATGGAGCATTTTTTATGTGTGCTGATAGGAAAACTCCCTTTGACTCTAGAAACTGGAGCCAAACAGGGACCCCTGAGGATGAGGATCATGGCCCAGGCCTGGGGAGTTTGGTTCCCGGTGCAGAGCCCTGTGGCAATACCCCTCCCCACTGCCTGACTCTGCAGCCATCGTTACCGCACAGAGCAGCGGCACAGCCGGGGCCTGGGCTTTCAGCCTGTGGGCACGCTGGACCGCTGCTAGGGCACAGTCCCGCCACACGTCTAGGCGGTTTGGAGCCACCACGTTCGTGGCAGCTCCAGATTCCCTTGTGGGGGAGGCCTGAGCGACATGGTGCTGAGAGCCGGGTGGGTATTTGCATCCACATGCTACCCCCAACCCCAGGTGAAGCGGAACAGCACGCCCCCCCTCTCCCTGTTTGGGCAACTCCTGTGGCGAGAGTTCTTCTACACGGCAGCCACCAACAACCCCAGGTTTGACCGCATGGAGGGGAACCCCATCTGCATCCAGATCCCCTGGGACCGCAACCCTGAGGCCCTGGCCAAGTGGGCCGAGGGCAAGACAGGCTTCCCTTGGATTGACGCCATCATGACCCAGCTGAGGCAGGAGGGCTGGATCCACCATCTGGCCCGGCACGCTGTGGCCTGCTTCCTCACCCGCGGAGACCTCTGGGTCAGCTGGGAGAGCGGGGTCCGGGTGAGTGCTCTCTCGGGGGAAGCTGGCCTGTTCCTTCTTGTCAGGCCCAGCAGGGGCAGCCCTCTTCTGGGCTGGGGCATGGGGTAGGATCCCCGGATCCTGGGCATCCCCTCCAAATCCTCTCTGGTTTGCCCTCCGCAGAGGGGCTTTGGCTCTCCTCCATGGGGAGATGTGTGGTAACTTGGGGAGAATCATGGCAGGAGGTCCTCAAGGTGGCTGATTGTCCCACACTCTCCCCATCTAGGTATTTGATGAGCTGCTCCTGGATGCAGATTTCAGTGTGAACGCGGGCAGCTGGATGTGGCTGTCCTGCAGTGCTTTCTTCCAACAGTTCTTTCACTGCTACTGCCCTGTAGGCTTTGGCCGCCGCACGGACCCCAGTGGAGACTACATCAGGTGAGGATGCGGTCCAGGCTCTCTGCTCTGGCTGCTGTGGCCTGCTCCTAGGATGAGACACCCTTGGCCCTTTGAAGGAGAGTGCCAGTGTGCTGACCGGTTGTCCGATGTATGTGTTTCAGGCGATACCTGCCCATATTGAAAGGATTCCCCTCTCGATACATCTATGAGCCCTGGAATGCCCCAGAGTCCATTCAGAAGGCAGCCAAATGCATCATTGGTGTGGACTATCCCCGGCCCATTGTCAACCATGCTGAGACCAGCCGGCTCAACATTGAGCGAATGAAGCAGATTTATCAGCAGCTCTCCCGCTACCGGGGACTCTGTAAGGAGCCGCTACTCCCACCACCATCCCCTAGCTCACTAGGGGCAGGACAGCACCTACCTGCGGGCTCAGAGGGGATTTCCAGATACTTGCAAAGGGAGACTGAGTGCTCTCTTTTGAGCTGTTAAGTTGACTTGACTTCCCAGGGCACAGGGCACTGTAGGCCAGGCTGGACGGGGCCTCTCTTCGTCGTGGCCACAGCGGGAAGCGATGGAGCCCCAGTGTCATGGCCCAGCACCCCCTTTCCCACCACCGCATCTTGTTTTCAACCGCCTGGTGGCCCTCTAGAGTCCTGCGAGATTACATTCTGATTGTATCCCCGCCTCTCTCCCAGGTCTGCTGGCTTCTGTCCCTTCCTGCGTGGAAGACCTCAGCAACCCGGTGGCAGAGCCCAGCTCGAGCCAGACTGGGAATGTGAGCAGTGCAGGTGAGTAGCAGCTGGCCTCCTGGGGCCCATGTCCACCCGGAGGACACTGCAGAACTACCACCAGTTCAGTCATTGAAGACTGAGGACAGAGGCCGGAATGAATCTGTGCCCTTATAGAGAGCTTATATTCCTCTTGGCAGAGACAAAGAGTAAAGGAACTGTGTAAGAGCATTTTTGATAACAAGTGCTTTGGGGGAAAATAAAATTGAATGACCTGGTAAGAGAGGGGCTGGGGAAGGGGGATTCCTTCAGGCTCTTTAGACAGAATTAGTCAGGAAACCCCTTTCTGAGCAGGACCCTGGTAACAAGCAGAACCAGGCTTTCCAAGAACTGGGGGAAGAACATTCCAGGCAAAGGGAATAGCAGGGAAAGACCCAGAGACGAACGAGCTTAGCCCATTCAAGGCACAGAGGAAGGGAAGCCCGTGCTGCTTGGCGTACCCCGAGGGAGGAGCTAGAGTGAGATGGGGACCAGGTGTGGCAGGAGCGGTGTCACATGCCCCCTCCCACCCCCACCCGGGAGGAGTAGGATTGTGTCATCAGCGCACTGAGGAGGCACTGAGGGGTGGTCAGCAGGGTGAAGGTGTGTGACCTTACCTGTGTTTTCAAAAGCTCCCTCCGCCTGCTGTGTGGAAGGGACAGTGCGGTGCGGGCAGGCCCAAGGACAGGGAGACTAGAAAGGAGGCAACCGTGGTGGTCCAGGCAGGAGGGGGCAGCACAGTCCGGTGGTGGCAGCAAAGAGAGATCAGGCAGTCTTGCCGAATTCTTCACCTCCTCCCTTCAGCTCTGGGATCAATGTCAGTAAGAGACGAGCAAGAGCTCCAGGGGTTTTTCTAGTTTGCCAAGCCAGGCTAGCTCCACAGATGAGGGTGCTGCTTGTTCCTGCTTCAGGAGGCTGATCCAGTGTCTCCGAGGGAATGCCTGACCTTCAGAGCAAGGGCAGCAGACACGCCAGAGCAGTCTGTGGCCTGGAGCCCGTGGTATTTGGGGCCCAGAAGCTGGCCCTGCCTCCAGCAGGCCTGGTCATGCCCTCCTTAGACATTTCCAGGCAAGGTCGCTGCTGAGAGAAGACCGAGGGGCGGACCTGAGGAGCAACTCGTTGGCATGGCTTTGAGGCAGGC
The DNA here is from genome assembly GCF_028018385.1 of Neofelis nebulosa. Taxonomy (NCBI): domain Eukaryota; kingdom Metazoa; phylum Chordata; class Mammalia; order Carnivora; family Felidae; genus Neofelis; species Neofelis nebulosa. The sequence continues at coordinate 98,145,478 of NC_080791.1, forward strand.
TCCCTGCCCCTGGAAGAGCTGCCGTGGCACAGTGTCGGGTCCTCTTGGCTCCATGCAGGGTCCTTGTGACACTTTGACCTGCTTCTCTACAGGCCCAAGACCGCTACCGAGTGGCCCAGCGTCCCCGAAACGCAAGCTGGAAGCAGCCGAGGAGCCACCGGGCGAAGAACTCAGCAAACGGGCGAGGGTGGCAGGGTTGCCCGCCCCAGAGCTGCCGAGCAGGGACGTCTGAGAGTGAGTGACAGCGCAGATTCAGCTGGAGGAAGGAGGTGGGAGAGGTGGACAGGGGTCTGGAAAACTACTGCCCTGCCAGCTGAAGGCTAAAACCCAGCAAACCAGATGAAAACCTGGTGGCGACTGCATGATTTTTTCTAGGATTTCAGCTCTAAATTTCTTCCATTCTGACTTCTATACCTCTTAAATTTTAAAAAGAAATTTAAAAGTAAACCGTTTTTCTTTCTTTACCAGCTAAGGAAAAACCTTTTTTTTTTTTTTCCCCCCTTTGGCTCTTTCTACCTATCAAAGTGAGGCAAATCCCACAAAAAGAAAGCAGAGACCCGGAGAGGAAGCTGTAGGAGAAATGGCCCCATGGCAGGATCTGAGGATGCTCCTGGACCTTCTGCCCTCGTGGACGGGCTGTGTTCCGTAGGCAGGCCAGTGGAGGGCAGCACTGACCTTCAGAAGACAAGCAGAGGGCTGGGCACTGCTGGCCAGGCCCAGCCCTGCCTGAGGACCAGTAGAGTCTGGCTGCCCATGGTCTCTGCCTCTTGAAGCCACTCCTCTGTTCTCACCTTCCTCCTGGCCTTAGCTCTGCACTTCCCTCTCAGCACTCAGCTTTCTTGGAAGCCCCCTGAATGTCATTTAAAAAATAAAAATTGGCTCCCTCCCCAGAGCAGGAAAGGACTTTTATGCCTTTCTTGGGGAAATATAAATTACTCTTCTCTTTGAGTCATCATCCCAGGCTGTTCTTTATGTGCCATGTCTGCGTCATTAGATTGGAGAGGATGCTTTTTCTCTATGGAGCCCATGGATTCTTTTTTCCACACCCTTCCATTTCAGGGCCAGGTGGGGCCATCTGATTTGAGCGGCTAAGCTTGAGTGCTGGGTGAGACAACAATTGTTTGATGCTTGTGCCCTTTACCCTATGAGGCTCTTGGTCATAGACGTCACTGATAGATTTGTGCTGGCTTGTTCCAGAAGCACTGGCAGGCTTAGATACTACTCTCTTAGTTATCTCTTAGCTCTTTGATACTAAGCAAAGTTCATTCTGCCTTACAAATCTGGACCTTGCCAGGCTGTCACTCCCGACTTCCAGGTGAGAAGATCAAAGAATAGAGAGGTTAAATGTCTGGATCAAGGTTGCTCAGTAAGCTAATGGCATCCAATTCAGCATGAAATTATTGCCAGGAGCTATGTGAGGTAGGGGAGTATATGCATATAAGATATGTGATGATGCCCACCCACCAGCATTTAACAGTCTGCTTAGAAAAAGAAGGCAAATAACTCCTAATTCCTAGACAGATGATATAGACTCTACATGCTTGTCATAAGCCAGCAGTTGGTGGGCTGGAGTGATCAGGGAATACAGTACAGAAGTTTACACTTGGGGCTAAAAGGTAAGTTGGATTTAGACCACAAGGAGGGCATTTTGGACAAGAAAAATAGCTTAATGATTATGTGATCTTGTACAAGTTAGTTAACTGTTATGAGACTTAGTTTCCTTACCTATAAAGTAGGTTGTTACAAAGGCTAAATGGTTACATTTATGTGGCTGATAGGAGCGGGTGGCACTGCTGGGAGTAGGAAAGCTGTCTGCTCTGGCTCGAGCAGACGGGTTTGTTTTTCTCACCTAACAGGAGGCCCTAATGCGCGCCTTGCTGGTTTTGAGTTGGCTCAACTATGTCAGAGCCAGTTTCTCTGAGATTCTCTTGCTCTGTGGTGTCAAGGTGGCTGCCACAGCCTCAGCCATCAATTTCTCATCCAAAGCAAGAAAGAAGAGACCACTGTGCTCATTTATCAGTAAACACACACCAAGTGAACGCAGTTTGCCAGACACTTTTGTGCACATGAGGATACTGAGACGTGCTGAACAAGACTGACAAAGGCCCTTCCCTCTTGGGTGCATCTTGGTGGGAGGAGACAGACGGTAAACAAGTAGATATAGTCGAGAGGCTCTAAGTGGTATGAAGAAAAAAATAACGTTGCGTAAGAAGATAGAAAGTAAAGGTTGGCCCACAGTGGGGGGTTGCAATTTTAAGATTGGAGAAGAACAAACAAACAAAAAGATTGGGAGGGGATGCCTCTCTCCCTTTTCATCAAGAAAATAAAAGCTTTCCCAGAATACCCTTCTCCCAGCTTTTCATGTTGGTCTCATGAGCCCACACTGAGTCACAAGGCCACCTCCAGTGTGGGAAGTAGGGATCCAGGTTATCAGGATTGGTTTAGACCATTGGTTTTCCAACTTGAGTGAGAAACAGAATCCCCTGGAGGATTTGTGAAACCACAGATTGCTGGGCCCCACCCCCGGAGCTTCTGATCCTGTAGGTCTGGGTTGGGGCCTGAGAATTTGCGTTTCTTTCTTTTTTTTTTTTTTTAATGTTTTTATTTTTGAGACTGAGAAAGACAGAGCATGAGCAGGGGAGGGTCAGAGAGAGAGGGAGACAGAGAATCCAAAGCAGGCTCCAGGCGCTGAGCTGTCAGCACAGAGCCCGATGTGGGGCTCGAACCCACAGACTGCGAGATCATGACCTGAGCCGAAGTCGGACACTTAACCGACTGAGCCACCCAGGCGCCCCGAGAATTTGCATTTTTTTTTTTTTAATTTTTTTTTCCAACGTTTTTTATTTATTTTTGGGACAGAGAGAGACAGAGCATGAACGGGGGAGGGGCAGAGAGAGAGGGAGACACAGAATCGGAAACAGGCTCCAGGCTCCGAGCCATCAGCCCAGAGCCTGACGCGGGGCTCGAACTCACGGACCGCGAGATCGTGACCTGGCTGAAGTCGGACGCCTAACCGACTGCGCCACCCAGGCGCCCCGAGAATTTGCATTTCTAACAAGTTCCCAGCAGCCGATGATGCTGCTGTTCTGGGACTGTACTCTGAGACTCACTGACTTAGACCAATCATGAGCCACTGTCTGTGCCGGTCCGTGACCCACTGAACAGAATCAGGGTTTTGGTAGCTAGGAAGTGTGGGTACTGGTAGGCAGCTAACAGCGTCTAGGTAATAGGCAAGGCAGTTAGCCCAATGCCTGGCTTATAGGTATCCAGTAAATGGTAGCTATTATTGTAGATATCATCACTATTATTTTAGAAGAACGTAAGGCTACTGTTGGGTTGGAGCCTGCAGGGTCTTAAATGTCAGGCAAGTGAGTCCTTGTACCCTGGACACTAAGGAGCATTTTGGAACAGGAGAGTGAACTGATCAAACAGGCGTTTTTGGAAGGCATTGGGCTGGGGTCTGCAGAGGAAACGGTGGCAGTGGGGGAGCCAGCTGAGACGCGATGGCAGTGACTCCAAGTAAAAACATTACAAGGGTGCGGACGTCAGCCTGTCTCTGGCCTGGCCACCCAGGAGATTATCCGTTGGCCAGCTGGGATCTTAAGGACTGATTCTCAAGATTTACTATGCCCTTAATCATGGCTAAGTGCTTGGAAGTGGGGGGCTAGGAGGTCAGAGGACAAGACAGACTGGGGAAGAATGCACGTGTTCTTTGAAAACCCTGAGAGAAGAGAGTATACTTGGGTTTCACTGGATGCTGGTGGTAGTGCCTGGCCCCCAAGACATTCAGCACCCTTATCTGTAAAACAGTCATAATAGCATCTTGTCACTTGCCCTGCCAATCGAGCACACGTTAGGGAAAGAAAATGAAAACCCGCATGTGCAAAAAAGCCTTTGAACAAGGTCAAATGCACCATGGAGATGAAATCACGTTACCATCTTGTACATGCTTCTCAGGGTGTCTTGAATTGTGTTATTGTTACTTTAGCCAGAGGCAGGCCTCCGGGCTAAGTGAACCACAGAGCTGTGGCCATGTGGCCAGAGTTGACACGGGACACTGAGAAGCAGGAGACTTACCCTTCTCCCCTCTTCTCTCGGTCAGCATTAGTTGTGTGACTTGGGGCAGGATACCTGGCCTTTCTGAGGCTGCATCTGTAAGGTGTGACTGATCATTCTTCACCAGCCTGAAGGCTCCATCCTGAATCTTCTGAGGCCCCATTTAGCTCTGAGCTCTGTGGCTTTGTGATTCCATTATTTCTAATGCCTCAGAGCTATGGCAGTTCACAGGACAGACAACAATTTACAGTGTAAAACATGCCTTGATATCAGTAGGTTTCATGCTTACCTAAAACCCACACCAGTGTCTGTTCTGCATTTGGTGGTATTGTACAATGTTCACTAAACTGAAAAATAAGCCAGTCTCCAAATAGCTATCATTTCAGAGGCTTCCCTATAATCCCTAAAGCTGCTGACTGCTCAGGATTCCATTAGCCTCGAATTGTGTACAGATTTTTCTTATTGGTCCAATTGCTTTGTCATGGGGGAACAGCGCACATGATCCATTTGCCCATCGGCTGGCACACATTGGTTGTTGAGAGAAGCCCCAATTGAATACAGAAGTCTCCAGGCCAAAGGTCACCTCTTCCCCTCCCCTGCCCACAGGTCACCAAGCTTGGTTAGCCCTGGGGCTTCACTGCAGAAAACATGACGTCTGGAATCTCTTCCTTGTCGTTTTGGCACTTCTGTTGTGTGTCCCTCGTGTGAAGCAACGTATGGGAAAGGCAGCGGGCGACCTAAAATGCTACACGGTAGATGTGGAGACAGTGGTACTCTGGTCTTACGCTCAGACCAGTGTCTGCCTTGCCATCCTGCGCTCACTGCCTGGGAGCCTTCACCCGAGTTGCCTCACCTCTCCACTTCTCACTTCCTGACCTGGAAACGAGAAGCTGGGACTCAGTGTCCCTTTGCACTTTCCCAACCAAGTAGCTGTTGGCTGGCTGACATCCCCTCCCCTTGCTGTAGGATTTGTATGGTGCAGGAAGGGAAAGGGTGTCACTGACATGAGAAATGAGACGGAGTTGAGAGCCCTGCTTTGTAGCCCATCTCAGCCCATCCAAGCCCGGCTGCGCCTCTGTTCCTCCTTCTTCCTAACTTGCGAGCTGGTGGCAAACCCTCTGCCCCTTTCAAGCCCCTGGGCACCGAGACCTGGTTGCAGGCTCCAAAGTTTCCGCCAACCTTGAGCTGTTGGGGTATCCTCTGCTGATGTAAGCTCCTGCGTGCACATCATCCACACGCTCCTTCTGGGCTGGGGTCAGGGGAAGGGTAGACTCACAGACTTGGATTTCTTGTTAGCATCTGGCTCACAGGTAGCCTGGGGGTAATTCGAACAGCGGGTGCACTGAGGGAGGCGGTCATTAACTTACTTTGTGTTCAGCTGCTGCTTCTGTGTTTCTTACATTTAATGACAGGTTGAAAGAGTTGGACAATTGAGAGATTGATTTTTCAGTGCATGTTTTATGAGTTGATTTTTCCCTTGGTGCCTCCCCCTACCTGTTCTTCCCTTTCTTTTAATGCTGCAGTCGTCATTTTCTTGCAGGGCCTCCTTTGATTTCCCCAGCCCACGTTTTTTTCTGCGGACTTATGCCCTGGCTTGAGAACAAGAGCACAGGAACTACCTAGTTACCTGCTGATCAAGGAGCTTGAGTAACTAGTTGACCAGGCCTTTGACTGATTTCGTGGACAAGCACATCCTGGTTCTTCCAAACCTTGGTTTTCTGTATTTGTGTTTTGGAACCCATCACAGAGGGACTTGGGTCACAGGGGCTTATCTGAGGCCCACACACTGCCATCTCCCTTCCTGAGCCTGCCCCATAGCGAAGTCACGCCCAAGTCTACATAGGTCTGAAGTGCTAGCATTATAGCCACCTGACTGCTTATATTCTAGGCATTGGTTCTTTTTCTTGTTGCTTTCCTTTGGAAAATGTTTAATTGTGATGCAGAATAATTGAGGAGCTGACAAATACATTGCTCGGATTTTAGATGTGCAGGCAACAGGACATATCTTATGCTGTCACAGCAGACTGGAATACCCACTCACTGCCAGTGTGCACCAGACGCAGACAGGAAATGTTGCACATTAAATAACATATCCTCTTGATTACTGTACTTTATGTGAGATTTATTATAAGCCTAATTCTAATTCAATGAATGCCATCCACAGATTGTATGATGGGTCATTGTCGCTGTGGGGCGTAAAACAATCATTAAGAAGGTTGACAGGCAAAGCATATTAGAAAATAATCTTATAAATTTGATTAAAGATACTTGCAAAGTCACATTAATTCCAAAATAATGTTTTCTATACATATGGTGACTTGGGAAGTCTTAGGCCATCCCCTGAGAAAACATAATGAAGATAAGCAGCTAAAAAAAAGAGAGAGAAAGGATTTTGATACTTTGCAATGAAAAGACAGTTTAAGCATTTGAATTAAACCTGTCACTGAAAAGTGCATTTTTTCTTTAAAGTTTTATTTATTTATTTTAAGAGAGAGAGAGTATAAGCAAGGGAGGGGCAGAGAGAGGGGGGAAGAGAGAATCCCAAGCAGACTGGTCTTTGACTCATGAACTATGACATCATGACCTGAGCCGAAATCAAGAGTCAGACACTTGGGGGTGCCTGGGTGGCTCAGTCAGTTAAGCATCCAACTTCAGCTCAGGTCATGATCTCACAGTTCATGGGTTCAAGCCCCACGTCGGACTCTGTGCTGACAGCTTGGAGCCTGGAGCCTGCTTCTGATTCTGTGTCTCCCTCTCTCTCTGCCCCTCTTCCACTCACACTCTGCCTCTGTCTCTCTCTCTCTCTTTCAAAAATAAATAAATGTTAAAAAAAATTTTTTTTAAAGAATCAACACTTAACCAACTGAGCCACCCAGGCACCTGAAAAGGGCTTTTTTAACCAAAAGCAAGTCAATGCTGTTAGCAAGTACATGGATCCATTCATTATTCAGGTGATCTCAGGAGTGAAGGCAGGGCTCTTGTCTACTCTTCCATAAAGGCCCCATAGACCCTGGACAACCGCTATGGAGTGCCATTGCCCATTGAAATAAGGGCATGTCTCCTCCCTGTATGGTCAAGATGGAGAGGGAGCCTGGAAATCCTTAGTCCCTTAATACATACCCCAAATCCTCTAAGGCACTCACTCATCTTCTATTGCTAAGCCCTAGCTCTATAAGCAACAATCATAAGTACTTAGAGACAAGTTTGCCAGAAGCTGTGATGATCACTGGTTACAATTAAGCAATTTGCTTACACAATTACGCTGCCTAGTGTTCGATCAGAGAATCTGGAAAAGAGGGGGGTTTCTCTCTCCCCGTTACAAAGATTTCATTGCTTCAAACTCTAGAACAGTCCTGTCAGATATACAATGCATGCCACAAGTATAATTTTAAGTTTCTAGTAACCACATTAAAAAGTAAAAAGAAAAAGTGAAATTAATTTAATAAAAATGTTTTTTTTTTCCAACCATATATAGGCATTGGTTCGTAAACCCTTTTTTGGGTTACCCATGCTTTGGAGAGTCTGATAAAGGATGGATCCTCCTCAGGGGCACCTGCGTGGCTCAGTCAGTAAAGTGTCTGACTTCAGCTCAGGTCATGATCTCATGGTCTGTGAGTTCGAGCCCCGCGTTGGACTCTGTGCTGACAGCTTGGAGCCTAGAGCCTGCTTCAGAGTCTGTGTTTCTCCCTCTCTCTCTGTCCCTCCCCCACTCGCACTCTGTCTCCCTCTCTCTCTGCCAAATACAATAAAAACATTTAAAACAAACAAAAAAAAGGATCGATCCTCCCCAGAAAGTTGTAGCTATTCATACACACAGAACAATGTGCACAGAACTTCAGGGTCCTCACGGACTGCCCCTTAATCCTATCCTTGGACCACAAAGGGGCCAAGAACCCCAGAGTTAGAGCCCATATTCTAAGGAATCTTCATGCACTCTTTATCCTCCCCCATCCCTTAAAGGTGGAGAAAACAAGATAAAAAGAGGTATTGGGTAAGAGGACCTGTATGGTACACTCTCCATTCCATTCAGGAAAAATCCCGAGTTTTTCAGTTTCAGAAGAAAAGTCATCCCTGGCTTAACAGGGGCCACAGAGAGACCTGTGTGTAAAATATATATCACAGCATGTTTCAATAAACATGTATACTTCAGAAACAAATACATTTATTTTTAGGAAAAATATGGCTAGGCCATTTTGGTACAAGCTTAAAGGAAAAATTATTGAAAATAATGTATATTTAAAAATTTTTTTTTTTCAACATTTTTTATTTATTTTTGGGACAGAGAGAGACAGAGCATGAACGGGGGAGGGGCAGAGAGAGAGGGAGACACAGAATCGGAAACAGGCTCCAGGCTCCGAGCCATCAGCCCAGAGCCTGACACGGGGCTCGAACTCACGGACCGCGAGATCGTGACCTGGCTGAAGTCGGACGCTTAACCGACTGCGCCACCCAGGCGCCCCAATAATGTATATTTTAAAGAATGAGGTACTCAGACCATCTGGGTGGCTCAGTCAGTTAGGTGTCTGACTCTTGATTTCAGCTCAAGTCATGGTCTCACAGTTCGTGAGATCGAGCCCCACATCGGGCTCCTGTGCTGACAGCACAGAGCCTGCTTGCGATTCTCTCTCCCTCTCTCTCTCTGCCCCTCCCCTGCTTACACTCATGCACGCATTCTCTCTCTCTCTCTCTCACTCTCTCTCTCTCTCTCTCTCTCTCTCTCAAAAATAAGTAAGTAAAACTTAAAAAAAGAGTGGGGTACTCAGTACTGACTCATTCAGGTATCACTCTTACATTTGCTCTTTATTTCACCCAGCTTCTGGATAACGTATCATCATTTGGATAAAATCTTCAGATTTAACATTTGTCTTAAAAGAGTTGCATGTGTCAGAAGACTGATTCTGAATCTTTGACTCTTCAGAGCATTTTCCCTCTTCCGTTAAATTCTAAACTTCCATTTATATTGCTTGGATGCATATTAGTTTCCATGCTCCCATGTTGAATTTCTTTTTATAGTCCCTAAAAGTCTTGACGAGCAATACTAGAACATAGAGATTACTTAATGGCAAAAATACAGGTGTCAGCATCAGACGTGGGTTTCATGGTTTGGCCCTGCCCCTTTTGATGCTATTGTCCTAGGCAACTTATCCTGTCTACCTTCTGTTTTCTCATTTGTAAAACTGGAGGCCATGTCTTCAGGATTAACAGGATCATGGGGAGCCTGGGTGGCTCAGTTGGTTGAGCGTCCACAACTTCGGCCCTGACGGCACAGAGCCCAATGTGGGGCTTGAACTCACAAACCGTGAGATCATGGCCTGAGCCAAAGTTGGATGTTCAACCCACCCAGGCTCCCCGAAACTGTACAAACTCTTAATGGAACCCTGCATGTCTCTGTGCACTCTCAGGTTCACTGGACCCATTCAAATAGGCAGCCCAGCACTAAGACAGGCTTACCCTGTCCTCTGTTAGCAGACATGAGTCCGTTTCTTCTCTCTGCCCCAGATTCAGAATGTCATAAATATTTAAAATGATTCTTCCTGGTGTCTCCACCCCCACCCCACCCCCCCCCCCCCCATCTTCTAGCACTTCGCCAGGGTTCTTTTATCTATATGTGGAAATTTGTTCACTGGCTGATTCTAAACTCAGTCTTTGTCTTCATCTTCAAATTACTGGTCCCAGCTGGCTTCTCTTCCAGCCATATTTTTCTGAATATCTCTGGCAGCAGCCATTGTGCCTTGCTGTGAAAACTGCCCTTGTCCTATCAGAGCAAGTGTCATCCAAGGCCTTGGTTGAGTCTCATAGAGCCTTCTCCTCCTCCGTTCCTGCCCTGAGCCAAGGAGGCCCAGAGGGTCTACAGGGGATAGCTGGTTCTGTGTCGTCACCTCAGAGGGGCAGTGTTCAGGCACCCGGTGGCATCCCAGCAACAGCCTTGTCCCCAGGCCTGTGCAGTTCACTCTAGGCTCTTCTCAGTTCCCAGCCTGAGTGTCCCCCGAGAAGCAGACAAAGGAGTTTGTGTCCCTGGGCAACTAAGCGGCCTCCTGAATGCTCCTTTTTGCATTTGTTTTTCTCTTTCAGCTGCAGCGCTGTAGCTCCACGAGCGAAGCCTGGGTGCCCGAGCAGCCACCGTGGCAGCAGAGTGCGACCTGCAGAAAAGCTGATCACCGACAGAGATTGAGCGAGCGAGTGTGCATGTGTGTACGCGTGCGCGGAGGATGGAGTGGTGTGCCTGTTTGCGTGTGCATGCCTCTGTTTACACTCTTGTGATTCCGAACGCTGCTGGGGCTGGAGGAATACATATAGCAGCTTCACCTCAGCCTCCAGACACCAGGCTAGAGGTCATGGCAGTGACTTTCAGCCAAACCTGTCCCTGTGAGCCAGCTCCCTTGTCTGAATAGAAGAGTAGAAGGACCCTAGCTGGGATCCTGGCCTCTGCCCCCACCCCGACCCTGAGCCCTCCCTCCCTCTCTCGTCACATCAGACTGAGGAGCGAGCGGGAGGGCAACATGGCTGGCTCTGGTCCAGAGCCTAGGATCCTAGAAGCAGCCCTGCTGAGTTCCTGCTTTATGACCCTGGAGGCTGGGCAGGCTGGAGGGGACAGATGCTGTCCAGACACAGTCACCTGGCCCGGCTTCTTTCTTATTTTAAGATTTCCTGCCACTGGCTCCTCGAGACCCCTCCTTGGGCCTCTGGGACTGAGCATGAGGCTGTAAACAGATCTGAAAACTTGAGGTCACCACGGGGAGGTACAACCAGCCACCTGACTGATGTGCCATATACATAGTACTGTAGACGGTAGCCTAAAAAGTGCATCTGCCTTTCTAGGGCTGAAAACCTAAGGTTCAGAATGGAATCCCAGCTTTTACTCTTCCTTCCTCAGAAGCGGAGAGCCAGCCCGAGTGCTGACTGTGGAGTCAGCGCCTCCACCAGGAGGAAGCCAGGTTCCTGGTGATAGAAGGCCCCCTGGCTCCCCTGGCTGTACCACAGTGCTGCCTGAGGTCAGCTGACAGCCAGGAAAGCCATTCTATCCTGTGGTCTGTAGGCTTCTGGGGCCTGCCTGGGGCTGGTCAGCATCCAAGTGCTGTGTCAGCTCTCGCAGTAGCTGGATGCCAAGGACCCCGGCAGGTAGACTCAGGTGGGAACTGCCAGGGACAGTTGGGAAATGTCCAGGTAGAGACCCCACCCAGCACACCAACCCTTCCAGAAGCAGCAGGTGGGAGGTTTGATCCCGAGAAGCCAAGGCCTTGCATTCCAGAAGTGGCCTGGCCTCCCACCTCAACCCTCCCACTGTTGAAGGCCTGTGGAGAAAGACATAATGAAAAGGACTGTGTGGTCAGCTAGAGCAAGTCTTCCTTCCATCCTGTGGCCTGCACTTGAGCCACAAAGTGAGAGTGTGTGTGTGTGTGTGTGTGTGTGTGTGTGTGCGCGCGTGCGCATGTGTGTGTGTGTGTACAGGTGTGTGCGTAACTGAGAGGCTAATTCCTCTATGGATTTGTGTCCTCACCTGTAACATTAGGCTGGCCTCTGGGCCTTTTCCTCTCTACCTCCCCTGTGACCTTTCCTAGCCTCATAGCTGTTAACTCCCTTGGCCCTAGCCCTGTCCCTCACTGTCCTCCTCTGTCCTCGGACCAGAACCCTGGAGTCAGGCTTCTGTCTCCTACAGCTGTCCGGCACATCGACAGGCTTCTTCCTGAGATGTCCTCAGGTTTTCTCAGCCAGAGAGCTGCCTTTAGAGTCCAACTGTTGTATGTGTGTCACCCTCACTACAAATGTCCCGTAATCCTGTGGGGGAAGCAAGGCACAGGTGATGGTGTATATTCACAGCATTGGGTTGGGATCTTCTCTGTTCCCCAGCCCCAACCAGGAGGAAAGAGAATTAGGGGTTGTTGTCAGAAGGGGAGTAGAGCGAGCCTTGGAAGGCTGTTTTGAGAACTTGAGAAGGCCGGAGTCAGTATTTATTTAGCAGCACATTCAAATATGAGGATGATTCCCTTTTCCTGCCTGTTAGATGATGGCTCTCTTCCCCCTACTTCACCATCCCTGGCAAGCTGGCCCATCCCCAGTGGAATAGAGTGGTTCACTCCTGGAGCTGGGAGGGTCAGGGTGAGGAGAGGGTGCGTCTGGTGGCCCCGAGCTCCAAGATGGCTTCATGCCTTCCCTCTTCTGGCCTAGGTGTTCGCAGGGATGCCACAGCGTATTGCCCCAAATCCCGATCCGAGGGCCAGCGTGGGGGAGAGATGGTCGCAGGCAAAATGCACTTTATACAGAGATTTTATTCTTACTGAGAAGGTGTGTTTCTCCCACATTTTGTGAATATTCACTTGTTTCATAAATGTCTGATACTGTCTGAGCAAAGCTGTGTTGTTGTCAATCTTGTGGGAGGTCTGGTAACCAGGAATCAGTGAGGCTGAGCCTGAATGAAGCCTTAGGCCAGACCATCTTTGTTGTGCTGGAACCAGGAGCTTCTCACCCTGCCTGAGACTTGGCAAGAGGGAGAGGGATGGGTAGAGATGGAGGAAGTGGGAGGTCCCTAGGTGAGTGGCCAGAGCAGACTAGTGGCAGTTTCACAGCTTGGCCAAGTTGGGGGGGTCAGTCACCTAGAAGGGTACAGAGCACTCCAGGCCCAGGATTCTGTCTTGCAGTGACTCAGCCTCTTGGCCCACCTAAACCCCCCAGGGCTGAGGATCAGTCTATCCAGGCAGGGCTCTCTCCAGGCCCTCAGTCCATCCTTTATCTTGACTCAGCCACTTAAGCACTGTGTGGTGTGAAGGGGATGCAGGCAGCAAGAACTCTGACTCTAACCAGGTGATCAGCATCTGCCCGGCTTTTTTGCCTCATGACATCTGGCCAGAGAGTGGCCCCTCTCTGCAGTGTGTGTGGGCTTTCCTATGATGACTTCTAGCCTTGGATCACTGAAAGAGTTTTGTTAGCCCACACCACACACCAGCTTCTTGTGGGCAGGGGCTCAGGCAGGGCCCAAGAATACACAAGCTGTCCCGCACAGAGTGAGAAAGTGGAAAAGGGGAGAAACTTGGCCCCGGGTTTCATCTCATTCTTAACTCTGCTTTGAAACTCCTTCCCACCAAGACCTGGACCTGTCCCTCCCTCTCTACCATCTCCTGGCTTCTCTCTAATGTGTCTCTGGCTTGGCCTCAGGAGCTAAGATACCTTTGTTCTTGAGCAAAAGATTCTGGAAGATGGAATTGTCACACATGCACACTCCTGACCTGAGGACGCTCTTAGTTGAGGCAAGCACACACTCTTAAACAACAATTATTAGCCATTATGACATGACTGCTTTCCTGGGAGCAAAAGCCAGGCATCTGAGCAGCAGGTGGTTGCTGTTTGGTCCTATGAAAGGAGGCTGAGCTAAGATAGCAGGAAAGGTAAAGTGGCCACTCCTCTAGGCCCACAGGCAGGAAAAAGACCTTTGGCACTTGGTAACGGGATGTTCTCGGTCCTGGAGGGGGAGTTGTTTCTGCAGAGCTTTCTGGGAGCTACATTAAAGGAAAAGGGGCTAATTTGACCAGTTGGCTGTCCAGATTTGCAAATAGGATCCCACAAGTTGTGAAATAGTTTGCCCCTTTTTCAAAGAGAGGTAAGGACTGGGGTAGAGGACAGGACCTCTGCAGTTCTCAGGAGACCAGAGAAACCAGTGAGGTTTGGTCAGAGGCTCTGTGACCTACCAAAGCTGGGGCCCTAGCCTTGGCCAGCAGTTTGAGTGTCCAGCAGTCCATGCTCTGTAAAATAACTCACAGGCTTAGACTTCTTAGGGGAGAGACCGGGAGGGAGCCATGGCCCGAAGTTAGCAGGGGTAGAGGTGCTGGAGGGAACAGAGGAACCATTAGAAGAATCCCAAGAAGTCAATTATGGCAGCAGGAGGAAAGGCCAGCTCCTAGTCTTAGAATGTGAGAGACCAGGGGTGCCTGAATGGCTCAGTCAGTTGAGTGTTTTGACTATTGGTCTCAGTTCAGATCTTGATCCAAGAGTCATGAGTTCAAACCCTGCATTGGGCTCCACGCTGGGCAAGCCTGCTTTAAAAAAAAAATAAATAAAAATAAAGAATGTGAGAAGCCAGCTATGGCGTGCAAGAGAGAGGTGTTCTGCAGGAAATGAAATTGGGATGACGAGAAGGAGAGAAATCTGAGAAAGTCCCGATGTGAGGGAGGAGAAAGAGAAAAACCAGGAGGAAAGGTTCAGTTCACCATTAATAGCTGTTTGGGGCTAAAGGTGGGGCTTGGGTCAATCTTTGGAGAGAAGACCCTCTAGGGAGAGTCCATGAGAGGTAAGGGGACAGGGTTGGGTAAGACCCGGATCCTAGTGAGGAGGTGGGGTGTTCCCTGCCTCTGGTGACAACATATTTGTATTACTTTTCATCCTCACAACAACCATGAGAGGGACCATTATTGTCCCCATTTCACAGATGAGAAAACCAAACTCAGGACTGTAAAAGCACTGATGCAAGGCCACACCACCTATTCACTTAGGAAGCCAGGCTGTGATTTCACGCCATCTGACTCCAAACCTGCCTTGCTCTAGGAGCCCACACCCGACAGCATCTCACCCTTCTCTGCCTTCTCTGCCTTCCTCCACGGCCCTCTTTTCCTGTCCGCCTTCTTTGTCTGCTGCTGGGGACCAACTAGGGCCCTGGGGACCAGGGTCCCGCCATTAGTTCCCTGTTACCCAAGCGCTAGAGCCACCCGAGGGGCAGAGCCCCCACGGGCACGAAGATTTTGAGCGAGGGGGAAGAGGGCACAAGAGTCAGTGGGGGACTCAGCCCGGCTGAGCCGAGCCCAGGGGCCACGGGGGCCGCGATTTCAGCACCTCGGAGAGCGCCGGAGGGGCGGGGCCGAGGGCGGGGCGGGGGCGGGGCGCACGAGACCCTAGCCAGGGCCCGGGGGCGCGCGGCGGCGCTCGCGCCAGTCCCGAGAGCGGCGCGCGGTCCAGAGCCGCGCCCTGCCCTGCGCAGGTGCGCCCGCCGCACCCGCCCCAGCTGGAGCCCCGCGGCGGCGGCGGCCTCTCGCCGCGCCCCCGCCTCCTTCCCATCCGCCGCCGCCGCCTTCGCCGCCGCCGCCGCCGCCTCTGCGCCGCGCTCCGCCCGGATGGCCAGGGCTGTGCCGGAGAATGGCGGAGCGAGAGAGCGGCGGCCTGGGCGGGGGGGCCGCGTCCCCGCCTGCCGCCTCCCCGTTCCTGGGGCTACACATCGCGTCGCCGCCCAATTTCAGGTGAGAGTCCCCGGCCGCCGCGCCCCGCCCTTCAGCCGGGGCTGAGGAGCCCGGGCTTCCCCCACCCCCACCCCCATCCCCCAGCACAGACACCCCGACCCCTGGAACGGGAGGGCGGCGTGGTGATGGGGTTCCCTACCTGGACAGGGTCCGCAGAAAACCCCTCAGCCTCAAGTGCAGGCTGATAGCTGCTGCATAGCCGTGGTGCAGCTCCCTCCGCCATTCCATGCCCTAGGCTAGGAGATTCAGAACTGGAATTGGAGGAGGGGGCGCTCAGGCCGCCTTCTCCCCCACTTTGGTACTGCGGCAGGGCCTGGGGTCTGGACTGAGATCCCAGAGGAGGCAGGCAGGCTAGGGCTTTGCCTATGCCCAGTCGGAAAGCTTCCGAATAGAGATGGGAGCAGGCTGGGGCGCCCCGTGGGTCTCAGTTTCTTGGGGCAACTGGCAACCTTGGTGCTGGAAGGAGGAAGCCGTGGGCCCTTCCCCCAGCCCTGCCCTGTCTGAGGGGCCTAACTCCCAGGCCTGGCGTGGCCAGGACCCTCTATAGAATTAGGCAAGCACTGACCTGGCCAGGTGTGTGCATGTGCAGAAGGCTTAGAGACACTACGCCCAGCTGTAGTTGGGGGAGGTCTGGGTTGAGCATACCTGGAGTAGCCAAGGACATTGGGTGGAAGGTGTCCCTGCTGGAGCAAGTACCCAGGTCTGTGATCTGAGTCCCCCTTCACCCCTCTCTCTGCCCACTATCTGGTGTTAGGCAATTGGGAGATGGTTTCTAGATAAGTGGACAGCGGGTGTTATGGGGAAGGGGTGGATGTCCTTCCACCATAATCCTGGGCCCATTTGGCGAGGGGGAAGCAGAGGGTGTAACTGCTCCAGAGCCTAGGAGGAGGCCTACATATACCCCATTGTTTCTCTATCTAATGAGCTGGCGCCTTCCCTTCTCCTGCCCCCCACCCCACCCCAGCCAGGCCCCAGCTGGGCTCTGGCGCCAGCCTCTCTCTGACCAAGGGGTTGCTGGCTCCCTGGCCCTCAGGTGTGTAGAGACCCCTGGGGCTCTCTAATGGCATCATCAGCACTAGAAACCTCCCCGGAGGCCCTCAGCTCAGAAACCGGGAAGACCAGAGGGAGGGGACCAGATGGAGGAGGCCAAGCGTGAGGGCTCCAGGGCGGGGGCTTCCGTGGGTAGTGCCTCTGGGTAACGGCTGAGGTCCCAGACCAATTCCACCTGGTATAACACGCCCAGCCAGGGGGCAAATACTGCCTTCCTACCAGGAGGCCCCTCCACAGTGGAACAGCTTAGAGGAACCTGGGTTCAAATCTGAGCCCCACCACTTTCTAGCTGGCTGACCTGACAATCCCATCTATTAGGCGAGCTAATTAATATTGATTCCTTAGTGTGCATGAAGTCGGTATTCAACAAGTGTCCACCCTCCATGCTGTCCGTCCTCCGTATGGCTCCTTACTGTTCAAAGCATTCCTAGAGCAGGCTCATTTACCCTCACGGGCATGGGTATTGGTCTGCCCATTTTATAGATAACAAGATTGAGGTTCAGGAAGGCAGTGACTTGCCTGAGGACCCTGAGGAAGTCAGAGCCTGGGGCCTTCTGTGTGTGTTCAGTCCATGCTGCCTCCAGGCCCTGTCTTTGGCCCAGAGAACAGTTTTGCCTCCCTCCACCTGCTTCCAGATCCCGAGGTGACAGTGCCCTCCACCCCACCCTGCCCCCGGCAGACAGGTTAGCATGGATGCTTTAGTGAGAGGAACTGACGAGGTGGATGCCAGCCGGCGAGTGTCCAGTCCCGGCCAGGTGGGCGAGAACGGCAGTGTGCCAAGGCTGAGGCGTGGGCTGGCCCTCCAGGACACTGTGGCCTGGCTGTGGGGACAAGGCCAGCACGTGGGAATAATAAAGGCAGTGTCTCCGGCCCCACATGGTCTGCCCTGCCTGCTCCAGAAGCCCCTGCTGACCTTTCCCTTGTTCTGCCTTGCATAGCCCTTCGCCCAGCTCGGGTTAACCCTGGATGGTCACCGCTCTCTCATGGCTCTTTGGTGGGGTCATGGATCCAGCCGGTCTGGGTTTGCAGTGTGGCCCAGCCTTTTTAGCTGCGTGCCCCAAGACTGGGCACTTCACTCCCAGCGCCTCTGTTTCTTCTTCTCCCCGATGCCAGTGTTGGCTCCTGCTCAGGGTGGTCCTGAGGTGGACCACTCAGGCCGACCTGAATGGGACAACACGCGTTGACTGTTTCAGGGGCTGCGGGGAGCTGCTTTCATGCAGGGCTGGTATTGTTACTAGACGTGTGCCCCCAGCACCACTGTCAGCTTCCAGAAGGCATAAGGAGTCAACATCTGAACTTTGGTTTGCCCGCTGCCCAGCATAGAGTAGGTGCTCAGTAATGCCTTCTTGGTTGATTATTAAGGGTAAGTTGTGTGCTGTCCTCCTGGAGCTCAGAGAAGAACATGTTGTCAGAGAATCACGGTGGGACGTGCTGAGCCCCCCGGGAGGCCCTCCCTTTGCCCAGCCCTGTTCTACCTGGTTTCTGCGCAAGAGCGTTTCATGCTCGCCAGAGCCATAGAAGCAGAGTGAGAGTATTATCCCCACGTTGCAGATGAAGAAACTGAGGCATAAAGAGACTAGGTAAATGGCAGATATGGGGTTTGAGTTCAGGACGTCTGATTTCAGAGCCACCCTGAAAAGAGAGAGCCCTGAGGGAGAGAGCATGTGCAGGGAGAAAGCATGGTGTGGACATGGAGAGGTGGAGAGCATTTGTTTGTTGGTAGTTGGTTTAAATAAGTGTTCTGTTTGGTGTTTTTTTTTTTTTTCCTTCTGATTATAGAAATGCTCCAAGCAGTTACTAGTAGTTACCTCTGGATGTGGTATTAGAGGAGGAATTGTCACTGATGTCACATACTTCGGTTATTATTGGACTTCTCATTTCTACAAGCAGCCTAGGTTACTTCTGTAACTTACAACATTAGAAAAGAGAATTTAAAATTAAAGTGGCTCATGTTCATTCTAGGGGAAACTCTAGAAAAGAGACTTTAGAAAAATGCCCAGTGGATACACGCAGCTGGGTAGGTGGGATAGAGGAGAGGGACAGAGGGGCAGTCCATGTGGGAGGGACAAAGGGTGCTTATGAAAAGTACAGCGAGCGGCACACCCTGGGTATGTGGGAGCAGAGCTGTGGGTGAGGGGCCTCAAAACTCAGCTCATCCAAACCCCCTTCCCTTTTACTGAGGAGGAGACCAGAGAGTGTGAGTGGCTGCCCTGAGAAGAGCAGGTGAGTGACAGGACCCAGGCCTCATGACTGTCTGGGTGCCGTGGTTTTTACCTCACCACGCTGCCTTGGGGATGACAGATACGGCCACCTGAGAGGTGCAGAGGCCTCCTCGTTTCTCTCTCACTCAACAAACATTTGCGCTTTGGCGGGCTCCCTAGGGAGACGCTCCAGAGGCACAGACACGGGCCTGGCCATCACGCAGGTGACCGTGTAGAGGGGAGACAGACAAGGTCTTACCAGACGGGCTGGCTGGTGTGATGGTGGCTGAGGTCAGAGGCCCAGGGCTGCCGGGGCCAGCGGGTCAGTGCGAAGCGGCAAAGGTTTAGCAGGAACCACAGCGTTGGGTCGCTGTCTTGGGACGGTCACTCAGGCTGCTGGGTACAGAGCGGACAGGGAGGCAGGGAGACCACTGGGAGACTGGCCATCCTGTGTGTGACAAGGAGGGGCTGGAGAGGACATGAGGAAGATTTCGGGGGCGGGTTAGCTCACTTGGTGAGGTATCTGGCATAAGGGGGGGGGGGGAGGCAGGAACCCAGGATGACGCTGGGCCCCCTGGAGATGGGGTGCCCTGTGGGAGATGAGAGGCTTGGTGGGCAGGGAGGCGAAATTAGTAGGAGGCCTACGGAGCTTGAGGTTGGTGACCACTGGGGACCCAGCTGGGGCATTCAGACAGGCAGTTGTTTTTAGGCCTGGCATCACTAGAGAGGATTGGGCTGGGGCCAGAGACCCTGGGAGTCTCGAGAGAAGGCCACCGAAGCCTCAGAGAGAACGTCACTACCCAAGGGGCAGCAGAGAGCAGGGAGATGGCCCAGGGCCCCGGAGCCTGGCCTGTTCCGGCAGACGTTTCCGTGGGAGGAGGGAAAACGGAACAGCTGCTGCTGCTGGAGCCACCCTCCCCCACCCCTAAGGCCTGGGCAGCCTCCCCCTCAACCCTGGCTCGGCTCCTAGTGAACCCCCAATGTGGGGGGCAGACAATGGCCACGACAGGGTTTCACCCCCACTTCTTTGATGGCAGAGCCTTAAAGTTGGTCTCTGAGTTCTTGGCTTGAGCCCGCCATGGATCCCACAAAGTGGGGTCACTGCCGCCATCCGCACTTAGGGGTTCTTACCCATTCTAGGATGTCACCTCTGTCCCGTGGCCCTACCCTTGTATTCATTCAAAAAAGTCTCTACCGGGGCGCCTGGGTGGCGCAGTCGGTTAAGCGTCCGACTTCAGCCAGGTCACGATCTCGCGGTCCGTGAGTTCGAGCCCCGCGTCAGGCTCTGGGCCGATGGCTCGGAGCCTGGAGCCTGTTTCCGATTCTGTGTCTCCCTCTCTCTCTGCCCCTCCCCCGTTCATGCTCTGTCTCTCTCTGTCCCAAAAAAAATAAATAAAAAATGTTAAAAAAAAAAAAAAAAAAAAAGTCTCTACCAACATTAACTGTAGGCCCTGCCGCGTTCTGGCGCCCAGAGCTGCCGGTGCCGCGGCACTTCCTTCAGTAGACGTTTATTTAGTACCTACGGTGTACAAGGTCTTGGGCTCTGTGCATGGATTAGAACAGGGGTAGGGAGTTGGTGCCAGTTGAACACGATGACCCCCCTGCCCTCAGGAAACCGCTCCATGGCAAGGCCAGCAGCCCCGGAACCAGGAGCAAGAGCCTGGCGCTAGGCTGGTCTGACCTAGTACAGAAAATTTATCCAGGGGAGCGGAGGAGAAAAGATCTCCCCAGATGCCACCATGTCTCATGGCTGCGTCTGTGCTAGTGTTTCTTCCTGCGTGTGATTCCTCATGTGAAGCCATGAGGTCATTATGTTCCGTTTGCTCATTAGAGTAGTTGCCATTTTCTGCATTCACACACAGACTCCGTAATACCCGACAAAAAGACCGCATACTATTCCATGCCCTGGGTGGCCACGGTTTAACCAGCCCGCTGGTGCTGAGCTATTAATTGTTTTCGTTTGCTGTTAGGAGAAATACGCATCCTTGTGTACACGCATCCTTTTCCGCATGAGGGGTTGTTTTCTCAGGGCGGCTTTTCAAAAGTCAAATCACCAGATCCCAGAGTCCCGGCTACGTATCAGCACCGAGAGCTTCAAACAGATCGGACACATTCTAACCCCATACTTGGGGACTGTCCCATAGGACTTGTTTCCTGGGGTGGACTCCGTTTTTCACCGGTGTTCACAGTGTGGACACGGTCAGGGAGGGAATTAGAGACGAGAGAAACAAAGCTAGCTGGCCCCAGTGTCCCCCCCCAGAGCTGGCGGTGGCATGGGGTGGGAGTTCTGAGGGTGCTGGGCTGGCTCCCCCCACCCCACCGTTTCAGCCAGCACCTCCCTGGGGGCCTGAACATTCTGCCCCAGATCCTGACGTCGGTGGGCCACAGGAAGTTGAGTTGAAAGGGCACCTGACTTAGAGAATTTTAAGGAGAAAACCCAGAAAGGCCAGTGGTTCATTCAGCCAACGTTTATTAAGTACCTATCAAGCACCACGTCATTGATCAAGACAGACACGGTCCTGCCCTTGTGGACCAACGGTCCCTAAGGGGAGCCCTCCCCCGCCACCCCGTAGAGCCCCCCACCCCACCCCACTGATCACAGAAACCAAAGGTCTAATCCCAGTGATCCAGAACCACCAGTAAGTGAGCCTGAGAAAGCCAGGAGCAGGGCTGTTTGGCCTAGTCAGGGAGGTCAGGGAAGGCTTCCTCGAGGGACCCGGGTAGGGGAGGCAATGATATCCTAGAGTTCGGGGAGGCCCTAAGGAGCCTCAGGCCACAGGGAATTTTGGCCCCTTTCCCTAAGTGCCAGGGGAAGCTATTAAGGGATTCTGAGCTGGGGAGGGGTTTCTAGACCAGATTTGCATGTCACGTGCTTGTTTGGGTTGCCCAGTGGAGAATGGCCTGTAGGGGAGCCAGAGGGAAATGGGAAATCAGCCTAACTGAGAACTACTGGGAACCGGCTAGTTGCCCAGCACGCACAGGGCGGCAGAGAGACAGGCTGGGCGCTTGAACCACAGATGCTCTCTGTTGAGAGAGGGGCCCGTGGGGCACCATGGCCAGGACGCAAGGTCACTCCGCTGGCATCCCTCCCTCACTTCCAGAGAGCCAGGAAGGGGAAGACAGGAATGGCCTTTGGACAGCCACATGCCTGGCTCGGGTTTGGCCTTGCTCAGCTAAAGCCTCAGCACTTTGCCACTTAACCCTTACTTTGCGCACACTCCTAACTCAGCCTGCTGCCGGGCTGAGACGGCAAACGGGAGAGGACTAGGCTGCCATCAGTGGGATGAGGAGAGCAGGAGACAAGACGGCACGTGTAAGGGAGAAGGCCACGTAATAAACACCAGAGCACAAAGACATGCTTGTTCATTTGGGGGAGCGCACTACAGGAAGAGAGGGGCCTCAAATATATAGACTCCAAAGGTCAGGGAGGTCTCCGGAGAGCAAACCCATGACACGGGGTCACCAAATGTTAACGTGGATGAGACCTCAGGAACCATCTCACCCGAATGGGCAAAGCAGGCCTGACTGGTCAAGAGCAGCTGCCTCTGGAGGGAAGCCGCCAAGGCCACCGGATCTGGGGGCCTACTTCCTTCTCCTCTTCCCTCCTCCCCTCCAGCTTTTCCTTCCATCTCCCTTCCTCCCGACAATTGCCTTCCTTGAACCTGGAGGGCCCAAGGGTCCGTTAAGCTTTCCCTCCACAAAGGGCCTCCTCTGGAGACCCAGGACATGGGTGCCCGGAGGAGCGGGAGCTAAGGGCAGGGGCCGGGGGTGACTCACCAAGGGGCCTGCTTGACCTGTCTGTCCCCCCGTTCCTTGGTCGTGACCTCCTCACAGCGCTCTGCAATCCACACGCTCCACTGTGTTCAACCTCAGCAGCACCTTTGAGGTCGGGGCGGGGGCGGGGGGGGGGTGCTCATTTTACATGTGGGGAAACTAGATTTTCGGCGCCCTCCGTGTGCGCCTCAGGGTTCCTCATCTGGAAAAGGGGCAAAATAAAACCCTCTCCCAAGGTTGCAGTGAGGATTCGGGGAGATGCAGGGCACGAAGAGGGTTGGCGGCCCCGAGCCTCATCAGTGACGGAGTCAGGACCTGGTCTCGCGCCTCCTGTCTCCAAGCCTGCTATGGTGACCATTCTGCCATCCTGCCCCGTGAGGAGGAAGAGGTCAGATAAGCAGCTCCCTTCACCCACCCCACCGCAGCAGGACACCAGTGCAGGCTTTCGAGCCCGGCCCGGTGCTCTTCCCCCCCGTGTCCCACAGCTGGCCTCACGGCTGGGCCTGCCTGCCCCCAGACCCGCCGTCCCTGGAAGTGGGATACAGTGGGACGCCGGGGGGTGCAGAGATGAGCTGCGGGCCTGCCCTGAACACTCTGGCCTGAGAGAAGCAGGTGGATGCTAAGGATGTCCCTCCACAAACATGTGGCAGGCGTGTCCTGAGGGCCTTGTGTGTGCCAGGTGACCTCACGAGCTCTGCCCTCCAGAAGCATACAGTCCAGATGGAGCGGGGAGGGTGGGGACCTGTATGCCATCACCTGCTCGGCACAGGGGTGGGCGATGTGAGCTCCGTCCACCTCTGGAGCAGCCTGGCGGGCTGTCTGAGGGAGGCCTGGTCCTGTCTGTCCCGCCACACCGCCTTGCATCCACGCAGGTGGTGACACCAGGCACAGGTGAGGGGTGATGGGGGACCGGGAGGGCTTCCCAGAGGAGTGGGCTTAACCGAGCCTTCTCCCAGCAAGCACAGGTTGAGAAGCCTGCCTGCCAGGTGCTCCATCCGAGCACCTGGGGAGGCAAGTGCGGGAGGCACAGGCAGTCACACGCGGAACTGGAGACCTTGAATGCCAAGCCAAGGGGCCTGCCACTAGCAGGGAACCTTAGGGGGCTTTGAGTAGGGGGCAGAAGGGTGGTGTTTCTGGCAGCTTCCCCTGATGGTCGGTGGGGTGGAGCGCTCCCGGCATGGGGACACTGAGGCAAGCAGGCCAGTGGGGAGGTCTGGAGCTGCAGAGGCAGGAGCTGGGCTGGGACCCGGCAGTGAGGAGGAGATGCGGATGTGTGCAAGGATTACTGGCAGAGCAGGGCGCCTGAGGGCACCTCTGGGTCAGATGCCCAGGCGCCCTGCAGCTCTCTGATGCTGGCTGAGTCGCAGGAGTGGGTCTTCTCTGTGACTTTCCAGACAGCCGATGCGTCTTGACCACTTACTTAGCGCCGGCCGCTGGGTTCTCGTCCCGAGGCCCAAGGTGTCGCGCCGCACTGGGTCAGACAACGGGGCTGCCGTGCCTTCTGGGCCAGACCATCGTCCGCAGCCTACCCCCACCTCCACACCACGCCATCCCCCAGCCCCGAGAGCCTACCACCCTCAGGGGCCAGGTCAGAAGAAGCCTTAAAGAGCGCCTTGCCTGTCCAGCTCCCTTGTCCTGGTCAGAACCCCTCTCTGCCGTCCCCTCCAGCGCCTACCAGCCTCTGTTTATGGCACTCCGCAGTGGCAGAAAGCTCATTACCTTCCAGCTCCCCCGGGAGGGGTCCATACAGGGTCTGCCTTTAGCCCTGGCCGTGGAACCTCCTGTACCCATAGGCGCTTCCTGAGTGCTGAAAGATGAAACCCCTGGGAGGTGACAGAGTTCTCTCCTGCATCCAGGTTGTCAATAGAGGCGGCCCGGACCCACCTCGGGCAGCACTGTCTGGATGCTGCCTGGCCCCACAGAAGCCTCTCTGATGAGGTGTGAGGGCTGAGCGCCTTGCTGTGTGGGTGGGGGCATCCATTCATGGAGAATTTCAGAAGCACCCCCCCACCCCCACCCCATCTCACCACCAGGTGCCCTGAGTGTGGCGCTGGCCCTTTAAAGCAGATCAGGGTTGGCTTTTGGGGGGAGACATCCCAGATTTCTGCCATCTGCTTACAAGCCTGGTCCAGGGAGGGGGGCCACCCCAGCCCCCGACAGGGGCATTGGAAGGGCAGGTGGCATCGATTGCAGTAACCTGATCCGATCCCGAGGGGGAGGCGGCAACGCAGCGGCTTCAGCGCAACTGCAACTGCCGGGCCAGGCCGGGAAGGAAGCCGCCTGCAGCTGAGGGCTGGGCTGGGAAGCGCTGGGGCCGGGGCCTGGGTCGGCAGCCACTGCCTCTTCTCCTGGCCCATCTATTTTTAATGAGCTCCCCAGGCTTCTGCTGTGGGCAGGACGCAGAAAGGCAGGCCCCGGCAGTGGAAGCCCGAGGCCCCAGCCCTGCCCTGAGCCCTAGCCCCCCAACCCTTCTGGGCATGAGAGGGTGGCCCTGGGGCCCTGCAGCCCCCCGGCCGGGCAGGGCTCTCCATGAAGCTGGTGCTGAAGATGGATTCGAGCCCAGACAATGACAGCTGGTTGGAGGACCAGTGGGAGCGCTGGTAGGGGGTAGAGGGGCTGGTGGGGGCGGGGGGACATTTAGGGGGCAGCTCCATGGAGCTCTGGGTTTCTGTTTGGTCTGGCAGAGGCAAGAGGCAGGGGATGTGGGCCTGGGGCTGGGGCTGGGGGCTGGGCCACCACCTCTCCTGGTTGACCTTGGACTCCTGGGTCTCCCTTGCTCTGTGCCTCAATCTCCCTGTCTTACTTAGGAAAAGGCTCAGAATTCTCCCCAACTTCCACAACAGAATTCTCTCACATGTCCCACCCACACCAAGCCATGTAGAGTGCCCAGGGCTAGGGGTGAGCCAGTGTAGGGGACAAGCGGACAGTCACTACAGTGGGGTGGGGGCTGGCCTAGGGGTAGAGGGTTCTAGTACAGCCAGTTAAGAGTTGTGCTCTGGTCTGTCTCCTGAGCTCACGACACCTCCAGCCCCAGCCCCAGGCCTTCCTTGACCTTCTGCAGCCTTCTGTTCAGGATCTGTGTGCTGGGCAAGGCGATTTTGTGGTTGAAGAGATGAGATGAAGAACACAGAATGGGGGTGTAGTTTCTCCTGGAACAGGCTGAAACTAGCCACACTGACACCAGATCTCCCTTCACCTGCTCCCGGGGCTCACGAGGCATCGGTCTTCCTGGGCTGGGGGCATGGAGCACTCCTCTGAGGCTGGGGAGGGGCCTCTGCCAGCACCTCAGGTTTTGTCGCTGCAGGGATTGCACGGGGAGCCCTCCTACTCCAGGCATCCCTTGTCGCTTCTCACCTCTGCATTCTCCATGGGTGAATTGGCCTTGGCACCTGCCTTGACCCTGGGAGGCATTTCTCTGGCAGAGCTGAGGCTCTGACCAGCTGGGCCTTCTAGGCACTGCCTCCTGGTTGGCAACCAAATGGAATAACCTGGAGTAGCCTGGAGCCTCCCCTCTCCCTGCCTGTTACCCCTTGTCTTGGCTCATGTGGATAAGTTCCATCCTCTGGGGGCTGTGATTTGCCTTCGAGGGACTGCCCCTTGGAAGAGGTACTAGGGAGACATCAGTGGACTAAGTAGTCCTCCTGGGTTGGTAACTTTGGCTTCCTGTCCTCACCAGGCTCACCCACGACATCAGCTTGGAGGAGTTTGAGGATGAAGACCTCTCAGAGATCACCGAGGAGTGTGGCATCAGCCTGCAGTGCAAAGACACCCTGTCCTTGCGGGTAAGAGTGGGCTTTCAGGAGTCCCTGAGTGGGATGGTAGGATGGGTAGGGACAGGAGTGAAGGCATCCCCACATCTACAAAAGGACTTTCAGGGTCTGTATGGCATCCCATTAAATGAAATGACATCCAAGAAACACATCCAGTACGATGCGTGGCACATCTTGGGTGCTCGATCAGAATTTTTTTTTTTTTTGGTGGGGGGCCAGGGGCTAAGGCAAGAGGCAGCTCCTTCCACTGCCCGCAAGAAGGGAGAGGACAGGAGGTCTTCAGATGTAGGGCAGTAGCAGTTAGGGCTAGAGTTAAGGGAAGGATCAGCACTACCCTAAACCGTTTCCAGAGCAGCCTTGGCAGAGGGCCTGAGGCAGAGCAGGGTGGAGTCTGTTAGAGTCTGCAGTGCTTTGGGACAGGAAAAAAGAGCCAAGGCACTCCCTCGGCTGCCATTGCACCAAATCACACCACATAGCCCCACAGACCCTCCCTGGACTGCAGTTCTAAAGGATCCTCTGGAGGGTTACCCGAGCATTGCTGCTGCTTTTGGCCTCCTGGCTTTATCATAGGACAGATGGCTCTCTCCATCCCTATCTGACCCAAATTACCCGCATGCTGAGGACCCCCTGGCAGGATTCAGAACTTAGGGATCCCCCTAGGTCTTTTCAGAACAGGAAGAAAGGAACCATTGGCCAGGAAATAGGAGGCAAAGCACGGGACTAGGTTGCAGAGTCCAGAGCTTCTGTCAGCACCCAGGAGGATGGGTGGCTAAAGTGGACATGGTATTAGAGGAGAATGGTTAGCAAAGGAGAGCTGCGGTGTGAGCTGGGTGGGGTGCCTGTCTCTGGGTTGAACTCCTGTTGCCTGTTACAGAGATTCTGTAAGCTCTGCCAGGCAAGGGGAAACCAAGGGATGAGGATAACCCTCCAGTACCCCCACGGCCAGGCCAGCAAGGGTGAGGAACGGTCCCAGGGCCTTGACATAGCTTCCCTAAGGTCATACACCTGTTCCGGAATCCAACACCACCCTTTCACCCAACATGCACCAGCAGAGTTCGGGAGAGGGTGGTCCCTGCCACCAGCCAGGGCCCTGAGGCAGTACTAGCTAGAGGTGTACCCTGTGGGGACTTAGACAAGTTCTAGGGGGCTTTCACACACTCTTGCCAGTAAGCCCTCACCTCTCTGGGAAGCTGGGAGGCAGTTAACTGGAGAGGGAATCGAAGGGTCAGGGGATCTGTCCAAGGTGCCAAGGAGTTAGTGGCAAAGCTGAAACTAGACTGGGGCTCTGAATGATCAAGGTTAGGATGGCCTGAGAGAAAACCCAGGTTAGAGGGTCCTCGGACTGTAGAGAGGTGCCGCGTGCCGGTGCCCCCACCTGCCCTTCCCCCCTCCCTCCCCACCCCACCCTCCACCCCCTGCATCCCTCTTCTGTTTGTACTGCGGCCCTTCCTCCATCCTTCGCCTGGCTGGGACTGGTTTCCCAGTTTTCTTCACTGCCCCCTTCAAATACTAACCTCCCCCTCCTCCATCCCTTGTGGGGCCCGAACTCCTTGGCGACCCTGCGTCCCCATGGCAACAGCGGTGACCTCACTCTGGGCTCGGCTTACAACCCCGGTGAGGTCACCGGCCGTTGCCAAGGGAACGGGAGGGTGCAGAGAGTCAGGAAAGGGGGCAGCGCGGGGAGGGGGGCGGCATAGACCGCCAAAGGCGCCGACTAGCTTGGGGAGAAGTCGGCCTCGCGAGTCCTCGCGAGGGGCGAGGGGCGAGGGGCGGGAGGGCGCGGCCGCCTCTCGCCGGCCACCTGCCCCTGTCCCCTTCCCTCCCCCTTTGCGGCCGCGGAATGGACTCGCCCGGGCGGTGGGGCGGTGCGCGGCGGCCTCGGCCCCGCCCCGACGCGGCCCCGCCCCCTGACGCCCCTCCGTCCGTGCGGCGCAGCCCCCGCGCGCCGGGCTGCTGTCTGGGGGCGGCGGCAGCGCGGGGAGCCGGTTGCAGGCCGAGATGCTGCAGATGGACCTGATCGACGCGGCGGGGGACACTCCCGGAGCCGAGGACGACGACGAGGAGGAGGAGCGCGCGGCGCGGCGGCCGGGAGCGGGGCCGCCTGAGGCCGAGCCCCGCCAAGAGCCGGCGCCCCGCGGCCAGGGCCAGGGCCAGGGCAGTGGGGACACATATCGGCCCAAGCGGCCCACCACGCTCAACCTCTTCCCGCAGGTGCCGCGGTCTCAGGTGAGGCGCGAGCAGCGTGGGGCGGGGCTGAAGGGGTGGTGCCCCGGGGACTGGGCGCGCGAGGCGTAGGGGGCGCAGAGCAACTCGCGGAGGAGGAAGGTGGGCAGGCCGGCAGGCTGGAGGCGCGAAGAGAGGCTGCGGGAGAGGGACCTGCTGGCCGGCACTGGGAGAAGTCGGCCTGGTGAGACTTCCCAAGTGGGAGGCCCCAGGGGAGGTGGTCTCGGTGGGCAGGTGGGATCTGCCCTAAAGGAGAGGAGTCAGGTGGGGCCGACAGGGTTTGGAGCCTCGTAGAGGGTTGAAGGAGTGAAGGAGCCGAGGGGGACAGTGGAAGGATCTGGGTAAGGAGAGCAGTGGGGGCTTAGGAGAGCAGAACAGGGCTTTGAGGGGTCGCAGGGATTTGGAGCTTTGGACCTCAGGCTGGAGCAGGGTTTCCCTTTTAGGGTGTGGGGCTCCTGGTGAAGGGCAGAAGCAGGGCCTGGAGAAGAGAGCAGCTAAAGTGGTCGTTTCCGGGAAAGGTCATGGGGAATTGTGAAGAGGTGGGGATGGGGAGCTCAGAAGCAGCCGCCAGTTTGAGATGTGGGCAGCTGGGAATTCCCAGAAGGCAGGGAAGAGACATGGGAGGTGGAGCTGCTTGGCTGAGTTGGGGGCCTGGGGCCCCTGGGCTGGGTGGCTGGATGCCAAGGAGGGTTGAATAGGGTGGGGGAGAGCCGGCTGTGGCCCTTTGTCTTCCAGGCCCCGGCTGGAGAGGTGTAGAGGAGGGGCCCAGGGAGGTGGGGCTGTTGGTGGAGGGTGCAGGGGCTGCAGGGAAAGGATTGGTCCCTTTCCCAGAATCCTCTGGGGTGGATTTTGGCAGCCAGACTCATGAATGTGAGGGCCTATGAGAGTGTTCCCAGGGGAGAAGGCCTAAATAGTTTGTGGGGAGCCTCGTTGGCAGGCATTGTGGAGAGGGGTTCCAGGGCACCAATGATGTGGGATGGGCAGCCCTGGAGATCCAGGAAGGAAGGCCACTGACAGCTACATCTGTCATAACTCAGTCATGTGCTCCTGGAGGGGTCTGGGAACCATGTTACTGATTCATCATTTGCATGATTCATCCCCGTTCCCCAGGCCAGCTGCTGGGAGACCCTTCCTCATCCTTTTTCCAGCTTCTACTAGAATGTCCCTGTCCCTTCCCTAAGCTATAGCTTGCTGAGCTCCAGGACTTGGCTGGAAGTGAGCATCTATATGTATAGCCTCAGTGTCTGGGACTGGGGGTCTGGCTCTGTCCCCAGATGGCTCCTGCTTCTCCTCCACTCCTCCCCCACTCACCACCACACATATTGGCCATCACTACCTTTGTTGAGGCTGATAAGAGCATCTCCCCCGAGGGCCAGCTTCCCTGAGCCAGGAGGGAGAGCCGTCTAGAGCCAGTAGGTCTGGCTGGGAGGGCTGGGACTTGGCCACCCCTCCTGCCTGCTCGAGGAGGGTTGGGGGTGCGTGCGCAGCAAATGGCCTAGGGATGGCCTGATGGGGGCAGGGCCGGGGCCTCCCTGTGCCGGGCACTGTTGACTGCTTCTGTCACAAGGGCCTTTTGTTTTCCGCACAGGACACACTGAATAATAATTCTCTGGGCAAGAAGCACAGTTGGCAGGATCGGGTGTCTCGATCATCCTCACCCCTGAAGACAGGTAAGTCAGGACCCTTTCCCGTACCTGGACCGCCACCTACCCTGTCTCACTTCCCCCTCTAGAGAGCCAGCCCGGCAGTTTCCGTCTTGCTGAGTTGAGGTGAACTGCCTGTCCCGTAGCCCTGAGCGGGCCCATCTGAAGTCAGCTGGGGTGGCAGTGAGAGGACTGGCCCCAGAGTCCACCGTGGCCTCCTGCCGGGGAGCCTTCACCTTGGTTTCCGTGTCCCGCATGCTGAGTGGAGGGGGCAGGTGGCCTGGGAGTCAGGGGCGAAGCTCCCCGCTTTTACCGCCGACACTGACCCGCCTGCCCTCCAGGGGAGCAGACGCCGCCACATGAACACATCTGCCTGAGCGATGAGCTGCCGCCCCCCAGCAGCCCCGCCACCACCAAGGATCGAGGCACCTCCACCGACAGCCCTTGCCGCCGCAGCGCCGCCACACAGATGGCACCTCCCGGTGGCCCCCCCACTGCCCCACCGAGCAGCCGCGGCCACTCGCATCGAGACCGCATCCACTACCAGGCGGACGTGCGGCTAGAGGCCACCGAGGAGATCTACCTGACGCCGGTGCAGAGGCCCCCGGACCCTGCAGAGCCCACCTCCGCCTTCCTGCCACCGGCTGAGAGCCGGATGTCGGTCAGCTCCGATCCAGACCCTGCCGCCTACCCCTCCACTGCAGGGCGGCCGCACCCCTCCATCAGTGAGGAGGACGAGGGCTTCGACTGCTTGTCGTCTCCAGAGCGGGCCGAGCCCCCGGGCGGAGGGTGGCGGGGGAGCCTGGGGGAGCCACCGCCGCCTCCGCGGGCCTCGTTGAGCTCGGACACCAGCGCCCTGTCCTACGACTCGGTCAAGTACACGCTGGTGGTGGACGAGCACGCGCAGCTGGAGCTGGTGAGCCTGCGGCCGTGCTTCGGAGACTACAGCGACGAGAGCGACTCGGCCACCGTCTATGACAACTGCGCCTCTGCCTCCTCGCCCTATGAGTCAGCCATTGGGGAGGAATATGAGGAGGCCCCCCGGCCGCGGCCCGCTGCCTGCCTCTCCGAGGACTCCACGCCCGACGAGCCCGACGTCCACTTCTCCAAGAAGTTCCTGAACGTCTTCATGAGTGGCCGCTCTCGCTCCTCCAGTGAGTCTGCAGCAGGAGCGGTGGGGGGCCTGGGAGGGGGAGAGGCGAATCGAGGGTGTTCCTGGAGGTGGCCTCACCCATCTGCTTCAAGGCATCAGGACCAAGAGCTTGCCACCTGCCCCCTAAACCTCAGCTAGAGGTGGGACCGTTCTCCTCCAGCCCATCCCCCTCACCTGCAGGTGCGGAGTCCTTCGGGCTCTTCTCCTGTGTCATCAACGGGGAGGAGCAGGAGCAGACACACCGGGCCATATTCAGGTAAGAGCAGCAGGGTCGGGCTGGCCAGGCGGCAGCGGGGACACCCCCTCCCTGCTCTGCCATCACTGTGTGGCCTAGACCCAGCCCCTGGAGCTGGCGTTCAGCCCTCCGCTCGGCCCCAGGGGGATGGCGTCCACCGTGTCGGAACTCCCGAGCAGGGTGATGGTGCGATGGGTTCGTACGGCATGGCCCTCCGCAGTGCTGCGCTGCCAGGCCCGGGGACGGAGCACCTAGTCTGGCTGGGGGGGGAGGCAGGAGCCCAGGAAGGTGCCCGGCAGAGACCGTGCCTGACCGTACACAGGGCGCACCCCCCAGCCTCCTCCACAGAGAAGTGCTCACTTCCTGTTCCCTCTGTTTTACCAATGGCTCTGGGCACTTCCTCCCTTAGCCCACAAGTTCCTCGATGGCAGGTGTGTGTCTGCATGACCTCGCTCTTCCGCAGGGACCAGCACCGTTAACAGGCGCTCAGGAGACTTTGCACGTTGTTTATTGAATTAATGCTGCTCTTGCGGCGCCTGACCCCAGAGCGGGGTGGGGAGTAGACTGTTGGCCCGGCTGGGGAGGCCCTGGTGGTGAATTCCTCACGTGCCCTTGCTGGGGATAGGTTTGTGCCTCGACATGAAGACGAACTTGAGCTGGAGGTGGATGACCCGTTGCTGGTGGAGCTGCAGGCCGAGGACTACTGGTATGAGGCCTACAATATGCGCACAGGCGCCCGGGGCGTCTTTCCCGCCTACTATGCCATCGAGGTCACCAAGGAGCCTGAACACATGGCAGGTAGCGTCCTTTCCCCTACTCGGTGCCACCAGGCCCCGCCTCCGCCCCGGCCTCATGTGACCCACCAGGGAGGGCCCTCGCGGAGGTGACATTAGGTCCCTTTCACAACGGGAGAAGAGGGAGGCCCAGCTGAGCTGGGACGTCCGCGGACTGTGGCACCCTCTGCTGGCTCTGCCACTCCTCACTTCCCGCTTGCTTTCCAGCCCTGACCAAAAACAGCGACTGGGTGGACCAGTTCCGGGTGAAGTTCCTGGGCTCGGTCCAGGTCCCCTATCACAAGGGCAACGACGTGCTCTGTGCTGCTATGCAAAAGGTGCCTGTTCCCCGCTCCCTTCGGATGGGCGCCCATCCCCAGCCCGGTCCCCATCCTCTCCTGGGGAGAGGGACATCCAGCGCCTGATTTTCATCCCTCGCCCACAGATCGCCACCACCCGCCGGCTCACCGTGCACTTTAACCCGCCATCCAGCTGCGTCCTGGAGATCAGCGTGCGGGGCGTGAAGATAGGCGTCAAGGCTGATGACTCCCAGGAGGCCAAGGTGACCTCCCCGGTCCCAGCCCCCAGGCCCCCCCACCAGATCTCTGTAGCCCCTGCATGCCACTGACCCCTGCTTCTCTTCTCCCTTCTGTAGGGGAATAAATGTAGCCACTTTTTCCAGTTAAAAAACATCTCTTTCTGTGGATACCATCCAAAGAACAACAAGTAAGTGGGAAGGGACAGAGATTGAAATGTCAAGGGGTGGCCTGGAGCTATCATGGTAGGACTTGGGCCTGCGAGTATGTGGGGGGAGGGGGGCTGAGCCCACGTCCTGTCCTCCCACAGGTACTTTGGGTTCATCACCAAGCACCCTGCTGACCACCGGTTTGCCTGCCACGTCTTTGTGTCCGAGGAGTCCACCAAAGCCCTGGCGGAATCCGTGGGGTACGTCCGCATGTATGGATCCTGCCAAGCACCCGGCCCCAGAGCGCACCCCTCATGCTTGGCCCACCCCAGTCCCCACTGCCCTGCACACCTCGTGGCCTGGAGTCAGGGCTGGGTGGTGTCGAGGAGTGGCTCCCACACTTCTTGGCGGTTGGACCCTTCCTTGAATTGAAGCGGCACCCGGGAAGCTCAGTGTGTAGACGACAGAGCAGAGCAGCTCTGCCGGGGGGAACTGGATCCCTACCCGGGGACCCCGAGGCTCCAGCCTGAAAACCTTGGGTGGAGATCCTGTTCGTCCCGTCACCTGTGTGTCTGTCTGCTTCCCAGGAGAGCGTTCCAGCAGTTCTACAAGCAGTTCGTGGAGTACACCTGCCCCACGGAAGACATCTACCTGGAGTAGCGGCGCTGCCCCGCCCTCTACATCCCCGGGCCCTCGGGCCAGCACCGGGCCAGCTGGCTGCTGACGGGGCTCCGCACTGCTCGAGGAGGGGGGCCCATCACCACCAGAGGGTGGGGAAGTGGGGGCCTTTGGCGGAGGGTGGGGGAGGGCGGGGTTTATGGGGAGAGACGAACGCAGTTTATTGTAATATATGGGACTAGATTCATCTATGGAGGACGGAGCAGGCTGCCCGGGGGTTGGGGAGGGGCGGGGCTGGAGGGGTGTCAGGCCTCTAGCCAAGAAGGATGCCCACGGTAGGAGCAGAGGGCTCTGTCCCGTCCTTGGCGTCACTTCCTTTGCCGGGGCCTCTGGCTCTCTGGCCTTGACTCCTGCCTCGACAAAGCCCACGTGCCACCTGCTGGTGCCCGCCCCGTCCCATCCCCAACTCCCAGCCCCAACCGAAGGCCCTGAGCTCAGGCTGACCCCAACCACCTCCCGAGGACTTCACAGTAA
This sequence comes from Neofelis nebulosa, assembly GCF_028018385.1. NCBI lineage: Eukaryota > Metazoa > Chordata > Mammalia > Carnivora > Felidae > Neofelis > Neofelis nebulosa. Next base: position 98,179,412 of record NC_080791.1, read on the forward strand.
GGAAACGGCAGCAGGTGGGGGTGCAGTCCCTGTTCCCAGCTCCGTCACTTGTGTGGCCTCTGGGTGGCTGTCATGCTGGCCCCTGGCACGTGTGGGACCTCACCAGGGAAGGAGAGAGCTGCAGCGGGGCCCCGTCCCAGCAGGAAGAGGAGGCTTCTGGACCGGCCCGGGCCAGCCAGGGCCTCTTGGCTGCCCCAGCTGTAGCCCCATCTTGGTCCTGTCACCCTGGCCACAACTATTAAAGTGCCATTTCCTGTCTGGACCGCAGTGGGTGTGTCTGCCTGGGCCCCCTCCCGCGCCCAGGTGGTGTCCATCCCAGGAAAGGCCGAGCCTTTGCTGCCCAGAATAGCTTTATAAGGGGCTCCCGTCACAGGTGTGCGTCGTAGTAATACTCTGCCATGTCTGGCCCGTCCCGCTTGCGCTGCTGGGCCTGGGAGAGCAGGGGTCGCGGCCCTCGTGGCCAGGGGTGCTTGGGTCGAATCCCATAGTCTGAGAAGAGAAGAGGGCGTGCGTGGTAGGAGGACTCCACTGAAGTCCCCCCAACCCCCCGCCCCGGAACAGAGCTGTTCCGGATGAGAGGACCTAGAGGAGGGACCCGGGTGCCCCTCTCCTAGGGCATGTGTCCCGCATGGGGGGGGGGGGGGGGGAGGGGCGGGTCAGGGCTGAAAGATACTACCATCCACCAGGCCGGAAAATGGCTGCGAGAGTTCTAGAGGGCCTGAAAGTTCTTCAGGAACAGATCGCTGAGGCCTGTGGGAGATGTTGGGGTGCTCAGCCCTGGCCCTAAAGGCCACTACCACCTCCCCTGTCAAGGCCCAGGGTAGGGGACAGGGTGAGCCTCGACACCCAGCATACTGGCACCAGCCTGTCCTCAGGGGAGGGGAGAGGGAGGCAGCATGGCAGAGCCACCCACCTTCCAGGCCCCCGGCCCTGTGGACCCCTGACCCTTTGACCCCGGTAGATACCTCGGTGGCTGGGGGCCGAGGAGTGCGGCTGCCAAGACGAGGTCCAGGAGGAAGAGGCTCAGCCCGGCCCTCGGGTAGAGAGCCCCCAGCATGGCGAGAACCATCTCCTCAGGTCCCTGACCCTGGCTTCTGCCTGCCCCTCCCCCAGCAGGACGGAACCACTGCTAACTCCCAGGGCCACCTCACAAAGGGGATTAGTTCCAGGGCTCGGTGTCACTGCCCAAGAGTTCAGGGCACAAACCTTTGGAGTCTGATCTTGGTTCAAACCCCAGCCTTGCCTCTTGCTAGGTGGACATGTCACAATTGCGGGCCTCAGTTTCCTCACCTGTGAGGTGAGGTACATACGTATGTGCCCAACGTGTGGCACACGGGGAGGTCACGCAGAGCCCCGGCCGTCCCCACCTGCTCTCCCTCAGCGATGCCAGGACTGTCCTGCCAGCCAGAGCGGGCCGCTCGACCTGCTCAGAGATGCCACTGGCAGTGAGCCTGCTCCGAGGGACCTCCCCACTGTTCCCCAAAGCTTCCAGCGCCGTGGCCCCAGGGCTCCACGGGTCCTGCCACCGCTCCCGAGGCCGGGCAGGGAGGGTCCAAGTTTGGTGGCAAAGCCTGCCACCTGCGCCCCGGAGCGGAAGCTTGCCAAGGGTAGGAACTGGTTTTGTTCACTGCAGGACCCCCAACCACCACTGGCAGACGTTCAATAAATATGTGTTGAATGAACCAATGCAGCGTGACAGCATGCAGACAGGCTCTTCTCGGGCTGAGAGCCCGCCGTGGGGCCCTTTCTTTGACTCCCGCTCAGCCCCGTTAGTGCCACGCAGACCCGGCTCACTTCGCAATCTCAGAGACTTTAAACACGAGACCCCCGGCCCCACTCCAGACCCGTGGAATCAGACCCCGAGGGCTGAGTGGGGCTCTGCACTTTGGAAACCCGGCCGCTTCTAAGACGGCGACCTACTGGGGGTCCAGCCCCACCCCGGTAACTGCCAAGGTGCCCAAGGCCCAGAGAGGGAACGCCTGGGCTCCTGGTCCTCAGTGCCCCGAGGCTGACAAGCCCTGGTGTCTCAGTCCAGACTGTCCTCGTGTGCTGAGCCCACACACTAAGCTCCCCATGGTCATCTCCCTTTCTGCATCTTGCACACAACTGTCCCTCACAAACCTGTGCCGGGACCCTCCGTCCTCACCACAGTTCGCCACTGCTGGGAACCACGGGTTCTGGACACTGCCCAACTCAGTCCCTCATCGCGCACACTCCTTGCCTCTGAGATGCCAGTCTTCCCCTCTATCCACAACAGGTCCCAAGGCATGCCTGGGTTCCACCTACACCCTGCCATCGCCCTGCCACGACCTTAGTCCGGCCCCATTCTGCCGCCAGGGTCACCGTGCTCCCCCTCCAGCATGGTCTGCCACCAGCACCCCTGCACCAGGCCACTGGGTCTGTTCGGGGTTTCTTTAATGTTTCTTTTTTGGGGCTCCTGGGTGGCTCAAGTCAGCGAAGCGTCCGACTTCAGCCCAGTTCACCATCTCACGGTTCGTGAGTTCGAGCCCCGTGTCGGTCTCTCTGCTGTCAGCGCGGGGCCTGCTTCAGACTCTGTACCCCTCTCTCTGCCCCTCCCCTACGGGTCCTCTCTCTCCAAATATGTAAACTTAAAAAAAAAAAAAAAAGTTTATTTTTGAGAGAGAGCGGGGTGGGGGGTGGCAACGGGGGATCAGAAGTGGGCCCACACTGACAGTAGTGAGCCTGACGCGGGGCTTGACTCCCAAACCGCAAGATGGTGACCAGAGCTGAAGTTGGTCGCTCAACTAGCTGAGCCACCCAGGTGCCCCCCGGGATGAGGTTCAGAGTGCCCCCCCTCCCCGCCCCCCCCCCCCCCCGCCTTCCGGAGGCAGGTCCGAGCTTCTCACCTGGCCTGCGATGGCTTGCTGGATTTGGCTCTGCCTTTCCCCTCCCGCCCTCCCATCCCTTCCACCCCAGCAGCGGCTCACACGGCTGTGACTGTTGTGACTGTGACATGTTACCGCTTTGAAAGCCTGCTTGAAGGGAGGCCTCCTCGACTGGTGCGCTCTCCGCAGGCGCCAGTCTAGGCAGCAAGCACCCCCCACTCGCCCACCTCCGACCTAGCTCTCATGACCTAGACTCGCACGTCCACACGCCCACCTATCCTGGCACGCCGCATGCACTTACACGTGTCTCTGCCGGTCCTTGAGAGCCGGCCGACAAGGAGACCTGTACTTACTCCCTGCGGAATGCACAGCACCAGGCCCAGGGCCGCTACAGGGCAAGTGCCCGGCCACAGTCATTCTACGCAACACGAGGTCGAGGGCCTCCAGCTGTGACTACCTGAAGACTGGTCCCTTCACTTTCCGGCCCAGGACCCGGGTGTGCCTTTCCCAGAAGGATCTGGGGGGGTGGGGGGGAGCAGAGGCAGGCTGGCCCCTCCTACAGTGGCTCCCCCCAGGGTGTCAGAGGAGGTGAGGCAGGACGGACACTGGTGCAGATGGAACCTTCAGAACTTAAAGGGCCGCTCATCTGGCTAGAAAGCGGCAGGAGGGTATGGTCCGTTCACAGGGCAAGGGGGACGGGAGCGGAAGCTGAGGCTGGGGACAGAACACGCACAAAGACCAGGCTTCAGTCGCTCAGTCTGGGTCCCTGCACCCTCTCCAGCAGCGAGTGTGGGCCTGGGAAACTCGGCCCGGAGGGAGCTGGCAGGGAGAGTGTGAGGAGACCCCAGCTCACACCCCCTGAACCCGAACCCGGCTTTCCCCCAGAGCCTCTCAGGCTCCCAGCATCAGCCCCAGTGCCGGCTGGCGGCTGACCTACTTGGCCTATGGGAGAAGCCCGCTGCCGCCAACCGGGGGTTCAGGGCTTGAGGTGCCCCTCTGCGGCAAGCCGGGCCCAACACTTGTCAGGCTCCAGCACAGAGGCTGACAGGCGGCCACCGCCAAGGGCAGCGGGAGCAACACGGCCCTGCAGGGAAGGGACACACAGAGGCTCTGGCCAGCAGACACGCGGGCCGATGTCATCCACCGCCCAGGTTCGGCCTTGTTTGTTGTCAACACGGACCGGTGACAGGGAAGCGGAGTTGACTTCTGCAGCTGCCAGCAAGCGGCTCCCTATACGCGATGGGGCTAAACCCCAGCTTTCTGTGGCCGGAGGAGAGCGGGGCCCAGTCCCAGCAGAGGCTTCTCGGCCCGGTGACGAGGTACGGGCTGCAGCGGCTCCATCACCGAAGAGGGAAGGGTTGAGAGGATGTTAGGGGGGTGCCCTGGTGGCCGGGCGGTGGGCCAGGCCTGGCCACATGGGAGTGCCAGGTGCCCTGGGCAATGGGCATGAAGAGGCCACATGCTCGGACACCGCCGGAGTCAGTTTTATTATAGCAGAGGGGGCCCGGGGGACTGAAGGGCCGAGGCACCCCCTGCCCCCAGCAGCAGGGCGCGCCACCCCGCCCCTCCCTGCACCCGCTCCCGGGGTGTGTCAGCCCCAACTGTAGAAATAAATTTTCTGCCAGGTGGGCAAGTAATCCATGAGCGGCCCTGCAATGAGAGAGAGTTCGGGGCTGAGAGCCAGACTCCAGCCTGACTCTGCTCTACCTGAGGCCTGTCTCGGCCACTGCTGCCCCAATACAGCTGCCCACAGCTGCCCAGCCAGGAGCCCAACTGACTCTCCCACCTGTCAGCCCATAGGGAGGCAGCATCGCGGTGATCCCCGTCCCCCTTAACAAAGATTCTCAGGCTCAGAGAAGCCATATGGCTTGTCCAGCTATGGATGGCGACAGCCCATCTGCTGAGGTACGAGCTCCAGTCTAGTGGGCTTCAGCCTGGCCATAGAATCCCCACTCAGAGAAGCCAGTGTCACATCGCTCCAGGATGCTGAGGCAGGACTAAGGCTGACAGCCCAATGTGGCCTGACGCTCCTCCCATGACAGGACGCCCTCTTCCAGCCACCCCTGAGGCTCTACAGGCCAGCCTGGCTCACGCCCAGGAGCTGTCACCCACCCAATCCGACCTCTGGGCTCTCTCTCCTGTCAAGAATCAGATTGCAAGGAGATAAAGAGAAAACAGTCAGGGATGCGGGGCCACTCACAAGATCTGTGATACCCAGTCATCACCATCCCACCATCCCACACTTACTCGCGACCAGGCCAACGCCCGGGACATGGTCTGTCAGTAGCTGGAGAAGGAAGTGGATCCTTGCCCTGCAAAGAGAAGATAAACAAGGCGCAGGCTGAGGAGGGGATCTGGGTGCCTGCAGACCCCGATACAAAAGGATGAGAGCTCTGGGCCACAGGCCTGGGCCGCCCACAGCTCAGCCGCGGACGGGTGGCATATTCCCAGCACCCCACAGACACCGCCTCCCACCCCTCTCTCTCCCTCGTCTTGCCCTTCCTTCTCCTGAGCCCACAAACACTCATGGAGCCCCAAGCAGGGACAGAGATGGCCCAGAGGGAAGGACAGTCCCACCCTGCCTTCGAGAAGCCCCCAGTAAGCCAGAAGAGCTGAGCCACACTGAAACCTCACAGGCCCACGCTGAGAGTGACCAGGCCCCAACGGGGCAGGCAGTCTGAGGGGGGCACACTCAGAGGAAGGGACAAGGGCCGAAGCCCTATTTTTTAAGAGACAGGGCTTCCCCACAGGAGAACCTGGGGTGAGGCGATGGTGTTGGGGATGATAATAAGAAATGATAAGGGGCGCCTGGGTGGCTCAGTCGGTTAAACGTCCGACTTCGGCTCAGGTCATGATCTCGCGGTTTGTGAGTTCGAGCCCCGCATCGGGCTCTGTGCTGACAGCTCGAACCCTGGAGCCTGCTTTGGATTCTGTGTCTCCTTCTCTCTCTGCCGCACCCCCCCCCCCCGCCCCCGCTTGCATTCTGCCTCTCTCTCCTTCAAGAATAAATAAACACTTAAAAAAAAAAAAAAAAAAAAAAAAGAAAAGAAAAAGAAGTGATAAGATTCCCGGCACTCACTAAGTGCTTACTATATACCGGGCATAAGTTTCTAGACCTTTCTCAGTCTGGGCCACTGCTGTGAGGGTGCGAGGCTGGTCTGGTCTCTGCAGGAATGCACGCCACGCTAGAGGCACGCAGCCTGGGGAGCCCCCTCTGCCGTCACTGTTGCCCCAAAATGCCTCGGTTCCTGGGGGGCTATGCTTTCTCTGCAAAGTGCAGACCATCTGGGAGCGGGGGAGGGGGAGGGGGGAGGTCACACGGTCCACGTAAGTCTCTGGAATATTTCTCTAGAGCAAGGAATACGACTTGGCTTTAGAACCTTGTGAGCTTCCAAACTTATCTGAAAACAGCAACTGCCAGGCCAAGCTATTTTCGCCAAGGTGGTATTAAGTTTGGCCCAAACCTGCTTCCTGTTGCCTCAAAAACACACCAAGCCAAACCAGAGCCGGAGGTTGTGGGGCCATAATGTTAAATGTAATTCTAGTTACTATTTCAGTCTTCCTTGTTAAGATGTAGACAGAGGGGGTCTGGGGAGCCTCCGGTCCGTCTCATGGCCCCAGTCGTTGTACAGGGGCCTCGGATCTCAGTGTGACCTGGGGCAGTCGCCTGGCAGGCCCTGGGGAGCGTGGCCCCAAGCCACCCCCTACTTGCTGCCAGGGAGCCCTGTGTCCAGCTGAGGACGCTCACAGGTGACGGCACAGAGGCTGGGCGAGGTAGGGGCAGGCTAAGAGACAGCATGGAGGTGGCACCCGGATCTGCCACTGGCCAGCTGGGCGGCTCTGTTTAAGGTGCCCGGCTTCTTTGAATCTCAAAGGCTTCTTCTGACAAGTGGGGATCCAAACTACTCAACCATCGCGCCCACACCCGCCACCATCCCAGTGGCCCTGCCCTTGGCGTGCTAACAGCCCTTAACTCCTGCAGGCAGGGCTGGGCGGGCCAGCATCTGATGAGGAAGTGGCCGCACCCAGGACGGCACACAGCGGGTGCTCGCTCTGGATGGAGGACGGAGGGAGGAGGGGAGAAGACGTGCTCGGGGGTTGGGACACCAGTGCCCTGCTGCCCTCCCCTCCACGCGGCCGAGGGTGGGCCTTGCCACTTGCGGTGGCCGGTCCTCACTCGGAGAAGCGGTCATAGAACGGGGAGCGCAGCAGGTAGTAGAGCAGCAAGATGGTCCGGCGCCGCAGCTCCAGCCGCTCCCTCCGGGTCAGGCCCTTCCTGTCACTCAGGAGGCTCAGGCTGGGGGCAGGAGGGGACACGGTCAGGGGCAGCAAGAGAAGCAGACGGCTCGGGTGAGGACAGGCCTGCAGCCCAGAGCCCGGCAGAGGGAGCGGAGCCCCCAGGAGGGCCCAGGCTCACCTGGTCACATCCACGACACCAGACAGGAGCCAGGGCGTCCACGACCGCTGACCCCACAGGCCCAGGCTGAGCACTGACGGCCAAGGTGTCAAGGACGTCTCCAGCGCGTGGCCCGCCCGCCCACTCCCCATCCAGCCCACCCCGCAGCGCCGGCCAGCCCCGTGCTAAGGATACGGTGCAGCAGGGGCCGGGCGATATACAAGGACTCTGCGATGGTCTCTTGCAGCCCCAGCGGGGTGGGGGGGACACTCAGCTCCTCGTGCTGCCGCTGCTGTCGTCCCTCCCGCTGCTGGGGGGCTCCCCAGTGCCTCGAGTGCAGGGACGGAGCTAGAACACAGGGGGGGGCAGATGAGCAGTCAGGCCCAGGCTGACCTGAGCACTGAGGTTCCCAGTCCAGCTACATCCTACACTTACTGTTCTGGAGGGTTCGTACCACTCGGTTTGACCGCTTCCCAACGTATGACTGCTCCTGGCTGCCGGGGCTCGGGTCACAATCTAGCACGGACAGACAGAAGGCCGTACTGTCAGAGGGACGTGTTTCCAGGAGGGCATGCAAAGAACAGGTGCACAGTGAAGGCTCGCGGGCTAAGGGGAGAACGGATGAGCGCGGATAAGCACGTACTAAGGCCGTGGCTGAGGCAAGGACACCGTAGCCAGGCACTGCGGCTCAACCTTCTCCCTGGCCTGGGGGAAAGGTCAGCATCACCCGTGGCAGGCGAGCCAGCCAAGAACCCAGGCTTCCCAGGGACTAAAGCGGCCCAACCACAATTGTGGGGACCGCAGCACCAGAACGACCATGTCTTCTCAGTCCGTGGCTTTCAGTAGGACCACAAGGAGAAGCAAAGAGCTGTCCCCACTCAAGGCCAGGAGAGTCAGGCCTGGAGGCCAACCGGTGAGGAGTCCAAAGCCCTGAAGGGACAGATCTGCCAGGTACCCTGCCTCATGAAGCTGTGCCTCTTGATAGATAGAACGAGGCCCAAAGACATGGTTGGCAGGACCTCTGTCTCCTACTCAAGCCGTCCCCTGTTCCTGCTGCCCACCAAAAAGAAGGAGGACTCTGGCGCCAGAAGCCCTGAGTTCAAGTTCTGACTCTGCCCCTGGCCTAACCTTTCTTCTTTTCCTCTGTACAATACAGGGTGACGAGAGCAAACTGAGCTGATAGGGACAGATGTGCTCCATAAACAGACAACACTCGGGGTGCCTGGGTGGCTCAGTTCGTTGGGCGACTGACTTCGGCTCAGGTCACGATCTCGCGGTTTGTGAGTTCGAGCCCCGCGTCGGGCTCTGTGCTAACAGCTCAGAGCCTGGAGCCTACTTGGGATTCTGTGTCTCCCCCTCTCTCTACCCCTCCCCTGCTCATGCTCTGATGCTCTGTGTCTGTCTCTCAATAATAAACAAACGTTAAAAAAAATTTCGTTTTAAACAGACAACACTCCACTCACGCTGGCCGGTTCTAAACCCACAAATTAATCCCGTGTCCCAGGCCACTCCAGAGCATGGAAGCACCTTACCCGGGGAATGTGCCTGGGTCTCCCTGTCCAGCGGAATGATGGGGGGTGAGGTCTGGAGGCCAGCCTTGAACCAGATCAGCAGGAACATCCGTAGGACAGCCCTAGGTTGGGAGTATGGCAGGGCTGCGGGGGAGGTGGCTAGCCGGCAGGGGGTCAGGGGTGCTCTGCTGAACCCCATACGAACCGCTGGCCTGAGATGCCCCCACCCAGGCCCTGCCCTCCTCAGTCCCGACATACTTGGCCAGCTGGATGAGGGCAATGACGAGCCAACGGCCCACTTCACCCCACACCTTGGCGGCCCCCATCTCCATGAACACCTCCACGCACTCGAGCACACTCAGCCACGTCAGCAGCTTCTGCTGGGTCAGCGACTGCAGGAACCCCAGGCCAAGAGGTCAGGGAGGGGCCCCAATCCCAGGCCCTCCCCCTAGAGGATTCCTCTGACAGGAGATACGGATTTTCCCCTAAGGCTGCACACGTAGGCCTGCGCTCTCCACGGGAGACAGGCCACCCTATGTCTCTGGAACTCAGAGAGGGGGACGCTAACAGCTCGACCCTGCGCCTTACGAGACGGCTTAAAGCTCATACTCTGAGACCAAAACACCTGCCACCCACGCGGGCTGGTTGTTACCACTTTACTCCCAAATCCCGACGCTTCCCGCCCTCGGCTCCTGACAGAATCCTCACCACAGGCAACTTTTTCCGCAGCTCCTTCCGCAGGATCCCGTCATTGAGCAGCACAAGCAGGTTAGAGGCGGAATACACTGAGGGGTAGAGCGCAGCCTTGAGGGGCTGGTGTGGCAGCCTCCAGGCCCTCCCCTTCTCTCCAGAGCCGCAGGGCTCACCTGTCACCTGCTGGGCTCCACCAACCACACACTCTGTGGAAACCAACCTGCCTCCCCACCCGCCTCCTCAGAGCTCCACACTCCCCAGTGTGACCTCGTGGGGGCGGTTGGCACAAGAAAGGATAGTTTGATCTCGTGACAAACCCTGCTGGACAGCACTGGTCATCCAGCCGCCCAGAACTGCCCATCGCTCTCAGCAGCCACGGATGTGTGGTCTCACCTCCTGGCCTTAGTTCTCTGCAGCCCGTCCCTGAAAGTCTGCTCCACCTCCCCTGGGCAAACACTACTGAGGCAGTTACAGCCTGGGGATCCTAGAATGTGGGAAATCCAGGTTTGAATCCTGGTTCTGGGATCATCAGTAGCCGTCCCCTAACCTCACTGCCTTTCCGTTCCCTTAACTGGACACTGAGAGCGGTAGCGGTACCCACCTCATAAGACTATAGGGGAGGGATTAACTGGGCAAAGGCAGGAAAAGTGCTTGGGCCAGCCGCCTGACCAGTCAAGGTCCCCAGACAGATTTGTCTCTCGACTATGGGGACATGGAGGGCCCAAGACGGTGAACGCTGGACCTCCGTCCGATTCAGTCACAGCACAGGACGAGGTAATGGAAAACCTAGGGGTGGTCACCTCTCTCGGAGGCCCCGCCGCCCCCCACCCTCCCCAGAGCCCCGCTCACCCAGCTCTGACAGCTCATGCGAATCCGCGAAGCGACCTGGGGAGAGGGCACAGGAGGCGACGGTAAGGGTTTGACTCAGCCTGCGGCTTCGGGCCCTGGACGTCCCCTCCCTATGCCCTATGGGAACCTGAAAGGAACTTCTCGAGCACAGCGACCACCACCCTGACTCCGAAGGGACGGGGCTAGTGGGGTCAGAGGTCAGAGCCTCGAAGGGATCGGGCATAGATAGGTCAGGGTGGCACCTGCCAGCAGGTAACTGAGGCCCCGCACTGCCGTCTCCAGCTGGGCCGTGGCGGCCGGGTGGCGAGTCACGTACTCCTGGTAGCGGAGGCTCAGAAGCCGCAGTTTCTCCATCCTGCCCTCGGAACCGACAGACTCACGCACCGACAGTACGACAGGCTGCAGCGCCCTGCTTCCTGCGCCCTCCTTCCTGCTTCCGGTCCTAGGCCCGCCTCTTGGTTGCTTAACTTCCGCGGGCCCGAAGGATGTTGACGTGAAGGGCCATTGGGACTACCCTTCACCCCATTTCTTAAATCACCTCCCACTAGAATAGCGCTTAGCAACGGAGGGCCTAAACCTGCCCTCCCTGATCCTTCAGGTCATTGGTTAACACACTCTCCGCCCCCGACCCACCCAACAAGTTGGGGCCCGGTTCTTCCGCCTTCCGGGTGGGCTGCCCTTGCGCCTGCGCAGTTAGCAGTTCCAGGAAGGCTCCCGCGGTAGCCTTAGCAGTTCATTCTAGAGAATGGACCAGGACCCTGGAGTCTTTCCAATAGAACGCCGAGAGGCTCGAGCTGGAGGACCGGATTTTAAAGGGCTGGGAGGTAGCTCGCTAAAGGAACTTCCATCAGACTTGGGAGGCGCGGGGAGAGTCTTGGCAGGTGCGCGTTTGACCAGTTGCCTCGTCTGCCGTCCTCCCCGAGGTAGTGCGGGGGAAACCGAGGCAAGGAAGAGTACAGCCTTCCACGCAGTCTGGATTCCCTGGTCAGCACTGTTAGTGCTGGGCTTCGGCCACGGCTCCCGCATCGACTGTGCGGACCTTCACTCCCATCTTCGCAGAGAAAACTGTTTCGGACTTCTGCTATTGGCTCGGGGTGACCTGATCGAGTTTCCCTTTTCTGGATCTCGAGTTTCCCCATCTGTAAAATGGTTTAAGGAAAGACTTGGTCCTTGAACTCGGGCGCAATCTCAGAGCTCTCTTCGGCCCTCGGATGCACCTCCCGGTCCTCAGCTGCTCCCCAAGGGATGGGGGAGACTCCTGGGAATCTCCTCCCAAATGGGGCAGCCTCCCAGAAAGGGGCTGTGATGGGAGAGGAGCGGCCAGAGGTTGATGCTCTGGGGAGGCCGCCACTAATTGGCTGTGGGGAAGGGGGCGGGGCATGGGTGGGGTCGCGCTGCTGAACCCTTGGGGACCTGGCCAGTCCTTTTACCCTGAGAGTAGTAATACAGTGTTTTACCCATTTCCCTCTGCCGGTTATTATCTGCAGGCGAGGAAAGGATCTTCTTAAGAATGCCGAGTCACATTTGAATCTTGGTCTAGTCTGACCACAGAATCTAGGCGGTTTAAGCAACACACCTCACTTGCCCTCCTTTCGCTACCCCCTCCCTCCCCCTCCTCTCCAGCTTAGTTTTTTTCTATATCAAGTGGGGAATCATAGCTGCCCTCCCGACTCATGCCAAGCAACGATGACTCGGGGAGATGTGTCCAGGGGCCTCAGGAGAGGCTAAAGGTCTTGGAGAACGGAGGGGGTCGTGGGCATTCTCAACATTTCTCACCACCTCCTGGGAGCCAGGCTCACTCATACACCACTTCTCCTGGCAACCTGGCCAGCTCGGTATGAGCTCTTTTTCACAGATGGGGAATTAGAGACCCAAGTAGGGAAAAGGACTTTGTCCCAGGTCACGTGGCATGGCATTGGCCAAGTGGACCGCCATGTGTGCCTCCCACTGCACTGTCCTCTCCCCTGCTGCCCATAGCCCAGGAAGGGTGGTGCATCGAGACCACTTGGTCTTGACTCAAATTGGCAGCTGGGTTTAAAACTAGGACTCAGGCTACTCAGTATGGGGCTCTTTCTCCCTGCACCCCACCATCTTAATGAACTTGTTCCCCCAACCTCACCAGTGGGCACTCCTCCAGTCTCTCCCTCTGCAGCTGTGGAGAGAGTGAGTGTGGAGTGTGTGAGGTTCCTTTGATACTTCCAGGGCTGATGGTCCTGTGGTTCTGGGGAGGAACAAAGTGTGGAGAACAGAGCCACTGCCTCCCCCGGACAGAATGAAGGGCACTGGGGCTGGCGCCTGTTTCTCTTCCTTCCCTTCAGGACTGGGAGGGGCGCATGGGCTCAGCCAGTTGCTGCCTGAATTTCCTCTCCAGATCGATCGCTGCCCGATTAGATCCCAGAAACAAAGAGTGGCCGTGAGTGCAGGAGCCACCCAGGACAGCCCCTCCCTGCTGGGTCCCTGCCTGGAATTGGTCACCTGGTTGGGCTGGAAGGGCCTCTGGGCAAGTTGGGCCAGAACCTCCCTCCCTCTAGTCTGCCCTGAGCCACAGGAGAAGAGAGCTAGACTAGCCTAACAAGTACAGAGGAAGACACTGAGGCCCAGAGAGGGGGCCTGACTAGGCTAAGGTCACACAGCAAAGTCTTGGGCAGAGATGGGCCAAATTAGGTCTCAGGCCTAGAAGACCAGTAACCTTTCATATGCCCATACCTGTCTCCCATGCCCCCTGGATGTCCCAGAACAACCTCTTGGAGGCCTGGCAAGCATCTCATCAGACAGGTTTCTCTGAACGGTAAGGTTAAGAGAGGGGTGCGGCCAGCACTGTGAATGGCCACAGTAAGTTCTACAGCCCCAGGTCCCCCACAAGCTCCCTGGACAGGCCCTGACTGTGTGCTCTACCCTCTCCCTCACATTTATACCGTCCCCCCACCTCCTGCCGCCTGCCCTGTGGCTACTGAGGGTGTTGGGGAGGGATTTGCCCAACCCCACTCCTGCTCGTGTGGAGGCTCAAAGCTTCAGACGCCAGAATGGCCCCTGCGTCCCTGCATCTCCTCTTAATTGCCAGATGTGCAGGGAGCCACCATAAGTCTCCATGGCAACCACCACCCCTGGCCTCCAAAACTGGACCTTCCTGGAAGACCTTCATCTCTCAGAGAAAGGCCTCTTGGAGGAGGAGACTTTTGAGGGGTCTCAGCCTGGGCTGCTTTCCACAGCTTCTTTGGGGGTTAGGGTCTCTCAGGCCCTCACTTTTTATAGGTGAAGTTGGGCTAAAGGACCCGTGTCACGGAGAGGCCTGGTGCACCCCATCCACTATCCCCATGAGCAGCCTTCTTCCAGGGGGGCGGCCGGCTATACACAAGTCAGCAAGGTCAGTTTTATAGGAATAAAATAAACCAAGGGATGTAGAGGAGGAGCCGGCCTTGTGTGAATCTGGCAGAATGCAGGCAGAAGGAATCAAGGGCAAGACCTCAGGCAGGAAACCCTTAGAGAAGAGTAGCAGGAAACTTTGCCTTCGGGGAAGAGCCTGGAAGGGACCTGGGAAAGGGGTGGGAGAGTGTTCCAACAGGTCACTTCAATTCTCAGACGAGAGGAATGCGTGTGTGTCACAGGCTGGGGTAGGGGTGACTGAGAAGAGGCTTGTCAAACCTCAGCACGGGGCCTGGCGCGCAGAATAAGCGCTCAGTCCACCGTGGTGGTTCAGGGGGCCAGACTGCGGCCTGCTGTGGGGTGCAAGGGCGGGGCATAATTAGAAATCCAGCCCCAGTCCCGGTTCACAATGCGCGGGTCTAGGCAATGGTGGGGGTTCCTGGCATCGGTGAGGCCCCTTGCCAGCTCCTGGGCAGGAGTAGACCTGGAGGTGGCTTTGTCTGGGCCGCGCCGCCAGAACTGCGGGGGGGGGGGGGGGGGGGGGGGGGGGGGGGGGGGGGGGGGAGGGGGGGTGGGGGAGGGGAGGAGGGGGGGGGAGGAGGAGAGGGAGGGTGGAAAGCCCGGGAGCAGGAAGAAAAGCTGGAGCTCCAGGTGCTCCGCGGCTCCCGGGCAGGTCTCCGCCAGCCCGGCCTCTAGTCCCCAGAGCAGGTGTCCCCCTGACCCTCGAGGCCCCGCATTCCACTTCTTCCTCCTCACCCCCGCCGTCCCTTTGATCCGGGGCCGGGGGTCACGGGCCCCTCCCAACGGTGGGAGGTTAAGGGGAAGAGATGGGGCCCCAGAGCTGGGAAGAGGGGGATGGGCTCAGGGCAGGTAGCGGGGACTAGGCCTTCCTGGGTGGCTGCCCCGGCTCCCTCCAGCCATCCGGCTCGTTCCCAGGGCTGGGGGAGCCGTTGGATGCCGAGGCAGGGGCGGGGCCAGGTCCCCAGGGGTCTCCCCACCCCTACGGGCTCCGCGGAGCAGAGGTGAAACCTGAACCTAGGTTGGGGGCGGGGCTGGCTCCTGCTCCTCACGGGGCTGGCCTGCGCCTCCACCCCCTTTTCCTCCATCCGGCTTCTGGAAGGGGAAAGTCTGGGTCCCTGAGCGCCTGGAGCAGGTGAGGTGGCGACTCAGTGCGGGAGGGAGGATCGGGCAGCCGTCGGGCCCCGCCGCCCGAGGCTGATCCTCCTGCCTCCCTCCCGGGTCCGCAGGGACCGCGATGGAGCCCGCAGCCCGGGGTCGCTCCCCGCCCTGAGCGCCCCCGCAGGCGGCCATGCTGCCCCGAGGGCGCCCCCGGGCGCTGGGGGCCGCGGCGCTGCTGCTCCTGCTGCTTCTGATCGGATTTTTCCTGTTCGGCGGGGACCTGGAGTGTAAGCGCGGCGAGCAAGGAGGCGAGCGGGGGGGGGGGGGGGGGCGGGGGGGGGCCCGGGATCCTTCCTCTGTCCGCTGACGCCACGTGTCCCTCCAGACGAGAGACCGCGGGGAGCTGCTGCCCTCGACGGAGACCCGCCAGCGGGCCGCGGGGGCCACAACCTCTCGGACTGCGTCCCGCCGCGGCCGCTGCCGCCCAAGTGCGAGGTAGGCGCGCGCGGCCCCTGGCGGCGGGAATCTCCGGGGCTCCGCGCCCCAGCCGGGCCACCCGGGCACCTGTGGGAATCACGACACCTGGCGTGGGCCCAGACACTGACCACCCAGCCGGGGACGACGCGTCCCCGGGCTCCCGCCTCGGTTTCTCCATTTGTGAAATAGAGGTGAACTCCTACTCCACATCCCCCCACCCCATTCTTCCTTAGCTCTTGTTGCCGGGTGGGGCTACACTACCCTAGGCCAGGCCAGGCCAGGCCAGTCGTGGGCTCTCACCTTCGAGTGGGGGAGGGGCTGCTGCCCACCTCTGCGCCTCCTCCCCAGCTCTTGCACGTGGCCATCGTGTGCGCGGGACATAACTCCAGCCGAGACCTCAACACCCTGGTGAAATCTGTGCTCTTCTACAGGTATAACCAGCTGTCGGGGTGGGGGTGGGGAGGCAGGAGTGGGGGGAACAAAGTCTTGGGCAGGATCTCAGAGCTCCAGTTCCCCCATCTGCGCCACAGGGACAGTGTCCCTTCCTCCCTTGAAGGTGGTTCTAAGAATATCCTAAGCCGGGTATGGACCGGCTCTTTGCAGAAGTTAGTGCTGCCACTTCTGAGCCCCTCCAGTGGGTCTTGTCCCATGTTCTCCCTTCTCGGGCCTATCAGCTTTCCTCACTTGTCCTTCCCCAAGGAAAAATCCACTGCATTTCCATTTGGTGACTGATGCTGTGGCCAGGAACATTCTGGAGATGCTCTTCCACACGTGGATGGTGCCTGCTGTCTGGGTCAGCTTCTATGACTTGGAAGAGCTCAAGGCAGGAGCCCTGGCCCTTCTGCACTCCTTTCTGGCTGCGCGCAGCCCTTTCCTCCCTCCCAGGGCATCGGGGTGAGGGTGTGGGGGAAAGGTTAGAGCTGCCTGGGACCCCCCCCCCCCCGCCCCCCGTCCCATCACACCTACAGAAGCTCAAATCCCTCACCCCTCCTGGGTGCGTTCTGACACTCACAGGCCCTTCTCTGCCAGGTTCATGCCCTGTCCTTCCCCCCCCTCCACAGCCCCAGGTCTCCTGGATCCCCAACAAGCACTACTCTGGCCTGTATGGCCTAATGAAGCTAGTGCTGCCCGGTGCCCTGCCCCCTGACCTGGCCCGTGTCATTGTGCTGGACACAGATGTCACCTTCGCCTCTGATATCGCAGAGCTCTGGGCGCTCTTTGCTCACTTTTCTGGTGAGAGGTCTGGGACCCAGCCCCAGCCAGCCCCCCTCCCTGGCCTGTCCAGGCCCCGCTGTGGCCTAGCCCTGAGCCGAGGTCCTGTGGCAGCCTCAGGCAGCTGCCTCGTGCCCTCCCCTCCCAGACAAGCAAGTGATCGGTCTTGTGGAGAACCAGAGCGACTGGTACCTGGGCAACCTCTGGAGGAATCACAGGCCCTGGCCTGCCTTGGGCCGGGGATTTAACACAGGTGGGACAGTGGTGGGGGGAGGCAGGAGGGGTGGCCACTTGTCCTCAGGCCCCAGGGACTGGGCAGGACACAGCATGCTAGAAACCCCCCCCCCCCCCCCAGGGAGAATAGTGCTGTGGAAAGAACATTGGGAGAAGAGCCAGAAAACAGTTCCGACCATGGCTGTTTGTGTTGGATGACTTTGGCCAAGCCACTTGGTCCCTCTGGGCCTCAGTTTTCTCATCCATTAAATGGGGATGATTTTATCAGCCCTGGGATCACTGAGCGTGAGAAGATGGCTGTGGAGGTGCTCCGTAAGCTGTGCAGCGCGTCCCCTTTACCCCCAAGAGGAATGATTATTGACCGAGGTGGTCCACGCTATGTCTAAACAGACAGAAAAAACCAATGGGTCAAAAAATAAACATTCAAAAGACGCCTTCATGACCCCTGGAGCCAGGAGCTGGATTAGCCCAGGTGGGCATGACAGCCTTTCCCCTGGGCAGGTGTGATCCTCCTGCGGCTGGACAGGCTCCGGCAGGCCGGCTGGGGGCAGATGTGGAAGCTGACCGCCACTCGTGAGCTCCTCACCCTACCCGCCACCTCACTGGCAGACCAGGTCTGTGGGAGCTTTTGAAAGGGGGGTGGGTGGGGCAGGCTCTGGGCGGGGACGTGATGGCTGTCTCCGCCCAGGACATCTTCAATGCCGTAATCAAGGAGCACCCGGGCTTGGTGCAGCCCCTGCCCTGCGTCTGGAACGTTCAGCTGTCAGACCACACGCTGGCTGAGCGCTGCTACTCGGAGGCATCTGATCTCAAGGTGAATGGGGTGGGGGCTGAGCGGTGGGCTCCTGTTCCCTGCTCCTAGCCCCGCAACAAAACCCTCTTGGGTTCCAGGCGATCCACTGGAACTCACCAAAGAAGCTGCGTGTGAAGAACAAGCACGTGGAATACTTCCGAAACCTCTACCTGACCTTCCTGGAGTATGACGGGAACCTGCTGCGGAGAGAGCTCTTCGGGTGCCCCAGCCCGCCCCCTCCGGGGACCGAGGTGAGAGGGAGCCGCCTTCCCTTGCCTCGGGGAGGCTCTGCCCCTCTCTGCTCTGGGGGGACCTGGCCTTGCCTGGGGACCTATCCTCCTGCCCCAGCCCCGGTCCTTCTCTCCCCTCAATGTCCCCAGTTGCAGCGGGCCCTGGCACAATTGGACGAGGAAGATGCCTGCTTTGAGTTCCGGCAGCAACAGCTCACCGTGCACCGGGTGCACATCTCCTTCCTGCCCCATGAGCCGCTGCCTCCCCGGCCCCACGACGTCACCCTGGTGGCCCAGCTCTCCATGGACCGGTGAGAGTGCCAAGGACCGCACCAGGGAGCAAGGCCTGGGAATTTCCAGAAACCTCCTCCAGAGAGGACGGTTTCAATGGGTGGAGGGGAGAGCTCTCGTTGCCTGGTGCTTGAGGAGTTCCCGGATTTGGAGACACTGGCTGTGGTTAAGAGCTTGGGTTTTGGGGATCGTGTAGGTGCCTGGAAATGCCTGGAAATGCCCTCTGTAGCTGTGGGACCACGGGCGAGTCTTAGTATCTCTGGCCTTTGGTGTTCTTGTTCTGTGAGAAAGGACCCACCTTGTGGGGTAGTTGTGAAGATTAAGACCAGCTTAAAGAGCACTGGGAAGGTGCTTAATAAGTCACTTGAAGGGGGTGTTTGCAGCGGCTGACCTGGGGGGGGGCGGTGGTTCCAGCCGTCCTTGGGCTGACCACCCCCCTTGTCCCAGGCTGCAGATGCTGGAAGCCCTGTGCAGACACTGGCCAGGCCCCATGAGCCTGGCCTTGTACCTCACAGATGCAGAGGCCCAGCAGTTCCTGCGTTTCGTCGAGGCCTCGGCAGTGCTTTCCGCCCGGCAGGACGTGGCCTACCACGTGGTGTATCGTGAGGGTCCCCCTCTACCCTGTCAACCAGCTTCGTAACGTGGCCTTGGCCCAAGCCCTCACGCCTTACGTCTTCCTCAGCGACATTGACTTTCTGCCTGCTTATTCCCTCTACGACTACCTCAGGTGGGCCTGAGGAGGGAGGGAGAGGGACGGTGTATGGGTGGGTGTGGATGGCGGGGGGGGGGGGGGGGTGGGGAGGTACCCGCAGGACCCTGGGCAAGTATGTCGTCGCCCGGGAGACGTCTGGGCCTCAGTTTCCTCCTAAGATGGGGTTTGTATTGGGGCAGGGGGGCCACCTCGTTTCTCTGGGCTGCCGTAGGAGAGCGCGGGAGGCTGGGGCCCGCTTCCCATGGCAGCTCCATTTCCGTCTGTCTCCTGCGGGGCGTCTGGGCGAGCCAGCTTTGGGGCCTGCGGCTAAGAAAAGGAAGGGAATCGCTGGGCCCAGAGGCTTCCCTCTTCTCTGTTCATGGGTGCTCCCCCGACAGGGCCTCCATCGAGCAGCTGAAGCTGGACAGTGAGCGCAAAGTGGCCCTGGTGGTGCCGGCATTCGAGACCCTGCACTACCGCTTCAGCTTCCCCAGTTCCAAGGCCGAACTGCTGGCCTTGCTGGACTCGGGCTCTCTCTACACCTTCAGGTGGGAGAGGCCACTGCTCTGCTCGGCTCCGTTCTCTGCCCCCCCCCCCCCCCCCCACCGCTCCCCCTACCCCCTCACTGATCTCCTGGTTTCAGCTTGGTTCTCTGCCCTCTCCTGCTCCGCAGGTACCACGAGTGGCCCCGGGGCCACGCGCCCACAGACTATGCCCGCTGGCGAGAGGCTCAGACCCCGTACCGTGTGCAGTGGGCAGCTGACTATGAGCCCTACGTGGTGGTGCCTCGTGACTGTCCCCGCTACGACCCCCGATTTGTGGGGTTCGGCTGGAACAAGGTGGCCCACATCGTGGAGCTGGATGCACAGGTGAGGGCGTGCCTTGCTGCCTCTGGTTTCAATTTGAATGCCTCCAGGCCCAGGGAGCTCACTACGCCTCAGCGCCTCAGCGCGGCAAGCGCGCCAGTAGGCAGTACTGTTAGAAATTCCACCTTTGGGTAGAACTCAAATCGTCTGCCCTTCGACCCTTCCTTTGGCTGTAAGGGGCTATTGAATAAGCCTGCCCCTCCCCCCCCCCGCCCCCCCCCCCCCCCCGTCCCCCCAGAGCTGTAATCTTCCCCTCAGCCCTGAATGTCCATCTGCCTCCCACCCCTGCAGGAATATGAACTCCTGGTGCTGCCCGAGGCCTTCACCATCCACCTGCCACATGCCCCGAGCCTCGACATCTCTCGCTTCCGCTCCAGCCCCGGCTATCGCGACTGCCTCCAGGCCCTGAAGGACGAGTTCCACCAGGACTTGTCCCGTCACTACGGGGCTGCTGCCCTCAAATACCTCACTGCCCTGCAGCAACCCCCAGGCCCCGCCTGACCCCCCCAGGCTGGGCCTGCAGCGGCTCACCCCTGCCCCTCCCCCCCCTCCCCCCCCCCCCCCCCTCCCGCCCGCGACCTTGGCTTTCACATGCTCCCTGCAGACACCGGAGCAGCCTTGCCACCCATCCCACCCTCCCTGCTATTTAAATTATTGAAGGTCTCAGTGGAAAGGGCTTCAGTTGGAGCACCTGTGGGGTGGGTCCTGGGGGCCTCCCCGTGCTGCTATGGCTGGGGTCTAGTCTCACTCTGCCCCAGTGGTTTGGGGGCTGGTTCCCCTAGCTTCATTTCATCTGTACATCTCTTTTTCGTAATTAAAAGTTTTTAAAGCCCTTTTGCATGTTCCTTCTGGTTTGGGGGCATGAGGGTGTGGGTCAGCCGGGAAGGTGCGGAGTCTCCCTGGAGTCGCAGTGGGGCCCGGACCCTCCCCCGGAGGCCCACCCTCCCCTGCCCCAGACCCAACACCATGAGGCTGAGAGACTTTATTTGGCTTTATTTAGTAAAATGTTAAAATAAATAAATACAAATTGATCAGCTGCTCTGGATCCCCCCCCACCCCCTCAAAACAAAAATGAAACAAACAAAAACAAAAACTTTGAAGCACAAAACTCCAAATACAAGTTCTACCAAGACTGAAATCACAAAGGGCGTGGACAAGAGACAGGATTGGGGGCTGGCTGGCTCTTTTCTGCTCGGAGCTTGCTGACCTCTGGCTGCCCATCCTGTCCTGCCTGACTGCAGCTTACCCTGGGCTGAGGACCCAACGACACAGAGGTGCAGGGGCCAGAGACTGCTGTGGGGGATGGTGGAGTCCTCAGGGAGGAAGGGCTTCTGGGAGGGGGGAGCAAAGTGGAATTTGTGAGCCCTGCCCTTCCTCTACGAGGGCTATTTTTAAGAGTTCCACCCTGGCTCTCTGGAGGGGGCGACCCCCAGCTTCCTCCCCTTCACTGTTGCCAGAGGGCCAGAGGAATCTTCTCAGGGGCCGCCCCCTCCCCTGGAGAGGAGCTGGCACTGAGGACGGCTGTTAAGTCAAGGTGAAAATGGGTCTCCTGTTTCCTGCCAAGGGTGCCCAGCTGAGGGGTGGGGGTGAGGCCCACAGTCATTTACGCAGAGCAGAGTTGCCCCCATCCAGCGGAAGCCGTGGAATCTGGAGAACTCAGGGCCTGGAAAACACCTGGGCCCACCGTCCATCCTACTACCCAGAAGAGCCTTTTACCCCTGGGGTAAAAGTCTCCTAAATTAAGCCCTTTGGATAAATAAGAAAGACCACACCCCCAAAGGGAGTGAAGGGAGGAAACCGCGTAGAGGTTGGGAGCGAGAGCCCAGAGGGGCTCCACTGGTCCCAAGAGGAAGTATCAGAGATGGCTGGAGGGGCAGCTGTACACGCAGACTGGGTGAGCTGGACACAGTCACCCTCCTTTACGGGGAGAGGCCTGGGGGCGGCAGTTAGTTGTGCCCGTTCGTGCTGCCCGTTGAGCCTGAGCCAAGAAGAAGCAGGGACAGGCAGGCCCTGCAGGGCAACCGGGCACTCGGACGGTGCCAGCTGGGGGCTGTGGCCGCCGTGTGGCAGCCCCACACAGGGAATGCCCCACCAGGGGCTGCCCCCAGCCCGGCTGCCCCCAAGGGCCTGATAAGGAAGGGAGAAACAGAACTCTGGAGGAGCTCAGCAGAGGCGAGACAAGACCCAGCAGGCCCCATGAAAGAAGGCGGCCCCGCGGGCGGCATTGGCAAGACTGGGAGGTGGGAAATGACAGCAACATGACCTCACTGCCTCCGGGGTGCAGTGCCCATGCCACCGGACTGGCCAGGGCCAACGGCTCGAGGGCAGCCTCCTCCCAGTCCCAGACCAGCCACTCCCTGGCCCCTGAAGTGATTGCAAAGCCAGCTGGTCTGAGATGTGTCTTGTGAGCAGCTAGACCCGGTCATGGGGAACGAGCGGCAGAGGGAAGGAGAAAGAGGGAAGTGGAGACAGCCCAGGTGAGGCAGTCATGACCTCGTGTGTCTCAGGTCGTCACAAGCACCCACAGGTCTGGGGGACACAGAGAAGGTCTTCTCTTGGCAGGACAATAAAGGAAAAGGAGATGGGGTGACCGGGGCCTTTTGATGGCAGTAAGTAGAGTTTTGGAATTTGAGTCTAGAATGTGGGTTTGGGGGCAGGGTTGCATTTTGTACTCTACACTAACAGCTCCTAGCTGCGCTTAGGAAGAATCCATACCCCGACCCCGGACGAGGCGAGAGTGTGAGTACTCACAACAGGCAAAATACTGGTCGATTCCTAGCTCTACCCTCACCCCTGTCCCCCCTGCCACCCCGACAATTCTCAGGTGGCTCCTTTCTGAGCAAAGGCCCCTAGTGATGATCGTTTCCGAACTTCTTTCAAGAAAGGATGGGTATCGTGTGGCCCAGACAAGTCAAATGCGAGAGCTTAAGAGCGGGCGCACAGCCTGCTGCCGGGCTCTGAACCCCCGCCAACTATTCCTCCAACTAGTCCAGGCACCTCCAAAGCTCCCTGACTCGTCGTAGCACCTTGGTGTCTGCAGGAGAAAAGGGAGCTCCTCTGTCCCCCTCAGGCAACTTTGCAGCCAGGGTCGGACTCTGAGGCCTGTGTAGCCACCCTTGACCCCCTAACACTCCTGGGGAGATGAAATGGCCAGTAGGGATGAGGCATATTTGACCTAAGAAGTGTCTCTTTCTCTTGCATTTGCTTTCAGGTTTCTAACTGGGATTTCTGGGCCTAAGTGGGTGAGGGAGAAAGTAACATGGCCTCGTCCGCCCCTCCTAGACCCTGGCCATTACGGAGTAGGGGGCGGGCTTGAGAGAAGAGGTCCCGGGAGGGCTGGGGCACAGAGCGCCTGCCTTCCTTCTGTTGGCCCAGGCATGCGACGGGGCCAAGATCTCCGGTGGGAGCACACACGTGACAAATTTACTTCCCACGAGGCAAGATGACAGACACGATCCAAGTCTTTCAGAACCCTGGTTTTCTCAAGGAGACCGGCCGAGGCAAGGCAAGCACAGGGATTCCAGCCACAGGTCACCCAGGAAGCTTGTGGATGTGCAAAGGGCAGTAAACTCCGTCTCCTGTACCTGAAGCCAGCAGGCAGAGAACTCGGCTGGAGATTCAGACCTCTCCAAAGGCAAGACAGACACAAAGGCCACCCTGGGGCTCTTTGTCTCAGAGACACCACACACCCTCAAGACTCCTCGCTCCTTTGTTCATTCTAAGCACCAAGGGCTGATGCAGCCAGCCTGCCCCCTGCACCCTCCCTCGCCAAGGCTAGCAGTCACTGGCCAAGTCCTTCAAAGTTGTCCCCCAGGCACTCACAATGCTGGTGGCTGAAAGACTGAAAGCAGCACCAAAGGAAGGGATCTTATTTAGGCACCAGCCTTTTGCTCTAGCAAAATCCGAGGAGACAAATGGGTAGGGTAGGGCCCTGATACCGTCCACACTCCATTTGAGCTTTGAAAACAGAAGCCCAGACCCCTGCTCCAAGAAGGGAGGACAGTCCTTTCCAAGGAGGGGAGAGTGGTGGGAGGGCTCGTGCTGCCCCTCAAGGCCGCAGCGTCCAGAGGACAGAAGTCATGGAGACGAGCCCACCAGTCTTGAGACACAAACACAGCAAAATGTCATCATGATCAGCAGGTTCTGTGCTAAAAAATTATAACTACACAGCATTTTCTCCAGTTCTGACACCTTTTTAATAGAAATCACTGTTTTTAGGAAACAAATAGCACTTTTGTAATTTTTTTTACAATGTTTCTTACCTTGATCTTAATTTAAGTAACACTAGGAAGACCTCAATATCTTTTATTTTCCTTTTTAATTTAAAAAAAAGTTGTTGTTGTTTTTCCCCAGATACAAAGATTTTTGCCCTTGCATAAAAACAGTGCCCCGAACGATGACACAGGACTCACACGGACTCACTGGACCTCACTGACACTATGGTTCCTATTCTACCATGCACGGCCTCGACTACCCTTAATTGACTGTCAGCCTGAAAAACAGCTGTTCTATTCCTTATTTTAGTTTTTGTTACCAAAAAAGTAAAGTAAACAACAAAATAAAACTTTTTCTTAAAGAAAAACAAAAACGAAAACAAAAACTTAAAAAAAGAGGAAAGAAACATCTCCATTCAATTCACACACACCTGGGTCGCGTGCTGCTTCGCTCAGAATCTTCTCTTCTTATAAATATAGAAAAGGGATGGAGCTTGTTTTCAAGTAAAAATCGCTGATCCACCTTTTTTCCTTCCTCGACACACACACCCTTCTTCCCTGCCCGGGCAATGGCCAGCCGAGGCCGGGCCTGCTCTGCTCGTTCTTGGAGAGGGAAGGTAACCGGATCATCCACGGGGATGCGTGCCAATTTGCCAAAGCAGGGAAGGAACGCGGGGAGCGGTGGGGGCGCCCACGGAAGGAAGCAGAGTGCGCGGGAGAAGAACCTTGTGGCTGTTCTTGCCGTCCACCTCTCCGTGTACCGTGCCCCTCCCCAGGCGATAGGAAATACTGCTTACTTGACATATTTTTCCCACCCTGGCTCCCTCCCATTCCCTCCCATCCCTCCTCTGGGCACTGGGGTTGGTTAAATCTCGATTTCCTTTTTTTTTTTTTTTTTTTTTGGTTTTATAGTAGTGAAAGTTTAGAAACAGGAAAGCCCACACACTCTTTGGACTCGTCTTCTCTACCTAAACAAACGGCTCCGCAAATAAGGGTCTGAAACCTGCTCTCCTCCCTCCGCCCGTCCCTGCTCCCCACCCAACAAAACAGAAACAAACCCATGGTGGCTGTGGAGGCTGCTGCAGGCACACACTGGTGTATAATAGAGAGAGTAAATATATTATTTCACTTGGCATGATGCTGGCAAAGAACCTCCAGCTGGCACTATTTCATGTAACATGGTCCAATCTTTGCATGTACACACAGAACAAGAAGGATCAATTGGCAAACTCTGGTGCCACCTGGCACAAGCATCTTCTCTCTCTCTGGAACCAAAGAACCAAAAGAATTCTGTACTTTCCAGAAGAAATCCGGCTTTGCTTTTCTAGAGTCTTCAGTGTTTTTGCTCTCCTTGCCGCCGGGATCCCGTGGCTTCTCCTCACGGGGCTCTGTTATTTAGTCTCATCCCCCTGGGTACAGTTCGCTGTGCAGCTCTGGGAGGAGGGGGAGTGGGCCGGCGTGGAGGTGGCGGCAATGGCAGGGGGGGTGCAGTCCGGGCCGTTGGAGACGGCCCCCACAGTGGCCTCAGAGTCTACGGGTTTGGAGAGGTCGATGCCGTGGATGAGGCGGATCAGCTGTTTTACCTTCTCCAGGGAGCTGTGCATCTCCTTCTGCCGGGCCAGGATGGTGTTCTTCATTTCCATGCATTTCTGCAGCAAATGAGAAGGGCAGTGGCGCTGAGCCTCTGCGGCTGTTCCGACAGGCCTGGCAGCCCTCTCCGGGTAAAAGAACCTGCTGGCTTGGGCGCAGCCCCTGCCCCTTGCTCTGCGCTGCACTGGAGGGGCCTCTGCCGCCACGCCACCCGCCACCCACGGGGAGGAGGAGGCCCCACAGGCGGGAGGGAGAGGGCAAGTGAGTGGTTTAAAAGCCAACCAACCCTGCTTGACACTAGGACTTCAAACCCCATGTGAATTGCCACTCTAAGACTACAAAATAAAAGTCATTTAAAACAACATTCCCAGAGCTGCGCTGAAGCTGGTTTGGGCAGGTTTTGTTTGGTATGCAAATGGGTGCTAATACGTTCAGGAGTGGACTGAGCTATCCAGGACAGGGAAGGAACGAGCCAATGGTGGTGTCTGGATCCAATGTGAGGGCCTATTGAGGATCGCCCGGTCAGCAAGAAGTTAGAGGCAGGGCCTGGGGTAGCACGGTGATGTTTGGGAGAATCAGAGACTACAGCCAACAGAAACCCTTCGGCTCGGTCACGGACTTGTGGTTTTTTGTCCTTTTGCCCAAGGTCTCCCACAGCTGCTGGCTTCTGTTCTAGGCAGGGAAAGGGATGTGAAAGCTACATGCCATGGGTAGTATGGTGATGAGGGGAAAGCAGCTGAATGGGACAGCTCCACTGTCACCAAGTTCAGGGTACTACCTGGTGTCCGTGAGGGCTGAAGCTACCTCACTCCAACAAGGGGAGGGCGACCTACTCATTGAGAAATAAAACTTGCTTTGGAGGGGCCTCAGAATCTCCGCTGCAAATACACCCCTGGTTCCCACCTGGACAGGCCAGGCTGGGCAATATTTATTTCCAGTACTTGTCTCCAGGATCCTCTCTTCCTCAGGCGGGTCAGCAACACCTGGAGACGCAATCAGCAGGGTGTGGAAGAAAGGACGGGATGGGAGGGCCATGCGGAAAGACCACTAACTAGGACGAAAGGCTTCTATGCAGGGCCCGGATCTGTGTCGGCCCGGCGTCGGGAGAGGCTCCATACCCCTCCCAAACCCCTTCCGCTCGGGAACACACAGGGCTGATGGCCATACTGCGGGAGCTGCTGCTTCGCATCTTCAGCCCGGAGACTGAAAATCCACTCTCCGGTCAAAGCCCACAGGAGGTTCCAGGGCACCATCTAGCAACCGGCTACCTGTCCTCAGGGCCAAAACCGTAACTGGAGGCAAACTTGGTGTCTGCCCAAGTTAACTGTGGCGACAAGCTGGAGGGCCTTGAAAGGGCCCTTGGGAGCCCCAAATACTGTCATGCGGGTGAAAGGGACCGTATCTGCGCCCGCCACCAAAGGGATGAGCTTACTTTACTTACACTTATAGAATTGCTGAGCTGTTTCACCTTCTGCTCTAGTTGTTCTCGCTCTTGTTTTAAGTCTGAACTCCATTTAAGTAATTTCTGTTTCTCTTCTTCTTTTGCTGGAAAAAAAAAAAAAGGAACTGTTTTTAACAATACATTCTTTGAAAAGGCCACTGTGTTCAAAATGCTGACCGAACAAGGTATTTTGCCCAAAGCTCCCCCTGACCTCCACAGACACTGTGCAGAACATGCCCACCTAGACCTTGCCTTAAAAAAAAAAAAAAAAAAAAAAAGTTTATTTATTTTGAGAGAAATAGAGAAAGTGTGTGCACAAGCTGGGCAGAAGCAGACAGAGAATCCTAAGCAGGATCCATCTGTCAGCACAGAGCCCGACGCGGGGCTCAGACCCACAAACCACAAGATCATGACCTGAGCCAAAATCAAGAGGCAGACGCTCAACAGACTGAGCCACCCAGGCACCCCCAGACCTTCCTTTTTATGCGTACAGGTATGCTAAGACAGATCGCAGTGGTGTGGGCTTGGCTGTACATAAGTAAGATGTTGCTTTCTCATTTTTCCTCCCCAAGAAAAGTACTATATAAGTTTTTCATTTTTTTCAGTAAAAGCGTTTCATTTTTAACCTCAAATTTCCTTCTGAAAACAAAACAAACGCTGCCTTCTAGTACATTTTTTTAAGCAAGGGGAGGCTTACCACAAAAGGGGATGTGGATGATTCTTTACCTGCTTTGTAGGCGATATAGGAATGAACAATTGCTAAAGTTCCGGGCCATGGAATTGCTTCTTCCTTCTTCAGCATCTGAAATGAAGTTTAGAATTTTACCTTGAAAGGAGGTATAAACACACATCCCCTGTGCAGCAACAAGCAACATGTCTGTAGCAATTGGCAGACAAAATCCAGGAAGGATTTATGGTGACAGGCTTGCAAAACCCCTGAAGTTCCAGATACCAGTCTGACAGAATGAGGTTCAATGGTGGGAAGAAGTCAAGCCACCCAAGCCCCAGTTTAAAAAGAGGCTGGGACGTGGCTGGGCATTCCTATCTCCTCATATGTGCCACATAACACCCAAGTGCTCTGACAACCAGGACCACCAGCATATAAGCTACAAGCCTGCACAATGGCAGCAGCCACTGGCAGTTTCGGCCTTGATCCGCCTGTCTCAATTCCAATTTTTTTGTTAATGCTTATTTATTTTTGAGAGGGAGAGAGAGAGAGATACGGGGGGGTGGGGGTGGGGTGGGGAACAGAGCATCCGAAGCAGGCTCCTTGCTGACAGCAGAGAGCCCGACATGGGACTCGAACTTACAAACCCTGAGATCATGACCTGAGCTGAAGTCGGATGTTCAACCGACTGAGCCACCCAGGTGCCCCTCCTGTCTCAATTTTAGTTTTATATTTCCCTCAAAGGCAGGCTGACCAAAGAAATTACATATCTGTTCCAAATAGTTAAGTACAATCTAGATCTTGTGTAAAAAATTATCAGAGGGTCACAGAGCAGTGTCAGGAAGAGAACAAAAGAGAACGGTCTCCACCACGTCATGAAGACAGGAGGAGAAGGACCAAGATTAAAGGCGGGAAACCAGGATTCTCCCAAACAGGATTCCAAAGAACCAAGAAGCATCCCAAAGCTCACTGAGCTTTTGGGCCTGTTCATTATTTATACTTTGCCGACTTCCAAAACAGGCTGAGACAGCTTATAATAAAAACATAAAGGTATGTAGATAGTTGAGAGAAAGAGACCGGAAACTAAACAGAGAAGAAGGGAAGAGGCTAGGACAGTTAATGTTTGCTTTCATGTCCATGCAATAGCCACTCTACGGTGAGTTCTCTTATCCTGGTGACAACACAGGTTAAAGGTGAAACTGTTGTTATTTGAATTAAACAATCAATTGGGGACTTTCCTGTAAGGGTTTTACTTCTAAAAGAAGAGTCTCAAAACCACATTCTTAGAGAAAGGGGCAGAAAGTCTTATGGCATTGACGGGGCAAGGTCATGAGAAGATAAGTCATTTCGAACAAAGGGAAGCAGTTAGGGTCTTTCCACCCATACAAGAATCACCACCTCAGTACAGGACAGAGATCCTTGAGAGGATGGACACCGTGTGGGTGGGTGCGGTGCCATGAACAGGCCAGAGGTGGCCTGCAGAACTACCAGGAGAGGGAAGAGACTCTGCCACTCCCCCCACAGCCGAGGGGAACAGAGGTCCTCCTGACCGCACTGTCTCTTCCTCAGCCTGTCTCTCTGACTGACCCGCCCATAGTCCATACCTGGTCCTGACATCTGGGACAGATCCACATGCCCTTGGGAATCGTTTTCAGAGGAGGGTCTAAGCAGTCCAGATGATACACACGGGAACACGTGTCACACATAAGCAACTGGCCACTTTTTCTGCAAACGCTGCAAAAATCCTCATGGATATCACCCTAGGAAATTGAGAGGAAAGGTAAGAGAAAGGACAAAAAAGGAAAAATTTGCAGGTTAACACGCACATTCTGGATACATGTGTTTTAGGACAATCAGCTGTGCCCCCTCCAACATGTTACCAAAATATTCAAGGAAAGTAGGAATTACTAATGACTCAGCCCCCACCTACTCCATATAAGCTGAGGTTCCCTGACAGGGACGGGGTTCTTAGAGTAGAGTTTACAGAAAAGCTGTGTAAATCACCTAGGCCCAAATTAACGTTACAGGTGATAGCTCAGCATTTATTATGTTTTGATAGAATCCGACCCACAAATCATAAAGTTTGAAGACACTGAAATCCATTCATCAAAGTGTTCCACAATATGATACAAACAATTCTCATTACCCACCATTTTTCAGGGGAGTTTAGGATTGGGAAAGAGGACAGACAAGGAACGGAATATGGAATTTTAATAAACTCTGCTTGCTCAGGGAGGAAAAATACAGTGCAAGTTCAATGGGAAAAGATTAAGTCAGGAACAAATTAAACACGCGTGAGCTTTCTAACATGAATTTAAAAAGCCAAAGCAACAGCTGACAATGTTCTCTTAAAACCAGTATTTGCACTTGGTGTTCAACGGACCATTCTATTCTGGGAGGCCTTATTTCTCCCTATAAAATATGTCATCACATGGGAATAGATGAGCAGCCCCCAGTGCACGCTGCCTGTCTCCCCTCCCTCACCATGGAGAGTTCTGGTACTCAGGTAAGTCTGCTAGAGCCCTCTGAACAGAAGGCACCATCAGAAAAAAAGCAGATCTACCTAAATTGGAGAGGAGAACACTAGAGGGGAAAAAGGCATTTAGGTAAAAAGTATTTTTCAGCAGGTCAATCCCTGGCCTGTTCTGAGAACGGGATGGATAAAGACAGGAGGGAAGAGAACACTGAAGAAGGGATGTGCTGGAGGTTAGCCAGCAGAGCAGCGCCATAGCCTGGAGCAGACCCCTTTTCACTTCCAGTGTGTTGGTTTAGATTTCTAGGCTATTCTGCCAGCAGGCCTAACACAGAAAATCCACACAGGAAGCAATGACATAGACAGCAATGCTCACTTCTTCTTTTCTATGATGTGTAACCCCCTCAACCACCACTGTTGAAGGCACATATCTTCCCAGGCCTACAATTTCTCTCTCAAGAAAAGAAAACTTTCTCTATAATTCACTAGGGTATCCATAGCCTAGACAACTGGCTGCAATAGATTGGAAGATAATCGGTGTGGGCAGATTTTAAATTTTTCTTAGTAAAAAAAATGTTATCTCTGGGCAAAAAAACAAAAACAAAAAAACCCCTCAGTATACGAGCAAAAATACTGCATGAGAATGCACCCTCACAGTTCAGCTTTGAAGCAGCAAAAGAGGTTAAGGTCCCATCCCTCGATTAATGGTAACTTTCTTCTTTCTTTTTTAAAAAAAATTTTTTTTCCTTTATGTTTATTTATTTTTGAGACAGAGAGAGACAGAGCATGAATGGGGGAGGGTCAGAGAGAGAGGGAGACACAGAATCCAAAGCAGGCTCCAGGCTCTGAGCTGTCAGCACAGAGCCCGACGCGGGGCTCGAACTCACAGACTGTGAGATCATGACCTGAGTTGAAGTCGGACACCCAACCGACTGAGCCACCCAGGCACCCCCTTTCTTCTCTCATTCTTTTTTTTAAAAAAAATTTTTTTTTCAACGTTTTTTATTTATTTTTGGGACAGAGAGAGACATAGCATGAACGGGGGAGGGGCAGAGAGAGAGGGAGACACAGAACCGGAAACAGGCTCCAGGCTCCGAGCCATCAGCCCAGAGCCTGACGCGGGGCTCGAACTCACGGACCGCGAGATCGTGACCTGGCTGAAGTCGGACGCTTAACCGACTGCGCCACCCAGGCGCCCCCTCTCATTCTTAAAATCAAGCTGAAGGACACTCTTCTCTAGAGAAGTGGTCTTTCTTGAACCTTAGTCCTGTGTCAGTCTGCATCTTTATGAAGTGTATAAAAATTTTAAGGCTTCAGAGACTGTTTTAGGTAAATCCTAGATACACCATGAGTGATGAAGTAAGCAAAACAAACTGGACATCTCATTCTGTCGGGTAAAGAGTCTGCTCACTTCCCTTTGCTCTCGAGCAAGGAGCATGTCAAGGAGTGGACAGCAGAGAGTAGGTAAATAATCTCCAGGAAAGAACCTCTGATCCCATTTCCATGTTCTAGAGCAGCACTTCTCAGTCTGTCTGCTGTGAGGACCCCGTTACACTCTGAAAATTACTAAGGACCTCAAAGAGCTTTTGTTTATGTGAATTGTATTTGTTGATATTTAATATATTAGAAATTCTAAAACTTTCAAATTTTGAAATAATTATAGAACCACAGCACGTTACAAAACTAGGATGCTGAAAAATTATAAAGCCCCAGAACACACAAGTGCACACTCCACAAGCCATCAGAGTTATGACATAGTTACATGTCATATATTATCTGGAAAATTCCACCGGTTACTCTTGAGAGAAGGAGAATGAAGGTGGCACAGAGTATTTCAATATTATCATGAAAATAGTTTTGACCCCCGAGGAGTCTCAGGGACCACACTTCGAGAACTACTGCCCATAGAAATGAATAATAAAATGCCAACGTACAGACTTTATCTACCCAGAATTGGTTCTCTGCTTAGCTTAAAGAGAGCAGGGGATTCCCGTGGAGGTGCTGCCCTAGGTAAAAAGGCTCAGGCTCTGGTGACTGAACTACTACCATAAACCCAACGTTAAACTGAAAACTGGCTGACCCAGGGCGCTCTGCTGGGAGCTGAGGATGTATGGTGTTTGGAAACACCCTGGCTAGATCAATTGCAACTCCGTCACTTGCTAAAAGAATTTTCCGACAAGGTCAACACATCTTCCCTGCTCCTAAAATGATAGTGGCAACAAGGTATATCCTGAGGATTAGTGCCTGGCTGGGTTTTGTACTCCAAGTCCTTCTAGACGGTTATTGATCCTCAGGAAATGCTTGCCTCTCAACTGTGATTGTTTAATTAATGTTGTTGGGGCTTGTGCTACCCAGCAGCAAACATACAGAGTCCAGTGTGTTGATTTTAATCACTGCCACTGTTGGGATATGACAAAAGCAGGAGTCAATTATCTTTAAAAAAATCCATTCCACTAGGTTTAACTTAGAAAATTCTAACATATTTAGTGGCTTAAGAAAAGCTTTCTTTTACCTTTGGATTTCTCAAAAGAACAGTGTTTGCGTTTTAAGACGAAACCTGGCAGAAGATTTTCCTTTGTGATTTGATGAGTAGATCCTTTGGGTTCAGTCTCTCAAAGAACGCCATAAACCCCCACCAGCCAAAAAGCACAAAAACCAAAACAACGTTTAGGAAAGAGACTCACAGGCAGAACCACAAAATCCTCTGTCCTCCAGCATCTGTACACCACCCTGTGGGAGACCCCTGCCAGGAGCTTATGAGCTGGCAATCCCTTTGGCAATACTTCAGCTGAAGAAGAGTTGGGACAATCTTTGGTGCCAGCAAACGAGGTTTCTGACAGGGACTCCTGGTACTCATGAGGCAGGGCAGGCAGAACACCTTTATCCATTACTAATCCAAAAAGTCGGGCAGGCTGGATGAAATGCTGAATGTCGAGAGCAAGAATGAGCCTGTAGTCATGATTTAGGTCCAAGGAAGGAAGCCTGCCAGGGAACAGAACTCCAGTACGACCCGGTCCTCCAAAGAGGACTCTTCCTTTGCTCCTTCTGGAATTTTCACTCAGAACGTGCATACCGTATTCTTTTGTTCTTTGGCAAAGGGAAGACCTTTAGTAAGCACTGAGAACCTTCCAGTTCAAGGGACATTCTACCTGAAGATGACCCTAAAGACAAGCTCTGTAATCCACACAAGAAATGGGACATGTACAAAATGAAACTCTGGCTTTCCCTCCTCAAACCTGCCCCTCTTGGCATCTCCAGTAAAGGACAGTTTCATCTTAGTTCTAGGTGCTTAGGCCAGAAACTTTGGCTTCACCCTTGACTATTCTCTTCTTCTCATACCCATCATCTAATCCTGCTGGCTCTTCGAACTACATGCAGACTCGGCCATGTGTCTCCATCTCTCCTTCTAGCACACCCTATCAGGCCAAGCCGTCCTCGGCTCTTGCCTGGATGACTGCCCCAGCCTCCTCGCTGGTCTCCCTGCTCCCATCCTATCCTCTCCACAGTCTCTTCTCCCAGTTTCAGACACAGTGGTCCTTTTAAAATCCAAGCTGGTTTTTTAAACACCTTTAAAAATAGTAGATGCGGGCAAGAACCATCAAAGGATGGTAAAACCACCGGGTAACAGTTTGTTGGAGAACTGGATGTTTTGGAGACTCAAAGCTATCTCTGCCAGAGAAAATAAGCACCTTTACAAGTGGAGAAATTTCATGTGATCTATCTTAATTAAGAGATAAAAGCTAACATCACCAACAATGGGACAGACTGACCGACAACACACGCCGCTTGTGATGCACCGAGGACTCACCACCACGTACTTAGTGTTCCTACAAAAATGTAAACCTTCAATCTACTCCTGAGGAAACAATCCCATCCTAATGGAGGGACACTACAGAACTGTCCTACCTTTTAAGAAATGTCAGTGTCATGAAAGACAAAGAAAGGCCGAGAAACTGTTCCAGAGTAAGGAGAAGAAAGAGACAATACCATGACAACAAATATCAAGAGGGATCTTAAACTGGATTCTGGAGCAGAAAAAACAAAGTGCCATTTAAGCAATTATTGAACAACCGGAGAAATCTGTGTATCGACTATATATTATATAATAATATTTACTTAATGTTAAATGTCCTCAATTTGACAACTGTGACTATATCAGAGAATACCTTTGTTCTGAGAAGATATATGCTGAAGGTTTTTAAGACGAAGATTTATGATGTCTGCAACTTCTTAACTAATTCAGCCAAAAAGTGTGTGTGTGGGGGGCATATATGGCAAAACGGTAACAGTGAATCTACGCGAAAGGTATATATTTATCTTTTGTATTTTACTGCAACTTCTCGTAGGTTTGAAAAATTACGTCACTCCTCTCCTCAAAATGCCTCCAGCGGTCCCCCATTTCACTGTGAGCAAAAGCCCCAAGGCCCTGCACCCTTGACTCTGTCACCTCTGGGATCTCCTCTCCCGCCATCTCACCGCTCCCTCTTTCCAGCCATCCTGGCCCTCTTGGGCCTTCTTGCTTTGGCTCACCACCACGTACACGCCCACCTCAGGGCTTCTGCGAGGCTGTTCCCTCTGCATGGAATGCTCCCCCAGACACAGTTCACTTCCTGTTGGAGAGGCCTTCTCTT
This sequence comes from Neofelis nebulosa, assembly GCF_028018385.1. Taxonomy (NCBI): domain Eukaryota; kingdom Metazoa; phylum Chordata; class Mammalia; order Carnivora; family Felidae; genus Neofelis; species Neofelis nebulosa. The sequence goes on from NC_080791.1 coordinate 98,213,999, forward strand.
TCCACTCTCCGTAAAATAGGAACCTGCTGCTACAACTCCTTATCCCCCTTATTCTGTCCCATTTTTCTTTAGAGCACTCATCACTACCTTTGGTATGTTCATTTGCTTATCACCTGCCCATAATATGTATAATATAATACGAGCTCCCTGAGGGCAGGGAGATGTTCTATCCCTAGCCTCAATAATAGCACTTGCGCAGCAAAGTACTAGTGCTCAGTATTTGCTGGGTGAATGCACTGCTTTCTAAATGTTCATTTAAAATCTTAGAGCACTTTATGGGGCGCCTGGATGGCTCAGTCGGTTAAGTGTCCGACTTCAGCTCAGGTCATGATTTCACAGCTCTTGAGTTTGAGCCCCATGTCGGGCTCTGTGCTGACAGCTCAGAGCCTGGAGCCTGCTTCGGATTCTGTGTCTCCCTCTCTCTCTGCCCCACTCTGCTTACGCTCTGTCTCTGTCTCTCAAAAATGAATAAACGTTAAAAAAAAAAATTTTTTTTTTTTAAATCTTAGGGCACTTTGTAGAGAACTAATGGTTGCCAGAGGGGATGGGGGGGGATGGGTGAAACAGATGAAGGGGATTAAGGGTACACTTATCTTGAGCACTGAGTAATGTATAGAAGTGTTGAATCATAGAATATATTGTACATTTGAAACTAATATAACAGTGCATGTTAACTATGCTGGACTTGAAATTTAAAACCTAAAAATAAATAAATAAAAACAAGAAACAAAAAAATAAAATCTTAGGGCACTCGTTTACAATCCTGTACTATCTACATGATGAGCTACTAAATATCCGACACTTTTTCAGGAACCTGTTTGATCAAATCTGATGAATAAAGTTACTTGAAAGAAAAGTTTTCCACTTCTTGAATTCTACCTGAAGCAGGAAACAAGGACTGCTAGGGGAACTTAGGCCTTGTTCATTTTCCTCATCCCAAAACACGGACGATGGAAAACTGAGCACCTTTCAATTTTATGAGCTGACTTCCCACCCCATCCCCCTTCCTGAGAGCTCATTCACAGCAGATCAAATCCACATTTTTAAAAACTGATTGAGCCTCCTGATGTTGTACATGATTCTCAAGGACATGGCAGGACCTTACATGATATACCGTGTCCTGTCGGGATTACTGCTGTTCCAGGGTTAGTCAAGGAGATGCAGCTGGTAAGCAGACAACATATGACAACGGTTTCCCCAAGTTAAGCTCTCAGGAAGACAGCGTGCTTTTCCCAAGTTACTTACGTCTGTGGAGGTGGGGCTGGGCAGGGACACAGGCTGAACAGGTGCAGGGAAAGTGAATGTGGTCTCTGTCTTTTCATTTTCAGGGGAGTCAGGATGACTGGATGGGGGGGATGTTGGGGTAAGGGCTCCAAACCCCAGCACTGCATTGTATTTTGGAGGACGACCTATATACCAAGAGAAGGGAACAAAAGGGAAAAAGGGGGAGGGAAAGAAAGGGGGAAAAATGATCTTACATACCTTTGGCCAGTGTTCCTCATTGGCTAGCATGGAAAAGGAAGTGAGGTAGCAGACAGAGGTTAATACAACAGTCCCAAAGAGAGGAAGGGAAGCAAAGATTTAAATGTCATTAGAAACAACTGCATGAGTCTCAAAAGAAAGGAGGATAAGAGAGCCTTGGAGAATGACAGGAGTGGCTGCGTCATGTTAAAGGACCTCGCCTGGGGCAGATCATGGTGACGTTCCTGGACTATTACAATTTGAGATTTCTGATGTGAGAACAGGATGTCAAAGTTCAACGGGGGTCAAAGCTAGGAATAAGAATTTGTTTTTCCACACCTTCTAAATATTGGTCTCCAAGGTTTCTCTGTAACCATCATTCTCACAATCATTAGTGATTCCCAGTTCTCATAGATATATTTAAGATTTCTGTTTTTCCTTTTCTCTCCTATCTATATTTTGGTCATTTCACTGCCTGTGAGGGTGGAGAAAGGCAAACAGGAGGCAAAATTCAAGTTAACTATTCTTACCCCTTGCTGGCCGAGCTAGCGGGGAAGATATTCTGGGACTAGCTGGAACCTAAAAGCTAAAAAGATGTTCTGAGCTTAACAGTGATTTTAAGTGTGTCTGGAGTCCGATACCATCCCCGGTTGATCAAAAACTGTCTCCCCGCTTCCATCACAAACATTCTGGGAAACTGCGTGTCTAAGGACCTGGGTCTATTACCAAAGCTCAGAAAAGGCCCTGCCATCAGCAACACTGCTGAAAGACGGATTTGAGCCAGGGCGTTGGGAATCAAGCCTCATGGCTCCAGAGGATCTATAAACGGACCTTACTGGCTATGGCAAGACTGGTCAACTACTCACTCCTGCCTTATGGTACATCCAAGCCAGGATCCTTGTCCGAAGGGCCAGGATCAGAGCTTCTAAGCTTTGGGTGATCAAAAGTATATGCTCAGCACACCAAAGGGAAAAGAGGAGGAAAAAAAAAAAAAATGCCAGAGAGGCTCACAACTGCCTACGAGCACTGGTGAATGGTGCAGAGGATCAGAACCTTACCAACAGTTATAAATTATATCGGGACTATGCATCAGAGCCACGGTTCTGTCAGACATTACACGAATATTACCTATCTATGTTAAACTGGTGATGTCTGCAGTACAAAGACAGATCATACAGGCTGTCTTTCCTAGGGAATCAGGGCTGCCCAAAAGGGAAGTAAAAGATGAATGTTCTTTGTTTACCCTCAGAAGCACATCCTAGGCATTGTGAATACAGGCTTTCATCCTCTGACCTTGGCAAGCAATGCCAAGGTCTTTCTGGCTTGTTTAACCCCCGTCCTCTTAGCAGATACTCCCCACCGGCAGACCAATTAACTGAGGCTTCGGACTGAGGGCTCCTTTCTGAGAACCGGGTCAGAGGTCACTAAAAATTGCCAAAATTAAAACCACAAAAAATAACCCACGGCACTGGTTACTGTGACCCAGGAATCGACAGGAGGCAATGACTTGGGGTTTCCCTTGGAAATATTTTTGGCTACTTAAAGGACAGGGCTAATGAAACGTTAGAATGGGTCACTGAGGGTGGGTACGCTATCTCTTTCGGGTAAGGACGTGGTAATGGTACAGCTGTAGCCTTGACTAAGGAAGACAAAAGAAAAGAGCGTGGATGACCTCCTAAGCTTCCAACCGCTCCTGAGACAGTGTGTGCATATGCAAAAATTAGTATGCTACTCCACTCACTCTGCAACCTTTCTAGCCTGGAACTATAATTCAGGGACACATTATCATGTGGAGAAAGGGACCTTGGGATGTATTACTGACATCAAAGTACAATTTCAGAACCTTGTTTATGAGCTCAAACTCTGAGCTATTAAGACCTATTTAGACCTGCATGGAGGGTGCTGCAGCCTCTGCCCACGAGTTAAGGTGCAATGCCCACCCTGGGAGGTCTGAAATATGGGGATGGAGCTCTTTAGGAACTTCTGCTTCGGGGAGCCAGTTCTGACGACGACCTTCTCTTCCTTAGCTGGAGATGCCCTCAACTCCTAGATCCTAAGTTCTTGGTGTGGCCACCTCTCTCCTTCCTGGAAAGTCTGCAGCTCACGGAAACTCGAGTCATGCTCTGGTCTCGCTGGCAGCAGGATGACCTAGACACTACTAAGAGCACCTTGGCAACAGCAGTGCTCTGTTATGCTCAATGATGCTAAAATGCTTCCTTTCGCACAATGTTCTGTTCCCTGTGCTATTCAAGGACAGCCTGGTGGGCCTGGGGCAGAAATGCTGTATTAAGCCACCTCCTTGAGTCAGCCTTGCCAGAATCCAAGGAAAGGCGACTTTTGATTCAGTATACAGAACTCTAATAAGAAATCTCACTGTCTTCCCCCCACCCATTTTCAGAGAATGACAATAATAAAACTATTTTCAAGGGATTTAGGAGTTAGGCTCTAGGACAAAGGGGAGGAAGGGGCGGGGGGGGGGTGGGGGAGAAACACAACACAGAAAGCAGAAGCAACAGCAAGGGAGAGCTACAAAAAGGTACTCACCTCTCTTCCGGGTCCCAGGATGCATTGTACTGTTCAGGTATGTGACTGCACTCTTCTTACGCTTTGAGGATTGAAGAAGGAAAGGTAACTGGTTGAACAGCACGGTTACCACCGATACTGGCACAAGCTATAGACGAGGCGTAGCACGCCTGTCAACATGCCAACGAGTTAGTGCTAGTCAACCCAAGGTCTCAGTGCTAAATGGGCTTTATTATATATACTTGGCTCTGAGAGAATATTCCAGAGAGGTCTGCCTCTGCTTCAGATGACGGCTGAGTTGAAGCCAAGAGGAGTTACATTTTTAAGGTGGGTCTGTATTTGCTCAAACTTAGGAAAAAAACTAAGGGGAAAGCAGTGAATAATAAAAATGAAACAGGATGATCAGCTGGAGAAAACCCCATCATTTCGCAAAGCGGGCCAAGTACAATCAGGGTACTGCTCTTCAGCAGGTTTTCAGATGGGAGGTGATGGAAAAAATCATAAACAAAACTAGAACAGGAAGGGCCAAGCTCTGGCCAGGAATACCTCTGGCTCAAAGACTGCTCCACTGTATACTGGATTGGCTGTTGTTCTTCTTTTTCGCTCTTGCCTCTTGCTTTGGATTTCTTGGGAAAGCAAAAGGTCTGAATTAGAAAAGAGATATGGAGAGCCTCAAAAATTTAACTTCATTTTTTATCTTTTGGCTTTCCCCGGACAAATCAGAAATGGGGCAAATCTCTTTGTTTCACTGCAGCCTCAGCAGAGGCAAGCATACCACTGGGAGCAAATAATGTAGGACCATCTATGCTCACCTCTCAGAAAGCGAGACCATGCTGTCCTATAATGTGGCTCTCTGTGACCAAGAGCTTAACAGTGGACAGCGTGTGTAAATAAGCTATCCTCATCTATTTTTAGGTCACTTTAATATAGGGGTGGATGAACTTTATCCATAGACCTGGACTGAATAACCATAGTTCACCATTCTTGAATTAAATGACTAGGACAGGTATAGCCTTGTAACTGTTCTTAGGATTCTGATAACCTAGCGTGACTGAAAAATACAGACAGAGACTTGTCAGAGGGGCATTTGATACTCCATGCGGTCAGGGAAAAAAAAAAAAGTCGCTTTAATCCAGGCAAGTGGGGAGTCTCCCCTGGACAGCAGCGTGGATCACCACAGGGAGGGGAAGGGATGAATATCAGACAGAGGAAAGGCAAGTTGGACTCCAAGGGAAATAAAGTCCACACTAGTTGAATCACACTCTGTTGGCGTTTCAGTGTTCTATGTATCTTAGCAATAAAGGCAACCCCATTTTCTTTCTTTCTTTTTTTTTTTTTTAAGTCAACCCCTTTTCAAGAATAAAGCTCTGGGCCAGAAATAAGGCAGCACCACAAATATCTTCTCTTACCTTCTAGATGGTCATGTGTTACCAATCCTAGAGACACCATGAAGGCAAGTTTCTGTGCCAGAGAAACAAGAATGTGTTTCAGTTTGGGTTCTCACAAAGTCAACTGCATGTTCCTAGTTAGACTCCTAGGCAAAGCCAGTCCAACAGGCCGGTCACTTGAAGGAGGCCGAGATCAGGTGACCAAAGAACAAACACCTTCTAGAGCCGCTCTGGAGGCTTTCCGGTCTTACAGGGATCAAAAGAGAAGGACTGGGACCTGCGTGTTCCACTTTCTCAATGACAGAGATCAGTATCTTTGAGCGACCTAAGTTTTGTTGTTGTTGTTGTTGTAGTTATTGTTTTCCAAAAAAGCCTCTTAGATAGGAAGACGATATCACACTCAAAAACATGCAGAGGGTTACAAAGAGCTTCCCATACAACAGCTCCAAATCCCAAGTACTTCACTTGTCCTAACAGGTCAAGGGTTCTAACATTGTTACTACCAATGACCGGACAGTGCTAACTTCAGGCTAAATGAGTTTTAGGAACAACAGCAGATGGTTCTGCTTAATACTATGATTTTTAAATGAAACGTGGACCTAAAAATTACAGAGCAGTCTCTCTTTGGAGACCACTCTCAGGGCTCCATCAGAAGTTAAATTGATTAGAACACTGAACCCCAAAGCTGGAGCATTAGACGCTTAAAGTTGGAGGGAGCAACATACTGATTCCTGTTTTGCTCTGTGGTTACATGTGGTCTAGAAAGCACATCTTTGCCTGTGGTTGCTATCTATGCCAAATAATACATCATCAATTTCTCTCACAGATAACAGAGAACATCAGCAGTTGTTAGGAGACATATTCCTGTAGAGTTGTTTATATCATAGTTTGGTCTTTAAAAATCCCGACCTATTCAACAGCAACAGGATCTATTCAACCCTCAACATTCAATACAAATGATATTTTGGCCTGAAGTGACAGGTTCAAGCTATTTAAGATACCGAGTGTTTTAGGAAGAAACAGTCCCTGAACAAGGCACTTGAGAACACAGAAGTGTCCTTCAGTGGTATCCTCAGAGTTCTGAAGAAATGTTTTCATTTTATTTCTTATTTAAAAAACAGGTGGGCACCTATCCCCCTGACAGCCAGGGTACGTCAGCAAGGAAAAGCACTCTTGGGACTTGCTGCCATGCTGAAATAGCATACATTTTGTGATTGCCAATTAACTACATTCCTGCTTTCCACGAATATTCTTCACAACCTAATCAAGATTAGAAGGCTGTCTGCCAACTGTTCTCTGTTAATAAAACAGTATGTGGACTGACATTCAGAGGCAGCTTCTTTTGATCAAGTAACAGTACTCGTCTTGGCCAGTCACATCCAACTCATCTTTGCCAGTCTAGATCAAGCTCACAAAAAATTATTAAGTGAAAAAAAAAAAAATCTCCTCTCCTCTGGAACAGATTTTCAGTGATAAAGAGAATAAAAAGTTGTCAAGAACTTTTGCCTCATCTGTGTATCACACGTGTGCCAGGAACTAATTTATTCTCTTTATGGCAGCGATTTCACTAGTCAGAAGGTGAAATATACACGACTACACATGGTGGTACTTGCTTGCCCACACTGGGCAACTAACGTAAGATATCCTTTGGTTTCCTTTGATAATTTTCTGGATGACTTCGTAAGGTCCTCAGCAATTTGCATCACTGGTCCTTCTTTCTGGCTCAAGTTTTGGTCTCTTTTTCAAAGATATATTAAAAATTAATCCATTTCATATCAGAATTATAATTTATACTTGTTTTAGAAAAACCTGCACCCAATAAATCACTGCTTTTAAAAAAAGGACATGAAGCTTTGATGGCTTCCTGCCACGATCTGAATGGTTTCATTAAAAAGAATGCACTGAGGATACAGGGAAATAGAGTGCTGCTCTAATAAAATCCAACTATTATATCTTCATCATCGTATTACCTGCACACATTTTTCTTTTAGAGCTGCTTATGCAAAAGCCAAACCAGAAAATTCTCTCGTCTAAGGGGACACGTGAATTTACATTCTGTATTTGTACCAGTCTTGTTTACTATGTGACTCTGTAATTCTATCCTAAGTTATGGTACATATGTTACTATTTTCATCCCTACTTTTATGCCTCAATGAACTCCTTTTAGGCTACTGGTTTATCTGGGATTTGAGAATCTGGTGCAATATAACAGTAGTAACAAAAGTGCACATGTAACAACTATAATCAATAACATAAGCAGACCTCAGCTGAGTGAACTGTAGGGACCTCTTAGAAATGCTGGCTGAGACAACATCATAACTATCATGAGGAATGCAATGGGATACCTGGGAAAATGATCACTAATCTTACGTTTCAAATTTGTAACATGTGCATGAAATGTCTGTACGCCAGCTCAGGGACACGCCAGGACCCGCTCTTAATCTACCTTAGGCCAAACTGACTTGGCAATAACATTACTGAGTCGTGTGGAAGCACAAGAAAAGGAAAATCAAGTGATTCAGAGGGCAGGTGTCTCTCCTGGTTTATGAGAATAAGTCACATCTCATAGACTGAGCCATGCCTTTGGAGGGCTAAGCCTACCTGAGGGTTCTCCTCCCGTTTTGGTTTGGGTGCAGCAGGTGGAGTGATGGTACGGCTCTCTGTTTGTTTCTCATCGGTTTCCGTGTGGGATTTAATTGTCTAAGGAAGGAAAAGTAAATGAAAATTCAGAATTCACTTTTCATTAAAAAAATGAAAACACAGTTTGTAGACAACAAAGAAGGAAAAAAGAACATACTCAAATTGGAAACATATTAATAAAAGAGATAATATGGATTATATTTTGGAAGGCCCTAGTTGAAATAATTAAATTGTATAACTAGAGTAGATATTAATCTATAACTGTAATAGTCTAAACTACACAAAAAGAAAAATCCACACTTTAATTCCTCTGTATGAAAATGAGTATAGGCTGCTCTGATTTCAATGTATTTTAGGATGTAGGGACAGTTTTCCAGAGCAAGCCCATTCTTATTACACATAGGTCAAGCTCCAGTCCACTGCAAGCTTAAAATCTGAATAACGTAAAAAAAAAAAAATCTTGCGTACACATTCTTCTCTTTCCAATTCCGATCATCACCTAAGAGAAGAGGCAGAATTACCCTCACTTGGGATATTTAACACCTGCCTGTAGCATCCATTAGAGGAGAGATGCGCTTGCCAAGAAAAGGTCATCTTGTAAGAAGCTAACAATCCGATTACCCCCAACTTTGTCTTCCAGATGCATCCATTCCGACAAAAGAACACCAGTATCGTTATCATCTTTAAGAACAAATGGCACCTAGCAAACTGGTAGGCTCAGTTTGCATTACTATTCTTATTATGATCCAATGGCTAATTCATTTTACGAACCCCTCTGGAAATACTGAAATGATATTAGAAAAGTGGATACAAAAACTGTGAACACAAACCTACTTTACTTTTTCAAATAAAAAACACGTGGATGCTAATGGTCCTTTTGTATGGTAACAAGAAATTAAATGAGGGTAAAACTGTGTGATTATTAATGAGTAGGATTCTGTCCTGTGAGCAGGACAGCAAAAGTTCTCAAAAATCATTATGTCGTGAAATATGTTACTAGATCTGAAGAACACATACAATCACAAAGATCTTTCACTTTCTTTCCTAGCCACTTCCATATTTTCCTTCTGCTTCTCATATTTATTATTTTAGGAGAATGTAAGCATCTGCCATTATCAATACTGTGGCAACCACTGTTCTGGGGCAAATGCTGCCTGATTTTTTTTTTTTTAATGTTTACTTATTTATTTTTGAGAGAGAGAGAAGGAGCAAGGACATGTGTGAGCAGGGAGGGGCAGAGAGAGGGAGACAGAGAATCCCAAGTGGGCTCCGTGCTGTCAGTGCAGAGCCCGATGCAGGGCTCGAACCCACAAACCGCGAGATCATGACCTGAGCCCAAACCAAGAGCTGGAAGGTTAACTGACTGAACTACCCAGGTGCCCCATGATATTTTATATTTTACCAATGCCCTATTCTATTTCCTTCTCTATGATAAGCTACTTGAGAGAAGACACTGTTCTATACACATTTGCAGTCCTCTGTGCCTACCTAGTACAATGCCTTCCAGAAGACACGTACTTCTCACATTTTTTTTAACCAAAAAGGACACATTTCCTCCATAAAACAAACCACCAAATACATCTATAAGGGTACACGATGGGGAAGTAGGTTATAGTGTCATCTTTAAGGGCCTGGGTGTCCAGAAAGCTTATTTTCATAGCTTTCTGAGTGAGGAAGGGCAGGAAGTCTGAGGGAGGGGAGATAAGAGAAGGTCACCTGGAAGGGTCTGCTGATCCACTCCAAGGTTGTGTGAAACTTTGGGGGGTCTCTTGGTTCCACCTCTAAGGCTGAGTGACACACACAGTGGCAATGCCTCTGGGAAAGGACAAGCCAATTCCTCTCCACTAAGAGTTGGGAGTTGAATTCAACCCAGTTGAATCTGGGTTCAAATTTGCTCTCTCATTCAAGAAGAGTACAATTATCTCAGGGTTAGATAAAAAACACCAAAAGCATCCAAAAAAAATTAAAACAATAAAAAACACTGGGGAGACATCTTTCTTTCATGGAGCTCCTGCTCGGGGGAAACCAGGCCATGCTGTGAACAGCACTGCGCAGAGGCCTGTGCGGTAAAGGAACGAAGCTCCAGCCAGCAGCCAGCGGGCAGTGAGACCTGCCAACAACCACGGGACTGAGCTGGGAAGTGAATTATCCAGCCCCCAGTGGAGCCTTGAGATGACTACAGCCCTGGCTTACAAGTTTGAAAGCAAACTTGTGAGGGACCTTGAGACAGAACCACCCAGTTAAGAGGCAAACTGATTCCTGACCCTCACAAGCTATAGGGAATAATAAAATATTTGTTGTTTTAAGCTGCTTAAAGCAAACCAAAAACATTAGGGCTGGGGGAGTGACAGAAATGGCAGAACAGGGAGCTCTAAGAATTAGTCCTTCCACTGAAGCAATCATTAAGCTGGCAAAAACAGAATCCGCTTTTTAGAATTCTGGAATCTAATAAAAACCTTATAGCAACCAAGGGGACACTGACTGAAGAAAGAAACTGCTAAATTTCACTAAGAAAGCATTTTTTCCTTACCTATCTACAAATCCCCATTCCACAGCTTGGGCAGAGGCTCTGCAGATGGCAACCTGTGTTCCCAGCATGGCTTGCTGGTGCTAAGGGAAACAATACGGACCTTCTAAAACACCCGTGGTTGGGTGTTTTGATCTGTGCGGTGGTTCCCTGAGGACTGGTACAGAGGCTGACCTCTGTGTTGCCCACCTTATTAGGCCAAAGTGGCTTTCGGGGTGACATCTGATGAAAGCATCTAAAGATATATGTTACCCATAGTCACCTGGTGTAAGGGAGATGGTGGATGGAATATACAGCAGACAGACCCAAAGGCCTGGGAAGGAGGAGGCTGAAGAAGACGACTCCTGGAAGAGTGGTGGCTTTCGAGGACTATCACATATACTGGGGCATCCAGAATGTACCGCACATTCCCAGGGCTAGATGCATGTTTAGAAAAGATGTGAGAGAACTCTAGGTTTGCACTGCTGGCTGATCTTTGAGCTGTATCCAAGGAAGAGGTGAAGGCTAAGGCAGAGTTACAGATGGCCTAGCTTAGAACTGACGAAGTAACCCTGCTCAGAGCCAATGTGCAAGGACTGGGAAAGTTGTGTTGTGTCTTTTTAAGAAAATTTTAGTTGTTATTATTATTATTATTATTATTATTATTATTATTGGTTTTTTTGGCTCCAGTTGTTTAAGAAAATCTGTCAGGTCACTAGCTGACCACTGAGACAACAGAACAGAGAGTTCAGTGACTATACATGACAAGAAATACAGTTTTTGCAAAAACAGTTTGGTAAAGGCACTAAACAGATAACTGCAGTCCTCAACCCAACCCTGGGGTGGGAGGAGAATCTAATCTCCAGAGTTATCACATTGTAATTTCAAAATGAAGAGTTTTCAACGAAAAATCGGAAGGCATACAAAGAAAACAGGAAGGTACGGCCCATTTGTAGGGAAACAAAATCAACAAAAACTGGCCTTAAGGAAGCCCAGTCCAGCCCTGGACTCTCTAGAAAAAAAAACTAATTAAATATGCTCAAAGAGCTAATGGAAACTATGGACAAAGAACTGAAAGAAACCAGGAGAACAATTTCTCACCAAAAAAGACACTACCCATAAAGAGATAGAAATTATTGAAAGGAACCAAATAGAAACTCTGGAGCTGAAAAGTATACAAATTGAGATGAAAAATTCTCTAGAAGGGTTCAGGCAAAAGAAAGAATCAGTGAAGTCCAAGACAGGACAACGGAAATTGTCCAGTCTGAGGAACAGAAAAGAAAAACATGAAGAAAAATGAACGGAGCCTAAGGGACTTGTGGGATATCATCAACATAAGCATTATGGACTCCCAGGGGGACAGGACAAGCAGAGAGAGAGAGAGAGAGCAGCAGAAATAATACCTGAAGGATTAATAGCTCAAAACTTCCCACACTGGATGAAAGACAGAAATCTACACATCCAAGAAGTTCAGTGACATCCACGTAGAATAAACTCAAAAGACATTCACAGTCTGTGGGAAAATGGCAGAGCAGGAGGCCCCTGAGTTCTCCCTGTCCCCACATTTACAACCAGATTTTAACTACATCCAAGTCAATAAACAGGAATGCAATCTGAAGACTGGAGCAACACATGCTACAACTAAATATAGAGAAGAAGCTGCATCTGAAAGGTCAGGAAGGTCAGAAAGGCAGAGGGAGGCTGCCGGCAGGAGGGAGAGAGCTGTGTGCAGGAGAGAGAAAAATGGGCCCTCGTACCAGGGAGCTCACATGTGGAAGAATGATCTCCATAACATTTGGCTTTAAAAACAGGGCTGAATTCCATGAGTTTTAAAACCAGTGGGACTTGGAGCCTGAAGCTTTAAAAGTCAGCTGACTCAACACTGGGTGAGCCAGGGTGAGGGTGAATGAAAGCTGGGTCGCCATCCTTAAAGAGAGCAGGCTGAGCCAAGAAAACATAAAACGGCAATTTGCACAACACAACGCTGGGGGCAAATGGGAGACAGATCCGTTCACATTGATTTTGAAGTGTGTTGGGGGACTTCTCTGAAAACAAGGGAGCTGGCAGATGCCATTCTCTCCACGCCTCTCCCCACCACCGCCAACCCGCAGCATAAACAGAGCCACCTGCAGGAGGCAGCACTGCATAGACACTTGCTACCTAACCAGCTGGCAGGGGCACCACACCCACGAGCTCTCCAGAGGACTCATCCACTCTAAGCCTGCTAGCCTTGGCCTTGGGCTCAGGGCAAATTTTGTTAGTGTACATGCCCGCCCAGCCACTGAGTGCACAGCTGCCACAGCATGCCCTTGCCATCGTGCACCAGGCCCAGCTGTGCCCACCTCACTCCCCTAGCCAGCCTGGCATGCAGTCCCCAAATGCTTTGGGAGATTCCCCATAGGACAGGACTAGTGGCCCAGCGCAAATTGTGCTAACACTACCATCCCCCTCACAAGTTCCCCAGAGGGCACGACCCCTCAGATGTGGTCTGCTTGGGTCCCACGAACACCACAGACAGCAAGCACAGCCCACAACAGGCGGAGAGTCAGTACAGACGACTGCAGTGAAAGGAAAAGTGACTCAGACACAACAGCAGGGCGTCAGCAACACACAGGATACTCTCCTGAAGTGCCAGGTTCTGGTGAACAGGGGACACTGCACTGCAGAGGGCATTCTAGGACCTCTTCTTCATACAGTCACTACTTTCAAGAGCAGAAGACACAGCTGACTTTCTTACACACAGAAACAGAAAAAGAGAGGCAGACAAAGTGAGAGACATTTATATATCTGAAATGAAAGAACAGGACAAGGCCACGGTCAGAGATGTAAGCAAAACAGATATAAGTAACATGTCTGACAAAGAATTTAAAGCAATGATTATTAGGATACGCACTGAACTTGAGAAAAGAGTGGAAGACCCTTAACATGGAGATAAGGAATAACACAGCAGACATAAAGGGCTCAGTAAATGAAAAATGGATGGTTGATGGAATGAAGAGAGGGCTGGAAGAAGCAGAAGAATGAATTAATGACCTAGAACACAGAGTAATGGAAAATAATCAAGCTGAACAAAAGAAAGAAAAAAGAACTAGGCAAAATGAGGATACACTTAGAGAACTCAGTGACTCCATCAAATATGATAACAGTCATAGTGTAGGAGTCCCAGAAAAAGAAGAAAGAGAAAAGGGGGCAGAAAATTTATTTGAGGAAAAAGTATTTGAAAACATCCCTAATCTGGGGAAAGAAACCAATATCCAGATCCAGCAGGCACAGAGAACTCCCATCAAAATCAACAAAAGCAGATTCATACAGACATATTATATTCAAATTGGCAAAAATAGTGATAAGAAAAAAACTTTAAAGCAGCAATACAAAAGAAGTCAGTAACTTCCAAGGGAAAACCCATAAAGCTTTCAGGAGATTTTCCAAAGAAACTTTCAAGACAGAATGGAGTGGCATGATATACTCAAAGTGCTGAACGGGAAAATTCTACAGCCCAAAATACTCTATCCAGCAAGGCTATCATTCAGAATAGAGAGATGAAGAGTTTCCTAAAAAAACAAAACCAAAGGAGTTCATGACCACTAAACCGGCCCTGCAAGAAATATTAAAGGGGACTCTTTGAGTAGAAGGAGAGACCAAAAGTGACAGTACAGAGGTAGGAAACACAAAAGAAGTAAAAGTGAATATTTCTATTTAAAAAATCAGTCAAGGAACTCACAAAAAAAGGATGTGAAATATAATGACATATACCTAAAATGTGGGTAGGAGAGTAGAAAAGAATGGGTTCAAACTTAAACAATCATCAACTTGAAACAGACCGCTATATGCAGAAGAGGTTATATACAAATCTAATGGTAACCATATATCAAATACCACTAATAAATATGCAAAGAATAAAGACAAAGAAATCCAAATATGTCACTAAAGAAAATCAGCAAAAGAAAGACAAGAGGGGATCAGAGAAAATCTTCAGAAATAACCACAAGACAGGTAATAAAATGGCAATAAATATCTATCGATCAATAATTACTTTGAATATAAATGCAGTAAACAGTCCAATCAAAAGAAACAGGGTGACAGAGTGGATTTAAAAAACAAGGCCCATCTATATGCTGTCTATGAGAGACTCATTTTAGGCCTAAAGACACAGGCTGGAAGTGAGGGTATGGAGAAACATCTATCATGCAAATGAAATGGATGTCAAAAGAAAGCCAGAGTACTAATACTTATATCAAATAAAATAGACTTTATTTTTTTAAATTTATTTATGTACTTTGAGAGAGCAAGCAGAGGAGGGGCGAGAGAGAAGGAGAGAAAGAGAATCCCAAGCAGGCTCTGCACTGTCAGAGTGGAACCTGATGTGGGGCTCGAACCCATGAACTGCAAGATCATGACCTGAGCCAAAACCAAGAGTCAGACGCTTAACTGACTGAGCCACCCAGGCACCCCTAAAATAGATTTATAAAACAAAGACTGTAACAAGAGATAAAGAAGGACACTATATAATAATAATAATAATAATAATAATAATAAGGGTACTATCTAACAAGAAGATATAACAGCTGTAAATATTTATGCACCCAACAGAGAGGCACCCAAATCTATAAAACAGTAACAAACATAAAGGAACTAATCAATAATAATACAATAATAATAGGGGACTTTAACACCTCACTTACATTGACAGACAGATCATCCAAACAGAAATCAACAAGGAAACAGTGGCTTTGAATGACACACTGGAACAGATGGATTTAACAGATATATTCAGAACATTCCATCTTAAAACAGCAGAATACACACTCTTTTCAAGCGCACACAGAACATTCTCCAGAATGACATATTAGCCCACAAAACAAGCTTCAACAAATTCAAGAAGATCAAAGATATACCACTCATCTTATCTGACCACAACTTTATGAAACCAGAAGTCAACCAACAAGAAAAAACCTGGAAAGATCACAAATACATGGAAGTTAAATAACGTGCTACTAAACAATGAATGGGTTAACTAGGAAATAAAAGAAGAAACAAGACAGTACACGGAAACAAATGAAAAAGAAAACAATGGTGCAAAACCTCTGGGATGCAGCAAAACAGATTCTAAGAGGAAAGTTTACAGCAATACAGGCCTACCTCAAGAAGCAAGAAAAATCTCAAATGAACAACCCGACCTTACACCTAAAGGAGCCAGAAAAAGAACAACAAACAAAACCTAAAACCAGTAGAAGGAAGGAAATAATAAAGATTAAGCAGCAATAAATGATATAGAAACTATAAAAAACAATAGAACAGATCAATGAAATCAGGAGCTGGTTCTTTGAAAAAAAAAATCAATAAAATTGATAAACCCTTAGCCAGACTTACCAAGAAAAAGAGAGAAAGGACCCAAATAAATAAAATCACAAATGAGAGAGGATAAATAACCACCAACACCACAGAAATACAAACAGTTATAAGAGAATATTGTGGAAAGCTATATGCCAACAAATTGCATAACCTAGAAGAAATGGATAAATTCCTAGAAAAATATAAGCTACAAAAACTGAACCAAGAAGAAATAGAAAATTTGAACAAATTAATAACCAGCAAAGAAATTGAATTAGTAATCAAAAAACTCCCAATATACAAAAGTCCAGGGCCAGATGGGCTTCATGGGTTAATCCTATCAAACATTTAAAGAAGAGTTAATACCTCTCCTTCTCAAACTATTCCAAAAAACAGAAAAGGAAGGGAAACTTCCAAATGAGGCCAGCATTATCCTGATACCAAAACTGGATAAAGACACCACTAAAAAACAAACAAACAAACAAACTACAGGCCAATATCCATGATGAAACTAGATGTAAAAATCCTCAACAAAGAAACAGCAAAACGAATTCAACAATACTTTAAAAAAATCATTCACCACAACCAAGTGGGATTTACTCCGAGGTTGCAAGGGTAGTGCAATATTCACAAATTAATCAGTGTAATGCATCACATCATAAGAGAAAGGGTAAGAACCATAAGATCATTTCAGTAGATGCAGAGAAAGCATTTGACAAAGTACAACATCCATTCATGATAAAAACCCTCAACAAAGTAGGTTTACATACTTTGTTGTAAGAAGAAACATACCTCAACACAATAAAAGCCATATATGAAAAAGAGAGCTTTTTCCCCAAGGTCAGGAACCAGACAAGGATGTGCACTCTCACCACTTTTATTCAACATAGTACTGGTAGTCCTAGCCATAGCAATCAGACAACAAAAAGTAGTAAAAGTCATTCAAATTGATAAGGAAGAAGTAAACCTTTCACTATTTGCAAATGATAAAGGATTATCTGATAAAGACTGGTATCCAAAATATATAAATAACTTATAAAAGTCAACATCCAAAAAATAAATAATCCAATTAAAAATGGGCAGAAGATATGAAGAGACATTTCCCCAACGACGACTTTCAGATGGCCAACACATTACATGAAAAGATATTCACCATCACTTACCATTGGGGAAATGCAAATCAAAACTACAATGAGATACCTCCTCACACCTAGCAGAAAAGCTAAAATCAATAACACAAGAAACAACAGGTGCTGGCGAAGACGTGGAGTAAAAGGAACCCTCTTGCACTTTTGGTGGGAACGCAAACTGGTGCAGTTGCTCTGGAAAACAGTATGGAGGTTCCTCAAAAAGTTAAAAATAGAATTACCCTACAATCCAGTGATCACACTGCTGGGTATTTACCCAAAGAACACAAAAACACTAATTCAAAGGGATACATACACCCTTATGTTGGATAAGTGGACAAAGAAGATATGGTGTGTACACACACACACACACACACACACACACAGACAATGGAATATCATTTCGCCATAAGAATGAAATCTTGCCATTTTCAATGACAATGTCATTGAATATAATGTTAAGCGAAATAAGTCAGACAAATACCATATGATTTCACTCATGTGTGGCATTTAAGAAACAAAGCAAATGAGCAAAGGGAAAAAAAGAGACAAATGAAGAACCAGACTCTTAATTATAGAGAACAAATTGATGGATACTAGAGGGGAGGTGGGTGGGGATGGGTGAAATAGGTGAAAGGGGTTAAGGAGTGTACTTGTGGTGAGCAACAGGTGATGTATGGAACTGTTGGCTCACTATATTGTACCCCTAAAACTAATATAACACTGTATGTTAACTAGCTGGAATTAAAATAAAAGCTTAAAAAATAATTAAAATTTTAAAAATAAAAAAATAAAATGTGTGTTCCCATAAAAATGATTAAAAATAAATAAAATAAAAGAGATTCACAGTGAGACACATTGTAGTCACACTGTTGAAAGACAAAGGCAAAGAGAGAGTCTTGAAAGCAGTAAGACAGAAGTGATGCATCACACAGAAAAGGTCCTCAATGTGGTTAGCAGCCAACTTCTCCCCAGAAACCAGAGGCCAGCAGCAGGGGGATTACATAAAGTGCTGAAAGAAAATCACTATCAACCAAGAATGCTATATCCTTCAAAAACCTAAGGAAGTTCATTGCTAGTAGATCTGCCCTAAAAGAAATGCTAAAGGAGTTCTTCAGGCTGAAATAAAAAGACACTAGACAGTAACTTCAAGTCATACAAAGAGATAAGAATTCCAGTAAAGGAAACTACACAGGTAAAAACAGAACCCAGTATTTTTGTATCTCTGATTTGTAACTTCTCTTTTAGTTTTCTGTATGAGTTAGAAAAGAGATGCATAAAGCAATAATTATAAATCTATATTAGTGGGCATACAATGTACAAAAGATGTAACTCTGTGACAACAGAAAGGAGGGGCAGAGCTGTATAGAACAGAGTTTTTGTATACTATTAAAGCTAAGCTTGTATCAATTCAAACCACACAGTTAAAGATTTATGAATGTTAACTGCAATCCCCATGGTAACCACTGAGAAAATAACTAAAATGTACACAGAAAAGAAAATGAGGGCATCAAAAGTATGGCACTAGAAAGAAAAACCAAACACAAAAGAAGGCAGTATTGGAGTAACTGAGGAACAAAAAAGACATAAGACGTATAGAAAACAAATAGCAAAATGGCATAAGTCCTTTCCTATCAGCACTTTAAATGTAACTGAGTTCAACCCACAAATTAAAAGACAGAGAGTGGCAGAATGGATTAACAAAACATGATCCAAAATATATGCTATCTATAATAGACTCATCTCAAAGCCAAAGATACAAAGAAGTTGAAAGTCAAAGGATGAAAAAAGATATTTCATGCAAACAGTAACCGAAAGAGCACAGGGATAGCTATACTAATGGTCTGCCTTAAGTCAAAAAACTGTTACAGGAGACAAAGAAGGTCATTATATATTGATAAAAGGGTCAGTTCATTACGAAGACATGATACATTTTAAATATATATGCACCAAACAACAGAGTCTTAAAATATGAAACAAATATTGACAGAACTGAATGAAGAAATAAAATAGTTCTATAATAATAATAATTGGAGACTTTAATACCTCACTTTAAAGAATGGAAAGAAGGGGCACCTGGCTGGCTCAGTTGGTAGAGCATGAAACTCTTGATTTCCGGGTCATGAGTTCGAGCCCCACGCCGGGTGTAGATTACTTAAAAATCTTTTAGGAAAGAAGGAAGGAAGGAAGGAAGGAAGGAAGGGAAGGAGGGAGGAGGGAAAAAGAAAAAAGAAAAGAACATGTAGACAGAAGATCAATAAGGAAATGGAGGACGTGAACAACACTATAAACCAACTAGATCTAACATACATATAAAGCACAGTCCACTCAACAACAACAGAATACACATTCTTCTCAAGTATACATGACACATTCTCTGGAACAGATCATGTTTGAGGTCACAAAACAAATCCTAATAAATTTCAGAAGACTTAACATACAAAGTATCTCATCTTCTCTGACCACAAGAGAAAGAAGCTGGAAATCAGTAATAAAGGAAAACTAGAAAACTTAAAAACGTGTGGAAATTAAATACACACTCTTACATAACCAATGGGTCAAAGAAGGAATCACCAGGGAAATTAGAAAACACTTTGAGAGGAATGAAAATGAAAACATAATATACCAAAACTGATGTGATATAGTGAAAGCAGTGCTCGGGAGGAAATTTATAGCTCTAACAGTTTACTTAAAAAACAAACAAACAAAAAAACAGATCTCAAACCAATAACCTAACTTTAAATGTTAAAGAACTAAAAAAACCTTAAGAAACCAGAAAAAAAACAACTAAAGCCAAAGCTAGCAGAAGGAAGAAAATAATAAAAGTTACAGTGGAAATAAATGAAATAGAGAACAGAAAAACAATAGAATTAATGAAATCAAAAGTTTATTCCTTTTTTTTTTCTTTTTGAGAGAGAGAGAGAATGTGTGAGAGCAAGTGGGGGAGAGACAGAGAGAGAGGGGACAGAAGATCCGAAGCAGGCTCTAGCTGACAGCAGCGAGCCCAACACGGGGCCTGAACTCACAAATCCTGAGATCATGGCCTGAATCGCAGTTGGATGCTCAACCAACTGAGCCACCCAGGTGCCCTAAAAGTTTATTCTTTGAAGAGATCAACAAAATTGAGAAACCTTTAGTTGGACAGACTAAAAAAACAGAAAATGCAAATAACAAAAATCATAAACACAAGTGGGAACGTTGGGTGTAAATTACTTAAAATTCTTTTAGGAAGGAAGGAAGGAAGGAAGGAAGGAAGGAAGGAAGGAAGGAAGGAAGGAAGGAAGGAAGGAGAGAGGGAGGGAGGGAGGGAGGGAGGGAGGAAGGAAAAAGTTAAGAAGAAAGAAAAGAACATGTAGACAGAAGATCAATAAGGAAATGGAGAACACGAACAACACTATAAACCAACAAGATCTAACATACACATAAAGCACAGTCCACTCAACAACCACAGAATACACATTCTACCTATCTTACAGAAGAAAAAAAAAGGATTAGAAGAGAGTACAATGAAGAATTACCAACAAATTAAATAATATAGATGCAATGGACAAATTCCTATAAATATAAAAATTACCAAAATTGACTCGAGCACTGGAAAATCTCAACAGACCTGTTACAGCTAAAGAAATTGAAACAGTAATCAAAATCCTCTCCAAAAAGAAAAGTTCAGAATCAGCTTCACTGGTGAATTCTACCAAACATTTAAAGAACTAACACTGATCCTTCTCAAACTCTTCCAAAAAATAGGAGGAAAAAATTTCCTAACTTGTTCTATGAAGTCAGCCCTACCTTGATACTAACGCCAAAGACACCACAAAAAGAGAAAATTACAGACCAATGCCCCTTATGAATATAGTGAAACATTCTTTCAATTTTTTTTAATGTATCTAATTTTGAGAAAGAGAGAGAATGTGAGCAGGGGAGGGGCCGAGAGGGGGAGAGAGAGAATCCCAAGCAGGCTCCACACTATCAGCACACAGCCAGATACAGGGCTCGATCCCACAAACCGTGAGATCATGACCTGAGCAGAAATCAAGAGTCGGACGCTTAACTGCTGAACTACCTAGGCGCTCCGCCCTACAGTCAAAAATTTTTAATAAAATACTAGCAAACTGAATCTAACAGTATATTCAAAAGATACACCATGACAAAGCAGAACTTATCCCAGGAACGAAAGATGTAAGAAAACCAATGTAATATATACCACATTAGTAAATGAGGGCAACTCTTCCCCAACACATGATCATCTCAATAAATGTAGAAAAAAACATTTGTCAAAATCCAACATTCATTCATGATAAAACACTCAGAAACCTAGAAATAGAAGGAAACGTCCTCAACTTTATAAATACAGGGTATTTATGAGAAACCACAGCTAACATCATACTTAACAGTGAGAGACTGAATGCTTTCGCTCCGAGATCGGGAACAAGAGAAGTATGCCCACTTTCACCATGACTATTCAACATTGTGGTGGTAGTTCTAGTCAGAACAATTAGGAAAGAAAAGACATAAAAGGAATCAAAATTGGAAAGGATGATGTAAATCTATCTCTATTTACAGAGGATCCTACATATAGAAATTCCAAGAATCCACAAAACAACTACTAGAGCTAATAAAAAAATTCGGCAAAGTTGCAAGGTGCAAGATAAATGAGCTGTATTTCTACATAACAGTAATGAACAATTGCAATAGGAAATTAAGAAAACAATTACATTTATAATAGCATCCCAAAGAATAAAATACCTAGGAATAAATTTAACTAAGGAGACAAAAGACTTGTGCACTGCAAATTATAAAGCACTGCTGAAAGACATAAAACTAAATAATGGAAAGACATCCATGTTCAAGAACTGAAAATTCCAACAGCTTTTTCTTGTCGGAAGAATCGGCTTTTCCAATTCCCAAAATCACGCAGGAATTGCAAGGACCCCTGAATGGCCAAAACAATATCGAAAAAGAAAAACGTTGGAGGACTCACACTTTCCAATGTCAAAACTTACTACAAAATTACAGTAATTAAGAGAGTGTGGTAGGTACTGGCACAAAGAGCTACAGACCAAAAGAATAGGATTGAGAGTCCAGAAATAAATCCACACATCAATTGCCAATTGGTTTTCAACAATGGTGTCATGATCATTCAAATGGGGAGAGAACAGTATCTTCAACAAATGGTGCTGGAACAACTGCATATCCACATGTGAAATCATTAAGCTGGACCCTTTATCTCATACTGCATACAAAAATTAAGTCAAAATGAACTACTAACTTAAATTTAAGAGCTAAAACCGTACAACTTCTTAGAAGAAAGATTAGGTTATGGTAAATCTTCATTATCTTAGATGTCAGCATGGATTCCTAGATAGGACACCAAAAACACAAGCAACAAAAGAAAAAAACAGATAAACTGGACTTCATCAAAATTGAAACGTTTTGGGCATCAAAGTACATTATCCATAAAATGAAGAAAACACAGGCTTCCAGAAAAGAAAAAGTGAAAAGACGACCTACAGAATGGAAGAAAATACCTGCAAATCATGTATCTGATAAGAGTCTAGTATCCAGATTATACAAAGAACCCTCACAACTCAACAACAAAAAGACAAACAACCCAATATAGAAACTGGCAAAGAACTTGGATATTTCTCTAAAGAAAATATACAAATGGCCAAAAAGCACATGAAAGATGTCCAACAACAACATTTATCACTAACAAAATGCGAATCAAACTCACAATGAAATACCACTTCACACCTACTAGGATGGCTATAATTTTTAAAAAGGGAAAACAGTAAGTATCACCAAGGATGTGGAGCAAACAGCAGGCTCACACATTGCTGGTGGGAATGGAAAATGATTCAGCTGCTGTGGAAACAGTGTGGCAGTTCCTCAAAAAGTTAAACACAGAATCATCACATGATCCAGTAATTGTACTCTTAGGTATGTATATACCCCCAAAGAATGGAAAGCAGGTATTCAAACAAATGTTTGTACATAAATATTCACAGGAGCACCATTCCCAATAGACAAAAGGTAGAAATAACCCAAATGTCCATCAATGGATGAACAGATAAACAAGTTACGGTATATACATACTATGGACTATTATTCAGCCATTAAAAGGAAATGAAGTACTGATACCTGTTATAACGTGGGTGAATCTGGAAAACACTATGCTAACTGAAAGAAGCCAGACACAAAAGGTCACATATTATATGATTCCATCCAAATGAAATACCCAGAATAGGTAAATCTAGAGAGACAAACAAGCAGACTGGCAGCTGCCAGTGGGAGGGAGAGGAGTGGATGGAGAGTAATTACTGACTAGATACTGGTTTTTATTTTAGGGTAATAAAAAGGTTTTGGAACTAGACAGAGGTGGTGGTTGCACAACACTGTGGATGTACTAAATGCCACTGAATTGTTCATTTCAATGTTCATTTTTATGTGGTATGAATTTCACCTCAGTTAAAAAAAAATGGGGGAAAACCAAAACCAAAAACCAAAAAACCAAAAATGGAGTAAGCTAAAAGTCTGGTCTCTATCAGAGATTACAAACTATTGTCCAGAGATGAAGTTGCCCTGCAGATATTTTTTTGCTTTACGTAGTGTTTAAACAGTTACCAGTATTTTTAAAACTAGATGACTTCTCAAAACATCGGGATCTCTGGCCATTCTTGGAAATATTTCTGTAGGATAAAAACTGGCTATTATCAAGCAGTAGTTGCCTCCTGAGACGGTATTACTTTCCCATTGACTACAGTCTCTTCCACATTCTATGGTCTTCCTGATACCAAGGCCAAATTCAAATTTTGTCATGCTTGCCTCACTACTTTAAACAGAAACTAAGAATAAAAGTGGGATATCTCTTACACTTACGCTCCCACTGAAAATTGAAAAATAAAAGTCCATGTGTTTACTTCCAGCCTGCTTTACTCATTTGTATTTACTGCTTCACACTCGTGACTATTTGAATTTAGAAATCTGGTTCTTTTTGGTTACAAAGATAGAAATCAAACACCCCGAACAAGATTAGAATTAGGTTAACCATTTACACCCTGAATTCCAAATTCACCTTCTGAGACTGGGCTGCATGAATAATCAAAGTTAGTCACTTGCAAATAAATACATGTCCAAGTAGTTTCACCAATCGAGGTTGAATAAATTTGGATTGAAGAAGGCAAAGCAAAATCCATCTCTGGTCACTCGGACCTCTTTTCCCTGCTAGAGCACCAGTGTTAAAATGGAAGGTGAAGAGTTACCAGCTCACGTTTACTAAGAGGGAAGAATGGAAGTTGAAGAGAATACGTTGGATAATATTCTCATCTTGGAAGCACTGTTTAGATCCTGTTTAGAGGATCTTGTGTAGGTTCCTATCCAAGACACACAGGGAACCCAGCACTTTTTTTTCAGTAGCTTAGCCTCGGGGACATACACAGAGGTCTTTGTTGCAGGGGTGGGCGTGGTGGATTAAGAAATGAACATAATTCCTGAGAATTAACTGCATCAGGCGCAGTCTAATGGACTTTAAATTAAATGCTTTAGCTCATTCCATCATTAACAGGTGTTTAGCCCCATTTTGTAGAGTGCTAGAGAGGACAGGGACATAAAAGTCAGCAGTACGGGGGCTGTAAGTCTGTCTGGTTCCATCTACTTTTCTGCCTAGAACATGTTTCCAGCCTCAAAGCTCTTCAAACTCTAGCACTCATTTTCTCAGAGTCGCAGTGTAATGTGGCTTCTAATGAGGGTAAGACAGGGAGCTCTTATCTGGGCTGAAGGAAGTTGGCAATGCCTGACAGGGGAAGAAGTGAGGCACTATTGTTGTAACTGACACTCCCTTCTTCCTTTTCTATGCCAAGGTGGGAGGCCTTTGAAACTATACAACTTGCCATGCCTCCTCCCCCGGAGGCACAGCCTCCATACCTGTTGGAAATGCACTACAGATTGAGCTCTGTGAGGGTATAGGCTTTCATTTATCCACCCTTGTATTTAGGCATCACACTCGGCATAGCAACTGGCACGTAATCAACGTATTTTTATTATATGAATGTTATCACCCTAAAAGAAACAGAAGAAAGCAGAAAGGAACCCATCTAGCCTTGTCACATAGAGAATGCTGGACGCAGGTTCTGGTAACTCTGTGAGCAGACGCTGAGTAGTACTTCTGTGGCTACATATTTACATTGCTTTACTCTTTAGCCCATCTCTGAGATTCCCCTAATGGCTATAAATGTGATACTGGAAATGAAACACAGAAGAGAAAAGAAGGATAGCAGAAAGATCTAAAGTAAGAAAATTCTGAGAATGGAGTCCAGTCTAAAGAGCACCCCTGCTGACTGAGCTTGCTAACCTGCAAGCCCGTTATGGCAGGTGGTCTGCTAAACTAAAATAGCAACGGCTGATTCCTCTATTAGATGAACAAAAAGAGAGAGCATGGAATTTACTGCTTAGAAAAGCTTTTTTAAGATTTCCTGAAAACCTTTTTACAGCATTATAATTAAAATTAAAAGCTCTATTAACATATAAGTCCAAAACATGAAAAGATATTCAACATCTAACGTGAAAAAAAGCAAGCTACAAAATATAGATTGTTTTTTTGCTTTAAAAATGTATTATAGAAAATATGGAGGAAGATAATCTGAACTGTTCATACTGTTCAAGAGTCAGGAGTTAGAATTATGGGGAAGTTTACTCTTCCCACACATTACGGGGTGGATGCACTTTGTACGTTATATAGTTCTAGAATGTTAGAATTTTCTTTCATAATTAATATACATTATCTCAGATGTGATCAGAAAAAATAAGAAATGCAAAAATAAAAGGAAACTGAAAAAAAATGTCCCCCAAAAGTATCTATATCGAAAGAGAGGTCAAAGAAAAATACTATTTAGTAATCTAAAGGAGTGTTTTGAAACCACCTTCTTTGGAACTCTAAGCCCCTCGCGTTCTTTGAGAGCCAGCACAGGACACGAGGGGAGATGATCTCCAGACATGCCCCTACCCAAACTTGTCAGCTTCAGTATTTTACTTTTATGTTTTAATAATGAAGTTCTGCCGATAATGAGTTTAAAAGCTCATTATCTAACACGGTGTATCTAAAAAGGTGTAACTATTTCTGAAATGTTCCTCAAAGCACTTTCTGGGGTCTGAGTAAGCTTTCCAGGAAAACAGATGTGTTTTCCCTTGTGTTTTCTGAGCACAAGATTTTATTTATTTTTTTTTATTTTTTATTTTTTATTTTTTTTATTTTTTAATATATGAAATTTACTGTCAAATTGGTTTCCATACAACACCCAGTGCTCTGAGCACAAGATTTTAATACCTAGCTTTTTAGTGGAAGGTCTGCTGCATTTATGAGCTGTCTGGATAGAAAGCCGGGTGCTCTATGCATAAGGATCCTCTGTTCAAGAAGGCCAAGGCAGCAGGAAGCCTCTCATTCCCCACCATCTGGCCAGCCTCTCTGAATCATGGTCAGCCATCCAGAAGCAGAAGATTCAGGATCACTAGAGACTATTTTCAGATGAATGAGAACTCAAGCCTGAGCAATTAGAAATAGGTCAATGACTTTTTAAAGCAACTTTCTTAAAAGACGATGCTTTTCTTTGCAAAATTCTTTTCTCATCACTGGTCTTTCTTTAAATAGAATATGGTAACTGCCTATAAATCCTTTTCCTTGTTTTTAGAAGTCTTCTGTTACAGAACTCGTAAGTATTTTTGGAGGTTACTTGTATTTCTCTAGCCTTGAATTCTTAAGAGAAAATCTGACTTTAGAAATATAAACGAGAGGCTTCAACATCTGAGCTAAAATAAAATGTCTGTATTCTCTAGAGTTAAAAAATGCTTTTCAGAAATTTTAATTTTTTCATTTGGCTCTTCATTATCTGTAATAACCAGGGGAAATCTTTCAAATGAAATCCTTTCCCTTGTTTTGTTTACTCTTCCTGACTTTCACAGCCGTATCTTCATCTGGATTCTTATTGGGCTGAAACTAATAAGGCATTTTCTGTGCATTGTATCTCTGTGCTTCCTGACTGAGACCAGCAGAACCCATCTGTGAATTTCTGCTTCGGAACCAGCAGGGGGAGCTCACTCACACGGGAATCTGAATCCCTCTGCGCAGGGATGGTGGGAAAAACAACGCAACTTTCTTCAGTAAGACTGGCCCTTTTGTATTATGGATAAACCATCACATGATAAGCAACAGGTTACGGACAGTGGTGCTGAGATAAAGAGAAGAGTTCTTGAAGGAATGTATTTAGAGACAGCCCGGCCTCAATGGCAAGGCCACTGTCCCCAAGCAGATGCACACTCTGCCTGTACCTGTTTTTCAAGGCTTGGCTTGCTAAGCTGTACAGTCTGAGGTCCAGCGAGTCTGGTCCCTGGAGTAGCTATCACAATGCTGGTGAGCTGGGCCATAGGGAACGTTTTGGCTATGGTTGCAGTCTGCCCATTGACGACACGGACGGGATGGATGGAATTCTGGGAGGTAGGGAGGGTCGTGGGGGTGAACTTGGTCAGCATGACAGGCCTCTGGATAAGTTGAGGAGCTGCAAGCATGGGAGGAGGTGCTGGGGCAATAGGAATGTTATTCTGGGCCACAGGCTTGGGTCGAACCTATGGGGAAAGAGAGAACAATTACTGTATTACTTCAAGAAATTTCATAAGCCTTGTAAGTCTAAAACATTGCCAGGTCTTTCATACTATATATGTGAAATGGTATTGAGTACCAATATTTATTAATATTCATTTTGGTGTTATTAGTCCTATACATATCAGGATATATAATCTTATAGAAGACTCGTCAGCTCTTAACGGTGTCCAAATGCTACCCTACAACATGGTTCTTCTGGATCCAAACCTTAGCTCCTTCTCCCATACCATGCTGCTTCCTCAGGTTGAGATCAAATGCCTAATCCAGAGACTGGTCTCACCCAGAACTTGTGCCCAGGATGGTAATAATGCGGCCATCGATCTTAATTCACATTCTAAATTTCTTCATGTCCGTGAATTCAGTTCAGCCCAGCTCCTTGCTCTCTAACTCCCTGGTCTCGGCCACTCCCTCTCTAAGTCACATTTGTGGACTTCCTCTTCCTCTGCCCAATCCTAAACATTAAGTATTTCTCAGAGTTTTGTTCTGGAACCTCTTTTTTCCCCAATCTTCTCACTCTTCCTGGGGTTTTTCACCCATCCCATGGCTTCAGTTACCATCTATGTACTGAAGACGTCCATCCACACTTGCATCTCAGGACCAGACATTTCCGAATATACTCAACTTCCTGGCATGTATCTCTACTTGGAAATCTCATAAGAAATTAAAAATCAGCATGTCTAGGGGTACCTGGCTGGCTCAGTCAGTGGAGCATGAGACTCTTGATCTCAGGGTTGTTAAGTCCTAGCCCCATCCATGTTGGGTGTGGAGATTACTTAAAAATAAAATCTTTCAAAACAACATCTACAACAAAATCAACATGTCTAAAACTCACCTGTTTGTTCCTCTAACCCTCTCTTCCTCCTATTACCATCACCTTGGTAAGTGGCCTTCTTGCTAAATACACTTCAGAACCATGCTTGATGCTTCCTACTTCACCTCTACTTCCTAAATCCTTCTCAATTATGGCTACTTCCTAGGTCCTTACTGCCACTTATGTTTGGCTTACTGAAACAGTAACAAAAATTACCATGAAAAACACGAGGTCAGCCTTGCTTGGGTTCAAATCCTGGTTCCTCCCACTTACTAGCCAGGTAGCCTCAGTAACATACCTGATTTAAGCCAGCATTTTTCAACTTTTCTATACAGTGACCCTATGGGCAAAATCCTTTCCCCCAATGCATGAAATTTTGACCTTCAGTTAACGCTCCAGCTCTGTTCCCCTGGGAACCTGATTAAGGGTAAGAATGTCACCTATGTTACCAGGCAACATCGCTTACGGTAAAAATGATCCCTCGCTGCTAAACTGAATCCGAACTGAATCTGAACAGGGAGCATTATAAATACTTGATGGGACGCTCTGCTTTGGGCTTCATGCAGTGGGGTGACTCTTGTAACTGGGCACGTCCACTGGGAGGACCCTGAAAGCCATGCCTACAGAGTTGTTACAAGACGCACTGGCTCTTGTGAAGCGTAAGACTATTGTGCCAGGCTGGCTCTACCTCGGTCTTTTTCAGGATCTCATGTCCCCGCATCTCAGCAATCACTAGACGGCTGCAGAGACTGCTCTACGGGCTGAAGCAAAATGTCTTGACGCTGTCTTGCTGGTAAGCCCTGGTTCCTGTCTCACATTGTTCCAAGTACCCTGGTACCAAGTATGGGCCTGGGCAGTCTTGTGAGTCTGAATATTTAGCTGAACTTAAGATGCCCCGGTGGTGTGGGGCGCCTCGGTGGCTCAGTCAGTTGAGTGTCGGGCTCCTGATTTCTCCTCAGGCCACGATTTTGCGGTCGGTGGGTTTGAGCCCCGCGTCGGGCTCCGCGCTGACAACATAGAGCCTGCTTGGGATTCTCTGTCTCCCTCTCTCCGCCCCTCCCCCGCGTGTGCCTTCTCTCTCTCTCAAAATAAATAAACTTTAAAGAAAAGAAAAAAAAGAAGAGCCGGTGGTGGCTGCTGCAGACACACAGTAGGGAATACACTTCACACTGTAACCAGCACACACATATAGACATATATCTGTATCTCTACAAAACCAAAGCTTCACGAAACATTACATGTGTGCTAGGTACTCTACCATTTCACATTCTGTTTTGCTGATTTTATTTAAAAACTCTGGTTACAATACATTATACTGATTTCACACAGCCTACTAATGGGTCATGACCCACCGTCTGGAAAACATGGGCTAAGCCCTACGTTCCTTGTCTAAAAAAAAAGTAATACCTAACTTTCACAAGGCTATTGTGAAGATTAAAATAGATAACCCATAAAAAGTGCGCAACACAGTAGGTGGCACATAGCGGGAGTCTCTAAACATTAGCTGCTATTATTGTTGATGATGTCCTAACTATACCTCCTGCCCACAGTCTTGATCATCTTCAATCCATTCTCCACACAGTGGCAAGAGGGAATTTTCTAAAACAAAGATCTGATCATTTCAAGTATTTGTTTAAAAATGCTTTCATGGATCCCCACTGCTCCTGGGTTTATCCCAGGGCCTTTTGCCCAAATTCCTACACAGCCTAGAAGGCCACAAGATCTGGCACAACGGACCTCTCCAGCTTCACCTCTTGCCTTAGCCTGAGTCAGCCACATGGCCCACTATGCCTAGCCACACCAAATCTCCTTTGGTTCCTTAAGCTTACATGTATCTCTCCATCCTGGATTTGCATATATGCTCTACCCTCTGCCTGGGACATTTTTGTTCTTCCCCCAAAATTTGGACAGGCTAACTTTACTAGGATTTTAAGTCTTAGACTGAATGCCAACTCTTCCATGAAACTTCCTATAAAACTTAAGAATGAGTTGGGTGTCCCTCCCACATGTGGTCAGACTAAACTGTACTTCCCATAATGGACACTGTAATTGTCTGAACACATGTCTGAAGCTCTCTGAGGACAGAGAACAGGCTATCTTGAAAACTGGAATATCCACAGTGCTTAGTGCCTTTTTTGATATGCAAGGTGTTTATTAAGGATCTACCTGATAAATGACTGAAATCTACCTGATAAATGACTGAAATCACCTTCTCTCACATTAGCAATGCCCATCCCTACCACACAGGCAATTCAGAAATCACTTATGGCCACTGAACACAGAATTTCTTTTCTCTTCTCTCTTTGCCTGCCACATGGGGCCTCAGATGGGAACTCCTAGCCTTTCCACCTGGCAAGTCAAGTCCCCTCAAAACCCAGACTGGGGCAATCCTGACATTCTGTAATGAGAATGGTGAGTTCAGTCCGATTATCAGGAGAATATGGGCAAGCAGAGCTGCTTGAGCCCAGGTAGAAAGTTCCCTGTGTAGACCCCTAGTCTAAACCTCTATAGGCAAGGCTTTGTGTTTAGGTATGATGCTTAATGCCATCACCTATCACAGCAAAACTAAATGGTTTCTACGAGTTAGTTTGGCTATTGTTTCCTTCCCTACTCTCTTTGGCATATGGGGAAAAAAAAAGTAGTAATTATATTCCTTCCCCACTGGTAGGCAGGTTTGGTTAAATTTCCAGTAAGTTAACATTGTAAGGTTTATAATGGTGCTATCTTAAATTTTCCTTTTCTTCTCATCCCTCTGCTACTGCCTTTGGTCATTGCCTAGAAACCCTGGTGATAAAATACGCCTCTTCATGGTACAGAAATCAGCAGGTAGAATCTTCAGCCAAGTCAGATCTGAACACAGCTGAGCTGATAAGCACACTTCAGGCTGCTTAGAAAGGGCCCATGAGGACTTCTGTCTCGGCTAACCCATCATTGGGCCTGTCACTAATTTACTCACCTGTGGAAGAAAGTTTGGACGTGGAGTGAGTCGAGGAGGGGGGATAAACTGTGGTACTTTGATGGGCTGAGGAGGTGTTGCCTGAACCTGCTAAAAAATGGGAAACATAAATGAACCAGAGGACAATAATTGTTCAATATCAAAGCTTAGGCGTTCTTCAAGTAATTTTAGCATCGCTATTATCTGGGTCAGATAATCCTTTCTAAAAGTTTTCATTGTAGAATTACCCATCTGAATTGACTCTGCCTTGAGAAAACTGTCTTACTCTCTCACCTGCATGCTCCAGCCTACAAAATGAACCAACCGCATTTCATTTTCCTTACCTGCCTCATGTAAAACACAGCAGGCTCAGCAATCTTAGACAATTTCCTTTGACATTCAAGAACTCTTGCATGTACGTATTATAAAAATCAAGACTGCAGGCTCTGGGCTGATGGCTCGGAGCCTGGAGCCTGTTTCTGATTCTGTGTCTCCCTCTCTCTCTGCCCCTCCCCCGTTCATGCTCTGTCTCTCTCTGTCCCAAAAATAAATAAAAAATGTTGAAAAAAAAAAAAAATTAAAAAAAAAAATCAAGACTGGATCCAAAGTAAAATCAAACTTGCTGCCTGGCCAAATGGGCTTCTTCCTAATAGAGCTTTATCTAGCGGTGAATAGCTTTGTTCCCGTAGAGAACTCTCTCTAACTCTCAGCATTTGGCTGAGATAGCTGGTTGCTTCTCTCAAGATTCCTGGTAAGTGCTGAAGCGTCACTTCACTGCTATCTAGTTTCACTCGTCACTGGTCATCATTCAAAAACCACCAAGAGCTCTTAGCTAGCATTTTAAGAAAGGACTTTTCCAAACCACAATTTGGTTCTATTTCCCCCAAGCTTCAGAGAGCATCAGTTTCTAAATGGTTTTACCCTAGACTCTCATCGACAATTTTGGTTCAAGTACCTCTTCTTCAAGGGATCTTTTTTCTGACGGACCTTGGACACGGACATTGTTAATTTTTGGATTTCTCGAATATTTGTAAAGCGCCTCAGCTTGCTCTGGGACTTCCTGGGTGCAGCCCATTTCAACTAAACTAAATTTGAGCTAAAGGAATTCAGCAGGGAGTTTTCCCCAAATCGGTAATACAGAACCAGAGAGTGTAAGCATTCGAGTATCACAGGAAGGTTTGCGAACAGGATGGAGAGAGATACATGAAACAGTGTGCATGCTGCTATGAAGGACGTTCCCCCACAAGCCAGGTCATGCTTTGACCTCAGGTAACGCACTGCATGCGTTTTGGTCCTTGGTGTCGAGGACACTTCTACAGCTGTTTGAGCACCCGGCAGGAATGCCATACTCCCTTGTCAGCCCCAAAGGCAAAACTTGGTATGGTTGAATGACGGAGACTAAAAAAATCCAGCAGGGGCATAAAATGGATATACTCTACAAATGCATATCCTGAACCCTCTCATGTGGGCACACATGAGTAGCAGCTGCTGGCTTACCAGAGTGACTGTGTTTTTTGCCACAATTTGGACAGCCTCTGCCCCAGGCCCAGTGACCTTACTAGACGTCTGGAGGTTGACCGGTGTGGTCTGCACATCAGTGCTGAGCACAGCCTTCTGACTGTTGATGGCGGTCACCATAGCAATGGTAGGTCTCTGGCCCACAACAGAGGCAGGCATGGTCGCAGTTGCTGCTTTCAAGACGAGAGGTAGTGTCTTTGTGGTAATCATAGAAGCTGTAGTTACAGTCTTCTAGGAGACATGGAGAACAGATATTAGGACACTGAAGTGTGACCCCGCTAAACAATATGCTGCTAATCCCCAGAAGAAAACAATGCAACGACTCTCATGATCAAATTTCTCACTAGAACATTTCTTATGGGTACGCACAGCACACTTCTTACTATAGGGAAGGATAATCTCTAGTTTGTGCCAGGGTTTTCAAAGTTAGCTTCCAGTTCATAGTAATAACTACAGATAGATATGGGCACAGGATTTTCAACAATGAATGGGGTGGGTTTACAGATAAAGAATATGAGTATACCTATTTAGTCTGGTTTTTTATTCTTTTCTTGCTCTCAATTAATTTAAACTCTGTAGAAGTTGCAAATCAATGAGGTACACACCATGTCTATCTTTAATTGCTACAACCTCATCAATATGAAGAAAGCCATCATATAATTCTGGTTATCTGCCTCCTGTGACACAAAAGCTGGGATGAAAGGACAGTGTCTTTTCATTCGAGTGTCACCCTAGAGAGGAGGAAGGGAAACTCGCGTGAGGATTTGCACAATTGTTGCCTCAGAGGCAGTAAATCCCAAACTCTAGATAGTAAAACCTATTGACCGACTAGTTTTGTAAACACCAGCTCTCGGTATCAAAGGGATGTGAGTCACTGACTACCATTTCTTCTCTGGAGGACTGCTGCAGAAGCGATCAAAGATCCAGTGAGATATGACAAGGTGGAAACAAACACCTGCGTTTCTAAAAGGCTTACAGATCAGAGGAAGAACAGAGGTGGCGGGGCTGACTGATGCTCCCCGAAGTGCCACTGTGGCTCTGCAGCCGCAGTTTCCAGACTTCTGACTAGAGTAATTAAAGGGGCCAGCTATGAAACAAGAAAACGCAAACAACCTTGCTACGTGGCATACACGCCTCTCTCGTGCCGCTACTCACTCCAGATCCAAACGTTTCAGGGACGTGAAAGTTTATCTGGTCCAATATGCTCGTTCTGATTTTGACACGACTCCACCTTTTTCTTCTTATTCTACACTTGCCCTGTCCAATTTGGTAGCTACCGGCCACACATGGCTATTTAAATTCAAATTAAAACAAAATAAAATTAAAACATCAGTTCCTCAGTCACACTGTCTACATTTCAAGTGTTCAAGAGCCACTTGTGGTTAGTGGCTACCAAACTGGACAGTGAAGATTTCTAACACCGTGGAAAGTTCTACTGGACAGCACTGCTCCAGATCAGTGAAAAGGACCCCGCTGTCCCCGAAAGAGATCTGGACAAATCCCCTTGTGCATTTCTATTTCAGTGGCTGTGTCAGAACTTGTGTATTAAGTTGTTTTTTTCTAGGTAATGATTTCTATGTTCTGCCGTAAACACACACATACGTTATCTTTTAACCTCTTTATTTTCTTTCAATGAAAACAATTAATGACCTCGCCTCATCTAACCCATCATAGCCTATGAGCAATCCTTATTAATGCTTGTAATTAAAATCACCCAAATCTTTATTTCCTCTTCTCTAGTCAACAACACAGGCGCATCTCATTGTCCTTGCCACCGCCTCCTCAAAGGTGAAATGGAAGTAAGTGGGGAATGCTGATATTTATCCTGGGAAGTAGTGGGTCATCTGCTATCTATCCAGGATAAAAACCAAACCAAAGCTAAATGCTATATGTCATTAGAAATATCACGGGAGGGGTGCCCGGGTGGCTCAGTTGGTTGGGTGTCAGATTTCAGCTCAGGTCGTGATCTCGTGGTTCGTGAGTTCAAGCCCTGCGTCAGGCTCTGTGCCGACAGCTCACAGCCTGGAGCCTGCTTTGGATTCCGTGTCTCCCTCTGTCTCTGCCCCTCCTCCGCTCATTCTCTGTCTCTCCCTCTCTCTCAAAAATAAATAAATATTAAAATATTTTTTTAAAAAAGAAGTATTACGGGAGTGTAGCAGGAAGGACTGACTTTACATTGCCAGCTATTTATAATAAGTGTTTTTATTTTTTATTTTTATTTTATTAAACAAAAAAAATTTTTTTAACGTTTATTTATTTTTGAGACCGAGAGAGACAGAGCATAACCCGGTGTGGTATCAGCCCTATCTTTCAGTTTAAGACATTAAAACACAAAGAACTTTTCAAGCGGTAAGCAAGTCACACAGATGGCATTCCATCTTGTTCCCAGCACAGGTTATGGAAGTAAAAGCTCTAATCAGCAGAACTCACTGACATGGGTTTTAAAAAAATGGTGGTGCATACTGTCGCTGCTTTGAAAGAGGTCATGTAATTTTGTTTGAGGCGTCCTTGGTTCACGTAAATTATCACCAATATTTTTGAATAATCCTAAAGTGATTATGCTAAAAAACGGAGCAAAACCTCAAACTCACCTGAATTATAATACTTACCATTAACCGCAACACTTAAAAAACCCTGAAACCTAACAAATTTGTTCGCATCTTAGGTTAGCATTTTATTCTAGTTTATATTTATTTGTAGCCAATTTCACAACATGTATTCTAGCATCTACATAATCCTCTGTATACACAGGCACAAGGCCTGGTGCTATATTCACCAGTGAAAACTTTCTGAAAAATGTATTTGTGGGGCGCGCCTAGGTGGCTCAGTCGGTTAAACGTCTTACTCTTGATTTCAGCTCAGGTCTTGATCTCACAGCCCCTGAGTTCGAGCCCCACATCGGCCTCTACGCTGGCAGTGCAAGGCCTGCTTGGGATTCTCTCTCTCCCTCCACCCCTCTGTCTCTCTCTCTCTCAAAATAAATAAATAAACTTAAAAAAAAATAAAAACATATTCACTAACTGGTTATTGACACCAGGTATTAACACAAGTATTGCTTAAATCTCTACCCCTGTTCTGGTGCTTACTGTATTCTAAGTACCTGGAAATATACACACAACTCTTGGGAGTGTTCGAGTTTAGATGACAAAGAGAATCCAGAATTTTGAAATCCAAACCTAACGAAAACCTCTGACCTTTTTGGCAAGAAGAAGAGAAGACACAGAGAGGAAAGGTGTCCAACAACAAATAAAATTATTTTTCTGGAAGCTGTGGTTAGTGTCTGGCTGGCTGATGCCACCCAATTGTGATCAGCTTCAAGATAAGATAGCAGTTTCCACACGGTTTCATGAAGAGGTTACTTTTGACAAAACCCAAAGTGCACCAACTGGAAGTTAATGCCGAAATACAGGCCAAGAAGCACTAAAAGCAAAATCCTTTTTATTTATTTATTTATTTATTTATTTACCAAGTTGTTATTGTTGTTTACCTGCAGAACATGAGGTACTGACTTAAAACAGACAGGCTCTAATGAACAAATGAGAAGCTAGAGGGATTATTACTATGGGCTCTAATGAACTTCCATACCTATTTTAGACTCTTTTCGTTTAATTCTGAGTGGAAGGTAACTGTTGCACACTCAGACGACTGCAAATAGAACCACCCCAACCCCCTTTTTGTCCCTAAGGGTTTATTTTCTATTTGGTTTTTTTAACTGCATGCTTCTTTACATTTGTATTACATCGTTAAAAATGACAGGGTTGTGAGAAGTTGAATAGAAGTTGACGGGTATACCTGCATTCAACTCTTCCTATTTTTTTCTATTTTCCTTCTTCTTCTTTTTTTCTATAGATTGAAAAAATGTCAAAATCTACATACAAGGATGAGCTTGAGTTAACTGAGTAAAGGGAGCTGGTCCCCCCACTCCCCATGCCTTGGTCCATGCTAGAATAAAGAACTTTCTCTTCTTAGCATCTCCTCTTTGTCTGCCTTAATTGCTACTTAATAGCCATTCCTTTCTGAATTTAGATATTTAGTATAGGACATATGCAACCTCCCATTCATTTGTCCTTGAGTTCATGAACCTTTAATGACTCCCTATGACTGCCCCAAACCCCAAAGGTTCTGTCTGCATTGGAGGGCTTCTACAAGCTAGCCTCTTTCTCCCTTTCTCCCTTTCTCTCCCAGAGTCCATGCTGCAGCCACATCAGCCTCCTTGCTGTTCTTCGGGCACGCATTTACTGTTGTGACTCCATGCTTTTGTCCGCACTGTTCTCTACATCTGTGATGCTCTCCCCCCTCTGCTCCCTCACTGAAATTGCATTCATCTGTCCACATCGTGCTCAAATGCCACCTCATTTATGAAGCATCTCTGATCCGTCTAGTTAAAATTACTCTGTCCTGTGGTCTTTTCACAGTTCCTCACTGGTACTTTCATTTTATTCTTCCTTGCTAGTGGTTTACATTTTCCTCTCCTCTAAACTTTCAAAATTCTCGAAGACAGAGATTCTGTCTTATTTGTGAATCTACCTTCTACATTGCCTAGTACGGTGTTTGCATATAATAGAGACCCAGTAAATATTTACAGAATGAATGAAAATGATGGTAATAGACTAGATTCTAGGCAGGGACCAGGACCACCAGAATCTAGCACACCGAGAGCATCCAACAAATATTGACGGTTTACTGTAAAGACAGAAACCAAGAACTCGAGAGTCTTTTGGCTTTTAACATTAAAGGTCTGCATTTAACAAAACAATAATATAAAACAAGCTTAGCTAAATCTATTAAATATATCAGGTGGGCTACCAGGTGGAGAGATGCCATACAACAGTTTTGAGGATAGCCCCTGGCCCCCTTACCGTCACTCACCATCCCCAAGCAGCACAGAACTGAGATTACTAGGGAAGGGAACAGCTATCGGAAGTATTCCATAAGTGTTTCCTCTGATTTGTAGGACAGGGAATGTTACTTGAACAGAAAGTTCCCGGGTTAAGAGAGAAAACTCCCACATACTAGGAAACAATGAATTCTACCACACTCCTTCCACGTAAACACTTTCTGATCAAACTGTATTTTTCCAAGAGAACAAACTAATCAACTCCAACAAAAGTAATCTGATAAGCAGTCCTTCAGAAGAAATACAAATCCTGGCCAGGGGGTTTTAAAAGTGGGTCTGAATGCCTCATTTTCGAATAGCCTTGAAGTGGAGATGATGGTAAAATTTATACTCTAGCTATCTGATTTACAAAGGAATTACTCTTTTTCTTACTTTGGCATTTTCTATAACATTGGCATTTCTTTTTTTGGTATTATAGGGCAGTACAGAAGAGCAATGGATGGACAGACTTTTTCACCAGAACAGCTGGGTTCAAACCTTGGCTCTACCACATATACCACCTCTGTGACTTTCGGTAATTACTTAATCTCTCTATGCCTTGGTTTTCTTTTCTAAAAAATATAATAATAATAATAATAATAATAATAATAATAGCCTTTTTAGGGTTCAGGTAAGGACTCTGTATGTTATTTACGTAAAGCATTCAGGAGAATGGCAGTAAATAGCAACCTCCACTAAATGTTACTTCTCTTTAATAATCTTTAGTATTTTTAGAAGTAATGTACTCTTCACTTGCAAAATGTTACAGATGAACCAGCCCAATGTCCGTACACAGTGAATAACCGGGTAAACTATAATCTTTTTCTCCACATACAAAGATATAGTGAAGACTTGATACTGGTGGGTGAGAGGTACTCATGCTCAGGCTTCAGAACGTCCCAATGTCCTCGAAATCACGTGCAAAAATGAGTGTATTAGGTGTGAATGTGTGTCATTCTGGAGAGAGGACCCACAGCTTGCAACGAAGTCTTAAAGGGGTCATGACCCCTACGAATCAGGGGCCACTGCTCGACCATCCCACTTTAAAAGGTATGCCCACATTACATGTAGGTGTGTGGAGATCAAGCCTGAGTAGTGTTCTTAACCGAACCTTGTTCGCAAATAGGTCCCTTTTGTGTATCTTGATTGCCTTTCTATCCTTACACTCTAGTTTAAATGGCCTTTTCAGTACAAACATCTGCGGGGCTGTACCAAGTTAGAATGTGAGTAAGCCTCCAGTTCTTAGTTCTAGTTTAGACCTACAGCATCCATTTCAGATCTCCTTCAGATTCATATGCTCATTTTGTTTCTCTGAATAATGGAAATGTATCCCCCTTCTTCTGAATGTCTTTCTACCTGATTCCAAAGGCGCTGCTCCTGGAATTCCCACATCTCACTGCTAAGAATTCCAGAAAAACAATTCCAGAAGAGGCAGAGTCACACAGACTTTTAGAACAAGTGCAAAAAAAAAAAAAAATACTTCCAGAAATTCAGAGTAAGACCGTAGTTCTGTTCTAATTCAGAGAAGTGGTTTTCCTTTGCCACTGACTACGCTCCCCCTCTTCTTTAGGCAGGTGGGCAATCATGTAACTTCTGCGCCTTAGTAACACCATTCCCTTCCGCCAATGAATTTCAAGTGATTTTGGCCCCGGTTCGTAGTATAAAAAAAAGTAACCAAAACAACTTCTGTCTCGTTCTAGTGGGGCTCAGTATTGTCTTACACAGACCCCAGTTCTACGTGACCAAGAGGAAATGAGCCCACCACAGGAAGCCCGCGGCACTCCATCCACACTTTTACCTGTGAAGCGGTCAGGTTGGGAGAGGGTGCAGCTGACTGGGCGTGGTGGTGGTGGTACTGCTGTTGTTGCTGTAGCTGCTGCAGTGGTTGCTGCTGTGCTGTTTGTAGTTTGTTTTCCGATTGTGGCAATGGCTGTATTTGGAACTTGTCTGGTTGTTCTTGCTTTACTATCAGGTTCTTCCGCAGCTGTTCGACTACTCTTTTCTACCCAACGAAGACAAAAAGAAACAATATCTATCAGGATACTGTCCTATCAGCTCTAAAAACGTGCAGCAACTATACGCCTCTGACGTCTTTCTGTAACCAGCTTAATCTAGAACTTGTTACATCTAAAATTCACAGAGTCCACATACGAGGAACTGATGCCATGAGAAACAGTTTATGTATGGAGGGAAACTGAGCCACACGGATGAGAAGGAAAGATAATGGAGATCACAGAGCAGAGCTCAGATTCCTTGACTGTTATTACCTTGGCATGCTAGTCTGGAAAGGCAAGACAGCACAGCACTGAAGACATGACTCTGGAGATACAAATTTGCTTTTGCAAGTTTTGCTACTTACCAGTTCTATGTTCATCAAGTTACTTAACCTATCTGTGTCTCAATTTCCTGTTCCGTAAAATGTGGTGATTAACAATATCCGTAGGGTTCTTACTGAGTACCAAACAAGCTGCTGGGTGTAAAGTACTCACAACTGTGAGTACTGGGTGTAAGTACTGGGTGAGTACTGTGAGTACTGTGAGTACTGTGAGTACTGTGAGTGCTGGGTGTAAAGTACTCACAACTGTGACATTGTTGGTCATTTTACTTTTTATATCTGATAAAACAGACACCGGCCATACTAATTTCCGTTATTCAAACAGACATCATGTTTCTATCTCAGTTTCAAACATTAAGTAGACTTTTATTTTTTTTTATTTTTTTTATTTTTCAACGTTTTTTATTTATTTTTGGGACAGAGCATGAATGGGGGAGGGGCAGAGAGAGAGGGAGACACAGAATCGGAAACAGGCTCCAGGCTCCGAGCCATCAGCCCAGAGCCTGACGCGGGGCTCGAACTCACGGACCGCGAGATCGTGACCTGGCTGAAGTCGGACGCTTAACCGACTGCGCCACCCAGGCGCCCCTTAAGTAGACTTTTAAACAGAGAAAACTTGATCCCAGAAATATGCAACACGAACAACAGTCATTCTAAATTACTTAAATGTGTAACGCGTGAGCAGGACCTCTTTGTTGGGGTAGGATCTGTGAAAACACACGTTTGTTTAGGCAGAGGAGCAATTTACTTACATGGGATGAAAAACTTAAACCTAAGGTTTTTTTTGAATTTTCTAGACCCTGTTCCAACCCCAGAAAAATGCATATTTGGATACTTTCATTACTCTAATATATTTCAACAGAACGTAGGCTCCATGAAGCAAGGGCATTTTGTTCACAACTATGCTCTGGGCTAGGATTATGCGGCTAAGTAAATGTCTCTTCACAGGATGTATAAAGTGACGGGACCAGAGACCAGCAAATGACTCCGAGAACATGTAATATAAAACCAAAACCAAAACCAAAACACAACCATTTGGGGCCACACTTGGACTGCTTCTCTTGCACTAATGGCTGGAAGGAGGTATAAACGGCACTCCTCACACGTTCAAGTGAGCTCACCAGCTGAGATTTGCTATTTCTGATCAAAGAGACTGCCATTTTCCAATACAGATTATGAACGGAGAAAAATAAGCAAGTGAAGATCTTTAAATAAAGGATTAAGTAAAACCATATGGCCAGGTTGATTTTCAAATTCCTGCTTATGATTCTAACCAATTTCATTGCACATATTCTCCCAAGAATTCAAACTTGTAAGGTTATTTGCTTAACATATTTGAATATTAAAATATTTACAAAATGGATTTTTAAAAACTTTAGGTCAGTACAAAATACATCCTTTTTTTTTAATGTTTATTTATTATTGAGAGAGAGAAAGCGCGCGCGCGTGCGTGCTTGGGCGCACGCACCAACGGGGGAGAGGCAGAAAGAGAGGCAGACAGAGGATCCTAAGCAGGCTCTGTGTTGGGCTGTCAGCAGAGAGCCTGATGTGGGGCTTCAAGCTCATGAGCTGGGAGATCATGACCCAAGCTGAACTTGGACACTCAACCGACTGAGACACCCAGGAGCCCCAGTACAAAATACGTCCTTGAGAGACTTTTTTTTTTTTTTTATACTTTTATCACACTTTTTAGACAATGAAAATATCATATAAAGGCCACTTTTGGTGGGGAAAGTCTAAACTTTATACTCTGCTATCACTGCCTCTTTGAGTAGTTAAATATTACAAAGGAAAAAAAAAAAAGGATGCAGAGTCCAAAGTCTTTGCAGAAGCCCTCTGCAGAATAGAAATGCAAATTAATAAAAATATCAAATTCTTATAAAAAATTAACTTTCAGGTCTTCAAAATCCTGTTTCTCCAGTATAAAAGACAGAGTAATTGAACGGACACAGTTTAGAAGGAAAAGTGGTAGAGATGGTGCTACAGATAATTTTGAGTATCATGTGTAGATTCGCGGTGACCGCCAGAACAGTAAGACACGTAACAATTAAATAATTATTTACAGTTGCTTTCAGTTCCCCTCCCTAACATATAACCAGCATTAAAGAAACACAGTAACAAATAAGTTGGGGGAGGGGAGGGGAGGGGAGGGGAGGAAAAGAGAAAAGAAAAGAAAAGAAAAGAAAAGAAAAAAAAGAAAAAAAGAAAAGAAAGAAAAAGAAAAAGAAAAAATAGCTTAAATCAGGGGAAGGAGAGAAACCATGAGGAAGTAATATAACACAAATGTGACACCTGCCAAAAAATAAACTTTGAACAAAAACAGCACAGGAAACGAAGTAATTACTATACCAGGCACAAAAGGAAAGGGTATTTTTTCCTCTACGGCCACCCTTGGGAAACACAGTGCACCCTCCTACTTACTGCCTAACTGGGGTAAACCAGAAGCAAGAGACAAAGCCCGGAACCCACTCCCAGTGTTGTGTACAACAGAAGGGAACAGTAGGGGAAAGAACGGGAAAGGGATGCAGGCTAGAGTACTAGGCAGCCATATGGCTAGAACAAGGTGACGACCAATCAGAACCAGAATCACGAAAGTGGGAGTCAGTGAGTCACAGTACATTCACAACTGTTCCTCCCCCAGGGCTTGAAACAAAGCCTGTAGAACCAGTGGGGAGGCATAGGGATCAAAATACTTGCAAACTTAGATTAGTCTTTGAGAGAAGGAAAAAAAAAAACCAAAAAAACAAAAAACCAGGAAGAGAAGAAAGCCCTGCAGATTGGACACAGGTCAGGTCGTACAAACTGGGCAAAATTTTCTTTGAAAGAAGATTCTGGTATATTTCAGAGTGCCACACAGAAAATGCATTGCTCCTGCACTCCTTGCTATGTTCACATTAGAGGAATACCAAGTGTGGGGTTGTATATGCCTATGAAATTTTTTTAAAAAATCAAGGTCTGAGGGAAGCACTGATGCCTTCTGTCACTTAAACATCTATCGCCGCATTTTGAAAACCAACAATCTAAAGTTAGGTGAGCTCTAGCAGTGGAGGCATTCAGGTGTGCAGAAGCCCTGTATTAAGGACTAGCTAATAAAGGGAGAGTTGTCGTGCACTTTAGCTGGCTTCTCTAAGTTCCACAGTCCAGTCTTGTTCTAGAGCTTAGTCCTGCAGTGCTGGCAAACACACCAGTCACTTTAACTCCAGCAGGACCCTGACCTGGAGGAGTACTAGTTCCGGGTGGCAGTGAGAGCATACTGCTACCAAATTTCGTAAATTTTAGCTACATGCTGTATCAGACAAAGTTCTTAAGCATCCTCTCATCTCTACAGGAAAGGAGCCTATACTTTTATTATTACGTGTTTTAAACAAAGAAATCATGACTTCTGATTCGGCAAGGACTTCTGCTGGTCATTAGTGAAGGTTATACAAAATAAACAATTTGGTACTTTCAATGCTATTCACATATAAAGGAGACCTTGAAATGTAGCTAATTATCTTGGAACATTAACCTGAAGCTTTGAAAAAAGGCTAAGTGTCACAAACTGGCCATTTGTCACTGACTAATAAGTTAATGAAAGTTAAAACGAAAAGGGAGCAGGGAGAGAAGGCAATGAGGAAGGAAAAACTGCAAAGAATGAAGGCAGAAGGGAGGGAGAAAAGTCAGTAACTTATCATCTTCTTTCCTTAATATATTTTCTGTAACAATAGGCCAGTGGGCCCGGTGTCCAGAATGGCTAGGACCGCCCCCTCCAATCAATTCATCTGTCAAGAACTGCTCCATAAACCCAGCATGTAATTCCAAGCCTC
The DNA here is from genome assembly GCF_028018385.1 of Neofelis nebulosa. Classification (NCBI taxonomy): domain Eukaryota; kingdom Metazoa; phylum Chordata; class Mammalia; order Carnivora; family Felidae; genus Neofelis; species Neofelis nebulosa. The sequence continues at coordinate 98,257,907 of NC_080791.1, forward strand.
AGATTCCCTTGACATTCTCATCACTAGGTTTTATCAAGGCTTGTTCAGGCAGAAGAGTTCACAGAGCCTGTAACACTTCAAGTCACAGTTTCTGAGACAGGTAGTCACGGTGATCAATATTGTGACATTCAGCGATACTATCAACGTGTTCCCACAACAGCAAGACGGATCCCAAAGAAAAATGCAGAAGTCTGTAGGTCCAACTCAACAGAAACTCGGGTTCGTGTTTCAGCTACGTAAGTCAATCATTCCAAGTCCCATGGCACCAGTCAATACAGAAGGGAGATGGAGAGATGGCAGGACAGCCCCCACGCCTCCAATCAAGCCACCACTTTATTTCCATCAAATTGTCACACGAATTTTAGAAAGCTTCTCTCAAAAGGAACTCCAGGTGCAGGGCCCTGCCCTCCATAATTGCATGTCAGTGATCAGTCACTCAACTTGCCTGTGTTCCATTCTGCATTATCTGTTTTATATCAATTATGAGAGGGCCACACCCACTCAGACATCTTACACGGTACCGCCTTAAAAATGCATCCATTGTCCCCTCCGCGAATCAGTCATACAATATGAAAACAGAACCTGCACCCTTCATGCCAGAGACAGAAACTTTTCACAAATACAGAAAGTCAAGAACAAATCTTACCTATCTTCCTACCTAAAGTGCAGTGAAAAAATTCTGCAGGTACCAATTGCTCAGGGAACAAGGGCTACTAAATTTGTGTGAATAGAAAAACTAACACGGAGAAACTTACATCTGTTGAAGTCAGAATTTACTCGGACACACACACACACACACACACACACACACACACACACACGTTTTCTACTGTCTGAAATTCAACCACTGCATTTATAAGTAACACCAATATACATCAACACTGAAGTCACAGGAAGCAGATTATGCTCTGAAGAATAATGTATGTGTTACTGACATAAAATTAATGACAAAATCAAATCCAGGGTAAAAAGTGTGTTTAATAAAAGAAAATAGGAAAAAAAAAAACACCCAGAACTCTGAGTGAAGGGTCTACCATTTTATGAACAAGAACACAAGGAAAGGACAATAAACTCCCTTTTCTAATGCACTAAGTGCAATTCAAGGAAAGGATACGCACTCAAGTCATTAGAGGGAATGTTTAGGGGAGACATGCAGGACAGGATTTTGACAGAGGAGGAGGAGGAATACTGGCAGCAGCAGATATAAAAATATACTCAACTAAAAATAACTGCATTTTATTTGTTTTTGTAAGGCACCAGAAAGTCTTCCCCAAACTCTCCGATACTCAGTTTCGGGGTTAAAATTAAACAGTTTCTAACCTATTAAAACACCTTTTAAAAAGGGATATACCCTTTAAGCATACCACCTGTTTGACAGAAGCAGTATCTACAACCATCTCATCTTATACACCGAACTGTTTATGCTGTGTACTAAAGAGGGTCTGCTTGGTCTTAGAGAGTTGCGAACACTGATACTCATTTCATAGTTCTGCAAAGTGTCACCGAACTAGGAGAGTACAATATATGTGAATTAAGAAACAGCAGCTGTTGGAATTACCAGTTTTTTCAATAAGGTTCAAAATTCTCTACATGGATGCTTAACAGATGGTGGAGAGTACACATGTCTTGGTACTGATTAGACTTTGGCTTACTTTTTTAATTAAAAAAAATTCTTTGGGGTTTACTTTTCCTTCAACACACACACACAGACATTTACATCAGTAGGTTTTTACGTCCTATCTCCAGAGGAGATTAGACCTTTTATTCATATCAATGGGATTTATATTCCATCTCCATAGGGGATTAGACCCTTTATTTGAGAGCCTGACTGAAATGCGGTTTACATTTTTCTTACTTAGTCCATTCATGCTCTAACAGATAAACTCCACCCCTTCTCATGCGTGACTATAAAAGACTAAGACTGCTGTAGTCAAACTTTGCCTAAATCGAGGGACCCTTCTAAGAACTTGGGAACTGCCTTTATTTGCACCAAATAAGAAAAAAATGTAGTTGCTATACTCGAGAGAGATGTGGCCCCCGGAGCACTACGGTTCTCCAATATGTAACACACCCAGATGTGAGGGCAAAATAGTATAAACACCGAGACAGACTAAAAAGAGCCCTGCATGCTGGGAATGGTGGCCGTAAGATAGTTCTCCACAATAAAAGACGAAGGAAGCCAAAATCAGAACCCATTTGGTTTACATTTAAGTTCTCCATGTTTCTTGAAGCATTAAGCTATACTGTCCTGCCTACTTTGGAAAAATACTGAGGATCAACTGAATTAATGGAAGGGAATGCTTTACAAAACTATTGAGGGCAATGTGAAAATAAGGGATGCGTAACCAGTGAATAACAGAGTTTGTCTAGTATGAATTTTTAACTCAGAGCAACAGCTAACTAAATGTGACTTTCTCTTCCAATGTCAATTGTATTTCAATCACTTGATTTTTAACATCTAATCAAATATTTTTGTTAGTTTTTTAATGACAATCACCCAAAAAAGTACAGGATTAAGAAACAGAATGCTACTTGTCGCCTTTTTATCTCAAAAATCAAACACATTAGGGAATGTTTCCCTGTCTATTCCCCTGCACAGAAATCTAGGTACCAGCCCAGATTTCTTATACCTCTACAGCAGTTCAGGGCCATATTCTGAATGCATAAAATAGATGTCCAATTTAAATGCAACCTGACCCAGCAAACACCCTAGATGCAGTAATGAGAATAGCAGAAAAACAAAACACATGAGAACCATTTATAATCTGCACAATTTCGCTGCTTTGCCAATATAAGAAAGAGCCTGAATCTATGTGTTTGTACCACAACGAGATATGACATGGAGGCTATTAATTTGCAAATTAGGCTCCAGTTTATCAAAATGCATGCCCCTCTGTACTTATGTGTTACAGATCTCCACACACCAGCAGACTGTCATTCATCATTCCCTGGCTCTCTCCCCCAACTTAGAAGGCAGCATTGCCTTGTTAGTGTCAGAGTTGTTCCACACACTGTAGAAATTCTCTTTGGTCTGTCCTGAAGCTGCTCTGGTTGGTTTTCCTCACAGGAGAATTATGATTGGAGGCTGCTGTGTAGTAGCTGTCCCTGACAAGTTGGATATGAAAATACAATTTAAGTACAGTAATGATCCTTACGTGGGCGGAGGGAAAAGGAGGAACAAAACCCCAAACCTCTACCATTTTATGGGACACTGCTCAGTTAAAAGATGGCTTTGCCTCTGTGCAAGCCCCGGGTACAACGAGAGAGGAATTCCTCTTTCCACAAAAACACAAGATAGAATAAGATGCCGGAAGAGGTAAATATAACAGATAACCAAATTCTATGCAGAATGCATGTACCAGGACACAAATCAATCACAGGTAAAGGCGGGGATCTTTTAACAATCCTTAATTCTGCAGTTTTTTTTTTTCTTAAAAGAGAGAAAAAGACAACAGTATTATAACAATACACTATGTCAGGATACATCAAGTAGAAAATATTTTCTGAGGATAGGTAATATTTTCCTTACATGCGATAAAAGGAAGTCCTACCAATCACTAAACACTGACATTTTGAATTGGGAAATCTCTTAACAAAAGTATATCCTGAACAACACTCTGGATGTTTAAAAACAACTGTTATCGGGGCGCCTAGGTGGCTCAGTCGGTTGGGCGGCCGACTTCGGCTCAGGTCATGATCTCGCGGTCCGGGAGTTCGAGCCCCGCGTCGGGCTCTGTGCTGACAGCTCGGAGCCTGGAGCCTGTTTCAGATTCTGTGTCTCCCTCTCTCTGACCCTCCCCCATTCATGCTCTGTCTCTCCCTGTCTCAAAAATAAATAAAACGTTAAAAAAAAAAATTAAAAAAAAAAAACCAAAAAAAACCAAAAACAAAAACAAAAAAAACAACTGTTATCATCTGCCATGACAGCATTAAACACACGGGGTTAAAAGAAAATTCCAAAGCTACTTACTGAGTGTCTCTTAATTTCACAAAGTAGTCGCTATTTCAGTAGTTTAACTTATCACTAAGTATTTGTTACAATCACGTGAAGAGAAAAACGAACAGCGTTATGAATTTGCTTTCTGACAAGACCCCACGCGAAACAACGCAGAGGAGCAACGCCACGACCTACGGAGGCCGCCAAGATGAGAGACGGTAACTCCAAGGGACTGGATCTTCCAAGACTCGTGACAAAGGGGGAGCTGCCCTACTCTGGGTTTAGTCTGACTTTTCTGCATCAGGGACAGAAGAAACTTGAACTCCTCTTTCGGAATTTCCAAGCAGGTTTGCCTTTTTTCTGTTTTAACTTGTCAGCACTAGAAATTTTGTTAAAGAGAGCTAGAGATTCAGCAACATGGGAGAAAAGCATGAGTAATCTCTGAATGAATAAAAAGCATTTGGTTAAAGAACTTAAGTATTTTATTAAATCCTAAGTGTGAAGAAAAACAGTTTTCACAGGCTATGAAAACCACTAAATCCAACTCTATACGAATATTTAGTTTTTACACACATACACACACTCTCTCTCTCCAAGGTTTAGAAAAGATGGAATGGCTGCAGTAAAAATGATTTGTTGCTCTTATCTTCTTTCAGCATGCTTCTTAGTACGAAAGGTGGAGCTCACCCTTCTTACCTCTACTGTTCTCCAGTTTCCACATCCAACAAAGTTACTGAGGTGCAGGGTCAGAAGACAGGAGAACACGTACTGAACATAAGATCAGTCCCTTGATTTTTAGAAAAATACACTTTAGTTTTTAGAGCCGTTTTAAATTCATAGTGAAATTGAGTAGAAAGTACAGATAATTCCCATATACCCTCTGTACCCCCTCCCCCTCGCTATCAATATCCCCATCAGAACGGTACATTTGTTAAAACTGATAAACCTAAACTGACGCATCACTATCACCCCAAATCCATAGTTAATGCTAGGATTCACTCTTTAAATTTTTTTTTTAACGTTTGTTTATTTTTGAGACAGAGAGAGACAGAGCATGAATGGGGGAGGGTCAGAGAGAGAGGGAGACACAGAATCTGAAGCAGGCTCCAGGCTCTGAGCTGTCAGCACAGAGCCCGACGCGGGGCTCGAACTCCCGGACCGCGAGATCATGACCTGAGCCGAAGTCGGACGCTTAGCCGACTGAGCCACCCAGGCGCCCCGGATTCACTCTTAATGTATATTCATTCTATGGGTTTTGACCAATGTATAATGACATTTATCCACCATTATCGCAACCTATGGAATAGCTTCACTGCCTTAAAAAAACACTCTGAGCTCGGTCTATTCATCCCTCCCTCCTGCTAACCCCTGGCAACCACTGATCATTTTACTGTCCCCATAATTTTGCCTTTTCCAGAATGCCATGTAGTTGAAATCATGTAGCAGGCAGCCTTTTCAGATTGGCTTCTTTCACTTACTAATATGCATCTAAATTTCCTCTATGTCTTTTTGTGGCTTGATAGCTCATTCTTTTTTTTTTTTTTAACTTTTTTTTTTTTTCAACGTTTTTTATTTATTTTTGGGACAGAGAGAGACAGAGCATGAACGGGGGAGGGGCAGAGAGAGGGAGACACAGAATCAGAAACAGGCTCCAGGCTCCGAGCCATCAGCCCAGAGCCTGACGCGGGGCTCGAACTCACGGACCGCGAGATCGTGACCTGGCTGAAGTCGGACGCTTAACCGACTGCGCCACCCAGGCGCCCCGATAGCTCATTCTTTTAAGCACTGAATAATATTCCATTGTCTGGATGTACCAGAGCAGTTTCTTGACTTTTAGGTACAGTCTAATGTGGCACTGGCGAGTTCTATCATGGTTACAATGAAAACCACAATCTTATCAGATAGATATTGCCTGCCAGGTAGGACACACTAAGGTTCTGAGCATCTATGTGACTTGTCCTAAGTCTCAAGCCAGGGGTAGAGTCAGACTTAATAAACACTTCTTGTTCCTCATATCTAGTTCCACACCCAACCCGCATGCCGCCTAATTATTTTACTTGTTTGTAAGGACTTGGAACCCTCACATCTATATACTACCTGGTATAGCAAGCCACAAAAGCACCTCGTAAATATTTTGTATACACACACACACACACACACACACACACACACACACACACACACACATTTACCTATTCTTAGGCTCAGCTTTTCCACTCAGTCTCCAACATCCTCTTCTGCTTAAAATTCTACGAATCTCTGAATGGCAAGAATACAATCTCTTGATCTATACTTTCTATAAGTGCCATACACAGAAAACTAATGCTCATAATGATGATCTCGACACACTACAAAGAAGCTAAATCATTAAAAAATGTTCCAATCTGGGACTGAAAACTCACAGGCAGGTAAATGTATATGAACGAAGCAGGCCAGCTATGAGATAATAAGGAGTGATAGGGACTAAGGTCAACTTGAGAGGGAGAGCCCTGTAAAGGCACTAATGTAAGAACTGCTTTTAATGCTGTTCAGGCAAACAAAGTATCTCTGCCGGTTAGATTAAGCCCAGGGGCTACCGGTTTTCAATCCCTTAACAGTAATTACATTCACTGAAACTGTAGTTACTAGGAGAGAAATCAGCCATTACTCAGAAAAATGTTCAACAATAGGAGGGGAGTCAAAAAGGATTTCAGATAACCAGAAAATTAAAATGGCTTTCCGGTTAATTAAAATCTTACCCCTTAAAAGGGCTGGGGTGTGATGTTTGTGGGGAGAGGTGCAGACATACGAAGCAAGTAATCAATGGGCACTGAGAAGAATATGGTTAAGATAAAATATCTGAAGACAGAAGAGAGACAAACGATGTTGCAAAATATAAAAGAATGAAAAATTTAGTAATAATGTGTTCCATAAATGTGCTAACTTTATCACAACAGCTTCAAGGACCTTACAGATAATTTAAGCCTCTCCCCATCATGTGACACTGACCTAAGAATGCACTGGAATCAGTTTCTCTACCACCCAATTGGGGCTGTCTCCAGGGCTGAAGAAAGCAGCTGCTTAAAACAGTCACATTGCAGAGGTCAGAAAAATGAAAACTACCTTGTTGAAGCTGTCCAGGGAATTATCGTAGGCAAAACATCATCACTTGGATTTGGTATCTGGAATCCAACCAGAACACTAGAAACGTCTCCTACATTGGCTGGTTCTTGTTTTTGAGTACTGAGACTTTTCAAAATCATTTAATTTATGTGATTAAGAAAAGAGGAATTCATGTTATCAACATACGGATTATTTAATAAACTTTCAAGAATTTAACTTTCTGAGTGAACCCTAGATGAAAAATGATGGTACCGCTTTCCACAATTTTCCTAATGGTGTGATATTTTTAGCTGAAGTAATCATTCATACATGTACATAACACTTTACACTTGTACATCTTCTTACCCTCTTACCAAATAAGATTTTCACAACTGTGTAGGGTAGGGTGGATTTGAGCAAGCGTCATGGACTCAGACAGAGAAACTGAGGCATATGGTGAGCAATGGCTCACCAGAAGTTACACAGTTACCTAACAGTAAAACAGGCACTAGAATATGGAATCCTTATCCTCTGGAAACTAGTCTGAATGAAGCTCTGTTCACTGAACAAAGAGCTGGAGCTCATTTGTCTGAGCCAACACTTCTGGGGCTGACAGGAGGTTGGGTGGTATCCAAGTGGACTGAATGTAGAATATACTGGTGTGGGGAGATGAGCCAAGGGGGAGAGATGTCCTTTGCTGGACATCAGTCTCTAGATACAGGAAACCGCCAGGAAACAATGACAGGCTGTTGAAAGCCAAGGAAGTAAGCTGTGCAACAAACTGAGGCGCCAAGCAGGAGAGAAGCCGTAGGATGCAGTCAAGGTTGGAAATGGGACCGCCAGAGGTGAGGCATGGACAGCTCAAGAGATCGGTCCGGAGCCAATTACACGGACTGTGCCCACTCTGAGGCACATTTCCTATAAACTGCCCGCGGCACTTGGAAAGGCTGGGAATGTTCTTAAACGAGCTGGGCAGTGCTGGATAACTTGCTCCCGAATGTCAGAGATTGTATTGCTATCATCAAAGATATTCTCTCTGGCAGTGGAGCATACACCGGATACACGCTGAAGCCAAACCAACAAGAATAATACGCTTCCTCACCTATGGAGTATGATGGACAATTTTAAGACTCTATTGCTAACCTTCTTTCCACCTCAAGCCAAAGCTTCACTTCTGGACCAATGGCTTCAATTTAATAAACGGAATGGACACTGGCCACATTTAAACTGGTTAAATGTTGGGTTCCAGTGGGTTTTTAAAGGAGTATATCACAGCAAACTTTACCCCTCAGCCACTAATACAAAGCTGGATTTAAAATTTCTATTCACTAGCAGATTTATCATACTGCCATAAAAACCATACAGCTATTCTGCTTTTAAAACAGAGCACAGATGATCAAAACCCAGATGCAAAGGGACTGGGGAAACAGCATTATAAACCACACAGAGAGGTTTTAAAATCAGCCTCCCCGCTTTCAGAGCTGCTACGAGGAATCCCGGATGCTCCTCCCCCACCCATCATGTAAGACCAGGGCTCAGTCAATAAGACTGCTGTGCAAGTGACACAGCCATCACTTCTGCTTAGTCTCCACAGGCCTAATGGACGTGATGCTGCATTTGCTTATTTCAGTAGGCAGCACGGCCTCGCCAAGAGTGGTTGTGCTTCAGACTTGGTAAGAACAAGGTGTCAGGGGTTTTGTGTTGTTGCATCGTTCCGCAACACCTTATTTCAACTCTGTGCTGAGCTGGCAAAAGCACTAAATCAACCCAGCTCTGCAATCCGCTCCGCTTACCCTTCAGCTGTTCCAGTAGCAGGACGACTTTGCAACGTTCACTGGCAATGTGACACACGAGTAACAGAGATCTGTCTAGTCATCACACCCTTTGAATGTCTTCTTGGTCCTTCTCTGTCCTTGTCTCTCCCAGCTGCAATTTTCCTTACTAAATATTTCCTGTGAAATATTTTCAACGGAAGGACACAAGGATCTAACTCCATCTCGAGCCTGTAGAAATGTGTGTAATCTCTCTGCCACACATAGATCCTGGGAGAAAGACCTGTCAGGTGGTACTTGAACTTCCTATAGCCTACTCTGTTTGGGAGCTGAGAGTGAGGAGAGATGACTGCTCCCATCTCCTTTAAAAGAACCCAGTTGTTTTAAGGGTGGCTGTGAGGGCAGGTAAGATGGGCCTTCTTGGAGAAAGCAAGGGTATTTGTTGTCTGATGGATACAGCGGAATGGACCTACTCGTGTGCAGGCTGTCAGCCTTGCCACTAACCAGAGGGGAGAAGGCATATTTAGGAAAGGAAAATGGAACAAATTGACTGGAAAAGAAGAAGTGACACGAAAGTACAATGTTTAACATGCAGCTTTTCTTGGTGGCTGAAGGTGCTCCTTTCCTACGTGAGACACCCTGTAACAGGAAGGAATCATTCCCACACAGGGGTGCGTGCCTATACTTCACAGGGTGTTTGTTTGTGTGACAGTTATACTGTCATAATTTTAGATAGTTAAACCTCTGCTCCCGGGTTTACAAAAGATCAGAGCACTTGTCACTCTCGGTGCAGGTAGAGTGAGATAGAGTGGTTGAGCAGTTCATTTTTCTTTATAATTACACTCCATTAACCTTCCACATGAGAGCTCCCCTGTGCGTTCATACCAGCAGCACCAACTGGCTGCATTTGATAAGGCTCTACAGAGTCTGCAAGACCAGCACACGCAACAAAAGAAACACTTTAATGCTGCAGACTTAAGCAGAAGCTCAAGGCAGCTCCACGGCTCCTTTACTTATCGGCACACATACTCAGCTCAATTATACATGTGTGTGGACAAAAACAAGCTGAACACGTAAAGCCCGAAACCAGCAAACAGATAATGGGAACTGATTTAAACCAAAAGTGATTTGAAAATCCTCTGGTAATCTTTACAATATGAAAACTCCAGGTTTATTATTGTTGTTTTTCTAACCTCTGATAACGTGCGATCCTGTAAGAAATGTACTCGGTGTAATAAAGCTTACAGGGTGACACAATTAACAGGGTGATCTATATTACGATTAGATCACACTGGTGTCTACAAAGCTGCACGTTGTGAAGGTAATATACGTGCGAAGGTATTTCTCCTTACATATTCCCCACTAACTCATTTTAAAAAAAAAATTGGTTAAGAACTAGCACTAAGTCTATCTCTATCCTTCTTGACAGTGGCCACATAAATGATTTCCCTTTTTGAGAGAGAGAAAGAAAGAGACCTATTCCATTAATAATTCATTCTCCTGTAGTTTTTAATGCAGCACCCGGAACGCTACTTTCCATATGCAAAAAGGTAGATTAGTGGCTGAGCAAAGGCTACGTGTTACATGCTTGAGCAGATAAACCGAAAGCCAATTGGGGAAGTAGGTGCTGGCACAATTAATCTTGAATAGGATCCCAATTATTTGGGAAACAAAAGGTAGCTATATTTATACCTCTGCCTTAACTAATGGCATCCACAGTCCTCACACATCTCAGAATAAGGTTTCCATCATGATAGTTTGTGTTTCTGGGTACATCCCTAGCCACAGTGACCTAAGGAAGGTCAATGATGCTATTCACATCCCAACGATGCTACTCACTACTACCTCGCTTTCTGTGGCAAGTGTATACAACTGAAGATTGGTTTATGGTAAGTGTAACCTGATAACGAGAGAATTAAAGCATAGGAACTCAAGTGGTACAGTATTTCCTTCATCAAATCTTATACTGAAAACACTGTTCTAGAGTTATAAAACTACAGCAGAATCTTGTTTTTGAAAATTAATGAGATGCTTAGTACTTCTGAAAATGTCTGGCAGAGAAATGATTGTTTATATTTACATTTTGAAGATGGATGATTAGATCTGGGAATTCTACTATACCTCTTCCTTTTTTCTATGCTTTATGTTTGAAACTAAACGTTTTTTTCCATTAATATTTTCCTTTTGCTTAATACCATTACAAACTTACGTAACTGTATGTTTTTTGAAGATACTTACAGAATTACAGTATTCTTTTTAAAAATGCTTTTCTTGGGGTGCCTGAGTGGCTCAGTCGGTTGAGTGCCCACCTTCGACTCAGGTCATGAATTCATGGTTCATGAGTTTGAGCCCCGCGTCGGGCTCTGTGCTGACAGCTCAGAGCCTGGAGCCTGCTTCGGATTCTGTGTCTCCCTCTCTCTCTGCCCCTCCCCCACTCGCACTCTGTCTCTGTCTCTAAGATAAATAACCATTAAATTTTTTTTTTAAATGCTTTTCTTAACACAGGTATCAGATTTGTGCTTCCAACTCAAGTTCATAATTCCTTAAAACCCAATATCTAAGGTACAGTTTTAATGTTTTCTTGCTGCACATGACATGCTGAAGCATTCAGCATAATGATGGTGAATATGCCAAAAGATATGCCGAAAGATAAAGCAAACCTAGTCCTAAGGAAGCAGCTCCTGAAAACGTTGGTTTTTCAATGTCCAGATCCAGTGACAATCAGATTTCTTCTCTGCCTACTAATGCGTATTTTCCATTTCCCAGGGAATAAAATTTCATTCACTAAGTACTTTTTTTCAGTTTTGAGAGTGGCAGACAAATTAAAGTTCCCTTCTCTATAACCATGTTAAGGATCAGGTGAAAGCCAATGTATCTGCTCAGGATCTGTCGCTCTGACTCATTGTTGGGCCATCTGTTTACGTGTGCTGCTTGTTGCCCGGTGGAAATCAACCTGCCGCTGCGCAGACCTGCCTCACGCTGCAAACTCATTCTGCAATTTCAACCTCCCTCACCAGCAATAGGTCCTCTTATTGGAATCTAAAACTACCACTTCAATCAACTAGAGTCACACCTTATTCTCCTGCTCTCGTACAAAAAAATGATACACCACAGGCCCACGTGCAAACAGGTCTTCTCTGAACGCTGGGCCCGTGAGGAAGGTGGCAGTGCATTTCTGCTCCTATCAAAACATTTTAGTACCATCAGCAGCAATCAGGCTGCTGCTCAGGAATATACATGTACTACTGTGGCGAGAGGCTAAAAATGTGATTACTGAATCACAGAGGACAAGGGCATGGACTGCAAATACAAACCATTCTAGCCTTCCTTGTTTTAAAGATTGGCAACTTACTCATAGATGGGTTTCCATCTGTGTGATTAGCACACACATTTAAAGCAGTGTTAGAAAAGGTTCTCAGAACATCCTTTGAATCAAACACAACTAACAATCTGCTTGCTGTTTTGTATTTACTTTGCTAATCACTCGTTCATCTTAGATCTGAAAGGATGTTAGGGCTATGAATGGGATGGTGGGGAGTATAAGGTTTGAGGACAAGATTTATTGAACTTACCTACAGAGTATATAGGACTGTATCTGCTGATGTGGTATAATATTAAAGTTATATTCCTCAAAAGTTTACACAGTGTTTCAGGAAATAGAAGATGTATGTGCAAAAGAACTATAACATTTCTTATGGAATATTAATAAGCAAAATTATTGGAAGATTTTTTAAAAAATATGTAAACAGAGAGCAAGCAACAGAAGAAGTGGAGCCACGGGCAGAGGACAAGATCAAACCCGGGACAGTGTACATTTTGAGCAATGCTAACTCCAAGGAAATCTTGGGGGAAGAAAAACAATTAAAGTAAAATAAAACAAAAACATTAAAATAAAATAAAATAAAAACAATTAAAACAAATAAAATCCAGGGGCGCCTGGATGGCTCAGTCGGTTAAGTGTCCGACTTCGGCTCAGGTCGTGAGCTCGCGGTCCGTGAGTTCGAGCCCCGCGTCGGGCTCTGGGCTGACGGCTCGGAGCCTGGAGCCTGCTTCGGATTCTGTGTCTCCGTCTCTCTCTACCCCTCCCCTGCTCACACTCTGTCTCTATCTCTCAAAAAATAAACGTTAAAATTTTTTTTTATTTTAAAACAGGCTATCAATAATAATTAAAACTATTACTTTGGAGAAATGGACTAAGGCAAACATAGATGCTAGTGACTGATTACAGGCCCCTTATTATGAAGATAAACAAATATGGACCCAATGAAAGTCATATATATCCACTTCCATTGGGCCCTATTCTTTACATTTTAGAAGACTGCTCTTTAAGAATCAAATATAGAATTAACCTATCTTGTTTCTAATACTTGTACTTGAAAAATGGATGTCCATTTTTAGAAAGGAAGTTTTAAAATGTATCTGTGCAGGACCCGAAAGAAAAATATGTAATGTAAAAAGAGCTGAACAGCTACTAGATTGGTGGTTAAGAGAAGGGAGAACTGCGCAAAAATATACCTAAAAACACAGATCAGACAAAAGCAAGTATTATGTTGCTTATTAGCAACCAGTAACTGGTGATGACAAAGCAGAGGGATGAGAGAGAGGAGAGACTGATACCTACATGAGAATTTCTGCCTCTTAGTGAATAAGAAATTCATCACATTTCATTTCATTCAAGGCCCTACTGTTTCCTATGTACACAAACATCTTAACTTTTCTCCCGAGGATGAGTCATAGTCGCGGTAAATAGAAATGCCTGTCCCATTCCTTTGTGCTAAGGCAAAGTCACAACCTTCTGCAAGGTTGGTGGTAATATGACATTTACTAAACAACTGGCAACATCCCTAGTCTTGTGTTGTTGTTGTTGTTGTTTTTAACAGATACTGATAAATGGAAATAATGATCGAGGGAAGATTCTAATTTTTAAATTGACTGGAGAGTTGAGGCTAGCATATTAACACTTCCAACCAGTTGCTACTTGCAAAAAGACAAAAACAAAACCAAAAAACAAATGGCATCATCAAATCATAAGCAAAGACTGTAAACTTTAAAGAAGAAAGCAACATGCTTAACAAGAAGAAACTGCTACTTCATTTCCCACTCTATGCTATGAAAACAAATTATTCACTTCCACACTACACGCCAAGGAATACAGCGTTATTTGGAAACTACATTCTCTTACCTTTATTTTTTTTCATTTTGTTTGTTTGTTTATTTATTCACTTAGAGAGAATGGGGAGGAGAAGACAGGGAGGGAGAGAGAGAAAGCATTTCAAGCAGGCTCCACACTATCAGTGCAGAGCCAACACAGGGCTTGAACTCATGAACTGTGAGAGCATGACCTGAGCCAAAATTAAGAGTCAGATGCGTAATGACTGAACCACTCAGGCGCCCCTACATCCTCTTACCTTTAGACAGAATAGCCACTAAACCCCTACCTCTTACGTATACTCTACTAGGAGTTGCTGGGTGTCTTTCATCAATATATGATAATACTCATAACACTTCTGAATTCATTGCTAAAAATTACCATTAGTTGAGATGTGGGACTAAAAATAAGAAAGTACACAATGACCAGAAACTAGCTAATAGTCAAATTGTATGTTAAGGACTTCAATGTTTTACTTCTGAAAACAAGCAGATTTAAAACGGACCAAAAACTTATCCATTGCAACTAATTATTTTAGTCCAACGTTTCTGCAACACTCCTACTAGGATATACATTTGGATGCCAGTTTTTCATTATTTGTTTCACAGTCAGAGGTCACTATTTGTGTCATTTTCTAAATTCAAAACCTATGTCAAAATAAGAATCTGACACTCTAAACTCTGAGTAATGCCACACCAAACAGTTCAACATCTCTTTGGCCATCAGACCCAGATATTTTGCTAACACAACTGAAATCACACACTAGAATTTATTAACACAGCTGTTTAGGAGCAAAACATCACAGAAGTCACGTTCTGCTCTGATACAGAAGCTGAAGGGAACGCAGAAGTTGAAAAACCGTCAAAGGCAAGGATTCTGTGACTACCCAGGTGGTGGAAACGGGGCTCTACGATATTTTAGTAGCAGGTCCAATGACAGGCCATTACAGCTGCCGTTTCAACAAATTTCTGCTCTAATAAATTACTGCCATGTAGTTAACCAATGGGCCTGTAGGTTCTAATGAGAGAAAACCACATTCACCTGACCTGAGAAATAAATAACAAGCCTGATAATGAAAGCCGCAGTTGTGGTGACTAATCCGTGCTTCCGCCACGTGTCCCACAGCTTCAACAGACCAGCTAATAACACAGAGAAGAAAACAAAAACATTGCCAGCCAACACTGCATTTTTGTCTAAGAAAAGAGCAGGAAGAGGATTAACTGCATTCTTGTTCCCCCCCTGATGCTTACATTTTAAAAATTCCATTAGTATCTTGCCAGATTTTCAAGAGAAAAGCTGCGCATCAGAGTTAACCGGTACGGTAGGCCATGGGAGAATAAAACCAATAAGAAACCTTTCTGTTCTGCACTTCACAGGGCTGTCACTCGTACTAGAAAAACGTCACTTTGAAGCCCTGTTTGCATTCCATTTTTAACTAGAGGGAAGAGGATGGAGGTCTTTGGTTTCTATGACAACCCAGATGGGCCATAATACACGATACTTACAAATGTTCAATTGCAGGGATGCCAAATCAAATTAAGGCAGAGTTAGCACTACTTCATAAAAACTAGATGGGGGAGAAAACAAAATACTTATGGCAAAATGATGCCATTTCTAGAAGTGGTTCTGAAAGATTCCATGAGCAAATATAAAGAAGAGAGTGACTATTTTTAGTAAAAACAAATAAAACAGTAAAGCTAATATATAAAAATAAAGCTCCAATTTACATGAGTAAATGTTTTCATTAAATTTGACTACTGGAAAATTACTACCACACTTAATGTTAAAAAAAAAAAAACCCTCTCAAATAACATGAATTTCATTAGTGATTTAAATCATTACAATCTGGCACACTGGCTGGGTTTTAATGGTGAGTTGAGCTCCTTTGAGGGACTTTTTCCTTTGCTCCAGCCTCAAGATTTGTTTCTATGTTTGGCTTTTATAACTAGAGTACTTAGTCCTCAAAAATAATTGTGAAATGGCTAATGTTTCAGAAAGGAACTAATTTGTAACCCGTACTTACTACAACTTGTGAAGTTTATTAACTTTCCGACAGAATGCAAGAGTAATCTACCATATCTCTTTCCATTTATAAATTATGATCTGTTTGAGAACAATCCCCAGCAAACACTTCTGGCTTTTAAAGCACCGTTTTGAAGAAAAGTATTCATATGTGGCCCTCTTCATTTCAGGGGGAAAATAAAATGTTTTATATTCCAACCTTATATAAGGACTGATTTAGCTCATGGATCTTACCACTAGGGAGAGGGAGTATGTCTCACTTACCCTTTTGAGATCATAATGAAGAACTAAAGAATCTGCCCCGCCCCCCCCCCCCAATGTTTTGCACATATTTCAGGGAGTTAAGAGCCCTCCCCCGAATGCCCTCCGTAGCTCCTAGTTCACATCCTGGTTCAGGTCCCCTCTTCCCCAAAGCCAAAATTCCATACTTGTAATAAGTGAAGTCTCCAAAAAACAAACAAACAAAAAAAACCTTAACATTTTCAACATTAAGTAGACTGATGGTACCTTTTGACTTAAAACAGAGGTCAAATTTAATTAAAATAAAATAGTTTAATAAGTAGGTATCTGCTGCAGCAATGTTACTAAAGCTTGAATACTGTGAGTTTCAACTCTTTTGGACTTGCACAATCAGGTAAGTTTGTTTCTGTGAATTTTTCTTCTCCTCCCAAATGGCATAAACCAATTTAAAAATTATTTTGAGAGATTCTGAGATCGGAGATAGTTGTAAAAACAGGGCCAGAATAGTTTCCTTGGTCAAACCTTTTTATAACTCAGATGTTTCTTGTTTTGAAAAGAAAATCTGTATATAAAGAGTTCCATTTAAACAAGAATAGCCCGGAACACCCTGTACCTCTACCGTTGTACAAGGAAAGAACTTGTGCTAAAGGCTAAAAAACTTTACAAACCAGGATGTTGGTTTTCCTTTCCCCCCCATCTATGTGACTCCAGTCTTCACGCAGCCTCTCTTCGGCATTAGCTTCCTGTTACAAAATGAGAATACCACCTCTCTACCCCTGACCACACTTAGAGAAAAAGGAGAAAAATCTTTCATAAAATTAGAGTTATAAAATATTCAGTATTCCTAGTCCTAATAATGACACTAAATAATAAACCGATGGTCTAAAAGTGCTGATGAACTTGATTTTGAAAACACCATAAAGCTGCCCTGCTGCTTTATTATAATGACATATTCACAAAGGGCAGACCGAGAAAAGGCTGCAATTCTCACTAGGACGATGACTAGTACTTATAGAAGATTAAAAATAAGAATGATAGATTATGTAGAACAGAAACAAAGATGGAAGTATACGCATGGCGCAGCACACTACGGAGCATACGCTATTTAATTTGAGAGGTATTGGCGAGGCCTTGCGTGCAGGCCCACACAAGTGCCTCTAAAAGCATCATTAGACTCTGGATATTTGCCCTTCATCAATTGCTTCCTATGCCAGGATTTCCTTTTTGAGTGTTGCAACCTAATATTCTTCACCCAGGCAACCACAAGCCTGTTTTGGAAAGGTTCCCTATTTCAGAAGCCTCAGTGCTATTTCCATTTGGAAATACATCTTTATGAAAATATGTATCATCCCCAGAACTAAAATGCTTAGATATATTAAGTTTCAGCTGTAAGTGGTATTTTTAGAAAAGTGGTAATTTCAGAATCTCTACTTCAAAATTACAGAGTTGGTTTCTTTTTTTAATGGAGTCACAAAGTAGAAAATTAAAAAGACATACCAAAGATTAACGTTCTCCCTTCCCTGTTTCACTTAAAATTTTAAAAATGTATTTTCCTTAAAATCTTAAAATCACCAAATTATTCATACGGTAAGAAATTTCATCAGATTTTATCTTCATAAAAATCAAATAACTCAGTGCAAAAGAGCTTGTAACAACAGTCAATATTCTCAGAAATGGTCTGACTTCATGGATGGTGGTGCTGTACAACTGAGTGATTCAATCTGAGATGCCTTGGACACAGCAAAAAATTTGTATTTTTAACTAAAGGAAAAAGACTTTGCTTTTAATAGGCAAGAAATAAGAAATTAATGTTATCTGTCAGTTGTACTTCACTAAAAAGAAAAAAAAAAGAAAAGAGACATTAAGGGCGAGGGGCAGAGGAAAAGGAAGGAAATCCTTGTTCTAAGATTACATTAAAAGCTACTTAAAACATGTAAGTGATGACATTTCATGAACTAAAACATTTGATCAGTGGCTATAACAGAACATCTTATATCTTTTCCTTCAACATTACAGTTTTAAAGAATTGTGTTCATTTGACCTCTTACCCAACAGAAATTCATTTTCCTTCACAGTGGTTTGCAGGGCACAGGAGTATGTATTTTGCTACAGTACTTAAGTTCTACTGTGGATTGGTGCTACATCCTGCCAGGGCTGGAGAGCATTCCATTAAACTGTCTCCTCAAGACTAAGGGACTTACCACCCAGAAATCTGTTTGTAAAACAGAGTTAATGTCTTCTAAAAAGATGACTGCTCCCTCTTTTCACTACTCTCATACACCTGCATATACAAAATTTATTCCTCTTCTTTCTCATGTCTACTCCCAAAGAGAAACAAAGGCAAGTAGAGTGCCACGCAACAATGTTTATTTACTTTTCCCCTTTACAACAGTATTCCTCAGTCGTGAGAAACTTCTCTGAACATGGGAAATGAGATTATGCAGTTAAATTTTTTATGCAGTTAAATTTTAATACATGCCTGTGCCACATGTGTGAGTCCAAACATGTGCATAAAGTATGATTAGAAGGAAATGAACTTATTTTTATAAGTCACAAAAAAATCAGTCACACAATAGGCCACGTATATACTACATTCCTAAGATAACCTTAAGCAGTTGCTATTTTTTGGTTAAAGCTTCTCAGATCCTAAGAAAAAGCGAAATCCTCACTTGAGCTATTAATTTCATTAATGGGCACCAAATATTCAGACCTTCCTGTTCTGACTTACAAAACAGGTTATTTTCACTGTATTGGCAAAAGCCCCGGATTGTTCACAGCTTTTCATTACAACCAGTGAATGAAACTATCGGCAATCTTTTTACTAAGAAATCTGAACTGCCTCACACCGGAATATTTAACTAAACATTAAGGGAACAATCAGCAGCCACCACTTACTCCCCATGAGCAATGAATAAAATAATAATATCTGCAGCACAATTAAGCCTCTGGCTCAAGATAGATCATCATGTCAATTTGGAAACAATTTTACTCTAGCTGTATAAATCTGAGCATAAAGAAAAAAAATAACTTCTAATGAAATGTGGAACAACTTTTTTGCATGTGAAATATATCCATCATTTCCGTAAAAAATGTCACTTCAAAACGCTCAAGAACAGAAAGAAAATAAAACATACAAATAAAATAGCTTTATTAGGGGCACCTGGGAGGCTCCGTCGGCTGGGTGTCCCACTTCGGCTCAGGTCACGATCTCGCAGTTTGTGAGTTTGAGCCCCGCGTTGGGCTCTGTGCTGACAGCTCAGAGCCTGGAACCTGCTTCGGATTCTGTGTCTCCCTCTCTCTCTCTGCCCCTCCCCTGCTCACGCTCTGTCTCTGCCTCTCAAAAATGAATGAATGTTAAAAGAAAAAATTTTTTAAATAGCTTCATTATTTAGAGCCTACAAATGCCTGCAGTAGAGCACAGTTTTTAAACTTTGAAAATGGACTAATGTGTAGTAGAAAATGGGTCTTTATAGATAATAAATAATTCAAATTCAAACAAGAAAGAAAGAATTAAAAGAACTGGGATGTTCATTTTGTTTACATTTATGACTAAAGAACCAGAATAACCTACACATGGGTCATTGTTGATCCAATTCCTATCAATTAGAATCAAATGACCTTAAACACTAAATCTGTTATGAACTATGAGCTTTAAGAAGTATCTGCTTCCCGTTTTCAATTGTTTTCCAATGTTTCCAGAAGCTCAAACTAGAAGTATGATAACAGGGTAATAAACTATGAGAGAACAGTAAGTTCAGAATCTTTCAGCAGGATATACAATTAGGGCAAAGGCTAAGTCAAAGCTAGAATTAACACAAGCATCTAACAAAATATTGTAGATGACAGTTTTTTAGTTTGAATAAATCTGCTCTCAGCTTTCCGATCTTCCTAATATTTCCGAATAACCTCCACAAATCACTCTACACAAACAGCAAGAAGTCTAAGAATGTACTGCTACACTCAGCCTCTAAAAATACTCAAAATCAGTTCAACCACAGAGGCGGCTGTCTGCCTCAGCCAGAGGATGAAGTTATCACTTAATGAATTAACGCCATCTAGTGGGATCAGTGAGATTTCAACTGAATCTAGTTTACTCCAGGTTACCACAATCTACTCAGTTGGTCAAATATCTTGTTTTAAAAATATGCACTTGTATTAACAAGTGTACTATCTTGAATGCCTACTACAAGAATGTGGTAAGCTTGCCTACAATACAAATGGCACAAAAAATATTTTAAGACCAGCAATCCTCACTTAGAAGGGAGTAATATTTCTATTCTTTCCTTCAAAGTCACAAAATGTTAATCAATATGTACTACTGATATATATTCTCAAAGATCTCAGAAAAAAAGCAAAGCCAAATTCAAAACAACATCCAGTCAATAAAAATTTTAAAAAAAACCTATTGTTTATGTATTATGTGCTTAGCAATATGCCAGGCACTTCACAAAGTTTTCATCTTTAAAGCTATCTTGCAATGTTGCTCTACGGATGATTCCCTGTTACGATGACACTTAAATCTGAAGTGACTAATCCAAAAAGTGATTTTTCTTCATATGACTATGATGTGAATGTCTCATCTATCAACACTAACTCACTGTATACTTACCATGTGCCCAGAAACATGTCAAGTGATGATGAGGTTCTAAGAGATGAAGAAGGGACCTGGCCTTTCAAGGATCCCAGGCAGAGAGAGCTCTGGAGCCAGGAACTGGTAGCACCTTACAGAGGATACTTACAACTACCTTTTATCACAGTTTTACTGTTAATTTTCTTCACATTAAAAATGAACTGCTAACATGAATATTAAATCCATTATAATTTTGATTTACATAATTTAAACCAAAAATTGATGAGAAAAAAAGATGTGTACCCTTCATAACCTAACAATGGAAATATGCTTTCTTTAATTTCCACAAATATGATTTATTTTTATCATTTGCAAATCTTAGGAAAATGGACTTCTCCACTTTGCTCCTCAGTGGAATGTCAGACCCTCTCATAAGGCACAGGCCCTGGCACAGTGATCAGTGTTACCACGTGTTACTTACCCTCCTAATAGTGTATCTGCTTATCCCAGTTGTTTTGAACTTCTGGGGATTACCATGCTCCAGGTAAGCACATAAAAGGACTTCAAGTAAAGTGCGTTCATTGTTCCCCTACTCACTGGTAGGTAGGAATTAATATAAAGTAATGTTCAGGAAACTACTCCATTTTACAAGTGCAAATGTTAACTTTTTAAGATTTCAGCATCTTCCCCTACACTGTGTATTTGTTTACACATCTCCCCCATATACTCTACCATGTCAAATATTAGACTAATAATATATAATAATGCTTAGATGATAATTCAATTACATTTGGCAACATTTGTGGGATCTTCAAGGACATGGAAATTCTGTGTGCTGTGTGTGTGTGTGTGTGTGCGCGCGCGTATGTGATGTATGTGTGTCCTTATTAAAGAAAGTTATAGAGTGAATTCCATACCGTAAAGCATATCTGGGCCACTATGAACCTTATATTGCCTGGGTTCTAAAAAGATTAGCTAAATTTAATCTAAACTCTCTTCTTTTCCTGATGGAGTCACGAAAAGGGTGATAACACATCTCATATTGACCTAGATTTGCTTCACTAGAAAAAATGCCAATGGCCTGAAAGATACTCCATGGGTCAAAGGTAGAAGATGGGGAAAGTGTCGACCTTGACTGGCTAGGTTGCCTGTCAAATCTACATGTATACCTACTAAAGGGAGAGATGATGAAATGGGGCTGGGTTTGGAGTATGAAAATCTTAAGCTGCTGGACAAGGTTGTATCTCTCGTATCTATATACCTATATTTATTTGTGTATCTGGTTGTAAAATAAGAACAGTAATAATAACATAATGTATATGCCTCTTACATATATCTGAATAAGAGTTAAATTTAAGTGAATAAACATAAATGCAAACTGAAAAATGCGATTTTCAGCGTAATAATCTTGTCTACCTTATCTACTCTCATTCCACCACTGAAATGACCAATATTCTCCCTCCATCTTAATTAGATCCTTCAATAAGATCCGTCTCTTCCCAGCTCAAGTGAACTTCACAAATTGGCTCCCATGTTGGAGCTTCTGTTGATGATGGTCCCTGGGCCCGAAGTACCTTTCTTTCACTCCTCTGCCTCTGTTTGTCCATCCATCCTTGAGGGCTCTGTCTGTAAGTCCCATCTCCTCCATAAAACTTTCCTTCACTCTGCCTGCCTAGAATGATCAGACACCAAGTATCTGAACCATACAATTTGACACCTAAGCATATGACAGTAACAGAAGCTGAAAACAGCTGTATAATGCTTACTGGAAGGCACAGTTCTCTAAGCACGCTATATATTACACATATATGTATTACAGAATTAATCTGTAAAGCGAATCTTAAAAAATAGGTAAAATGTTAGTATCTCATTTTACAGATAGAGAAACTGAAGCACAGAAAAGTTAAGTAACTTCCCAAGGTTCCAAAGGTAGTAAGTGGCAGAGCCAGAAAGCAGGATTCTAACTCTAAGCAGTATGGTTCCAGAGCCCACACTCTTATCTACCATACATTACATGTTTTAAACACATGCTTTTGTCTTTTGACCCAGAATGTGTGATCCCTGAGGATAAGGGCATTACATCTAGCGTAACTCTTTTACCACCTTGTGTTTTTCTGGGCTATACAATTAGGTACTCAGGGTTTCCTTGAAAGTCGGGATGGACCATCAGTCACTATAATCTGGGGAAAGAAGTTCAACTTTACAGTGCATTTCAGACTCCAGCATTTTCATTAAATAAATATCCTAGTTTGGTCAGCTTCCAATAAAAGATCATTCCTACTTCTAGTCCAGAATAAAAAACTTTGGAGATGTCCAAGGAACATTCATGTAGTCACTTAACAATAAATTACTTTTATTAAAATGGCAAAAAAAATGTGCCTGGTTTGAGAGTTAGTTGCAGGAATAAGAATAATCTCTGAAAGACAGAAACTAAAGCTCTCTCTAGATTTATATGCATATCCACAAAGCAAACTCTTGAGTATCTGCAAAGAAAATTAATAATGGAGATTTAATAATTCCATGGTTAAGTCCTCTGGGACCAGGTACAGCACAAGTCCAAGATATACAACTATTTTAAAAATGTCAGCATCCTGTAAATATGACTGACACTACAGTTTACAAAGCCTTTTCTTTTAAATACATGTTATCTGTACCTCACAACAATCCTGGGAAGATACTTATTTTAAAGATGACTAAAATGAAGCTCAAGGAGATTTAGTGATTTGTCCAAAATGACACTGCTACATGACAGAAACAGGACCCAAGTCTTCGTTTTCTGATTCTAATGCCGACATTCCTTTCTGCTTTACAACAGTGCTGGGAATAGTGGTGTGGATAACTCAAAATTAAATTATATTTGACTTTGGGGTATGCTTTTTTGGGTCTCATCTTTTGGTAATTTATAGTACTGCAAGTCAGCAATAATCATAAAACAAAAATAAAAATACTCTTGGCTCTGGAAGAAACAAATAGCAAATTTCCTAAGCTAGTGTGCAAAGCCTTGGCCCACAGAATTAGAGAACAAGAAGTCAAAATAAATGTTATGTTTGCACCTCTCTTTTTCCTTTACTTTGGAAGTTTACTATCCCCTCCCCTAACTAACCTCCCACTCTAACCCAGTGGGCAGAGGGGTAATAACGATTAGTTGATCTGTAAGGCTAGCAGGCCAGCTGCACTAGAGCAATCAAGGCAGTCAGTGAACAGTATCTCTTCACTGACTCCGTCCCCTCCAACTCTAAATAAGCATGTTCAATCTCCTTTATATAAAAAACTCTCCCTCTCTCTTTCTCTCTCTGTCTGCTGTTCTTTCTCCTCTTTCCAGAGAGGTGAAAATGAAATACGCAATCAGCAGAGTGCCTAAAAAAAAAAAAAAGGGCACCCACTAAATTATACTTCTCATTCCCCATCATCGCTAAATTTCTTTTTTGTTTTTATTAGAAAAGCATGCGATAGCTGTACTGGATTATATAATCACCGAAGTTGAAAACCATGTGGCCTGAGGATATCAATTAAAATATGGATTTTTTTTTCATTTATTTAACAAATATTTGAGTACCTTCACGAAATTTCTTAATGGAGTTAGTGGGCTCTTTGAACCTTCCCCTGGACTTTGAGCTCCTTGAGAATAAGAATGAACTGTTTTAACTGGCAACTTCACTTTTCAGCCTGGCTAGTGATAGGGTGTTTAAGAAGCGTTCAATGAACCAATTGTTGAAGTAAGAAGACTGGCGATTTCTAAGATACCTTCTGGCTCTTGAAGTCGAGTATTTCATGACATCTCCCACTTGGTACTAAACATTGCTTTTCATTCCTAAATTCATGAAAGAGTTTTGGCCGAGATCCTTTTTCTTCTCTGACTTCTGCAGAATAGAGATGTTATTTCAGGCAATGTCTTTAGCTAACAAAATTTCCCCAAAGCAAAAAATGTGGATGTCCATGAGTTTGGCAGAGGGGGGTTTTAGAACAGTTTTTATTTACTGACTGACTTCAAAAGTAAAGGAATTACTATTAACACTTGCCTTCTTTTAATTTTAAAGCTGTATATGCAATACAGCAAAACAGAAAGACCAAAAGCTTCTTTAGTATAGCAGTACTTTTTAAACTTTATGCACAAAAATTAGAAGCAAAGTGCACACTCCAGGTCCTTCACCTTATGTAGACTTCCAGACTATGGGCCAGTCGCAGCTTCAGGACCTCCTATGCATCCTGGGACCCGTGGTAAAATACTTCCATCATGCCCTCCCTTTCACCAGACTTCCTCTTCCTTTCGACCCTGATAATCCCTACTCCCAAGCTGCTCATTGCTTCTGGAGGCTGCATTCATGCCATCTTTACCCCTACCTTCTACTTGCCCTTATGCGATCACCTATCCATTTCCCTCAAACGCGATGCAAATCTCTTTCTGGACCTCTTTGTGCAGCATGCTCTTCCTGGAACCCTCTCTCATTTGTCATTATTTTCTTGATTCCCTTTCCCGTGGCACTGAAAGCTCCTTTAAATTTAGATCTTATAATCAGATGCTTTTCAAGTTTCTAGCCTGGGCCTCTTTCTTTCCTTCTCTATATTTATTCATTGGGTAACTACGTTCAATCTCAATGCTTCAAGTATCTCCATGGAACAATGGAAGACCACATACCTTGGAAAGAATTCTGGCCTGGATGACCAGCTGGCTTCATGTAAGTTAATTAACTTCAGTCTCAGTTTACTCACCTCTGAAAGGGGGATAACAGTATGTACTTCATAGGGCTGCTGTGAAGGTTAAAAGAGGTAACACTATATAAAGTGCCTAGCGCAGTGCCTGGGAATAGCAGAGGTCAATAAAAATCTGGATCTCCAGCTCTGGCCTCTCTCAAAACCCCCTTCTAAGTGTAAGACAGACATTTCTATCTTAATGCCTCACCAACACCTCAAATCTGGCCTGGCCTGTTCAAAACCACACACAGCACATTCTTCCCCTCTTGCAGTTTCCTATCTTAATAACACTCTAATAGCTCAAGCTGGGAATCCTAGGCATGTTCACTTCATCCTCCCACTCACTCTTTACATCTAATTAGTCCTTGCACGGTTTTGTACTTCTGTCCCACTACTGCAATTCAGGCCTCTTACTAGGATAATTGATAATATCTTCCTAAATGGCATCTCTCCCATGTAAGAGTAGATAGATCCTTTTGCTGACAGAACAGTTTTTCTCAAAAAAAGGGATCTGCCATTTCTCTGCTTAAAATTTCCCATGTCTTCTCCCTAGTAACTATGGAATAAAGCCTAAACTCCTGGGTGAGGCATTAAAGACCCTTAACAATTGTATTTCATCTCCCACTATATCCATTCCTTCAACCACTCTGAATTATTCAAGATTTCTGGAACCTGAAATGCCTTTTCTTGAGTCTGCACCTTTGCTTAAATTATTCCCTCCCTCCCAGCCGACACCTCTCCTACCTGCCTAATCCCATCCATTGTTGAAGATCCAGAACAAACATGATTTTTTTTTTTACATAAGTCCTTCCCTTATCCCCTACTCAGGATTAGTATCTCCTTTCTCCATATCTGCAGAACACCCTGCTTATAACTCTATGATGGTATGTATCGTGATTTATTTTATGCTTCAATTTGTAGTTAAATTTTTTTTTAATGTTTATTTATCTTTGAGACAGAGGGAGACAGAACATGAGTGGAGAAGGGGCAGAGAGAGAGGGAGACACAGAACCTGAAACAGGCTCCAGGCTCTGAGCTGTCAGCACAGAGCCCTCGGATAAGGGGCTCGAACCCACGAACCGTGAGATCATGACCTGAGCCGAAGTCAGATGCTTAACCGACTGAGCCACCTAGGCGCCCCTCAATTTGTAGTTTAAAATTTTTTTTTTTCAACGTTTTTTATTTATTTTTGGGACAGAGAGAGAGACAGAGCATGAACGGGGGAGGGGCAGAGAGAGAGGGAGACACAGAATCGGAAACAGGCTCCAGGCTCCGAGCCATCAGCCCAGAGCCTGACGCGGGGCTCGAACTCACGGACCGCGAGATCGTGACCTGGCTGAAGTCGGACGCTTAACCGACTGCGCCACCCAGGCGCCCCTAAATTTGTAGTTTAAACATCTGTCTCCTCTATGCTGCCTGTGCCTTGAGAACAAGGGAGTCTAGGTCTTACTCATTTTTGTAGTCCATTGCCTGGAACTTGGTAGCCCTCCCAGATGTTTGTTAAACTGAACAGAGCAGTTACATGATTCTATCACCTAGAATGCAGACCCACAGCACTTAAAAAAACTAAGTAAACAGACACTATTCCAACCAATGATCAATGATCACGAATGACTACCAAGGTAAATGGACATGTTGTGCCCTGCTGTGAAGAAGGCACAATGTACTCTAAGCAGTACTCCTACCAAAAAAAACATTGAATGTGGATTTAATCATGAAGAAACAACCAGATAAAACTGCAGGGCATTCAGTACTGCAGCTGGCCTGGACTCTTCAAAAATGTCAACAAATGAAACATTCTCATCCATCACCCCCACCTTCTGCCCCCAAAAAGGCCATGAAACTGTGGTAGGTTAAAGATCAAGAAATGGCAACCAAATGCAATGTGTGATCCTTGATGGGATCCTGGATTAAAAATAAAAAGGCATAATGGTCGCCTACCAGGAAAATGTAAATATGAGATTAGAGCTACTCAAAAGTATATTCCATGAACACATGCTGATCTGTAAACTGTTACTGATATGCAGTGAGTTAAATACAAAAATTGAGGGTAAACATTTAGAAACTTTTATAGAAATGTGGCAAAGTAATTTTATATCTGTTAAACTTAATAATAAGATACTTTGTACATATGCTATTTTTTTAAGTTTCTTTTTTCTATAGTATTGCATTTTAACGGATTTTACAAAAGTATAAACAATGGATGGGAAATTTTTTTTTAAGTAGGCTCCATGCCCAATGTGGGACTCGAACCCATGACTCTGAGATCAAGAGTTGCATGTTCCACCAACTGAGCCAGTCAGGGGCCCCTGGTTTGGAAATTTAAAAACAGATCGTTTACCACAAGCAGTTTGAGAAGTACTCTATTAGAGAATAGTACTGCATCAATCTTAAGTTTCCTGTGTGTGATACTGTGGTTATGTTGGAGATAAATGTTGAAGTATTTACTCAGGGTGGAAATACCATGATGCCTACAAAAATCAGCAAAAATAAAATTAAATTAACAGAAATATGTAGAGAAAAATAAATTAATATTTCAATCAATAAAATGTATACTTGTTAATTTTTGCAGAATACATCTGCTATCGTCTCATACTTCTAGTACAGTGAAAAATGAGCCTTTTTTTTTTTTTTTTTTTTTTTTTTTTAGCAAGACTCAGAATGAGTGAAGATACAGGAGATGTCGGAGGATACTAAAAGCTAATGGGAATGCAGACCATTCCTTGCTGACAGTACCTGGATATGCTCTTTTCTTGCCTGTGAGTGGGACATAGGATAGCCTGCCTATCTGCATGGAGGCAGGCCTCCATGAAGCTATTTGGTAAGCTAAAATTCCTGACTATGAAGAACTCTAGATTTATAAGTAACACTTCAGGATTTGCTCTTAAAAAGAACACCAAACTGAGAAAAGGAGCATTATCATCCTTACTCACTATAATGCTTTTTTTCATAATTTCTATAAAATTAAGAAATATCACACAAATCAGAATGCCAATAGTTTTGTCCCTGAAAATTGTTAATTATAAATATGCAGACCGGTAGGAAAAACTAATCCTTTCCTTAAAAACAAGCCAGGGTTCAACAGAAAAGACTACCCAGTAGCAAAGTGCAATGCAATCAGCTGCCTGAATTGCATATTATACTTTTCCTTTCCAATTTTGTAATCTCAACTGGTGCAAAAAGGAAAATTTGCTACTTTGGTTAGTTAAATTCACTTCTCTAACTGTAGGGGTTAAAAAATGTGTGTGTCCTATGCTCCAAAAGCTCCCTTAGGAAAGTATCAAAATCTACTTCCCCAGAATGCCCTAATGACCTGATAGTTGGGCATCCTCAAGGTCTGGGCTCAAGCTTATCATCACCTTCAGAAGAACACATACTATCACCATTTAGCCTCTGATGTACTGGGCCAGCTGCACAATCTATATGAAAAAAAAAAAATCTTCTAAAATTGAAAGAAAATTGCCTGAGGACTTGATCTCTTGTCAATTCAGAGAAAACACCTATCCTGAAATAGCTGTCTGTGCATAATTTAGTTTATGTGTCCACTCAAACTCCTTTAAAATCTCACTAACCTATTTGACTCATTTTCTTATGGAAGGGATTCCATACAATTACAAGTATATATCACACGATTTGGAAATAGACAGTTTGGCAAATATGAACAAGATCCTGAAATGGACACCAAATTATATTAGAAAATGAAAAAGACAACAATTGATGCTTGTAGGAAAAAAACAACGTTGCTGTGTTGAGAATGACTGCAGGTAGGAGCAGATGGCAATAACCCGCTTAATGACACTGCTTACTGCATACCACGACACACTCTCACAGATGCACATCACCAATTTCTAAAATAACATCTCAGAGCGATGCAACCCGGTGCAAGACTTCTTATGACAAAATCAACGTATCATCACTGTAAGCAGCAAGAACACACAAATCATGTAAGAAGCTAAAATTGTATTTAAAGACAAACTCATTTGATCAAAAAGAAGGCAAGAAAAAGAAGAATAAAATAAGCCCTTCCCATTCTGGAAACTTAGTCTACTTTGGCGTTTTGTTTTTGTTTTTGTTTTTAATTTGGAGCCTTTGCAACTCACATACTCTATTTTCAAACTTTTGTGGAGGCTAACTTCTCGGTTACTGGTTTTTGCTTTATCTCCTTTGAAGAGGAAAAGAAAGAACTGCTTTTTAAGGCTTTCCAGGAGACAGAAGAAAAGACTGTCAGCTTTGAACTTGGCAGTAAAAGCACTTTTTGATGAATTTGGGCTCTGAGTTTCTAATCAAGTCATATCAAAATTAAGCATCACACCAAATCAATCTTCATTTTTTTTCATTTGAGACCTAGATTAGCCTAGAAGCTAACTTTTATTGGTAAATATTCATGTCATGCCAAAAGGTTAGATGGCCTTTATAAACTAAGTAGGATTAACCCAGGCTCACACAGCACCCGTAGATGGCCAATCCAGGCAAAGTCTGCTTAAAGTAGGGATCAGAGGAATTTAAAGACACTCTGCCATACTCCTCAATAAGTTCTGGAGTTGGTATCACAAAGTATTGTGTTCTTACTGATGCTATAAACTGCACTCAATCCACTTGAAACAAACTTTTTACAGACTTAAATGCTTCGCTCTTGAATTAACTTAGGCAGTTAGACTGCATTCCAATCTTAGCAATGAAATTTAGTCTGATCAGTCTGTTTGGATTTGACTGGCTCCCTTGTTTTTGTATTTCTGCTTGAGAGTTAAGCAGCAGCTATGCTCTAGAAATGATAGCACAACATTGAAATACAGAAGCAAGTGAGAGTTATACCTCCTAGGCAGAAAAGGACCGTGTAACCGTAAGCAGCAAAAAACCCAGCATGCCTGACTTTCAGGGTTCCTAATAATCTTAGCTCTCATGTCATAGCATCTCAAATCCTTTCCTTCAAAGGCATACCAGCATTCTCAATGTTTTAACTCCCTTTTTTTGACCATCAATTTGAAGACGCTGCTTAACATGAATGACAGGAACTTAGGCCAACTCTTGAAAAGCAAAGATCCTCTAGTGAAAGCAGTGTTTTCCATTACTCTATTTTATTTACCCTGGCTGTTTATTACCAGTCAACGGGCAACTCTGCCCCTCAAAAAATACTCTGATCAGCAATATGATTACTTTTTCTTGGATCTGGTCTCTATTTTGTGGCCATCAGTGGAGTCATTTCCTAATGTCTTCTTTTGTTCCCTGTTGACATTCTCAGACATGGCATTTCATTCACACATATTGCATCTGCAGAGTAAGATCCTGTGACATGTTTGGGGACAATACTAGAATTCCCTTAAGTGGCTGCTGATATCCTGCAGCAAACCAATTTTTCATTAGAACTGCCACGAAGGAACAGGAGAGCTGGCTCTGACATTGTTCGATTGGGCTTCATGCAGCAGCAGGAAGGAAGTACCTCGTACATATGCAGGGGGCGAGAGTCTCACGAGGCATGTGTATTACTGCCATGTCTTTTCAAGCAGGCCCTCAACACAACTGACTCCCACTTTCACTTTTTCTGTCCCCCTTGTTTCTAACACCGTCTGATGACTGAGAATATAAAATCATACTCTCTTTGGTCCTATTTACCTCCAGAAGTTATGAAATTTCTAATATGAACATGACTCCTATGACTCCTAGCTCCCTATATCTTAAGTTATGTCTTAGGACCTGCACCCAAATTCAAAGGTAACCTGATTTGAATGCTGATGTGCCGAACTCATGGTAGTCATAATTTAAAAAGATTATCCCTAAACAAAGCATTTCAAATACACGAAAGGAACCACTAGATTCCTTTTTAAAACACCTTCACCAAAATTTTTAACTATGAGCAAGTATATACCACCACCTCCATCAGTGTCATGAATCTGGGAACGGTGTCATGTGGGGCCATGCATCACAGAAGGTGCCAAAGAAAACAGTCAAAAGACAGAGACCTTTATCTTTCTTGAGCTCACATTTCAAGAATTCCTCAGGAGGGGCAGAATAATTCACTTTTGCAAGGGAAAAAAACCAGCACAAGAAAAGAAAATAAATGCAGGCATCACACTAAGATGGGATGAAAAAGACCCGTGTGTGCATGTGGGGTGTGCTGGTGAAACAGATTAATTGTAAGTCAATGATATCTTCTTAAGAGAGACACAAATGCTGTAAGGAGAGAAACAATGAGAAAATGACATAAAAGGGGCGCTTGGGTGGCTCAGCAGGTTGAGAGACCGACTTCAGCTCAGGTCACGATCTCACGGTTTGTGGGTTCGAGCCCTGTGTCAGGCTCTGTGCTGACAGCTCAGAGCCTGGAACCTGCTTCGGATTCTGTGTCTCCCTCTCTCTCTCTGCCCTCCCCCACTCATGCTCTGTCTCTCTCTGTCTCAGAAATAAATAAACATAAAAAAAAAGAAGAAGTTTGCCAATACCAAGTTAAGCACAGTTAAACAATTTTTCTTAATTTTTTAAAGTTTATTTATTTATTTTGAGAGACAGAGAGAGAGAGAGAGAGAGAAAGAGAGAGACAGCAGGGAAGGGAAGAGAGAGAGGGAGATAGAATCCTAAACAGGCTCTCCACCAGCAGCGCTGAGCCCGACACAGGGCTTGAACTCACGAACTGTGAGATCACGATCTGAGCTAAAGCCAAGAGTCAGATGTTTAACCCACTAAGCCACCCACCCAAGTGCCCCAACAATTTATTACAGAATTCCAGAGTCTTCAATTGATAATGTGAGTTAAGAATCTCTGAAAGGCAGAGAGTATGTTAACATTTCTTAAAGTTTTCTAATTACAGAATGCTTTTTGCGTGGAAACCTGTTAACATCGTTACAACACTAATGTACCAAAGGAACACAGTTTGGGAAATGCTGGTTTAGGTACACCTGAATGTGAAAGGAAGACAAGGACAAGGTGGTGTCTGGGGATGTGTCCCAACTTTATGATTTTATATATATTGGGCCAACTGAGATGCTGATTGCTTTCTTGTTCTCTTTCTTCTCTTTTTATGCCTTGATCCAGGCATAAATCTACCTCCCATTAAATTATGATCTTCTCCGATTTTCCTAATTCTCCCACTTACTCATCTAGGCTCTCAAAACCTTCCCCTCTCTCCTCACATCCCTTTCTTCCTTCCACCTCCCCCTTTTTCTTATTAGTCCTCTTTCTCCCATAAAAGTGCTTTCCATTTATGAATAAGCAACATCACTTTTCTTCCATTAAACAATGTTTGTCATTGCTTTTTACTTCATATTAAATTTCTCTCTGATGTAATCATCTAAGTTCAGATTCTCCTCTGTTTTTTTTTTACTCTACACTTTAATTTATGTGTGTAAGACTTGGGGACTTCTCTAAGACTGAACCCGCTGCTCTGATGGCTCTTTAATTTCCCTGTTCTCTGCCATCATGACTCCCTACCTCCAGGCTGGTCTATAAAGCCACCATCCCTTATTATTGAACATTCATCCCTTCCAGTAAATAATTCCTCACAAGAAGCTACTCAAGAGGAGCATGATGATGTGGTGTGCCCTTCCTGCTTCTCAGTCCTGTCACCACCAGACAGCACTAACCAGCTTTGTCGTGGTTCTAGACACTTTACACAAGTAAGTATACACTGCCTACCCACAAGGAGTTTTCTCTGAAAGGGAGAACACTGGCATGGGTATGCTGAAGGGAAAGAATTTTCTCTCAGTCACACATATAAAGTTTATTTTTTAAAACTTTTCTCCATCTCCCAATAGATTAAACAAAGGGGGGGGGAGTTTGTATAGCTTATCACCACGGACTTATTTCTTGGCCCAAACTCATTGTGTCCCCTTCACACATGACCGATAGGCAGGTGAACACTACAGTTGGTTTTTAGGTAAAAGTCAAATTCTTGCTGATGGAACAGATATATTCGCTTTATTCTTGTTTTAGCACTAAGTTTTACACCTTCCATAATAGGTTAAGTTAGTAGTGATATCATCCTCCTAATAAGACAATACACCCCTCACCATTTATACATAATTCTGAACTACAAAAATCCTTTTATTTGAGAAGGAGTGATTCTCTGGTATCCTGAGAATGTTCTGATTTGATTATGTTTTTCTTTTTCTTTCTATATATATAGAGAGAGAGAGTGGGGGGGGGAGAGGGAGAGGGAGAGAGGGCTCAAGTGAGCGAGGGGCAGAGAGATAGAGAGAATCCTATGAGGGGCAGAGACAGAAAGGGAGCGGGCGGGGGCAGGCTCACCCAAAGCAGGGCTCGAACTCACGAGCCATGAGATCATGACCTCAGCTGAAGTCAGACACTTAACCGACTGAGCCACCCAGGAGCCCTGATTATGTTTTTCTTATAATCTCAATTTATTTTTTCTTTAAAATTTTCATTTTGACATAATTTTTGACTTACAAAAAAAAAAAAACAAAACGATAAGAATGGCACAGAGTTCCTGTATACCTTTCACCCAGACTTCCCAAATATTAACTCTGCCATATTTGTTTTATTGTCTTCTCTCTTCCCCCACCACCCACACACACTTTTATTTTCCCTGAGCCTTTTGCGAGTGAGTTGCAGGTATGATATGTGTTTACTACTATTTTGCTAATACATAAATAAGATGGATTCAAAGACACGTGTGATGGAACAACTACAGGTAACGGGCATACAACTGTTTAGATGTTCATTATAAACTTCTCTCGACTTTATGTTTGGAATTTTTTCATAATAAGATGTTAGGGAAAAAACCAGAAACATCAACACTGATACAATACTATTATCCACAGACTTTATTCAAATAGATTTTGCCAATGGCCCAATAATGTCCTTTAAGCGAAAGAAAATCCCAGATGATGCCGGGTACGTTATTTAAATGTATCCTGTTTTCTCTATTTCTCTGATAGGGCATCAGAAAAAGTCAGCTTTCTGATTATTCAGGATTGTGTCAGCAAACTGGACTAAGGATAAACCACAATATCAGAATATCCAAAATTCTTTTGTATTTGGCTTTTAAATGGCCAGTGCTTTCGGGGTCAGCTGTACCTATATAATGTGTTTTGCCCGAGTTTTAAAATTAAAATTCCATTAGAGTGTTCTGAAACACCCAAGCTCTGTGGCATCGGATGTGTTTTTGTAGTAGAGTGTGCCTCAGGGAAAACGGCCCTGGGTGGAAAATTCAGTTGCAGACAATCCATGATGTAGCTAGCACACACAGGTGCCTGAAAGCTGACACTACATGTACTTAAGAACGTCATCCCGAAGCTTCACGATCCTTTGCAGAAACACCTGTCGAGGTTATTTTTATTCATATACCTCTTTTTGGCCTTTTAAAATAAGACCTGAGGAAGAGTACTGAGGAACGTTTATCCCTTTCTCAGAATAAAAACAGGGAAAAGCTTTAGCTACCTCTTCTATACCCTGTTTGCCCCTCAAACAAGTTTATGTGGTAAACTGTCTCCATACTGAATGGCTGACTGCCTTTTATAATCTGAATTAGAAAATGCAAAAAAAAAAAAAATCCTTTAGAGTCAAACAGTGGAATTAACATATGAGCAGTGCTCCTGTGGGCATTTAAATCCGTAATTAAAAAACCTGAGACACGTTGGCTTGGCAATCGTTATTGTCTAACGTGCACAGATAGCCAAAAGGTACTGAAATGCGACATTCTGTCCCACATGACTCACTCAGCAGAGGCAGCCTCATGAAGAATGCTGAGAAGGCCTTACATCTTGAAATGCCTAGCCCACCAAAGGTCTTTCCCCCAGCACTGATAAATGCCCAAGAGGTCTTGGGGAGAGACTGTTGAGTGTTTGGAACTCAGAAAATCTGCTTTTGCTAGCCATGCTCCATTTCTATGCAGAAAAAGGAAGCCTTTCCTGAAAAATTAAAAGTCTGAGAGTAGGAACACACACACATATGCACGCAAATCATCATTCCTATCTGATGTGTGAGAGCACAGCACACAGCACAGCAATCTAGCTACGCGCCTCCCAGATTATAAATAGGCTGCCAATCCAAGCAGCAGCTGCCTCACATCGCTCTGCTTTTTCTCCTTGATTTTATTATATTTCAAAGATGATGCGCAGATTGCTACAAGTTTTCTCCGTGCTAACAGGTACAACATGCACGGGCCAAGGAAATTTGTTTTTAAGATTATTCACATCAAACAATATTCCATGCTAATCTGCCATTGTTTACCTTATTTATACATGTATAAGAGGTTTAACAGGTTTGCGCTCCTGCATTTTCTGTTATAAATTAGGCCCTCAGTATTACAATTCGGCACTCAATCGCAGTCAACCAAGAAATTGCCTTTATAAAGGCAACTGAGCACCCTGCCCTTTCTAGGCTTGGGAAAGAGTACTACCTACACCTGAATGCAGACGCCTGTACAGAAAACACACAAAATACAATGCAATTTGATGAAGTCTTTAATGCATACAACTCTTTCGAGAATGAAGCAAACCAATCAACTAAATGTACTGCTTAAGATCTTTCAAATACCCAGGTGCTAAAGACATTCCCAATTCATCTTCCATCACATAAGGACTAACAGCCAAAGCTATGAGGAGACATCTTTTGTTCCCAGATGGAAAAGCTACCTTCTCAGAAATCAGTATGCAGGGGACACCTTTTAAAAAATTATTCCGTTCCTCTCGTTATTCTGCTTTCAGCATATAATTCACATTGGGAAGATACTTGATAAGCAAAGTGGCCAATATATTACTTTCTTGTTTATAGTAAGTACATTAAGAAATCCCATTTGGCTACCACAAAAATGTCAATCCCTATCCATGACAGACCCTATATTATGCTGAAGGAAAGCAGCCT
This sequence comes from Neofelis nebulosa, assembly GCF_028018385.1. Classification (NCBI taxonomy): domain Eukaryota; kingdom Metazoa; phylum Chordata; class Mammalia; order Carnivora; family Felidae; genus Neofelis; species Neofelis nebulosa. Next base: position 98,294,182 of record NC_080791.1, read on the forward strand.
AAACTACCATTTTCCTTGTCAATAAGGAATTTAGTTCACTTCAGCCTAATGACACAAACAGGATAACAGTTACTATAGCTGGAAGTATTTAATGGGCAGGTATTTAATTCTCTAAATGCTTGAGATGGGAAATCTCAGGGGACAAATTTTGTTTTGAAGGGTGGGCTTTGAGGGTTGTAACAAAAAAGGATTTGAAAAAGTTATACAAAACTATACTTGTTTCTTAATGATCAAGAAAATGTCAACTTTCCAGCATTTGTTTGGTGTCAGGATACAAGATTATTTCAATTTTCAAGTACATGCACACACAGTTGACTCTGAACTTTTAACTGTAAAGTCTTGGTTCTTTCAGAATAATCTCACATTAATTTTGATAAAAATAATATTATACCCAACAAAATATTAACAGTTGAGTGTTGAGCCTATAGGCAATTTTTGCTTTGCTGACTTAGTTGAAGGTTTACAATAAAAATATGTTGTTTTCATAATTAGAATAGTAATTACACTATTTACTTTTGGTAACAAAGAAAATCTTTTCCCTCCTTATACTTTAAGACTTCCTATAATGCTCATGTTAAAAGTCTATATGCTAAAATATTTTCTTTATACCCCGAAAGCGTGTCTTTTAAAGGTGTTTTAAATTTGTCATTAGCTTGAAGTGGGTATGACTACACCCCTGAAGGACACAAAAAAAGAAGATGACTGCAGACCATTAGATGCACTTTCAATCCTATTGGATCTCCAAACTGAACCAAAGTCCAAAACTGATGTGATCATGGCTTATTAATCTGAACTTTATCCTTTCAAAACATAATGGAGCTCCTAAAGAAGTGGTGTCTGCCACGATGGATGAAACTTTGGGGAAATCGAAGTATTAACCCAAAAGGTAATGTTAACTTCTTGTCCCAGAATCTTTAGCAAGTTTTTTGCACTTAATGTTCTGAGATTCTCTTTCACTGATTAATTCCGCTTGATACTTACTGAGCTCTGCAAAGTCTAACAATTACTTGAGTTGAATTTTTCCTCACATGATGGGTTCCCAAAACAATATTCTATTGTATTTAGACACCCAACTAAGTAACTGTTCTGAAAATGGACTGTTTTTGTCCTACATGTCCCTTTAAGCTTCAAAAAGTTCTTCACTGTCTTCACTGTTAAACTGTATTTCTTTAAATATAACCTAAAAACCTAGCAATAAATTCCACGTCATTTCCAATAGTGTACCTGGAAAAAAAAACAATAAATCACCACTGAAATGCTTTTTTAAAAAAAAAAATTTTTAACATTTATTTATTTTTGAGAGACAGAGCACAAGTGGGGAGGGGCAGAGAGAGAGAAGGAGACAGAATCCGAAGCAGGCTCCAGGCTCTGAGCTGTCAGCACAGAGCCCGACGTGGGGCTTGAACTCACACACCGTGAGATCATGACCTGAGCTGAAGTTGGAAGCTCAACCAACTGAGCCACCCAGGCGCCCCAACCACTGAAATGCTTTTTTAGTTAAAAGTATTTTAACTTTAGTCCACCTTACCTACCCTGCAGTTACACAGTAAAAATAACAAGAAAGGCATAAAAGGAAATAGGAATGTGAATCCCTGAATTGGGGAGGGGGAGACAGACAAAATACTCTTAATTATGAAAGCGTTTTTAAAAGACTTTGGATGGTGTTTTATGACTTGATCTGGTAATTATCCTTCTCACTGAAACTTATTCTCAAAACTGAAATGTTAACACACTACCTTCTGCTGCAAGAAGAAAGCCCTGACATATACAACTAATACAGTCAGTTGTTGTTCATTACAGGCTCTGGACAAAGAATCAACTACTAAACAATAGGGCACACTGCTGACTCTATCTGGAGAACATCTTGCTAATGCATTAAAAGCTAGTGCAGGTTAAGAATCTCAGCCTCTGAAATGAACTATCCAGCGAGTACGACCAAGCTACATTTTAGTTTCTATTCTCTGACTTCTCTGAGTGTCAAACAACCAAAAAAAAAATTAGTCTTCTCTCCATAAGATCTCTTGCTTCAATCAAGAATGCTTCTTTCATTAGAAGAGGACACTGCAAAGTCTTTTATCCTAATTATATGATTTGCCCAGATTTTAAACATTTGTCTAACAATCATGAGGTTCCTCTCTGAACCAAACAGTGTGAACTAAAATCTGATTTCAATACTAGCACTTAACAAAATAAGAATCTGCAAAAAACAAACGATGGAGAGAGTACTCTTTTTGTATCAATAAGCTACTTTTCTCGTTAGTCTACTCCCTGAATGTTACTAAAACTTAACTTTTAAGGGTGTCGGGGTGGCTAAGCGTCCAAGTTCGGCTTAGGTTATGATCTTGTGGCGAGTTTGAGCCCTGCTTCGGGCTCTGTGCTGACAGCTCAGAGCCTGGAGCCTGCTTCAGATTCTGTGTCTCCCTCTCTCTCTGCCCCTCCCTTGCTTGTTCTCTTAAAAATGAGTAAACACTAAAAAAAAATGTCTTTAATTAACTTTTAAACAACCTTGGACTCAAAACTCAGAAAGATCTTTTAACCTTCAAAGACATTCTTCTTAGATCTTCTAAAGAAATAATTGCAACATAAACATAATAAACCAATTTTTTCACTAAATCTCAAATTTGCTTTCAAGTAATATTTTATGCTCTCATTCAACTATTTCTGCTTACATTTCTTACACTTGCAATTTTCCGACTTTGAATATCATTTCTTTTGAGCCACATTTTGCACGTGCGTGTGCGTGTGTGTGTGTGTGTGTGTGTTTCTGTTAGCAATTTCTGCTATTTTGGGGTGGAATGGGAGGACTGACCAGAAAAAGCACAGCAGCATCCATCCATATTTGCTCACAAGTAAATAAATGTCTTAAATAGCAAATAATGCAGAACCCTAGGAGCTAGAGACTGTATCAGTGAGAAGTTCTACCGAGAAATTTATGCACGGGGCAGCACTAAAACAAGTGCTCTTGAGCCACACGCCACACATTTTTAGCTTTCCAAGCTCAAAGTCCCACAATCATCTCATTCCTTCCCCCTCTGCCTTGTGGCCCAGTTTCAATCAATTACTAATCCTGTAGGTTCTTGTCTCGTACCTGCAGTACCGTTTATTCTAAGCTTCCCGCTTCATACCCGCTGCCCCTTACTCACTTGTCAGAAATAACCTCCTTACCCCTAAACTGCAAGAACAGAATTCTAAGTATACTTTAGCACCCCATTTTTCCCTGTCCATACACAGCTGCCAAATTAATTTCATGAAAGCATAACTCAGATTGATTATATCACTTCTTGCTTAAAAAATAAAGCAAGAATCATATAGACTGTTACAGTTGGAAGGAGCCCTGGTGGTCCCTGAAACCATCTGCTGAGAGACAGGGAAACGGAAGGTAATGGAACTGAAGCCTAGAAACAGGAACCCAAAGGCAGTCTCAGGACCCAATGAGGCAGAGGTCTCGTAGGATTTAATGTAATTGCTCATGCAGACTATACAAATTCATTATCTTTCTAAAAAGTTTATGATAAACATGATAACAAGGCAACATATATTTTATTTTATTTTATTTAATATGAAATTTATTGTCAAACTGGTTTCCATACAACACCCAGTGCTCATCCCAACATGTGCCCTCCTCAATGCCCATCACCTACCCACCCCTCCCTCCCACCCCCTATCAACCCTCAGATTGTTCTCAGTTTTCAAGAATCTCTTATGGTTTGGCGCCCTCCCTAACTTTTCTTTTTTTTTCCTTCCCCTCCCCCATGGTCTTCTGTTAAGTTTCTCAGGATCCACATAGGCAACATATATTTTAGATTGTTTAGTTAGCAGATCCTTTTCTCTTTAGATTATCAGGCCCTCTGAAGCAGGTCAAATCAAAAGGATTTGGCTGGGACTCTTCCTCTGGTTTTGTCTGCAAGGCCTAAGAGTGTCCAGAAAAGAAAGCAATAATCTTTATTTTTTTTTCCCCCAGAGACTTTATTAACACTATACTCAAAAGCTGAAATTATTCTTAAGTATTCAGGAGTGACACTTACTCAGAGAGTGTGGAAATGGGGTGAGACACAAATGTTTGATTAAAGTTAGCAGCACCATTATGGGTCCAAGGTCCCAAATTGGATTGGGTGACACAGTTACACAATTTTTGCCAATGCACATCTTTCTCTCTCTTCTCCCACACCAAAATGAAAATCATAGTTCTACTGGCTGATAGCTTAAATCAAAATCACAAGCCAAATGTTAAATGCTGCTTTAAAAAGAAAACACTCCTCCACCAAAAAAACTATTAGAAGTAATAAATGAATTCAAGCAAAGCTGCAGGATACAAAATTAATATACAGAAATCTGTTGAGTTTCTAAACACTAATAAAAAAGTAGCAGAAAGAGAAATTAAGAAAACAATTCCATTTATAATCGTACCAAAATGAATAAAATACATAGTAATGAACTTAGAAAGGCATATACTGTGAAAACTATAAAACACTGATGAAAGAAACTGAAGACAACACAAATGGAAAAGTATACTATGCTCATGGACTAGAGTATTTAATATTGTTAAAATGCTCTTCTACCCAAAGCAAACTACAGATTCAAGGAACTCTCTACCAAAATACTAGTATCACAGAACCAGAACAAATAATCCTAAAAATTATATAGAACCACAAAAAATCCCAAACAGCCAAAGTGATCTTGAGAAAGAACAAAGCTAGAGGTACCACAATCCCAGATTTCAAGATATACTACACAAAACTATAATAATCAAAACAGTATGGTAAGAGCACAAAACATAGATCAAGGAACAGAATAGAGAGTGGAGAAATAAACCCACACTTATATGGTCAACTAATCAACAAAGGAGGCAAAAATATACAGTGGAGAAAAGATGGTCTCTTCAAAACATGGTGCTGGGGAAACTGGACAGCTTTAAGAGTAAAAACTGAACTACTGTCTTACACCACACACAAAAATAAACTCAAAATAGATTAAAGACCTAAAAGTAAGACATGAAAAACCATTAAACTCTTAGAAGAAAACACAGGCAATAATATCCTTGACATCAGCCTTAGCAACATTTTTCTAGGTAAGTCTCCTCAGGCAAGGGAAACAAAAGCAAAAACAAAGTATTAGGATGACACTGAAATAAAAAGCTTTTGCACAGTGAAAGAAACCATCAGCAAAAACAACAAGGCAACCTAGTGAATGGGAGAAAACATTTGCAAATGATATATCCAATAAGTTAATAGTCAAAATATATAAAGAACTTATACAACTCAATACCAAAACAAATCCGATTTAAAAAATGGTCAGAGCACCTGAACAGACATTCTCCCAAAGAAGACATAAAGACACAGGAAAAGATGTTCAACATTACTAATCATCAGGCAAATGCAAATCAAAACCACAGTGAGATATTAACTTACATATGTCACAACGGCTAGAATCAAAAGGACAAGAAATAAGCAAAGTTGGTGAGGATGTGGAGAAAAAGGAACCCTCATGCACTGTGGGTGGGAATATAAATTGGTGCAGCCACTGTGGAAAACAGTATGGATTTTCTTCAAGAAACTAAAAATAGAAATGTAATCCAGTAATTCCACTACTGGATATTTACCCAAAGAAAATGGAAATACTAATTCAAAATGATATATGCACCTTTATGTTTACTGCAGCATTATTTACAATAGGCAGCATATGGAAGCAATGTAAGTGTCCATCCACAGATGAAAGGATAAAGATGTGGCATGCGTATACACACACACACGCACGCACACAATGAAATATTACTCAACCATAAAAAATAAGATCTTGCCATTTCTGATAACACGGATGTACCTAGAGGATATAATGCTAAGTGAAATGAATCCGAGGAAGACAACTACCATGATTTCACATATATGTGGAATTTAAGAAACAAAATAAATGAACAAACAAAAAAACGTGACAAAAATCAGACTCAAATACGAAGGGGAGGGGGGCTGAAGGCTGTGCAAAATGAGGGAAGGAGAGTGGGAGGCACAGGCTTCCAGTTATGGAATGAATAAGTCACAGGGACGTAAGGTATAGTAGAGGGAATATACAGTCAACGTTATCATAACAGCAATGTATGGTAACAGACGGTAACTGCACTTGCAGTAAGCATAGCGTGACACAACATATACACCTGTCGATCACTATGTTGTACACCTGAAACTAATGTAACACTGTGTGTCAACTATACTTCGATAAAAATACATTTTTTAAAAAGAAAGAAAATTATCTTAAATCTATATACTTCTCAAAAGGAAAGGCATCAAAGTTTGATTTCGATCAGTCCAGAGCAATATCCAGTATCGTTAGCATCCTACTGCACAAAATGATGCCAATCTCATAAGATAAAGATATCCTTTGATTTCCTATTTATAAATGTAGTAAATTTTACTTGGAATTTTTCAAAAACTTAAAATACCGTGTAATTATCCAACTGCCTCAGGGACAAGCACTGTTGTTTCATTTTTCCAATTTTATATAACAGCATTAGGATTATATACTGAACAGTCACTGTTCTGCCCTTATTTTGTTTATTTAACAACGTGTCATGGACACGTTTCCACATCAGTACATGTATCATCTACTTCTTTTTCTTAACATACATTCATGAATACACTATACTTAATTTAACCAATCCCCTACAATGAATGTTTTCAATTTTCCTCTATTATTTTAAAAAGCTTTAATGAATATCCTTGTAAATATATCTTTATTCATTACTGAATCTCTCCTAAGAATAAATTCTTAGAAGTTAAGTTGCTGGGCTAACGGGTAATCCAATTTAGAACTTGTATTCCTATTCCAAAACTGCTCTCCAGAGGGGCTGTGTATTATCATCAATCGTGTGTGAACTGCCTACTAGTCTATCCCTTGTAAGCACTTGGATTTGACACCTTTAGAAATTTTTACCAGTTTGATAAGCAAAAAAATATTTCATTATTGTACTAACTTGTAATTCTTTGATTAGTGAAACTGAGGATCACTTCATATTTACTGGCCATTAATGATTCTAATACGGCCAGTGATTTACAGGAGTGTGAGTGCATGTGCCTACATGAACACATGCATACACGTATGTATATGTGCATACATACATCTCTAATAAACAGGCTGTTATCTGCATTGTTGCAGCCCTGTGAGCCGTTCTCTGACTGTATCCCTCTCCTACTCAAGAGGTAGTTACTATTCTGAACTTTATCATTCTTTTTTTTTTTTTAACGTTTATTTATTTTTGAGACAGAGAGAGACAGAGCATGAACGGGGGAGGGGCAGAGAGAGAGGGAGACACAGAATCAGAAGCAGGCTCCAGGCTCTGAGCCATCAGCCCAGAGCCTGACTCGGGGCTCGAACTCACGAACCACGAGATCGTGACCTGAGCTGAAGTCGGACGCTTAACCGGCTGAGCTACCCAGGCGCCCCCATCATTCTTTTTTTTCTTTATAACTTTACCGTTTATATATCTATCCATACATAATGTTTTACTAGTTTTTACATATTCTTCTGCAACTTGTATTTCTTTTTTACCCAGTATTGTGAAATCCTCCACAGTATGTATATGTTGATATGTATATCTATAGTTCATTCATTTTTTTTTTAAGTATAGTATTTCACTGTGGGAATTTATTGTAATTTATCGATCTTGTCAAAGGACATCTAAATAGGTTCCATTTGTGTTATTACTAACAAGGCTGCTATAAATACACTAGTATAAGAGTGTCTCTAGAGCTGCATTGCCCAATACAGTACCCACTAGCCACATATGGCTATTGAGCACTTGAAATGTGGCTCTTTCAGAGCTGAGATGTGTTGTCCACGTAAAATATAAAAACCAGATTTCAAAGGAAGGTAAAACATTTTAATACTGATTATATGTTGAAATGATAATATTTTAGATATATTTATATCTAAATAAAATGTATAGTTAATAAAATATAATTAAGATTACTTATAATTATAACTGATTTCACCTACTCACTTTTTTGTAATACAGGTACTAGAAATATTTAAATTACATATGTGGCTTCTGCTCTATTTCTATTGGTTTGTGCTTCTCTAGCGTATACATCTAAGAGTAGAACTTTTGGAAGGGGCGCCTGGGTGGCGCAGTCGGTTAAGCGTCCGACTTCAGCCAGGTCACGATCTCGCGGTCCGTGAGTTCGAGCCCCGCGTCAGGCTCTGGGCTGATGGCTCGGAGCCTGGAGCCTGTTTCCGATTCTGTGTGTCCCTCTCTCTCTGCCCCTCCCCCATTCATGCTCTGTCTCTCTCTGTCCCAAAAAATAAATAAAAAGCGTTGAAAAAAAAAAATTAAAAAAAAAAAAAAAGAGTAGAACTTTTGGGTCATAATGTATGCTTATCTTCTAATTTGGTAGAAAATACAAAATTGTTTTTATTTTTTATTTATTTAAAAAAAAATTTTTTTTAACGTTTATTTATTTTTGAGACAGAGAGAGACAGAGCATGAACGGGGGAGGGGCAGAGAGAGAGGGAGACACAGAATCGGAAGCAGGCTCCAGGCTCCGAGCCGTCAGCCCAGAGCCCGACGCGGGGCTCGAACTCATGGACCGCGAGATCGTGACCTAAGTTGAAGTCAGACGCCTAACCGACTGAGTCACCCAGGTGCCCCACAAAATTGTTTTTAAATGTTTATTTTTGAAAGACACACACACACACACACACACACACACACACAGGGCGTGAGTGGGGGAGGGGCAGAGAGAGAGGGAGACACAAAGCAGACATCAAGCTCTGAGCAGTCAGCACAGAGCCCGATGCGGGGCTCAAACCTATGAACCATGAGATCATGACCTGAGCCAAAGACGGACACTTAACCAACTGAGCCACCCAGGCGCTCCCAAAATTGCTTTCCATAGCAGTGGAACCATTTTACATTTCATCCAGCAACGTACACAGTTTTTTCCTGATCTATCCTTGCCAACTGTTGTTGTTGTTGGATATTGCAATTTTTGCCAATCTGGCAGACGCTAAATGGTATCTCACTAGCCTTTGAATCTCATTTCCCTAAATACTAATAACTCTGATGAAGTTTCACATATTTGTTCATTGATGTTTCCTTCTCTGTGACATACACTAACATTTTCACTTCTGTTGTGAATTGACCATTAATGTCCCTTGCCTACTTTTCCCTTGGGATGCTCGTCCTTTTCTTAGAGGTTCATAAGAACTCTTTATATGAAGACTAAAAACTCTTTGTCAGACATGTGTTGAAAATATTTTTCTCGGTTTTTTTTATTGTTGTTCTTGCAATTTTACTGCTTTTGCCTTAAGGTTTTTCTTCTTTTTTTTTCCCCTTAATGTTAAGTCTTTCCCTGTGTAGGTTCTGGTCTTCTTAGCATGCTAAAGAAGGTCTTTTAAAGTCTAAAACTTTTTAAAAACACTAAAACTCCATCTATTCTAGTATTTTTATAATTTTATATTTTATCTCCAATCTACTTTAAAAATTTTTTTAATGTTTACTTACCTTTAAGAGAGAGAGAAAGAAAGAAAGCTTGAATGGCAGAGGGGTAAAGAGAGAGCGAGGTATAGACTCTGAAGCAGGCTCCAGGCTCTGAGCTGTCAGCACACAGGCTGACACAGGGCCCGAACCCACGAACTAGGAGATCATGACCTGAGCCGAGGTCTGACGCTTAACCGACTGAGCCACCCACCAGCCCCATCTCTAATCCACTTTTACATTTTTTTTTTAACGTTTTATTTATTTTTGAGACAGAGAGAGACACAGCATGAACGGGGGAGGGGCAGAGAGAGAGGGAGACACAGAATCGGAAGCAGGCTCCAGGCTCCGAGCCGTCAGCCCAGAGCCCGACGCGGGGCTCGAACTCGCGGACCGCGAGATCGTGACCTGAGCGGAAGTCGGACGCTTAACCGACTGAGACACCCAGGCGCCCCTCTAATCCACTTTTAATGTATTTTTTGAGCATGATGTGAAATAAGAGCAGATAAAACTTAACACCGACTAATCAACTTATCACAAGTCCCTAGTGGCTATGGCTGCGCAACCCACCTCCTTTTCTTAGGAGGCTTTCTTGTCACCATGATCTTCTCCACGATGCACACACTCACATGCCCCCAGAGAAACCAACACCAGTCAAGGCAGGGGCTTACCCCACCCCGTCTCCTTGGACACAGTGATTGCTCTACGCCTCAGATGAGGCTGGTGGGCAAACATGTGACCCAGCCACACAAATCAAAGTACTTCCTCAGGGATTTTCAACATGGAGGTAAAAGTGGAGAGCACTTTCCTTCAAAAGGTGACAGTTCTGGTCCTGAAAACTGCTGTAGGTTACATCCCCTGCCACACAGAGTTAGTCTACAGTAGGAGAAAATGAAGCTGAGAACATCAGACAGAAGATGTAAGAGAAATAATATTTTAGCAGCATTCCAGTCTGTGAGGACTGAAGAAGTTTGCTGCTTCTTGCACTCCTGAAGCTTAGTTGTTCAGCTATTCCTTCCTTTCAAGGATATTTTTAAATTCTTCCAATAAATCCTCTTTTTGGCTTAAGCTAGTTTGAGTTGAGTTTGTAATGTGCAATCAAAACAGTTCTGACGGTGTAGAAATCTCACTTGATATTTTTCCTAAAGTGGAGAGCCAACTGTTCTAACACCACTTATTAAATAATCCATCTTCCTCTATCTCATTAAATTCCCATTTATATGAAAGTTTCCGTTTTGAGTTGGTTTTGTTCTGCTGATTTGGGTGTTCCTGCCAGCATCACACACTGTTTCACCGATTGTAACTTGCTAGTATGTTTGGACTCTGGCCACTAATGCGCCCGCTACACGTATTTACTGAATATATTACATTGTGCTAGGCGTGGAGAATATCGCCTTGAATAAACAGATGATATCCTGACTCTCATGGAGTTTAAAACCTAGAAGGAAAGATGCAAAGTGACTTTAAAATATAATGAATATAAGGTTAAAAGGAAGATAGGAGGCACCAGGTGGACATGCAGCAGCTGGAACTAACCTGATCTAGAGGTCAGGGAAGGCCTCCAGGAGGATGCGGGGTTTTGTTTGTTTTTGTGGGTTTTTTTTTAAATGTTTATCTTTATTTTTGAGACAGAGACAGAGCATGAGCACGGGAGAGGCGGAGAGAGAGAGAGAGAGAGAGAGAGAGAGAGAGAGAGACACACAGAATCCAAAGCAGGCTCCAGGCTCTCAGATGTCAGCACAGAGCCCGACGCGGGGCTCGAACTCATCAACTGCGAGATCGTGACCAGAGCCGAAGTCGGACGCTCAACCGACGGAGCCACCCGGGCGCCCCTGTTTGTTTTTGCCTTAATGTTTATTTATTTTTGGGAGAGACACAGAACAAGAGCGGGGGAGGGGCAGAGAGTGAGAGAGACACAGAAACTGAACAGGCTCCACACTCTGAGCTGTCAGCAGAGCCTGACATGAGGCTCAAGATCGTCAACTGTGAGATCATGACCTGAGCTGAAGTCAGACCCTTAACCAACGGAGCCACCCGGGCGCCCCAGGAGGATGTTGTTTTTAAACTGAGACCTAAAGGATGGATGTGAGTTCACTAAGATGGGGAGAACAGTACCTCAGAAGGGAGAATAGTAAGTTCAAAGGCCTAGGGATGCCCCCAAATGGCTGGAGTTTGAGGTGAAAGAGAAAAAGAGTGGAAAGAAGAGAGGGTGAAAAAAGTAGTTATCATACAGATTTTTAAGTCATTTTGGGATTTTGGACTTGGCCCTAAGAGCAAAGCAAAGACATTGAGGCATGCTAAGCCCTGGTTCTGATTTGCATTTTTGAAGGGTCACTTTAGCTACAGTAATTGGAAGGGATGAAAACTGGAAGCAAAGAGAAGCAAACAGGCTTTTTTTTTTTTTTTTTTTTTTTAATAAGTCACACAAGAGATGATGACGGTGTGGACACAAAGCAGTGATGATGTAAGCATGCTTCTTCTTCTTTTTTTTAAGTAGACTTCATGCTCAGCGCAAAGCCCGACACAGGGCTTGAACTCATGACCCTGAGATCAAGACCTGAGCTGAGATCAAGAGTCAAACGATTTAACCTACTGAGCCACCAAGGCATCCCTGGAGAGAGGATATTTAAGAGGAAGACTGGCAGGACCTAACGACTAAATTTTGGAGATGAACAATCAAGGATGCCTTGCAGAGTCAAAAATGACTTTCAGGTTTCAGGAGTGATTATTACAGCAGCCAGTGGTAACATTGACAATAAGGAACATCGTGGCAAACAAGTGAAGAGAAGATAACGAATTCAAGTTTGGGACATACACTGCATTTGAGGAGCCTGTGGGACATTCCAGTGAAATTATCTGGTAGCAGCTGGATTACAGGTCTGGGCCAGAAATGCAGCATTCCTTGTCTTTTCCAAAGTTTCCCCGGCTATATGTGGATGAACTTTAGAATCAGTCTGACACATTCCCCAAAATATCCATTGGAATTTTTTTATATGGAGTAATATTACACTTATAGATTTCAGGAGAATTAACTTTTTTTTAAAATATTTATTTTTGGGACAGAGCATGAGCATGAGCAGGGGAGGGGCAGAGAAAGAGGGAGACACAGATCTGAAGCAGGCTCCAGGCTCTGATCTGTCAGCACAGAGCTTGACGCGGGGCTCGAACCCACGAACTGTGATATCATGACCTGAGCTGAAGCTGGCTGCTTAACAGACTGAGCCACCTAGGCGCCCCTAACTTATTTAAAATGTTGAATCTTTCCAGCCATAAAGAAGGTGTAGGTCTTCATTTATTTATTTTAAATCTCAAACTAAAAACAAAAAGGTACAGGTATTAAACATTGCTTATTAAATTTATTTCTGTGTTTTAAAAGAATTCTTTTGTGACTAGACAATTTTTGCCATTAGTATTTTCTCAAAGGATATGGCTGATATAAAGGAAAGTTCTTGATTTCACCTGTATATGACCATCTTACCGTCATTACTTGTAATAATGTTCACTGATTTTCCTGGTTTCTCTAGGTAGACAATCACATCTTCTGCAAATAATGACAATATACATCTATTGTTCCAGTAGTGTTTTTCATTTCCTTTTCCTGTGTTGTTGTACTACCTAGAATATCCAGAATAGTCTTCTCTCTTTTTTTCCTTTGTCAGTATCACTAATGGTTTGTTAACTTTGTCAATCTTCTCAAAGAATCAACTTTTGTTTACTGATTCTTTAGTTCTGACTAATTTGGTTGGAGCGCATCCAACCAAAATTTTTCAGACACAAAATCTCTCAGAAAGGCTATATGAATAAGTATACTTTGTGAGACCAAAAATGCCTTTCTTTTATCCTTATACCCACATGATTCCTTTCCTTATCATAAAGTTCTGGTGTCAATCCTATTCCCTCAGAATTCTATGAAGTTCCACTATCTTCTAACATTCAGAGCTGTTGATGAAAATTGTAATGTTTATCTCATTACTTTATAAGTAACTTTTTTGGTTGTTGTTATTAACTACTGAGAAGTCTGTGTGACTTTTCTCCTTATTTAAGAACTTAAAACTTTTAAGGGCACCCGGTGGCTCAGTTGGTGGAGCGTCTGACTGTTTATTTCAGCTCAGGTCATGATCTCACAGTTCATGGGACTGAGCCCCACATCGGGCTCTGCACTGACAGCGTGGAGCCTGCTTGGGATTCTCTCTCTCCCTCTGTCTCTGCCCCTCCCCTGCTCACATGTGCGCGCGCGCTCTCTCTCTCTCTCTCTCTCCAAATAAACATTTTTTTTAAAACCCTTAAAATTTCTAGCAGTAGGATAACTTTTTTTCCTCCCAAATAATCTTGCTTGATGCTAAGAGCTTTATCTCAAGATCTGAGGCTTCTTCCAGCTCAGTAATTTTTTCCTGCTATACTTTCTTTAATCATTGCTTTTCTTTTGAAACTCCTATTATATAGATATTAAATCTCTTAGATCTAATCTCCTTATTTATTTTCTTTATATTTGCCATCTCTTTTACTCTTCGCTATGTTATACAATTTCTTAATTTTCTTCTCATTTACTAATTCAATGCCTTGCAGAATCCATTTTGCTATTCACTATCTCCATTGAGTTTACTTTTTAATATTCCTATTGATTTCATTCTTTCAAAAACTATTTGTCAAGTACCTACCAATGTGCCAGATAACCATTCTAGGCTCTTGAAGGAGTTAAAGGAGTTAGCTGTGCGACTATATAAAGAACTTACCAGGCAGAGAGAATGGCCATTATAAATCCTGAAGGCTAGGCGCGGTCCAACACATTAAAGGAACAGCAAGGAGCCCTGAGTGGCTGGAGCAGAGCAGGAAATGAGGACAGGCTATCAGGCTTTCCTGGCCACTGTAAGGACTTGACGTTTTATTCAGGGGGTAAGAAGGTGAGCCTGTTTTTGTTTTACTGATGAAATAACATCCTCTCAAACCTCACTGAAAATACTGATGAAAAATTTAAAAACTTATCTCCCATTTCTAGCATAACCTGTTTTAGTAGGGGTGGGGTGGGGAATTTGTTTTGACTGCTCAGCTTCAAGCTGCTGATTTTCTTCATATAACTGGTAAGTTTTTCTTATCTGCTTATACTTTCAAATCAAGTTTTAGTTACAATCAATATTTTCTGGCCATGAAAAGTCCAGAAGGCTTTGTCCCAGGCAAGTGAATGTGTGGGCAAGTGTGAAAACAGACAAGTATAAGGCCTGTTTTGAAGCAGCTCACCATAATTTTTATTACAATATTAATTCTCAGGAAGCAGGCACAGCCAGCATAGAGAACTCGAACTTAAACCTAGAGACCTATTCTCTTACCATCACACTCTTGAAATGAGTCAATTATCTCAAAAATCAGGATAGGTACAGGCTCAACTATAGATCTACAAAGACTGAATTCAGTTCTGTATTTCATTCCAACCTTCTCAGTAGTAAAGACAAAAAGGTCAATATTATAAAGAGCAAACTAAAATTACCGATCACTATCAAGATCTCAGTCAAAACTGCACAATCTGCAGCTTTCTAGAGTCCTTGACTAAAGTCAGAGAAAATAATTTTAAAATTTTCCTGCGATTAAAAATATCTGCATGAATGAAAAATACGGAGTGCTTATCAATCTGTTTCCTTTTCTGCAGATTCCCAAGACTTTCAAGCAACACATCTATGAAAAAACCACTCAAATAAGTTTACTATTATTTGATAGGAACAGCATTTTTTTTTTTTTTTTTTTTTTTGGAAAAGAGATTAGGTCTTTTATAAGCCTAAAGCACATGTAACTGAAAATGTTCCAGTAGGAGAATTTAACCTTCCAAGTCTTTTTGTGCTGGCTTCTGAGTATGAACTCAGCCAGATATAACAGGGTTACTAGATGTGGTTTCCTCTGAACAATCTCTGGCAGTAATCCCAAGTGACTTTTCACTCTACTCTTGTATTATAGTGGGTAGAACATAATACTAGTCACATAGGAAATGGAATTTCATTAAACTCAGTGGTCCCACAACAGTGGAGAACGGAGGAAGGATGGAGGCAGGGTGGGGTGGTGGTGGAAGGAAATACCTACACTACAGAGTGATGATACTACTTATGGTTATAAATAAAGAAAAACAGCATATTACATAAAGTTTTTTAGGGATTCTTTAATCCCAAAATAACTTAGCAATCTGTAAGTAGAAGAGATGATGTCTGAATAGTGATTTTTTAAAACGAGGGAGGAGTGAGGGCTTGGGGCTTTGTACAATCTTAGATGACTCTGAGAGTAAAATAGCTGGATTACTCGTTGTGACATAGTAGAAAATTAGAGTTTAGCAATTAATACAATTTAGTGTATGGAAAATAAGAATAAATGCTAAAAGACTTCATTAAGAGGCCCTGCTGGTAACAAATAGTTGTTTACAATTCAGTCCCGAAGTATCTTATATCAAACTGCATCCGATGTTGGGGAGAGGAGGCTTCTGTATATGTTCAAGCTTAAACACCACTGCAGGGTTTTGTTTTGTTTTGTTTAGCTCCAATTCTCTTTCATGAATTGATTATTTAAATAGTAAAAACCCAAGGGGCGCCTGGGTGGTCAGTCAGTTAAGTGCCCGACATCAGCTCAGGTCATGATCTTGCGGTACATGAGTTCGAGCCCCACGTCGGGCTCTGTGCTGACAGCTCGGAGCCTGGGCCTGCTTCAGATTCTGTCTCCCTCTCTATCTACCCCTCCTCTACTCACACTCTGTCTCTCTCTGTCTCTCAAAAATGAATAAATGTTTAAAAAAATTTAAAATAAGTAAGTAAATAGTAACCCAGGAATAGCTCCCCCTTTCCTCTTTGGTTAAATATAAATCTATTCAACCTTAGAACTACAGTGACAGAGCTCATACGACACTATATACACATACACATGCACACACACACACACACACACACACACACACACACACACCCATACACAACATTAAGGTTCTTGATCTAGTCAGAGAAAGGATTTCCCAGGTTGGTCCCATCTTTTATCAGTGTACTAGATTTGAACATGCCTATACAGAGTAAATAGGTCATTCCTGCTGAATTTTAATGGTGAAGATAATACAGTGAGCACTAGATACATGAACTTATTTCTCTCTCTCTCCCTCTCTTTTAAAACACATATAAAAATCCAATCTCCTGTTCTCTCTTTTCTCCATCACCTCTTTCCTCATTGCCCCCACCCTCAACATCGTTTCAAACACAGAAATAGAACGTTCATATGTTTAAAAATTGAATTTCCTCAACACACACAAATGCTCTTAAGAATACACGGTAAAAGTCACTTAAGAAGAAAAAAAAAGTCAGGAGGATGGAAAAGACAAGTCAGTAACAAATGAGATCTTAGAAACATCTGGGATGTACAGATAAAGTATGATGTTGACAGTGATTTCAATATTTGTGGTATTTCGTTCTAGCAATAACAGTTTTGCTGTACGCTACCAAACATGCTTAAAATTGATTATTTCTTAGTCATCTGGGTCAAATTTATCTTGGAAATGTCAACCAAGGGGTTAAAAAGTCAGAAGTCTCTTTTCCTTGGTTCCAATTATAGGCGGGCCAAGATCACCTGCCTCATTCGGGGGATGTGTGATCTACTTAGTGAAGCATGCATGTCAGGATTCCAAAGGTACAGGTTCTGCCCAATTTGTTGCTTTATAAACATGCCTAATCCATGAAGACCCAGGTTTAAAATAAATGAGGAAGCACTTATTTTTATGACCTTTTATTTTGTAAAATTTCAAACACACAGAAAAGTTCAACACACACTACAACGATCCCTTCAATAAACCAAGTATCTATATATCCTTCCACCTTCCACCAAATCATCACATATCCTTTTCCCCCCACGAACAACCTGAAAGCAGACAACATGACGTTTAATCTTTATATACTTCTGTAGTAGGCATTCCTATTACAGACAGATTCTGTGCCTACCAATAAAGATGTACCCCAGAATTCTTTAAAGTTCTACAGTAAGCGATCTCTGAGAACAGGATTCATCTCATTTATTTTTTAAATCCTATAAGTCTGTTTAACTATTAAAAATATCAATTTCCCCTACTGTATTTAATACATTTTGAGATTTACAAACCAATCTTCAGGAACACAATCAATGTCCAAGAAAAGTAAACAACTAATTCCTCAGCATTACCAGCTCAATAATATTTTGGAATTTTTCAGGATGTCAGGGAACCAAATGGAGTCCATATCATTTTGATAAAAGCAAACACATCTCAGACTTGTGGGAGAGAGACACATGACCAAACATATTCCTCAACAGGGCACATTCCAGATTTTTAGAAACACCTGAACCAAACTTTTAGGGAATGACCTAAATAAGTCTTTGGCCATTTTAAAGTGGGAGCTAGAATTTGACAACGATCAAGAAGATCCTAAAAGAGGGGCGCCTGGGTGGCTCAGTCAGTTTAGCGTCCGACTTCAGCTCAGGTCACGATCTTGCGGTCTGTGAGTTCGAGCCCCGCATCGGGCTCTGGGCTGATGGCTCAGAGCCTGGAGCCTGCTTCCGATTCTGTGTCTCCCTCTTTCTCTGCCCCTCCCCCGTTCATGCTCTGTCTCTCTCTGTCTCAAAAATAAATAAACGTTAAAAAAAAAAAAATTAAAAAAAAAAAAAAAAAAAAAGAAGATCCTAAAAGAAGCCATATTGGCCTGTGTGAGAAGCATAATTCTGGGAGAATCCACTACAACTTGAGCTGGTCTAGGGTAAGCTATAGGACAGGCCACGGATACATTATAAAACTGGCCTGAAACCATGGAGTCAGTTTTGCAAATCCTGAGGAAGTGAAGGAGTAAACCAGTGAAATGTGTAACATCTCTCCCGGACAAGTAATTTGAACTCGCTCAATCTCACCTATGTCCCATGACTAAGACATGGTGGGACCTCCAGAAGCTCTCTCTCCTTCTGGTCCCTCCTACTATTCTGATCCTCCCTTTGTCATCCGACATCCTGCCCTTCCTTTCCATAAAATATATTTACATTTTTAATTTTGTGAGGAAAAAATGACATTCATGTTTAAAATGCTATCTGGGTCCCTTAGATGCAAGAAACTCAAATCGATATGAAGTATACTTTATATAGTCGTTAAGCTGAAATAAATGATGTAGGAATAAGATTCAAAACCTACCAATGACCTCATTTTATCCAAAGACCTTTTTCAAAAGTTATCACATTCAAACAGACAAATAAAACAAATTTATGCAATTGTGGAATTTATTCCAAAACACTATGCTTCTGAAGACAGGCTACTGCTGTTTACTTACATCATCACCTTTATCATTTGTCTACACATAAAAAGATTTTTCTCAAATTAATCCTTCCTGGTTAACATATTATATTCCACACCCATAAAAGCAAACAGAAAGGCAAATAAAGCCCATATCATAGTCTATTAGCTATTAATATCTGCAATGCTCTCTCCTTCCAGTGGCCTAGTGAAGCCTTGGCCCCTGAAGTGATAAAGATGAGATCTGCCAAACTATTCCCCAGCTCTAAGGCAGTATTAACACATTACAAAGTGCCAAAAAGGCCATTAAAAAAAAAAAAAACTGACCCACTTTTAGAAGTCAGCAGCTTTTTCCTTCTGGTGAAGTATGAATATTTAAATCAGGCAGACAAGTCAAGGAGCAAACATTCCATCCTGAATGCAATGTGTGCATCTGTAGCTCAGAGCTGAAAGGATCCCGCTGTCATATCCCAACATGGAAATGAATGCTCACTTAGGACTCCAGAAGGGCAGCTTTCTAATCATCTTACTGCCTTTCAGACTTCAAGTTCCAGGTTTGGATGTGAGGGCAGAAAAGAGTAAAAGACGGATCACAGCAACTGCTTTAAATTATATATTTAATGATTTATATCAGGCATAATATAATTTAATTTGTAGTAAATCAAGCAAACTGATGAAAGGTTAGGTTTGTGGTTATAACGGCTGTAAATTTGTTTTTACCTTCATGATATAGTAACAATGCATTAGAGGAGTGCTGCATTTGAGAAGATGGTAAACCCATCATAATAAAATTGACTAGAATCAAGTTTCAGCCTAAGCACTACTGTTTAAATGAGATAAATAATAGCAACTATCAACATAACACAAGATACAGCAAAACGGAACTGGAAAATAAATCAAACTGCTATTCAAAATTCTACCTACGTTACAGCTATAGGTTCTCTTTGGCTTTATTGAAAATACATTATTAAACGAAATGTACCTTAAATAAGTGGAAAAATAACTATCAGAAAATTCATATTAAGGCAAAAGATGTAATTGAAAACTTTAGAGTCATCTGTTCCTACTCAAATCTGTAATTATAACAGAAAACTCCCAATCTTTACACTGCCCTGGCCTCCTGGACTCCTACCTCCCCTACCCTTACCACCCCCATTTGGATCTCATATTTTCTCTTTCAAACAAGCATCATTTCTAAGTAACAGCCCGTGCAACTTATCATAGGTAAATGTAGGATTTCTCTTACTCCTTCAGGCAATCCCAGATGAGGAAGCAATGTTATAAATCAATTTTGCTTCTGCAACAGCTATCCAAACTCTTTTAAACATTAAACCTGCCTTCTCACTCACAAACATTTTCATTTATAAACAAACAGGCCAACCAAGATTTCACAATTAGGAAACAAAATTCCTTTTAAGGAAGAAAAGCCTGCTCTCTTAACTATAGACGTTACTTCTTTCTACAAGATAGCTAATTGATTTAGTTTCCTGACTATAGTGTTTTAGCAACACAAACGCAAACAGGCCAATGAAATCTTACTTCCTCCAAATACAAACTTATTATACCCCTCAAATGCTAAAGTGTTTATAGGTAGTAATCAAAGATCAGGAAGGCAGGTACTGATCAAAGCTTTCTAAGCAAGTCTAGTTGTAGGCAAGGGACAGCATAGTCAATTAAAGCCTTCTAGTACCAGGCCCTAGAGTAACTATTCAATCTTAATTTGGCGTGTTTGTTTCCCAACACTTACTATGAAAAATTCTCAGCATGCAGCAAAGTTCTTAGGTTCATTCTTACATATCACTCACTGCTATATCTTTGCCTTGGTTCACATGATCTCCCAGACTTAGAATGCCTCCATTCTCTCTGTCTTTCTGGATCCAAATCCCACCTGGGTTCTCAAGCCTTCCCTGCCCTCTCTCCTCATTATCTATACCACATACTGACTTTTATTACACAGTGTCCTGTTCTACCGTGTGTGTTTATTCCCTTCTCCACACTAAAGAACGTACATATTGTATTAGCACACTCGTCAGATACCAACACAAAAGAAAGGCTGAAAAAACACTTCCTGGGTGATGGATTTCTATATAAATACACATAGCTGAAATTTGCTGAGGGGGAGTCGGGATGGGTGGAGGAAAAAACAGAGAGACTGCCTGATATGTTCTTAAGACTCTACTATGACCCCGACTTGATCACTTGCTATACTTTACCTAAGTCAGAAAGCTAGGAATTAGAAAAAATTTGTTCAGGGCTTCTTTTTTTTTTTTAATTTTTTTTTCAACGTTTTTTATTTATTTTTGGGACAGAGAGAGACAGAGCATGAATGGGGGAGGGGCAGAGAGAGAGGGAGACACAGAATCGGAAACAGGCTCCAGGCTCCGAGCCATCAGCCCAGAGCCTGACGCGGGGCTCGAACTCACGGACCGCGAGATCGTGACCTGGCTGAAGTCGGACGCTTAACCGACGGCGCCACCCAGGCGCCCCATGTTCAGAGCTTCTTAAATAAGCATTTTAGGTCCTAGTGAACAGAATCACAAGAAAGATCCAAAGCACTACAAAGCATTTCAAAAAAGAATGGTTGGAAATCAAGATTCTCTCTTTGTACATTTAGTTAATGAAAAAGGGCAGGGGCCCAACTTCAAAGGAAACCACCACCTGTTCTCTAAAACGTACAGACTACCAGACTTTCAGAAAGCCCTACTCTCGCCTTCTGTGAGTTGCCTGATCCCTTTACGCTGCAGTGAGGATACGGAAGCCACAGGTCTTGGGAAGACGACTCTGGTCAAGGTTTACCTTCTTGGGATGTAGTTACTTACCACAGACGTGAGGAGAAACTCCTCTTTGGGCTGGACTCAGTGGCCCATGAGTGCACCACGGACTCTGTTTTCTTGCTCAGAGAGATAAAGCACCATATTAAAACTCAATATATTTTGGGAAGAAAAGATAAAAACACAAAAAGGGGCTGTCTTATCTTCAGAAATGCAATTCTCAGCTTTGTGAGCTCTGGCATTCAGCTTAGCCAGATTACCAAGCTCATTTAAAAGCCGAAGGCTTTACCCCACCTTTATCGTTTGCTATTTTCAGGGTTTGTTTCCACGAGTGCACCTCAGCTTGTATACATGTGCTTCACCCAGTTCACACACATCAGTGAACAGCGGCAGCAGGAACCCAGGTCCACAGCAGGCGGTTTAACGAACTGTACACAGGACAGTGCCAATAGTACGGGGGCCGACTCCCCTGAGGTGGCACACCAACAAGGTTCATATGCAAGGAAAATCCCCTTCTGGTGGGGAAAAGCATGTCCCCATCAAGGGAGACATCCAGATGACAAAAAACAAATAACCAAAAATACCAAACACACCCAAACCCAAAACCCTGCCAGGACAGCCTCAGCAAGAAGCCAGAGATTCCGTTAACACAAGAGAAAAGCCAGAACCCAGTGTCTCCCAGTATGGATCAGATTTACTCTGCTTTCTACTGGGTTATTAGAAGCCACTCTAAGGCAGTTTCATGCAGGCCTTTTAATCATCTTACACATTCCCTTCATATATATTCTCTGTCAGAAGGGTTGGTAATGGGATTAAGCCATAAGACCAAAACAATATTAAATGATGATGGCGGTGGTAAAGATCTAGGTTGCAATCCAGATGGTAAATGGGCTTTTTCTACATGTAAACACACTGTAAAACTCAACGACTTGGAAGGAAGTCTGCCTTCACTCTGTGAAGAGTGTCCAGACAAATGAGAGTTCTTTCCCAAGACTCATCAAGGAAGTCCCCTGTCTACACAGCAGGACACGCAGTTGGCACTGTTCCCCATTGTGAATGTTGAAGTCAAAAGCGTATACTCAGGAATTCTGAGCTTTTTTCTAGTACAGATCAAGGATGATACAGATCAAAATAAACAGCTTTACCTCCAATAAAGTTTAAGCTGACCTACAGTGATTCAGGAGGGCTATACAAGCATTTTTTTTCATCTTTAACTAGTGACAAACTCATAGAGAATAAATGTAATTGACCAAAGAAATATCACTAGGGGCAAATAAATGAGCAATCGGTATAGTATAAACCCGGCCTGAGATAAAGGCTTCAGGCAAGTTACTTCACCTCTCTGTGCTCTAGCTCCTCTGATACCAGTTCCCTATGTAACTCACAGGGATGTAGGAAGGATTAATTTGATAATGTCTGTAAAGTACTTTGAGCTCCTTAGAGAAAAGTGATACAAGTGGTTATGACTACATTCCACTGAGGTTCTGAGGTCGTACACATTAAAAAAAAAAGATAAAAACAACTCTTTGATAGTTTATTATGAAGAATTTTTATGGCCTGAGATGTTTTAGAACCATTTTTTATTAGTCTTTATTATGTGCCCAGGAGATAGGAAACATTCCTAGCTCCCTCTTCTAAAGAAAGAAACCAAGACAGTGACGTTTTTGAGATGGGAGGTATTCTTATCTCCATTTTCCAGCTATGAAAAGCAAGACAAGAGAGTGAGTGGCTTTTCCAGCCATATTCAAGAGGTGAAAGGGTTAAGCATAATAAGAATGTGGCAAACATCAAGGGTCACCATCACTTTCTCTGAAATTCTGACATTATTCTGACAAGAGTGCAGTGAACTAGGAATCACAAAGCCTAAGATTAAGTACTTGCTCTGCCATTTACTAGTTATATAATCTTAAGAGAAGTCACTTTTTCTTCACGTGTGTCACTTCCATCTGCACACCGGGGTTCAGTGAAGGTCAAATTAGATAAAGTACGTGAAAACTACAGGTAAGACAATGACACACTGTGTAAATAAGTTATTACCTTTATGAGATCTCAATATTGAGAATACGGGTTCTCCTAACCTCTACAACTTTAGGAAAGACAATTCCGTGCCCTCGGACTAAATGAAGTATGTGGTAATAATTTTTAAAATAGCTTTATTGAGATATAATTCACACACCATACAATTCACCCATTTAAAGTGTATGGTTCAATGGTTTTTAGCATATTCACAGACTTGTGCAACCACCACCACAATCAATTTCTGAACATTTTATCACCCCAAAAAGAAATTCCAAACACATTAGCAGTCACTCCCCATTCCCACTTTTCTCTCTCTCTCTCTCTCTCTCTCACACACACACACACACACACACACACACTTCTTTCCATCCAGGAAGCCATTAATCTACTTTCTGTCTCTATAGATTTGTATATTCCAGAGACTTCATATAAGTGGAATCAAAATATGTGGCCTTCCATGACCAGCTTCTTTCACTTAGCACAACGTTTTCAAGATTCATCCATGTAGTAGCATGTATCAGCACTTCATTCCTTTTACTGCCAAACAGTAATCCATCATATGGGTATCCCACATGTTATTTAGCCATCTATCAGGCAGCGGGTTATTTCCACTTCCTGGCTATCGCAAATAACGCTGCACTGAGTATTTGTGTAAAAGTTGTGTTCGGACGTATGTTTTCACTTCTTTTGAATATATACCTAGGAGTGAAATTGCTGAGTCACACGGTAACTCAAGATTGAGATTCTGAGGAACTGCCGGACTGCTTTCTGAAGTGGCTGCACCATCACACATCCCCATCAGCAGGGCTTGAGGAGAAGGTAACTGAAGGAGGACCACAGCAGGGACACTATGAACTGGGTGCCCACTCAGGGAGCAACTAAACTGGCTCTGCACAGTGACCATTTGTGTTACTGACGACAGGAGGAAAATGTTTTACACCAAGTTTTAGAAAGAAGAATACTGGCTGTTGGGGCATTGTCCTCCATTTCTCCCTCTTTGCCTAGGCCCAGGCTAAGGCCAAGAGTACATAAAGCAGCTTTTGAAGCACAGACTAATGCTGCTCCCATCTCTAATAGAAAGTAATACAGAACTTGCAGAACCAGTCTTTAATTTTTTTTTTTTTAACGTTTATCTATTTTTGAGACAGAGAGAGACAGAGCATGAACAGGGGAGGGGCAGAGAGAGAGGGAGACACAGAATCCGGAACGGGCTCCAGGCTCTGAGCTGTCAGCACAGAGCCTGACTCGGGGCTCAAACTCACGAACCATGAGATCATGACCTGAGCCGAAGTCGGACGCTTAACCGACTGAGCCACCCAGGGGCCCCAAGCAGAACCAGTCTTTAAAGAGCACTCTACTGGGGCACCTGGGTGGCTCAGTCGGTTGTACGTCCAACTTCAGCTCAGGTCATGATCTCGCAGTCTGTGAGTTCAACCCCCGCGTCGGGCTCTGTGCTGACAGCTCAGAGCCTGGAGCCTGCTTCGGATTCTGTGTCTCCCTCTCTCTCTGCCCCTCCCCCACTCATGCTCTGTCTCTCTCTCTCTCTCTCTCTCTCTCTCTCTCTCTCTCTCTCTCTCTGTCAAAAACAAACATTAAAAAAAAAATTTTTTTTAAGCGCTCTATCACCTCTCAGATCCAGGTGATAAAATACGTTTAAGTCTCTAGAACTGGTATGCAAAATTTATGAAATCTGGTATGCCAGGCCCTCAGCATTCCCTTCAGTGCACCAGGCTGAGACCAGCCCAAATACATACGTTCAACACAGGTCAAGCACACACTAGCTCCAACACAGTGTATTCCTGTGGCATCTGCAAGCCAAACAGAACTGGTAGAGGGAAACAGATGGCTTCTAAAAGGGGAAGAGAAGAAAAACAGAAGGTCAGGTAGAAAAGGGGGTGCGGGGGGGGGGGGAAGAAGGGACTGGAAAGAGGGTAAGAGAAAGGAGAAGCATATTTTCTGGTTTTGCTCTTCCCACCTGTCACAGCACTCTCCTTGCTGGTTGCCAGCACGCTCCCTTGCACACACAGCTGCAAGTGACAAAGAGCAGCCACTGTCCTACTCAGGGGGTCCCTTCCATGTTCCATACTGTAAACTGTACTGAAATGCCAACTGCTTACAAGAAAGGGAATTACACACACGTTAAAGCCAGGGGTAGTAAACTGCTGCCTATAGCCAACAAATTAGCACTGAGACCCACAGGTTCCCTACAAAATAATGTAAGACTACCCAGAAAAGATTAAAAAGCAACAGAATCAAAAGATTAAGTACTAAAAAAACATGGCTTATTTTAATTTTATAGATTTGTCAGACCTATGATTAACTCAATCAATGTATTGCAATGTGTCATATATTTCACACACTCACCACACGTTCGGTATGCTGTGGGGCTCTGCTCTTTTACAATTAAAAGAAAATTAGCAAGTCTTTTCCCAACAGAGTTAGGGATTGCCATGGGGGATTGCCAACAGAGGGAAATGCTTCGCACCAAATTTTAGAAAGGAGAGATACCGGTTCTCGGGGGCATTTTTCTTTCTCCTCAACTTTCCTAGGCCGAAGCAGAAGCCAAGGCGAGGGAATATAAGCAGCTTTTTACACACGGACTAATGCTGCCAGCAGAGTTCCAGTGGCCTTGCTCACGGCAGGAGAAGGCGCAGTGACTAACACCGCTGGGTCTTGTTGAAGGAAAGTGGCTGGCTTCCTTTGATCAACCGAGTGATGTGCTGATCAGTGTGATTTCCCTGTTCTGCTGACTGTGAGCGTGTTGGGGAGAGCAGGAGAGCTGGCTTCTGAGAGGCCCATGCAGGGAAGCAAATTCCATAGCTGCCGAATCACAGAAAGCAACAAGAAAGAAAAGAGGGCTGAACTGGAAGCAGACACCTTAATTCTGCCAGCATGTTACTCACCGATACAAGGATCTCTGGGAGGGGACTGAAGTGGGTGCCTCTAAAACTCTAATTCATCAATTGCATTACTGTACATAACTGTTCAACACAGTGATCAAGACCAGAGTCCAAGCTCCTGAAACCATCACTGTGAAAAGTTTTAATCACTTCATCTTGATGGGGGAAGAGAAAAAAATGGGATTGATTTTTTTTTTTGAATTAAAATGGAAAAAACCAGGAACTCATCAGCACAGGTAGCTTTTGGCATAGTTTCTGAGACAAAGGAAGGATGTCCAGCACCTGAGTGTGTGTGCAGGACTACAGCAACAAACCCCTCTATGTGCCAGAGAAAGAGCTGTTGGATTAACACAAATTAATGTGCTATTCAGACTTTTTTCCCTAGTAAACTGCAAAATTTACCTAAAGATAAATATAGCAGTCTCCTAGTTGTCTGCTCCATTCAGTTGCTACTGAGAAACACTTCTGTTATCTCAAGTTTCATCAGCAGATTGTACTTCTTCCTAGGGAACAACAGCAAAAAGTAGTTTTCTAAAAGCATAGTTCGTCTATGAGGTAAAGTATACCATATTTAAATGACTGTTTCCCCCAAAAAAGGATAACTTTCCATCTTTAAAGTTTTAATCCTTGATAGAGTATGTGATTTCTTACACTAGATTTTAATCATTGCTGCTTTAGAGTAAATAGTCAATTGCAAATTGAGCAAATTGCTTTAGCTATCCTAGTACCAGAAATGAAATGGATTAGGTCAGCAGGTGGCATGTCATTTCTGTGCTGCCTGGGGGCCCAAAATACAGTTAGATCATTTTTAATTCTGGTGACAGCAGGAATGAAAACCAGAGCATTTAACATTACCTCCCGCCTCTATTCTCATAGCCATCTTGGGCACCAAAGAGTTTACAGAAGCCCATAAGCCTACATCCCCAGCATCTAGGCTGCTTCTAGGGCCTCCAGAAATACCCATGTTGAAGCTGCCCAAGGGTATCTGAGACAGCATACTCTGACTTTGGTTCTCAAGACACAAAACTTCTTGTCTACACAAAGTGAGTTCTCTTTAACCATTCTTAAGCATGTCAACATATGATTCCCTTCCGTAGTACTTTCCTTAAAGGAAGAGATTGGTCATGATGCCTCTACTCAAGGGGGAGAGGAAAAACTGTTCAGTCTTTGTTCTAGGGGTGGGGGAATTGGAGGAAGGAATGGACACAAGCCAAGAAACCAAAACAGAAAAGGGGGATGATGGGGATGGGGAAACAGGCAGGAGAAGACAGGGTGGAAGAAAAATCCTTCTGTCTGGAAACCAGGGGTCTCTTGCAATGCTAGAACATTCAAACAATCCAACCACAGCTCTTCTGTCAAGCTTCCTTTCCCCGTATGTATTTCAGATTGGTAGTAGAATTAAAAACCTAAGGCGGTCTCCTAAAGTTTGTTCCTATGATATAAGCAAAATGAGATCAGATTACTTAATAGTATCTGGACTCCAAGATGTTACGAGGTGATGATACTCAATTTGCCACAAAGAAGGACAATGGATTTTGATATTAAACAATTTAAAAATTCAAGATTATATGCCCCGTCTTCAGCCAACTGTATTTTTGTGCTTGCACTTTTCTTGCCATTTTTAATCGTAATAAAACAGAAAATAACATCAGCTTTGAATCAGAAATCTAGGTTCAATAACTTACCAATTATTTTTTGCCTGCCTAGTACCTTTTTGGAGAACTACTCTTTCCCTGTTCATCTAAGAATGATCTCAATCCTGCTTCAGGAGTGGCATGGGACCCAGGTTTGATCAATGAGACACCTCCAGCTCTCTGGTCACACTGAAGGATTACTGTTTGTGGACTGAAAATCGTGCCCATGTCTTGTGCCGATACTTCCAAAGAAAAAGAGCGTTCTCTCTTCCTTGGGGTTGACAAAATGGTAGGCTGTAACCTACCAGAGCTGCCAGAAAAAAGCACTGCCAGCACAAGATAGGCTATACACAAACAGAGCCAAAAGAAGGAGAAAGTGTTCTAAAACATAGTTGAAGACCCTAAATCCAGCCACGTCCCTCAATTTACTAGTTACGTAAACCAATAAATTCTCTTTTTTGCATCAACAACTTTGAGTTCACTTTCTATCACTTGACACCGAGAGTCCTCACATTACTAAGCCAGCCAAATAACCTTGGACAAAGCATTCAATCTCATTGTATGTCAGTTTTCTCAACTCTGAGGAGGAGGCAAAAAAACATGTTTACCTTATAGAATTGAAAACTGCTAAGTACTACACAGGAGGCATTGATATTTTAACTAAAACAGAAAGTAGAGATACAAGAAATAAGATATTCATGGGGCTAAATTGCTCCTAGCTGCTAGTGCTGATAAGATAACATTCTACTTCTATTAGTTTTCTCATCATTTGCCCCGGTGGGGCCTGTGGAATCTTTATCAACCCTGTTAATCACCTAGTAAAATCTTTAAGTATTTTCCCTTTCACTTTCAACTGACAAGACTTTTCCACCTTCCTGGACATCTCTGACCAAGCTACCTAACAGGTAGCTTACCGCAATGGATAAGCAAAGGGATCACAGAAAGGGAAAATAAACAGTATCATCTTTAAGGGGTGTGTGTGTGTGTGTGTGTGTGTGTGTGTGTGTGTGAGAGAGAGAGAGAGAGAGAGAGAGAGAGAGAGCGCGCATGTGTGTATGTGTGCGCGTGAGTGTAGTGACGATGCATACACACGCACTGGGAGAGGAGGTAAAGGAAGAATTCTCACAGGAAGGCAAATCAGGGATGAAAAGAAGCTACCACTACACAAGATGAAAATCTAAGTGCCTCAACTAATGTGCCTCGCCACGCCTTCCCCCGAAGCATTTGTATTCTAAGAGCAAAACTGAGCTATTAAGAGCACATTTTCAAGTCAAAATTCATAATTAAATATAATGTGTATTTTGGAATTTGTTGTAGTGGTCTGATAAATGCTTGGTTTCACAGAACACTAGATCACATCTCTCATGAATATCAAAAAGAATAAAAAGCCTTCTGTAAAAATGTACCTGATCTACAAAACATCAATAGGAAAGAAGGATTATTAGTGAAACGAATACCTAGAAGTGAAAGTACTAACGTGTAGTCCTCTTTTGAGTAATGGAAGTGGGAAGATAAGTAAACAAGAAAAGCACAACTGTGCTTTGCGACTATATTCGCGAGAGCTAGGAATAAAAATAATGAAGGCACTACACTTTCAACTTTCAAAGTTTCTGGGCCTAAAGATTAAGCATGAATGGAATCATTCTGAAGAGGAGGTTTTATTTCGGGATATTTTCAATACCTCTGACATCAATTAGCTTTTTCATTATACATAAAATTATAACTACATGCTATGCCTGGTAAAAAGAACCCCAAGGCTCAGCATTTTCTAACCTTAATGTTTCATGTAAGCTGAACATTAATATTTTAAAGCAAATAAAATATATGATGCTTTTCTTCAGGTTTCTAACTCACTAAAATGTTTCTGAAAGCTAAAATACATTCCTAAACACTGTACACTTCCAACTATAGAGAAGAGTCAAAAAATAATTTCAGTTAACTCATCTTTAAATTTTTTTTTCCAGGGGCACCTGGGTGGCTCAGTCAGTTGAGCATCTGACTTCAGCTCAGGTCACGATCTCATGGTTTGTGAGTTCGAGCCCCACATCGGGCTCTCTGCTGTCGGCGCAGGGCCCGCTTTGGACCCTCTGTCCCCTTCTCTCTGCCTCTCCCACACTTGCACACTCTCTCTCAAAACTAAACATTTAAAAAATTTTTTTTTCAAAGGGGAAAGCTGAAAGTCAGACTATTGATATAATAATTGTCCTTACAAACCATATTATGTAAAGTTTATTCTCTAGCAAAAGTCAAACAAATCATTAACTCTAACAAGCCAACACCATATAGATTTGTTCCCAGATTATTCAGGAATAAAAATGCTATGTCAAATTGGCTCAGGGTTATCAGATTTAGTTTGAACAACATCAAAAAACTTTAACTGAACTCAACTTGCCTTTTCCTACACATCTTTGTGTGTATGGGCTCCACTCCCAGAGACTCTAACTTAATTGGTCTAAGATGGGGCCCAGATGCAGTATTCTTCAAATACTCTTCAGGTTATCCTAGGGTACCAACTAGTGTTGAAAACCACTAGTCAACAAGGAGATGTGGCTCTGACCTTCAATTTATAGACTAGATTTTATTTTGGTAACTATTCTATAATGGCTGAGAAAAACCATTACTCTTTAAATCTCTGTACTTCCACCAATGTGCTGCTAGAAGGTAAGCTCCTTAAGAAGAGAAGTCCTGTCGGCCTTGCTCAGCACTGAAGCCAGAATACCTGGCACATGAACAGGTGCTCCATAAATATTTGTGGATGGATGAATTAAAAGCTAAAAAGTACACTTCAGTTTTAGTAGTTTGAAGTAATACGGTAGAGACTCTCCTTAAACCGATAATGGTCAGGACCAGTTAAAAAAAAAAAAGGGTCAGGGAGCCTGGGTGGCTCAGTTGGTTAAGCATCCGACTTCGGCTCAGGTCATGATCTCGTGGTTTGTGGGTTCAAGCCCCAGCTCAGAGCCTGGAGCCTGCTTCAGATTCTGTGTCTCCCTCTCTCTCTATCCCTCCTCCCCTGCTTGCACTCTGTCTCTCTCTCTCTCTCTCAAAAATAAACATTAAAAAAACTTTTTTTAAAAAAAGGGTCACCTAAATCAGTAAACATAAAAATCTGTACACATACCTAAGCATTTTAACTTAAATGAACATTCATTTGCTAATGTTGTAAGACAGGACCAGGTCTTTTGTTTATATGGATCTATATATTCAAGGGACCCCTAGGTAGCTCAGTTGGTTAAGCAGCTAACTCTTGGTTTTGACTCAGGTCATGATCTCATGGTTT
This sequence comes from Neofelis nebulosa, assembly GCF_028018385.1. Classification (NCBI taxonomy): domain Eukaryota; kingdom Metazoa; phylum Chordata; class Mammalia; order Carnivora; family Felidae; genus Neofelis; species Neofelis nebulosa. The sequence goes on from NC_080791.1 coordinate 98,325,505, forward strand.
GTGGGTTCGAGCCCCAAATAGGACTCCACACTGAGGTGCTCGGTGCACAGAGCCTGCTTGGAACTCTCACTCGCTCTCTCCTCTCTCTCTGCCCCTCCCCCTGCTCACGCTCATGCATGTGCTTTCTCTCCCTCTCTCTTTCAAAATAAATAAATTTAAAAAAATTTGTAAAACTTATTCCATAATGCATCCTCTACCATTTTTAGTTGTGACTTTTTTTGTACTTTCAAGTTTTCATTTAAATTCCAGTTAATTAACATACAGTGTAATATTAGTTTCAGGTATAGAATCCAGTGGTTCATCACTTACATATAACACCCAGTGCTCATCACAAGTAGCCTCCTCAATCTCCATCACTCATTTAGCCCATCCCCCACCCACATCCCCTGTAGCAACCCTCGCTTTATACACTTTATAGTTAAAAGTCTATTTTATGGTTTGCCTTTCTCTTTTTTTCTCCATATGTTCATTTGTTATGTTTCTTAAATTTCACATATGAGTGAAATCATATGCCATTTGTCTTTCTCTGACTGACTTCACATAGCCAATATACTCTGTGGCTCCATCCACATCATCGGCAAATGGCAAGATTTCATTCTTTTTTATGGCCAAGTAATATTCCATTGTATACATATACACCAGATCTCTATCCATTCATCAGATGATAGACACTTGGGCTCTTTCCATAATTTGGCTATTGTTGACAATGCTGCTATAAACATCAGGGTGCACGAGTCCCTTTGAATCAGTACTTTTGTATCCTTTTCAGTGAATATTAGTAGTGCAACAGCTGGATCATAGGGTAGTTCTATTTTTCACTTTTTGAGGAACCTCCATATTGTTTTCCAGAGTGGCTGTACCAGTTTGAATTCCCACCAACTCCACTTGTGGTTTTTAAATTATGGTGAGAACTTCAAATACTTTGAAGCAATCTGAATGTAGAATCCTTCTAGAATTAAAGTATTGTTAAATAATTAAATTATTATATACCCCATTCTTTTACAGCTGTCTTACCCGAATGTGATTGGGCAGCATTTTTTTTACTCACTCACCTTTATCTGTTCTTTTCCAAAAACATTTCACTTCGTTTTCTTGGGAACAACTTGCCTTTTCAGAAGTCATTGGTTTATGTAACAGTTAAATTACATAATTACAGTAACAAGAACAAACGGCATAAACAGGTTTAGAAACAAACACAACTCACTCTTGATGAGCATTCCACAACTGATGGGAAATATATGTGAGTACCCTAGACAGCAACCTACTGGCCACAGGCATCAGCAGGAGTGACAAGTGACAGTTAAGCCAGTGACTCAGTTAAGACTTTTCTCTGCATAGAGCTTTTACTGTTATACAAATGCTAGCCACAGGTTTCTTCCCACTGACCTTTCCAATTCCCAGAGCAGTCAATTCATCCCTTCACTAGCAGATCATCTGAACTGAGACCAATGAAAAGTATCACCAGGTCTGTATATTGCATCAACAGTGGACCATCAGGTACACAGGAAGCAGGAGTCATGGAATCTCTTAATGACAAGGTATATCCAGGCTCTCTAATTCACATAGAAGGCATTTATAAGTTAACTATTAGGGGATCTATTTAAAATATAATAGAAGATGAGCTTAAAATCAGAATGTTTTAAATGCTTGACGCATTACTTTACTTACAGCCTTAGTAGTAAAAGCCTCAAAAGGATACAGACAAGTAGAATAGGTCTGTTTTGCTAATTCAGAATTAGCTCCCATTTGGCGGGTGTCTCAAATGAGGACATTCTGGCAACAAAGAACCGCTGCCACCAGGAGGCTCTACAATGTACCTTTTATTGAAAGTCTTAAGATTTAAAATATTCTTGCTTCTCTATAGCTAATGGGGTACCTTTTCAAACACAAGTTTCCCATGGAAAGTTGTTTCTAATAAAGTTAGAGCATTCTTGCTCCCTACTCCCAGGTAATAAAACCACAGATTTTGAATTTTATCTTATAAGAATAAAACAGAACTATTAAAAATGGTTTCAGATTAGGCAGCAATTTTGTTTTTAATTTAGCCTTTCCCAACAAAGCTAGTAACTCCAACCTTATTCCATGGGACATCTGGCAGAAAACTCCAAAAGCAAAATAGACTTTGCATTTTCACTGGCTTGGGCTATGTGGGCCAGCATCCATAACAAATTAATTCAAATTATTTCTAGGTTAAATATGGAAGCAATGACAACGGCAAAAGGAAAACTTTCACTTCAAGGATCTGTAAACCTTGATTGTTTTCAAATTAGTCTCAGCTAGTATCATAGTCAAGATTTCAAAACAAGGACCTAGACTATTAAAAAATATATCCTTGGTAACATATTTTTTAAAGATAATAGATAAATTTGTTAACAACTGTCAATTTCTAGGAATCTAAACTTGTTCAAGATAGATATGTCATTTCTATTGCCCATGAAACCTTTTTTAACCTGTGTTGTTTATTTCACCAACAACAGCTCTCCCAGTCAATGAACCAGGAATTAGCTGTAAACACGTAATGTGGATTTCATAGATGCTCCTGTTTAAACAAATTTAGACAGGGGAACTTTAAGATTAGCTACAGAATCTTTGTACTTTGTGTTAGTAAACAAACCACGTGCTGTCCCTACCCTTAGGGCTCAGTTCCATAAAACAGTTACATTATTGCCAAGTGTAAACAGTTTAGTTTTTTGCTGAGCCAATAGGCTTGTTACTTATCTATTTTAAAAACTAATCAAGTGCCATATCTTACAAAGATAACTGATTTTATTTGCTTTAAATAGAGTAAAAAAAAAAAATCAAGATGGGTAAAGTGTTGGAAAAAAAACCCAAAACATTAGCACCAAAAATAAACAAAGTTATTATTAGTATTAATCTGTTTTGGTTTACATAAAACTGTAACCGAGGATTTTTCCTGAGTTCATATTGTGCTTGATTAAAGGAAATAGAATAGTTCTTTCCACTAGATCACGTCCAGTGGGCTATTAATGCTTGAGGCCTTTTCGTTTCCCATCTTAGAACAACATAAGCAGTTACCATATCACTGCACAATTCCCACAGCTATAATCTTTGAGCATCTCCCCAGTTTTACAGGACAGGGTATCCTATCATCTTTAGAATAGCCATTCTCACCCAAGATTCCTCATTTGAACCACAGAACACAAAAACTTATTTCAGTGACTATTTTCTCAATTACCACAGTACAGTACATAACTGTTATCATTCTAGTCCCATCAAAATATTAATTCAATACACATAATGGAAACCAAGCACATTAGGGCTTACTTTTCCCACCAAATTCAGTCTTGTTTAGGAACAAGACTTTCATTCTATAAAAGAATGAAATTTATTGAATTACATAGGAAAACAACACTTTTTGTTCTTCATGTTTTGTTTATTCTAAGTAGACCAAAAAATAAAAAATAAAAAATTCGTGTCTCTTTAGAAATGTCAAAGATTGAGGAGGGGGTCCTGGGTGGCTCAGTCAGTTAAGCTTCTGACTTTTGATTTCAGCTCAGGTCATGATCTCATGGTTCGTGATACAGAACTCCATGCTGTAAATGCAGAGCCTGCTAGGAATTCTCTCTCCCTCTCTCTCTGCCCCTCCCCTGCTTGTGCATGCTCTCTCTCTTTCTCACTCTCTCTCAAAATAAACATTTTTTTTTAAATGTTAAATATGGCTCAAGTTGAAATAAAGAAAACCAACTAACACTCGAACTCCAATAGCAGTGAGGGGTCTCACAAGCGCAAACCATCAGTAGCCTGTTCTAGAACTTGTCCCAGCTCACTTTAAGGAGGTTTGCCCCATCCAAACTGAGATCAGGTCTTATGAGAAGGCACTACCCACGAACTTGGCTTAAACACAACACAGATTTTCCAGGTGAAACCCAACTCAGAGCAGAAAAGCATAAAAATAGGATTCTTAGGGGAATTTTCCTTTAAAACTCAAGGCTTGCACAGCACATTTTCAAGTTTGTCACGGGGTGGCTTAATTGCTAACCTGACTGATGGGTACAAAGCACTATCTGGAAAAAAGTCTAATCGATTTTTGATGGAAATTCCAAACACACCTTTTTTCCTACTTTGCAAAGCTTTTTGTCAGTTAATTTTCCAACTTGGAGAAGAACTCTTGTCCTGCAGTATCTTACCTATAAGAAAGTGTAGTTAAATGGAAAGGATTTCAAATCTGCATAGAACAGAGACTAGAGAGCCTGAACACCTAGCTGCACTCTACTGCTGCCTTCCCACAGGGGTGAGCAAAGGAGGAGGTTAAAGGTTAAATTGTTAAAAGTTGGGGCGCCTGGGTGGCTCAGTCGGTTAAGTGTCCAACTTCGGCTTGGGTTATGTTCTCACAGTTCTTGGGTCCGAGACCCATGTTGAGCTCTGTGCTGACAGCTCAGAGCCTGGAGCCTGCTTTGGATTCTGTCTCTCTCTGTCTCTCTCTCTGCCCCTCCCCTGCTCATGCTCTGTCTCTCAAAAATACATATTGAAAAAAACTTTAAAAAAATCGTCAAAACTCTAAGATGTCAAGTATCATAACCTCACAACTTCTAATCACTTACTCAGGAAAAAATCAATGGATATATCCAACAAAGAAAACATTATGCGTGTTTACTTTTTAAACTATGCTTCATTTATTATACTGTTGGTAAAATGAAATCTGATTACGACTCTAAAAGGCTATTTTGAAGGTCAGTTCAAAGCATGTCCAACTTCTCACACGTGACTAAAAGAAAGGCCTCAACTTAGTCTTGTTGGACTGAAACATTCTCAGCATCTGGAGGGATAGCTGGTATAAAGAAACGGACTCAATAAGTATTTGCCAAATCAATTAATTGTTAAAGCTTTTCATTATACTCAAGGTAGAATTCCATCCAGCATGTTAAATAAATAGCTTATCCTTTAAGAAACTAACCCCCAAAATGGGCACGATCTTGCCAGAGAGCAAGCAGGTAATATACAAGGCTTCGGAAACTTTTCGGGGTACCAGCCTAACTCACAACTCCCTTTCTCTGAGAGGCACTCCCTGATATAGCCAGGGCTGTACTAGGGATATGGTCCCCTGGTCAAAGCTGATTGGACGAGGATTGGACGAGGACTAGATAACTGGTCGAACCAGGCTCATTACCAAAGATACAACCTTAGGAACTATATACAGTGCCCGGAAGACTCTGCCTGCCAAGTATACAGAGAAGCTGAGAAAGCCTGTCTGTAGACAGCGGAAACGCAGCAGATGCAGAGGAGAACAGAGAGAGACAAGAGACAGAAACTCCCCAGTTCTAGTCCCAAAAGCTGCTCCTGGATTCCTGAGTTGTTCTAACATGGTTCCAATAAATTCCCCTTTATGCTTAAGCTAGTTTGAGGTGGATTCCTTCACACACAACAAAGGCTTCACAAAGACATGTAGACATTTATTTACTCCTTGTCCTGTCACTTTTTACTTCCAAGAAATAATCAAAATTATGTGCGAGTGTTTATGTCCCAGGATGTATACTGCAGAGCTAGACGTGAAACAGTGGAGAACGGAGAACAATCCAAATATCTAAAAATCATGAACTAAAACTAAACAAATCCTATAATCTCCCACTTTCCGAAAGTTTGAGTTCCACCACTTTGTTTTCACAAAAGACCTATATTATTACCTGTTTTCACTAACTGAGACAAATCCGAAGAGGATTTTTGCTTTTAAGAAAAAAAGCTGTTACCATATTAATGTAGGTCTTTTTCATGAGATCAAGAGGGTATAATGCAAACTTTCAGAAAGTAGGGGATAGGCTTCACTTTATGCCATCATTTTGGCTTATAAAAGGTTTCACAGGAAAGCTCTATTTTCAAATAGCAGAGAAAACCTGTATCCATATGATAGGATAACATCAAGCCACTAAAAATTAATATTCTTGAAGAATATTTTAAAATGTGAGGAAATGCACAAGACACATTAAAAAATAGGTATTTCAAATATAATAAGCATAATGCCAACCTCGATTTTATTTTTAATACAAATGTATGGCACAGAAAAAAGAAAAAAAGGATGTAAAACATGGAAGTGAGATCACAGCTAAATTTGATTTTTCTCCTTGCTGAATTTTCCAAATGAACATTCATGACTTTTCTAAAAATGAAATAAAATGTTGAAAGACATGATAGACTACAACCCCCAGCACCAATATTTTAGTCTCCTTTTACAGCTATGGGATGTGCAGGTGCACACACACATACACACACACAGCTATACTGTGGTAACTAGTTTTTTTCTTTAACAATTAACTCAGTGATATTAAACAACAGAGACTATTTTTGAGTAGATGGATTTGAGGAGGAAGGTCTTCATTCCACTGAGGTGGAAAGGAAAGATGACCTCCCAGTCATTATTTATAATTTAGTAAAGATTCAGACAGAGCAAGCTTCAGAAATCAAGCTGCCCTGAACAAGCAGATCAAATAAAAGTCAAAAAAATGGGTACATAAGGCCCCCCTGTGATCTAGGTTTGTCTTATTTTTATACTTCCCAATGTTCTCCCTCTCACTTCACAATCTGTAATAATGTTCTCAACCAGTACAATCTATCCGTCCACCCCTCTGAATAAAGGTAACCTCATATTTTTGTTTGATGTTATTTGAAATTCAAGCAGTCTGGGCCATATGGCCCGGATTCATGTACAGCTCTGCCATTTACCGGCTCTGTGACCCTGAGCAAGTGACTTAACCTCCCATCCATAAAATGGGGATAACAATACCCGTACCTCCTAGGGTCACGGCAATGATTAAATTAGTGTGTTTAAAGCACACAGAGAAGTGTCTGGCAAATAGTAAGTGCTATATAACTGTACTATTACTAACACTACAATGTTAAACGTGAAAAGTAAGGAAAATAATAGTGCAAAGTGCTTTGTTTTCAAGCCATACAAGCTCACCTTCTAATCCTCACCTGAAAGAACCTCTGCTCCAGCAATCCTGACCACTTGTAGTCCCTGAATATGCTTCGCTGTTCCCATACCTTTGCACGCTCTCTTCTTTCCGCCTGAAGACATCTGCCCACCTAGCAAACTGCTACTCATCCTTCAACACTCAACTCCAGTATCAGCTCATTTGTGAAGGCTTCCAGAAGTTATTCTCACCCAAAGAATCTCATCTCTCTGGTACCTGCATATTCTGACTTCAAATTTATTGTAATTGCTGACAGATCCATATTCCCTAAAAAAGCCTAAGCTCAGCAAGAGTAGGCTCTAGGTACACATTTGCCAGAATTTAAATAATTTGGGGAATATTCATTCATTCAACAAATGTTGACTGAGAGTCAATACATTAATGAACAAACAAGTAAAAATCCCTGGCCTCATGGAGTTTAGAGTTTCTGGGCTGAGTATGGTACCAGAAGGTATCGGTTTAAGGGCAGAAGAGACAGAATATCCCATGAGGCTAAACTCATGAGTAATAACAGGCATTTATTATGTTTTTTTTTTTTTTAAATGTATTTTATTTTATTTTTGGGACAGAGAGAGACAGAGCATGAACGGGTGAGGGGCAGAGAGAGAGGGAGACACAGAATCGGGAAACAGGCTCCAGGCTCCGAGCCATCAGCCCAGAGCCCGACGCGGGGCTCGAACTCACAGACCGCGAGATCGTGACCTGGCTGAAGTCGGACACTCAACCGACTGCGCCACCCAGGTGCCCCTATGTTTTATATTATTATCATTATCAGAGCCGACATCTATTCGCCACCCAGAAGAGAAACGCAACCCAAGGACGTGTTCATCTCTCTAGTAAATTCCTAAGGACTGTCTTAACCAAACTGCAGAGTTGTGTGTGCCTTGTACTAAGAAAAATGGCAAGGGAGAATTAGGCCCAAGCAGAGACCCCAGCAGTTTGGGGACAAGTGGAAGGCCAAAGACTTAATCAGGATGATATGCCTCAGGAATCCAGGGTACCCCACAAAGACTAAACATCCTATCTAATGCCAAGTCAACTTCCATTTTTCTAATTTTTTAATTGAAGTAATATATACACACAACTTTAAAAGATCGTAATGCAAGACTTAGAATACAAATAGCAGTCCCTTGTACCAACTCTCTCCAAATCTCTAGTTCTTCTGTTCCTTTCAGGAAACCACTTGCAAATCTTTAAGAGATTTCTTCAGGTATTTATCTTCTTATTTTAAAACATATACTCATTGGGGCACCTGGGTGGCTCAGCTGGTTAAGCGTCCGACTCTTGATTTCAGCTCAGGTCACAATCTCGTGGTTTGTGGGTTCAAGTCCCATGTCAGGCTGTTCGCTGACAATGCAGAGCCTGCTTGGGATTCTCCCTCTCTCCCTCTCTCTCTGCCCCTCCCCTTCCCGCACTCTCAAAATAAATAAACTTTTAAAAAAACTACCTTAAAAATAAATAAATAAGGGGCGCCTGGTGGCTCAGTCAGTTAGTTAAGCATCTGACTTCGGCTCAGGTCATGATCTGGCAGGTTTGTAAGTTCGAGCCCCACACTGGGCTCCAGGCTGACAGGGAGGTGCCTGCTTGGGATTCTCTCTCTCTCTCCCTCTCTCTTCGCCCCTCTCCCACTTGTGTGCATGCACTCTCCTTTCTCTCACTTAAAATAAATAAATAAATAAATACATACATACATACATACATACATGAATAAAATAAAATACATACTCATTGTGATTTCCCAATTTTTCACGTTTATCATTACCTACTGAATTCCTACTACCATTACAGTCACACTACAATTTTCAATTAAATCCATATTTAAGGTTTGTATTATTAGAATTACGTAAATAACATTAATCAATGAGACAATTAGTATACACTGATTATACTTCTCTTGTACATTGTGTTGTTCCTGGAACTGAAAATGCTTTGCTTTGTTATTTGCTTGGTTTTCTCTATTCCCATCATTAATTCTTCCCCATGCTCTCCAAAGAAGCTATAAAACCTCTCTAACTGATGGCTCAAAACACATCATAGAGGGGCACATGGATGACTCAGTCAGCTGAGTCTCCAACTTTGGTTCAGGTCATGATCTTGAGGTTCCTGAGTTCTAGCCCCGCATTGGGCCCTGTGCTGACAGCTCAGAGCCTGGAGCCTACTTCGAATTCTGTCTCCCTCTCTCTCTGCCCCTCCCCCTCTCGCTCTCTCTTAACAATAAACAAACAGGGGCGCCTGGGTGGCTCAGTCGGTTAAGCGTCCGACTTCGGCTCAGGTCACGATCTCGCGGTCCGTGAGTTCGAGCCCCGCGTCAGGCTCTGGGCTGATGGCTCGGAGCCTGGAGCCTGTTTCCGATTCTGTGTCTCGCTCTCTCTCTGCCCCTCCCCCGTTCATGCTCTGTCTCTCTCTGTCTCAAAAATAAATAAACGTTAAAAATAAACAAATAAACAAATAAATAAACACTAAACAATAAAAATATTTAAAAACCCACATCACAGAATGTATCAGTCTATTTTTTTCGTTGGCTACATCTTTCCCAGAGACCTCTACCCTGTCCAAACTAAACTGGCGGGTCTCTAAACCTGTTGTGTAACAGTCATCTGGGTCTTTCATTCATCAAACGGGATTTTCTTCATCTTTTTATTGGATTCTTTGTTTTCTGGATCCACGGCTTCATCTTTACAGGTTCCTTTTCTTGTAAGGAGGTAAGTCTTATGACCTTGCGTGTCTACAATGTCTCTATTATGCCCTCAGACTTGATCAAGAGTTGGACTGGATACAGAATTCCACATTGCAAATTACTGTTTTCCAGAATTTCAAAAGCATCATTCCACATTCCAGTTTCCTGTGTTGCCACTGAGAAGTCTGATGTCATCTGACTCCCAATCCTTGTTTGCAACTGTTTTTTCCCTCTGAGGAAGCTTTTAAAATCCTATTCCTGTTTGTTGTTCATAAGTTTTGCAATGATGCTCCTGTCGGTATGGGGGTAAATTCTATTAATCTGGAACGTATGGTCTTCAGTTCTGAGAAATTTCCTCGTAGTAGTTATTGGATAATTTTCTCTTCTCCATTTTCTGTTCTCTTGGTCAGGAAGTAGACCTTCTGGTGGGATGCTCTAAAATTTTTCTCTTCCATCACTGATCCCTTCATCTCTTCCATTTACTGAGAAATTATTCCAATTTCATCTTTGAAACCTGTTTTTATCATCAAGAATTCTTTTTGTTTGCTAATTGTTCCCTTCTTCTTAACATCCTGTTCTTGTTTCAAAGATGCATTATCTTCTCTTACTGATATGAGGATCTAAAATCATAGTTATTTTGAACTGTCCCTTCCAATTTTCTGGGTGTGTTTTGATTCTCATTTTAGTGGCTTCCCTTATATACCTGGGATTCTTGGCTGCTATGTTTGTATTTAAGAAGGACTAAGGATGTGGATGGAATAACTAAAACTCTATCATACACTGTTGGTGGGAATGTAAATGGTACACGTTTTGGCAGTTTCTTTAGAGTTAAAAATACACCTACCATACCACCCAGCCACACCTAGAGCAATGAAAGAATCTCTCCACACAAAGGCTTATTTATATATGTATGTTCATAATAGCTTTGTTTCTAATAGCTAAAAACTAGAAACAGTCCAAAGAGTAGATACTGTATATGCATATTTATTAAAATTCTAAAATATGGGGGCACTGGGTGGCTCAGCTCCTCGAGCATCTGACTCTTGATTTCAGCTCTGGTCATGATCCAGGGTCAAAGGATCAAGCCCCATGTCAGGGTCTGCACTGAGCATGGAGCCTGCTTAAGATTCTCTCTCTCTCTCTCTCTCTCTCTCTCTCTCTCTCTCTCTCTGCCCCTCACTCCCCCTCTTGCTCTCTCTCTCTAAAATTAAAAAAAAAATTTTTTAATTCTAAAATACGTAAACTTAATCTATAGTGACAAAAAGCAAACTAATGTTTACCTGGGGATGTGGCTGGGGGGTGAGAAGAAGGGAGGGAGAGATTACCAAGGGATACAAGGAAACTTTTAGAGGTGACAGATATGCTCATTATCTTGATTTAATGGTTTCACCCTGTCAAGAACTAAACCCTTTTAAAAGTGTGAGTTTATTTCATATTAATTACACCTCAATAAATCTAGAAGAGAGAGGGAAAATGGGAATAAGAGAGAGAAAAAGTATCCAAAATAGAAGACGTATTTTAAAAAATGAGGCACTAAAAATGAATTGAAAACTGTGGGGCTGGGGACACCTGGGTGGCACAGTGGGTTAAGTGTCCAACTTGATCTTGGCTCAGGTCATGATCTCACGGTTGTGAGACTGATCCCCAAGTCAGTCTCTGTGCTGAGTGTGGAGCTTGCTTGGGATTCTTTTTCTCTCTCTCTCTCTCTCTGCCCCATCCCTGCTCACACATTCTCTCTCTTTCTCAAAATAAACAGTTTTAAAAAAAGAAGAAGAAAGAAAACTGTGGGGCTGACATAAGAGGGTCTTCTCGTTTTCAGCGTCGCACTCCCTCCTGCCCTAGACTGTTCTACTGTGCCTAGTATCTCTGAATCAAGTTTCTCTCTGGCTAAATTTCTCTAGAGTAATGTTTGGCAAACTTTTTCTATAAACAGCTACGTCTTTGCCACAACTACTCAATTCTGCCATTGTAGCACAAAGGCAGCCACAGACAATATGTAAATGAAAGATGTGGTTGTGTTCCAATAACTTTATTTACAAAAACAGGCAGGCGGCCAGATTTGGCCCAGGTGCAGGCCATAGTTTGCCAATCCCTGCTCTAGAGAATCATACTAGTCTTTCCATCTTTGGAGAACTAATCAATTTCTCTTCAGAAGCGATGGCTATAAAATGCTTTATACCTACAGAAGACAGTTAAGCAAATAAAAAGGGAAAGGGGAGCCATGAAAAAGGGATACCGAAAACCTAAAAAGCGTTCTGCTATTAGCAGCAGGGGCAACACTTCTGACAGCTTGCAAAAAGTGTCTCGTCTGATAAACTCACATCTACGACAAACAGAAATCAGAGCAGGAAAAGTAGGTCTTCAGAAGCTTTTGTGACAGGTGTTTATAAATGGCTTCTAACTGTTATTTTTGCCTACCTTGACTTTAGTTGGGGGTTTTAAGGTATGAGTACTAGTCTGGGAGATTTTGCTCCAAATTTGTTTAACTGAAGTATAGCTGACACACAATGTTACATTAGTTTCAGGTATTTAAAACAGTGATTTGACAAGTCTATATGTTATGCTATGCCCACCACAAGTGTACCTACCATCTGTCACCATACAGCTTCATTGCAATACCATTGACTAGACGCCCTATGTTCTGTTTCGTCCCCGTGACTTACTCATTCCATAAGTGGAAGTCTGTGCCTCCCACTCCTCTCCCCTCTGGCAACCATCAGTTTGTTTTATTTATGGGTCTGTTTCTGCTTTTTGTTTGTTCATTTGTTTCATTCTTTAGATTCCACATGAAGTGAAATCATATGGTATTTGTCTTTCTCTGCTTCACTTAGCATTATACCCTCTAGGTCTATGTTGTCACAAATGGCAAGATCTCATTCTTATTTATGGCTGAGTAATATTCCAGTGTGTGTGTGTGTGTGTGTGTGTGTGTGTGTGTGTGTGTGTGTGTTATCATCCACTCCTCTGTCGATGGACACCTGGGTGGTCTCCGTATCTTGCCTATCATAATAATACTGCAATAATCACAGAGGTGCACATATCTTTTTGGGTTAGTGTTTTTGTTTTCTTTGGGCAAATACCCAGTAGTGGAATTACTGGATTGTATGCTATTTCTATTTTTAATTTTTTGAGGAACCTTGATAGTGTTTTTCCACCGTGGCTGTACCAATTTACATTCCCACCAACAGTACGAGGCAGTTCTTTTTACTCTACATCTTTTCCAACACTTACTTCTTGTCTTTTTGATTCTAGCCATTCTGACAGATATCAGGTGATATCTCATTGTGGTTTTGATTTGCATTTCCCTGATGGTTAGTGATGTTGAGCCTCCTTTCATGTGTCTGATGGCCATCTGCACGTCTTTGGGAAAATGTCTATTCAAGGGTCTCTGCCAATTTAAATGGGATTTTTCGGTTTTTTGGTGTTGAGTTGTATAAATTCTTTACGTATTTTAGATATTAACTCCTTATCGGACATACCATTTGCAAATACATTCTCTCACTCAGTAGGCTGCCTTTTCATTCTGTTGATGGTTTACTTTGCCATGCAGAAGGTTTTATTTCAGTGTCATCCCAATAGTTTACTGTTGCTTTTGTTTCTCTTGCCTGAGGTCACTCCAGATTTTTCCTTAATTTATATATTCTTGAGAGAAAAAGAGAGGGCATGAGCAGGGGAGGGGCAGAGGGAAAGGGAAAGAGGGAGAGAATCCCAAGCAGGCTCCACACTGTCAGCAGGGAGCTCCACACCATTAGCACGCTGTCACCATCAGTGTGGGGCTGGATTCCATGAACCGTGAGATCATGACCTGAGCTGAAATCAAGAGTCAGACGCTTAACCAACTGAGCCACCCAGGTGCCCCTCTAATTAAAAGGTGGATTAACTCACAATCTTCTACAAATTTGTCTCAAATGCATGACCAATTACTACAATCTGTAATAAATGAGATACATGCTCAGGAAAACAAATCTTAAGTTCTGTCAATTAACACACTCCCCAATTTCACTGAATGCTTTTCCTTCAGGCATTATAACTTTTCAGGATAAGTTTATCTGTGCTTCCTGACTCCACAGGAAAGGAGTACTAATTTCTTTTCCAATTACTATATTAGATGACAGAAGCACTGGATAAAATGAGATCAGCAATAATCATTCACTGCTCATTAAAAGAACTAGGTTCAGAATTGATCTCTACCTTTAGTTGTCTTCTTAGTCAAAATGATGTAATTTGTTTTGGCAAAAGGTAGAAAGGTTTTTTAAAAGGTGATGGAGATGGGAGTAGGAGAAAAGGTGACAAATTAAACACATCAGTTGAAGATTTCTAAGGCCTCATTTTTCAGAGCAAAGGAATGTTTGGTGCTTAACCGACAGAAACTAATAATCGCTGTCATTTTCAGATAGAGCTAGCCGGAGAGAGGTTAGCCAATCCCTGCTGATTCACACAAACATTTGCTTCCTGAGTTCAGAGTAAATCAACTTTGGGGAACATGTCTTGTGTGAAGATAATTTTACAGGGCACCTCTCTAACCAGCTACCATGAGTAAACAGCAGCCCAAGAGTAAGAGTAAACTACTTTTTTCTGTCTGGTTCTCTCACCCTCATCTGCTGGGAAAAAGAAATGCAGGAATCTGTGATCTGGCCTTCATTTATAGTGTTCAACATTTTAAAAAACTGAAATCCATAAGTACCATCGGGATTTGACAAACTTTGGTTTTCCGAAATCACATAGGTGTGAAAGTATTGTTAATGAAGGGACATCCAGGCTGCCATGCTTCAAAGGCATGGAATATCAATATTAATAACAATGGTGATGATATAGTTTATAAACAAGTATTTTAAATATCAAACAATTTCAAAAATAATTTGTATAGCTCACATTTGAAATAAATTACATTATTTTCTATAACAGATTTACCTTCTTATATTGCTTTGGCAAAGAGCAAAATTATTTTTGTATTCCTTGCCCTAAAGCAGGTTGCCAGCTAGGGTGACAAAGGGAGACTTTTCTAAAAATAATCCACAAAACCAGTAAGAAGCATTAATGGAAATTTTAACTTTATAGTATTTGAGGATTCATACATCTTCAGATGTATGTTATTATTAATTTACATTAGTAGAGAAAACTGTTACGGTGATAGATGGAGACAGACACTGTTGACTGCTTTTTTAACATCCACTATTCTCTATCCCTTCTTCCTTACTAGCAAAAACCAATTCTGTTTGGGTGTCTAGCCTCAGAATGTTTGAGAGGTGAATCCTCAGCTCTAGAACATACATCAGTCACTGGCATGTGACAAAAATGGTCAATGAAATGCAAAGTCTGTTGAAGGGCCTTAAAAAATGTCTCTTAAAAAGAGACACTTACGAATAACTAGTCCTTGTTTTGCCCTGGAATGTTCATTGGTGAGTATATAAAGCCTGGACATAACAACAATGACCATGAGCAATGTCTGCTGACACGCTGACGGAGGCAGAGCAGAAAGAGGACCAGAACGTGGGTTCTCACGGTGTTCCTAAGCTGCCGAACTGGACAACTCTAGCAACTTATTAGGTGAATTAGTAAGTCCAGCTATTGTTTAGCCACTTTTAGTTAGCCTTTCAGTTACATACAGCTAAAAGCGTCCGAACTGACACAATTATAATGCCCATAATTACAGATGAGGAGGCCAGTTCAGAGAAAATTCAACAGACACAAGGCCAGTCAGTAAGTGGCACAGTCAGGATTAGAACTGCTTGCTTTTCTCTAACAAATGTTTAAGTTCCATTATGCGTGAAGCACTAGGTATACACTGGGTTTTAAGGGTGAAAGGAATGCAGTTCGTAGAGACTCCCAGTCTAGAAGGGAGATAAACATACAGTTAAATGTGATAAGAGGAACAGAGCAAGGAGCTATTGATTCACAAAAGAAAGCATTCAACTATGCCAAAATATGTTAGGGATGGGTATATCCAGGAGAAAAAAAACTTTTTTTTTTTTTTTAAGTGTTTCTGAGACAGAAAGAGACAGAGCATGAGTGCGGGAGGGGCAGAGAGAGAGTGAGACACAGAATCTGAAGCAGGCTCCAGGCTCTGAGCTGTCAGCACAGAGCCCGACGCGGGGCTCGAACTCACAAACCGTGAGATCATGACCTGAGCTAAAGTCGGTCACTCAACTGACTGAGCCACCCAGGCGCCCCTAAACTTTTTCTCTCTAAAATTTCAAAGGACAACTTCATATGATTCTTGTATGTCAAAACAAACATTTTTTTAAAAAACTTCCAAAGAAACGGATGTAATCTCATAAACACAATGTTTAACAAAATAAGAAAGACATAAGAGTATACCCTATGTGATTTCATATGTAGGCAAAATTGATCTATGCTCTTAGAAGTCATGACAGTGGTTTCTCTGGTGGAAGGGAATTGGAGTGAACTGAAGAAAACCCAAAAAAGTTTCTGTAGTAATGGGTAAAACATCTGATACTGACATGGGTGCTAGTTATCCAGGTGTTTTAGCTTGTAAAAATATATCGAGCATATATACATACACATAAATGTATATACATATATGTGTAGTTTTCTACACTTATATTACTTCAATAGTTCAAAAAACTAATATGTTCCTTACAAAAAATACAAACAATAAGAGTATAGAAAGTTAAAAAGTGCCAGCTACCTTGGTCACCTTTCTTGAATCCCACACTTCTGTGAGGAAATTACTGTTAACAGCTCCATTTATCTAGAATGCAAACCATTCTAGATAATCTAGAATTTTTCCCACATATTTTCAAGTATAAATGACCACAAATGCATATACACAAATGATTTTTTAGTATTTTGTATTTTAAATAATAAATCATACCGTACATGTTTTACAATTTGCTTTTTTTTAATCTTCCATTCATCTTTCCATTCAGTTAAGTACTTCATAATATGCATATATTGTTAACTCTTATGTATTACTTGCTAATGCACACTGATATATTTGTAGTTGTTTCCAATTTTTCATGTGTGGGCATTTCTGTACTATATTGTCCTGTAAAGGAGCCTGCCAAGTCAAAGGATAGAAGATTACCCCAGATTTAGTACTAAACAAAGAAGATGGGAAAGAATATTCTAGGTCAAAGAAACAATAGAACATAACCAAGAAAATTTAAGTATGTGTCAAGTCTGGAGGACAAGGTGTACATATGAGTTCAATGGAGAGGCTTATGGGTGAGATAATGAAGGGTTTTCAGAGCCACCATAAGGAGTTTGGATTTTTTCCTAGAGCCTAAGGCAAAGGGAGCTACTGAAGCATCACAAGCAGAAAAGCCAACATACAAGGGTTGTATTTAATATCTTCCTGATAATAGTGAAAAGCTGGGTGATAAAAGATAGGGACTGGATACAAGGGAATGTCATGGAAAGGGAGTATGCCATGGGCAATGTGGTAAGGAGACTGAATAAATAGGACTTTGTAATTATGATGAGAGACTGAGAGAGAGACAAAAAGCCCATGATGACTTCCAGGTTTCGCGTGGCCACTGGACAAATGGAGTGTCATTAACCAAAAAGCGAGAGAAGCAGAATTTAAAGGGGGTGGATTTGGGGTTCCATCTGGAGAATATGGAGCTCTGGGACATCCAATTGGCAGAAGCTGACAATGCACATCGATCTGGAGAGAGAGGAAGAAGAAATAAAGATGTGGAGGTGTCATCCAGTGGTGATTTCAAGCTGTATGTCACCCACAGAGGGAAAACAGAACAAGATGAAAAAGAAATCAAGGATGAAACACCACAGAATATAAATTTTTAAAGGGTAGGCTGAGGAGGAAGTACCTAATAAGGAAAGTGAGTAGATGCACTCAAAGAGGTCAGAAAACCAGGAAAGGAAGGTTCTTGGTTCTCTGAAGAAGAAAATGGTCATTAATCCGAAACGCTACAATTAGTTCAAGTAAAATGAAGTGAAAAAAAATGTACTTTAGATCTGGCAATTTTGTTACTGCAAGTTTCAGTGAGCTCACTAGAAGAGAATGAGGACGGAAACTGACTGCAGTGGGTTATAAAGGGTTGGAAGTTAGGAAAAAGCAACATCAAATGCAGACTAAGATAAAAACAATAGAGATGAAACTTTTAGGAACATTAATAATAAAAGGACAGAGAGGGCAACTGCAGAAAGAAATTAAGAAACAGAGGAATTTTTGTTATTTAAGAGGATAAAAGAGATGCAAGCATGTCTTAGAAGGTCAGGACAAAAAGCCTAAAGAGAACTCAAAGAAGGTACAACAGACAGATAACTGATGTAGCAACACCACAGAGAAGACTGTCTAGATAGATCAGGTTTCCAGACTGATGGCCCGACTCATTTACTGGTTTATACTACTTCACTTTATAAAAGTTTTTCTTTTCTGAAACCAAGATAAAGCTGCTCTGGATATGTTATTGAATACTCTTAAAACATTCAGGTAGGAAACTATTGAGAATATTTTTTCTCAAAGACAGGAAGTTGAACTATTTGAGTGGGAAATCTTTTAATGGTAAAATGCATGAGCCATTACAGGCCATCACACTGGGCCATCACATCACAGGCCACCTTACTAGACTGCTAGCTTCTTGAAAGCATAACGATTTAATACATTCCAAAACAACTGCTACGTATCTACCACGCTAGCCTTGAGGGGTACAAATATGAGCAGGACACATTCTCTCTCCTCAAGGAGCTTACAAATACTTACAACACAGTGCACTGGGTACAAATGAGAGAGGTGGACACAAACGCCACGAGTACACAGAAGAGGGGTATCTGGCTTTGCCTGGAGAGTGGCAAGAAGTCAAGGGAAACTTTCTAGAGGATCTTTGCTTACACTGGGTCTTCAAAGGATAAGGAATTTACCAGGTAAAGGGGAAAGAGAATTCCGGCTGTAGAGAATAGCATACGTAAAGGCATAGAGAACTGAGTAAGCCCAGTAAATACAGGTGACACCCGGGAATTTCTGGAGTATATAAAGCAGGAAAGGATACAAGAGAATCAATCAAGAATGAGCTGCTAAAGGCATCACCGCTCATGAGCTTGAACATCTTATAGGTGATAGCCAATCACAGAGAAGTAACACTGCAAGATTTTTTTTTTTAAATCTTAATTCCAGGGTAGTTAACATAGTGTTACATTAGTTTCAGGTATACAATACCATGATTCAACAGTTCCATATATTACTCAGTGCTCATCAAAGGGGACTCTTAATCCCCTTTACCTATTTCACCCATTACTCTACCCACCTCACGTATGATAACCACCTGTTCTCTATAGTTAAGAGTCTGTTTATTGGTTGGTCTTGTTTTGTTGTTTTTTTTTTTCCTTTGTCTCGTTTCTTAAATTCCACATATGAGTAAAATCATATGGTATTTGCCTTTCTCTGACTGGCTTATTTCACTTAGCATTATACTCTCTAGGTCCATCCATGTTGTTGCAAATGCCAGGATTTTGTTCTTTTTTACGGCTGAGTAACATCCCACTGTATGCTTAAACCACATCTTTATCCATTCATGTATCAACCACATATTTATCCGTTCACCTATCGGTGGACACTTGGGCTGCTTCCATAATTTGGCTACTGTAAATAATGCTGTAGTAAACACAGGGGTGCATATATCTTTGAATTATTGTTTTCATATTTTGGGGTAAGTAGTAGTGAGATTACTGGATCATAGCGTCATCCTCTTTTTAATTTTTTTTTTTTTTAACGTTTTTATTTATTTTTGAGACAGAGAGAGACAGAGCATGAACGGGGGAGGGTCAGAGAGAGGGAGACACAGAATCTGAAACAGGCTCCAGGCTCTGAGCCGTCAGCACAGAGCCCGACGCGGGGCCCGAACTCACGGACCGCGAGATCATGACCTGAGCCGAAGTCGGACGCTTAACCAACTGAGCCACCCAGGCGCCCCTCTTTTTAATTTTTTAAGGAACCTCGATACGGTCTTCCACAGTGGCTGCACCACTTCACATTCCCACCAACAGTGCACCAGGGTTCTTTTTTCTCCACAACCTCACCAACATTTGTCGTTTCTTGAGTCTTTGATTTTAGACAGTTTGACAGATGGGAGGTGCTATCTCACTGTGGTTTTGATTTGCTTTTCCCTGATGAGTGATGTTGAGCATCTTCTCATGTGTCTGTTGGTCACCTGGATGTCTTCTTTGGAGAAATGTCTGTTCGTGTCTTCTGTCCATTTTCTAATTGGATTATTTGTTTTTTTGGTGCTGAGTTTTTATAAGTTGTTTATGTGTTTCAGATACTAACCCTTTATCGGGTATGTTATTTGCAAGATTTTCATTCTTTGTACCCTCCGTGGACCTGGTACCATGCTTTTCGCTATAGAAAAGTCACAATGAATGTGTGCAGAATAAACAGAAGAGTCAGAATCTTAGAATGATAGAGACATTTTGAAAAAAACAAAACAAAAAAAACCCCACAGATCCTAGGGAGAAGGGAATAAATTGAAAGGAATAGAATATTTAAAAGCATAAATTAATTTCCTAATATAGAATAATGAAGTCAGAATTATGCTGACAAAGGCCCTGTTAAATAAGCATTTGTTGTGCACAACATCCTACCAGTCAAAAGTTAGCTTAATATTCTTCAGAGAGTCAAAGTAAAGAGTCCCTAAATACAGGGTTTGGGAAAAGTTCCACAAACTTCGACTTTGACTAGACTTTCACTGCTTGAGGCAAATGCTCTTTGATAATTAAGAAATGAGCAAAGAAGGGGGAAAATACAATAGATTCTAGTAGTTTAGTGTCAAGTTTAATGTAACATCTGATGACAAGCGTTAAGAATTTCAA
Source organism: Neofelis nebulosa (assembly GCF_028018385.1). Lineage (NCBI taxonomy): Eukaryota > Metazoa > Chordata > Mammalia > Carnivora > Felidae > Neofelis > Neofelis nebulosa. Next base: position 98,345,899 of record NC_080791.1, read on the forward strand.
ATTTATTTATTTGTAGATGTTTATTTTATTTTTGAGAGAGAGTGAGCTAGAGGAGGGGAGGGGCAGAGAGAGAGACTGAGACAGAGGATCTGAAGTGGACTCTGAGCTACCAGCAGAGAGCCCCACGCAATGCGGGGCTTGAACTCACAAAAGGTGAGATCATGACCTGAGCTGAAGTTGGAGGCTTAAACCGACTGAGCCACCCAGACGCCCCTCAAATTGAATTTAAAAAGTCATTCCAGGGGCACCTGGGTGCCTCAGTCAGTTAAGCGTCTGACTTCGGCTCAGGTCACGATCTCACGGTTTGTGGGTTTGAGCCCTGTGTTGGGCTCTGTGCTGACAGCTCAGAACCTGGAGCCTGCTTTGAATTCTGTCTCTCTCTCTCTCTGCCCCTCCCCCACTCACACTCTCTCTCTGTCTCTCAAAAATGAATAAACATTTAAAAAAAATTGTTTTGAGTCATTCTAGGGGCACCTGGGTGGCTCAGTCAGTTGTGCATTTGACTCTTGATTTCAGCTTAAGTCACAATCTCGTGGTTTGTGATATCAAGCCCCACACTGGGCTCCACACTGACAGCACAGAGCCTGCTTGGGATTTTCCCTCTTCCTCTGCCTCTGCCTCTACCCTGCTCATGTGCTTTCTCAAAATAAATAAATAAACTTAAAAAAAAAAGTCATTCCGGGGCACCTGGGTGGCTCAGTCGGTTAAGCGGCTGACTTCGGCTCAGGTCATGATCTCACAGTCTGTGGGTTCGAGCCCCGCGTCGGGCTCTGTGCTGACAGCTCAGAGCCTGGAGCCTGCTTCTGATTCTGTGTCTCCCCCTCTCTCTGACCCTCCCCCGTTCATGCTCTGTCTCTCTCTGTCTCAAAAATAAATAAATGTTAAAAAAAAAAAAATTTATAAAAAAAAAAAAAAAAAAAAAAAAAGTCATTCCATTTGCCAGCATCAAAAGTAAATGATTAAACGAACTGAGAAGATTGCCCTAACCTACTAAGAGAAGCAGACTGCTGCATTTGGTAGAAATCACCAACTTACTTATTTCCTCCATCACACTGAGGTAAAATGTTCTATAATAACATGGCACGCATTATTAAAATATGAATAACTTCATCAAGCTTCTCTATCTTAAAGAGATAATCATATCTTGATTAGTTAGGTACAATACTGGCAACAGTGACAACTGTACTCCAAGATAAAGGTTTAAAAAAACAACAGGGAGAAGAAGCTGATGTCCTATGTACACAAGAGGCAGGAAACTCAACAAACAACTGGACCAATGGTTTCCCATAAATAATTGTGCAGGAGGGATGAACTTGACTAAACCCTAGGGAACTCCTAAGCTTTGGACAAAGATGAGGTCAGATTCCCATCATAATTCAAGGATCTCTACTCTAAGAAAATAACAACTCTAAATTTTAATGTGATATGCCACTAGTTTGATTATGAATGAGAACAGGTAACATTCTACGGTCACTGGCATCAGAGGCTGGAGGTAGTCATGTATCAGGTTACCATTATTAGACAACAAGAACTAATTTACCTACTTGACTCCAAGGCAATGACACGTAAAGGCAATGTAACTATTGTGCGTAACGTCCTTTTTGAAAAAACATTTGATAAGGGTCCACAGAGTACTTTAAGAATATAATTAACTCAATAAAACTAAACAAAGAATACATACAGTGATCTGGATTCTAGTCTTGAATCAGATACTGATTAATTATATATATAATCATAGCTAAGTCACAGTCCATGTCTCAGTTTATGTATTACACTGATGTGCTTACTCATGACTGTATTAAATGTTCTAAGTCCTTAAAAAAAAGTAGTACCTGAAAACAAAAGGAGTACTTGACATATAAGGGTAAAGGTGTTCCATATGAGATGAAGTTAACCACCATGACTAAAGCTAACAATTTCCATTTAAACAGAACTTACCTCCAAAAACATTCAGTACATTCAAAACATATACATGTTCATTAATTCCTAAAAGGCACTATCCAAGCATTCCATAAATAAGGAAGGAGACATATTAAATTACTAACTCAAAATCTATCAAAATAGTCTGTTACAGAATCAGGAATAGAATCAAACTCCCAGTTTCACCTCCCCCCCCCCCCCACAGTCCATTGTTCAAATCACCTACTTAGCTTAAATTATGTTGTTCTATGCATCAGAAACATAATTAGTTATGACAGGAACAGAAACTTCTCTCCCAAAGGCTTCAGAATCCATTTTAGTAAAACATGTTCAAATTTAAAATGAGAATGGTTTCATAAATGGCCACTATTTATTAAACTCAGAAAAGTATTTCATCTTGTAGTAGGTTAAGCAATCTGTATGGAATAGAGACTATAATTTTTAAACACAGAAGCTGAAAAACAATCCAGTAGCAAAGACCAAAGACTATAAAGGTGTCTACCTCTTTAAAAAGGAACAAGAAAAATAGGAGAAAGGGTAAAAGAAAAATAAATCCTAAAACTGCAATGTTTGTAAGGAATACTATGGAATATCTATACCACGGACAAATGGCTTGAAAAACACACCTCCAGAGAAGTATCAGATACCTATTGCTCCATCTTCCTAGCAATATGTTTGCTCCCCCTACAGGGTATCTCCTGGGAAAAACAAGGTACTCTCATATATGCTGTTAATCTGACACAACATTTTTTGGAGGCTATCTGGACATAAGTAGTAAAAGTCTGTTGTTGTTTTTAAATATACTAAACTTCTTTTATACTAACTTTGACCAACTATGGTAGATGGATTATTGTTCTCAATTCTTTATATTCGTACAAAATTATACATCCACACCCTCTGTCATGAAGCTTTCCAGGACTTGGCCACATGATTTGTTTTGGCTAATGAGATGTCAACAGTCTTGAGGCCAGGAGAGGCTTAAAATGTATTTTGGTAGTTTGGCCTGCTTCTTGTATTCGGTGATAAACCATGAAAAGGGATGCTCCAGGTGGCTGCCACCCCTTTGTGGTAGGCCTCAGAATGAACACATATAGAACAGATCTAACCCAACCTGCAGCCTGGAGGGAGGGCCAGCCAACCCACAAACTGAAGTAGATGTGTCCAGCCACGCGCAGCCTAGATCAGGAATACCCCATGTGATATTCAGACCCGGTGTGTTGTAAGCCGCTCAAAAAAACACTGGTTTGTTATGCAGAACTATTACAGCAATAGCTGACAAATACACCCAGTGATCTCACACCTAAGAATTTATCCTAAAAGCAGTCAGAGAGAAACAGATTCACACACAAGTGTGTCAATCACAGCAATATTTACAATAGCAAAAAAACTGGAAACATCCTATCATCAAATATTAGAGGAATAACTAAATTATAATCTAGCTAGACCACTAAATATTTGAACCCATAAAAATAATGTTAAAAAAACACTCAAAAACGTAAAGTGCTCGTAAAACTTTCAGTTTAAAAGGCATAAAAAGCAAGACTATTTTTTTTTTTTGAGAGAGAGGGGCAGAGGAAGAGGGAGAGAGAATCTTAAGCAGGCTCCCATAAATTCTGCTTAAGATTCTCTCTCTCCCTCTTCCTTCCTCTGTCCCTCTCCCCCACTGACATGCTCTCTCAAAAAAAAGTTTTTTTAAATAAAAAATTAAAATTAAAAAATTATCTAAAAATAGAGAAAAAGATAAAGTGGATAAAATAATTCACTGAAGAAATACAAATGCTTTTCTGTACTAAATATTATTTTATGCTAAATATTATACAAAATACTATACTCAGAATAAAGAAGTAAATAAGACAAACATGTTCCCTAAAACGGTTTCTTTTTTTTTTTAATTATTTTTAACTTTATTTACTTATTGAGAGAGAGAGAGAGAGAGAGAGCGCGCACGAGCAGAGGAGGGGCAGAGAGAGAGAGGAGAGAGTGAGAATCCCAAGCAGGCTCTGAGCCGACAGCGGTGAGCCCAATGCAAGGCTTGAACTCACGTGAGATCATGACCTGAGCCAAAGTTGGACACTTAACCAACTGAGGCACCCAGGCGCCCCTGTTCCTTAAAACCTCTCGAAACTAACAGTCTATTGAAGAAGATCTATATTTAAAAAAGAAATTATTATACATGTGTAGTTACAAATGGTGATAAGCTACTGTGACAGAATATTGTTTCTTTCCCCCTTCTTACTCGGTACCAGAGTTCCTGAATTTCATCTGCCTATGGCCGCCTGGAATAGACTACACTTTCCAGCCTTCCTTGCTCCTAGCAGGGCCCGCATGACTAAGCTCTGACCAATGGGATCTAATTGGAAGTGGTATACACAACTTCCAGTAAGCATCCTTAAAAATAAAGGGCTTGCTTTTGTTGTTTTTCCCCCTTCTCACCAGATGGAGCTGATATTTTGGACTATGATGTGGAAGCTTCACGCTGAGAGTGGCAGAGCAACCGAATAGGAGGAGCCTGGGTTCCCTGACACTGTGGAACCACTATCATCAGTCATCGTACACCTGCAGCGCTTTTACATAAGAGAGAAAGAAAATTCGACCTTGTTTAAGCCATTTTCATTTTTAGTTTTCAGTCATTCACAGCTGAACCTAATCCTAACTGGCACAGCTATGAAAGAAAAATGAAGGGTTCAATAAGAGATCATAATAGAAACAGTTGATTTTGACAGGAGGAAGGCGTCTAAGGGACAGGTCCTCTGAAGCAGTAACATTTAAGCTGTGACCTAACACTCGGCCAGGAGAGCACCAGGTGAAGAGAGGTTGGGTGACAAACTGTCCAAGGCAGGGGAAATCAAAGACGCAACTTCTATGACTTAAGCCTGAGTCACCACGGGGACAAGCAACAAATTTGGGGATGTTAAGACTGCTTCTACAGTGAAACGGAATAAAAGCAGAGTGAGGAGTAAAGGAGCTAGACGGATGGACTCCAATATCAGAACCTCTATTCTGACAAGCAAAAGACCGACCACACATCGTGCCAAACTGAGGAGGGAGGGGTGCCGAACGAGGATGAACTCTGTTAAGGAAATTAATAGTTGCTTCCACACTTCAGTATTACTAGTGTTTGACATAGCTGGATTCCCTGATTAGAGTGGTGCATATACCATGAGGAGAATGTCATTAGATATTTAAATGCTAACTCTCCCTGAAACAGACAAAAGTTTGGTGTTAAAATTTTTTAAAATAATGTTTCTTGGGGCGCCTGGGTGGCGCCGTCGGTTAAGCGTCCGACTTCAGCCAGGTCACGATCTCGCGGTCCGTGAGTTCGAGCCCCGTGTCAGGCTCTGGGCCGATGGCTCGGAGCCTGGAGCCTGTTTCCGATTCTGTGTCTCCCTCTCTCTCTGCCCCTCCCCCATTCATGCTCTGTCTCTCTCTGTCCCAAAAATAAAAAAAAAAAAAAAATGTTGAAAAAAAAAATTTTTTTTTAAATAAAATAATGTTTCTTGTCTATTTCTGGTTATAAAAAGAAAACATATTTATTGTGGAGAATAAAGCAAATATACTAAGACTATAAAGAAAAAATAAACTACCCGTAAATTCATCACCTCCCAACGTCTTATGACACTGTTTTCCATGTATTTTACATGCCTCCATACATATATATACATACAACACACTAAAAAGCAGGACCGTGATGCACAGGAAGCTGATGTGTTTTTCACTTGCTTTATCATGAGCACTCTCTGGATCATTAACATATTCTTGAAACCATGACTTTTAATGGTTCCATAACATATAATTTGTTTAGCCAATCAAGTCAGGAGATTTCCTGAGTTAAAACTATCAACCGCAAATTAAAGCCCTGCGGGTCAAGGGGCTGACTTCAAAATCTGCAATGGAGAGTTTATTCAGAAATCTCAAGTTGCAGTTTGAAAACACTGGAACTTTCTAACCAAGAACTCAATGAAGTTCACTGAGTTTTCGTCATGAAAGATGCTCACTAAAAAGCATATTTTCCCAAATGGAGCATAACATTTCACAATTAGTCTTGAGGAGGAAACTGAAAGAGTACCAAAGATTGAGGCAGCAATAACAAATAAGAACTAGTAAGTGCCCAGCATAAGAATTAATGACTATCTGCAATGTTTTGGTTTTTTTTTAATACAGCAAAAAAAAAAAAAAAAAAAGAATGTATGCATCTATTTCTTGTGTAAATTAAGTTTTCAAGTGGATATAGAAAAAATGACTGCAGAGAAGTGCATGCAGATAAAAAAAATAAGAAGAAATAATGACAAAGGATTAATAGTTGTTAATTCTGGAATATAGCACTCTTTGAACTTTGCTATATTTAGCATTTCTCTCACAACCAAAAAAAATTAATATTAAATTAAAATAGTTGTTATGTGAGTAAGGTAATTCAGATTTTAGTTATTAAAGTAAAAGGCAAATCAGTGTTTTGCCAGAGGCTTAAGTAGATCTTTTAAGAAGGAAAAGAAAAATGCTAGGCATTCAACATTAGGCATCTGCTGTAAAATAAAACTATCTGAAACTAATTATCAATGTTTCGTGTCGGATATAAGTCTGAAGAAGGACCAGTTTTTGAACTTTATTGCTGTGCTTCCTTCAAGAACTAGCTTACCTAAAAATGTTATATTTTCTGTTCTATCAAAAAGGTTGTTTTAAGAGTTAAGCAAATTTTTAAAAATTGCCAAGATTGCATTTTAGCTTCTGACTCTGTTCTCTTTACTTTTATACCTAAGATTTTCCTGATGCCAGGCCCGTTTTTTAAAATTCTAATTTCTAAAACTCAAGCTTCGTTCAGATGACAGAGTCTGCCACTTGACGAAATGTCTTACTGAACATAAACATAAATGGTTGCAATTTTCTATTAAGTGAGGCCCCTAGTAGGAAAAAGAAATTAAAGAATAAAAAGATACAAAAATAAACCAAATCTTTACATCAATTCTGACAAACAAAAATTTCAAATAAATACAATTTTTCAATTGCCCCATTTTCCCCAAATGTAGCCTTAGGTTGTCTTAACTTTGTGACAACATCCCCCACTCCCTACTCCACTAATCAGTTCTCACCTTCTTTCCCTGCTGGAACACGTGCATTTTTCAGCAAAAGTGAGTCATTCATTGGCATCTTGTCAAACTAACCCTGAAACTATAAGGCGGCTCAGTGCTAACAGAATTCCAAAGCTAGAACACTTTCACTAACACACATCATTTTGACTTTAGAGAACTGAATCGCTTTCAGAGCCAAATACATACTAACGAACTCTGTTTGTATTTTTTCCTTACAAATTGTTCTCTACCATGCTACCTCCTCCCAATTTTAGCTTGGCAATTCCCTAATCTAAAATACCTCCTGTCTCTGGAGAAGACAAGATGGGGAAACGCAGAGGCAGAAGAACAGGAGTGGGGAGAAAAAAAGCCATCGTTCACGCAGCCTGGATAAAGATTCTATTCTGAACCATTAGTGACTCGTATCTGTTCCACATAGTTCTCAAAATTTCTTTCGCCCCTTAGAACACACAATACAAACACAATCAGAAATCTCCAAGAATAAATTACTCTTATTACTATTATTTCACGAAATAAAAGTTTAAAAAACCACACAAAAATCAATTATTGAGAACTATTCAGTCAAAAATCTTCAGTAACATGTCACTAGCAGGAACTATGGATTGCAAATCACCTCATCCTTTTGGTTCACACACAGTCACCTACTCCAAGACAGAAAACTGCTCCTTTTCACCAGAGGGAGGGTGGTGGAGAAGGAGTAAGAACACAAATGCTTTGTCGGAATACCACAGACGTTTACTTAGAGCTCTATCAATTGTCACACTCCACCTGGTGGCAGGAGCTGCCTGAATTGGTGAAGGAGAGGTCATTACACAAGAAATCCCAAAGAACACTTTCCAGATGTCCTGGGGAAAAAAAGCAAGATGCTCTTCTCTTGCTTTTTATATAAATAAATCTAACAAGGTTCCGCCGAAGTTTTTTTTACATAATAGGTCACTATCTAATAAGGAAGAATATAAAGGTATGATGATAATGAGAATAGGAGACCTACAATTAGAGTAATTTATTTACAACCATTTTCTCCACAGTAAGTTAAATGTCATTTCAAGCCTTTAAAACGGGTTAACAAGACACATCCAGTAACTACAAGATTCTCTGTCACGTACTCCCACTAACTTTCTTTACCTCTGTCCCCTATGGGTAAGCTATAGAGTTTAATTAACACAGTTAACAGCAGCCTGCACATTGCTTTTAGATATTTGCCAGTAACATATACCCATGGGATACTCTAGACGCTGATTTCAACCAAAAATAAAAATAGATAAACAGAGCTCAAACAAAATTAAAACTGAGTCTGGCTGCCCACACTTATTTTCACACATGAGGAAAAATAGCAGTTCTCCTAGAAGCCTCGAGCAGACATATCTTTAGAACACAATGTTAAAAATATGCCCCCCCTCCTTTTTCCCCTACCTGTTTCTCACTCAAAGCTGTGATTTTGGCTTGGAGTTCATGAAGCTGTTTCTTTAAATCAGCATTCTGATTGGAAAGAAAAAATATCTGTGAGAAAGATATTTCATTTGTTAACAGAATAGTAGCAAGAAGACTTATGCACACTGTATTACAAATGAAGAAGCAATCTTAAGCATTTAGCCAATCAACTTTGCCATGCATTAAACTGCAGTCATACTACCACCGAAATCCTAATGGACAAATCCTAAATGTAGCTCCTAGCACTAGAACAGGGGCAGTTTCTTTGCAATTGTTTCAAACTACAAGAAGTTTTATACTTTAGCATCTTACACAGTAATAGTACTCCTTTCTATTGAAATATTGTTATCCTTTATAGAAAGTATCAGTTGACAAAAAACCTAAAGCTTTGCTAATCAGACAAAAGCAGGAAAATGGAAGTTGTAAGTATGCATACACCGCATGCTTAATGGTATTATCAATAAAGATAAGAGTTTTTCCTCCACTTGCCCTCTCTCTTATTTCATAGAGCACATTTGTTATTTTAGCCTAGGTTTGAAAAGCTGTCAGTGCTGCACCTGCCTTAACACTACATCATTCAAATTAACACACTGACTACAAGGGTATTTTCTCAGTTCTAAAATTCTAGGAATCAAAAAGGAATACTATTTTAGATGAGATACACACTGCACATGCTTGCTTTCTATTCAAGTGGGGGAAAAAATCCAAAATCAAAATTTTCAAATGCTTAATGTAGAAGGACAGCCTACTAACAGACTAAATATCACTCCAATAAAAGACTAATTTTTCTTCATTGTTTTGTACGCTTTCTTTCAATTCACCCCTGCTTGGTCTTCTGCCAGGGTAAGGGCATACATCCTCCCCCCCCCCCTTATGTTTACTCTATGTTGTCTTTTTTATAAGTGTATTTGATATAAAGCTTCTCTAACGAGATCACTCATAAGATTGTTCAACAACTTTCTGCCCACTTCAGATGCTCTGAGTTAAGACTGCTCTGTTACAGGACCACCAGCTATATCAGAAATGCTAATATTTTCTAATAATATTTCAGTTGCTGACAATGTAGGTTACCATATTAAATATAAAAGAGACTATTTATCTAAGGTCTACTGCCTCTTAATTCTCTAAATCTAATTTAAGTTTTTATATACTTTAAACAATAAATAAAGATGGAAAAGCTCCTCAAAGAAGTTGGACTGTCAAACAGGAGTTAAGTATGGGCTATCAACGCTAGCTCTCAAAGTCAATGGATTATGTTAAAACACGACAGGCCACCGGCTGCTAAATTTTTGTAGAAATGGATATATTTCCCACTTCCAAAAATCAATCTGTTTCAGTACCATTCTTCAACCAAGAACTTATTTTCTTAATTTTACAATAAGGTGTGTATGGCATGTTTAACAAGTTAAAAATATCTACATATATATATAGATATATTTACGTATATATATAATGGATCTAAGTGTTCTGTAAACAGATTATGGGTAAACAAATCCTGAGGGTCTGATACTCTCCAAACTTATGACCCACTAACAACGGCTGCAAAGGAGACACTTCCTGAACAATAAATATAATCATCAAAGACAAGATAACTTTTTTATTTTAAAGTAGGCTTCACACCCAGCACGGAGCCCAACATGGGGCTTGAACTCTTGACCCTGAGATCAAGACCTGAGCTGAGATCAAGACCTAAGGTGAGATCAAGAGTTGGGTGCTTAACCAACTGAGCCACTCGGGCACCCTAAAGACCAGATAACATTTGAGGAAGATTTCTCTTCAGGGACAGAGAATAAAATGCCTAAGTCAAAAACTCCTAAGAGAATTTAGAAAGAAGGTAAGATCTGCTGGATTGTTACATAAGGTACTTTTAAAACCCTCTTTAAGGGCTCTTTCAAAGATAAAAATTTTTTTTAAGATTTTTAAAAATTATTCTGAAGTTATTTAGCCATAGAGTTAAGTATTTAAGTGTTCTGTACTATAAACTATGACAAGATGAGAATCGTTCTGGACCATATACAATAATTCGGAGACTACAGAAAGCCCCATAAACTCTGAATCTAAATAAGTGTGCTTATGGAAATAGAATTTAAGCTACATGAAGAGTATTAACTCTCAATTTTTCTCCCAAATACTCAAAGCAATTAATATAAAGTGATGGTGAAACAAAGATGAAATGATAATAGCTACACTATAATAGAATGACTGGATTTTTCTCAACCCTTATGACATGAAAACCAATATGCTAAAAATAATTGCTGTCAGAGATGAGATAGTTTTTAAAACTTAAGTGCTGGTCTGTATTTTAGTATGTTATGGCTACTTTATTTTAAATTATTTTAATTTAAAAATTAAAAAAATAAAAGTAGTATTTTACCTGTGGATCCTGCTTCATTTGAGCAACCAGTTTCTGGTGATAAAGAGAGAAAAAGAGCCATTAGTCTTACATATTAACCCACTATGGCTAATCAGACTTGGCCCCCAAAATCTAAAGTTTTAAGTCCACACAAAAAAATGAAAAACATGCAATCAGAATAGACCAAAAGCGTCTATGATCCATATAAAAGGTTAATGAGATACTCTTCCTCGTATATATAATATTAATATATTATGTTATATTAACATATTATATTGTTATATATTAATAACATATTAATATATTATATTATATTATATTATATTATATTATATTATATTATATTATATTATATTATACATATATAAAACTACCACTTTGAAGTGAAAACCTCCTGCTTTTAACAAAACTGCAGATGTAGTGGGGGATGGGGGCTTTAAAAAAGCAATTTAAGCAAGCTGGATGTTCCAAAAGCCAAACATCCCTTTAAAATGTTGTCATTGTTTAGAGTCCCAAAAGGCCTGGAAAGAAGCTGCTTCCATACCAAAACAGGCCTGTTTGTATACAGCAAAGTACAGATTTGGCAAGTCTGTTGGTTTGGTTCTTAACCACAAAAGGAGCCTAGTGTCAGATTCGACTTTGCCACTATCCTCTGGGGGGGGGGGGGGGGGGGGAGGTGTACTAAGTGGAGCAGTGATGCTCAGTATTTATTTAAAAGTAAGGAAGTGAAGGAACAAGACAAAACTGTACCTACCTGGGTTCCTCCGGAAAGGAGAGTGCTACCAGAATACTTAACGAGAAAGACCTTTACTTAGGAAAGCAGAAGTCCAAATAAATGAAAAGGAAAGAAAAATGGATGTCTGTTGACCTAATCCAACCTCTAAAAGCATCACTGCCCAAAGGTAACAATACCCAGGGAGAGAAGAATTTGAAGGATAAAAAAATACCAGGCTGATTCCTAAAAGTATCTGGGAATAAGCTGTTCCCTAAGTGAATTTTTCATGTAACTAAAAAATCTGTCCCTCTCTTTGCGTGACAAGGTACTTTTACATTTTTTAGTCATAAAATATTTCTAAAATATGTACTTAATCTGCCTTCTTAAATAGAAACAAAAGTCAGCTTTTATTGATACAGGCATGATTATATCAATTAGTATACTATTCCATAAACAACACAATAGGTCCTGACAATAAAGGCCCCTCACTGCTATGATTTAAGGAGTTCTCATGTCTGCATTTTAGTTTTTTAGTCTACTTTTTTTTTTTTTTTTTTTTTTTTTTTAAAATAGGCTCCACTCCCAACCTGGGGCTTGGACTCACAACCCTGAGATCAAGAGTTGTATGCTCTACTGACTGAGCCAGCCAGGCACCCCTTTCATTCTACTCTGTAATGCCAAGGAGTTAGCTAGCAAATCTTGCTAATATTATTATGTCTCCTCCAAGAGCCCTTGAACCCCAACTCAAATTTGCTACTTATGATCTGCTGTGTGATATGCTCAATGAACTAATTCTAAGATGATCGAATAGGTTGTAATAGCTTAAGAAATGCCCCTTGAGTAAAATGTATACTCTCTCGTGAGTGACTTCTAATATTTACTGTAGATGGTCAAGAGTCTTACTTCAGGTACTAAGATACATTCTGGATAGCCGAGGCTGGCAACAGAAGGTATATGTTACTATATTCTACATCATATGTGACAGTAGTAACTCTTCTACATCCTGGCCTTAATCTACAAAACAGTAATAACACACATTCTAAGAGTTCAGTGAAACTGAAACATGCCTTATACATACACATTTTTGCCAGTGCAGCCTCAAGGGTAGCCACACTCTTCAATGAAAAAGGTCCTTGGTTTTGTTTTGTTTTGTTTTTTTACCTTAATTACTAGAGAGTTGGCTACTACACTAAAGTTGCCTTTTTAAAGCCAAAAAAAGGTTTTCTTCCATGACACTGGAACTTAAAAACCGACTGATAACCACATTAGGCCCTCATTCTTGGAGGAAATAAATAAACCAATTTTTCTATCTATAAGTAGTCAAGCTGCATTTGAGATAATCAGAGGCAGGTCAGGACAAGCTGGGCAACTTAACTAGACCATCCAAATCCCTAGTGACTTTAAGCTGACACCGTGTTATCAACGTTTAGCTACTTTCTTTTGCAAGAATGCAGCAATTTTTATGAGGACATACTTTATGCCAAAGGTGGGCATAAACTACAGCCCACAGGCAAATTCTGCCTACCACCTGTTTTTATAAATAAAGTTTATTGGGACACTGCATTGTCTGTACAGCAGCAGAGTAGTGACAGAGACCATAAATGACTCGCAAAGTATAAAAAATTTTACCATGTGGCCCTTTACAGAAAAAGTTTGCTAACCTCTGCTTTATACTATTCTCCGTTTCATGTAAATACTCCAAAAGTTCAAATACGGCTTCTATCAAATCTGTGTGAGAATAATCAAAAGGCAATTTCTCAAAAGAGATGAGATGCCCATCACAAACCATTATGATTTAAACATTTACTCCACATCAACCATGTGCACATTGCTAGTTTCTTAGCCATCTCCCTGTCCATAAAGAACAAAAATATACGTCTACCACAGCAATATTTTCCTAACATGCGTCTATCCAGTAAACTCCGTTTCAGCCCTAATTCCATCCCTTACTGGAAATACAAAAGGGGTGGTTTTTGCTCCGGCATTTAGTCAAATATATGACCTGGCTCAGGCCTCAGCCTAATAGCCAGTGCCTACTTTGATGTCATTTCTGGCATTCCCAAACTCGTCATGATCAGTGATCATGGAGCTTAACACATGCCTAACCAGAATAACAACATCAGATTTACAAACAAGACAGGTCACTTGTATTTACTGTTAATACTTAATTTTTTCCCAAAATAATATTCCAAATGTAATTACAGTGAAAATATGTTTTGTAAGTATATAAGTTAAAAATATTATCCATCAACATATAAATGATTATTATTGTACAAACAAAATATGTAATAATTAAGGATGACTATAAAAGCTCCGATTTATGCTAAAAAATAGTTAAATATAAGGGGAAACAGGCGATGTAAATATTAGGACACTGGGATAACTCTCAGAAGAATATTATATATATCCCTTTTGAGCCAACAAATTAAATTAGATTTTAAAAGAAAAAACATTAAATTTTTTCATAATTGTAATTTTCATAAAATGCTATGCTTGAATGGAAAATATAAAACAAAATAATATGTAATTTTTTAATTAATGTTTATTTTTTTTGAGAGAGAGAGAGACAGAGCACAAGCAGGGGAGGGGCAGGGAGAGAGGAAGACACAGAATCCGAAACAGGCTCCAGGTTCCAAGTTGTCAGCACACAGCCTGACATGTGGCTTGAACCCATGAACCGTGAGATCATGACCTGAGCCAAAGTAGGATGCTTAACCAACTGAGCCACTGAGGCACCCCCCAGGTGCCCCAATAATATTTAAGAATTCTCATTTTTAGTAATTTAGTTCAATTTGTTTCTTGAGAGGAGGACTATCTCCTAAAATCATGTACAACTTTATTAAATATCTTTGATCCATACAAATTTCAGATTGATTATTGTTCTCCAGAAATTTCCTCTGTGATGATGTAAGCTTTGAACAAATTGTGAATTTAACTGTTGTCATTTTCCATTCAGCCAAATTAAGTATTCCACACACCTCTTGGTTAAAATACTTACAACCTGGGAAAAAGACAAACTTATTTTTATAAACAGATTTTTATTCCCAATTACTAACAGAAGCAAGGCCAAATGAAATAAAACGTGCATAACTTATTATATACTCAATTTCTTACAATTACCATAAAACAAAACACTCTTCACACAGAAAAGCCCACCTGTACACAGCAAACCGTAAGACTACTGCTGAGCAAGAGTTTAACAGATCCAAAGCAGCAGCAGGGATTCTGAATACACAGAGACTTTGTGTGTGTGCGTGTGTGTGTGTGTGTGTGTGTGTGTGTATGCCTTTGAAGCTTTCCTGTAAATTCTCATCCACCTTAATCTAAGCAATGTGCAAATTTAGTAGTTATCAAACCCCCAAGGTGTGTTACCAACAATTTCAGAAGTTAACCTTAAACTATTCAGGTAAAACAAGAGAAACTATACCTAGGAAAAACACCTTTAGAAAATTAGTCCCCTTCTCCTTTCTACTCCCATGCCCCAAACATTCAAAAGTAGTCAATTCATCATCATTTACCACTTTTAATTGTGTGTGTGTGTGTATGCATTTATCTTGAACCTAGGACCACATTCAGCTAATGTCTAGAAAAGGGATATAGACAGTGATATTCTGCTTACAAAAATAAATATTAATGATGCTGTTATTTAAGGATAGCTTTATGTCTGGGTTACAGTTATATTAAATAAGATGTATATACATATAAAATATATTATACATATTTAATATTTTTATAGATATTATATAAAAGTAATTATTAATGTAATTTTACTTATATACTTTTAAGATTTGTTTAGCCTATGTATACCTGAGGTAAATTGTAAGAACTGTGAAATTTGAAATTTAAACATGGGATGTTTTGTTTACTAGAGATTGGAATCAAGGCATAAAGCTGAGTTATGCATAAAAACTTTGGTATAAATGACAGTCAAACATGTCTCATTACTTAAAACATACAAGTCAAGGCACATGAACAAAGTCTTCAGATGAACCAAACACAGGATAAAAATAGCTTTTTTTTTTTTTTAACACCTTTGGCATATGAAAAAAACATGCCGTTGTTTTCTCTAGAAAGGAAGTCAGGAATATTTTATTAACGTTCTTTTTTCTTTTTAATTTTTTTGCAAATGTTTATTTGTTTTTGAGAGAGAGAGAGACAGAGACAGAGGTGGAGGGGCAAAGCGAAAGGAAGACACAGAATCCAAAGCAGGCCCCAGGCTGCAAGCTGTGAGCACAGAGCCCGACGCAGAGCTTGAACTCATGAACCATGAGATCATGACCTGAACCGAAGTCAGATGCTTAACTGACTGAGCCCCTCACTTTCCCCTAAAGTAAAGTTCTTAAAAGTATTATCAGTGAGTTTGTCACACAGTGATAGAAAGCCAACGACATGGCTCTTGGACAACTGTCTGAAATGCGGTTAAAAACTACTGAAATTCAGAGATGGGCCAGTTTACTAATCTTAGCCATTACTTAATAACACAACATGGGAGAAGCCAATCATGGAACATACCTGGTGAACCTGAATTTCCACTTTAAGAGCCTCCTGTAGAGTCTGCAACTCCATCCTCCACCTTCTCCACTTTCTCTTATGTCTGCTAAGTCTACAGTTTCTTCAGCCTCCGTTTAAAATAACAAACTCCTCTTCTCACTGCAGCTGTAGAGATCATAAGATGTTTTTGGTAACAAAGGAAATATTCATATTAAATAAGTTATATGAGTTGAAAATTATTTGATGTTCTAACACAGGGCATGACACTTCCTAAACAGATTGCTTCCCAAAATGAAGAGTTTTATACTGAACTAGTATCAAAACTTTCTGGATTTTATTCTTTGAACATTCCTCTACAGAACACTTCAAATAAGTAAGAAATGGGGGGGAAAGTGTGTACTCTGGTCATGAAGGCATCTAAGCATGCTTAGATGCTCAGCACCGTGGTACATACACATTCTGAGGATACAGAGCTGAACAAGACCACTTCTGCCCTAGAGGAGCTGGGAACCTAGAGGGCGAGACTACAACCACCCAGGACACACGGTCTTAGAGACACATAACAACAGGGTTCTATATTTTTCATCACACAGAGTGAACTGGGAAGTTCAGGGTCTCTCAGAGGTTAAAGAAGGCCAGGGTACTTTCATCTGGATGGGTTCTCAATACTATTTTAAAAATAAAACTGAAAACAGGAAAATTCTGGTGTCCCTTAAAGGTTTACATTTACCAAATTAATACTTTACACAGGCACAATGATAGGTAACTGTGCTTTCCACAAAGTTAAGACAGGCACGTTAAAAAATAAATCTACAGAGGTGGTGGTCTAGCAGTAGATTAGACACTTCCAGCTTGACAACGAACACCATCTTCTTCAAACCCGTCAGCGCATCTCTTGTGGCTGTGTGTGTAACTGCAAGTGGGATAATGTCAAAAGTCTAGATTTGTGAATGGGAACCCTCCCGTTCTGCTCTGCTCATCACTGTTACAATTTACATGAACTCAACGGCTAATTTCTCTTTTCGTTTTTTTTCTTGAATGTGGCCTTAGACGTGATTTTAGGTACCCTCCCAAAGCAAAAGTTTGCTTTTGCCGGAATAAATTTAAACTTGACTTCTTTCTCTTTTCTTCTTTGTAACTATAAAACCTGTAGTAGTGAGAGCAGCTTTTCAGCATTCTTACAAACTGAGGAAGGGAACAATCGGGAATTTAGAAGAACCACTACTCCTTAAACCAATTCAATAAGATTCATAATCTGTGCACTTTCCAAAAATTATTTATCTATGAATCAAGTCCGTATTCAACCCAAGTTTTCCCTGACTTAACAGTTATAGTAGAATCATTAACTGTACAATATATTCCTGTGAACATTAATTTTCATTACATTTGCTTAATCTCACTAGACTTAAAACATCACTGGCAATCTCTCCCCTAGGATTTATGTGCTATGTTATGTAATCTCAAAATACTCCAACTTAAAAAACAGTAAGTTTCAAAAATGTAAAATTCCTTCAAACTTACATATATGGAGACTAGGAAAGGACCACTGTACAATGATACTATCCACCAAAAAACTTCTCAACCAAAAAAAGCATTATGTTTAGGGGAGATAATTTGGAAAAGGAGACATATTTTGATGAACAAACTGCAAAAGCAGTTTTTTAGCTACTTATTATCTTAGAAAATCTAAGGAGCTGTAATAAATATCCGAATCATAAAGTTACTAAGACTAATAACTGTTTTTGCTGTCATGTAAGTTTATATACAAAAGCAAATGCTAAGACTATACTATCACTCTAATTTTGCTTTTTTTATAAAGATTTTATTTGTAAGTTATCTCTACACCCAATGTGCAGTTCGATCTTAAAACCCCAAGATCAAGAATCACATGCTCTACCAACTGAGCCAGCCAGGTGCCCCCAGTTTAATTTTAAATGCTAAAAACCATCTCCCTACTCAAACTTGTAACTTACATGTATTAGAGTTATTCCTGAAAACAGTACCTGATTTAGTTGAGTTAGTTTTAACTTTTGCAAGGTACTATCAGAAAATATGTCCAAAATTGATTCTTTATAATTTTTGTCAAATTAAGAATCACTTTGAAGTTAATGGGATATTTTCAAAAATAGAAAGGCCATATTTACTTTTACTGGTAGTAACATAAAACATCACACTTCGAGTCAAGATAAAAACTCTGGAAACAAAGGGCAGGTTAAAAACATGGAAAATTTACAATATAGAAACTTATACATAACAAAGGGTTAACATAAATTATATATTGGGAGTGCTCACAAATTAACTTTAAAAATATGAAAAAGCAACTCAGAAGAATAAGAAGGGCCAACAAACATGAAAAACATCCATCTTCAATAGTCACAGAAATGTAAATTTCAAGAAGGTAAGTTTTGTCTATCAAACTGATAAAGACTTGTAGAAATAAGAATACTCTGAGCTGTCAAGAGGACAGGTCAGGTGGCACTTTCATAATTTGCTCCTGGTTTTCTCTGGGTGGTAGCACTAAAGGTTATTTACTTTCAATTTTTCAGAGTATTGATGTTTTAAAATTTTTCCACAGAAAATATGCAGTTCTTTTTAAATTAAAAAAAAATTAACTGAGGATAGCTAAAGCCTCAGAAAATTTGGTAGTGATGAAACAAAGTGTTCAGGAAAAGAAAAAGTAAAACCAGGGTTTAACCTGAAGGCTCTAAATGTCAAAAAGTGCCTCGCAGGATATGAAGCCTGTAACTCAAGTTAATGAGGAGCTGACAGCTTTTATTCCTTCATCAGATTGTTGTCTGCTTATTAGAGACACAAAGAGGCACAAAATTTTATTTGGCAATGACTAAATGCCAATTATTCCTTTTCTTTCAAAATAACACTGAAGGGTTAAAAAAGTGAGTGGCCTGTTATAGAAAAACTTACGAAGGGATTAGAAGATTCATTTTATATCCTACTTCTTCAAAAAGTTCTCTTTCTGGATAGCAGTTTTAAGAGACTGGTCTCAACCTCTAGGAATAAATTATATACATATATTTATAGCTTACAAAAACAAGGCAAGAATGTGTTAAATCCTTTTTAAAAATATTTTGGGGGCATAGACAACTTATGTGCTGTCATATGAAGACTATTTGGGGGCAGTTAATGGCATCATAAAAAAAGGTTTTATTTACTAAATTTGTAAAAAGATGATTTATCATATTTTGACCAATTCCAGTAAGTGAAAACTAACAAACCAGTTGCTACAAGGTAAATATAAACAAACTCACAAAGCAGTAATCGACACACTCTATGGAGATACCCAGAAGCTCTAAATGCTACCATCACAGAGGGCAATTGCCTAGCACAATATACCAACATCTGTTACCTTCAAAACGGTACGTGTCAAACTACTGGGACACCTAGCGGCCTCTCACCTTCAAGTAACAAAAAAAAAAAACAAAAACATGAACAAATAAAAACTCCACAAACCAACAAAATAAAAGTAGTAACCAAATCCCACTAAAAAAGGAGCTGTGCTATCTGGAAAGAACACTCACTATCCCCAAAAAAACAAATAAACAAACAAACAAATTTCATTTACTTGCTGTGTAACCACTCTCAGCCTCAGGGTTTTAATTTGTTTGCTTATAAATCAGAAAAATGGGAACAGTTATCATCTACTTCATCAAAGCATTAGAAGTTTCGAAAGGGATGAACTTCTATGAAAAGCCCTTTGTAAACTACAAAGTTCTACACTATTCTTAACATACTTAACTCTTGTTCATACACACAAACTTTGTAATAAACTTCTCAAAACAGTATATTGCTGAGAAGACTGTATGTAGGGTTTCCTGTTATCCAATTCTCTAAGAAAGGGACTTCCAACTATTTTACCAGGTATAGTCCTGCTTAGAAATATGTGACCTCTAGGTCTTTCATTAGCAATCTAATGATGTAGTGATGCTGTACCTCTGAACTGACTACTAAGAAACAATGCTCTGCTCCTGAATTGGAATAAACATTTTTTCCAATCAAAACTCAAGTCATCTATCAAGTTTTCTTTAACATTAAGACTATAAATCACTGTGGCCTCAGACTGCATTCCCTAAAAATGGACAGCTCAATGTTCTCTATACCAAATATTTACTTGGTGTAAGGTTCCACTTTTTTTTTTTTTTTGATTAAAAGTAAACTCCACACCCAACATGGGGCTCAAACTCATGACCCTGAAATCAAGAGTCACATGCTCTACTGACAGAGCCAGCCAGGCGCCCCTCTACTTCTAAACCTAACTAAACCTACTCTAAAGAGTATTCTGAGTAATACATAGATCAAAAATGGAGTCTCGGGGTGCCTGGCTGGCTCAATCAGTACATGCGACTCTCAGGGTTGTTAGGTTCGAGCCCCATGTTGGGTGTAGAGATTACTTTAAGAAAAAAAAAAAAGTAGAAAGTCTTGACAGATTTATGTGTCCTTACTCATCATATGTCTAATACTAAAATATTAAGTTTCAATTTGTACAAAATAGTCATTTCTTACTGTGTATCTAGAATGCTAAGAGATACAATATCTTTAACTTTTAACTAATAGTGCTAAAAATTATTACAGATACTAAAAATAATAAACTCTTTAGAAACATTTATTGAAAACTAACATCTGGGGCACCTAGGTGGCTCAGTCAGTTGGGCGGCCAACTTTGGCTCAGGTCATGATCTGGCAGTTCGTGAAATCGAGCCCTGTTTCGGGCTCTGTGCTGACTGCTCAGAGGCTGGAGCCTGCTTCGGATTCTGTGTCTACCTCTCTCTCTCTGCCCCTCCCCTGCTCTCACTCTCTCTCTCTCAAAAAAAAATTAATTAAAAAAAACCTAACACTTATTAATATGAATAAAAATTACATTAAGAAAACAATGCAATGCTTGTTTCTTATTTTCATGGTGGCATTTCTTTGATGACACTCCACATGTCAACAGAAAAGGCTACTGCACAAAGAGCCTGGCAATCCTGATTTCAGAGGCTACCTTCTGAAGCTGCCAAAGTTCCTCTGCTCAAATCCTGGTATTAATAGCTGTTGACAAAAATCACCTCAGCTAAGTGAGACTGATGTTTCCTAACCACTGGATGAGATTTATACATGCATACACACACAATTAGATTTATGACAATGTCTGAATGTGTTTGAATATATATATCTCTCCTCTCCGTGCTTTGGTTTTTTGGGGGAGAGGCTAGATCCTCATTTAGAAAAAGAAAAGGAATACCTACACAGGTCCTACCACTGCAACACAGGGTCAAGTCAGGTTTCCCAACAGCACCCTCTCTTTCCCAGGTCCACTGCAGTGTCTGTATCTCTCCCTACCACCGATGTTCATTCTGATATGTAGTTTCTACCTCAGCCTCCCAGGCCCAGGCCTAGCCAACACACACACATTCTTCTATTTCTTACCCTTTACAGAAATCAAGCACATCCACTAAAATCATCCCAACTATACCCAACAACAAGAACACTGGGAGTAAATTTTAAAACTCAAAGAAATTCAGAATGAAGGAGGCTGGAGAGGAGTGTCTAAGAACATAGTGACAATGAGGCCGAGGTTTTAGAGTTGGATGACACATTTACTAGAATGCTATTTAATGATTTAAAACAGTCCTGGCCAGAATCATATACATATTTACTACACAAAGGGTAACACAAGAGTATGTGGTGGTCTCGGCATAACCAGTAAGAATTTAATAGAAGTGGAAGTTATGGGAGGATAGATTTCAGATCAATTTAAGGAAGAGCTAAGGATTAGAGCTGTACAAAAAAGGAATGGGTTACCTTATGAGGTAGTGGGCTCCCTGTCATTAGTAGTATTCAAGAATGCTGCATATCATATCCCCCTCTTGGAGATTCACAATGCACATTAGCATATTAAAGGTTCTGAGAAGTCCTGCAGTAAAGAAACCTGTTTAACTTTGTTTAACGCAGCATTTCCCAAATTATTTGACCACAGAACATTTTTCCCACCCCCACCCCACCTCAATAATATTTACTCATTTCTGTGGAACTAGAATTGCTCAGAATACATTACAGAAAGTAATGAGCTACACTTTTTTTTTTAATGTAGTATTTTTTAAAATGTAGTATTCAATATGTACCCGAATAACAATCTGACAGGGACACAGGAGAAGAAATTGCCACACTGGTAAAAGGCTGGAAGAGAAAGCCCTTAAGGTCCCTTCTCTAAGATTCTGTGATTCTATCACATCTCAAAGAAAAGGGCTATAGGTTCGTGATTATTTATTTAAAAATGTTCCATGAGGGAAAGGCAAGTAGAATAAAAAGGTAGTCAGATGTAAGGTTAACTGGTTCAAATGCCTCCCTTTCATGTTCAAAGCCCAATCCCTAAAAGATAAGAGAAACACCTCAAGGACAGTAAATTATCAAAATGAAGCCTTAACCAAATATCTACTCCAGCCACTAAGTTAATTATGAATTGAGAGAGAGAATTTAAAAAACAAAAACAAAAACAAAAAGAAGTAGCCTTGCATCAGGGAACTATCCTATTCCAGCTCTCTTGTTTATTTTTTTTTTTT
Organism: Neofelis nebulosa; assembly: GCF_028018385.1. Classification (NCBI taxonomy): domain Eukaryota; kingdom Metazoa; phylum Chordata; class Mammalia; order Carnivora; family Felidae; genus Neofelis; species Neofelis nebulosa. The sequence goes on from NC_080791.1 coordinate 98,368,447, forward strand.
ATCATAATACATGCTCTCCAAATAAGGTTGATATTTGTTTGATTCTTAGTCACTAGACTGCCCTGCGCAATGTGCAATCCTGAATGAGACATTCAAAAAAATGACTGAAGTGTGACAACTTATAAGCTGTTAGAGTAGATATTAAAGCAGATATTAAGGAAAAAATGTGTTTGCCTCTATGCCCTCACACTGCTACGTTTCACTCTCTCTCTCTTTTTATTCTTTCCTCATTTGGAATTATACAAACAACACACACTGAAAATGTACTGTCAGACATGAAGCCAATCCAACATTAAATTTAAGGATATAAATGCTTAGGAGTCCCAAATTTCAAAGTCAAGGTTCCCATAGTTACATTAACCTAGCCATTTCACATATATACTAAGGCCATCAAATTTAACAGCATATTAAGTAATACAAAACACAATAGGAACCTTAACTTTTGAAATTCCTGACTTCAGAATTTTCAGCTCTAACCACTGCATTAAGGACATTTTTGGCAAAGGGGACCTTTACATTTTAACAGGTTATCGAATGTAGGAACATGCAAGCCTAGCAGTATTATTAGAAACACAAATGCATTTGCGATATAGCTATGTGAAATTAGACAAAAATTCACTTTCACTCAGTGCAAACTGTAAAGCCTCATTTCTGGGAGAAAGCTTTTTTGCAAAAAAAAAAAAAAAAAAAAAAAAAAAAAAAAAAAAAATCACTGAACATTTGAATTATTACCCAACTAGCATCAGGCACACTAGGCCTGCCTCAAGAAAGTACTTACCAATTTTGGGGAAACTGGCTGTCCTTCAGCTCTCTTGCTCCCTACAGCAGAAGAAGGGGAAAATGGAATTAGACCATAAACACAGATTTAGGACATGTCATCAAAAGCTGAAGACTTAAAAGATTTCTATCAGATTTTAAGGAGAAAAAAACAAAACACACAAAAATCCCCAAAGCTTTAACCAATCCCACCCCCTACATCCCCAAAAACGGAAGAGACATAGTCTTCACAGCAAGGAAAAAATTCAAAGGCAGTTAAATCTCTAATTTTCCATTTTTCATTTTTCCACAGTTTTTTCAAGACAAGGAAAAGTAGTTGACAGTTTCCCTTTCCTAAGAGACACACAGAAATAAAAGGTACCTCATCTAAATAACACACAAATACAGGCTCATCTCCAACAAATGGCCTTCACTGTTCATGGCTTTATACCAGCAAACGAAGCTAACATCACTGGCCCTTAGTTTGGTCTATTTAAAAGGCTTTTTTTCAATTAATCTCAAAATGGACTTGTCTTATATAAGCCTTTAAAACTGACAGCATTTTACCCATGTCGTAATTTCAATTACACTTTTCATTCACATCCTTCAAGTCTCACCACTTCAGACTGTAAACCACACAACACAAACGTGCCTTTCTCTATGCCACGTTTAATCAGTGATAGAGCCAGAAAGAAAATTAAGGTTTTGGGATCTCAATCTAATGCTCAATGACGCTTTTATCAACTGTGTTTTTTTGTTGTTTTTTTTTAAGATTAACTAAACTCCATTAAGCTGACTTCAAAGTTAGAAAAGTCAAGTCAGGCTATATTGTTTATTTTTAACTCACCGCCACCCCAAACTTCTTTTTTGTTAAAAAAAAAAAATTAGGAAACAAAAATGAAAACTTTTCTCCTAATATTTTAGTATTAAGTTATATAAATTCCACATGACATGCTCTGAAACTTCCTTATGCTTTAAACACAGTATGTTTGTTGACTGATGTTACTCCAATAGTGTTCTCATTTCAAGGGATATTTCAAAAAATCTTGTTACCCAGATTATAAATTTTTATTTAATCATGTATAGTCACACCAAACATACAGTGAGATAATTTAAAAGGGCCCCAATTCATGCAGTTAACATTTCCAAAAGAAATTCAATTTGCCATTTTATCCTGCCTTTTCTTTAGCAGCAGTATTTCTGAAAGTTCTCAAGTCCACATAAATGGCTATTTTAATCACCAAGATTAGAATGACTTCAATGAAAAAAAAAATCATGCAAAGGTCTGTAGAATGATGTGGTTATTAAAAAGCAGATTTTCACAAGGAAAAGAAAAATTGTAACTGTGTGGTAACTAAATGTTAACTAAAAGTTTAGATGTTAACTAAATGTACTGTGGTAATCATTTCATAATACGTACACATACCAAATCATTATGCTGTACAACTAAAACTGACATAAAGTTATATGAGTCAATAATATCTCCACTTAAAAGAAGGGATTTATTAACATTACAGATGGTACCTACAGGATTCTGTACTACTCAGAACAGTACCAGGCACGTAGTAAATGCTCAACTAATATCTGTTAAATGAACAAATTGAGTGGACCCTTAACTCTTCACTTATTTTCCCTATTAAACATTTCTTGTTAGCTCTTTCATGCTGGTGATAATTTCTTATGCATCAATCTCCCACAGCATTATTTGTTAAGTGAATGACTTTGGATAAAAACAGTAGAGATGTTACCATTTTAAAGCATAATGAAAGGGAAAAGATTGATATATTGTACTAAATTAAGAACTTCTGTTCATCAAAAAAAAACACCATTAAGAGAATGAAAAAACAAGCCACAGAATTGGAAATGACAATTCCAACACATATAACAATGGTTTATAACCAGAACATATAAAATATGCTGAAACTCAAAGTGATCAGGATAGAATTAGGATTTTTACTTTTACTTATGTGGCATTTGAGAAAGTAGAGTCACATCAACTCTTCTAAACAGTCATATTTAGTAAAAAGACACAATGGATGTACACTTTATCTCTAGGGCATTTTCTCCAAAAATCAATCGCAGAGTCAATCCCAAATTGATAAAGAATTCTACCATGACATCCTGAAACCAATGTATCATAAAACTACTCATAAAACTGCTTGCAGGGACCGCAGATAGCACATAGGAAATCAAAGCCTAAGAGGTTAAGTGACTTCCCCGAAGGTCACACACCAATTGGTTGTAAAGCTGGAGAAAAGCTTACAGACCTGGAGATTCCTTTGACTGAGCTGGCCTTTCCACTAGACCTCACCGCCTCTTAACCAGGCACAGCAGTAACACTTCTAAGAAACAAACTATAGTAAATCCTGGCAAAATATCTTTGGAAAAGTCTCCATATAAATTTTTAAGGAAAAATCATATTAGTAAGCTATGTAGGGCAGGTCTTAAAATTTGAGCCCCGTTAAGCCTAAGGGATCCTCATGAATGGGTTTCAGAGTGGTCTACCAACCCTACAATACTATATGTTAAGTTCTGTATGTGTAAGAATTCTGGGAAGAGGACCCACAGCTTTAATAAGGTTTACAAAGAGGCTCAGATACCAAAAAAAAAAAAAAAAAGTCAATTATTTTTAGACTAGTGATTCTTAAACACTACGCATCACAACTACCAAAGTGTTTCTTCTGAAGACTGATTATTAATCAACTACCCTTTGGAAACTGATGAAAAAGAAAAGATTTTATTTCTATAATTTAGTAAGAGTGAGCAAAAAAGATGTGTATGTAAATGTGTATTTTAACACTATCTGTATGTAAAATGTATTTAAGTCTGAAATGCAAGTTTGATTTCCTCATGTTAGGCTGATTTAAAGTCCACTTAATTTGTTTCTCACATACTCTTGACACTCATAGCTAAGGTAGTTACAAATTTGAACCATATCTGCTGAAAATTTTCAAATATAGATTTTTTTCTTAAAAAATACACTCAAAACATACAAGTGGAACTAAATGAAATTATCTTTGCTTTTACAGATGAATTTTATCTTGCTAACGTAACTTCCCATGATTTTTTGCAAACTGGAGATGGTTCACCTCTCCAGAACTTCACAGGTAGCTGCTTTAATTAGAGCTGGTAAAGAAATGAATCATTCAGATTTCTAATATGGTTGTAAAATTTAAAATATCATCAATAAATCAGAGATGATTAATAACAACTTAAGTACCTTTTGTAAAAATATCTAAAACCTTTGTATATGAAAAATATAAACAAATTCTACAGAAAAAAGGTTTAACATTAGATCGTTTTAAATTAGGCTAAAATTCATCCCACTACAAGTTTGAACAATTAAGTTTATAGTCTGTGCTCAATCATAAATTTTGATAAGGGACTAGAATAGCACAGATAATTGTCATTCAAAGACACTTTAAAATGTCACCTTACGCAGAAGATTCAATCTCTTCTCCTCTACTACACCAAGCTGATACACTGATTTTATATACAATAAGTTTTACTCCTTTTTATCTGCCCTTCCTAACTTCCAACAGAAAGCATAGTAAGTTTGAAATAAATTAAAATGCAAGTAAGTACTCAAAAGGAAAAACAGAATCCTGCTTAATGAGATTTAGTCCGTTAGGTCTCGATGTCATCATCATCCCTGTGTCCCCCCATCCCTCTTAATCTTACTCTCTCATGGTCATGTCTCTAGCACTTCTCCCCTCAGTCTCAAGAAGCATCAATTTCCCCCTCATTAGGATCATTCTGTTTCTTCCATCTTTAAAAAAAAAAAAAAAAAGTCTCCCTTGACTCCATATCCTTCTCTAGTTACCGCCCCATGTCTATGCGCCCATTTATAGCAAAACTCCCAGAAAGACTTAACCATACTCATTGCCTCTAGTTCCTCCCCTCTCATCCTCCATTGAACTCACTCCATTAGGGCTTTGCCCTCCATTCTCGTTAAGATCACCAATGACCTCCCCATTGCTAGAGCCAACAGAAAAGTCTCATCCCTCACTTCTATGTTCACACCACTTGATCTTGATTTCCTCCTAATCTCTCTGGCCACTCTTCTGGATTTCTCATGCTGGTTCGTTCTCATCTCTCAAGACCTCAAAATGTTGAACTGCCCCAGGGCTCAGTTTTTGGAACTCTTCCTGTTAGGTAATCTCACCCACTCTCATGGCTATAAAAGGACCTGTACACTGGCGACAAATTTTTATCTCCAGCTCAGACCTTTCCCCTGAATTCCAAACTCATATACCCGAATGCCCACTCAACACTTGTCAAATAGGTTTCTCAAGCTCAGCAAGTTCAAAACTAAATTCTGGACTTAAGGTCAAAACCTTAAAGTCATGGTTGACTTCTCTTTTTTCCACATCCTATATCCAATCTAACAGCCAAACATCTTGCCTCTACCTGAACAATACACAGACTTTGACCACTTGTGTCACCTCCACTACAACTTCATTGGTCCAAGCCACCATCACCTTTAACCTAGATTATTACAATAGCCTCCTAACCTCCTTCTCCAATTCCATCTTTGTCTTGCCACAGTCTATTCTCTCAGCAGCCAGAGTGCCTCTTCAAGTTTTATTTATTTTTGGGACAGAGAGAGACAGAGCATGAATGGGGGAGGGTCAGAGAGAGAAGGAGACACAGAATCCGAAACAGGCTCCAGGCTCCGAGCTGTCAGCACAGAGCCCGACGCGGGGCTCGAACTCACGGACCGCGAGATCATGACCTGAGCCGAAGTCGGCCGCTCAACCGACTGAGCCACCCAGGCGCCCCCAGAGTGCCTCTTCAAAATCCAAGACAGATTTGGTCACTCCTCTATTCAAAATCCTCCAGTGGCTTCCCATCATACTCAGAAAAAAAACCGTAAGTCCTTTAAAATAGCCCACAAGAGGGGCACCTGGGTGGCTCAGTAGGTTAAGCATCGAACTTCAGCACAGGTCATGATCTCATGGTTCAGGAGTTCAAGCCCCGCATCAGGCTCTCTGCTGTCAGCACAGAGCCTGCTTGAGATCCTCTGTCCCCTTCTCTCTCTGCTCCTCCCCCATTTGCACACGTGCATGCTCTCTCTCTTTCAAAAATAAATTTTAAAAAAACATTTTAAAAAATTTTGTAATGGCCCACAAGACTCAAAGTGATTTGGGCCTCTGCTACTCTCAGACCCCATCTCTTCCCCTCTCCCCACTGCTTAATCTGCTCCAGCCATTCTGACCTTTTTTTTGTACTTCAGAAACTCCAAACAAGTTCCCTTCTCAAGGCTCTTCCACTTGCTTTTTCCTGTGACTGGAACACTCTCTTCTATCAAATATCTTCATGGTATACTCTTTCAAAATGTTTAGGAAATATACAGCAGTTCCAGGAGTAGAATAATAAAATAAACACTACAACTGTCATCAGAATTGTTCCTCTCCCCAAACTTCTGTGAGGATGTTCTTTCTTCTACCAACAACACCCTTTTCACCTTCTCTCCACCTAGCCAAATCTCAGGCAGTCATTCAGGTCCAGATAAAGACTCAGTGATAAATGGAGACCTTCCCTATAGCCATCCCAAGTCCCAGCGATTCCTCTCTTTGAATTCCCAGATAGTTTATCATCACTCACATTCATCTTAAAATTTAACCACATACGGTCTCACATTGTAACTTACAGGTCTTATTTCCCTGACTATACACACACACACACACACACACACACACACAAAGCAGACTAGAATTAATGCCTTGGATAAGTCATTCTCAAACCTTGATCAGGATAACTCTAAAATTTCAAAAAATACATAAATTCACAGGCTCTACCCTTAATGATTCTGAATTCATGTAGTCTGACTTAGAGCTCAGATAGCTGTATTTTTTTTAACTTCCCCCAGAAGAGTCTGATGGGCAGCCAGGATTAGGTATCATTGCCTTCTAGTCCTCTATTTCCTTTAGTACCTAGGAAAGTAGGCCTTCAAATAGCCTACAGCTAGAATGGACACCCCAGAGTACCAAAACCATTCCTTCATTCCACAGGGGAACAGCAATCCAAGAAGTCTAGATGACTAGCCAAAAGCTACAAAGATAGCAGGAGGCAAATCCCAGCCTAAAACCCAGATTTACTGCTCTCAATCTAGGAATCCTTCCATTATACCGTGCATAAATAAATGAAAGTAATAAAAATCCACAGTTCACATATAGGCACAGTAAACAGTGATTTCCTAATACTTGACCAGTGATTGCAATGTCCAACCTCTAAGAAAGTGCACGTTATTAGCTTCTATATGCTTGAAAATGTGAGCAACATTAGCTGACAAAAGACTTAAGAGGTCAGAGAGTAATTGTGGGAAGGCTCACAAATAAAAACAGAACTTCTACCAAGTCCTCTTGCAATTTGTATAAAAACCTGTAGAATCATTTATTTTGTAGCTGAGAAGTACTAGAAGAAATAAATGGGAAGAAGAAATTTTGCTTCATCATGCTATAAAGTACAAAAATCCTTATTCACAAGCTTCCACAGCTCACAAAGCTGTAAATGTTTTTGGAGTCTAATCATAACATAAACTTCTTAATTACAGATCAGACTTAGTAAATCACCCATATCCCAAGATAACTCAAACTCTTATCTTAATAATCAGTTAACCCCAGGACCAAAACTCCTGCCATCGACAACAAAAAAACAACTCAGCTATCTATAAGGCGTTACAAAGGAGTTTGGGTTTATGCTGGTGTACAGGGATTTAAGCAAGTGTCTCCTATTAACACTAATGGGAGTTCTGGGTGTAAACCATAAGCACCAAGGAGGAGGATCAATGCCCAGCACTGCATCTGTGAAAACCCTTCCTACTGCACTAACTGCAACTACTGGGACTTGTTCTCCCAGAAATGGGATAATAGACCCAAATTCCTATGTCTCGAAAGCACAAAGATAATTCAAACAGAAGTCGTTAAGGAAGGTCACCAGTAAACACCTGACTTTAAAAATATACAAGAAAAGGCTAAACTAGAACAACTGACACACTGAGGAAATTTTATAAAATAGCACCAACCAACATGCACAGAAGAAACTAGTAAATTGCTGGGGACAAAATACCTCTTGCAAAAATTCAACAGCCAAATTTTTAAAAATTAGAGCACAGTAAATCCAACTATAGCCAGAAACACACACACACAAACAAAACAAAAACTCCTCCCCTGATGGAGCCCTAAGTACACTACAACCCTTGCTTTTGAAACACAGAAGAAAACTCCTGCTGCACTGTTAGTCAGGAATAATCACAGAGTACTTCCAGACAAACGGATAACAATCACAAGCTGCCAAGGACGACCAAAACTAACTAAATAAAAATTATTGCACCTTATTGTGTTCCATACTGCCTCACTTCTCAATATAGCAGTGCTGTACTCACCAGGCTGGAAAATGAGCAGGTGCCTTTCAGGCTATAGAAAAATTAGTCACACACACACACACACACACACACACACGCACACACATACACACACACACACACACACACACCCCAATCACAAACACAAACACAAAGAGAATGATATTCTTTCACTTGAAGGGGTTTAAGAGATGCAAGGCTTTGCTGTAGGCCTAGAAAACTAAGAGTAGGCCTCACCGAAGAAATGAGGAAAAAGGAAAGGTTTACTCCAAATCCACATTCAAAGACTGAAAGAATTAACATTCATTTCAATTAAAATGCTTTGGCAACAATCCTTTTTTTAAAAAAAAAAAAAGAGAGAGAAATTAAGATTTGCCCCGTTTTTAACCCCAAAAGAAAATGAGAATCTTTTCTCTCTACACAGGTTTAGCTCCACAACACAAATAAAAGAGAACCCTGACTTAAGGCCTGAAAACTAAAAATGGTTCCAAACACTCATAGTAAAAAAAGAAAAAAGAAAAAAAACCTATGTAGTCCAACATATTGATTCCTTATCATCACTGCTATCATTAATGAACATTTAGCTTTTTATCTGCATTTTGAAATGTCAATGAGAAACTGAAAAAGCTACAATATGCTGGAGATTTTAACTTTTGAAACAAAAACCACAAAGAAGCACGAGTCTGAAGCATAAAGCCTCAATCATGCTGATAAGTAAGTGGTCCTAAAAGTTGAAAGTGAAAGCAATATACACCAAAAGAAAAAAAAGAAGTTTGCTTGATATTAATGCTAGCCTTTAAAACCAAAAATATGTTCTGTTACAGAAGACTGAAATCAGGGCTTCCATTAACCTTGTTAAAAAAAAAAAAATCCCATGAGCATGGATTTTTTTCCTAAGTCTCTTCATCAGAGCAGCATGGGGTCCCATTAGGCACCCTATTTTACTTTCACCTTATAAATAACGTTAGCTATTCGCTATTTCCATGGAAACCAAGTACAGAGAAACCCACTTAAATGAATACCGGTTAAAGGAATAACTTTTATTTTAGAAAGATTTTGCTGCTCTAGATGAACTCTACTGGGGAATACTATAAAGTCGTCTTTAGGTATAATTTTTAAAAATATATCTTTGGTATAAAGGAAGCTTATTACAGGTCCTATTAAATACGTACACTCCTTGCACTAAACTAAATATGCCAGACAGCATCATAACATTGAAGATACCTTTTCAATGCACTGCATGCGGGTTTAGATGCACAACACCCAATGACTATGCTTCCTCATGCACTGGGGTAGAATAATTACTCCTATGGGTCTAATTTAAACTAATAAAAGCAAGGAAATTCAGAAATAAGGCTACCATCACCTTGCAGTGACTAGAAATGAGCAGGTCCCACAACTGCAGGCACAGGCACAACTTACCACTCCAAAGAGAAGTGAACGAGGGAGCAAATAACTTAAGTTCCTAATCACTGTTATCAGGTCCAGGGATAGCAGATAATCAAAATTCCCTCTTCAACAAACTATTTTAACAAGTAATAACATGTATTCCTTAGTCAATTGATACATACATGCAGATAAAATAGAACCAGGTGACACAGAAATAGAACGTTCAAAGGATAAAATGCTGAGAACAAGATTTTGTAATTTCCAACTTTAAGTTGCCCTACATATTCTAGAAAAGACCATTACCGGTAGCTCATACAAAAGTTGCCAACAGGCAAGTGTACATAAAATAAAATGAAACTAACAAGGATAGTAAATTCAAAACTAATAATCCAGAGTTTCTAAAGACAGAAGGGGTAAGAAAACTAAAAGCTTTCTAGCAGTAGTGGCTGATGTCTTTAATAAGTTCAAAGACAAATTATGAAAGCAGTATTATCCTAAAGTGTGGTTACCAGTATTAAATTTACAATGTATGAAAAGAGTTAACATTCTCACACACATTTTTTTCCAGTATACCAACAGATCTACTTGTACTGCATGTTTTAAAAACATAAAATTACTTTCCTTGTTATGTTTCACACACTGTAAACATTGGCAAAATGATAACTGTTGAAGTTGGGTTAAGAGGTATGTGGGGTTTGCTAATATTATTCACTATGCTTTTGCATATGTTTTTAAATTTCCATGAAAAGAGGTTTTTAAAAATCCTACAAAGTGAAAACTCTTTTCTCAAATATGTTTTTCAGTATGTATAACCATGCAACGGATGAAATGCCTTGGATAGATCTTAGAAGCTATTGAATTTAAATCCAATATAGCCATTAACATTTAACCACAGCTAATTTCCAAGTTTTACTTTTCTTACCAAAACAATTCAGTTAACAGTTCAAAACCACTAGGAGAAATCTGGAAAAGGTCTATTTGCAACTACCAACTAATGAAATGCCAACAATGCCTAAAAACAAGGCATCACAGCCACATTTTGTACTTTACAGACTAAAGAAAGAAATTCTAGGGGCAGCTGGGTGGCTCAGACGGTTAAGCATCCGACTTCGGCTCAGGTCATCATCTCGTGGTCCATGGGTTCGAGCCCCTTGTCGAGCTCTGTGCTGACTGCTCTCAGAGCCTGGAGCCTGCTTCAGATTCTGTTTCTCCCTCTTGACACCCACCCCTGCTTACGCTCTGTCTCTCTCTCAAAAATAAATATTTTTTAAAAATTTAATAAAAACATTTAAAAACTAATCATTACGATAGCATTTCATTTTGTTTTTAAGAGAGACAGAATAAGATGGTGGTGGCTTTGGAGGGACTGATCAACAGCAGACGGGATAGCGTACACAGAGAAGAGATGGCAAAGAGACAGTAAAGAAAAGGGGAGAGGAAAGGCAACAGAGGGAGTATGCATAATAGATGTGCACCTCTCTATAACACAGTTAACGCACCCCTGAACCAGGCAGGTTTCCACGTAAGTCTAACAGTTCAGCCCGGGCAGCAGTGGCCCACCTTTTACAAATCGGGTAGAGACAGACTGATTTTCAAAACTGTGCAATTCTTTAAATCAACCCCAAAGACCTCATAGGGTCTACTTCTAACTCCTGCATTCATTAAGATTAAATACACTTCTAAACTTTCTAAAATTCCACTCACCCAAGAGAAGCCAACTTTTATAAGCCCTACATAAAGAAAATGTAATACTGTGCATATACTATACTAATTCTAGAACTACAAGGCTTCACTTACTGACCACTCTAGCAACTGTAAAGTAACATTACATTTTTTTTTTAATTGAAAGAAAACCATACAGTAAGTACCGCACTTTATCAAAACAAACTTGTTGGAATTTCTGCTCAGAAAGCAGAAACATTGTTTTAGGAACACAGACAAAATAAAATCTAGTAAATGCTTCTACCCACCTACTAGGCCTTTATGAACTGGTACAGTTGAGTAAATAAGAACAAAAAGTTAATGGAAGCTATTATTCTACTTTAACTCAAATGCTCATCGGTGGTAACACATGCCATATTCAGTGTGTTGTGATAAGCTGTTAAAAATACATTTGTCGAATCCTAGGGAAAAAACTCTACAGATCAAAGATCAAAAAGTTTCAGATCCGAATTCGTAGTGAATGAATAAAATTAATTCTATTTCACACTAATGATCATTCCCCCTCCCTCAATTACTAATTTCACTTACCAGATAGATACACACACACACACACACACACACACACACACACACACACACACTAATAGACGTATTAAAAACTCAACTACTTTGGGGCGCCTGGGTGGCGCAGTCGGTTAAGCATCCGACTTCAGCCAGGTCACGATCTCGCGGTCCGTGAGTTCGAGCCCCGCGTCAGGCTCTGGGCTGATGGCTCGGAGCCTGGAGCCTGTTTCCGATTCTGTGTCTCCCTCTCTCTCTGCCCCTCCCCCGTTCATGCTCTGTCTCTCTGTCCCAAAAATAAATAAAAAATGTTGAAAAAAATTTAAAAAAAAAATAAATAAATAAATAAAAATAAAAACTCAACTACTTTACCAAAAAACATCTTAATTCTAAGACCACTGTAAGGAAGAAACTTAAAGAGTTGCTTTTCTTATGATCAGCTTATTCTTAGGCCCAGTTTCTAGGCTCAATATAGGTAACATATGACAATTAAATATAGAAAGAAAATAACAATTACCATAAGAAAAGACCAGGCACCAGATGAGAGGAAATTTCACAAAGGCAAAATGCCCAAAATCAGAAGGCAAATAAATGATGTCCATCGTTACTAGAAAGCGTGTGTGTGCCTCTACAATTGTTTCCCTTAGTTATCCCACCCAAGCCTGTGTTCTCAAGGGTTAAACACATAATTTATCCTGAGCAGCCGACCCAGTGGACTTACCAGCTGATTAGGACTCTAGACTTTTGAGTTATAATGCCTAGTCTACTACTGACTCCATGCTAAGTGACATATTGTAAACCACATTACTATGTTGATGCAAAAAAAAAAAAAAAAAAGGCTTATATCACTAAGTCTTTTAGTAAGCATAAAGTGCCCTGAGATATTTTTTTAAAGTCTGTTAAAACTGACATATTCCCACATATTTTCTATTTCTCCCGGAACTTTCACAGACAAGAACTCATTAGATACACTTTTCCCATCCATACCTCTTCTCACCATGACATTTCAGGGAAAAAAAAACCCTCCTTTCCAGCTAAGCCCTCCATATTTACTCTTTCCCCATAATCTTCTAGTGGGACTATAACCATAACACTGTTAACAGCAGCTATTGCTTATCAAGTGTCTTAAGATTTCCTCATTTTATCTTCACATCAATCCTAGAAGGTTGGTACTATCATTCCCACATTGCAGATGAAGAAACTGAAGTCCAAATGAACAGCACAGTGCTCGTATAAGAGACATCTTTGTTGAAGGGAACATAAATAATCAGTCTAAGGTCACACACTCAACTTTAAGCGGTTGTACAGAGATTCCAACCCAGGGGTCAGACCACAAAGCTCAGGCTCTTTTCCCACTATGCAACATTTGTCTGAGGGCCTTGAGAAGCGAAGAAAGGAGTTGGGAATTAAGGTTAAGTTCTAATACCTAACAACAGTTACCATTTATTTAGTACCACTATGTGTCAAGAACTTATCGTAGTTTGTACATTAACTTACCAATTCCTCTTAACGGCCTCTCGAGCTATGGGCACTATTAATTATCCATGTTTTACTTATGAAGAAAGAGAGGCAGAGGCACAGAGGGTGAAGTGATTTGACCATTATCACAGAGCTACTGTAAAGTGGCAAAGCCAGGATTTGAACCCATGCAAACTGTGTCTACCTGATACTTGACCAGTGATCTTCATTTACTTCCATGCTAAAAACGTCCCTTCACCTGAATGGCATGAAAACAAAACTTCTAACCTTTCCAACAAAATTACTAAATTGTAAGCCTTCGTGCTTTGACTAATTAAGAGAAAAGTAGCAGTACTCTTCTAAGCATGCACACCAGACTTCTTTATAGGCACAAAGGATACGCCCCTAGTGATTAGATCATTGCACTGCTCAGGAAGTGGCACACTGTAAATCTGGTTAAGAGCCCCTAGCCCATCTCTCTCCACACTCAGACCCACGCTAACCATGCACTGCAAGGAACAGGCAATTCAGAGATGTCCCAGTGCAATCTCCTATAAAATGAATGTCACTCTGGAAATATCCAAGTGTGTATAGTAGTACCCTTCCAATACCCTTTCTTGTTCTTCCCAAACACCATAAAAAACACCACAAAAGGAATGAATGAATCTAAGCTACTTAAAAATCATAACAAATGTCCAATGATAACTACAAATTTAAATGAGAAAAAAAATGCAAAATTCTCATAGTTTTGTAACTTGTCCAAATTCTACATTCAAAAAAGGATGGGCCTCAAAAAAAAAAAAAAAAAAAAAAAACCTAGCCCTCTTTGAAAGTCTCAATTCTTAAGACTATCTTATTATCATAAATGTGCCTTGAAAGGTGAGCGAAAAATCCATTTTTACCTCAGATTCTGAATATTTTCATACACATATTTAAAACAAAAATCATTGCTGTTGCATTACAAGTTACTGGGCTTTTCACCCTAATATCTACTACTATGACAATGTGTTTAATTACATAAGTAAAAATGAGCATGGATTTAATATTGGTATACTAACAAGTTATGGGTAAAAACAAATAAATACAGAAGAACAGGACTGGACCTAGAGGTACTGAGAACTTGACACAATGAGAAAAGGAACTATGCAGCTCCCTCCATTGACATCGTAAAGTTGCCACATTTTCTGGGCTCTCTTTTGAATTAATGTGGCATCTGTTCCAAGTACAGCATGCTAACATTTTACTAAAAGATATTTTCATTCTACATTTGTATGTGGTTTGCTTTTTATTTGAACTCCTGTTTTATTTCAGTGGTCATTATTTCTTTATACCAACTTATCCATTTGGCATTCCTAATCTATCTCCCCTGTGCACAAAAAGGGTGGGGAACCATCAGTTTAAAACCCTCTAACAGCAATAATTACAATATGCTTTGCATATAGATTAAATAAAGAAAATAAGCAGCACAAAGATTTTTGTAGGCTTTTTAGTATCAGGTCCTGATAAGTTAACAGCATCTGTTCCTTTCAGAAAAAGATTTCTGCTCTGAAGTACTGGTAGGGGGGTGGGGGAAAGGAGAGGAGAGAAATAAACAAATACTAAATAGAATAATCCAAGTGACAAAGTTTGGTCTTCATGAAATGAGGATTTCAATAATTTGCACGTATCCAACTCCACCGAACGAGAACTGCTTTTTATGACATCCTCAAAAATGCTGCAGCAACAAGCCAAATACAACCACTTGTACTTAACATGCATGCTGCATACTCCACAATGTTACGTCATATCAGGCACAGAGAAGACGCTTACCAAGCTATCCTGCGTTCTATAAACTGCCTAACAACAACAGAAAAAGGCACTGCCATCTCTATAGTGGGAGTAAGAGCTGTCAGGGTGGGCAGCCTCTTCCCTTTGGTCAACTAGAAGAAAACAAATAAGGCTTATATTTCTGTCTTTTAAGCTCACCTCTCCCAAGGCCTTTACTCTCAATCTTTCAGCCTTTCTCAGAAAGAAAGGCTGTTTCTTTAAAATTAAAAAGCTGCAAAAGATCACTCCAACTTAAAAGCCCCACACCTTGTGCCAACTGTCCTCCAGGTGTCCCCATGGCTGCCTCTCTGCAGAAGAATGGAGCACTAGTCACCAAGTGGGTGCACCCACACCCTGCACATGGAAGGGGGCCATGGAAGGAATTATTACAACTTATATTTATATTTTTATTTTTTTTAACTTTTTTTCTTTGAGACAGAGAGAAAGCATACTCCAGCATGGGGAGAGGGGCAGAGGGAGGGAGAGAGGGAGGGAGGGAGTAGAGGGTGACAGAGAGAGAGAGAGAGAGAGAGAGAGAGAGAGAGAGAGAGAGATCCCTAAATAGGCTCCCTGCTCAGATCATAGCAGAGCCCGACACTGGGCTCAATCCCACCACCCTGGGATCGTGACCTGAGCCAAACGCTCAACTGACAGAGCCACCCAGGCGCCCCAGTATCAGCCTTTTTTAAATTGCAGCTTTCCCGTATGTTTTATAACATACATAAAACAGTAATTCAGAAAATTACATACAAATATACATTTACTGGTAGTCATAATTTTTTAAAGTTTGGAGACAAGAGGCTACAAAGGCCAAAAGTAAGAGAGGAAAATTAGGCTCTGCCATTAACTTACTCACATTCTTGTCTCTGCCTCAGTTTGACCATCCATGACATGAACTGAGCCTTCTGTACAGTTATAAGACTATTTTGAGAAATAATAAAATACTTTCAAGGGCATGCTCCGAGCCACACAAAGTGAAAAGCACATATGAATGCTACCGATGAGAAAACTCTTGAACTAGCTTGCTAAAACTGACTATACTGTAGTTTAAATAAACTGTCCAGGACACCTGGGTGGCTCAGTCGGTTTATCATCCAGCTCTTGGTATGGGCTCAGGTCATGATCTCACAGTTTTGTGGGTTCGAGGGCCACATCAGGCTCTGAGCTGACAGTGAGGAGCCTGCTTAAGATTCTCTCTCTCCCTCTCCCTGCCCCCCAACCCACTTGCACCGTCTCGGTCTCTCTCAAATAAAATAAAACTTAAAAACAAATTAAAAATAAATAAAGTAAACTGCTATGTCCTAGCAGATCCAATTCTTGGAATTTTAAAGCCAAGCTTCAGCACTACTAAATATGAGTCTAAAGAAGCATTAAGGCACCTCAGACACAAGGAGTGCATTCTAGAACTAGGAAGGCCTTTTTTTTTTTAATAAGGAAAAGTTTATTACCTATGAAAGAAAATGTTTCTAATTTAAAAATTACAAAGGTGAGGGGCGCCTGGGTGGCGCAGTCGGTTAAGCGTCCGACTTCAGCCAGGTCACGATCTCGCGGTCCGTGAGTTCGAGCCCCGCGTCAGGCTCTGGGCTGATGGCTCGGAGCCTGGAGCCTGTTTCCGATTCTGTGTCTCCCTCTCTCTCTGCCCCTCCCCCGTTCATGCTCTGTCTCTCTCTGTCCCAAAAAAAAAAAAAAAAAAAAAAAAAAAAAATGTTGAAAAGAAAAAAAAAAAAAAATTACAAAGGTGAATTATGAAATAACCTTAGCACCAAGATAAAACTCTCAAAGCCTTAATGTAGATTATATAAGGCCTTGCCTATGTCTTATTTTACACAATGCCAGAAAAACAAATGGCACTCGGATAATTTATCTTTTTCTTCTTTTGTTGCTTTAAAAAATGGGGGGTTTTTTAGGGGCGCCTGGGTGGCTTGATCAGTTAAGCGTCCGACTTCAGCTCAGGTCATGATCTCACGGTCCGTGAGTTCGAGCCCCGCGTCGGGCTCTGTGCTGACAGCTCAGAGCCTGGAGCCTGTTTCAGATTCTGTGTCTCCCTCTCTCTCTGCCCTCCCCTGTTCATGCTCTGTCTCTGTCTCAAAAATAAATAAACATTAAAAAAAAAATTTTTTTTTTAAATGGGGGGTTTTCAGTGTAACATTTGGTAGTGGTTAAGTGAGTAGGGATGGGAATGGGAGTAAGGTCAGCCAACACTCTTCACATAAAGATGAGAGTACCATAACTAATTCCCATGCAGGATACCTATCTACATGCCGATTAAGCGGTACTGGTTTGAGGTTCCATTAATTAAAATATTAAAATTATTTCCTCAGCTTTAAAACACTATTCTGATTTGTAAGTGTTGAATGAATGTCTCCTAACAACCAAGAAGAGAGCCCACCAGTTTAAAAAAAAAGTTATGTGAAACCATAATTGATCTCTTTATAAATAGTAGCTACCAGAATAAACTAGCAGAACTTAATTCTGAAATGATGTCTCCTAAATTACTTGCACAGGACAGAAAATGGTGTTGTCATTTTAAATTGGTTAACGTTTTTGAAAGTTTTAAAAATAACAATGACCATCTCTAAGGCATTAGGCACAAGTAAAAAGAACTTAAAATGCTTTTTGCCCCATAGGTAACCATCAATCTAGAGTGCAGGTTTATAACCTTAATGTATAAACCTTACCTCTCTCCTTTCTACCTCACTCCCACTTCCTAATGAGCAGTATTTTCAAGAACAAGTTTTTTAAATAGCCACTTGAAAAAGAGTAAACTTCAGGACGGTATCATGGTATAATTCTATTTATTTTTGAAATGGATATATATAGTACATATTTAAAACACAAGAAAATTTAGAAGTAGAACGGGATGACTTTAATTTTCTACTTTATAATAACTATATGGTTAGACTAACTCAGATGCACTGCCTTTATAATATGTCTTAAAAGAAAGGCCATTTCTCGTCAAACCCTCTAAAACTCTGACAGTTACCTAAGGACTAATTAAAATCGCCAATGTAAAATATTTGCACTTACTCAGAAAATGTATGAAATAACCTACCAAGCCAAAGTGCTCAAATTCAAACCTTAAGAAATAGATCTTCGTCCCCACTCCATGCTAGGCACTGTGCTTCACAACTGGCATACAGTGATGAACAAGACAGGCACTATCTCAAAAGCCTTCATTTCCATTCCATTCCAAAGCTCACTATTCCCAAAATAATCTAACCCAACCAAAATCAACATGAAACATTCTCAAAATGATATAGCATAGCTGTGGCCATTTCAGTAAATTAAAAACTTCTTTAGTAATTCATTTTCTAGGTTTTTAACAGGAATTATTACATAGTTTAACACAATATTACGGACACTTAAGAGGAAACGTTCTGGACTCAAACCTGGGCTTGAATTCAGGTGGTAGCATTTGCTACACCTATGTGATCCCAGGGAGGCCTTCATTTCCTCATCTATAAAATGGGGGTAGGGTAAGAACAGTAAATCCTCAGAATACTGCTATGAGAATTACAATTAAATGAGATCCTATATGTAAAAAGGCTTAGCACTATACATAATAAGTACTCGGTAAATGTTAAACCCTTATTATTATTGTTGTTATTAAGACAACAAATAACCCTACGGTACAAGAGCCGTTCACAACCTGCCAAATAGTCTTATATTTATGCCACTTTTCCAAGAACAAATACATATATCTGTGTAAGTTTGTATATTAACGTATAAAAATACTTTTCTTTTTTTTTTTATTTTATTTTTGGGACAGAGAGAGACAAGAGCATGAACGGGGGAGGGTCAGAGAGAGAGGGAGACACAGAATCGGAAACAGGCTCCAGGCTCCGAGCCATCAGCCCAGAGCCTGACGCAGGGCTCGAACTCACGGACTGCGAGATTGTGACCTGGCTGAAGTCGGACGCTTAACCGACTGCGCCACCCAGGCGCCCCATAAAAATACTTTTCAATATAAAAGCCCGTAATTGAAAGTTTTTATTACCATAACAACGCACCAGTACATTTATGATATTTATATATATTACACACACACACACACACAAAATGTATCAGTGGCACACTGTCAAGAACTATGCTAGAACAAGTTAAGAACTTGTCTGTTGGCCATGGACAGGGGGGTACTCAGATGATTCTAACTCATATACGAAAAATTTTTTTTAAAATATTAACATTGTTAACACGACATAGACAAACATCTTAAAATCCAGGCACCTACTAGTGATTAAAAACTCGATTTATACATACCACTTTAGTCTATAAAGTACATTCATGAGTATTATCTCACCCGGTCCTTTGAACAGCATAGTGAAACAGGCTTTTACCATTATCCCCATTGTACCACAGAGAAAACTAAAGCCCAGCAAGGCTGAATTTCCCAAGAGCACACTGCTAGTGACAGGACTGGTCTCAAAAGCCAAGTCCTCTGACATCATCACAGTTGTTTCACTTCCACTGGCCTGGGACATTTCATTAAAAAAAGACAGAAAACTGTGCTCAATATTGTAGGTGTGTCAGAGGACTCTACAGGGATTACTCACGGCTGCCCAGTTTTACTCTCCTTATTTCCGACTTTGGTATTTCAAAAATTACACGTGTGTAATTATAAAATGTAGATAAGGAGAATTCATCCAAATCTGATCTTTCCTGCATTGGCCAATTAATACTAGAGATTATTTTACCCCTTATAAAACTTAGCCTTTTGTATTTCCCTTCTTTGTAACCACTGAAATTTATTTCATTTTAATGTTGGGTCTTAAAAAGTCAAGTTAATATAAGATAAATAAAACCACTCATAATGTGGAAGCATATCCGATCAGATCCCACAAATTTTTGACACATCTAAAGAATCAAAATATTAACAAATTTCAGTTCATATTTATGAGAGAAAAAAGGTTAGTATTATTATAGTGCGTTGGTTTGTTGTGTAAACGAGTACTTAAATAATTACTACTAAAGGCAGAATCTTCCTTAAAAACACAGCAGCGCTCAGCAATAATATCCCATGAACTACATTCAAGCTGGAAAAAGCTGGAATAGATTCTGGCCAGGCAGGTAAGAAAGACACGATCTTGATTCCGTATACCCTCAAACTAAAGCACATACATCACAACTTATGCTTACATTTTACAATATTCCCAGATGTCTCTTTCCCTTCTCAAAAGCTAAAAGAGACTAGCCATGGAGATAAAAATATCCTACAAGTTCAAGAGCCTAAAAGAAGTTAGTGTCCTAAAAGAGAAAAAGAATGTAAAGACTTATGATTTTTTTGAACCTAACATTTTAAGTACAACCCACAGACCTGAAACTACATTTTCTTTCCGGGGCTGCTCACTGGTCTCCAATACATCAATCCTGTAACACCGTGAACTGTGGTGATGGATTGGTTCGTGCTTCTAAACACAACAGAATTTTTCCAAGGTTACTTACACTGTGACGTGAGGAACATTTTTGCAGCGTCTTACTTTCTTTTAATCAAACTACTTTGGATATTTTACCAGTGCACGCCTTATGAATGAAGAAATTTTCATTATTTTTTTGAACTTTCCAAAGTCAACCAAGGGCTGCAGTACAGTGACCAAGAGCTGAATCCTGGTCAAAATTCTGCTACTGGCTGGTTGTCTGACTTGAGGCACGTATCACTTAGGGAGAAACTGAGGTGCAAAGACATTTTACGTACAGCAAAAACTTCTAAGGAATTGCCACATCATCACCATAGGACAAAAATCTCAAGGTCTTATCAGAAACAGGCTAGGCTTCTAATCAGATAATAACGTCAAAAGAGAGGGGAAAATGGGAAGCACGCTGTTTATTTAATAACAAGAACCACCACTACTACTGCTGCTACTGCTACTTCTGAACATTTACTGAGGCTTTATTATGTGCCAGGCACTGTGCCACGCGCTTTCACAGACCTTAACATTTACTCCCTGCGACAACATACTGATATTCGTTAATAAAAGAATCAGAACTTTAAAGAACAAAAAGAATAGGAATTTAAACTCACAACTGAAAATATAAACAAATTGTTAAAGAAACCTTACCTTTTTCTCTTTCAGACTACATCTCTGAGTGGTAAATTTACACTAAAACTACATTAAGTTTCAGGAATCTGTCTTCCATTTTAAAAATACTAAGATTCAAGGGGTGCCTGGGTGGCGTAGCCGGTTAAGCGTCAGACTCTTGATCTCAGCTCCGGTCATGATCTCATCTCGCAGTTTGTGGGTTTGAGCCCCACGTGGGGCTCTGCGCTGATGGTGTGGAGCCTGCTTGGGATTCTGTCTTTCCTTCTCTCTGCCCCTCCCCCACTTGTATGTGCACGGAAATAAATATACAACAATTTTAAATAAAAAAATAATAAATACTAAGATGCAAGATGTTGACAATTATGACAGAATAATAAAAAAAAACCTCTGAGCTTAAATACGGGCACTGAATAACTGGCCCCATTCAAAGAAAAGAGAACAGCATATATCAGGCCCTACGATTATAAGCTCCTGATGCCCATAAGAGCAATCTATATGCTGTAATTGTAAAGTGATCTAGCACCACCACAGACAACAAAAAAATTTACAACTGCTAAGTTTTAAATATATAGACACACACATATACACATGTATCAGTTATTGTACATGTAAATCTTACAGCAGCTGATAAAACAACAACAAACTAATCCAAGATAAACTAAAACAGCAGAGTGTTTCTGAAGACTCACTTTAGAATAACAGCACCATGATAATTATAATATTAGCAATCAAATTTTACTTAGCAGAAAGTTCTTAGAGGCTTGGAAAGCTGTTTGTATAAAATGGAGTAGACAAGAGGGAAGGGTTCTCTGTGCTGTTTAAATCAACTACAGGTCCCAGCATGCAATGCTCTAATCCGAAGTTAAGCAAAAACCCGAAATGCATCCTGGGACTTGTAGTAAGCAAACCACTTCACTCTATCACTGTAAGTTTCAAGAAAGTCTGAACTATCTCGAGCACAATTTGACAAGATCTTATTATCAGGGCCTAGTCAAACTCAGATCTAACTTGTTTGCTCTCTGCTCCGGCAGGTTCTTTAGTACATATTGGAAAAGTATCAATATTTAGAACAACATTTTCACATTAGAAAAACCTCATACAGGATAAGCATATAAAAGAAATGCTTAAAAACAAACAAACAAAAAAAAAGGTTTTATACAATTAAAAAAATGTTTAAACCATGATACTCAAAGCCATTTTTTTAAGTTTGGTTGGATCAGTACCGAAGCTCTCTATCCCCCTCCCCAAAAAAGTTTTAATTGTTTTATCAGGTTTTCTCTTAACAGTTTTTCAAGTTATATTTTATATGTAATTTTTCTCACAGAAAATTCTCATACAAAAACATTTACCATACTCTAATAATGCACATTAGGAAATATATTCTTAAAGTAATACATACACATAACACCATCACACACACAAAAACAATAATACTTAAGTTTCTCTTTTGTCAAGTCCTTACTCAATTATTTTTGCCCTCCACTCCTAGCCCCTCATTTCACACACATACACGTTTCCAGAAAGAACACTCAGGAAAAAAATATGCCAAGTACAGACTCATTTCTCTCATCCACTGACCTCTTCTAAAAACACAAAAGATTTTTTTTGCCTATCAACAACACGTCCAAACCCAAACAGGTAACTTTGAGCCATTATTTATGTATTTACAGTTTCTACACACATCCCTATTTCCTGCAAGACTGAGGAAGGAGGCTGGGAAAAAACTAAGTGCAATCTGCATCAGGAGGCCTAACACAGGTGGTGGGTTATTTTCAGGCAACAGCACCTTCACAAACATGCTGTGGAATATAGTCCAAGAAATTCCTAACAAGGAAAGATAAGCTGGCACACAAATTTAACACAATCCAGCTAAAAATCACCTGCAACACATGTTACTACGTTTCACCATAAAAGTGACAGGCTACTACAGGATCTGAAGCTTCATCAATACAACATACTGTCCATAAGGCCAGAGACAGCAGTTGCCATGGTTACTATCACCCACTTTTATCAGGAAATTATTGCCATTATTCTGAAGTTTTGGGTACTTATTTAAAAATCTAACAAAAAAAAAACAGTCTAGGGTTTGACTGCTAATTGAATGAATGAATCAACTACTGTCTGATTTGTAAGGATGCTGCTTTAGAGATGCACATGGTTAACAATACTTGGATCTGCAGCAGAAAAAAATCAATTCCTTTCTGCTGCTCCTTCTCCTCAAGTACTGACAGTTTGTATTCTCAATGCAGCCAAAACAATAAAACAAAACCCATCTTTTTGGCTTCTGTGTTTAAGTTCTTTTTTGTCCCCTAGGCCCACAGAGTCAAAATAAAGCCTAGATCACCAACCTGTTAGGCCCCATTCCCTTCCTATCACCCTATTACCAATTCACTTGTCTATTTAAAAAAACTGAAAACATTTCCATTGATGATTCCAAAATATAGGAAAGAACAGTTTCCTTCAACAGAGACCTGCTATTTTTTATTTCTTAAAACAGGGGGAGGCCTTGCAACGTATTGGAGGAAGAGAAATGGAGGGGTATTCAAACTGCCACACAAGTGTCTAGTGTAAGAAAGTTGCTATAGAAAACCCAAAGGTTGACTGAACCTCATATATTATCTCGAAAAGGGAAGAGTTCACCACCACCCCCAGTTTAACACTGAACTGATAGACAAGTAAATCAAAAGTTATTCTTAAACATCTATTTCAGCATTCTCACAAAAGATAACTCCAAAAATTTAATACACAAATAAGAATTATATGAAAGCCTAAAAAAGAGCAAGCCACATATACACACAACAAGAAAATATATGCTATTTAAGAAGTAATTATCTACAATAAATTTAAAACAGCGTTAGCATATTACCTCCTTAAAAAAAAAAATCTCAAAGCAGCAAAAATACACACCTGCTAAAGTTAAAGTGATCAAAATATACTGCTATGCTCCTAAAGAATACTTAGAGCCTACTGAAAAGCCTACGTACAAAAAGTTCCTGAGAAGTCAACAAAAATCACGATTATTTCCCAGGACAAATTAACATGAAGATTCAAACATACTTCAAGAAATCAAGTCTGAATATAGATACGAAGGAATTCTGTCAAAGGTTAGAGACCTAAAACTTTAATCCCTTCCTTTTCTCCCTTCGAATAGCAATTAAATACAAAAGACTTCGGCAATAAAATACTAAGAATACAAAATTTAAAAGCATATTACCATAACCCTAACTTCAGTATTTCCTTAACAAAAAACAAAAAAACAAAAAACCAAATTTAAGCATTCACTGTCCGTAGGATAAAAAAGTTAATACTACCCTGGGAGGTTTCATTTTTATCTAAACAGTCAAATGTTTTTCTCACTTCACACAGAAACAAGTTTCTATATATAATTTCTAATTAAAGGGGCTATTTCATAAAGAGCAGTCACTTCTAAAATTTAAGATACTAAACCTTTTGAAATGCTCATAAACACCAGGACTCCCAATTATCTCTATTTTATTTTATTTTCGTACAAATTTGTGAGCAGAGTCTATTAAAAAAGCTACAAATCAAGGCTCTGAGTTTTAAACTTTGGGGTTATTTTTGCGCAAAAAACATTTCAGTGCACTCCTCTAGATTTGAGTAGTCATTTCCTCAAGCATCCCTCTAAAAGAGGCAAAATGATATACACATGTACCTAATACTAATACATACAGATATACTTCTTTTTCACTTTGAAACAAGCTTGAAGGCTTTAGTTAGTACGAATTTTTCAGAAAGTTAACAGAATCCCTCAAAACAATCAAAACCTTAACTGTGACATCTGTTACTCTGTGTGTTAATGAAAGTCTATAGAAGAATCCAGGAACTTAAATATTCACTAAAATCAACTACTATCACATCAATGAAAAAATGAAGGAAAATTTTAATGGAGGATACACATCTCACAGGATCTACAAAAAGAAAAATGATCTTTATTTTTTAATTATGAGAAACTGCCTCCACAGCAGTTTTTAAACAAAGCTTCAAGACTGTTAACAAAGAGCTTTTTGGTAACCACAGTAGCATTAAAAAAAAAAAAAAATCAGAAAGTGTTGGGGGGTACACTTTTAACGTGCTCATTTCCCAAATCATGGGGATAAAGTTAACATTTTAAAGACAGAAGTTTCTGTCCACGTATTAATTAGTTACCCATCTCAACATCTGCATGGCTTCTGATAATTTACAAAGAACTTTTACCATGTATTATCTCATTTGATCTTACTGAGAAAAAAAGTACAGTATTATGCCTAGAAAACCGACGAAATGCAAAGCAGGTTCATCAGATTTTCTACCCATTTCTAACTTTCTAAAACTTTGATATAAAACTTTGCAAGCTACCACCGTCGCATATTTCCAGGGATAAATCAACTCGCCTAACACTAATAGGGTTTCAAAGGAGCATGTGCTGTAGATGCTATGAAACTACTTTCACCTTTATGCAGTTATTGTTACTAATGTACATATCAGCAATGACCTATACTCACAGATATAACTTTACTTACAGTTCAAGAATCTCTTTGGAGACCAACTCAAAGACATCAACCACATACATGTATTTATGAAGGTGAGTGCCTAAGAATTTATCCATTAGGATTACTGTCCATAGATGTGAGACATAAACACAGAAATTAAAATTTTTCCATACAGTATCTCCCTTTCCAGAATTTCAAGTATCCAATATCCTAAATGTATTAATATTACAGGGATGACACAAAAACCTAAAGCCCCAAGTCAGACCAACTTCTTTTGTTTATAGCCAGTGCACGGTAATTTCTTCACATAAGTGTTCAACACCCCACTCACCAATACAAAACTAACTGATCATCAAAATAATTCTAAGAGCACTCTGTACGTAAGTGTGTCCACAATAACAAAGCTACTTTGCATAATATTGTAAGCAGGTAAAAAGCAATCAAACATTTCAGTATCAAATAACAAACAGTTTATTAATGGACTTTTTTAAATGGACTTACTCAAAGTTCTTTCTGGAACTTTAAAGTGTTAATCCTGCTGCTTAGTTGAAGCTAATAGAGCTATAGTAAGTAGCAAGACCCTCAGAATTCAGAGATCGGCTCTATCTTGCTGTAGCACCTCCTGCTGGATAGCATTTAGAGTTCTTCATGTAAGCAGAAGAAGAGTATTTCTGAGGCAGCTTCTCCCAGATGACTGAATGGGGAAAAGGATGAACCCTTCAAAGCTAAAAGAGGGCCCTGTCCATCACTTATGTCTCTTAAAGAGAAAAATCTGGCATTGGTACGACTCTTTTTAATCTATCACTATTCTGGTTCCATAAAGACCTGCCTGAGTCCAAAGTGCAACATGCTTAAATAAAGCTTGCAAAATTATCTCCAAACTACCTTTAAAAGCCTTCAAAAGCACTCAAGCAAAAGACTTTATTACGGCCAGTCAAGCAATGCCAGTCATATTCAAATACCATTATGTTAACAAAAGCAAAAGTCTGATAAAAAAAAAGCACCTGGAATATTTTTAACATATTAGCCAGAAGTTTGTGTTTTGAGAATTTTCTGCACTATTACTATGCTCCCTTTAAGGATAGTTGTCTATCTACTTAAGTTTTAAGTACAGAAATTTTTTGAAACAGGAGTATAACTGCACACAAAAATTTCCTCCTTCCATCAAGAAGTATGTCTTGATATTTTAAAATGTATTCTTCAGACATTTTTAATAGCCCCTAATAAGCTAGTGTTAAGCCCACAACGTAGAGTCCATTTACAAGTGAAGACAGGAAAAAAAGAATAGAAAGGAACTTACCAAAATCAAAATGAATAATAGTATTTCCAGTAAAAATGTAGTAACAGTTTCCTACAATGCTGTGAAACCAAGTAAATTGTGAAACTTAAGAAAAAAAAGGGAGGGAGGGGGCTACTCTTCAAAAACCAAAAGCAAAACTGACCTATTTATTTCTAGTGCCCAAATGTGAGACAACACCAGATGTAAACAAACAACATAAACACTGAAAAGTACACTTAGATGTCTTAGTCCCAGTTTCAGTCCCCTTACCAGGCCCTCGATGAAGCCAGAGACGTTCATGAGTATCCTCTCCAAAAGGAGATATTCTAGCTCCCTGTCCTAAAGAACTCCTATAAAGTGTGCCTATGAAAAGGCTTCCTTCCTAGAGTGCACAGCTGCTTCAAAAAGAGAAAAAAACAAAAACAAAAAACTTTCACAACCCAAATTAATCTGATTCTAATATTCAGCTATCAATTATTAATACAGGAATGTTCTCCCTTTAACGTCCCCAGCTTAAGCATCTACATTCCTGACACCTACCATTAACAAAAAACGTACAGCTTACATCCCGGCTATGGGGCAAATCTCTGAAATCCAAAACACAGCCACAAAGTTCACTGTCAAGGCCAACGCTGAGGCCCACACACGCCCGGACCTTAACTCACATTTGAAATTCTAGAAAGCCACACTTGCAGACATCATTTAAAAACAACACAATGTGGACGTGCAGAGTGAGATCCTCTACTTCAAGACCTAAACAAAGAATATTTCAACATATGCCCTGAATATGATGACACCGGGTTCACCAATGAAAACAAAACCTGCCTACCATTAGCAGTCCTACCCTCATCTCAACAACTCAACTACTTAGAAATCACTCTCAGCACATCTGCACCCTACAACCGGCGTGTGGCCTTCTCCGGGGGTGCAAGCCACAGACAAAGTTGAAGCGAGACATTCTTCCCCTGGTGCCCAATCTCGGTATCAACCCCTCCCCTACCAGGGCCACCTTGCTGCTACCCACCATAGCGAACGTGGTCAGGGGAAAAAAAGAAATCCTAACAGCACCGCTCAGCAGAATAAAGAGACCAAAGAGAGGATGACGAGAAGTGTTGGGAACTGCGTGCACGACGGGGCTGGACCAAACGGAAAGAGTCCCACTCCGCGCGCCCCTCCCCCCGGCGGGGGCGCGGGCGGGGGAGGGGCGGCCGCGGCCCCTCTCGGAGCGGCCTGCCGGCCCCGGCCCGCGCGGGGTCCCGGGGGCGCCCCGCGGCCGCAGGCGGCGGGGGCGAGTGCGGGAGGGCCGGCCCCGGGGTGAGGGGTGCAGGCAGACTCTCCGGAATAACAAGTTGCAGAAGAAGAAGAATAAGCGGAATTTCCCCAACGCTGCTCCGGCCACCCAAGACAAATGCACCAACACACACACACACACACACACACACACACACACACACACACACACACAGTCGGGCCCGGCAGCGTCAGCAGCCGCAGCTTTTTTTTTTTTTTTTTAAACCAGATCCCTCAGTCACCAAACAAGATGGTTTTCAAAAAAAAAAAAAAAAAAAAAAAAAAATTAATTAATTAATTAAATAATCATAATAAAAACTTCCCCCCGACAGCATCCGGGGGGGGGGGGGGGCAGGGTGATGAAGGAGCCAAGGCGACCATCCCCGGGCCGAGGGACAGCCGAGGGGGCGGACGAGGCTCCGCGCCCCCCGCCCCCGCCGGCGGCCCCCTCCCCGGCCCCCCGCCGGGACAATGTGACGCCCCCTCCCCGCCACCCCCGGCGCGCCGCCTCTGTCACCCGCTTCGGCCCAGCACTCAGCGCCCAGGCTCCCGAGGCTGCTCATAAACTTACTTCCAATTTATCCTGGGGAGGGGTGGAGGGCAGAGGGAAGGAAGGGGGAGACAAGGTTTTTCCATTGTCTTTTTTTTAGGGGGGGAGGAATAGGAAGGGCACGCAGGGGGGCGCCCCGAAGGGGAAGTTATTGCTCAAATCTCAAGTTGACTGAGGGGTCCTGACGAGAACACCCCCCTTTCCCTCCTCCCTCCCACACACCCCTCCCCTCCCCCTACCTCCCCCCCACAACAAACTCCAAGCAGGCAGCCCCAGTTCCTCCCAGAGACAAACACCAGAGACAAGACAGAGACAGGGAGAGGGGGAGAGGGGGAAGGGGGGAGGGAGGGGAAAGAGAGCTACTCAAGAAAAAAAGAGGAGAGTGAGGAGAAGAGAGAATGGAAAAGCTGGGATACTGCACCCTCCTGCTGCTGGCTGGTTGTCCCCCCTGGCAGCTGGAGGCAGGAACTCTGAGCAGGAGAAGCAGGAGGAGGAGGAGGAGGGAACTCTTCTTCATGGGGAGGGAGGGAAGAAGCTGGAGCTGCTGCTGCTGCTTCTGCTGCTGCTCTGGGCCTCTCGCACTTTTTAGATATTAGTGTGTTAAGATGGTAGGTTGTTCCCTTCTCCCTCCTCCTCCTCCTCCTCTCCTCTCCCTCTCTCTCTCTCTCACTCACTCTCTCTCTCTCCCTCTCTCTCTCTGGGCTGTTTCTTTCCTCCTCTTCCCCAGGCAAGGGGGGGTGGGGAGGAGGGGGTGGGGGGAGGAACTGGATCCTCCTCCTCCTCCAGGAGAGACACACACAGGCCCCGGGCCGGAATAGGGGTGGGGGGGAATCAGAGCAGCAGGAGAGAAACTGTGGGAGACAAACAAGCCCAACTCTTCATCCTCCTCCTCCTCCTCTCAGCAGCAGCAGCGAGCACCACCAGCCCATTCACCACCCGGCCCCGGGCCGCAGCACCTCCGCCGCCTCAGCCCGGGGATCCCTCCGCCCAGGCCCAGACACACTCGCCCGCGCGGGAGCCCGCCGCGCGGCCCCGCCGGCCCGCCGCCGCCGCCGCCGTGCGCGCCCCCGCCGCTCCCGAGAGCCGGGCGAGAGGGACTGGGGCTGGGAAAGCGGGGACGAGGGCGGGGGGGGAGAGGAGACGCCAGGGTAGAGGGGCACGGCGGGGAGGGAGGGGGCCGCCGGGCGGAGTTGTACGGCGGCCGGCCCGGGCCCCCGCGTCTCCGCCGGCGGCTCCTGGGCCGCACGGGCCCCCCCGGGGTCGACGGGGCGGCGGCGGGAGGGGCGGCGGGGGCCCGCGGCGGCGCTCGGGCGGGCGGACTACTTGACGTGTCGGTGCGGCGAATTTATTTCACTTTGCCTAAGGAACGGGGTGTGCTGCGGCCCCCATTGCCTAGGGAAAAAACCCGGATGTAAAGTGAGTGAAACTAAACTAGAGTGAAGTAGGGCAGCAGCAGCCAAACTCCAGTGCAGCGGCGGCGGCGGCGGTGATGGGGCTGAGCACGGAGCGGCGGCGGCCAAACTCCGGGGCCGCCGCAATGATGGGCCCGTGCAGCGCCGCAGCTCGGCTCCCATGTAGCTGCAGCCGAGGCGAGGCCGGAGCCCGCTGCGGCCCCCCCAACTCCGCGGCCCGAGCCCAACTCCCCCCTCCCGCCGGCAGGAGCTGCAAAGGGGCTCCGGAGCGGCCCCAACTCCCTCCCGTGCAACAGCAGTTTTAAGGGGGGAAAAAAGCCGCGAGGGCAAGAGCGAAGGGAAGCAATGGGGAAGCACTGCAATGGGGGAGCGTGGTCCAGGCAACAGGAGAAAGATGCAACCTCAAGTCGAATGCAACATGCAATCCCCGGCCGCCGCTCGCCCGCTCCCTCCCCTCGCCACCCCGCCCCCTTTCCAAATAACTACCCTTGAACCACTTTATTAGCCACACTTAGTCCCACACTCGCGTCGGGGAGGGGCGGGGGACGGGGTCCTTCCCTCACCTTTATTTATTGCTGCTTTCTCCCCCCTCTCCATGTTTTTTATTCCTAAGTTCTTTTGTTCTAAGGGGGATGATGGCATTTACTTTTCTGCTTTGTGTAGCAGGGCAATCACTGGGAATCGGCCACGTATAATCCGGCGGTTTGTCATATTTTATTAGTGAAAGTATTTTATGCCTATTCTACCTCCAAGGACTGTAACATGGAGAACTGCAGGGAGGAAAAAAAAAAAAAAACATCAGAGGAATTCTTGTTTTGAGAGATTTCTTGGCGGGGAGGGGAGGGGCCCCCCTAATTTTTGGTGGGGGGTTATTTAGATTTTCAAATCGATAGTTTTCAACTTAAAGCTTAATGTTTTTGTATGGATATACTACTAGATTCTAAAATAACACTCAACCACAATAAAGAAAAAGAAAAGTCCAGAATCCTACATTAAAGGAAAAAATCCCTACTGGACAGTGATATTATCTGGTCTGTGCAGCACGATGGACTTAACGTAGTGTTGGCCTTCGAATGTTAAATAACAATAAACCCCAGCCTCAACTGAATACAAATGGGGGGGTGGGGGTGGTTTTGTTTTTAAGGCTCAGCACTTTTGTAGCATCTGCCACTACGCATTTTCCAGGCATTGATTAGCCATGCAACTCCCATAGGCATGAAGTCCAGTTTTTGCAGATAAAGAGCAACAGTGGTGAGATGATTTGCCCAAAGTCAAAGTGAGTCATTGACAGAACCAGAAATAGCCTTAGACTCTATTTGTTACTAGTCACATCTTTCCCATTAAATAGTATTTCCTCCAAGAAATAAACAGTATTTAAAAATAAACAGACGTCCTTTACCTTGCTATGTGTTTCCACCAGAGGTGCTTTGAGATCCTTGGATATGAAGGTGTTTTCTTACTTCTGTGACCTGCAAAATTAAGTTGACTTTCTCAAGAAAAAAAATTGTTTAATTCTGATTTCTTAAAGCTTAGAAAAAGTATGGGCTTTCTTTTACACGTGTAAGCCATTTAGTACTCTGAGCTTTATATTCAAAAAAATTCACAGCAGAGAAAGTGTGTAAGAGTTTGAGAGCAAAAATGAAAATCCCTATAAATGATTCAAGAAGCCTGGATGAACTCATAATGTTGTGAAACCGAACCCATAACACAGTCAAGATGAATAACGGAAGGACAGGTTGGGTAGTAAGACCCAGCTTTGCCACCTAGAGATAACTCTAATGTATTTAAAAGATGAATTAAGGCAGGGCCTCTCAAACTGGACCAACCAGGCACTAGAACCACAACCTAATGGGGTCATTTCAAATCAGCCCAGGCTGTCAAAAATTTTTTCAGAGCAAGACTGCTTTAGTGTGCTTTCTGGAAAAAGTTAAAAATGTTTCCGAATTTCATTAAAAAAATTTAGAAACTCAAATGGTGCCTGAATGTGTAAATGCTATAGAAGAGGAGCCAGTCAACTTTTCTCTGTAAAAGCCCAAATAATAAATATCTAAGACTTTGCAGACCATGGAGCCTTGGTCACAACTTCTCAACTCTATGTAGTTGTAGCACAAAAGCAGCCATAGAAAATATGTAAACATATGAGCCTGGCTATGTTCTAATAAAGCTTTTATTTATGGGCCTTGACATTGGAATTTCATGTACTTTTCTTGTGTCACAAAATATTCTTTTAATTTTTTCGACCATTAAAGAAAAATGTTAAGGCATGTTTAGCTTGCGGGCTAAACCAAGGGGGTGAGCAGGACGGCCCATGGGCTGTGGTTTACCGACCCTGGCTTTAGAAGACTAAAGTTGACAAACATTAAGATGTTTGTTTATCAATCAAACCTCAATGTCATGCAAAATCGAGTTTTAGATATTTATATCTAATTAAAATATTTCAGGGGTGCCTGGGTGGCTCAGTCGGTGGTGTTCGACTTTGACTCATATCATGATCTCGCCGTCTGTGGGTTCGAGCCCCGAGTCTGTGCTGACAGCTCAGAGCCTGGAGCCTGCTTCGGATTCTGTGTCTCCCTCTCTCTCTGCCCCTCCCCAGCTTGCTCTCTCTCTCTCTCTCTCTCTCAAACATAAATAAACATTAAAGAAAAATTTTTAATAAAATAAAATATTTTAACTAATTGTATTAACACTCCTCTAACTATCAAACTCTATGGAAAAGAAGAGCTGTGATTCACGAATAGATGATGATTCCATTTACATACTCTTTCCCTCTCTAACATGGTGTGGAGGAGTGGAACCAAGCCGACCCAGATTCAGACAACTGGACAGTACCACTCCTTTTCAACTAAGACACCTTGGGCAAGTTCCTTAACCTTTCAAATCCTCAGTTTTCCTATTTTGTAAAATGAAGCTGTTGTTGTTTTGTAGGGTTGTTGAGAAGATTGAATAAAATAATTCATGTGAAATGTTTGGTACAGTGCCTGGTACATGGGACTATGTAATACATGTTTTCCCGGTGCCCTCAAATTCATTTCCTGAGTTAACATAACTCTGGAGAGGGTGAACACGTCCCAATTTCTTGTCAGCACAGATGTGGCATATGAGGTCCAAGGATTCTTGGGTGAGTCAAGGTTGTGAGGCTGGTATTATGATACATTTTGATGGGTCTTTCTCAATTTCTAAGCATGCCAGTCATGGGCACTTAGTAAACACACACTAGCTATATGGCCTTAAACAGCATTTAAACCATCTGAACCTTGGTGTTTCTCATGCACAAATTAAAGATAATCCTCGTTGGATTTTTGAAAGGGTTACATAGCATAAATTCTAAAGAAAAAAAAAAGCTAACAATTAGTATGTTAGTGGAAATCCCAGAAATAAACTAAAAATTGAAAGTTTACATCAGAAGCTCCTTTGAAGTAAACCATTCAACTTTTAGACATAAATGACATAATAGCAGGTGCACAGTAACTTAGAATTTGCTTTCCTAAACCTGTTTACTCCCCCAATAACCATCAAAACCCTGTTGAATAAACAGTAAACTCAAATTTTGAATGCTTTTAAATATTGGAGTACAGTTTTTACATTTTTCTAAAAATGGTCAAATCTACCTGTGATGTCTATATATATCCTGCCTTTCGTTCCATGCTTCCAGAGGCCACCCAAAGTCCTAGATTAGAAAAATACGTATAATTTTCTTCTTGTATTTTTATGGCTTCTATGTTTTACATTTGCCTTGTTACCATGTAGAGAGACATAGATATAGATGATATAGATAGATATAGATGTAGATATAGATATAGATATATTTTGGTATAAGAGAAAGGAGGTAGGAATCGAAATAACTTTTGTTTGATAGAAAATATTTAATATTGGGATTCTATTGGGTAATATAAAATGTCATTCAAAATGATAAAACAGCCCCCTATGAGGACTATCGGTCTAATGCAGAGATACTGTAAATGTAGGAAAAATATTACAGAAGCTTATATATTCTAATATTATATGGAGGCATTATGTGTTATAATACAAAACACAGTCTCTTATAAATTTTCTTATTTTACAGTTTTTGTAATAGTCTAGTACACACTGTACCCATAGATAGTAAGCTGTTTTGTATTTGTATGTGATTGTTTCTGATATTCTGACAGTATTTGAGAATATTTCAAACCAGGTAAGGAAACCTCCCCCCAAAGGACTAATTGAACAAGCTTTCTTTTTTTTTTTTTTTAATGTTTATTTATTTTTGAGAGAGAGAGAGAGAGAGAGAGAGAATGAACAGGGGAGGGACAGAGAGAAGGGGACAGAGAATCAGAAGCAGGCTCCTAGATGACAGCACAGAGCCCGAAGAGGGGCTCCAACTCAAGAATCAGGACCTCATGACCTGAGCTGAAGCTAGATACTTAATTGACTGAGCTACCCAGGGGCCCCTGAACAAGCTTTCTTATCCAACTCCCCTCACCCGTCCTTCACTCAACTACTATCCTTTTTGTTAGACTGAAAAGTAAGCCCATTGTCTCTTAAAAGGTCACCCTAAAGGAGATTTGAACTGTCTGAAGACCTGAGGGTCCTCCTTCACTGAGGCAGAGCAGTAACTATGGGAGTTCACCAGCTCTTCTTTTCTAATTCTTATTGGGCTAGAATAAATGGAAACCTGGCTTGTACCAACAAAGTGCTTAGATAAGTAGAGGAAGCCTAGCAATGTGATTTTTAAAGAATTATGACAGAAAATCCCCAGTGACTAGCCAAAGTTGAATGTATGTTCTTTCTCCCTACTGTCTCAATGGTTTCTGATCCTTTAAAAATCTTCACTTTAACTACCTTGTGTGTGCATTTACGGAAAGCCAAAATCATAATTGGAGATGGATCAGGTATAACTTGTAAATAAATAAATATTGGTGGATAAGCAGTTGGCTCTCTCGAGAATACCTTCAATTTCATTACTTTCGCCATAATCTCCAAGGTCAATTGAATCCTAGGCAACATCAGGTGTGTGTGTGTGTGTGTTTAAAAGAATTAACCAAACCAGAGCTCCTGAACCTTAGCACTATTGACATTTGGGGGCCAGATAATTTTTGTTGTGGGCAGCACTGTAGGATGTTTAGCAGCATTCCTGGCCTCCACCCACTAGATGCCAATAGCATCTCCCCCACAGGGCTGACGACTAAAGATATCGCCAGACGTTGCCAAATGTCCCGTATGTGCGTGTTGGGGGGAGTGGGGTGGGGGGAAGCAGGGGGAAGGAAGGTAAAATTGCACCAGGGGTGGCAGGGGGCTTGGGAGGCGGGACGAAAACCACTGAACTAGACCAAACACCAGGAACAAATTTAGATGCGTATTTGCATGTACGTGACTCTGCCTTCCACGCAGAAGCAGATCCCAATTCCTTTTCCAAAAGTAACTGATATAGATCAGGGGGCCTAAGCTGGACCTGTTGTTAAAAACAAAAATGGTTGCAATTAGAACTGTAGAAACGTCTGCCTTAAAGCTGCCGAGCTGCTAAAAATATCACAAGAAGAATCTCCAAGACTGGAGATGTTAAGAGAATTTTATCATCTTATTATTTCCACCTTTAGATTATCCATTATCAACATAAATAAATTGCATTGTGGGCCTAAGCAATGACGTTATCTAGTGGAAGACGTTCCCAGATTTGGAGTCTGAGAACCGGAGCTTGGGTCTGAGCTCTGCAAATGTGTAGTTAATCACTTTATCTCTCCAGGTCTATTTCCTTGTCCAAAATGGGGGAAACAATAATACTTAATCCACTGGATTATTGTGAGGGTCCAAGCTGTTAGTGAGAAGTAGCAGGGCTTATTCTTGAGGAATTAGGTACGTTGGAATCATAGAGTCCTGGGTCGACTTTGAGCAAACGATGCACTATTGCAAGTCACGCTTTCCTTATGTGCAAAATGCAGAAATAACCATTCGACACTTCTTAGAGTTGTTACGGAGGTTAAATGAGATAATGTGTCATATGCGCTGGGTAAATATTATTATTGGTCCTTGGTAAATTGTATCAAGTTGTACAAATACATATCATTTTATTGCTACTCCTCTTCTGTGAGCATTGAAACCTGGGAAGGACAATCAATACACCTACATGAGTGAAACCCTGTTATAAATATGGAGCTTCCCAAATTCCAACCAAGTGAAAGCAGCATTAAACTTCAGTGTGAAACCTTCCATCTTTCATGTTAAATCAGTTAGGGCACAGGTTTGTTGCAATAACATAAGGTTCTCTTCCCCTTATTGAAATAATGTTCTAATAAGGTTTTTACAACCTCTGTATCCCATAAAACACATGGGGTCAGGCATAGATAGCATGCCCAGCTAGCATAATATGTGTCCAGTCCCAAACATTTAAACCTGACTAGGTGCTGTTGCGAAATTCACCTTCCCCAAAAGCATTGGCAAATTGCACTCCAGCTCTACAATGGGGCGCAGGGAGGTGCTTCCTAAGTTAAAATATAAAGGGATCTAGAGGAGTCTTTTATATAAACTTTTTAATTAAAGTATAGCATTCATACAGAGAAGTGCACCGATCACAGGTTGTACAAAGCAGTAAATTTTCACAAGGCAAACACAATTATGTAATCGTTTTTTGTTTTTTTTTTTTTTAAGGTTAGAGAATCCTGTAATAAACGTGTGTTTTATCATTAGGGGGTTAAAAAAAGGTTATTATGAATTTGAAAAAAAAACAAACAGTGGAGATATCCCAGACAAGGCAATAACTGCCTTTGCGGTGCAAATGTGATTCTGAATCGTCAAACAGCAATATTGCAAAATGATAAGTTGGAATCAGATTGCCAAAATCATATCGCCATCTACCACTTGATATATGATTCTGGACAACTGCACATGCGTCGGTCTTCTCATCTGTTAAACGGGGATAGTAACAGAATTGTTACTGGGAATAAATGAAATAATGGCTTGTAAAAGTTTGGATGAGTTCCGGCACATAAGCTCTTCATACATGTAAATGATTTCCCGTTTAGGGTGATTTCCCAAGGGACAATAGGGAAGTTATGGAGATCACAAGAATTCTTTTAGAAAAGAGGGAAATTTTGCACAGAAGAGGAGCTGAATCAGAACAGCTAAGGGGTGCTATCACTGAGCCCCGGGACCAGCAAAGGCTAGAAAATGAAGCCTGAGAGAAGCAGGGTACCTGCAGGTGGCAGGCAGGGTGATGAACCAAGGGGCTGTAAAGATAGTGTACTTCTGAACAGAAAGCCACAGGGGT
Source organism: Neofelis nebulosa (assembly GCF_028018385.1). Taxonomy (NCBI): domain Eukaryota; kingdom Metazoa; phylum Chordata; class Mammalia; order Carnivora; family Felidae; genus Neofelis; species Neofelis nebulosa. Next base: position 98,405,744 of record NC_080791.1, read on the forward strand.
GTGCCTGGCATCCAAACAGGACATGACCTGATTTTTCAGAGACCAGAGTAAGGTCTAGGAGTGATTGTTTGTTTGATGTGGGCCTAGAGAGAGGAACGAGAGAAGCAGCAGCCATGGGAATCATAATCCTGGGGGTCAGAGCCTTGAAAGGCCTGTGCATTGAAGGAAGGGGACTCCTTTAGGGCTTTATCCAAGGTTACGAGGCTGGAGCTACTTATAGCTTTAGGAATGACCTCAAGTGTATATTGTCAGGCTGGCATTCCTTCACACTGAAATAAGATGGAATTGTGCACTTGAATCGACTTGGATCCTGAGTGAGGGAAACAGGCACTACTAAAGCAGAATGGAGGCAGGCTGAGTCTCAGAAAACCTAGACATGGCAGGGAAACCTCCCCTCTGGATGATGACAGCAAGGAACTGCCCCAAATCCAGCCAGCAACCTGACAGGTCGCAGCTGGACCTTCGAGTGTCCCTATTTCTTCTTCATCATCCCAATCTTGAAAATGGCGTAGCAGTGCTCTAAGAGTCTGGTTTCTTTTTCCTTGACTGGTATAGCAGGGGATGCATCGATATATAAGGTTCAGCAGGACAATTTTGGTGAACCCGTGCGTGACCCCGTGTCGTCACTTTCATGAAACATCTGTCACTAATGAATAAAGGGTATGGAACGACCGAGCTAGGAATAACCAACTCCCAGAGCCTGAACTTGGCCTCAGAATCCTTCTCAACCCAGTGCACTAGGCAGCCATGACCTGAATCCATTTTGTCATACCTGAACTTACCCCTCATTTCTTGTTGTAAGTAATACACCTGCCTTATCCACTCCTCCCAAAGCCCAATTCAAAGGGTATCAGATATGAAATTTGTCTGGCTTCAACCTTGAATATTGAAATTAAGCCTTGGATAGGTAACAATTGCTTCTCTATTTAGGGACCTATTCTCATATTTCTGAGTTTATAACTGATTTATGACCTATAAATAGTCACATCAACCTCGTTGCTGAATAATTTACATACTGAGGTCATGCTCTCTGGATGAACTTGACACCCATTAGTGTTAAACTAATCAACTGTGTGCATCCAAGCTAGAACACTCAGAGAACCACACCCCAAAGTGGCGGGAACGAAAAGGCAGAAGGCCTAGATATGATTCCCTCCTTTTAAGTCCAGCCAATTCACTTTCCTTGGAGTATGGAGCACACCATACTACTCCTTTCTCTCTCTGTCTGCAGAGAACCAGTCAGATAATAGTTGCAAAAGGCTGAGTTTACTGAAGACTGGTGCTGTAAGTGAAAGAAAGAGGAATTAATTAAATTTAAAATAACTCCACCTCTATCATCCCAGCATCTGAGTGAGTGAATACAAGTAGGGGGTTAGGGACTTTGGGCTAAGAATTGCATTGGTGGATATGCAGCTAACACTGAGAAGTAGGGACCTGAAACATTATGTTCTCCTAGTGTATTGAGAGTGAGAATTAAAAACAACAACAACAACAAAAGAAAACAAGAAGCATTTTCCAATAGCCACTTGGGGACTTTTGACTCCCCGAGGGTGCAGGGCATGAGTCTCAGGGCCATGAACACTTTATTTTAATGCCTTCCTCAATTAGAAGAAGCTCAAACTTATTATTTTTCCAAGTACATTGTGTTGTCACCGTTCATCTAATAGAAAAGAAAAACTCATTCCAATTCCAATCTGGATGAATATTACATTTCCTTTGATAAACGTCAGTGGGTTGATGGGAACAGACCCATCCCAAGCTGAAATGCTCCAACCTAAGCTTTGTGACTAACTGTGCCTAAAGACAGCTCATTTCATCCTGGAGTGTCCCTGCCTCGGCAGCCTAGACAAAACTAAAAAGATCACAGAGCAAAACCAACTGAGAGTATGACAACATTAGCACAGAGATCTCATGCTCGTCTGTTATTAGAACCTAAGTCAATTTACAAAAATGACTTTAAAGAAAAATGTTTTGGGATGAGTAATTGTATATAGCCAGAAGAAAACAAGCAAACAAACAAAATATGATAGTAATTAAGACAAGTGGGCCCCACTTCCAATCTAATTTTGGATCTAATCTTTAAAACTAAAGTTTCCCATATTTAATTTTACCAAACTTACCATTTCAGAGACATTTTATCCTCAGGGCTGATTGGCCTTCAATTGGAAATAGCTCCCAAGATTTTCAGTCTAAATGTCTCCGCCTTCTCAGGTGCATTTAGCTCTTTGACACACCAGGTGTCTTAGGTTTCTGGGAACTGGGAGCCCGGGTCCCAGTTCTGCAAGTCGCTGCCCATACACTTGAAAAAGTCACTGGCTTAATGGGTTTCAATTTTTTCGTCTTCAACACAAAAATGTCTGCATCTTATCTTACCATATTTAAAGGAGGGATCCCTAAAATCTTCCTCATGTGCTTGTTTTCCCCCCAACGAAGACTTACTGTTGATTATTAACAGTAAACTTAACAGCTGCCATTTACTAAGCATTCCAGGCCAGATGTTTTGTGCACACTTAAAATTTTATAGATAAGAAAACTGAGGTATAGAGGGGTTGGGTAAATTGCCTGAAGTCACATAAATAGTAAATGGCAAAACTGGGACTCCTGCCCATGGCTACTTAGATTCAGGTTCTGCTTTCTAATGGGAATTCCCATGAGCCACAAGGAAGGCAGGATGGGCTAGAGCCAGGCTGAGCGATGAATCAGGCAAGGCTTACAGAAGAATGAATGGATTCCAAGACAAGGGTCTCCAAAGAAGAGACTTATCTTCACTGTGGCCAGAAGAGAAGTCAGTCTCTAGTCCACCTAGGGAGACACAGGGTATAACAGAAAATGTGGAGTTTGGAATCAGAATGGCCTACACGAGCATCCTGGCTCACCTACTACTTAGCTGAGGGGCCTTGGACAGGTGAGTTAGCCTCATTTTTCTCATCTGTGAAATAGGGACAATAACACTTGCCAAGTTGTTTTCGTGGTTAGAAATAATTCACGTCAAGCTCCTTGCACACAGTAGGCATACAATACATGGCAGGCAATATATCATATCCTTCCAGAAGTACCTTGGCAGCGTTTTTCCAAAATGTGCTGTTAGGAGGCATTAGGTAATGGGGGGAAAAGACGAAAGAAGTTCTAAGTGAGAGGACAGTTTGGCAGTCAAGTAAACCTGGGAGATGCCGTTAGAACAAAATCAAACTGTTCCTAAAATTTACTACAGGACTTTTCAGAGCCTTTAAAATTGCAAAGATGCAATAGGAATCCCTAAGAGGAAGCGTTTCCCAATTATTGGCCATACAGTCCCATTTTTATGGAGCATCTTATAGACTGACGTTCCTGTGAACACATGTTAAGTAGCATTGGTCCAGGGGGGCTCAGTCAGTTAAGCGTGCTCTTGACTTTGGCTCCGGTCATGATCTCACGGTTCATGGTTTCACACCCGGCATCAGGCTCTGTGCTGGCAGTGTGGATCCTCTTTGGGATTCTCTCTCCTTCTCTTTCTGCCCCTCCCCTACTCACATGCTCTGTCTCTTTCTCTCTCAAAACAAATAAACTTTAAAAAGTAATAAAAATGGGGCGCCTGGGTGGCTTGGTCGGTTGAGCGTCCGACTTCGGCTCAGGTCATGATCTCACGGTCCGTGAGTTCGAGCCCCGTGTCGGGCTCTGTGCTGACAGCTCGGAGCCTGGAGCCTGTTTCAGATTCTGTGTCTCCCTCTCTCTCTGCCCCTCCCCTGTTCATGCTCTGTCTCTCTCTGTCTCAAAAATAAATAAACGTTAAAAAAAAATTAAAAAAAAAAAAGTAATAAAAATAATAATAAAACAGCACTGATCCGGTGAGTTTTGGAAGAAAAAGCTGGGTTCCTCAGGTTCGGTCATCATGACGCGGTCATTGTTCCAGCGTACCTCCAGAGCTGTCTCTCCTCTCCGTTTATTTCTCCCGAAAGTAGGACTCCTCTTCACAAATGTCACAGAATGAAGCTCTAAAGAGCAATTTCTAACATCCATTCAAGTGAAAAGTTCAGCTCCCAAACAGGACAAGGCAACACCCACAAAGCTGACCAAGGAAGACCCATGGGGCCAAGGCATGACTGGGCCCCTCAGGGTGGCAGGACACGGCTGCTGCTGCTTCCCTCCTGCCAGAGAAGCTTAAAAAGTGCAGGTGCTCCCTACATCACCACCACCAACCCCCCAGAAGGCACCAGCATGGGGGGAAAAGAGACCCCATCACTCACCCAGAGAGCAAGAGGCCAGGCCATCCCGAGTGGCCCTGCTTAGCTCCTGTCCAAGCGCTTGGCCAGCCCGGCCCAAGGAGGGGGGAAGAATTAAACAGAGGATCAGCTTTTTATTTTCATGTAAAAAGCACTTGCCCTGGGGTTATAAATGTTATTGCATTTGTGTAGCACTTTACTGCTGCCCTCAGCTTGCAAGCATCACGGGCTCCCAGTGGCAGTACTTTTATAACCCTTGATCAATAGCTTATTTCTATCGCCTTCAGTCCCAGCTGCCAATCCGTTCTGTATAATGTGGGAGGCAGACTTCACTGCTCTCCAGCTGTACATGTTATGAATGTAAACCGTGCGGGGAACATATGTATGTGTGTGCGTGCGTTGAGTGGGGGACATGGGATTTTTGAACAAGGGATGACAAAAATGGGCCCCTTGTTCTGGGAGACTACCACAAAACTGGGAGTTTCCTCTCTAGCGACTGCTTCTCTCCTTCTCCCTCTTTTTCTCTCATGCTCTCTCTCTCTCTGAAATGAGTTGGTTGGTATTCTTTGAAGGGTCAAGAGAAATACGACAAAATTTGCTCTTGTTTGTGTGTTTTTCTGTTATGTATATGGGAGGTGAGTGGTAAAAGGTGGCTTGAAAAGTCGTGTATTCTGATATAGAAAGGGCCATGGCTATCTTATTCATCACCCCGGTGTTCCCAGCACCTAGACAGAGCCTAGCACAAAGTAGGTGCTCAGGAAGTATTTGTTGACTAAATGAATGAATTCCCACTTGCACTGGGAGGGGAGGAGGAGAGCCCTGGAACATTCTCCCACAGCTGCCTAAGCAAAGAGCACAGGAAAAAGACTTTATGTTGCCACAGCAGTGGGGACCACAAAGAGCTACTGCGTGTCTGTGTTATTTAAGGCTCACTGGTAGGCACCGTGGGAACCATGGAGAAATACGATCCATAAGTGTAACCAGCTTCCACTGTTCTATCTTTCCACGGAGGAAAGTCAGCCAAGCAGCCTCTCAGAGGCCAGATACCTCACCTCACTATCTTCCCCGCTGAAGCCGGTTTTAGGACCATCCCGCTCGGGGAGAGGCCTTGAAACAGGACCCCAAGGCTCCCCAACATTCCCCAGCACCAGGAAAATGACTCTGGCTCTCAGTAAGGCAGCCAGGCCTGCCCTTGTCTGAACCGGCGTCCTTGAGACGCAGCCAAACCTCTCCCGGCTTTGGCGGAGGGATGTTGAGGTGACATTCTCCCTGCCACTCAGCATCTTTTAAACAATCCTCCTCCACCTTGGGAGAATACGCATGAACTCTCTGCAGGCTAGGGCCGCGGAGGCTGAAAATTCCCTTTCTCCCTGGGAGGGGATTTCATCGCAAGTGAAAAAACACACCTCCCGTGAAAAGTAAGAACCTGGGCTATCTGCAAGTTGTCTCTGGCAAAGTTCTTTTGGGTGCCAATGGTGGAAATCCACATCAAGCGGAGTTAGTGAAGGAGGGACGAGGACCTCACAGGAAGGAAATGAAGGTGTCTCGTGGGGCCAGGTCAGTGGGCCTCAGAAGGACCTGGAACTGAGCCCTGGAAAGGGTGGAGAGGCAGGAGTAGGAGCTCCCCTTGTCTGCCTGCTGCCAGCCACACTTGAGTTTCCTCCTGCTTCCAGCTCATCCCAGAGTTCACAGCCTCAGGGGCATGTGGCGGGAGGGGAGCAGGAGGTTGGCACAGGCCTTTTGGCTCTGGACCACACCGCCTGTAGTGCACCCTGAATTAATATTTTTAATAAATCCTGTAATTATCTTGTGAACAGAACATTTTTGTGGCACTCTAGTTTTTGGGTTAAAAGCATTAATTTGTTCAATATAAACATTAAAAAATATACCATCATTTTTATAACCTTGTTTCTTTATTTCTTAAGGCACCAGGAGCCTTACAAAATACAAGTGAGCTCTAAGGCCCCAACTAAGGAGTGCACTCTGCTCTGAGAAGCCGGCTCTCGGGCCCAGTTCTGAATGTCTGGGAGAGAGATTCTGCCCTGCTCCCCTCGGGCCAGAGGTTCACCCCAGCACAGTTGACTGCAATACTGCAAGCCCCCTGACAGATGCAGAAGAAAAGGGGTCGTTATGGGCTGCACAGACGGATACCCCACAGTGCGTCTGCTGTACTATCCTCTTTGGGGGCTCACTCTGTGTAGATGTCCAGCTGCTGCAAGTCTGGTGAGCAGAGGGCCCCAAAACTGTGTAGTCCAGGAGGGAGCTCACCTTTCATAAGCGGGTATGACCCCAAAGTGTGCTTTCCTCCGATCCTGTCGTTCTCGTGTATTGCTCTTTTCCTCGAGCCTGATATCTTTTTATTTGTAATTTTTTGATTTATCATATCTTTCTTTTGAGTTGCCTCAGTTTTTGTGGCACGACAAAAGAAAAAAATTAAAGAAATGTCAGGGTTTGTATTTAATGTCACCAGATCAACACACGTCTTGTAGGCTTCTCAGGATCCTAGCTGTCCTCCAAGAGGGCTTGGTCCAAGTTAGCCTTGGTTTGTCCATCCCTCCTTCCCTCTCTCCTTCTTTCTTTTTCTTTCTTTCTTTCTTTCTTTCTTTCTTTCTTTCTTTCTCTCTCTTTCTTTCTTTCGTTGTTCAAGAGTAACATTTTTCTTTAGAAGCAATACAAATGTCTTTTAAAAAATATTTTTAAATGGGGGTGGGGGCGCGCCTGGGTGGCTCAGTCGGTTAAGTAAGTGTCTGACTTTGGCTCAGGTCATGAACTCATGGTTTGTGAGTTCGAGCCTTGCGTTGGGCTTTGTGCTGACAGCTCATAGCCTGTAGCCTGCTTGGGATTCTGTGTCTCCGTCTCTCTCTGTTCCTCCCCTGCTCTCTCTCTCTCTCTCTCTCTCTCTCTCTCACAAAAATAAAGATTAAAAAAATTTTCATGACCAATAAAATAAAAATCATTGAAATTTCCACTGTACTCAAAGAGATAATTACTGTTAACATTGTGATGTACAGCTTTCTAGGTAATTTTCAATTACATTAGCCCCACTCTTAAAATAACCCTACTATAACATTGACTTGTATCCTCTTTTTCAACTTAGCAATATATCAGGAGCGTGTGGGTAGCTCAGCCAGGCTCTAAGCTGGGCGGGGAGACTGCCATAGATTCTCTCTCCCCCTCCCTCTGCCCCTCCCCTGCTTGCATACATGCGTGCTCTCTCTCTCTCTCTCCCCCCAAAAATAAAAAAAATAAATAAAAGTAAACTTAGCAATATATCATATGTGTCTTTGCACATCACTGCATATTATTCTGGAAACATTTTATTTCCTAAACTGGAATCAAATTTGTTTTTCTGATGTTTATAATATTCAACCAATACAGAAAAATAAAGTTTCCCTCATAATCCCACTTCCCCAAAATAACCACTGTTATTAAAAATAAATCCTCCAAGTTTTTGTGCATATATAAACACACATTTCCACAAAAAGAATCATAACACATAGTGTTTCGTAACCTGCTCTTTGCTACTTATCATCAGGTCATGAGCATTGTTCTATGCCAATATATATAATGCATCACCTTTCTTCGTGTTTACGTAGAATCCCATTCCATTGAACGAATGTTTGTAAGTTAATCACCTATGGCTGGAAACATGTGCATCATTACCAATTTTTTTTACTATTATTTACTATTATCGCTAAACATCGCTGTAGACACATCTTTGTCATGTGGCTGATTTGTTCCCTTTGAAAAATTCCTAAAAGGAAAATCACTGTGGAAAACAGGATGTGTCTTTTAAAATCCGATTCATACGAATAAAATGTACTGTAGAAAGTTGTACCAATTTATATCTCACCAAGGTGTGTGAATTAGGACGAGTCTCCATACCTTCTCCAGCACTGGCCCTTGTCCTTCCTTTTACCTTTGCCGGTACGGATGGCCGAAAATCACATTTCGTTGTGGTTTCAATTTGTAAGTCTTTGATTATTAGTGAGGCTAAGCATGTTTTTATATCTTTATTTGTCATTGAATTTAATGTATGAATTATCTACTTATGTTCTTTGCCCGTTCTATTTTATTGAAGTATTCCCTTTTTTCCCCCTTGTTTTCTTATTGGTTAGTGAACGTCCTTCATATATTAAAGGCCGTTAGCCAGAATATCTATGTTGAAATTATTTTCTCTCCCTTAGTTCTTTGTGTTTTTTGCCATAGACAGTTTTTGTTTGTATATATCTGTACCAGCCCTAGGTAACAGAAAGTCAAGTAACAGGGGCTTACACCAGAAAATATTAATTTTTTTAATTCACCTGAAATCCAGAAGTACTTGGCCCCAGAATCGGTGTGGGGGTTCAGTGGTATCGTCCATCTTGTTACGTACATCTCTCAGACTTGCAGTCCACCCAGACCGTGCTGGCAGGGTCTCCCCTTGTAGGATGAGATGCCTCCACTATACCTCCAAATCTTACATCCTCCCATAGTCCAATTGGGAAGGCAGAGGATGAGGACAAAACTTTTTTTTTTTTTTTTCCATCTCAGAGATCTGTGATCTCGTCAGGAAGGAAAATCTTTCCCAGTAGTCCCCAGCAGATTTTTACTCACATCTCACTGGTAACCGGTAATGTCTGCCAAAATAGTCAAACCTGTCAATCATTTCCTCCATGACTTGTGGCTTACTACCACGTTGCCAAAGGCCCCTCCCACCCAAATGGTTCTTTTAAAGTGAACTCCAGTATCATCTTCTTGAACTTTTGGGTTCTTTGTTGGTTTCATTTTGTTAATTTCCAAATCTTTGAATGATCTGGAATTCATTTTTGGGTGTGGTTGAGATTACTTTTTTCCCTAAGGATATTCAGTGATACCAATAACTTTTATTAAATAACCAATACTTTCCGGGGCGCCTGGGTGGCTCAGTCGGTGGAGAGTCCGACTCTTGGTTTAGGCTGGGGTCATGGTCTCACGGTTGTGTGGGTTCCGGCCCCGCATCCGGGTCCGTGCTGACAGCGCAGAGCCTGCTTGGGATTCTCTCTCTCTCCCTCTCTCCCTGCCCCTCCTCCACTCACTCTCTCTGTCTCTCTCTCAAAAATAAATAATAAAACTTTAAAAAATTAAAAAAATAATAATAATCAATACTTTCCCCCCACTGCACTGAAATACTGTCTTTATTATATATCAAACTTCCCTATATTCATGGGCCTATCTCCATTACTTACCTCTTCCATCCTACCACAATTTTTAATCACTATAGTTTTATGGGTCATTTTCATGTTAGGCAGAACAAGTTAACCTTTTTTCATTATTTTCTTGGCTATTCTCCATTTGCTTATTCTTCGAGATAAACTTTAGAATAAGTTTAACTGGTCATCTCCGCACTCCCACAAATGTTATCTCTTGGCATTTTAGTTGGAATTACATTAGAATTACACTAGATTTAAAAAATAAATAAATAAAATAAAATTACAGATTCATTTTAGAAGACTTCACGTCTTTACCAATAGTCGCCCGTGGAGTATGCCTCTCCATTTTTCAAGTCTCCTTTCATGTCCTTTTAGCAAGGTTTTAGAGTTTCTTCAGAAATATCCATTTTTGTTGTTTATTTGCCAGTATTTTATTTTTTTACGCAATTGTGAACGGATCTTTCACGCCAAAAGAAAAGCCAAGGAGGGACCATTCTTGCATTCCTTAAATATACCCTATTTGGTTATGATTATTTTAAAACATTGTTCGACTCGGGGCGCCTGGGTGGCGCAGTCGGTTAAGCGTCCGACTTCAGCCAGGTCACGATCTCGCGGTCCGTGAGTTTGAGCCCCGCGTCAGGCTCTGGGCTGATGGCTCGGAGCCTGGAGCCTGTTTCCGATTCTGTGTCTCCCTCTCTCTCTGTGCCCCTCCCCCGTTCATGCTCTGTCTCTCTCTGTCCCAAAAATAAATAAATAAAAAATTAAAAAAAAAAAAAAAAAACATTGTTCGACTCAATTTGCTAATATTTTATTTAGCATTTGTTCCCAAGAGAGGTTAGGCTATTGTATCTTTTATCCTTTGAAGGATTTTTTTTACGTTTATTTATTCGAAAGAGAGCACACGTGTGCGCGTGCGAGCAAGCAAGCAGGGAAGGGGCAGGGACAGAGGGAGAGAGAGAATCTCAAGCAGGCTTTGCACTGTTCGTGCAGAGCCCCAGGTAGGGCTCGAGCCCACGCACTGGGAGATCATGACCCCAGCCAACATCACGAGCCAGATGCTTACCAACTGAAACACGCAGGTGCCCCATAGCCTTTGAAGGATTTTTATAATAAAATTTGCAAAGTTTATAAGTGAATTAGGGCATTTGCAATCTTTACCTTACTCTAAATCCTGTTATCCAATATAGTAGCCACCAACCATGTGTGGCAATTGAGAAATAAAAATGTGGTCACTGCTGGGGTGCCTGGGTAGCTTAGTTAAGTATCTGACTCTTGATTGCAGCTCATGTTATGATCTCATGGTTTGTGGAACCAAGCCCTGCATCAGGCTCTGCACTAACAGCATGGATTCTCTCTCTCCCTCACTCTCTGCCCCTCCCTTGCTCTCACTCACGCTGTCTCTCAAAATAAATAAATAAACATAAAAAAAAAGAGAGGGAAACATGGTTACTGCAACTGAGGAACTAAATTTCTAATTTAATTTAACTTAACTTACATTTAAATTTTAAAACCAATCTTTGGGGCGCCTGGGTGGCTCAGTCAGTTGAACACCAACTTTGGATCCGGTCATGATCTCCCGGTTCATGGGTTTGAGCCCCACATGAGGTTTTCCCCTCTGAGCACAGAGCCCACTTTGGATCCTCTGTCCCCCCCCTCTCTACCCCTCCCCAGCTCCCACTCTCTGGCAAAAATAAACATTAAAAAAAAATTTTTTAAGCCAATCTTCGATTCAGCTACTGGAAAAACTTTTAGTATGTTTGGAATAATGTAGGCATGTGAATCTACTTTTCAACTCTAAATTTCATGAAATCTAAATCTTTAGAGATGGATATTTCTGATGAAAATTTAGTGCCTGAATTGAGATGTGCTCTCAGTGTAAAATACACTAAATAGTGTAAAATATCCCATTAATAATTTTTATTAAACATTTTGAAATAATATTTTTTATATACTGGATTAAATGATACTATTAAAATTAATTGCCTCTTTTCTTTTTACTTTTTAATGTAGTTACTAGAAAATTTTAAATTCTATGTGAGGCTCACATTATATTTCTATCGGACTGCACTGCTCTAGATTTTTACTTTTATTTTTTTTAAATATGAAATTTACTGTCAAATTGGTTTCCATACAACACCCAGTGCTCAGTCCAACAGGTGCCCTCCTCAATACCCATCACCCACCCTCCTCTCCCTCCCACCCCCCATCAACCCTCAGTTTGTTTTCATTTATTAATTTATTTTGAGAGACAGAGGGAGACAGTGAGCATCAGTGGGGGAGGCATAGAGAGACAGAGGGAGGGAGAGAATCCCAAGCAGGCTCTGAATTCCACACTGAGCCTGACATGGGGCTCAGTCTCACGAGACCGTGAGATCACGACCTGAGCCGAAATCAAGAGTCAGAAACTTAACCAGCCAGGCCACACAGGCACCCCTACATTTTTACAGAACAGCAATTATCTGATACTTAACACTTGCTAGAACTACACTTGTTTTTCTACAACTGCGTATTGTCCCATCAAATGGATGAACTAAATGTGTTTAACCAATATTTTAGGTTATTTTTTCCTTTCTTTTTTCTACCTTTCTTCCTTTCAACAATTGTAAACAATTTTGTGTTTAACAAGTTGCGGCTGTAACTTTGTATACGAGAATGACATGATCAGATTTACTTTTTGGAAATCACTTTGGTCATGTTGTAGAGCACAGGTTGGCCAAGGCCAGACATGGATGCAGCCAGTTAGGAAGCCATTGAAAATTCTGGGGGAGATGTAGCCAGTGGAAATGGAAAGAAATGGACACTTTCCAGAGATATTTAGGACATAGAGCCAATAGGACTTGGAACATATTGGATACCAGAATCACAGGAAGGAAATCATCAAGGAGGAATCCTAGGGTTCTTTTTGTTCAACCAGATGTTGGTAGACAGTCACTGAGTTGGGAATTCTAAAGAAGGGTAAGTTTGGGGGAATAAAATCTTGAGTTCGGTTTTGGAACGGTGATTTAACATGCCCTTAGGCATCCAAGTAGAGATGTGAAATAGACAGGTCTAGAGCAAGAGGACCAGAGAAGGTGGAGATAAAATTGGGGGGTCATTGGTATACAGGCGGTATTTGAGGCCTGAATGGGCCTGGATATTTTCTGGGGAGAGAATGTAGATTGGGAGATCTGTGTGTTGGGAGGAGGTTAGGGGAGAGGTGACTATGAGCAAGCCTTGAGGAACATCAATATTTAAAGCCAGATAGAGGAGTTAGAGATGGAAACTGAGAGTGGCCAGAGGTGTAGAAACAAAGGCAAGATCGTGTGCTATGGACTGTTACAGAAGCCAAAGAAAGAGAGAATTTTAGGAAGAGATTACCAGCAATGAACTAAAAAAACACACACACACACACACACACACACACACACACACACACCAAATCTCACTAATAATCAGGAAATACAAATTAAAACAATAAGATATCGCTGTTTACCCACCAGATGGTTAAGATTTTCAGGATTAATAATATCCAGTGTGGGCAAAGATGCGGGGGGGAGGGTTAATCTCACATCCTGTTGGTAGAAATGTAAAGGTACAAACTTTTTGAGTTGTCTTGGCAGTATCTATCAAAATATAAGCTATCTATACTCTTTAACCCAGTAACTTCAATTCTAGGTATCTATACCAGGGAGATACTCAACTCACGCGCAAGAGGTTCTGATGACAATACAGTTCACTGCAGCACTGTGTGTAAAACTGAAAAACCGTTAACAACGTAAATGTCCTTTGGTGGAAAGAAAACAATGGCACACATACTATTAAATACCAGGCAGCAGTTTAAAAGAATAATGTAAGTTTATTTTTTTTAATGTTTATTTATTTTTGAGAGACAGAGAGAACGCGAGCTGGGGAGGAGCAGAGAGAGTGGGAGGACAGAGGATCCAAAGCAGGCTCTGCGCTGACAGCAGAGGGCCCGACACGGGGCTCGAACTCCCAAACCATGGGATCATGACCTGAGCCGAAGTCAGACACTTAACCAACTGAACCACCCAGGCACCCCAAGAATAACATAAATTTATATATACTTAAATGGAAAGCTCCCCAAGACACTGGGAAATGGAAAAAAAAAAAGTCATAGAAAAACATATATAATAAAATACAATCAGTATATGTTTAAAAACCTTTACATTGCACATTTAGATTTATATGTGTATAAATGCATAGAAAAAGATCTGGAAGGATGTTTGGCAAACTGTTAACAATGATTGACCTAGAAAGTGTTCTAGGGTTAGTAAGGAAGGGTGAAGGAAGACTTACTTTTACTTTGGAATGGTTTGCATTTTTAAAACAAAAAACTAGTCGCGAATTGTTTAAGCTTCTGTGTTTTCATGCTCATGGCATTCAGAAACATGGCTTACTGGTGATGAGTTTTATGTGGGTCGTATCCAGGGATGAGCTGATAGTGATGGAAACCCTATTGGAGAGGTTTTCCTGTTTAACTTATGTACTGTTATTCTATCACTATCCCCATTAGATCTATGACAGCTGTGTCTGAGCCAGGCTCTTGGGTGGGGTTGGGGGGGGGGTAGGGTGGAAAGGGATGGAAAGAATGTGAGCTTGAGGTATCAGAAGACTCAGATGGCGATCCGGGTACCACCATGTACTAGCTGAAGCCTTTTCTTATCTGTCTATTCACTGAGTTTTGTAAGGATTAAATGAGATGATATTGTATCACAAATACCACTCAGGTGGTCACTAATGTTATCTTAACACTAGGTCCCGGGGCCCGATAGCTCACTTATTGTCCTGCATCTTGAAATGACCTCTCCAAGTGCTCATCCCAAGCAGCCATGGCGGGCTCAGGACCTGGTTTCACCACAGGGAAGCTTCACTTCAGCAGCCTGCCTCAGCTGACTGGTAGTGACACTTTGAGTAGCTGTGCTGGGAAGGATGTTCAAGGCCAGCAGGCAAGTGCATCACAATCCATTAGCGATGTCTGAGGCGGAAGGAACACAGGCTGACTGTGCCTCTTAGATCTACCAGGCAGAAGAGGCAAAGACTGCCCACCTTTTCCAGAAATTCCACCACTTATTTCTGTTTCTTTTCACCTCTCCACCTTTCTTTTTACTATCGGCTGGTTCTATTTAATCTTTTTTTTTAAGTGTTTATTTATTGGGGTGGCTGGGTGGCTCAGTCGGTTAAGCATCTGACTTCAGCTCAGGTCATTATCTCACGGTCCAGTCTGTGGGTTCAAGCCCTCCGTCAGGCTCTGCTGTCAGCTCTCTGCTGACAGCTCAGAGCCTGGAGCCTGCTTTGGATTCTGTCTCCCTCTCTGTGTGTCCCTCCCTGCTCATGCTCTGTCTCTCTCTCTCTCTCAAAAATAAATAAATAAACATTATTTTTAAATGTCTATTTATGAGAGAGAGAGAGAGAGAGAACAAGAGGGGGAGAGGTGCAGAGAGAGGGAGACAGAGAATCCCACTGACAGTGCAGAGCCTGATGCAGGGGTCAAACTCACAAACCACGATATTGTAATCTGAGCTGAAAACAAGAGTCAGATGCTTAACCGACTGAGCCACCCAGGCACCACTATTTAATCTTTTCTCAAGCGTTATCCCCCAAGGATATTTGTGTGTATGAAAGGCTTCTTGAAAAGAGAAAGGCCTTCAAAATCCCCCAAAGATGAATCTTTAATGGTGAATTAGAGCACAGTGAAAGGTAATCATTGAAATAATTTGGGGGCCAGAGTTTTATCCCTAACCTTTTTTTAATGTTTATTTATTTTGAGAGAGACAGCAGAGAAGGGGCAGAGAGAGAGGGAAAGAGCAAGAATCCCAAGCGACCCCATGCTCCCAGTGCAGAGCCCAACGTGGGGCTCAAACCCACGAACCGTGAGATCATATCAAGCTGAAATCAAGACTGGGATACTTAACTGATTGAGCCACCCAGGCGCCCCTATCCCTAACTTCTAAATCACACCTCAGAGGTAGCTTCCTTTTCTGCTCCTTCTAAAGTCAAAAGGACACTTGAGCAGTTGATGACTCCTAGAAGTCAGTGAGCATCCCCCCAGCCTGGCCTGGCCCCCCAGCCTGCTTAGGTCACAGGGCAAGCCTGCCCTGAAGGTGGGAAAACCCAGATGGATGTCGACCCTGATGAGAGAAACCTTCCAGGGCTGCCGGCTTCTCACCTCATTTTTCTCAAACTTCCATCTCTTCCCTGCTTAACAAACAAGACAGCGTCTGGGACGTAAAAGGACTTGCATGCATGTTTAATAATGATTACAGAGATGGCAGCTGTTATGGGGGCCACCTGGGACGCAGGGCCCAGCACCCGTGAGGGACTTGAGCCATTTCTCTTGACTCACATACGTAAAATAATCCTCCTTACACACCGTCCTTCTCGCAATTGTCTCTTAATCTTAAAACTGACTTTCCTGGAAGGATGTCCTTCCATTTTGTCTGTATTGTTAGATTTTTAAAATAATGATTATATATTATTTAAAAAAATAGAGGTGTTTTTTTTTTCATTTTGGGGGGAAAGGAGCAGACCTTCTAACGGCCATCTTTGCCTTCATCTTTCACAGCGGAGTTATTTCCTGTTCACTTGAGTTTACTGGATGACAGCTAGATAAAGTTTAAGAGTATTTGTCCTCTCATCCATCACATTTGGTTTGATTAATCCATCGGCATAAAATGCAAACAACTTTGCCTACATTGTTTGAAAGACTTTGGAGTCAGGAGCCATGAAAACTGAGTAGCAAGAGGGCAACAAATGGGCCCCAAAAAGCTGGATAAGAATGGCATTTTTTGGTTGTTTGGAAGTAAAACGATCTCATCCTATTTGTCCTAAGTTGCCCTTTGCCTTCATGTTTTGTTGCTTGTTAGCTTGTTAGCTTCATGTTTTGTTGCTTGTTAGCATCTCTGTTGGTTTTCTATTGCTGCATGATAACTTATCACAAATTTAGTGGCTTGAACAACACCCATTTACGATCTCAAAGTTTCTGTGGGTCAGGAGCCTGGCCATGGCTTCGCTGGGTTCTTTGCTCAGGGGCTCAAAAGGCTGCAAAGCAGCCGGGGCTGGGGTCTTATCTGAAACTCGGCGTCTTCTCCCAAGCTTATGTGATCGTTGGAAGAATTCAGTTCCTTGCAGCTGCTTCTTGAAGACCAGTAGGATCTTCTCTGATCTCGCACAGTCTAGGTCTCAGCTGATTAGGTCAGACCCACCCAGGATGAGCTTCTCTTTGATTAACTCGAAGCCACCTGATTAGGGATTTGAATTACAGCTGCAAAAATCCCCTCACCTTTGCCATATAATGTAACCTTTCAAAGGAGTGGTGGCCATCATAGTCACATGTCCCACCCACACTGGAGGGGAAGAAATTATACAAGGGTCATTAGAGGCATCTTAGAACTCTGCCTATCACATCATAATTTTACATCATAGATATGAGCCATCATAGATAAATGAGAAAATACAAGTAAGCAAAAATAAAAAATAACTTGAAATGCTACCATCCAGGGATAACTTCTCTTAATGTGTTGATTTAGCCCTCTACACTGTTCCCATATGAGTATGTAGTTTTGTGAATGGGAATATGGCATACATAATATTCTGTTCCTGACTTTTTTCCCCTCTGACACGTTTTGAAAAAATCTTTCGATATCCACACATAACTATCTATTGCGTCCACGTTAAAGGCTGTAGTAGTATACTCCAATTTATGAAACTATTATAATTTATTTAAGTAGTCCACTATTTGGGGCAGGGTAAGTTAAATAAACTTTTCATTTTTATTTTTATTTATTTATTTACTTTTAAATGTTTTATTTATTATTTTTGAGAGAGAGAGACAGAGCACACGCAGGGGAGGGGCAGAGAGGGAGACACAGAATCCTAAGCAGGCCCCACGCTCTGAGCTGTCAGCACAGAGCCCGATGTGGGACTTGAACTCACGAACCGTGAGATTGTGACCTGAGCTGAAGTCGGATGCTTAACCGACTGAGCCATCCAGGTGCCCCAAAACTTTTTATTTTTAAACAGTTTTAGATTTACAAGACAACTGTGAATATACAGAGTATATAGTTTATAGTACGGACAGTTCCGTATTCCTCATGCCAACTAAATAACAGTTTCCCCTATTATTAACATCTTACCTTAGTATGGTGCATTTTTTATAATTAATTAACGCCTATTGATACATCATTATTAACTAAAGTCCACACTATTCAAATTTCCTCGGTTTTTACATAATATCCTTTTTCTATTTCAGGATCCCATTCAGGACATCATATTACATTTACTTGCCACGTCTCCTTAGGCTCCTCTTGGCTTGACAGTTCTCAGACTTGACTTGTTTTGGATGATCTTGACAGTTTTGAGGAGTCCTAATCGGGCCTTTTGTAGAATGCCTTTCAACTGGGAGTTATGTGATGTTTTCTTTCTTTTTTTAAATTTATTTTGAAAAAAAAATTTTTTTTTTAATTTATTTTTGAGAGAGACAGAGTGTGAGCAGAGGAGGGGCAGAGAGAGAGGGAGACACAGAATCCGAAGGAGACACAGCTCCAGGAGGCCCTGAGCTGTCGGCACAGAGCCCGATGAGGGGCTGGAACGCACAAACCATGATGTCACGAGCTGAACTGAAGTCGGATGCTTAACCAACTGAGCTGCCCGGGCGCCCCTGTGTGACATTTTTCTCATGATTAGACTGGGGTTATATTTTGGGGAGGAAGATCATGGAAGTAAACTGCGACTCTCTTCACCTCATATCAAGGGTACATACCATCCATATGACTCATCACTACTGATGTTGAGCTTGATCATCTGGCTCAGGTCGTGTTTGTCATGTTTTTCCACTGTAAAGCTACTCCCTTTTTTCCCGTTTCCATGCTGTACTCTTTGGAAGAAAGTCACTATGTGAAGCCCATGCTTCTGGAGTAAGGAGTTTGCTTCCCCTCCTTGAGGACAAAGGATCTACATGAATTATTTGACATTCTTCCTCATGGGAGATCGGTCTCTTCGCTTCCACTTATTTAGTCAATCATTAATACCAGTATGGACTGGTGTCTACTTATTTTATACTTTAGGTTATAATCCAATACTACTTTATTTTGTTCCTCAAACTGTTCCACTTTTAGCCATTGGCAGCTCTTTCATTTGGCTCCTGTGACTCCTTGACAGACCGCTAGCACTGTGAGTATACTCTTTGTTTGTTTCTTTCCTTGAGCACTTCCTTACTTTCTGGCCTTATTAGATGCTCCTAGCTTACCTTGTATATTTCCTGCCCTCGTCCCAGAATTAGCTGTGTACTCATTTTTGACTCTTAGATCATTTCCAGGATTTCTTTTTTAACAATGTCTAAACAAGACTGCCATGAACATCCTTGAAAATATACAGATGAGTATATTTAGCTGATGATTTCGTTTGAATTAGAAAAAGGCAGAACTAGAACTGATATATTTTTTTTTAAGTTTATTTTTGAGAGGGAGGGAGCGCACATGCATGCATGGGGGGGGGGAGGGGCAGAGAGAGAGGGAGGGAAGCCCGAGGGGGCTCTGCACTGACAGCACAGATCTCCACATGGGGCTCGATCCCACACACCATGAGATCACAACCTGAGCCGAAATCAAGAGCTGGATGCTCAACCAACTGAGCCACCCAGGTACCCCAGAAGTGGAACTTCTATAAAGCCAGGGAAAGGATCTTGACCAAACCTCCTTCTGTGTAGCCACTACTGGAGAGTAGTCTGGCAGCTGCTATAAAGTTAAATGGACATTTTTCCTATGACTGGAGATTTTACTTTCAGATACTTATCCAAGAGATGTAAAAATATGTCCGCCAAAAACACTAGCACCAAAGATTCATAATAGCTTTATTTATCAAAGCCAAAAACCGGGACAGTCTCAGTGCCCATCAACAGATGAATGTATAAACAAATTGTGGTAAATCCAGATCATGAAATATTACTCAGCAATGGAAAGAAATGAACTACTGATGTGTGTAACAATATAGAAGCATCTCAGAAATAGGCTAAGTAAAAGAAGCCAGATACAAAAGAGCGTATCCAACACAGTTTCCATATATATAAAATTCTACAACCACTAAAACTAACAAATAGGAATAGAAAACTAACTAGTCCCCGGGAAGGGTTAGATGGGTAGGGGAGACTGGCTGCAAAGGGGCTCAAGGGAACTTTTTGGGGTGATGGAAATGTTCTATATCCTGAATGTAGCAGTGGTTACCCAGGTTTATACATCTGTCAGAACTCTTTGAACTATGCACTTGAAATGGGTGCATTTTATTGTATGTAAAGTACACCTCAATAAAGTCGATTTAAAGAAAACTGGGGCACCTGAGTGGCTCAGTTGGTTAAGTGTCCCACTCTTGATTTCCGCTCAGGTCAGGATCTCACCGTTTATGGATTCAAGCCCAACATCGGGCTCTGAGCTGACAGGCAGAGCCTGCTTGGAATTCTTTCTCCCTCCCTCGGCCCCTCCCACCCCCTACTCTCATGCTCTCCCTCTCTGTCTCTCTCTGTCTCTCTCTGTCTCTCTCTCTCTCTTTCTCTCAAAATAAACATTTTAAATAAACATTAAAAGAAGAAGGAGAAGAAGAAACCAACAAAACTCAGTCCAGTATGCAGGAAAAACCCTGAGAAGGGAGTAGGTAGGGAGGGATCCGCCCACTGTGGGCGGGCCTCCTCAGGGAAGGGGGTGGGGCCTCTGCTGCCTCTCTCACTCCCCCCTTTCACCACCCACAGATGCTAATTCAGATTCCGCTATGTGCCCTCCCCACTCCTCAGCTTACTGCTGGAGGACAGAGGGGATCTCTCAGGCCGAATCGGTCCAGCGGCAGGGCCTGGGCTTGGAGAAAAGGAGGTTGCAGGCACAAAGGATACCCCGTACCCAGCATGCCCTGAGGCTGGATGGAGATGCTTTGCCACATGTCTCTTGTGGGGGTGCGGGGAGAGGGCTATAAAGTGTTGGGGCCCGGGCACCTTTGGCACAGAACACTCCCTGACAGAACTTGGCAAAAGCGTGGCTGCCTCGCTGTGCATGCAAATGGACAGAGGTTTACACAAGGCAACTTCAGGTGGGCTGCTGGCCAAGGGGTGAGCCTCAAGTCCTGGCAGGACCAGCAGTAACGTGATACCTCGAAGAGGAGGCAGCACTGGGGGAGAGGGAGGACAACAGGCACAGGTCACATGGCAGGAGGAGCTCTTGGAGGCTGCCGGACGACTTGGGTTGGAGGACTGTGGTCTCGGGGACACGACTGAGTGTCCCCCTCCACCTAAGGGCAAGGGTGATAAGGGATGACCAGGACCAACTTATTTAGTGTGGGAGAGTGGGACATTTATAAAATACCAGATCTGCTGCCAGACAAGCAGAGTTTTTGAGACTTGAGGTTTTTTATGCAACCAAGCTCACTCATTCCTGCGTGAACCTCCGTTGAGGGCCTTCCATGAGTCAGATGCTGTTAGTCACTGGGGATAAAGCAGGGGTAAAACAGAAAAATCCCTGTTGTCATGGGACTCCTCTTCCATGACAGCTCCATGCTGTCATTTCACCTGAAGGTGGGTTCTCTGAAAGACGACAGGGAAGGGTGAGGGGAACAGGAAAGCCACACCAGTGGGGCTGGTCTGATCCCTTGGAGGAAGTGACCTTGAGCACTGCGGCTTTGTACGCATGGGCCTGAGAGCCCAGAGCATACTGGTGACTGGATAAGTTCCCAGCAGGGCAATTTCTGGGTTAAAGAGCATAATCATTTCAAGGCTTTTGATAATACTGCTAAATTATTCTCCAGAAAGTTTCCTAGATTGCCTTTTTTTAAAAAATTTGTTTAAATAATTTTTTAATGTTTATTTATTTTGAGAGAGAGAGAGAGCGAGTGAGCACAACTGGGGGAGGGGCAGAGAGAGAGAGGGAGAGAGAGACAGCACAAGTGGGGAAGGAACAGATGGAGAGGGAAGAGGGAGGGAGGGAATCTTAAGGCAGCTTCACACTCACCTCAGAGCCTGACGTGGGGCTTGATCCCAAGACCCTGGGATCACGACCTGAGCTGAAATCAAGAGTCCGATGCTTAACTGACTGAGCCACCCAGGCGCCTCTTTCTTTTTTTTTTTTTTTAATTTTTTTTAATGTTGATTTATTTTTGAGAGAGAGAGTCAGAGCGTGAGCAGCAGAGGGGCAGAGAGAGAGAGACACATAGAATCTGAAGCAGGCTCCAGGCTCCGAGCCATCAGCACAGAGCCCGATGTGGGACTCGAACTCACAAACGGTGAGATCATGACCTGAGCTGAAGTCAGACACTCAACCGACTGAGCCCCCCAGGTGCCCCCCAGGCGCCTCTTTCTAAAGAAAGAGGAGAAATGCTAGATGTTTTAGGAGTGCTTCAGAGAGTTTAAAGAGTATGTGTGTACGTGGTGGGGCAATGTCTCCTTTCTCAAATGCCATCTCAGAAGGGACAGTTCAAGTCCATTTTCCACTCACGTCAGACCTAAGATTTTAGGAGCTAAACATCCTAGTGGTTGAAACACCAGTCACAAAGACCCGCGTTTCTATCCCAGCTCTGCCACTCATCAGCTCTGGTGCACCTTTGGACAACTTTGCCTACAGCACTGTGAGCCTCAGTTTTCTCACTTGTAAAATGGTCCTCTAAAATGCTTAGCTTAGAGGGTTGAGTGACGGTTAAACAAGATGATCCACACAAGGCACTTTGCAGAGCACCCAACACATGGTAAGTTGCTATGATTTTCATTCTGCAAAGTCAGCAGTACACAGGGGTCAGGAGTAGCCCCTAACACAGGGCAGCGTGCTCCCTTGTGGATACAGAGATGATGTGGGCCTGCTCTATGCCTGCTTCCAGACATCAGATCCATCACTGAAGTTCAAATGTTGCCCGCTAAGGTTTTCTGTCTGACTGAGGTTTCTCACCCAGCTATGAGCTAGCCCAACCTTAAAAGACCCCCACATGATGTGTCTATCTGTGTGTGTGTGTGTGTGTGTGTGTGTGTGTGTGTGTTTTCTCCTAGAAAGGAACAAGGATTTTTCCACACTCCCCTAAGCAAAACCAGCTGAGCAGAGTTAACTCAAACTTCTCAAAAACATTTCACCTCTGCACTTAGACCAGATACAGAATGTTTCAGCCCTAAAGTATACTTGAGGGGATGTGTCTCTGAAAACCCACAAGTGATTTAGAACAGGTCAGAGTGAAATCATCATGGGCCCGAACGAACACATTTCAGCCACCAGACGTGGCAAGTTTTCATTGTTGACTTGCATCTGTTTTTTTTTTAACCCCGAATGCAGATATGGCCATTATTTTACGTGGAACTCAGATATGAAATACCATGCCTCTGCTCTCCTCACAAACTTTGTATCGTGACATCAACTTCTCACACCTGCTCGCATCTCTAATTGTCCCAAGGTCCCTGGACTCAGCAGCCACACCTCAGCGGTTCCTTAAACTTAATATGGAAAAATGCACTTCTCCCTCATCCTCCCCCCTACTCTTCCCCTCCTCAGGGTGAGGTGTCCACGGCAGGAAACCCTAATCTGGAAAACCCTTCTGAGCTGTCGAATGAACGCAACAGTTCTCAAATACTGATCTGTGAACCAAGTTTTCATGCATCCCTGGTGAGGTAAGATAAACAAGAACAATACAGAGAGGTTTTTGTAACGCTAAATGTATTCCATGTTTAACTCTTAAATCATGTCCTCTTTACTTTTTGTTTTCAAATATTCTTTTACAAAACTTAGTGAAAATAGATGGAGGTTAGTTGTGTCTTTTTTTTTTTTATATACTGTTATACTTGGCAAAATAAAAAGTTGGCAAACTTAGGCTCATCAAAATATATTTTGAGATTTTCCTAGTCTCCAAGCTACAAAAGTCTGGGAATCTCCTAGAAAAGGAGGCAGCCTGGTGCATGAACCGAAGGAGATGTATGTGAACCGGGTACCTCCTCCTTGCTGGGCTCACACAAGCCATTCATTCCCCTCTTGTGACAACGCTGTGGTGAGAGTGATGGTATTTTCATGTGATGATTCAGGGAAGTGAGGTTTCTTGCAGGTGAAGTGACTTGCCCAAGACCACACAGCTAGGAAGGGGGAGGGGGAAAAGCTGGGATGTGAACTCAGGCTGCCTGAAACTCCGTCCAGAGTGGCTCCTTCACCTTACAATGTCTGTTCCCGCATTCCCTCATGCAATGGCAGATTCAGAAAAGCATCTAAAATTGACGTAGGGGTACAGCCTTGTTCAGAAGCCTCTGTAAACAAACACATTCAGAGATCAGAAACAATCCTTCCGTCTACAAACAGAGAGAGAGAGAGAGAGAAATGTACTACGGTACTCTGTGGTCGATGCACTTTCAATAAACACGACTGGCTGAAATGATGAAAGTGTTAAGTGCTGAACAGTCAGGGACAAGCTGATTCATAATGCGAAGGGGCAGGGGCGGGTCCTGAGCACATTAACTGCCCTCTTCAGACGCCGAGTCCTCAGGACAGGATCTGGACACGGCAGAGGCTGCCTCATTACCAGACAAATGTAAAGACAGTGACAATCTAGGGAAAAACAAGAGTGATTAAGGGATGGAAGAATCCATGAGTAAAGATGAAGAAATAATTATACAGCTTAGCTAACTCATAAATCAAGGACGATCATGCCATCTACAAACACCAGAAAGGTGAAAAGAACCAAAGCGAAAGATAGGCTATTCAATGTACATTTAAAGACGAAACAATGGCTGGAACGAAGAGAGTGTTAAAAGCCCAAAGTCAGGGACAAGCGGACTCACTGTGAAAAATCACTTCCCAAGGGGAAGCGGCCAGAACCCCAGGGGGGGTAAAGACACAGAGGAGATTGGGCAAAAATGTCAGAAGAGCCCAGAAGAGCCGCAGTGGGGAGCAGCCCCATTCTGGGCCCCGTGGGAAGATGATCTGTGACCTGAGTCTTTTCCCTGCCTCTTCCACACGTTCTTTCCCTCCTCCTTCTCCTCAGGAAGATAGGATGACAATCTGAGGAGGAAAACAGCGTCAACAAATATCACAAGGTGTCATAACACAAGCCCGGCTCAGTTTGATTTGGGCCGTGACAGAGGAGCACTAATTATCCCCAAGAAACCAGTCCCACTGCAGAAGGATCTTGGGGACAGAGCAGGCCCTCACAGCCTTTCCCCGTGAGACCCGTGGGGGATCAGATGACCCAGGCTTATTTATCCAAAACCAGCTGTCCCAAGACTAACGACCAGCTCAAGGGGTTCCCCATCTCTGCAGGCAGAGAAAGGTGAAATTCGGGCAGACTTTTGGCCTCAAGCAGCCTCTGGAAACTTCTGCCTATGCGTGGTTTTTTTTTTTTTGCTTTTGTTGTGTGTGTGTGTGTGTGTGTGTGTGTGTCTTTAGAAACCCCTAAAATTGCCTTAGAAATGCCTGGGCCCTGATACCCAGAAGAGGATAGAAGACCAAGGTCTTTGTCTGCTTTCCACTGGGATCAAACCATTTGGCCCAACCTTTGAAGAGCAGGTCCTTGTCCTGAAATCCTTAAATGAGGAAAACAGGACAGGTGGTATAGGAGGTCAAAGGCTGAAACGTGGATTTGGGGGAGAGTCTAGAACTTGGCGATGTGAAGAGAGCAGGTGAAGGGTAGCTCCTTGTGAATGCACTGAGCCCAGGGTGGGAGGGGAGATGGACAAAAAGCAATAGAGGTGGAAAAACAGAGAAACCCAGTGGAGGTTGTGTTACAAGCCTTCTGGGACCTAATTTCAAGTTTCTTGCATCGTCATGCATATCATTGGTGTGCCACAAAGGTTTATCATCACAGCGCAACTAAATAAATATAAAAACAATGGGAAGATAGAAAGACCCAAAGAATAATGAGAGGCCTAGGGCAAGCCACTTGGTATAAGTGATGAGCATACTGAGGGCAGGGAATCTGACTACAGATTCTGGGTGAATTTTCTCCCCATGGAGCTCCAAGCACTTAAAGGACAAACGAGGCCAGCTAAGACGTTGAACATTTTAAAATAGTGACAACCCTCATGAGGAGCATTTCAGTGTTTTTTCAATTTCTCTCCTTGGCCTCTTAGTGATTTTTTTTCCCTCGTAAAATGGGCAGTCCAAATTTTTAGTCTGACATGCTTCTCAGAACAGCCTGTTGACTTTAAATGAGCCAAAGCGGGGGCGCCTGGGTGGCTCAGTCGGTTAAGTGTCCAACTTCGGCTTAGGTCATGATCTTGGGTTTCTTGAGTTCGAGCCCCTCGTTGGATTCTGTGCTGACAACTCAGGGCCTGGAGCCTGCTTTGGATTCTGTCTCCCTCTCTCTCTGCCCCTCCTCAACTTGTGCTCTGTCTCTGTCTCTCCCTCTCCTCCCCCCGCCCCCGCCCCCCGCCCCCCCACCGGCTCACTCTGTCTCTCAAAAATAAATAAACATTTTTTAAAAAATTTTTTAATTTAAATGAGCTAAAGGAAAGTAATAGAATACCCTGGTTTGAAACATTGTGTCCAGCCATTGATTATGTGACCCAGTGGCCCGACTGGAGAGTGGTTGCACCTGGGCTCTCAGGGGCCATCTCTGCATGCTTGCATTCATTCATCAAACCAGCAGTCACCAAGCACAGACTGACCAAACTGGCCTCTGCAGGAGAAACAAAAATACACAGGACATAAGAAATGGAGGTCCTTGAAGACAGGAGGGGTGTAGTGATTGTTTTTTTATCCCTTAGTATTTACCCCTAGGAAGAGGGACACTGCAAGCCACTATGAGTCATTTACTAGTTAGTATAAATGAAGGCTCAGAAATAAGGCTAGTGGAAGGGTTTAGAGGAAAAGGAGAGAGAACAAGAAGACACAGGTCTGTAGGAGGGAGGGCCATCCTGGGAAGACCAGAGGAACTGAAGACAAGCCATATAACTTGGTTAACTAATTAAACATATATACCCATGCGCGCGCGCACGCACACACACACACACACACACACACACACACACACACACAGAAAACAAAACTTACAAGGCACCTTACTGGAGCTGGGATAAAAGATAGAAGCCCAAACTCACAGGGTTATTGTATGCGTGTGAGTGCACAGGAGGCAGACAAACGTGAACAAATATCTGTAAAACTATGTGACAATTGTTACAATCAAGTTAAAGAAAGGGATAATGGATGCAATTTCTAAATAAACTGTGGATTAGATAATGTATTTGTAGCCAAGTGAAATATCCTGACTTTGACAATTGTATTGCAGCCCTGTAAGATAAATGTCCTGATCTCAAGAAATATACACTTCAGTATTTCAGGGTTAAAAAAATATTTTTTCAGGGGCACCTGGGTGACTCAGTCAGTTAAGCATCCAACTTTGGCTCAGGTCATGAACTCCCAGGTCGTGAGTTGGAGCCCCGTGTCGGGTTCTGTGCTGACAGCTCAGAGCCTGGAACCTGATTCGGATTCTGTGTCTCCCTCTCTCTCTGCCCCTCCCCTGCTCACGCTCTGTCTCTCTCTCTCTCAAAAATAAAATAAACATTAAAATTTTTGTAAATATTTTTAATGTTTATTTATTTATTTTGAAGGAGGGGCAAATGAGCCCCAGTGGGGAGGGGCAGAGAGAGAGGGAGAGAGAGAATCCCAAGCAGGCTCCATGCTATCAGCACCAAGCCCCACACAGGGCTCAATCTCACAATTGCAAGATCATGATCTGAGCCAAAACCAAGAGTCAGACCCTTAACCAACTCAGCCACCCAGGCACCCCTAAAAAAATTTTTTAAGGTGTATATACAACATCTGAAGAGAACAGAGGATGGAAGACTGACCGCAAGGGGTTGAGGAAGAGGAGAGTGGAAAGAGGCTTCAGCAAGGATTTGACAATTGAGTACAGTGTGAAAAACAGAGAAGGGGCTCATGAGAAGAAGGGTTGGAGAGAGGGCATGCCAGGCAAAGGTATGGGTCAGAAGCATGGCTCACCTGGAAACTTTAAAGAATGAGGCCTACTTAGAGTTTCCAACGTGTGAGGAAGAATGTGGATGAACACTCAGATGGGACAAGACTCAGGGGACTCGGGGCTCTGGGTAGGGCAGGCTCTGAAATTGGGAAGTCAAAAGAAATTCCTTGTAGACACAATTCTTATCTGCAAACCAACCACTGTCTGTCCTGGGACACAGAGAATATGCATGCAATGTGTGCACCAAAAGGCTCAAGACCACAATGAAGAAACAGTTTTTAAGATCAGGTCAAATGAACCAAGAAGAGCTCACTACTGGCTTGGGTAAACTCTGTTTCACAAGTGTTTATGAGCAGCTACTCTGCAGGCATTGTGCTGGACCCTTGGGATAGAGAGATGAAAAGATGTGGTCCGCACCCTCAAGGTAGATCACAGGCTGGTAATCAAGATGGGAGAAAGGGGATGTGGATTGACAACCAGCCAGGCCTTCTTCCAGCCTACCGTTGACCTCCAGAGCCTGTGTTTGGCCTTTACTGTGGTTGGTACTCAGGCATCAGTGCATTGGTGTTAGGGATAGAAAAGCCATGAGGTGACCTTCTAATTTGGATATACTTAGCTACAGTGACAGATCTGTTGGAGGAATATAAAAAAAAAAAAAAATTAAACTGGTCAAGAAAATTAGAGACCAATTTCATTTTCACATAGATGCAAAAATCCTACAAATTGAGTTCAGCAATGTGTAAAAAATATAATACATCATGATCAAGCTGGGTTGATCCTAAGAATGCAAGAGTGATTTCACATTGGAAAAGCTATAATGTAATTCACCACATTAATGGATAATGAATGAAACTTTATTATTATCTAAACAAGTGTAGAAAAAAAAACATTTGCTAAAATACAGCATCAATTCATAATGAAACTTCCTACCTGATAGAGTTTTTTTTAACCAAATAATTACAGCAAACGTCATTCTTCAAACATCATTCTTCAAGGTGAAATGTTAGAAGGCCTTTAAAAATCAGGAACAAGACAAAAATGTCTGCATCAATTCTTCTTTCCAGCATTGTACTTGAGGCCCTATCCAGTGCAATAAGAAAAGAAAAAAAAATGTATAAGTTTCAGAAAAGAAAAAACAAGACTGACATTATTATAGATAATATAGTTACAAGTTTACTATTTCACTAGAAAACACAGAAGACTTTATAGATAAATTGCTGGAATTAATTCTTAAAAGTTTAACAAGGTGGGTGGATAACAGAAATCAATTGCATTTCTAAACGCCAGCAATAAACAGTTAGAAAGCATAGTTTCAAAAGATGCTAACTATAGGGGTGCCTGGTTTGTTCAATCAGTTGGGCATCTGACTCTTGGTTTCAGCTCAGGTCATGATCTCATGGTCTTATGAGTTCAAGCCCCATGTCAGCTTCTGTGCTAGCAGCACGGAGCCTGCTAGGGATTCTCTGTCTCCCTCTTTCTCTTCCCCTCCCCCACTCTCACTGTCTCTGTCTCTCTCAAAATAAATAAATAAACTTAAAAAAAATTTAAACATACTAATTATAACAGCAACCAAAATTAAGGTACTTAGAAATAAACATGATGTAAGGTATGGAAGACCTTTATAAAAAAAATTAACTTCAGGGCACATGCACCCCAATGTTTATAGTGGCACTATCAACAATAGCCAAAGTATGGAAAGAGCCCAAATGTCCATCGATGGATGAATGGATAAAGAAGATATGGTACATATATACAATGGAGTATTACTCGGCAATCAAAAAGAATGAAATCTTGCCATTTGCAACTACATGGATATAACTAGAGGGTGTTATGCTAAGCAAAATTAGTCAGTCAGAGAAAGACAAATATCATATGACTTCACTCATATGAGAACTTTAAGATACAAAACAGATAAACATAAGGGAAGGGAAGCAAAAATAATATAAAGACAGGGAGGGGGACAAAACATAAGAGACTCTTAAATACGGAGAACAACAGAGAGTTACTGGAGGGATTGTGGGAGGGGTATGGGCTAAATGGGTAAGAGGCACTAAGGAATCTACTCCTGAAATCACTGTTGCACTATATGCTAACTAACTTGGACATAAATTTAAAAAATAAATTAAATTAAATGGTAAAAAAAAAATTTTTAAACAAAAATAAAAAAAATTAACTTCATTGAAAGACATTGGATAAGACTTAAGTGAATGGAGAGATGAGTCATATTCATGGATAAAAGTCATAATATGAAAATGACATCAATTCTCTTTCAAGTGATCTATTGAGTCATCTCAAGTCCTTATCTCAAGAGGAAGTTTGCAAGTAACCTGACAAGCTAATTCTAAAATTTACATAGAAGGGTCGTGTGCTAAGAGTAGTCAAGATACCCTTGAACAAAGAATAAGAGGGAGGGATCTTTTCTACTACATATAAAAACATAATATAAAGCCATAGTAAGTAATATAGTGTGGTATAGATACAAAGACAGACAAATTTTTCAAGGGAATTAAACAAAATACTCCAAAGCAGACCTACAGGTATATGGAAGCTTGATTTATGACAGAGAGGGCACAGCAGACCACCAGAGAAAGGATAAATTATCCATTAAATGGTGCCCACAATTTATTGTTCGTGGGTGCATGGGTGGGGAATGGATCCTATCTCACACCATATCCAAAAATGAATCCTGTGTAAATTAAAAGCAAAACATACAAGGCAACACTTCTAAAAATTTTTTAATTTATCTATCTTGAAAGAGACAGAGACAGTGTGAGTGGGGGAAGGACAGAGAGAGAGAGAGAGAGAGAGAGAGAGAGAGAGAGAGAGAGACAGAGACAGAGAAAGAGAGAGAGAATCCAAAGCAG
This sequence comes from Neofelis nebulosa, assembly GCF_028018385.1. Lineage (NCBI taxonomy): Eukaryota > Metazoa > Chordata > Mammalia > Carnivora > Felidae > Neofelis > Neofelis nebulosa. The sequence continues at coordinate 98,435,882 of NC_080791.1, forward strand.
GCTCCACGCTGCCAGCACGGAGTCTGACACAGGGCTTGAACTCACGAAGAGTTCATGCGGGTGATCATGACCTGAGCCGAAACCAAGAGTCAGACGCTTAACCAACTGAGCCACCCAGGTGCTCCAACACTTTTAAATTTTTAGAAGAAAACATAGAGTTTCTTTATGAGATCAAGAAAGAGAAGGATTTCTTATACAAGGTATAAAATACACTAACCATAAAATAAAAGACGGATATCTTAGACCATATTAAAAATAAGACCTTCTTTCATCAAAATATAGCTTAAAGAAAGTGAGAAGGCAAGCCACAAACTGGGAGAGGATGTCTGTAATGCATATAACTGACCAATGAATCTATAAGAAACTTTTCCTATAGCTGTCTGCATGCTCATTTCCTTGTCTCTTTCAGAACCTTTACTCAAATGTCATGTTCTTAATAAAACCTTCCCTGACCACTGTTTAAAAAATTGCAAGCTCACCACCCGCCCTGGCCCTGCCTATTGTCCTTTCCTGTCTTATTTTTAGCCATAACACTTATCATTACCATACATACTATATATGTGACTAAATAATTTGATTGCCTATCTCCCCTTCTCCCCAGCAGACTATAAACTCTGAAATGAGACCAGGAATTTTGGTCTATTTTGTTCACTGTTGTGTTCCCAGCATATAGAAGAGAGCACATAGCAGGTGCTCGATAAATATGTGTTGACTAAACAAACGCTTACAACTCAATAATAAAAATACCAACAACCCAATATAAAAATCAGCAAAAGGCACAAGGCATTTCAGAAAGAAAAGAAAAAAACACAACTTGTCAATAAACATACAAAAAAATGCTTGAATTTATGAATAATCAGGGAAATGCAAAATAAGACCAAAATGAGATACTATTTTGCACTCACCAGATTGGCAAACATTAAGAATTCTAACAATACTGGAGAAAAAAAAAAGAGGGGGAAACAAACCATGGGAAACTCTTAAGGATAGAGAAAAAAACTGAGGGTTTAGGGAGGGAGGTGGGTGGGGGATGGGCTAGATGGGGGATGGGGATTAAGGAGGGCACTTGTGATGAGCACTGGGTGTTGTCTGTAAGTGATGCGTCACTGAATTCTACTCCTGAAACCAATGCTGCACTGCATGTTAACTAACAAGAATTTCAATAGAAATTTGAAAAGAAAAAAAAAAATTCTGACAATACCAAGTATCAGTAAGGATGAGGAGTACAGGAAACTCTTAATACACCTGCTGATGGAAGTGTAAATTATTTCCCTCTTTCGAAAACAATTTGTAAAGGTGGTTGTCTTGTAAAGGTGAACATGTGCCTAGCCTACATCTCAGTTTCTCCGTTCTTAGGTTTATACCCCGGAACACTGCCACTCAAAGTGCAGTCCACAAACCGGTGTCAAAAGATCTGTTATAAGCCATCACGAGACAAGTACCAAAACTGGAAGTAAGCATTTAGAAGATTTAATAGCAACCTGATGCTGCCACCTTATATTGATTTTTCAGACATTTTTTTTATCACGGTAAAATATACATAACATAAAAACTGACCATTGAAACCATTTTTATGCTACATATAGTTCAGTGGCATTAAGCACATTTACAGTGTTGTCCAACCATCACCACCATCCATCTCTAAAACTTTTTTGATCTTCCCGAACTGCAATTCGATGCCCATTAAACAAGAATTCCTCATTCTCCCCGCCTCCTCAGCTCCTAGCGACCATTCCTACTATGGTCTCTATGAATCTGACTACTCTAGGCACCTCACCCGAGTGGAATCAGAGAGTATTTGTCCTTTTGTGACTGGATTCTTTCACTTAACATAATGTCTTCAAGGTTCATCCTTGAGCACATGTTAGGATTTCCTTCCTTTTTAAGGTTGAACCATAGTCCACTGAATGTATACACCTTTCATTTATCCACTCAGCCATCAATGAACACTTGGGATTGTTTCCACCCTTTGTCTATTGTGAATAATTGCCACACCATGTTTATTGAAAAATGTCTGTTCGATATAATAAAATTTCATTTTCCAAGTAATCACGTTTACGGTATTGTTATGGTATTGTACATAAGTGCCAGTCTGTAACAGACGGGGGAAAAAAATTTCAATTTACCCATAGACGGTTCAAGAGACACCACCCTGGAGTAAAGGCTTCCAAACTTTTCTAAAAACCCACAGTAAGAAAATTCTTCACATCACAGCCTGGGACACACAAACATAACTGAAACGGAAGCTTCATGAAGCAATACCTCACATGAAATGCACTAAAGTAGTTATAGCTCTCTTTCACTTAAAAAAAAATCCTGGTTGAGTCTATTAAATTGATTTCACAGCCTACTAAAGATCATGAATCTCAGTTGGAAAACCAGTGCTCTTGAGAAATCCTTGCACATATGTATCCAGAGCTATGTGAAAGAATATTCCCAGTAGTATTATTCATAGAAACCAAAAAAAAAAAAAAAAAAAAAAAAAAAGAATACAACCCAAACATCCATCAACAGGAAGCTAAACAAATAGTGATATATTCACCTAATAGAATATTACAGGGGCCCAATCAATATTTATTGAATGAATTAATAAACAGCTGTGAAAATGAGCTATTTGGATGAATCTTAGAAATACAATGTGGAGTGGACAAAGCAAATCACAGTCAACTCTATATTGAATGAAACCATTTTTTAAAAGCTAAATAAATCAAGCAAAACTAAACACTACGTTGTTCAGGGGTGCACGCATGTGATGAAACTATCCTAAAAAAGAAAGGGAATGATAAACACAAAATTCAGGACAGTGGGTACCTCTGAGGGCAGGGGCAGAGGGTGGGACCGAGAAGTGCACAGGTAGCTAACAGAATTGGAAATGTTATTACATTGGGCAGTTTACAAACGTTCATTTTATTCTTATGCTTTGTATCTTAGGTATACACTGTATGTATTCTTTTATCTATCAAACATCTTTTGTAGAAATGAAATTGATGGAATTGGAGGACAGAGAATTCCACCTACATGGAGCAAGCCGCCTCTTTCATTGATGCAGCAAAACATCAATAAAATGGGCCCCCTGAGCTTCTTCCAAGACTGTGAGAATATAGCTGACAAGCATCTGAGGGTCAGGTTGGAAAGAAGGGGATCAGGACAAGACGCTGGCATGCATCACTTGCCCTTGCAGAGTAACTGCTCCAAGTCGCCTTACACCCATCCAGCCAACCTCCACCCCTCACTGCTTCCTACAGCCACAGAATGTTCTTCTGCATCCCTGACTGTTAGTTGCTCTTAGAATTCTGGGTTGGAGAGCTCAGGGAGACAACAGAAGATACAAGTCCCTCAGAGTCAGGGGCCATGTCTTAATGCAATGCCCATATCTCTTTCAACCCCACTGTATGTGCAGAGTAGATACCGGGTAGTTGTTTACTGTATATATGAAAGAAGCACCTGGTGAAGAATCAATGACCATCGCAAATAAAGGATGCCAAACCCCTTCTGTCATTGCCAATGTATGAGATCACTTCGGACTGTCCTGACTCACTGTCTACCTATGATCTAGTAATGGGCATGGCTTCCCAAGACATATTTATGAATTGAGGATCTGACAGAGAAGGTAAGATGAGGTCAAAGTGGGGAAGTAGTCAGCTCTAAAACAAAAATGAGAAATCCCGGGGATTTTAAGAGTCTCACTGCACATACCAGTAAACTGGTGATTATCTTTTTTATTCCCACTTTAAGATTTATCATGATTAATCATGAAGTGCCATGAGGAGAACACAGTGGCTAAGAGCATGGAATACGGAGGCATTGTCTGGGTTTGAATCCCAGATCCTCCATTTCCTGGATAAGCCTGGACTAATGACTTAACCTCTCCATGCCTCAGTTTTCTCATCTGTAAAGTGGAGATAATGATAGCACCTACCTCATAGGGTTGTAATGGTCAAAAGTGATTAAGTGAGACGTTATTCTTTTTTTTTAATGTTTATTTATTTATTTTGAAGGGGGGAGGCGAACGAGCACAAGCGGGAGAGGGGCAGGGAGAGAGAGGGAGACACAGAATCCGAAGCAGGCTCCAGACTCTGAGCTGTCCGCGCAGAGCCTGACGCGGGGCTCGAACCCACAAGCCGTGAGATCATGACCTGAGCTAAAGTCGGATGCTTAACCGACTGAGCCACCCAGGGGCTCCAACTGAGCTGCTATTCTTGAAAAGAACAGTGCCTGGCATACAGCGAGCATCCCATCAGTTGTCAAATAAAATCTTTACTCAGACTGACAAATACTCTCTCCTCTGCCCGCATGCCTCATGTTCTCTTGGTGTTAGCTGTCATGTGGATATTCAGACTTCCACTGTGGGAAAGCACTTTCTATGGCCTTTACCATGGAAAACCCAGAGAGCTTTCAGATTTCTGGAGCTTTGCTCTAGGACCCTTTGCTTAGCACACCTGAAGTCCCGCTGTCCTTGCTGGTACCTTCTAAGACAATCACCTCTAACATACTCAGAATCCTGACATGCTTCCTTCGTGAAGCCTATCCCGCTGCCTTTCTTTTCCATCCTCCCTGTCTCTACTTCCTCTGGCCTCTTCACAGCCTCCTAGCAGATTTCCCTCCAGTCTCTGTTTCTGCCAGTTCCTCCTTGGCCCTGGGGACACATTAAATCTTCCTCAAACAACCCTTCGCACGTCATTCCCACCCACCCGCCTCTGTTCAGACCCTCCCCTCCCTTGCCACTTCACAAAGTGATGTTCAAATTCCTCAGCTTGACTGTTAAGGCCTCTGTGGTGGCCTTTAGTCCTTTATCTCTCCCTACTTGCCTGTACAAATAAATTTTTTTTTTTCCAATAGCCAAATCAACCTATTCATTGCCTCCATATTGGTCATACCTACATCCACCCAGACAATACCATTTCCTCCACTCCCAAGCCTGGAATGTTCTTCCCTTGACTTCAAGGTCTGGGAAAGACACTCTGAGAAGTGAGAGAAAGCCACCAAAATGGAGATTGGGGAATATCAAAAGCAGATTTTGCATTTCTAACTTGGCTTGGCCATGATCCCAGGAATGGGGGAAGGATTCTCTCCCTCCCCCTCCTCCTAGAAAGGCATAGAGCATGGTGTTTAAGAGCATGGGCTCTGGCTCTGTTAACTCCTGGCTGGGCAAGTTACTTATCTGCTCCGTGCCTCAATTTTACTCATCTGTAAAAGGGAGGTAGCAACCCTTTACCTTTGACCCAGTACCTTCTGGAATGGATATGGTGGTGTGCCACAGTAATCCCCCTTCAAGACTGAGACATTTACTCCCCAGCTACAGGAATGATAGCCGTTGACTGCTCACACTGAGTCCCTCCCAGGAACCGACCTCAACCAAAAGAAGCTGCACTGTGCAAGATTATGTCCCCTCCCTTGTGCAGTCTGCTTCCAGTGATGGGGCAAGAGAGGTTATAAAAGCCTGGTCTCCTTGCCTTGACTAGGCAACTCCAAAGGGGCATCCCCGCTTCTGACCTCCCTATAAAATCCACTGATGTCCCTGCTGTGACTGCATGAGAGGCCAGCTTCTCTCTCTGCCCACTCCAGCTCCCTTTCCTTTCCCTCACAGGTGCTGTTCCCCAGACTACCCCTCAATAAACTGCCTGCATGCAGATCTCCGCTTCAGAGTCTGTTTCCCAGGAAACCTGACCTACAACAGGTGGTTGGTCTAGGAAAGCAGTCTCAAAACTGGGATTTTGGAGCAGAATTGCTTGCTAGCTGACTGGCTCTGAGGACCCCATTACTGATGGCAGGTGGAACACTGAGAAACCTGGCAGGTGGCTAGAGTGCAATTGCTAGAACTTTCACTGGCAGTGACCTGGGATGGGACACAGGTGGACACCGATGCCGTGGGATGCAGCATATCAAGCATTTCAGAGGTTCTGGTAAGTACTATTGGTAAAGACTGTAGAATGAGATGGCTGTTGCTAGGGGTGGCAGGGGATTGATTCATTGAAGAAAGACGCTAAAAGGTCCAGAATGATTAATCACCAATATAAGGCAGAGAGTAAGAGCTTGAAGCCATCTTTGACAGCATATAGAAAGACTCTCATCTCCTGCACTGGAGGGCAGAGAAAATGACGGATCAAGCCCAGTACTTAATTATAAGAAGAACAGGACTCCAAAGAAGATTGAATTCTCAACTCCAGAAACTCTGCTATGCCAAGGTGGATAGCCTGATTAGAAAGAATGGGACCCTGAGATTCTCATGAGGCTGCAGGCAAGACTGGTCAGGACTGTAGTCATCTCGAGGTTTAGCTAAGATTGGAGCATCTGTCCAAGCTCATTCTCATGACTTTTGCAGGCCTTAGAAGATCCTTTTCCAAGCTCATCCCTGCAATTGCTGGTAGGCCTTTGTACCTCTCTCCCTGTGTCCTGATTATCCTCTCAACATAGCAGCTGGTGATAGAAGAGAAGGAGGAAGGCAGGGAATGAGAGTGGGAGGGCACCAGGGAGTCTCCCAAGACAGAAGTCATAGCCTTTTTGTGCCCTAATCTCGGATGTGCCATCCCATCCCATCTGCCATTTTCTATGCATTAGCAGCAAACCACTAGGTCCAGTCCACACTCAAGGAGAGAATACATGAGTGGGTGTAGTGCCAGAGGCAGGGGTCATTGGGGACCACCTTAGAGGCTGCCTGCCACAGTCTGACATAGACATTGTCAGGTCCTGGAGATAACATTTTCCATACTTGAAGACATTGTGGCAACCCGTTTACTTAGTGACAAAGAAGACTGTCAGCTCTTAGCAGAGCCCAGACCAAGAAAGGGCTCTTCAGCAGGTGCAGGCTATGGTGCAAGTGACCCATCACAGGCATCTATGATGGGAAAAGACACTGCATGGAGTGTATGGCATGTCCCAAAAAGAGTCACAAAGTAGATCCCTAATATTCTGGATCAAGGTCAAGCCATCTATAACAGAGGATTGTATATCCTATTCAGAAAACAGCAACCTGTGTTCTACTGAGCCCTGGTAGACACAGAGCACTTGATTATGGGACATTAAGTGACCGTGAAGCCAGAGATCTCCATCACAAGCTGGGTGTATCAGACTCACCAAATCATAAAGTCATTTGGGTTCAGAGCTCTCCGTCATTAGATGGAGGTGGTATCCAGGATCAAGCCTGGGCAGAGCATGAGAGAATAAGTAAGCTGCATGAGTAGGTGGCTCGGTCTCCCATGTCACTTCCCACTTTTGCACCAGTACCTCTCCCTCAGTTCACACCAATGGCCACATGGGGAATCATTTATGGTCAGCAGATGACAAAGGGAAAAGGCTGAGCGTGGGTCACAGATGAGTCAGCTCAGTATGTGGGTGCGAAGTGAAATGGACCATGGCTGCATATAGCCCCACTCAGTGAGGGGTGGGGGAAGGTGGTGGTACTGAAAGGTAACAGTGAAAGGGAAATCCTTCAATGCAGAGCTTTATTATTTTTTAAGACTTTATTTTTAAGTAATCTCTACATCCAACGTGGGGTTTGACCTTACAACCCTGAGATCGAGAGTTGCATGCTCCACCAACTGAGCCAGCCAGGTGCCCAGGTACAGACTTTGGATGGTGCACCCAGTCCTTCACCGTGTACAAAGAAAAATGGCCTTAGATTTAGACTACATAGTGACTCATAGGCAGATGTGACTGGCTTGATTAGTTGGTCAAGGGTCTGGAAGGAAAAAGACTGGAAGATTAGGAACAAACTGATCTAGGAAAGTGGTAAGTAGATGAACCTGTGAGACTGTGCATGAAGTGTGAAGACCTTGCTGCATGTTAACAGCCATCACAGGTCATCCACCATGTAAAGGGCACCAAACAATCAAGTAGGCAGAATTTCACAGGTAGTTGATGTCAGCTAGCCTCTACCACTAGCCACCCCAGTACTGGCATGAACAGAGTAGCCATAATGGCAGGGACAGAAGCTGTGCATGAGCCCACAGCCAGGCCAACGTCACTACGGCTACTGCCAAACATCAACCTACCATCAATAGAGACCAACACTGGGCACCTTACGTGGCCCCATCCTTCCAGAACTTGATGGAAAACTGATTACTTTATAACCCTTCCACTCTGATAGGGGAAGCTGACTAGAATTAACAAATATTCCATGCATGAATTTGTCTGACTACAAGGCCTCAAGGAACACCACTTTCTGAGAGTTTACAGAATGTTTGATACACTGGAACAGCATCTCACATAATGTTGTATGACACCAAAGAGCCCATGAAGGAGGTATGGCTGTAGATGTATGATCACAGGATCCCCTGGTCCATGATATACTGCACCACCCAGAAGCTTCTGGCCTCACGGAGTAATGGAGTGGCCTTCTGAAAGCACAGCTAAGGTACAGCTTGGAGAAAATGCCCTGCGAAGATGGAATACCATCTTCCAGGATATAATTTAGACCCTAAATCAATGACCATTATATGGTGCTATGTCCCAAGTAGGTAGAATATGTGGGTCTGGGGAGCAGGAAGTAGGAGTGGCTCTGCTTATCATTAGTCCCAGTGACCTCAACTCTAGGAGCCTAGGGGTCTTGGTTCTTAGAAGGTCCCTTCTATCAAGGATGCAGTAATCCAATTAAATGTTAGGCTACCCTATCACTTTAAGTTTCTTGTGCCAACAGACCAGGGGGCAAGAAAGGGATCATCATATTGGAAGGGGCAATTGACACTTACCATCAAAAGGAGGTTACCAACAAAAGGGACTGCTACTGTAGAATGAAAGCAAAGAAGATATTTGACACCAGATGATCACTGGGACACACTCTATGTCTCTTCAAACTCTATGTCCAACATCAATAGTAAATGGACAAATGCAGCAACCACAGCCTGAGGCCAAATAAGCTGCCTAAACCAGCAGAGGTGCTGAGAGTGAGGGGAATCTGGAATGCATAGAAAGGAGGCAGCAAGGAATATAAGTAGCAGTCTGGAGAGTCAGAGCAGTTTTTTGTCCTACAAACTTTCTCACCTATGTTTTCCCAGAAAGAGACTCCTGGAAAGCTTCTGAGGAGGCAAACCTACTATATTAAGCAAGTAGATCTGAGCACAAGGGGTGGACTGTATGAGACATATGGCCCTTTCCCGTTCAGGGCTGAGTGTTGGTTGCCGACCACTCACAGTTCAGTTCCTCTCCAGGCACTGTCCTCCATCAAAGGAAGCTGCTTTGCTCAAATTTATGTCCTCTCCCTACAGGCAGCCTGCATCTAGTGACTTGCTAATGGGAGGTAAAATAATTCAGCTCCCTTTCCTTAACTGTGACAACTCTGCAGGGCCATCCCAGCTCCAGCACCACCCCCACAATCTGCCGACACCTCTGTTGTAATAGTTCCACTCCCTCTGTTTAAGGGTGTCCGACACCCTTCACAGGTGCTCCTGAGAGCACTCCCATTTCCTGCAAGCAAATCTCTGCTTCAGTGTCTGTCTCCCATGGAACCTAACACTTCTACCCAGAGTCACTGTAGGAATTAAATGAAGTAGTATCTGGAAAGGGTTTAGAATAGTGCCTGACACAGAGTAAGCACTGTTTAAGTGCTTATTGTTGCTACTGTCACCAATATTGTGTAGCGTCCTGCCCTCATTCCTTAAACCTAGGTTAGTTCTATTATTTCCTCAGATCAGAATCTTCCACTGTGGGATCCATGTACCACTGGTGATGTTTGAAGTGACTTTAGGTATTTTAGGAAGTATCCTGACAAACACCTTTTATTTGTTGTGAATTAACTTTTGTTTTACTTTTTATTTATTTTTTTAAAATGTTTATTTATTTGGGGCTCCTGGGTGGTTCAGTCAGTTAAGTGTCCAACTTCAACTCAGGCCATGATCTCATGGTTCGTGGGTTCAAGCCCCAAGTCAGGTCTGTGCTGACAGCTCAGATCCTGGAGCCTGCTACAGATTCTGTGTCTCCCTCTCTCTCTCTGCCCCTCCCCTGCTCATGCTCTGTCTCTGTCTCTCTCTCAAAAATAAACATTGAAATAATTTTTTTAAATAAATGTTTGTTTATTTTGAGAGAGAGAGAGAGCATGAGAGATTTGGAGGGGCAGAGAGAGAGAGGAAGAGAGAGAGAATCCCAAACAGGCTCCCTGCTGTCAGCGCAGAGCTGGGAGCAGGGCTCCATCTCACAGAGTGTGAGATCATGACCCCAGCCAAAATCAAGAGTTGGATGCTCAACCCACTGAGCCACTTAGGTGCCCCTATTTTACTCTTTATTTTGAAATAACTTCAGATTCACAGGAGGTTGCAAGGAAATGGACAGGAAAGCCCCATGGATCCTACTCCAAATCTTCACCAACATTAACATCTTACATACAAATAGTACCATAGCAAAACCAAGAAATTGGTTTTAGTAAAATCCATAGAGCTTATTCAGATTTCATCAGCTTTATACGCACTCATGTGTGTGAGATATGATAAAACCATGATTTTATTATAAAAATGATAATTTTACCATTATGCAGTCTTGCATAACCACCACCACAATCAAGATACTCAACTGAACCATCACCTCAAAAATCCTTTATGTTAACCCTTTATGGGCACAAACAGGCTCTTTTTCCCATCCCTAAACTCTGGTTTTCATTTCTAAAATTTTGTCATTTCAAAAAACATTATATCGATGGAATCATACAGTATGTAACCTTTGGGATTGGCTTTTTTCTCTCAGTATGATTTCTTTCGGGTTCCTCCAAGTTGTATTTATCAGTTCATTCTTTTTACTACTGAGTAGTATTCCATGGTATGGATGTACCACAACTGGTTTGATCATTCACTTACTGAAGAACATTTGGGTAGTTTCCAGCTTTTTGGCTATTACAAATACAGCTATTACCAATACATGAACATATGAATGTTCATGTACAAATTCCTGCATGAAAATAAGTCTTCCTTAAATGCCCACAAGTTAAATGCCCACAAGTATAATTGCTAGGTTATACAGTAAATTTTCAGTTTTGAAAGGAACTGGCAAACTATCTTCCAGAGTGACTTTACCATTTTATATTTGTACCAGCAATGTATGACTGATCTCAAAAGCATTTGGTGTTATCACTATTTTTCATTTTAACTGAATTTACTTTTATGTATATTACCATTTTATTTATTTATAATGTTCTTATATTTATGGCAAACGGTATTCATTTTGCTTTTATAGCGGTGATATAAAATTTCATTTAAAAATGAAATGGGGGGGGCACCTGGGTGGCTTAGTCAACTAAGCGTCCAACTCTTGATTTTGGCTCAGATCATGATTTCAAGGTCTGTAAGTTCAATCCCTGAGTAGGACTCTGTGCTGACAGTGTGAAGCTTGCTTGGGATTCTCTCTCTCTCTCTCTCTCTCTCTCTCTCTCTCTTTCTCTCTCTCCCCTCTCCCCCTCTCTCTGCCAGTCCCCCATTTGTGCTCTCACTCTCTCTCTCTTTCAAAAATAAATTTAAAATTAAAATTAAATAATGAATAAAATAAAATTAGGTCTTAAAAAGTAAGTTGTATCAAAGGAAAATATGAAGTAACAGTTCCAGTGTATATGTTGATAGCAAAAATCATGAACTTGGTGCATAAACATGTGAAGTTCAGGAAGCTCTACCAGGATTTATCTGCATTATGGGTTAAATAGGTTTTTTGTGGCCCAGCCATTTTGTTTATATACAAAATATTCCAAATAACTGATCCACAGTACAATTTTGGAACACACAACAGTATGTTGGAATCCATTCCCTCTAACTTATATTGCTTCATTTTTTTCAGAGTATGTTCCATATTATCTACTGAATGGGAAACTCCACAAAGACAAGGATTATGTCTTCTACCTTATAAATTAGCACTTAATATATCAATAAGTGCTTCGTGATTACTTAAATGCATGGTAAGAATTCCTAGGAATATTGAAATTGCTTTATTATGACAGATTGTTACATTGGCAGCCCCCAATGAGCCATGCCTCTTGGTAGTTGAGCCCTTGAGTAATACCTTCACAGTAATACCACACTGACTCTATACTTATCCAGAGCCTTTGACATTAGCAAGTGTGACACAAGCAGAGGCTTGATAAGTGCTTGCATGTCAGGGCTTGTCCTCTTGGAATGCTCCTTCCTGGAATGCAGCTGCCATGTGGGAAGATAGTCAGCAAACTATCCTGCTGGAGAGAGAGAGACCACATGGAAATGCATAAGGCCACATATGGAGAAGCGAGGTGCCCAGTCAAGTTCTCAACCACATTCGGTGGTCAACCACACAAGTGACCCTCACTAGCAACATGTGGGGCAGAACTACCCAATCAGGCCACTGAATCATGAGAAATATATCACTTCTGTTGTAAGCCATTAATCTTTGGCATGGTTGATTATATAGCAATAGATAACAGATACACTTACGCTGCCCAGGCTAGGGGAAGGAGATACTTTCACAACTGGCAGTGAATCGATGACAATGGGTTTTGGACAGTTGTAGAAAACTGAGAAGACACAAGAGAGGAAAGACAAAAAGAGGACAGGAAAGAACCTAGTCGGGATGGGCTTATTTTTAAAGTTCAGGATTTTAGGAGCGCCTGGCTGGCTCAGTTGGAAAAGCATGCAACTCTTGATCTTGTGGTCTTGAGTTTGAGCCCCATGATGGGTGCAGCAATTGCAAAAAATAAATAAATAAACTTTAAACTTCAGGATGTTTAAATCAAGGAGCTATAACATTTAACAGCCTAAACTTCCTCATGATCACTTAGGCCAGGAATGGCTAATAAGCAACCTGAATACCTTCTCTCTCCATTTCCAGGCCCATGGCAGACATCACCAAGTGATCACAGAACTCTCTCCCCAGGAACTTAGCATAGTCTCTGGATCTCTCTCAGCACATCCTCCTGACCGCCACTAAGCAATTAACCAGAGTTGGCACAGGATGTAAAACCAATCTCCATCTCCAACGTCTACCATTATTTTACTCATAAATGATTCTAGGACCTAAGAGATTTATTTGTGGATCTAGTCACAGAGCTGAAAAGTAGCAAAGGTAGGACTAAACGTCCAGACTCCTGAAGAGCTTTGAAATTGGTCACATCTGGGTTTAAGGCCAGGCTCTGACACTTTTTACTTATGTGATCTATCTTAGACAAGTAAGTTAACTTCTCATTGCTTTGATTTCCTCATCTATAAACAGAGATAATATATCTTTTAAGTGTTGAGCACTGGAGAGCTCCTTATGTTTTTTAATTTTTTTTTTGTTTTTTTAATTTTTTTGTTAACGTTTATTTATTTTTGAGACAGAGAGAGACAGAGCATGAATGGGGGAGGGGCAGAGAGAGAGGGAAACACAGAATCAGAAGCAGGCTCCAGGCTCTGAGCCGTCGGCCCAGAGCCCGACGCGGGGCTTGAACTCACGGACCACGAGATCGTGACCTGCGCTTATGTTTTTTAAGTTTATTTACTTAAGTAATCTCTACACCCAGAGTGGGGCTTAAACTCACACCCTGAGATCAATAGCTGCACACTCTCCTGACTGAGCCAGCCAGGCACCCCAACAGGGGTAATATTTTTACCTCACAAAGTTGCTGTGAGAGTTAAATAACTTCATATATTTTATGTAAAAACAATGACCACCATGCCTGGCATGCAGTGGGCTCTCAGAGTACAGTGTCTTTCCAACAAATAGCAAGGAGTGCCTGGAAGAGACAATTTAGTGCTTTAAATCTGACTCATAAGAATGAGCAAAGGGAAATTCAACATACTCTGTCCATAGCAGAGAAGATGTGTGATGGGCATCAGAACCAGTGGGGAAAGAGGCGCCTGGGTGGCTCAGTCGGTTAAGTGTCCAGCTTTGGCCCAGGTCATGATCTTGCAGTTCGTGGGTTCGAGTGCCACATCAGGCTCTATGCTGACAGCTCAGAGCCTGGAGCCTGCTTTGGATTCTATGTCTCCCTCTCTCTCTGCCCCTCCCCTGCTTGTGCTCTGTCTCTCTCTTTCTCTCTCAAAAATAAATAAACATTAAAAAATTTAAAAAAAAAAAAAAGAACCAGTGGGAGGGCGGAAAGGTAGAGAAGCAGCAAGTGGCCAGGGGGTGCCTAGAGAAATATCTCTGCTCTCTGTGTGTTGGAGGTAGCAGCAATGAATCCTCCTTTAATCTACCAGTGCCACTCTCTACTCCATGATAATTGTCTAATAATTTTGCCATTTATCTAAAATATGGAAACAGGGACATGAGAACATGCTACTGAAGCCCTGGCTATCACAAAAGTTTCTCAGCAAAGCAGAAGTTGTTCTCCAAGTTTGGGTGTCATTCTTCCTGCCTGGACAACTCCTGTAGCTGCATTAAGACACCCTGAGCCTCCTTGCTCTCTCTCCCCAAGTCCTTGAGGAATACCCCAAAGCTCCACTCACATCTCTCCCCAACCTGCCCTTTCATTTGCTTCAGGGCCTTGCCAGGCTGTGAGGTCCCAGGTGAGAAGGCACTCACTAATCCATTGACCAAGAAAAGAACCACAGTGCACTTACTGACTAACCCTAGTTCATCTTGAGGAGGAGGGTCCCAGTCTTGCTGGAGGAGGCCAGCCTTCCCACAATTCCTCCCTACTCTAGGCAGGATTATTTGGTTGCAAGCAACAGAAATAAACTTTGGCTAACTTCGGCAAGGGGGTGTATTGGGAGGATGAGACCAGCTCACATAATCAAGAGACAGCTAACAATGAGGCTGGTGGGGCTGGGAACAATGACAGCCATGACATCCTGGAGTAGGAGCCAATCAACCATCTTGTTAGAACACTGTTACCTGCTTCTTTCACAACATTATTTTATCTTTCTGCCATTCTGGTGAAGATCCCAAGTCCTTGAATCTGATTGGCTTGGCTTGAGCAAAATGCCGTCTCCTTTGCCAACTTGATTGATAGCCCAACTGAGACTGCAACCAATGGGGCACAAGTAATTGCACCAAACTGAAAATGGCTTTGTTACCAAAAGAAGGAAGCAGAATAGTAGACCGAAAAGTTGGATAGTGTAGCCAAAACTTACACGTGTCTAAAACACCCCCATTTTCTCCCCCACTTACATAACTCACTTAGATTCCAGGTGCTGTGTATGTATAAAAGTTGGCAGAACTGTAAGCCGAAGCTGGGCATAAACCAGCTGAAGGAAACTCGGTTGGAGAAGAAATTGGGCTTTTGGGGTCATAAGACCCAAGGTCTTGTTCCAGCACTGCTACTAATTGTGACCTTTGTTTCTCCATCTAAGCAATGAGATAAGCAGTGATCTATCCAGCAGGTCATTATAAACATCAAAACAGATAATGTACTTCGAGGCACTTTGAAGGTTGTTAAACATGCAAACTTGAAGGACTGTTACTGGTCTGTCTGGGTTTTTATAATTTATTTTACAGATTGCATCATATCAACTACTTAACCTGAGATTGTGTTTGGCCAGAAGCAGTGCGGTTCTGACCCTAGCTGGCAGATGTGCTGCAGTGAAGCCAGATGAAGGAGAGATAGCCCTGCAGGTAATGCGGTGGGCAGTCTTATTTCAACCTACTTTGCAATGCAATGATCTTGAGGAAATATTAGGATGCAGTTCATAGAGAGTTCTTACTAACTCAGAAAAATCAACTCCAGTGAGAGCCAAGAAATAGAAAACTGCCAGGGTGTAGGAAATAGCCATTTGGAAGAACGCATCAGATATTCAATATTCAACACAGAATTGAGTGGCAATGTAGCATAGTCGCTCAGAACACGAGCGTTGAGTCATGAAGACCTGAGTTTGAACTCTAGCCACGTCCCTTGCTTCATCTTTACAAGCATGGTAATAATCCATTCAACAAATATTTATTGAGGACTTATTAAATGCCAGGTATTATTTTAGGCACTGGTCATATGATAGTGACCAATATAGATTTAAAAACCTTGCCCTCATGGACTTTACATTTTATAAACAACAACACAAAAGTAAAATGTATGGCATATCACATAGTGATCAATGCTATGGAGAAAATAAAGCATGGCAGGAGGCCAGTAGGTGATTGGGGAAGAGCCATTGTAATCTATAGGATGATCAGGGAAAGCCTCGCTCTGATGGAAACATTTGAACCAAGAGATAAAAGAAGGGAAGAACTGGACTAGCCAGATGTCTGAGGGAAGACTATTCCAGACAGAGGGGATAGCAAGTGCAAAGGCCTGGTCATGAGAGAACAACTGGATAGTCCAAGGTGGCCAGGACGGTAGGAGGTGAGTCTGTAGCTGGAGAGAAGATGGACGTCAGAACAGAGTATTGGAGATGGGGCCAATACATAGGGCCTGATACTTCGGCTTTTACTCTGAGTGAGATGGGGAGCCACTGGAAGGTTCTGAGCAGGAAAGTAACAATCTAATTTAAATTTTGAAAGCTAATTTGAGCTGCTGTGTGGTGGACAAGAGCAGAAGAAGAAAACTGGTTAGGGAACTATAGCATAAATCCATGTGAATCTTCTAGTTTCTGGCCCAGCATGTAAAGAGCTTGGAAGTTGCCACTCTGTCTTAACAATCAGTAAAAAGCTGAATAAATTGAAAAAGCAATGATCCTTCTTAGATCTGTCAGAGAAATAAGGTCTCAGGACAAACCACCGCTGCCAAAATTTGGGGAGACATACAGGTGAAAAAATATAATCACAACTCATCAGAGCAGAGATCACCAGCAGAAACCTCATGGGAACCAGTGCTCAGGTAGGAAAACCTATACTTTGACAAACTGCTGGAGGCTCTGTGTGGACAAGTCTGAAAGTTAAAAACTCCAGGGGGACCATGTCTCTGAGGGGTACCCACACTTTTGTGAGTTTTACCTCCAGGAATTCAACCAGGTTCTCATAGTAAATGTTGGAGAAAAATTCCCTCCGGCTTCTGGCATGGGTTAAGGAAAAAAACATCTGATATATGCCAGAGTATTGTGTTCTTCTGAACGAGGCTTTCCCTCAAGAGAAACTGTTTTACTAGAGCCTGAACTATGGGAGATTTTCCAAGAGCCTAACCAACACATAGGAAGGGAAATACTCAACTCCAGCCTCTCTAGCCATCCTGTCCTACTTAAGGCAGTGAGGGGCTAAGAAGCACTTGTAAAATTCAGTCTAAAGGTACAAGCTCAATAAAAGACTAAGACCTAATCACAGAACTTTGGAACACTTTCCTCCTCCCACAGGTACATACTACAGTTCCTTTTACCTCTTACATTATGTCCAGCCATCGAGAAAAAAAAATTACAAGGCATACTAAAAAGCAAAAAACACAGCTTGAAGAGATAGAACATGCATCAGATAGAACATGAACCAGACTCAATGGTGGTAGGGATGCTGGAATTATCAGACTGGGAATTTAAAACAACCACGATTAATATGCTAAGAGCTCTAGTGGATGAAATAGACAGCATGCAAGAACAGATGGGAAATGCAAGCAGAGAGATGGAAGTTCTAAGAATGAATCAAAAAGAAATGCTCTAGAGATTTTTTTTTTTAAACTGTAACAGAAAGGAAGACTGTCTTCAATGGGCCCACCAGTAGATCGACACAGCTGAGGAAGGAATCACTGAGCTTGAGGGATCTCCATAGACACTTTTGAGATTGAAAAGTAAGGAGGGGTGCCTGGGTGGCTCAGTTAAGTGCTGATTCTTGATTTCAGCTCAGGTCATGATTTCATGGTTCATGAAATGGAGCCCTACATGGGGCTCTGCACCGGCAGCATGCAGCCTGCTTGGGATTCTCTCTCTCCCTCTCTCTCTCTCTGTCCCTCCCCCGCTCGCTCTCTCTCTCAAAATAAGTAAATAAACATTTCAAAAAATATATTTTAAAAAATAAAAAATGAAAAAAAAAGAAAAGAAAAAAGAAGACGGGGGGGGCAGGGTGACTCAGTGGGTTGAGCATCCAACTTTGGGCTCAGGTCATGATCTCACAGTTCATGGGTTTGAGCCCCATGTTGGGCTCTGCACTGACAGCTCAGAGCCTGGAGCCTGCTTGAATTCTGTGCCTCCCTCTTTCTGTCCCTCCCCTGCTTGTGCTCTGTTTCTCTCTCACTCTCTCTCTCTCAAAAATAAATAAACACTTAAAAAAATAAGGAAAAAAGACTGGGAAAAAAACAGGACAGAATATCCAAGAATTGTGTGACAACTACAAAAAATATAACATACATGTAATGGGAATAGCAGAAGGGGAGAAACAAGAGAGAAAGGAAAAAGGAGAAATATTTGAAGCAATAATGACTGAGAATTTCCTCGAATTCATATCAGAAACCAAACCACAGATCCAGGAAGCTCAGAAGGCATCAAGAAGGATAAATGCCCCCCCAAAAAAACCCACCCCCAAACAAATCCAAAACGCTGTACTTACGGCATGTTATACTAAATGCAGAAAATTGGAGCATCTGGCTGGTTCAGTCAGTTAAGCATCTGACTCAGCTAAGGTCATGATCTCACAGTTTGGGAGTTCAAGCCCCACATCAGGCTCTCTGCTGTCAACGCAGAGCCTGCTTTGGATCCTCTATCCCCACCTCTTTCTGCCCCTCCTCCATTTGTTCTCTCTCTCTCTCTCTCTCTCTCTCTTTCTCTCTCTCTCTCTCTCTCTCTCAAAATAAATAAAACTTTTAAAAATTCAAACAATCAAAGGTAAAGAAAAAAACTTAGAAGAAAAAAAAAAACACCTTACCTATAGAGATGCAAAGGTAAGAAATACATCCAACATCTCTTCAGAGCAATGCAAGTAAGCAAAGAGTAGAATGGGGCGCCTGAGTGGCTCAGTCGGTTAAGCGTCCGACTTCAGCTCAGGTCATGATCTCATGGTTCATGAGTTCGAGCCCCGCATCGGGCTCTGTGCTGACAGCTCAGAGCCTGGAGCCTGCTTCGGATTCTGTCTCTCCCTCTCTCTCTCTCTGCCCCTACCCCTGCTCATGCTCTGTCGCTTTCTCTCTCAAAAACAAATGAATGTTTAAAAAAAATTTAAAAAAGAAAAGAGTAGAATGCAATATTTAAAATACAGGGAGAAAAAAAAACCCTCACCAACCTAGAATTCAGTACCCTATGAAATTATCCTTCAAAACTAAAGGGGTTTATATTTGTTGCTAGTACATTTGCCTTGCAAGAAATATTAAAAGAAGTTCTTAAAGAAAAGAAAAATAAAATGGGTCAAAAATGTATATCTACACGGTGCCTGAGTGGCTCAGTCAGTTAAGTATCTGACTCTTGGTTTCAGCTCAGGTCATGATCTCATGGTTCATGGGATGGGCCACTTGTTGGGCTCCTTGCTGACAGTGTGGAGCTTCCTTGGGATTCTCTACCTTTCTCTCTGTCCCTTCCCTCTCTGCTCATTCTCTCTCTCTCTCTCTCAAAAATGAATAAATGTTTTTTTTAAAACACCTTACACCTACAAAAATAAAGGAAGAGCATGGGAGAAGGAACAAGTAAAGGTAAAAATAAGAATGTTTAATTTTCTTATCTTAATTGATCTTACACAACAGTTTGCTCAAAATAATAATAGCAAAAATGTTTTCAACTGTGTAGGTGTGTATGTGTGCTCACATGCTTATGTGTAAGTAAAGGGATGACAGCAATGATACAAGGGATGAGAGGAGGGAATTAGAACTATTTTGTTATTATAAAATACCTGCACTACCAATGAAGTGGTACAGTGTTATTTGAAAGTGGAATTGGATTAGTTGTAAATATATATTGCAAACTCTAGGCCACTAAAAGGGGTAAAAAAAAAAAACAAGTATAACTGATATGCTAAGAATGAAGAGAAAATGGAATCATATAATATACTCAGTTAAAACCACAAAAGGAAGAAAAGAAGTAAAAGACAAAAATAGGAACAAAGAAAAAGAATAGTAAATAACAAACAGTAACAAATATGGTAGCGATTAATTCAACTATGTCAATCATCACTTTAAACATCAATGGTTTAGGGGCACCTGGGTGGCTCAGTCAGTGGAGCATCTGACTTTGGCTCAGGTCACAATCTCATGGCTCGTGGGTTTGAGCCCCATGTTGGGCTCTGTGCTGGCATCTCGGAGCCTGGAGACTGCTTTGGATTCTGTGTCTCCCTCTTTCTCTGCCTCTCCCCTGCTTGTGCTCGCTATCTCTCTCTCTCTCTCTCTCTCTCAAAAATAAATAAATATTTTTTAAAATGTTTAAAAAATCAATGGTTTAAATAAATGAATTAAAAGGCAAGGATTGTCAGAGTGGATCAAAAAATAAGACTCAACAATATGTTGTCTACAAGAAACCAACATTAATATAAACACATATATAGATTAAAAATAAACAGATGGGGAAAGATATACCATACTAACACTAATCAAAATAAAGCAGACATAGCTATATTAATTTCAGACAGAATAGACTCCAGAGCAAAGAAAGTTATCAGGGAAAAGAGGAGCATTATATAATAGTAAAAGGGTCAATTCTCCAGGAAGACATATCAGTCCTTAGTGTATACATGCTTAACAGTAGAGTGTCAAAATATGTGAGGCAAAAAGCGATAGAACTGCAAAAAGAAATAGATGAATCCACTATTATGGTTGGAGATTTCAACACTCCTTTATCAGAAATGGACAGATCCAACAGGCTAAAAATCACTACTGTTGAACTCAACAGCACCATCAATCAACTGTATATAATTGACATCTATAGACTACTTCATCTAGCAACAGCAGAATTCACATTCTTCTCAAGTTGACACGGAACATTCACCAATATAGATCACATTCTGGAACATAAAACACACATTAACAAATTTAAAAGAACAGAAATCATACAGTATCTGCTCTGAGACCACAGTAAAATTAAACTAGAAATCAATTATGGAAAGATAACTGGAAAATCCTCAAATACTTAGAGATTAAACAACATACTTCTAAGTAACACATAGGCTAAAGAAGAACTGTTGAGAGAAATTTTGAACTAAATAAAAGTTAAAGTACAACATATTAAAATTTGTGGCATGCAGGAAAAACAGAACTTAGAAATTGATAGCATTGAATGCATGTATTAGAAAAAAAAGAAAAGATCCAAAATCAGTCATCTAAGCTTCCACTTTTTAAAAACCTAGAAAAAGAAGAGCAAATGAAATCTCAAGTAAAGAGAAAGAAAGAAATAATAATAATTAGAGCAGAAATTAATGCAGTTGAAAATAGGAAATCAATAGAGAAATTGATAAAATCTGGTTCTTTGAAAAGATAAATAAAACTGTTAAGTCTCTAGCCAGGCTATGTAAAAAAAAGAGAGAGAGGATACAAATCAGAAGTGAAAGAGAAGACATCACTACAGATCCCATGGACAGTGAGAAGATAAGCAAAGGATATTCTGAATAACTCTATGCCCACAAATTTGATAACCTAGATGAAACAGGCTAATTATTTGAAAGAATCTGCCAAAACTCACACAAGAAAAAATAGACAATACAAACAGGCTTATGAATATTAAGGAAATCACATCAGTAAGTGACAACCCTCCAAAACAGAAAGTAGGCTCCTATGGATTTACTGGTGAATTCTAGTAAACATTTAAGGAAGAAATTATACTAATTCTGTACAATTTCTTTCAGAAAATAGAAGCAAAGGGAATACCCCCTAACCCATTCTGTGAGGCTAGCCTTACCCCAATACTAACACCAGACAAAGGCATTACAGAAAAGAAAACTACAGATCAGTATCTCTCATGAACACAGATGCAAAGTCCTCAACACAGTATTAGCAAGTTTAGTCCAACAATGTATAAAAAGAATTATACACCAAGACCAAGTGAGATTTATCCCAGGTACACAAGGCTTGTTCAACAATCAAAAATCAATTAATGTAACCCATTACATCAATAGGCTAAAGAAGAAAAGTCACATGATCATATTGGTAAACAAAGGAAAAGTATTTGACAAAATCAAACACTCATTCATGATAAAAACTCTCAGCAAACCAGGAATAGAGGGGAATCTTCTCAACTTGATTAACCATATCTTCAAAAAACCTACAGCTAATATCATAGTTAATGGTAAGAAACTGGAAGATTTCCCAGTAAGATCCGGAATAAAGCAAGGATGTCCCCTCTTGCCATTCCTTTTCAATATCATACTAGAAGTCCTAACTAATGTAATAAGACAAGAAAAGGAAATTAGGAGGGAAGAAACGAAACTCTCTTTGTTTACATATGACATGATTGTCTATGTAGAGAATGTGAAATATTCAACAGCAACAAAAACTCCTGGAACTTATCATCCATTACAGCAAGTTTTCAGGATACAATGTTAATATACTAAATTAATCACTTTCCTATGTACCAGCAATGAACAAGTAGAATTTGAAACTTAAAACAAGATACTTTTTTTTAAAATTTTTTTTTTTAACGTTTATTTATTTTTGAGACAGAGAGAGACAGAGCATGAACGGGGGAGGGTCAGAGAGAGAGGGAGACACAGAATCCAAAGCAGGCTCCAGGCTCTGAGCTGTCAGCACAGAGCCCGACGCGGGGCTCGAACTCACAGACCGTGAGATCATGACCTGAGCCAAAGTCGGACGCTTAACCGACCAAGCCACCCAGGCGCCCCTAAAACAAGATACTTTTTATATGAGTACTCTTCAAAAATGAAATACTTAGGTGTAAATCTTACCAAAATGTGTACAAGTTTTATATGAAGTACATATAGGAGGAACAAAACAGGGAGCCAAAAAGTATACCTGCATAAATATAGTCAACTGATCGGGGCGCCTGGGTGGCTCAGTCGGTTAAGCGGCCGACTTCGGCTCAGGTCATGATCTCGCGGTCCGTGAGTTCGAGCCCCGCATCGGGCTCTGTGCTGACAGCTCAGAGCCTGCAGCCTGTTTCAGATTCTGTGTCTCCCTCTCTCTGACCCTCCCCTGTTCATGCTCTGTCTCTCCCTGTCTCAAAAATAAATAAAACGTTAAAAAAATTAAAAAAATATACATAGTCAACTGATCTTTGACAAATAAGAAAAGGCAATACAAATGGAGAGAAGATAGTCTTTTCAACAAATGGTGCTGAAACAACAGGACATCACATGACAAAAAATTGAATCTAGACACAGACCCCACACCCCTCTCAAAAAGAAACTGGAAACGGCTCATAAAGTAGCTGAAGGCACATTAAAAAAAAAAAAAAAAAGATTATAGGGGCGCCTAAGTGGCTCAGTTGGTTAAGTGTCTGACTTCAGCTCATGTCATGATCCCACAGTTCACGGGGTGCAGCACAGCATCAGGCTCTGTGCTGACAGCTCAGAGCCCGGAGTCTGCTTCAAATTCCGTGTCTCCCTCTCTCTCTGCCCCTCCCCTGCTCATGCTCTGTCTGTCTCTTTCTCTCAAAAATAAATTAAAAACATTTAAAAATATTTTTAAAAAGACTAGAGACCTAAATAGAAAACACAAGGCTATAAAATTCCCAGAGGATAACGTGGGAGAAATTCTAGATAATCTTTGGTTTAACGATGGCTTTTTAGATACAACACCAAAGGCACGCTCCATGAAAGAATAACTGACAAGCTGGACTTCATTAAAATTAAAAACCTCTGCTCTGTGACAGACACTGTGAAGAGAAGCCACTGTCTGGGATATAATATTTGCAAAACACATGTCTGATAAAGACTATTATCCAAAATATACAAAGAGCTTTTAAAACTCAACAATAAGAAAACAAACAACCTGATTAAAAATGGGCCAAAGACCTTAACAGACATCTCCCCAAAGAAGATATACAGATGGCAATCAGCACACGAAAAGGTGCTCCACATCGTATGCCATTAGGGAAATTATAATAATGAGATACCACTGCTCACCTATTAAAATGGCCAAAATCCAGAATACTGACAATATCAAACACTGCTAAGGAAGTGCAACAAGAACCCTCATCACTACTGATGGGGGTGAAAAGTGGTACAGCCACTTTGGAAGACAGTTTGGCGGTTTCTTACAAAACTAAACATACTTTTTTCTTTTTTTTTATTTTTATTTTAGAGAGAGAGAGAGAGTATATGCAGGATAGAGGGGCAGAGGGAGAGAGAGAGAGACAGAGAAACTTAAGCAGGCTTCACATTCAGCTTGGAGTCTGACATGAGGCTCAATCCCACACCCTGGGATCATGACCTGAGCCAAAATCAAGAGTCAGACACTCAACCAACTGAGCCACCCAGGTGCCCCCAAACTAAACATACTCTTACCATACGATCCAGCAATCACACTCCTTGGTATTTACCTAAAGGAACTGAAAACTTATGTCCATACAAAAACCTGTTTAGAGCAACTTTATTCATAATTACCAAAACTTGGAAGCAACCAAGATGCTTTTCAGTAGGGATAAATCGTGATACATCCAGACAATGGGATATTATTTAGCAGTAAAAAATTATCAAGCCATGAAAAGACACAGAGGAATTTGAGCTGTATATCACTAAGTAAAAGAAGCCACTTTAAAAAGGCAACATACTGTATGATCCCAACTATATGATGTTCTGGAAAAGGCAAAACTATGGAGGCAGTAAAATGATCAATCAATGCTTGGGGCACCTGGGTGGTTCAGTTGGTTGAGTGTCCCAATCTTGATTTCAGCTCAGGTCATGATCCCAGGTCATGGGATCAAGCCATCAGGTTCCATGCTGAGCGTGGAATCTGCTTGGGATTCTCTCTCTCCCTCCTTCTGCCCCTCTCCCCCCTCCTCTCTCTCTCCCCCTCTCTTTCTCTAAAATTAAAAAAAAAATTTTTTTTTAATGATCAATGGTTTCCAGGAGCTGGGGGAGGTAGGAGGGAGGGATGGATAGGCAGCGCAGACAGGATTTTAGGGCAGTAAAATTATTCTGTATGATACTCTAATGGGATATATGTCATTACACACTTGTCAAGACCCACAGAATTTGAATCACCAAGAGTGAACCTTAATGTAAACTGTGGATTTGGGATGACAGTGATGTGTCAATGTAGCTTCATTAATGGTAACAAACGTACCACTCTGCTGAGGGATGTTGATAAATGGGGGAGCCTGTGGAGGCAGAGGCAGGAGGTATAGGGAAACTCTAAACTTTCCACTCAATTTTGCTATGAATCAAAAACTGCTCTAAAAAATCAAGTCTGTGTTTTAAAAATCCTGTTGATGGCAGCTGGGGCAAAAGTGGTACCTCTGGAAGTGGGGAGAAGGGGTTAGATTCTGGGTATATTTTCAAAGAAGAGCCAACAGAATTTTTTTTTAACATGTATTTATTTTTGAGAGACAGAGAGAAACAGAGCACGAGTGGGGGAGGGGCAGAGAAAGGGACACACAGAATCCGAAGCAGGCTCCAGGCTCCAAGCTGTCAGCACAGAACCCGACGAACTCACAGACCTTGAGATCCTGAACTCATGGGACCGCGAGATCATAACCCCAGCTGAAGTCTGATGCTCAATTGCTCAATCGACTGAGCCACCCAGGCACCCCCCAGAAGAGCCAAGAGAATCGCCAACGGATTGGTTGTGCAACACGAAGACAAGAGAAGAATCAGTACGCGGCCTCTGCAAGACGCCATAAGACAATGACGTCGTACGATGACAAGCACATACTAGACATCAGGCAAATATCAAAATCCCCTAAAATCTCAGAAGAGACGATGGTCCTCCACAAGGCAATGTCTTCATTAGGTAACTTGTGGGGGTAGGGCTCAAGACAACCAAAACACTCGAAAGTAGAGGGTGGCTAAGCTCTAGTCAACTCCAGTAAGCCCTCTTTTGTATGCAGTATTTTCTTGTGGTCAGCAGCTCAGTTCTGGAGAGAGGAGATAAAGTACGAACAGAGAAAAAGAATGATTCATCCCAGGACCAGTACATGATAATAACGCCACAAGTAACACTTATTACTAATCACAGTGGCAATACTAGCTAGATGGGCGGAATGCCATGTGCTATGGAAGAAGCCATGTGCTAGGCCAGCATCTTCACTGTAGTGTCACAGCCTGAAGCTTGAGGTGAAGATCTGTGTTAAGGTGTGAAAGAAAGCCAAAGGGTTAGTTCTCTAAACATTGACTGTCAGTTCCCAAAGAATACAATTCTACTTTAGTTGGAAATTTCCTATCTTTCAGGCCACCACTATGGATTAGGCACAATGTATTTCTCCAGTGCTGAAATTAGCCCAGCAAGATCAGTATTTTGTGTCCATTTTACAGATGGGAAAAGTAAGGCTTACACAAGGGGATCACTAGCTAAGGAGTTGAGAACCTGGGTTCAAACCCAAGCCTGTGTGTCTCCAAAGCTCATGCACATACCACCCTGCCTCACTTCTGTTTTGCTAACAATAGCCAACCTTCACTGAGCACCTACCTTGTGCCAGGCCCTGGCATATATTAATATGAACTATGACCATCCCCACCTTACAGATGAGGAAATTAAGGCCTAAAGAAGTTAAGAAACTCGCCAGAGACCCCCCTTCCCCCCCCCACCCCACCCCCACACACACACTTCAGCTGGCCAGTTGGGACAAGGCAGTGTGGTTCAAGGTTGCAGGGTCGATACTCATATGTTTAAAAAAAAATTGTTTAAGGTAATAGTGATATATGCTAATGGTAACTTTTAGAAAATACAACAAAGAAAAAATAAGTATCACCTATAATCTCACTGTTCTGAGATAACCATGATTATCATTTTGGTGGATATTTTTTTCATCTTTTTCCTACACATACGTGCATACACATGTTTTACAAAAATAAGATTATATTATATGTGCTTTTAACCACCCTTCACTCTCTAATGTAATAATTTGTTGTCAACATCCTTCTGCTTGAAGTGTTTCCCACAATGGTGATTTGTTACTCTCTTGGGTCATGTATCAATTTGAAAATCCATAGAATCCTCCCCTTCCACCAGAACATGCCTGCATACACATACACATGCCTGATTTGGCATTTAATTACAGAGATTCCCTGAACCATGGACCCTGAGAGCCCCATCATTTCAAATGCCCAAATAATATTCCATCATGGAAGGATGCCCTGTAAGTTACTGAGCCAACCCAAGGCAGTCCCCTATGGTTGGACATTTAGGTTATTTCCAATTTTCCACTATTATAAACAATGTTGCAATGACTACTCCAATAGATAAATCTTTGAGTATGACCCTATCTATTTCCTTGGGATCAATTCCAAGAGCACAATAATTTTTAGGGCTTTTGATAGTATTTCCAAATTGCCCTCCATTAAGGTTGTATCTACTTACGCTCCCGCCAGCAGAGTCGAAGAGGGCCATTTCCCCACATTACTGCTCACATCCGGTCTTATAAAACACTATATTTTGTACCTTTTTAACCCTGCCTCACAACTTCTCTTTTTCTTTTTGCTGTCTTGGAGACAGTGATTTCTGACTCAAGGAACTGGAAACAGCAGCCTTTGGGGAAGACTCCAGGTTGAGAATTGCTGTCTTTCCCTGCTACAATAAAGCCCCAAAGGCTGTGGTTTCCTAGATTCTGCAGAAGACACTCCTTTGCAAATCTCTTTGCCCTTGTCTTTGGTAGGAAAAGTGTCACTAGGCGAGAAGAAACGAACAGGCTAACCTTTTTAAAAAAAATCTTTTTAAAAATGATTTTTAAACATTTCTATTATGAAATGTTTGTCCCCAAAGGAACCAGGAGGATTCCTTTTAGTAGATCTTAAAATTCATAGATAAGTAATTCTGTAGTGTGACTGCTCCTTCTCTCCCACTTTAGACAGCCAAATCTGTCCTGATGTATAAAATTTGCTGGGGGAAAAAAAATGAAGTTTGGCCCATGAGGCTGGTTATAAGGAGAAATCTTTTGCATATAGTAGGCACTCAATAAATGTTTGTTGAATTGCACTGGAAGACTTGGACACGCACCCTGGAGTAATAGGGGATTTCGTGTACGTGCTTAACTGCTAAAGCTTTCATTAACTGTGGCAGTGTTAAATACAGTCGATACTAATGAGGGGGAGTGGTGACCCGAATAACACCAAAACAGAGGGAAATCCCAGATCAACTCTATTTAGACTTGAAATACAGTCCATGATTTTTTTTTTTTCCTGTAACAGATGTACCTCTCCAATTCTGGTTGGCTTAGGCGAATATTACAATGAGCTTATCTCCCTGAGCCCACAGAGAGAGACTGTGCGAGGCAGCCATCGGGCTAGATTTAACAGTCCGCAAAGAAATCTCAATATGGACATATTAGGTGATATAAAAGAATCGTTATTAATTGTGTTAACTGTGATATTATTTTAGTTATAGAGGGATATGTTCTTCCTTTTCTAAAGGTGCACACTGGAGTTCATAAATAAATAAACAAACAAACAAACAAACAAATCAATAAATAAAAGTCACCATGGACAGTCTGCAAAAGGGATAACAAAGATTTGGCCATATTACGGAAATAACTACAGTTTCCTGGAAGTTGTTTGTGCAAACCAGTTTAGATATATTAATGCAAATCCTTACAAGAAACCTCTGCAGGGAAGGTAATGTTTCTGCCCTGATTCTGCATCAGGGAACGCTCCCCCCATCACTGGATACTGTAATGACGAAACCGACAGTCAAAGCATCCTGCCCTCCTGCCCAGAGGGTGGTGTGGGACCCAGGCCTCTCCTGCAGCCCTCACCCTGCACAGAGGAATTCTCAACCCAGTGATGAAAAGCCCTGAACACCACTCTGAAGAGTTCATCCCTCAGCCCTTCCTGAGGCCAAAGGCTGGGGCTTGTCCGCCCATTCTGTGACCTTCCCCCGCTCAAGGCAGCCACAGTTGGTTTCCATTGCATGCAACCAAAGAATGCTGGCCGGCAGAGAAATGTTATCCGATTCACCCCAGACTGCCCAGCTCAGTAAATGGCCAAGCGAGAATTTAGAACCCAAGGCTAATGTCACAGCCCCAGGCCACTTCTCAAAGGATGTGCATAAAGGGTTAAGTTCATATGCCTTCCAAGTCCTGACTTTCCCCTTCTCCGCCATCTGCCTCTTCCCTATAAAATTCTTGCATACCTACTCCATGCCCTGTCTACCTGCAGGGCTGGAACAATACATCACTGGACTGATGTAACTACCCCTCCACATTGGGCACCCGGCGTTAATTCAGTGAGTGCTTTAATCCGAAGTCCCCTGAACTAGCAAGCTATCGCTGCTACTCATCCCACCTCTTTACAACGTTTTAAAACAACACTGCAGCGGAGGCAAGAACAGGTCGTCTGGTCCAACCTCCTGCCTCAAAGAAATCCTGCCCTAAGATCAAATAAGATTCAGTCACATGACAGGAGTCACTTTTGCCCCCACCATTATGAGACGTCTACTGGTTACTGTCAGCCTTAGGAAGCACCCTGTGCTATTCTAATACAGGATGCACACATCCTAAAAGGACAGACTGGAGCACAGAGCGTCAGAGCCTCGGGGGTAGCGGGGAGCCCACAGGCTCTGCAGTCACAGAGACACATCTCATAACTGGTGTATGAGCTTCCTTCCTAGATGGTTTCCTCATCTATAAAATGGGGATAATAATAGTACCAACCTCACAAGTTCTTGAGATGCTTGTATCAGATGAAAAAGTTAAACTACCTCATACACTGTAGGAGCCAACAATGCCAGTGCTTCCCTTCCTAAAGAATTTAGGACAGTTGATTGCTTATTCCTATTTTTAAAGATCTCCAAGGAAGGAGAAACCATAGCATCCCTTGGTAGCTAGTGCCAGTGTTTCACAACCCACTTAGATGATGTGTGAATATAGCACAGAGGCCCACATCCAAGGAGCCTGGCAGAGGCTGGGAGGCATGCCAAGCAGCTTGCTGGACCGCTACCCAATCCTATCCCTTCCCCCGCCATTGCCTCCTAAATATATATATTAGCTTAGCCATCCTTCACGGGCCAACCTCCTTTTGGAAACCCTGTCTGATAATCTCCTGGTTTGAAATGTTTTCGGTCTTCTAACCACTATAACACCTGTTGGCTGTAACATGCTCCAGCCATTTATGAAGAACAGGGCTGGTACTGTAACTATTTAATCGTGTAATTGGTTAATTCAATAAATATATATCAAATGCCCACCTGAATTGCCAGATAACATCCTAGGCACTGGGCATACAGCAATGAATAAAACAGATGAGGTCCCTGCCTTCATGAAATTCACATTCTAGCAAGAAGGAAGTTGATAGAAATTAAGTATAGAGTATGTCAGTTGATCAAAAGCGCACTGGAGGAAATTAGAACAGGGTTGAGGATGGGTGACCATTCTTTGTAAAAAGGAATGGCAGGCCCACCTCATACTAACTCCCTCTCATTCCCTGTGCCCCTAGGCAGGCTTCCCCAGTTCGCCACATTCCTTCGAGCCCCAGGACCTTTGCACACTCCTCTTGTCTGGAATGCTTGTCCCTCCCTACCTCACCCGGTTAGCTCTTTTTGATGAGGTGATATTTGAGCAGAGACTGGAAGGAAGGTAGGACACTACATACATGTGCTTGGTTTCTCTAGGAATATATGCTCCTGGAGGGTAAGAGAAGGCAGTGGGGAGTAGTGCTTAGAAATGTTAACTCCTGGGGCACCTGGGTGGCTCAGTCGGTTAAGCGTCCAACTTTGGCTCAGGTCATGATCTCGCCGTCCATGAGTTCGGCCCCCACATCGGAGCCTTTTTGTGTGCTTTTTATAAAACAAACAAACACACTTAAAGAAAGACATTAAATGAGATAGTGTAGATAAAAATGCCTACTATCTCACGATCATTTTAAAATTAGTTTTCTTGGGGTGCCAGGGTGGCTCAGTCGGTTAAGCTTCTGACTTCGCCTCAGGTCATGATCTCATGGACTGTGGGTTCGGGTCAGGCTCTGTGCTGACAGCTCAGAGCCTGGAGCCTGTTTCAGAGTCTGTGTCTCCCTCTCTCTCTCTGCCCCTCCCCCGCTCACGCTCTGTCTCTGTCTCTGAAAAATGAATCAACCTTAAAAAAATTAAAAAAAAAAAAAAAGGAAAAAAAAAGAAATGCTAACTCCTGGGGTGCCTGGGTGGCTCAGTCGGTTGAGCTTCCAACTTCAGCTCAGGTCATGATCTCACAGTTCGTGGGTTCGAGCTCCACATCGGGCCCTGTGCTGACAGCTCAGAGCCTGGAAACTGCTTCGGATTCTGTGTCTCCCTCTCTCTCCCTGCCCTTCACCACTCGTACTGTCTCTCTGTTTCTCAAAAATAAACATTAAAAAAATTCTTTTTAAAAGAAAACGAAATAAATGCTAACCCTTGAGTTAGATCAATGGGCTCAAACCCCTGTTCACTCACCCCAGTTGTGTGACAAGTTCCTAACTTCCCCAAGTCTCGGTCTCCTGGGAAATGGAGACAGAACAGTATTTATCTCACAGGAATATTGTAAAGATTCAATAAAGTCATGAATGTACAGTGCTGGGCATCAAAGATGGATTTGCCTTGAAGGTAATGAAACTTCAGGGGTTTGCCCACTCCCCCCCCCCCACATATACACACACTTGCATGAGCCCCTTGCAACGCCCTTAGAGGGGCCTGGTAATGAGTTTACATGATCATGTGTTTTTGTAAAATATGTTAACAACAATTGGTTAAGACGACTGTCTCTTTCCACTTTGACTTCCCTTCTGTCATACTTCTCACGTCAGATGGCATTGGAAAGGACATGGGCCTCTTGCATTCATGATTCAGATGGTGAACCCAACCATCTTCCCCAAGAGGTGAGGAGACTGGCCTTCCCAGGATGTGGTCAGGTTCACCATCTGAGGATCGTTCCAGAGTGTGGAGAGCTGTGGGCAGGTGCTGATGGAGCCCACATACCACTGCCCCACACCTGGAGAAGGAGGCTTTAGGGAACAAGACAGCACACCCCCATGGAACCCCCAACTCTAAAGCCTCATGCTGAGACCTCAGGACCCTCCGGGGACTTCCTGAGTCTTCACCCAGAGCCAGCCCCAGCGTCTGGCAGTTCTTAAACTGAAAAGCTCTTGAAATCTACACCCAGCATGGGAATAAGCTGGTTTCCCCCTCCTAAGGGCTGAAAACAGCTCATGACCATCTTCCAAAGGAAAACCTTCTCCCTACTTGAAAGCAGTTATAAAATCACATCTCGGCCTTTTATTTCCCAGCCAAGTGATGCCAGTTACTAATAGCAGAAGGAAAGAACGTGACTCATTCACGTTCTAGTTCTGATGGCTGATTGCCATAAATTCCCTGGTCCGTAGGGCTCACCGCGCCTCTCTTTTGTGACCATTCTCCACAGTCATCTCCCAGAAAGTCACCCTTTCCTCTTGGTTTCCTCCAGGAGACTTCTAGAAAGACATCTTAAGGCCCATCATTCCATTTGTAAGATCACACTGAGTCCCTCTGCCCATCTCCCGAACAGACTCAGGGGAAGACTTGATTTTAGCATCTTCCCGTGTATTTGTGTGTATACAGGCACACTTATTTCTAGAATCAGAGAATCTTTGTCTACACTCATCTGCCTCTGTTCCTACCCACCATCCTCTCCTGCCTTCCCTGGAGTTTGTTTCCCATTCATAAACTCAGCAGGTTCACCATCACTCAAAATACACAACAGCAACAGCAGCATATGTTAGCTGGGTTATCTCCCTGAAGGGACATTGTGCTCATGACCCCCTGAGCCCCCAGCTCCCAAAAGGTCAAGGCCTCAGCATTCTCTCCACTCTCCTGCCCACCCCCCCCCAAAATCAGAACAGGACCTCCAAACTCACAGGAGCGACTCCCCTTTTACTGAGGGGAGGAGGGAGAAGAACTTTGGCTGACTTTTAAATCATTGTCCTAATATATTGAATTTATAGCCCAACCATGTTAGGACACATATCACTTTAAAAGTGTGACTATGTCTTGTTGACGATGCGAGGCTGCTTACAGTAATAACTTCCCCCTAACTTTCTGGAACGGTCTCAATATCTGGGCATTTTTTTAATGGAGACAGTTTGTTAAGTGTGTAATTAAATGTGATTGGAATGTATAGCTTTTATATACTTAAAAAAAAAAAAAATAAGGAGGGGTGGGGGTAGAATGTCCTTTCTCAGACCATGGGCCCTGATTTGGGATTCAGAAAACCTGATCCCTGTAACAGTAGAACACTACATCCTCAGGTTCAGCAGCTTTGCTGGTGGATTCAAGAGGCTGAGGCTCGGGTGGAGAGTGTGAAAATACTTTGAAAAGACCTTTCACTATCCAGATGCAAGCATTTATCATCATCATCATATCATCATTATTAGCAATAATAAGTGCATCAGGGGGAGCTTTTCAAATGCAAATCTAATCACATTGTGCCTTTCATCCAAGGCCTCCCACTGCTGTTAGGACAGAAGCCAGAGCATACCCCAGGCCTCCAGGCCCTTCATGGCATTTTTGTAGGAAGAATGGCAAGGCCTGGCTCTTGCCCACCTCATACCGGCTCCCTCTCATTCCCTGTGCCCCATGCAGGCCTTCTGTCAGCTTGAATTTGCTGCACTCCTTCCAGCCCCAGGATCTTTGCACACTCCTGATGTCTGGAATATTTGTCCCTCCCTAGCTCACTTGGTTAGCCCTGTCTTTTTGTCCCAATATCATACATCCTCAAGGAAGCTTTCTCTACCTTTCCTGACTGGGTAAATCCTTCCCTTCTACATCCTCACAGAATCATGTTCAGCCATCCATCTATTTATTAATTCATAGTTATTGAGTGTCTACTATGTGCCAGACAGTATTCTGGAGGTGAGGAATATAATGGTGAACAAAGAAGTCCCAAGGGAGCTTCCACTCTAACAGAAGAAGAGGCAATAAGCAAACAAACACATACACACCTACTAGAACATCAGGCCGTGGTAAGTGCTGTGAGGAAGAGAAGGCTGGGTAAGGATTAGTGTGGTGGCAGGAGCAGAGGTAAGCACTTCAGATAAGGGCAGTGGAGAAGATGACACTTTCTGAACAGATGACACTTAAAATGAGGCTTCAGTGAAATGAGGGAACAAACCATGAAGAGGTGAATGGAAAGACGAGTTCAGACAAAAGGAACAGCAAGGACAAAAGTCCTGGGGCGGGAATGAACTTAGTAAGTCCAAAGAACAGCAGAAAGCCAATGTGGCTACAACTGAGAGAGCAAATTGGGAAGGTACTACATGAGGTTGGAGGATATTTAGACAAGTCTTTTGAGGAATTTTGCTACAACAAGGAGCAGGGAAACACATGAGCATTCTGGAGGGTGTTTCTGTTTGGGTTTTTACTCTGTTTTAAGATGGGAAGCATTGCCATATAGTTGTGTGCTAAAAGGAATGTTCCAGTAGGAAGGATGACATCGGTGATTCACAAGAGAGAGATCACTGCAACCAGTCCTCCAATAAATGAGGAAGAATGGGGTCCAGGGTCCAGGTGGAGAGCTTGGCGCTCCACATGCACGGGGACAATTTGTAATCTGCGACAGGAGAGGGCACAGCACATACATATTGATGCTGGAGGCTGGTCAGTTTAGTGGTGGATAATGAGCATTCTGATGGCCTCTGTTTCCTCAGTGAATAGGAAGATGAGATCATCAGCTGAGAACTAGGCAGGAGAAGGGCACTGAGGCTGGAGAAAAGAGAAGAAGGTACAAATAGCCACCTTGGAGGGTGGCAGACTGACTGGGGACGGTAGTAGGATCGCTGGGCAGTGCTGAGGCAGTCCACTTATTTGAGGACTTAAATGTAAAACAAGACCTGTCTGTGCAGTTGCTACTGTTTTCTCCAGCCATGTTCCTGTGACCAGGGGCAAGTACAAAAGAGGTGCTCCACAGGGTTTAACCAGGGTTGGGGTTTGGGTAGGTGGACACAGGGAGCATGGGCGTTATGGAACAATCACAATACTAGGCCATAGAGTCTAGGTTGGGTGAGGAGGAAAGGAGGACCTATGTGTGGTGAAGGACAGGAAAATATGGTAGAGGGTCAGGGGATTGAAGACCTCAATAGGTGGGAGAATCGTTGGAACGGTAGTCCTAGGATCACTGAGCTGGGAAGATCCGTGGTGATGATCTGAATGGGATGGTTGGAATGGAGACTTTAGAGGTTCTGTACTTGTGGCAAGGTCTGTGTGTGACTATGGCTGAGGTGCGGAGGAGGAGACGATGATGGTATTGAAGCATCAAGAAACAAGAGGCAGGGTAACAGATGGTCATCTACACGGGTCTTAGGGTCACCACAGACAATGGCACGAGTGGAGGTACAGAGAAAGTCAGTGAGCCCGGTGGTCAAATTACCAATGAACACATGAGCAGGAGGTAGGTAGAGAGCACAAGAGATGGTCTGATGACAGGTGCTTGCATTTTTTGTGTTTATATGATTATTTTATTAATGTTGATTTACACACTACCCTGTACACACCACTAAGGGTAGGGACCACGTCTGCTTGCGTTCACCACATTATCACATTGAGCTCCTAGCTCAATGCCTAGCACAGAACAGGTACTTAATAAAAACTTGTTGAACAAATGAATGAATGAACAAATACTAGTCTCTGGAATTGAAGGGGAGAGGGTGAGAGGCATTGATCCAATAATTTGCTCCTTTCTCTTCCCATTAAAGTCCTCAGCATAGTGCTTATTTTCAGAAATTTCAGTCAATGGTCACTCAACTGACATTCGTGAAATACCTGTTAAGTGCCAGGTGCCGTGCTGCATGCCTCAAAGAGAATTAAGACATGGGTGCAGCTCTCAGAAATCTCAAAGTATATCCAGGTGAATTCATGAATAAATCACGTTAATACAAGGTGAATAGAGCAATGATAGAGAGAGGTATGAGCAAAATGCTCCAGGGACACAGAAGCTGACTGCCTTGGGGGGAGAAGGGAAGGCTGTGGGTACAGATAATATCTGGAGAACGAAGATGGTCAGCTACCAACACAAGTGGATGTTAGGTGAAGGACCAGCCTGTCCACAGGTATCAAGGATGAGAAAAGCTTAGCAAACAGAAGTCTGATGAAGACTAGCAGATAAGCTAAAATGTCATCCGGCCCTGATATTTAAGGTCAGCTCGTTGCAACCAGCATGCTAACTAATTCAGTGGAGAAAGAATAGTCTTGTTTTTAATTTTTAAAAATGTACTCACTTGTTTTTGAGAGAGTGAGCGAGAGCACGCATAAGCAAGGGAGGGGCCGAGAGAGAGGGAGAGAGAGAATCCCAAGCAGGCTCTGCAGGGCTCGATCTCCTGAGAAAGAATAGTCTCTTTAACAAATGGTGCAGGGACAACCGGACATCCACATGGAAATGAATGAAGTTAGACTCCCACCTCACACCACATACGAAAGGAAATTCAACATGGATCAAAGATCTGAATGCAAGCATTAAAACGAAAACTCTTAGAAGAAAACCCAGGTGCAGGGCACCTGGGTGTCTCAGTCAGTTAAGTGTCTCAGTCAGTTAAGTGTCTGACTCTTGGTTTTGGCTCAGGTCATGATCTTGTGTTTAGGGGCATTGAGCCCCGTGTTGGGCCCCAAGCTGACAGCATGGAGCCTGCTTGGGATTCTCTTTCTCTCTGCCCATCCCTTGCTCTCTCTCCGCCCCACCCCCACCTCAAAATAAATAAATAAACTTAAAAAAAAAAAAAAAAAAAAGAAGAAAACCTAGGTGCACATCTTCATCATCTTGGGTCAGGCAATGGTTTGTTTATTAGCTGTGACACCAAAAGCAGAAAAGAAAAGATAGATAAATTGAACTTCAAATTTAAACTTTTGTGTTTTGGGGCACCTGGGTGGCTCAGCCGGGTAAGCATCCGACTTCGGCTTAGGTCATGATGTCGCAGTTTGTGAGTTTGAGCCCTGCTTCGGGCTCTATGCTGACGGGCCTGGAGCCTGCTTCAGATTCTATGTCTCCCTCTCTCTCGGTCCCCCCACTCATGCTCTCTCTCTCTCTCTCTCAAAAATAAATAAACATTAAAAAAAACTTTTAAACTTTTGTGTTTTAAAGGAGACCATCAAACTAAAAAGACAACCCACAGAATGGGAGAAAATATTTGCAAATTATATATCTGATAAGAGACTGGAATATACAAAGATCAGTTGCAACTCAACAGTGAAAAGACAAACAACCTTACATTTTAAAACGGGCAAAAGACTTAAATAGATATTTCCCCAAAGAAATGACCAATTAAGTACGTGAAAAATTTCATATCACTACTCATTACGGAAATACAAATCAAAACCACAATGAGATGCCACTTTATGCCCACTAAAATGGCTACAATAACAAAGACAGACATTATCAAGTGTCGGTGGGGATGTGGAGAAATTGAAACCCTCATACAGTGTTGGTAGGAATGTAAAATACGGTAGCTGCTTTGAAAACAGTCCCTCAAAAAGTTAAACATAGACTTACCACATGACCCATCAATTCCACTCCTATACATATACCCAAGAGAACTGAAAACATAATCACACAAATACCTGTACATGAATGTTCACAGCAGCAAGAATTACAATAGCCAAAAAGTGAGAACACCTAAAATGCCCATCAATTGAAAAATGAATAAACAAAATGTGGTATGTCCATACAATGGAATGTTATTTGGCAATTAAGAGGAATGAAGTATTGATATGGGCTACAACACAGATGAACTCCGAAGCATTATGCTAAATGAAAGAACCAGATGCAAAAGACCACATCCTCTATGCTTCTATTTGTACGAAATGTCCAGAATAGACAAATTAATAGAAACCCAAAGTAGATTAATGATGGGAAAAGGGGGGAATGGGGAGTGACTGCTAATTGGTACAGGCTTTCTTTTGGGGTTGATAAAAATGTTCTGGAATTAGGTCGTACAACTTAGTGAATATACTAAAAACCACTGCGGTGTACAAATTAAAAGGTGAATTTTATGGTATGCGAATTATAGCTCAATTTTTTTTAAATGTCATCCAGGGTCCCTGTGTCAATTAGGCCATAGTAAGGTATGTGGGTTAAATCCTGCAGGCAATGGGGGATGTGTGTGTGTGTGTGTGTGTGTGTGTGTGTGTGTGTGTGTGTCTACTCTTCTTCCACTGTAGTTGGAAAAGCAGGAAGGTGAAATCAACAAAAAATTTCCTACAGTGCTATCACCACGGGGCAATCAGTATGAATGGTTTGCTGTATTTCCTTATACTCTCATTTGTGGTTGTAGTGAGATCATGTTTTATGTACAATTTGATATGCTGCTCTTTTTTTCAGTTATCATAAACTTATTCTAAGCAGTATTTAAAACTAAATTTTCTTACCTAATTATAATAGTTATTTATGGTAGAAACTTCGGAAAATATAGAAAATTATAAAAAAAAAAAAAAGAAAATTAAAGTCATCCATAATCCCACCAGTTAGAAATAATCATTACAGACATTTTAGTGTATTTTATTTTGTCTTTTTTCTATGAGTAAATGTCATTTTTAATAGCTGTATAATAGGCCATCCAGTATCATAGATTACTTTTATTGTAATATAGTTAGGCTCTTTCCAGTTTCTCTCCATATAAATAATGATATAATAAATATCTTTGTTCATGAAGCTTTTTCATAGATGGGGTTATTTCCTCAGCTTCTCAAAAGTAGAATTACTAGTCAAAGACTGAATATGTTTAAGCTTTTATGATGTATCCTTAAATTGCATTCTAAAATGATTCAACAAATTGCATTTCTATTAGCAATAAATGAGATTGCCGG
Organism: Neofelis nebulosa; assembly: GCF_028018385.1. Lineage (NCBI taxonomy): Eukaryota > Metazoa > Chordata > Mammalia > Carnivora > Felidae > Neofelis > Neofelis nebulosa. The sequence continues at coordinate 98,474,442 of NC_080791.1, forward strand.
TTTCACAGCATCCTCATCAGCATTGAGGATTATACTTTTTAAAATTCTCCTTTTTAAAAAATTTTTTCATTCTAATAGAGGTTTCATAAGAAAGACAGCGGCATGCTCAGGTTTGTATTTTAGATAATAGAGCAGTTGGGCACGAAAGAAGTGGGTGAGTGCTGGTGTGGCAGCCAATTAGGGAAATGCTGCACTAGTCGCACTAGCAAAGGAAATAAAACGACACTGTCAGGCAGTGAGGATGGGCTTAAAGACATTTAAGATTAGAAGGACAGTTCTTTTTAATTTTTTTTAAACATTTATTTTTGAGAGAGAGAGCATGAGCGGGGGAGGGTCAGAGAGACAGGGAGACACAGAATCCGAAGCAGGCTCCAGGCTCTGAGCTGTCAGCACAGAGCCCGACGTGGGGCTCGAACTCATGAACCGTGAGATCGTGACCTGAGCTGAAGTCGGACGCCCAACCGACTGAGCCACCCAGGCGCCCCAAGACATTTCTAAGAAAGGATAGGTTGGATGCGTGCCAGATCCAAAAGTGGCAGGAAGGAAGGAAGAGGTGTCAAGTTTGACTCCAAAATGTCTACCTTTGGAGGTAGAGTGGAGGGTGATAGCTGTAGCTGAGGCAGGGAAAAAGGGAAGGAGGAGCAGATTTAGAAGGAAAAGGAAGCTTTCTGACTGCAACATGTTATTTTGGGTGACTTCCAGAGTTACAGGTGGATATCAACATATCCATTAACAACATGAGTCTGAAGCTCGGAAGAAAGGACAGCACTGGGGTTAGTAAAAGTTTGGGAACTGTCCGCATGTAAATGGTAATGAATGAGATCAATGAGGGAATGCCAGGGAATACCTACATTTCTAAGACAGAAAGAGGAATGAGTGAAGGAGGAAGGGTTACTTCGGAAGCAGAAGGGGAACCCACAGACACTGGTGCAAAATGCCAGGGGAGGGAGAGGTTCAAGGAGAGAGAATCGTCAACAGTGTCAGATGCGTCCATTCCTACAAGAGTCACGAGTCACAGAGGAAGGCCGAAGAGGGGGCCTGGAGAGTGGGCAGTTGGGGGGTGGAGGTGTCAGGAAGGTGTGAGAGAGGACAGTAGACTCACTGGGAAGTCATTCTCCTTAAGTTTTTCTCTCTCCTTTCATCAGGGCAGGAGCTGGTCAGTGATTCCACTCTTTCCTGCCCACCAGAGTGGATTTGTAGTACAAATGGAAGCTGAGAAAGAGGGTGGGAGACGGGGCTCTGAGTCCTGGCTCTTAATCCCGGACATCTGATCCAGGCTTGACCCGTGATCTCTTTACCCATAACACGAAGGGACTGGTGAGTAAAAGGGTGCCTGAAGCTGGCCTTGGTTCAGTGCAGGTCTGCGGTGAAATGAGAAAAATAAAGCCAACATAGTATGTTTTCATGAAGGGAGTTAACTTCATGAAGTGTAAAAGTCTGTCCTTTATTCTGAGATTATGTCTTTCCTACCTTTTATAGTAAGCTGTCATTTCTTTTGTGAAATTATGGTAGATGGTAGCTGGGTTTTTCTCCTGGATGTTTCTTTCCCATGTCTTCATTTAGCAAGTAAGAAGTTGGTAACTCTCTGTTGGCCCACCAAATCAGTTTGGTGATGTTACTGACTTATGAATTGGAAAAGTGTAGGAATTAGTGGCCTAGATTCTTTCTTTCTTTCTTTCTTTCTTTCTTTCTTTCTTTCTTTCTTTCTTTCTTTCTTTAATTGAGAGCAGGGAGGGGCAGAGAGAGGGAAAGAGAGAGAGAATCCCATGCAGGCTCTGCACGGTCAGCACAGAGCCAAATGTGGGGCTCAAACTCACAAACTGTGAGGTCATGACCTGAGCTAAAATCTAGAGTCAGGTACTTAACCAACTGAGCCAGCCAGGTACCCCCTAGACATTTTTTAAGGCTCTCATCTATAAAACCCTGAAATCCTAGCCCTCTGGAGATAGTCCTAAGAAGGAAAATATAATGGTACAATGTAGGGTGGAGCTAGCTACCACTAATGTAACCCCACCTTCCTGTAAAAGGGCTTTGAGTCTGGGCCTTGGCCTTGAGATGCTGTGTTTCTGGTCCCTCTTTATCCTGCAGTCTTCGTGTGCTCTGCAAGTCTGGTAACCCAGAGCCCCAGCCATAGTCACTGCTACTCCTTCCCCAGCAGCCAGGTTCTCCTGGTGTTTTGTCCCAGCTCAGAGCCAGGCTCCTGCACAAAGATGTTCAGTAAGTAGTTGTTGAATAAGTGAAAAAATGAGTTCCTATTTTATCTATGAAGAAATTATTACTTTTTTTCTTTTTTTTTAACATTTATTTATTTTTTGATAGAGAGAGAGTACGAGCAGGGGAGGGGCAGAGAGAGAGGGAGACACAGAATCCAAAGCAGACTGCAGGCTCTGAACTGACAGCACAGAGTCCGACACGGGGCTCAAACTCACGGACCCTGAGATCATGACCTGAGCTGAAGTTGGATGCTTAACCGACTGAGCCACCCAGGCGCCCCATATGTCTTTTTTTCTTTAAGGAGGCTCCATGCCCAGCATGGGGCTTGAACTCATGACCCACATAACTATGAGAGTCATGTGCTCTCATAGATTAATGGAACAGAATAGAGAATACAGAAATAGACCCACAAACGTATGGTCAGCTAATCTTTGACAAAGCAAGAAAGAATACCCAATGGAAAAAACAGTCTCTTCAAATGGTGCTGGGAAAACTGGACAGCGACATGCAGAAGAATGAACCTGGATCACTTTCTTACACCATACACAAAAATAAACTCAAAATGTATGAAAGACCTAAATATAAGACAGGAAACAATCAAAATCCTAGAGGAGAAAACAGGCAACAACCTCTTTGACCTCAGCTGCAGCAACTTCTTACTTGACATGTCTCCAGAGGCAAGGGAACAAAAGCAAAACTGAACTATTGGGACCTCACCAAGATAAAAAGCTTCTGCACAGCAAAGGAAACAATCAACAAAACTAAAAGGCAACTGATGGAATGGGAGAAGATATTTGCAAATGACATATCAGATAATGGGTTAGTATCCAAAATCTATAAAGAACATATCAAACTCAACACCCAAAAAACAAATAATCCAGTAAAGAAATGGGCAAAAGGCATGAACAGACACTTCTCCAAAGAAGACATCCAGATGGCTAACAGACACATGAAAAAATGCTCAACATCACTCATCATCAGGGAAATACAAATCAAAACCACAATGAGATACCACCTCACACCTGTCAGGATGCTAAAATTAACAACTCTGGCAACAACAGATGTTGGCAAGGATGCAGAGAAAGGGGAACCCTTTTTGCACTGCTGGTGGGAATGCAAGCAGGTGCAGCCACTCTGGAAAACAGTATGGAGTTTCCTCAAAAAATTAAAAATAGAACTACCCTATGACCCAGAAATTGCACTACTAGGTACTTACTCAAAGGATACAGGAGTGCTGATTCAAAGGGGCACATGCACCCCAATGTTTATAGCAGCACTGTCGACAATAGTCCAAGTATGGAAAGAGCCCATATGCCCCTCAAGTGATGAATGGATAAAAAAGATGAGGTATATATACACAGTGGAATATTACTCAGCAATCAAAAAGAATGAAATCTTGCCATTTGCAACAATGTGGATGGAACTAGAGTGTATTATGCTAAGTGAAATAAGTCAATCAGAGAAAGACAAATATCATATGATTTCACTCATATGTGGAATTTAAGATGCAAAACAGATGAACATAGGGAAGGGAAGCAAAGATAATATAAAAAACAGAGAGAGAGACAAACCATAAGAGACTCTTAAATATAAAGAATAAACTGAGGGTTGCTGTTGGGGTGTTGGGTGGGGGGATGGGCTAAGAGGGAGTGATGGGCATTAAGGAAGACACTTGTTGGAATGAGCACTGGGTGTTATATATAAGTGATGAATCAATAAATTCCATTCCTGAAATCACTATTACACTGTATGTTAACTAACCTGGATTGAAATTTTAAAAAGAGAGAGAGAGAGCGACTCATGTGTTCTACTGATCGAGCCAGCCGGCAGACCCTATCCATGAGGAAGCTAACTTATCCCCTTCCTTAATCTCCCCAAAGACAGGGATGTGTTACCCCCAGTGTCTAACAGCTGTCTTGTGGGTGCACAGGGAATATTTGAGATGAGTTTTTTTCTAACACCAAGTGGCTAACATGCAGCAGAAACTAAATTTGAACCCAAATCTTTTAACCCCAGTCCACTGCTCTCTCTTCCCCACCATTGCCACATGGTAGACATCCATCACCAGCAGGGGTGAGGTCTGTGAGCAAGACGACCTCTCCAGACCTCCTCACATCAAACTCAGGGAGAAGGGTAAGCCTGAGCCAGGTCTTAACCTCGAGTGGAGATTTTATTCTGTTCACACGGGCTGATGAAGGACGGGTGCATACAAGAGTTGCAAAGCTTCAAAACTTCACTTTTATCTTTCTCAAAGTAACGATTGCTCTTAGTTTAAGGAGTTAAATTTTGCTAAATACACCTTTAATGAAAATCAGCTCCTCTTCACCCCAGAGGCCACCATGATCACTCATTTGCATATTTTTTCTGGTGTTTACTTTCATAACTCTAAAGGACAAACTTAGATGCTATGTCTCCATCTGTCGAGTTCCCCATCAACTATTGGCCAGCCTGATGAAGGAGGAGTTTGCTTTTCTAAAGCAGTACCTGTTCCCCTCTTATGCTCAAGGTGGTTATAATTCCTGCTTACGTTAACACTTAATGTTGACCTTATTATGATTATATCATTTTTCCTCACTTGAGCTAGTGTACCAAGATATGCTTCTCTTCTTGGACAACTTTTTGTTTACCCCGAAGTTAATAATTACCTCTTTTTTTTTTTTCACTTGCTTAGTATTCTGGATACCAAGCAATTATTTTTCTCAGGCCTTCTAACAGCACTTTGACATTTCCTCAAACCAAGCAATTCAGATCATCTCTACTCATTCCGTTTTTTCTCACAGACTTCCCTAACTGCTTTTTCCTTCCACTGTACTGGTTGTTTCCATTGACCAGCACCTCGAATCCTAGAAGCTTCCTTCGCCACTCTCCTGATTTAGACCCTCTAAATCCCATGTCACCTTCTAGCTTGGTTTATTCCAAGAAAAATAATGCTGCGTTATCTAAAAATGTCTTTACCTCCCTTCAACTTTTCATTGATAATTGAACTGAATACAGAATTACAGGTTGGGATCATTTTCAAAATCCTCAGGATTTTGATAGCTTGCTCTATTTTCTTCCAGCTTCTGATGTTTTCATTGAGCATTATGAGGCCATTCTGATTGCTGATCCTTTGTAAAAACAAAAACAAAAACAAAAACAAAACAAGAAACCTACCTTGTGTCTTGGGAAGTTTTTAGGATTTTTTTTTCTTCATCTCTAGGGTTCTAAAATTTCACAGCGATATGCCTCAGTGGGGTCTTTTTCTGTCATCGTGCTTGGCACCCAGTGGACCCTGTCAAACTAGAAATTCATAACCTTCAGTTCTGGGGAAAATGTTCCTATTACTTATTTTAATAATGTTCTCCTTTCCATTTTTCTGTTCTCTCTGATATTAGGCAGAGTGAGGGGTAGAGAGTAGTGGAAGTTTCTGTCCAGGGGAAGTCTCTCTGATGAAGTGACATTTGAGCAGAAATCTGAATGAGCATTGCCTCATTTACCTGAAGAAAAGTCCTGACATCTTCCTTGTCAGGAAGCTTTGTTCACATGCCTGGTGATCTTCGGCTGAGGATCTACACTGAGAGGGAGGCACTACAGGCTGATGGAGGGCTCTGTGTGTGACTTGGAGCTTGTCAACTGGTGGAGTTCACTGTTAAGTGCTCTGGTGGCACACTAGCTTTTTCACGGGGCAGCTCCTTCCTCTGGGATTGCTTAGTTTTTCCAGAGAAGAATCTTCCAGTCTCCTGCCTGGAGGTGGTGAGAGAGGGAAAAGGTGGGGGTAGGGGGTGGAGCGAAGGAGATGTCACCGCTCATTCACCCATTCCTACCGAGTTTAATTCATCATTAAGTTTCACCCTCACTCCTCCTTCTGTGACTCCCTGAAATGCCTGGGCCTTTCTGGGATTGTGTTAGGCAAGCTTTTTGACTTCTTGTGGGCATTTTTCCCTGCAGGGTTTGAGTACCTGCTCCTACCATCCTTTTTCTTGTCCACTGATGTCTCTTTGCCCATTCTCCTTGTCCATTTAAATGGGATTTTAAGAGAACTTGCAAGTAAACATGTATTCAACCCAGTGTGTTTAACCAGAGCATAAGCTACCCTGTGAAACAAATTCTTGCAAACTGATAAGGCTAAGAATTCTTTTTCTTCTTCTTCTTCTTTTATTTTTTTTAAGAAAAAGAAAACCCTTGCAGAGTTTCCCTCCTGTAGTGAGAGCACTGTACTTGACAATCATAGAATTTTATGGGTGAAGTGACCTCAGACATTATGTACTCTCACCACCTCATTTTACAGATGTAGAAAACGAAACCCAGACAGCATAAGTAACTCACCCAAAGTCACAGAGTAGAGAAATCTAAGGAGTCCCTCTATTTTCCACTTGTAATCCTACACCATTCCCACTACCATTCAGCCTTCCCAGAGAAGCCCCTCAGGCAACAGAAAGATTTTCCTCTTGATGGGGCTTCCAAAGCAAATGCCTTTTTGCTCTCTGGGCCAATCTGACCCTGATCGGTCCCATTTGGAGAAGAACCATGACAATGAACTAGACATTGTTTCTTAGCAAGACCGGGAGTGCTCCTGGCATATTAAACTGAGATCATTTCTTAAAGGACAGAGTCAGGATAACAAATCCACCTTAAAATAAACCTCAAGTCAAATTACCAATTAACACCTAAATGTATTTAAGCAGAAATAAGTTTAATCGTCTAATTAATTTTTCACCAATTAAGTCCATTTTTACATGTTGCATTTTACACTGCCTTGGCAATGAAAGTAATTGGATTCCTTTATAACCACTTTCCACTTCCTGGTTTGCTAAGTAGTTCAATGCTATTGTCTGTCTACAGAAAATATAAATCCCCCCAAACTGGCCACATTGCAACTTCAGGAAGTTCATAAAGTACTCCTTTTGGGAGTAGCTGCGAAGATGACAAGATATGATATCATGGAGTGGGAAAGGTGCCTGTGGTAGGCAGCCTCCAACGTGGCCCTTGGGGTTCCCTGCCTCCTGGCGCCCACACTCTTGTGCACTCCCCTGCCCTGGAGTGTAGGCTGGCCTGGTGACTCACTCTTAAGGAGTAGAACGTGGCAGAACTGATGGGATGTTACTAAAGGTTATGACTTCCAACTTCGTTGTTACCCCTCCCCACCCTCGCCCCTCCCCCTCCCTTGACCTTTCTTTTTCTTTCCCAGGTCACTGACTCTGGGTAAAACTGTGTCCTGAGCAACCCCACAGAAAGGCCCACTTGCCAAGGAGCCAAAGCCTCTGGCCAAAAGCCCCTTGAGTGAGCTTGGAGATGGCACCTCCTGCCCTGGAGACTGCAGTCCCCGGCAGGGGCCTGAGAGCAACCTCCTGAGAAACCCTGAGCCAGACCCCCGAGCTAAGCCATTCACAGACTCCAACCTTTACCAGCTTTGGGCGATAATACATATTTACTGTTCTAAGCTGCTACATTTGGGGATAATTTATTATACACAACAGTGGAGGAGACCTAGGTATGGGTTCTGACTTTTCAACTTCTTTGCAAAGCCATCTTGTATGTGTCCCTTCACTTCTCTTGATTATGCCTGTTACCTCTTCTGTGAAATGGGGGTAAAGACCACACCTACCCCACGGAGTTGCTGAGGGGTTCAAGGAAAAGAAGACTAATTTTAATATTTTTTTAAGTTTTTTCAACGTTTATTTATTTTTGAGAGACAGAAGCAGAGAGTGAGCAGGGGTGGGGCACAGAAAGAGGGAGACACAGATTCTGAAGCAGGCTCCAGGCTCTGAGCTGTCAGCACAGAGCCTGACCCGAACCCACAATCCATGAGATCATGACCTGAGGCGAAGTCAGAAGCTTAACCAACCAGGCCACCCTGGCTCCCCAAGGAAACTAATTTTAAAATGATCGTGAGATAGTAGGAATTTTTATCTACACTATCTCATTTAATGTCTTTCTTAAGTGTGTTTGTTTTATCAACAGCACACAAAAAATAAAATCTTCGGTCTGGTCTATCTATCTATCTATCTATCAGGTTTAAAGATAGAGAAGAACATTCAAAAGTATCATTTAATGTCTTTCAAATGGGAAAAAAAAACACATGTGAAGCATATCCAGTAAATTGGAAAACCATACTCGTATCATTAGAGCCAATTCGTTTTATGATTTATTAAAACACTGTTTAACCAAACATCGAGCTTGGATCAACCTTAAATAAACCATATGCCTTTTAGAACTGATGGGTTTTAATTAGTTTTTTAATTAGCATGTGAGAAGTTTGTAAACCTGTTAGTTTTGCTATCTAAATCCGAAGAATAAACTTTATAAGATTCTCACAAGAGGAGCTCTTCAGGGCCAAGGTTAAGGCCCATGGACCCCCTCAAATGAATATGGCCCAAGCATAACTCTCTTCCACAACCCCCCCGGGCCAGCCCTCATTACTGACCCCAAACTCTTCCTGCTGTCCAACCTGGAAACCCAGTCACCTACCCAGAATCCTCCCCTTCCACTCCTCGCCCCACATCGTATCACCAATTCTACTTCAGAAACATTTCTTCCTCTCCACTCCTGTGCTGCCATTTTAGTTCATATTCATCTCTTCCACAGTGAACCATTAATGCAATTAATATTGTAATTCTAATAGTATACATGAAATATATTACACATAACTATAATATCATAATAAATATTAACAAATCCCATTTATTGACAGTGCACTATGTTTCACAAGTTCAACTCTGAGCTGATGATGAGACTTACAGGCCCCCTGTAAGCGGAGCTAACAGGTTGCTTCATTCAGCTCTGCAACAGCTATGCAAGATGGAAGGTTAGGAATAGGCTGCCTTAGTCTAAATCTCAGCTTTTCCACTTACTCAGTGCCTTTGGACAAGTTCCTTAACTTCTCTGTGCTTCAATTTTCTCACCTGGAAAACAAGGATAAATAGTAGCACTTACCCCATAAGGATTAAGAATATTTTAAATGCATAGAACAGTGCCTGGCAGTCAAAAAATGTTAGCTATTATTATTTTGGGTCCATATCATGTTTTCTCCAACACCTGTATCTCTCTAGGACAAACTATCCTTTCCAGAGCAGTCTGATTCTTCTCCTAAGGAGCCATTTGACCATGTCAGTCCCTTAGCATGGAACGTCAGGAACATAGGCCTTAGCATGGTCCAGCTGTCTAGCTCACCTCCCTGGCCCTCAGCTTCCACTTCTCCCCACCCCCTTCCCCATGCTCATTCCCCACTTAATGTCTCACCATTCCTAAAACATGCCCCTCTGAACTTAACTTTGTGTCTCCCCGCCAAGACAAATGAGGTACAGTGAAGAGATAGGCTCACTCAAGGGGTGGCAAAGGACAGGACCCAAGATGGCGGCTGGATGGTCCCACCTCTCTTTCAAACTCTGTAAGGATTAGAGACCGAAGAGCACTGGGACTTAAGTCCTTCTATGTGGCAGGGATAGCGCAGGCCTTAAAATAGCTGGGATGTTTGCTACCAAGAAAAGTCACATGAAAAGAAAACGAAGTAGGCCTTTTCCTACCTTCCCTGGGAGCACAGAACTGCCTCGGCTACCATCAGGAAAAAGAGAAGAAAGGAAGAAAGAAAGAGCTTGGACTTTAAAGTGAGCCCACGTCTAAATCCTGGCTCTCCCTCTGGAAACAAACACGTACCCTCACTTTCTTTGGCTGGGAAATAAGAATGATAATGGTTCCTTTGCAAAGTTGATATGAGGATTCCATGAGAAAACGTATGTAAAAGTACCCAGTATATCACGCGGGCTCTAAATTAAAGGCTACCTTCCCATTTTCTCCTGAACTGTTGTCCGTGCCTGTAAAGGTCTCCCTGTTCACCCTACCCTGGTGGGTGCCTGGTGAACTCCTACCCAATCCTCAAGTCCCAGGCTCAATACCATCCTTCCAGAGAAGTCATCCTCCCTGGTCTTCTCAGGCAGAGTTCATGACTCCCGCCACTGTCTCCCCCTGAACTGGGGACTCCTCCAGAGCATGAATCACTGCTCAAACTCCTTTGGATCCTTAGCCTGGCATCATTCAAAAATAAATGTCTGTGGGGTAGTGTTCCATGATTTCTTTATGAAAATAAAGACTTCTTAGATGCCTTAAAATATTTTCTTTACAGTATTCTTTGTAATAGAGAAAATTTGGAAGCAATATACATGTCTAATAATTAGAGGTTATGTAAATTATGGTTAATCCTCAAAATGTGGTTTGCTGCCATTAAAATCATCTTACAGAAATGTACTGTTGACATTAAAAAAAATGTTCTCAATATACATTGTGAGGGAAAGAAGCAGGTTTCAAAACAGTACTATGTACAGAATGATCCCATTTTGTGACAAAAATATAAATGTTTATGTATGCATAAAAAAGGTCTGGAAGGACCCAGTGGTTGTCTCTGGGTGGGTGGAATTTGCATGTTTCTTTTCCTTCCTTATGCTTATATGTATTTTGTGATTTTTCTATAATGAGCATAAATTACTTTTGTAGTAAGAAAAAAATTTTTTAACTACCAAAATTGTTTTTCTGATTGTAATGCATTTTCATTGTAGAAAATTTGGAAAGTCTGAAAACTATAAAAAAGAAAAGATAATTACGCATGTTGTTCTACCAAGAGAGTCTATTAACATTATAGTATATTTCTTTCTAGTGTTTTTTGTTAATGTACACATGAATTTTTTAAACTACTTGAGATCAAACTGATCTACAGTTTAATGTCCTGAAATTTTTTATTATTACTATGAATATTTTCAAAAATTATTACAAATTCTAAATACTAGATGTCTGGCAAAGGGCTAGAGAAATCAGCTATCCTAGGAGGGAAACAACTAAAAAGAGGGTTAATGGCCTCCCAAGTACAGCATAAGCATTTTAAGGACTTTCCTAGGCCCTAGAGAGGCCTTACATTGTTTAAAACACTTTAACATATTCCATAGGAACAATTTTAACTACAAAATTTTTGAAGGGGCCTTTTATAACTTTTGCTATTGAATCTGGCTAAACATACTCATTTAATTACAACTGGTGAACAACTCACTTAATTTATAATTGGCTATAATTTCTCAGTAACTATTGTACATATTTGGGAACTCTTGCAAAGTGAGAAAAATCCAACCTGCAAATTGTTTTCAAACATAAAGAAACAGTAAATTTCAACAATTAATAATGTTAACATGCTGTTACATTTAATAGGTTTTTAATTAAACATTTCTTGATTTTACAGTTTCCTTTTCACATTTTGGAGCCAATAACTTTTTTTGGATTTCAAACTTTTTCCTAGGCCCTGAAAAAGTACCTAGGCCTTGAGTTCTGTGTCTCTCCTGCCTCGCTGAGGAAAATGCCCTGGCTGAGTCCCCTCGGCCAGTGGGCAGTCAAGACAGACAGATGTTAGAAACTGTCAGCAAGGACAGGAGCCACTGCAAAGACCAGCAGCAGGAAAGGCCAATTTATCCACCAGAGTCGTTTTTTTCTGTGCCAACCTCCAGACAGAAAGTAGGAAATTTTGGACAAAGGATTCCTGCACAAATAGATTTTTGCTTCTCAAGTACAGAAAGTAAACTGGGGAAGGAGAAGAGAAGGAGGGTGAGGCAGAAAAGGAAGAATGAGGGAGGGAGGGAGGAAGAAAGGAAGGCTACCATTCATTAGTTGTTTATTATTACTCCGTGCTGAGCTAAGTGACTTATGTATTTCATTCAATACTCATGACAATCCTATGAGATGGAGACTATTCTCACTCTCATTTTACGGTAAGGTTCCTAAGGCTGAGCCTGGCCAACTCATTGCCCCAAGGTCACACAGCTAGAAAGTGCTGGCCCAAGACTGTCCGACCCCAAAGCCTGTGTATTAGCCCCTATACCATATGGCCTCTCCAAACGCACCTGCCCTATCCGGCCCTCCTACTTCCAGAAGAACAGAATTTAAAGCTGGAAAAACCCCATGAGACCAGCTCACCCTTCTTGTCTCTACTTTTGTCATAGCACTGCTCCCAAGGAAAATCTTGCTCCCTGTCGGCATGCTGCTGAGCCAGGCACTCCCGTGGCCCAGGGGCACTGTGCCTGGCCTAGAAAATGTGCTCAGGAGATGTTGGCTGAATTAATAAATTAAATAAATCTCTCATTTTGTTGAGAAGGAAGACCAGAGAAGGAAATCTGAGGGACCACACAGTCCAGGTAAAACCCACTCACAGTGACTCAGCAAGGCAGTGGTGGCCGACTCTGGATGAGAATCCCAACCCGTGCTTTCTGCACTATTTAACTGAAATTTACACAGGACTTTCCTCTTTCTTTTATGCCACGTCCTTCTTACAACAACCATGTGTCATATGTGTCGTATGTGATCAAATCTAAGACCATCCATAGGACATGCTATTATTTTATGTTACAATAAGAGAGAAAAAAATGGAACAACACTGTCAAGCATCCTTGAGAGACACCCATCAACCAAAAGATGTATGCCTACCATGTGAAAAATGTGTGATGTTATCCACGTTTCAGAGATGTGGAACGGAGGCTCAGAGGAACAAAGTAGCAAGTCTTGGTCACAAACCTATTAAGGGCCAGACATCTGTGATCCAAACCAGTCCAGGGCTCTCTCTACAATTGTCCCTCAAGGCACTATGATTTGATGACTGGGTTTTGGGGGGCAGCAGGGTGGAAAAGCTATTTAAATGAGCATCTTCATTCAACTGGTGACATAGCTCCTTCCCCACTAGATTATAAGCATGACACCTGACAGCTGTTTTCCCAGCACCTAGCACTGTGGCTAGCACAGAGCAAGCCCTCAAAACATATTGGGGCACCAGGGTGGCCCAGTCGGTTAAGCGTCTGACTCTCGACTTCCGCTCAGGTCATGATTTCATGGTTTCGTGGGTTCAAGCCCTGAGTCAGATTCTGTGCACTGCCCTCGCCATGCAGAGCCTGCCTAGGTTTCTCCCTCTCTCTCTCTCTCTCTCTCTCTCTCTCTCTGCGCCCCTCCCCTACTCACACTCTGTCTGTCTCTCTCGAAATAAACACATAAACTTAAAAATATACATATCTAAGACATGGAAAGGGTTCACACTATGAGGCACACCAGAAGTGCAGAAAACATGGGCCTAAGTTAGAAGTCCACTACCTTGGGGCAGTCCTATGCCGCTGATATCCCAGGCAAGGGGAAAGGCAAGTGCAGAATGGCAGTGGGGTGGGGCAGGAGCCCAGGACTTACGATGGGTCCTGACACAGACAGACCTGATCAGAATCCCAGCTTTGCCAGCTACTAGCTGTGGGACCTTGGGTAAGTTACTGACTCTCACTCAGTCTCTTTTTCCTTGTTGGTAAAATAGGAAAAACGCAGTTCCGCCGATCTCTTGAGATGGTGTGAGAATTCAACAAGAAAACAAAAGTAAAAAGCTTAGCATGGTGCCTGGCACCTGGCAAACAATCCATCACAGCTAAAGCCAGGTAAAGGAAGAAATATTGGTCTTATGCCATCTTGAACAGAATCACACCAGCTGGAGGGCGGGGGATTTCATAATTGGGAACCCTCAGCCTCAGACTGGCCATAGAAACAGACAGTCCTGCAGGAAAAGACCTCCCACCCACTTTTTCAAGATCAAATACACAAAATAAGAAATGAGAATTGAGAAATCACCATAGACACTAAATGAACTAAAAGAATCCTAAGCACTCACCTGGGTGAACCTAAAGCAAAAATGGTTAAACCCTGCATAGAATAGATGATTTTCTTTTTTTTTTTTTTAAGTTTATTTATTTTTGGGACAGAGAGAGACAGAGCATGAATGGGGGAAGGTCAGAGAGAGAAGGAGACACAGAATCTGAAACAGGCTCCAGGCTCCGAGCTGTCAGCACAGAGCCCGACGCGGGGCTCGAACTCATGGACCGCGAGATCATGACCTGAGCCGAAGTCGGCCGCTCAACCGACTGAGCCACCCAGGCGCCCCTAAGCCACCCAGGCGCCCCAGATTTTCTAGGAAAATAGAAAATATTACAGCTAATTCCAGAGAACTTTTAAAGATACAGTCAAGAAAGAAAGAAAGAAAGAAAGAGAGAGAGAGAGAGAGAGAGAGAGAGAAAGAAAGAAAGAAAGAAAGAAAGAAAGAAAGAAAGAAAGAAAGAAAGAAAAACCTGAAACCTATTAAATACCGCAGAAGACATTGAGAATGTTTTCAAAGAGCTATACCCCAAAAAAGTGTCAGGTCCAGATGGTTTCATGGGTGAATTCTACCTGCTATTTAAATTGTTCCAGAGCAAAGAGAAAGCAGGAAAACTTCCAAATTCTTTTTATGAAGCCAACATAACAGTGCATGAAACCTGACAAAAAGGACACAATAAAAGAAAAGAAAGATGTTGGAAAGCTGCCTCTGCAAATCTGTAAACAGTGCAAACATCTCCCTAAGAGTCAGGAGCAAAAGAAAGATTTCCACTAACACCATCATTATTTAACATTGTTCTGGAAGTACTGGCCCGTGCAATTATACAACAAGGGGAAAAAAAAACCCAAGAAGTATAAAAACAGGAAAGAACAAAGTAAAATTATCATTATTTTTAGATGATATGGCTGTAAATCTAGAAAATGCAAGATAACTCCCTCAAGAATTATCAATAAAATTATTTCATATCAATACAATAAAGTAAACTGATTATATGATAAACAAAAGTGAGTAGCTTTTTTTTAAAGTTTATTTTTGAGAGAGAGAGAGAGAAAGCGCACACAAGCTGGGGAAGGGCAGAGAGAGAGAGAATTCCAAGCAGGCTGTATACACTACCAGCAAAGAGCCTGATGTGGGGCTTGAACTCCCTAACAGTGAGATCACAACCTGAGCAGAAATCAAGAGTCTGACACTTAACTGACTGAGCCACCCAGGCACCCTGTGAGTAGCTTTCTTATATGCAATCGTCAACTAATTAAAAAATACAAAAAGAGGGGCGCCTGGGTGGCGCAGTCGGTTAAGCGTCCGACTTCAGCCAGGTCACGATCTCACGGTCCGTGAGTTCGAGCCCCGCGTCAGGCTCTGGGCTGATGGCTCGGAGCCTGGAGCCTGTTTCCGATTCTGTGTCTCCCTCTCTCTCTGCCCCTCCCCCGTTCATGCTCTGTCTCTCTCTGTCCCAAAAATAAATAAAAAACGGAAAAAAAAATTAAAAAAAAAATACAAAAAGAGGGGTGACTTTGGCTCAGGTCACGATATCACAGTTCCTGAGTTCAAGCCCCACATCAGGCTCTCTGCTGTGAGCAAGGAGCCCACTTTGGATCCTCTGTCCCCCTCTTTCTCTCTGTGCCCCTCCCCAGCTTGTGCTCTCTCTCTCTCTAATAAATAAATATTAAATAAATAAATAAATAAATAAATAAATAAATAAAATAAAACGAGATTCCATTCACATGGGCCACAACAAAAACACAACTATTACAAATGTGCTAAATCTATAAGAAAGCTTTAGAATACTAGACTTAATCATCTGAATAAATGTAAACATATATCCTGCTTTTGAATAGGAAGATGTGCTATTGTAAAGATGTCAGTTCTCACAAGTCATTATATTTACAATGATTCCAATTTTTAAAATACACAAAAAAGAATTGCTTTTGGAATAAGATGAGCCGATTCTAAAGTTCACGTGGAAACATAAACATGCAAGAACAGCCTGACCAGCCTGGGGAGTGTGTGGGGGAGGACAGTGAGGGTAGACTCTGTTACCAGATACTAAAACGTAACATAGTCTCTCAGATACACACAGAAACCACAAAGAAAAGGAAAAAATAGATAAATTTGACTTCATCAGAATTAAAGACATTAAAAAACCCACAAAGTTCAGAAAGTTTGTGTTTCACAGGACACCATTAAAAAAGTGAAAAATATAGGAGCACCTGGGTGGCTCAGTCGGTTAAGCATCCAACTCTTGGTTTCAGCTCAGGTCATGATCTCACTGTTCATGCATCTGAGCACTGAGCTGGGCTCTGTACTGACAGCACAGAGCCTGCATGGATTCTCTGTCTCCCTCTTTCCCTGCCCCTCTCCTGCTCAGGCACTCTCAAAAAAATAAGTAATTAATTAAATAATTTTAAAACTTTAAAAAAGTGAAAATACAGCTCAGAGAATGGGAGAAAATATTTACAGATCATATATCTCATAAGGGACTAGTATCCAGGACATATAAAGAGCTCTTACGACTGCAAAAAACAAAAAACAAAAAGGATAAATAATCTGATTTTAAATGGGCAAAGAATTTGAATGGACATTTATCTAAACAAGCTATACAAATGGTTAATAAGCACAGGAAAAGATGCCCTCCATCATTAGTCATTAGGGAAATAAAAATCAAAACCACAATCAGATACCAGTTTATACCCACGAGGACGGCTCTAATCAAAAAGGTAAACGTTAACAAGGTGAGGATGTGCCAAAATTGGAATCCACATACACTGCTGTTAGGAAAGAATGTAAAATGCTGCAGCCACTGTGGAAAACAGTCTGACAGCTCTTCAAAAAGGTCAACATAGAGTTATCATGTGACCCAGGAACTCCACTGCTACATATATGTACTCAAGAGAATTGAAAACATACGTCTACGCAAAAATCTGAACACAAATGTTTATACCAGCATTATTCATAATAGTCAATAATCTGAACACAAATGTTTATACCAGCATTATTCATAATAGTCAATAATCTGAACACAAATGTTTATACCAGCATTATTCATAATAGTCAATAATCTGAACACAAATGTTTATACCAGCATTATTCATAATAGCCAAAAAATGGAAACAATCCAAATGTACGTCAATAGATGAATGGATAAATAAAATGTGGTATTAGACACACAATGGAATACTATACAGCAATACAAAGGAAAGAAACACTAAAAAAAAGAAAAAAGAAAAAAAAAAGAAAGAAATACTAACACATGCTACAACATGGATGAACCCTGAGAATCATGCTAATAAAGAAGCCAGCCATAAAATGCCACAAACCGTATGATTCTATTTATGTGACATGTCTAAAACAGTCAAATCCATCAAAACCAAAAGGAGATTAGTGATTGCCAGGAGCTGGGGGCAGAAAAGGGTGGAGAATGACTGCTAACAGATACAGGGTTTCTCTATGGGGTGATGAAAATGTTGTGGAATTAGATAGCAGTGATGGTTACACAACTCTGAAGCTAGCAAAAAACCGAATTCACTAAAAGGGTGAATTTTATCACATGTGAATTATATCACAATAAAGCTGTTGTTTTAAAAACCATGATGTAAGGGTCACCTGGGTGGCTCAGTTGGTTAAGCATCTGACTTCGGCTCAGGTCATGATCTCACAGTTCATGAGTTCGAGCCCCACATTGGGCTCTGTGCTGAGAGCTCGGAGCCTGGAGCCTGCTTCAGATTCTGTGTCTTCCTCCCTCTCTCTCTGCCCCTTCCTTACGTCTCTCTCTCTCTCTCAAAAATAAACATTAAAAATATTTTTAAATAAAAAACACAATGTAAAACTTTGGTAAGCAAAACAGCTCAAAAGACCAGAATAAACACAATTACCCACTAGAATTTAGTATATAATCAAGGTGGCACTTCCAAAAAGAGGCAAGATGGATTATCTGGAAAATGATACTGGACCAACATTCCTGGATAGGTTAACAATGGGGGAAGAGCAGCATTTGGAACCCCACCTTGTTCCTTTCACCTAAATATATCCTGATGTATCAAAGACTTAAACGTCAAAAGGAAATCCATAAAAACATAAGTAGGGGTGCCTGGGTGACTCAGTCGGTTAAGCGTCCAACTTCGGCTCAGGTTACGATCTCACTGCTCGTTAGTTCAAGCCCCGCATCGCGCTCTGTGCTGACAGCTCAGAGCCTGGAGCCTGCTTCAGCTTCTGTCTCCATCTCTCTGCCCCTCCCCTGCTCATGCTCTCTCTCTCTCTCTCAAATAAAAAATAAAATATAAAAATTTTAAAAAATAAATAAACATTAGAAGTAAACTGAGGATTTCTTCTTTAATCTGAGAGTAGGAAAGGTAAGACACAAACACAAAGGCCCTTAAGAAAGAAAAGGTGTACATTGACTTAAACAAGTTCTAAATTTCTACATGGAAAAAAAACCCAAAAGACAAAACAATAAGCTGGACATAATATTTGTAAAAATATAACACGTTTCCAATTTTCCTTATTATATAAAAAATTTGTTTGTATCACTAAGAAAAAGCAACCCAATAGAAAAACAAACATGAACAGACCATTTCCAGAAATAAAAGGGTAAATACGAAACGATGTCAAATTTCACTCTTAATTAAAGGAATGTACATTAAAACAACTAGATGCCATTTTTCATCTATCAGATTAGCCAAGGTGAAAAGGGTTTCTAAAATACTGTATGTTCAAAGATGTGTAAAAAGTGGTGCCATTGAAAATTTATAACCATACAAAAATGTGCACACAGGGGAGCCTGGGTGGCTCAGTCCGTTAAGCATCCGACTCTTGATTCTGGCTGAGGTCATAGTCTCATGGTCCGTGAGTTTGAGCCCTGTGTCAGGCTCTGGGCTGAGAGTGTGTAGCCTGCTTAGGATTCTCTCTCTCTCCCTCTCTCTGTCCCTCCCGTCCCTCTCATAAAATAGCAAAATAAACTTAAAAAAATCTGCACATAGATGTTTACAGTTGACCCTTGGACAATACAGGTTTGAACTGCATGGGTCCACTTAGATGTGGATTTTTTAAATATAAATATAGTACAGTACTGTAAATGTATTTTCTCTTCCATATGATTTTTTTTCTCTTTTTTTAAAGACTTTAGTTTTAAGTAATTTCCACACCCAGTGTTGGGCTCTAACTCACAACCCCCAGATCAAAAGCCACATGCTCCACCGACCATGCTAGCCAGGTGCCCCCATATGATTTTCTTTTTATTTTTTCTTTATTTAAAAATGTTTTTAATTTTTTTAAATTTATTTTTGAAAGAGGGAAAGAGACACAGAGACAGAGACAGAGTGGGAAGGTTTCTCTTCCCACAGAGACAGTGTGGGAAGGTAGAGAGAAACACAGAATCTGAAGCAGGCTCCAGGCTCCGAGCTGTCAGCACAGAGCCCGACGCGGGGCTCGAACTCACGGACCGTGAGATCATGACCTGAGCTGAAGTCAGATGCTCAACCGACTGAGCCACCCAGGTGCCCCCATATCATTTTCTTAATAACATTTTCTTTTCTCTAGCTTACTTTACTGTAAAAATACACATATCATACATACACAAAATATGTGTTAATCTGACTATGTTATCGGTAAGATCAATAGCAGGCTATTAGTAGTTAAATTTTGAGGGAGTCAAAAGTTATACTCAGATTTTCAGCTGTGCAGGGATCTGCTCCCCTAACCCCTGCATTCTTCAAGTATAGCAACTTTATTCATAATTGCCAAATCTCAGAAGCAACCAAGATGTCTTTCAATAAGTGAATGGATAAACAACCTGTGGTATATCCATACAATGGAATATTATTTAGCAATAAAAAGAAATGAACCATCAAGTCACAAAAAGACACAAAGGAATCTTAAACGCATATTGCTAGGTGAGAGAAGCCCACCTGAAAAGGATTATGATTCCAATTATATGACATCCTAGAAAAGGCAAAACTATGGAGACAGTCAAAATATCACTGTTTGCTAGGGGTTGAGGGCAAAAGAGAGGAAAGGACGACCAGATGGAGCACAGAGGGTTTTTAGGTCAGTGAAACTACTTTGTATGATACTACAGTGTGGATACCTGTATTATACATTTATCCAAACCCATAGAATGTAGGACAGAGTGAACCCTAATGTAAATAAAGTATGGACTTTGTGTGATAATAAGTATCAGCATTGGTTCATCAATTATAACAAATACGCCACATTAATACAGCATGTAAATAAGAGGGGAAACTATGGGAGAGGGAGGGAGGGATGTGGGAACTCATTACTTTCCCGTCCATTTTTTCTGTAAACCTAAAACTTCTCTAAAAAAAAAAAAAAAAAAAGCTACTAATTTTTTTTTTTAACTTGTACAAATACATTGGTGGTAGGTATGTAAGTTGGTACAATCCCTTTGGAATGAAATTTGACAATACTTTCCAAAAAATTTTAAAACACATGTCCTTTTACACAGATAGTCCACTTCTCAGACTTTATCTCACACACATACTCACAGGTAGGAAATGACATTTATACAAGACATTCATCTCTTCTGTTTGTAATGGCAAAAGACAGGAAATAGCCTTGTGGCAGACAGACTAACGGCCCCCCAAAATTCCATATTCCAATCCCCAGAACCTGTGAATACTCATGGCAAAGGGAATTAAAGTTACAGATGGAATTAAGATTACTAAACAGCTGACCTTAAAATAGGGAGATTACCTGATTTAGCTCAATATCATAACAAGGGTCCTCAGAAACAAAGGAGCGTAGCAGAAAAGGAGAGTGAGAATCGGGTGATTTGAGAAAAAACTCAACCTACGGTTGCTAGCTTTGAACATGGAGGAAGGAGACACAAGTCAAGGAATCCAAGTGGTCTCTAGAAGCTAGAAAGAGCAAGGAAACTGATGCTTCCCTAAAGTCTCCAGAGGGAAGGTAATCCTACCAACACCTTGAACTTAGCCCAGCAAGAACCATTTCAGGCTTCTGATCTACAGAACTGGAAGATAACAGAGTTCTGTTGTTTTAAGCCACCAAATTTGTGGTGACTTGTTACAGCAGCAAGAGGAAACTAATACAGACCGAAACGTCTGTCTGCAGAGAACTAGCTAAATAAATGCAGTGTAATACTGTGCAGGCTTAAAAGAAAGGGGCCTCAGGGGCGCCTGGCTGGCCCAGTCGGTGGAGCATGCGACTCTTGATCTCGAGGTTGTGAGTTTGAGCCCCATGTAGGGTATAGAGATTCCTTAAAAACAAAACCTGTAAAAAAAGAAAAAAGACAGGTGCCTCTTTACATACTCATATGGAATTCATTTCAAGGAACATTGTTTAGTGGGGAATAAAATGCAAAGTACACGAAGAGTGTAGATAGCATGTTATCTGTGTCAAAAGGAGGCACAGTTTCAAATCCACATAGATCTTCATATGTGCACAGGCTATCTCTGGAAAGATACACCAGAATCTGGTAACATTACTGAATATTTATTGCCACCACGGGAGGGGAAATGGGTGACAAGAAGTTCCAATGGCAGAGATGCTCATTTTTCACTGTACTCTCTCTCAGGCTGTTTTGGTTTGGGGTTGCTTTTGTTTGTTTGTTTGTTTTTTAAATCATGTACGCGTATGACCTTAAGAATAGAGAGAAAAAAATCTTTTAAGAGAGTGGGTTTTTAGTGTTTTAATCTTCTTAACAAGGATTGACTTAACCCATTCCTCAGTGGTGTGGTGTCCCATGCTTTTTCTTTCTTGATCTTCCCACCAATTCCGACAGGTTGGTGTTTGTGGGTGCGGTCATCAGTTCCTACCCACGGGTGAGGCGCTGAGGCTCCGAGAGGTTTAGTGGCCAAGTCGCACAGCGAGTAAGTTTTGCAGCTGGATTTTAAAGCCCGGTGTTCTGGTTCCAGGGCTCTCTCTTCAGACAATTGCAACGTGTCACTGCCAGTTCCAACAGCCACGTAACCCCCAGATGCTACCACACGGAGTTGTCAGACAGGGATCTCAGCCCTCTCCGGGCCTTCAGGTCCCTCTCCCAGACCTCAGAGTTGAGGAGAAGGTCAGGCTCCACAGGGGCCCTGCCTACACTGCCTTCTGGATTCAGCCCACCTTCTTCTGTTACATCCCTCAGCAAAGTTCCTTTGGGGCCTTCTGGGGAGAGGCCGCCGCCAGCGGTCACTGTGGCTCTAATTGTTCTCTCTGGTGAGCTCACGTTGCAGTCGGCCCAGTGCAGACACCTGCTTTCCTCAGGCAGAGATGAAACCCTAGAGATGACGGGCCTCGGCGGAGTATGACATCTTGATCAAATAAGGCTGCCCTGAGATTTCTCGTTCCTTCAAGCTTGGGGCCGGAGATGGAGGGGGGTCCCCCCCACCCTCCGTCTGTCGGCAGCTTACAACTTCAGGCACACAAATCCACCTTCCCGGGCCTCACTTTCTGGTAAAATAGAGATCATATTCCTGTGTTGCACGGACAGATGTTGCTGGGTCATTTACCTCTTGGGAGCACGATTTAAATATAGCCAAACTGCCTTTCATGTTGAGGATCTCAAAGCATTTTTAAATGAGTAATTAATGAAGTTCAACGTCCAGAAAAAGCAAGAATTATTGTCTTCATTTTATAAATAGATCAAAGGTCACACAATCAATGGCAGATGTAGGAAACAGATGTAAGAATTCTCCTTTTGTCCCTGACTGCAGCCACTAAGTCCCACCCCTGGTATCATTGACAGACCTCCTTTCTGCTCTCTGACTTCTGGCCAAAGACGTGAAATTGGCCTTTATATGTTTCCACTTAAAGGTTTGAATTCTATGTATGGTTCATATGCCTTTGATATGTCTGGAATTTATAAAAGAGAAGGAGAAGAATGATATTTGATGCTTTTCAGAGATCATGTTGGGACTGAGCCTTATATAATGGGTCAAATGCCAATAAAGGAAAAAAAAAAACGCTCACCAGATCTTCAGGAAGTTCACTTTTATTCTCTCTCTGAAAGAATTCTGTCTGTTAAAATTAAACAGAGGGTATCTTTATTCGCCCAAATGATTGTTGTGGGAACAACAGACGTCACCACTTATTGAGCACCGACTGTATGCTAAGCATTGTTCTTCTTACCGGCATACATTATACCATGGGATTTTCACAAACACCTGAGGAAGTTTTTATTAGTCATTCATTTTATAGATAATATATGACTGGGCTTGGAGATAAAAGGTTGAGGAAAAAGGAAAGACAAAGCTCAAATAAAATTAATTAAGCAAAAATGACAGGATATATGCTTTGTGCTAGAGGTGTTGGGTTCTGATAGACACAAAGATGGAGATACGAAGATGAAGAAAATAGCCCCAGATTCCTGCTCCCAAGGAATTTATAGCCTCGTGAATGGTTGAGGGTGAGGGCAGAGCGGAAGCACATAAAAAGACAAATAATGTCAATGCAATTCAGTCCAGAAGTATTTATTGAGTTGCTGCTATGTCTTAAACACTGCACTAGTCACAGGGGATAGTCCCTTTTCTCATGGAGCTTATAGTCTAGTGGGAAAGTCAGACATTAATCAAATAATCACACAGATTTAAACTGTACTTGAGTGGAGTAGAAGACACCAGATGGACGACAACCTGACCGAGGATTAGTATCCAGAACATATAAAGAGTTCCCACATGTAATAAGAGATAATGCAATAGAAGCATTGTCAAACCAAGGGCAATTTTTAAAAGATGAACGGCAAATGAACAATAAACAAAGGAAAGTATGCTTCGTCTCTCTTGTAAACAGGGAGTTGCAAATTAAAACACTGAAATACCATTTTATACCCACCAGCTGGGCAAAATTTTTAAAGTCTGACATTACCAAGTGTTGTTGAGGATGCCAAGCACGGGAACTCCAAGTTACATATTGCTATCAAAGTGTAAATTGGTACAACCACTTTGAAAAACCGTTCAGCCACGCTAGGTAAAGCTGCCAATTCACGTGACCCAAGTCCAGCAATTTCACACACAAGTATCTACCCGATGGCTCCCTTTCTCTCAAGGGGATAGGTATAACAAACATGCATTGTAGCATTGTTTCTAACAACATAAAAGCGACAATGAGCTAAATGTCCTTCAGAAAAAGATGGGTGAATAAAGTGCGGTGAACTCATACAATGGGACCCTAACGAGCAGTGAAAATGTATGATCTAGAACTCCATGAATCAATGTGAATGCATTTTGAAATCCTAAGCTGAGTGAAAAAAGCAAGTTGCACAATGATATAGTCAGTATAATGCCACTTCTCCAAAGTTTGCAAACATGCCAGACAATTCTATAAAGTGTTTATAGGCACAAACATATATAGTAAAAATACAAAAGCATGTATAGGAACATGACATATCCCAGTGCAGGAGAGTGGTTACCTTAGGAGAGAGACAGACATGGGTTCAGAGGGCTCTATATTGAAAGATGTTTTATGTTCTTAAAAAAAAGGTCTGAAGAAATCGTGGCAAATGTTAAGCTTTGGCAAAGACTGGAGGGGCATGGGATGGGTGCGGAATAAATAGGTGTTAATAATATTACTCTCTGTAGTTTTTTATGTGCTTTGATCTATCAGAGAATTGAATTGGAGGTGGGGTTGGGGGAGGGGTCTCAACTGACATGATGCTTACTTAGGATGACAGCCCAAAACTGAATAGGTGAGGAAGGGCAGAAAGGTGTACCAGGCGGAGAAAACAAGCTGTGCAAAGACCCTGGGGTGGGAGGGTGAGCACAGAGACTGGGAACTGAGACCCCCAGTTCTGTGGCCAGAGCAGAGGGGAAAGGGGGCTGGAGTTGGGGCGGGGGGGGGGGGGGGTGGTGCACAGACCATGCAGAGCCTCATAGGATATCTTGAAGATCAGGTTTTTACCCTATGAGGAAAGCAGCAAGGACGGAAAGCATTGGGGCCCAGAGAGACTTCTCTTAGCTAGATAGCAGAACAGGGAAAGCATTCATGTCAGAGATGACTCATATCTTGAGTTGTGGAGAATGAGTAAGAGGAAGCCAATTGGAGAAAGAGGAGGAGGAGGGAGTGAGGTGCAAATTCCCTGAAGAGGGCCAAACAGCAATAAAAAGACCCCGAGGACCTTCCACAGCATGGTCCCGCCTAGGTCATACACTCAGGACTAGCTCCAGAGGTGTTAGGAAATGGCCATGAACACAGAAGGCTTGAGGTCCCAGGCTGGGCAGCCTCAAACCAAGAGAGGCATGGCCAGACATGGGTGTAGGTGGCTTGCTCTAACAGTGTGTGAAGGATGGATCTGAAGGAGGCTGGGGTGCAGACAAGCAGATCTTTGAGAGAAATATGCTAATAGCCTAAACCAGGATGGCTGGAACTAGAAAGCCATCCATCCTGGAAGAAGTGAGGGGTGCCCCAAGAAGTATTTAGGAGGGAAGGCGAGACATCTAGGACGATGGCTGGGTGGCCACCGCCAACATGGACAATAATAGGGGCAAGTGCGTGCAGGGCACACCAAGTGGAACTGTCCTATGAGCAGCAGAAAGGGTGCGCCAAGGGCTCCCGCCAGCTGGGAGCAGGAGGCGCCTCCTGCGGGCGTTTACTGACCACTCACAGCCAATGAGTTGGTCCAGAAGGAGGGCAGAGGAAGACGAAAGTGAGCAGGTCTGGGGGGGGGCGGGGGGGGGTGACGACAAGGAATGGGACTGGGGCGGGCTGGGGGAAGAGAAGAGGGGGAGGGGGGAGGACCGCGCAGACGCTGAGTGGCCGCCGGGAGACCAGCCCCGCGCGGGCTGGGCGGGCCCGGAGTTGGCCTCGCCGGCCTCCCCCGCGGGGTGCAGGCGGAGCCCGAGAGCGCAGGGCGCGGGCGCGCTGGCGGGCGGGGGGGACAGGCGACCAGAGCCGCGGACTTCCCACAGCTCCTAGGGCTGCCTCGGCCGCAGCGGCCGAGGACAGCAGAGCACCGCGAGGCGCCGGACGTCTCCTGCACCCCGGCCACCCCCGGCATCCCAGGCTCCCCGCGTGCCCAGGCCGCGCCTCCCCGCGCCGCGCCTCCCCACCGCCGGGACCTGGCGACGTCACTGCGGCTCTGACGCGCGCTAATGGAGGCACGGGCGGAGGCGGCTTGGCGCGGGTGTCCCCCGGGGAGGTCCCGGTCCTTGCAGCCCGCGGTCGCGTCCTTGGCCCTCCTCCAGGGGAACCTCGATTTTCCAATCTCAGGAAGGCCGGCTGTCCTTCGGCTACTGATAAGGACGCGAGCTCATGGTAAAAGAGTTTAACAATGCCCGGAAAGAAATAGCCGGACCCAAGAAAGAGACTAATAATAGCAGCCCGCTAGAGTTCTGCTCTTGTGCTCAGCGCTCTTAAGAACAGTAATAACGACAACAACCATAAGAGCCACCATTTATTGAGCGCTTACTCTGTGCCAGGCACTGTGTTAAGCGCTTTGCAGGCAACAACCCTCGGAGGTAAGTACCGTTATTATCCCTATTTTAAGGAAACTGGGGCACAGAGAGGTTAAGTCATTTGCCCCAGGCACACAGCTAGCTGATGTCAGTGCCAAAATTCCAACCCAGGCTGTCTGATCCCATGTAATCCTCATGTCAACCCATAAGGTCGGGATCAATCTCTCCATCTTAAAGATGAGGAAATTAAGGCACATGGAAATTTAAGTACCTTGCCCAAGGTCACCTAGCTGGAAAATGGATGCGGCAGAAAGCGAACCCAGGGCTCCTCTCTGTTCGCAGAACCCGCGGTCTTGGCCATAGGCGATGCCACTTCCAAACCACCTCCGACAGCCCAGCAGGCTTTGGCCCCGGGTCCCAAGAGGCGCAGCCTCTGCGGGGTATGGGTGGGTTCCCGCGGCCTCCGATCCCCGGGTGAATCGGATGTTTCGGAGCATCGTCTCTGCTCAGCCCGCAGGCGTCAGATAGGGACGCGTCTCCCGGAATCCGGTCGGGACCTGGCCGCGCGGTCCACAGAAGGGATGGAGCGGGGGCGGAGGCAGCGGGAGGGATCCCTGGTCCCACCTGCAGAGCGGCGGGGCTGGCGGCTTGCTCTGCGCGGCCGGCAGAGGGCGCTGTCGCACGCGCCTCGGGTCCCATGGTCACCAGACCCCGAGGCCTGCAGCCTCCGCCTGCGGATGCCTGGACTCGGAACGCCCCAAGTGGGAACCCCTTCTTCCTGGCGTCTGGCCCCCCTCTGACCCCTCATCTCAGCCCAGGGCCCGCTTTTCCTGACTAATCCCCGTTTTCTGTGGTCCTGCCATCCCACCATGGGTTTTCAAGTCTTCCCCAGTCCCTGCGCCATTGATTTAGTTACCTCTCGCTGAAAGGCTAGAACACTGATCCCATTCCATTAAAAACCTCAGGTGTTTGCAAGTCATACTCGGCTTTGTCTCCCCTTCTCCTGGCCCCTTTGGTGAGGTAAAATGGAGATAAACCATCTCGGAATAGATAACTAATTTTCTTCTCCGAAACAGGAGGAGGGGCTTGGTTAAGGAAGGAGCAGATTGATGAAAGGATCTATATTTTTTAATAGCTACAGTGTCTTGAGAGC
The DNA here is from genome assembly GCF_028018385.1 of Neofelis nebulosa. Classification (NCBI taxonomy): domain Eukaryota; kingdom Metazoa; phylum Chordata; class Mammalia; order Carnivora; family Felidae; genus Neofelis; species Neofelis nebulosa. Next base: position 98,501,788 of record NC_080791.1, read on the forward strand.
TTGTTTTGTGCTGAGCCCTTCCTGTGTCTTGACTCCTCAATCCTCACTACAGCCCAGAGGAGTGCATCATTATTCTTTTGATAAAAGAGGCCACAACGGCAATGCTGGGAATCCACTAGGAGGATCTAACTTTATTATTCAAAAAAAAAATTTTTTTTTGTTTTACTTAAGTAGGCTCCATACCAGTGTGGGGCTTGAACTCACAACCTTGACATCAAGAGGTACATGCTCTACCGACTGAGCCAGCCAGGCACCCCCAGGAAGACCTAACTATAAAGCCATGTTCCCATCAGCTGATCCAACTGAACAGAAGAGGTAAGATGCAAACCAAGCAACAGCAAACCAAAATCTGCTCCAAGAGTGCTTAGCAATACTACACACAGGTGAATTAGGGGCTTCGATTGCTTTGTGAGCCCAGTTTGGGACTCAAGTGTCTAAAAAAAGAAAAAACAAAAGCTAAAAGGGCAGGCAGAGGAGAACAGGAATGAGGGTTTTCACTTTTGCTTGGAAAAGCATCCTGAGAGGCCCACTCACTTTCTATGACTGGGCTCTGAGGAAATAAAGGTGGTTCTAGGAAAATCTGAAAAATATGAGAGGAAAAAAAAATGCCTTCTGTGGTTTTTACTTTAACCAAGACTCATATGGCTATTTGTGTTTTATTTTTAAATTAATGTGGCTCTCCCCACCCTTTAAATTGGCACATAAATCACAAAAACAGAAGGAAGGCCAGCTACACACTTCAAACTTGGTGGGTTTCTCAGGAAGGAGGTACATGACTTGAAGGGGAAATGAGGATTAAATGAGGTGCTTTAAACATTTGAAAGACAGACTTTCCACAAGGAACTTAGATCATAAGCCCTTAGAACGGGAGCTTTGTCTGGGTTTGGGCTCGGTATAGTGCCTAGAATCGGTGAGTGCTCATGAAATGTGGAAAACGAATCACACTTTTGGCTTATGTCTGCATCATCTAACCATCTGGGCCACCACTTTGCTTATGGTTTTAGAGTGTGGCTTCTAAGGGATTTTCCTGTCCCCTGGATCTTAGTCACACACCTTCCCCCAGACTCCTTACTTTCCCAGAAGTTTGCTCTGGGAATTCAGTCAAGGTGAGGCAATTGTTATTGATGATGATGTCACTAGTCTTGGTTAAACAGAATGACTGCTCAGCTCTGGAATCACCAGCTTGGTTTCCCTGTTTGGAAAAGCAGGGAAACCAAGGCAGAAGGGACCTCAGGAGACTGTCACTTCACAGTTCTGATTCTCTTGCCCTATTATCTTTGAACTAGAAGGGTTCCCCCATGCCCAACACAAACAAGCCCTGGACATCCCAGGCTGCCTGTTGCAAAATTCTTGGACTTCTTTGACCTTATCTCTCTCTGCTGCTTCCCTCATTTTTTCTGTGCATTCATTCTACAAACATGCATTGAGAACCCACTATACGTAAGTGCTACTGGTACAGCAGAGAACCCAACATGAGCTCATGAGCTCACTTTCTCCACTTCCCACCTGGCTCCTGACCTCATGGCTACAACTTGCGTGCCTGGAGAGGCCCCACAATAGTAAATGACTTGCTTCTCCAAGTGGGACAACTGCTCAGACATATCTGACATTCTGGTAGCTCCTGGCAGCTCCAGGAGACCACACCCTGTGACCTCAGGATACCACCTTGGTGACATCCATTTGGCAGAAGGTCTGGGTCCCGACATACACCCTCAGAGGCAGAGCCTGAAAAGGCTCCAGGTCTAGCACTTGTCATGCCTTCAGTTCGTATGATCATTGTTGACAACCTTAATAGCTTGGGCCATATTTATGAAGCATCTATTACAATGAAAAAATCCTACAGTCCCATAATACCCCACTGTTCAAAGGAAAATCTTGGCTTAAACAAACCACAGTGACTGTCTGGCAAGCGGTGGATATGTTGGATAATGCTACGAGTCTTTCAGGTCATTTTGTTATTGAATCTTGGGATTGAGTGATTCATAATAATGAGGGGAAAGAAGAACACTAGCCTTGTTTCAGCTTTCCAGATTATTCAAATGGAATCGATTTTCAATGTCAACATCATAGTTATGACAGAATGCTTAAGGTGCATTGTTGGTTTTTGTCTTTTGGGGACATTCATTAATTAATACTCAATGACTTGGTTGTCACCCATTCCAAAAAAATTTTTTTAAAGGAGAGAGTTTGAACTGTAGGATTCTGATTATGTCCCTGGAAGTCCCTGTAGAGAGTAGATTCCAAATTATATTCATTCTTTTTGAATATCCCAGCCCTCAAGACTGTCCCATCCCTGCTAGCTACAGCATCATTTTCCCTCCCCTGGAGGAAGGCAGAGGCCCAGAGACCAGAAGAATTAAGGAGAGTAGTGAGGAAAACTTTTCCCTTACCTGAGTTGCAGAGCCACTTGAATCTAGAGAACTGTTACATTTGTGCTGTGTCTGTATGAGTTCGTGGTTGTGCATTCTCTGGCTGATTCCAAAATCTCCATAACATGGGGGCCTGAGATACTCTAAAAAGAAGGCCTGTCTGGGAAGGACGTGTGTCCACCTACCAAGAAGTTCTTGGTGGTCAGTGTCTGCATATCCAGCGGCTCGGGTGAAGAGATTTGGAACCACTGAGCATTCCTGCTGGGATCTTTCCAAGCCCTTTTGGGAACCGGCAACAGCGCCTGTCTGGGGAAATTAGTTTTGCGCTTTCACAGAGTGAGAAATTCCTCAGGGGCATTCTTGTACTTGGGAAGAGAAATCAAACCCAGCTCATTCCTTTAGGGCCCATGCCATTAATAAAGCAGACCGAGTCCAATTCACTTGGTCCAGCCTGGGGCGGTGGGGTGGGGGCAGAAGCGGCGGAGTTCAGAGAATTTCACCTGTGGCTAAGGCCCTCCCCGGACTGGCGCAAGCTTGAGGTTTCAGGGGATTGTGTTACCAGCGTGTAAACACCGTGAGTGACAGCCAACGCTCCCATTCGACCACAGAGGATCTCAAACCCTTCCTATCTTCCTAGAAACCCTGGCGGCCGGGCGGCTGCTTGCCGTCTGATGCAACAGTTTGCAACGCTCGCTTCTGGGAGCGGAGCCTGCCGCGGGGCGCTGGGCGCCCCGCCGACGCGCATGCGCGGACTGCGGCCCCGCCGGGCCGGGCTGGGGAGAAGCTTTTCACCAGATGTGCGGGGGGGGGGGGGGGGGGGGGCGCTGAACGGCGCGGGCAGGGGCGGGGCGCGGGCGGGCTGGGAGGCCTTTGGCAGCTCGCGCCGGTGATCTGAGTTTAATTAAACTTCTCCCGAGGCATTGGCTGACTGATTGACCCAGTGATCCAAAAAAAATCAGAGAGGCCCGAATCGCCCTAAACGCGACGGGAGAGAGAAGTTGGGGAGTTGGCTTTCGGTTTCCAGAGCTGGGCCTTTGGATTGTGCCTTCCTTTCCCCAAACCCCCCAAGCCACAGTTAATCCGGGTTACAGGATCTCGTTAGGGCGTCCGGCCTCGCTTGTCTGTGCCCTCCTACCAATTTCTTAAAAAGGGAAGAACAGTGGTCACAGAGGGGGAAAGAGGTAACGTTCGTTCGTATGATAACGTCTTGATCGATATCTTCCCTGCCTCATTTCTCCACCCAAGAGCCTTAAAAGGTTTTATTAGCAGAAGGCATCGTGGATTATTTTCCCATTTTTTTCAGCAATTCAGGTATTGCCTGCATGGTTTTCTTTCATACCCGCGTTCCATCTATATTATATATCTTAATTGACTTATTTTATTAACTTTCCTTATTCTCTAAATTAGCTTTAAATCGATTCCCTTTTTCCACATAGCCTTGCCCTAAGCGATAACATTAGCGAGATCACACCTTTGATATGTTAGTCATCTATTTTAATACACTTGAAAGTAAATTCATAACTATTCAAATAAAAAGAGATGTGTATGTTAGCTTAAAGTTTCTTGCCTACTGTGTTTGGAGGAAAACTCCAGAGGTGATAATAATAACTAACATATGTTGAGTGATTGCCAATGTCTCAGGCACTTTATTCTAAATCCTTATGACACCTTAGAAGGTGAGTTGGTTTACATTTTACAAAGGCAAAGTGTGAGGCACAGAGAGGTTAAATAACTTGCCTAATATCACAGAGCCCAGATGCAAACTCCACTAGTCTCACTCTAGAGCCTGTACTGCTGGCCTATCCAAAAAAGCTAAGTTACTGCTGGAGATCACCCAGGTGGCTAGTATAGTCTGGATTTGAACCTAAGTCAGTCTGACTCCAGAACTGAGCTTTTAACTACTGTGTGGAACTCTTTCCTATTTTCCCAGATCTCACCTCATACAGCCTTTTAAAATCTGTCTGCCTCCTTTGGAATTCAAAAGGTGCGTCCAAGTTTTTTCTTTCCTCACCCCTTACATCTCCTCCCTCCCGCCCCCACACCCTCCCCCCCCCCCCCCCCCCGCCCCACTCCCAGGGTGGGACAGAGGTTCTTTCTACCGTTTCCTTCTCTTCTCTGAATGAAAACAACCCATAAATCTCTGATATCCATGAGAATCTCTACTTTAAAGGTCCTAGCCACTCTTCTCCACTGACCATGGAACTTAGAAATTCCACCTACCAGCATCATGAAACTACATTTCCCAGACTGCTATTCTCACGTGGAAAGAGAACAAAAATCCTATGTCAAACCATGTGGCTCCTATTTTGGGGTTGGAAAATCTGGTCACTAGCTTGGATAAAGATTGGTATGCCCATAGACTAATTCTTCTGGCCCCAGGCAGACATGAATTTCCCAGGCTTCAGTGATTGGGGGTGGGGGCAAGTTATTTCAGAAACAAAACCTTCAATTAGAGGCATAAATGAAGACTTGGCATAAGACTTCTAAAAGATGGCTGACCCCTGTCCAGGAGGTATATTTTCTTTCTGCAACAGCCCTTACCACCACCACCCCTTTCCTCTCTTCACTTCCTCTTCCTTCCCCTCCTTCCAGATTCTTCTTCTAATTGTACCACTCCCTTGTCCCCCCCCCCCACTCCCACCCCTATGCCCACACCCACTCTTTAACTGTTTAGTATAAAATCCAGCCCACCAGACTGAGGTTTTCTTCGACCCAAATGTTATTTTCAGAAGGAGCCATTGAGGTTGGGGTGTAATTGTAGCGTTGAGCCTCTGCAAGCCAAGCTGAAAATAATCAGTGAGGCAGATGGGGTGGGAAGAGAGTGTGGTGGCCGCTTCCACCAAAGAGCAAGAGAAACCCAATGGAGTGAGTCAGAGAGGGGCGAGTGCCAGGCTGGTCTGCTGGGCTTATGGCCGGGAGGGAGTTCAGTTAAGGGGAAACTGCCCAAGGTTTTTGGGGCCTTTGACTGAGGCCTGATCCAAGGTGGTTCCTGGCTGTACATCACAAGTCCATATTTCTTGTGACAGCCGCTAAGCTTCTCTTGCTCTCATTCAGTTGGGCCATAGCAACCAGCAGGCCAAATGGGAACTTAACCATCCAGTTGGCTCACCAGTCCCTAGAGCAGGATTTCTCAGCGTCAGCACTGTTGGCATGTTGGGCTGCATAAGTCTTAATTGTGGGGGGCTTTCTTGTAACATTGTAGAATGTTTAGTAAGATCCCTGGCCTCTACCCTCTAGATGCCAGCAATGCGCGCACGTGAGCACGCGCACACACACACACACACACACACACGCAGTCGTGACTACCAAAAATGTCTCTAGACATGCCAAATGTCCTTGGGAGACAAAAATTGCCCCTGGTTGAGAACCACTGGTCTAGAGTGATCCAGGTCTATGAAAGGATCACATCACCTGTCCCCCATGGTAGCCTCATTGCCTTGCATCTGAATGGACCCTGATAAAAACTGTTGGCCAACTCCTCTTTCCAATGACAACTGGTGAATACTTCAAGCCCAGCATGAGTGTCTACTGTGTGCCGGGCACTATATGAGGTGTTGAGAATAAAGTGACAAACAAGGCAGACATGGCCCCTGTCCTCATGGAAATGACAGGCTGAGTCAGGGAAGACAGAAATTAAACAACCCTGAGTGAGAGGCACATAGAGAGAAGAAATGGGGTACTATAAGAAAATCAAAGAGGGTTTTTCACCTAGGTCAGGGGGTCAAGAAGGACTCTTGGAGGGAATGAGGAGTTAGCCAGTTGGCGATGAGAGCGAGGGAATGTTTGGCGAAATAGGGACAGAGTATTCAGAAGCCCTGAGTTAAGAGAGAAATGTCGTGTATTCAAGGAACCCAAAGAAGCCTGTCATAGACCAGGCTTCGGACAGTGTGATGGACCAGTCATTCTCTCCTCTCACCCCCAAACTTGCTTTTCTTATCCTCCTTCTCCAGATTTCTAGCACAAGCGTATAAACTTAGGGTCAAATCTAATCCCGCCTTGTTCTCACTCAACCCCCTCACTCACCCCGCTACCAAGTTCTGTGAGCTCTACCACCAGAATCTCTGCAAACCAGCTCCTTGTCTCCATTCCCAGCACCACAACGCTGATGCAGGCCCTCTCCATTACTCAGCTGGATTTGTGAAATAGCTTCCTAACTAGTCATCCTCAAGTCTCTACCTCGGAGAAAGAGACAAAGACCATGTTTCTGCTGGGTTAAAACACTCTGTGCGGCTTCCAGAGGCCTCTCAGACAGGCTGCTTCCTCCCCGTGACTTCCAGGTACTCTTTATGCACTGTCCCCAGTGTACCTCCCACCCCACCCCCAACTCTCCAGCCACTCTCCACACCACCAGCCACACCCCATGGGCCCCCACAGCGCTGTGATTCTGCTGTTCTCTTTGTCTGAAATGTCCTTCCCCAACCAAAATCATTTGGGGAATTCCCACCTATCCTCTGAGGCTTAGACAAAATGAACTCATTACACTCTCCTATCCCTTCTTAGAAGCCTTCTCTTAATTCTTCCCTCTGTTTTCATTGAGATCTATATATAGCTGCTAGTTTACCATTTGTCATGTTGACCCGTAGTTATCTGTTTAAAGACGTCCCTGCCCCCCAGAGACAGAGGGCCTCAAAGGCAGGTCACGTAAGTGTTCACTACTGGTTGATTACCCAACACCCATTCTCTCCCTTCCTAAAAGAGGCCAAAGAAATGCAAGGCACAGTGTATTATTTAGGGTACAGGCTATGCTGCTCTAACCAACAGACCCAGAGTACAGTGGCTTAAGAAAGCCCATGTGCCTGAGAGGAAGCTGAGCCCATGCCCAGCTCCATTGGGATAGGCCTAACATCCTTTCTGAGAATTGGTTCCAAAACTTGGGTCTAAACTAATTTGTGTGCAGTAGAGGCTTTTCTGCTTTCCCCTATGTCAACAGTCCCCTTCTTTAATAACAGAACTCCTGATTCTTGGCCAAGCCGATGGCTGCCTTGTAAGAACTACATTTCCCAGCTTCCCTTGTAGTTTGATGCAGCCTTGAGTCTAAGTTCTCACTAACAGACTGTGAGCAGAAATGATCCTACCACTTCTAAACTGTGCTCTCAAAAGGATTGAGCTTGTGCTTTTTTCCCTGGCCCTTCCCACCCCTTTCCCCTGACTAGGAGATGATAAAAATTGAAGCAGTGTCCTTGGACCTAGCGAGAGAAACCACATTTGGAGGATGATGGAACCCTTCTATCAGTCTTGGATGACTTTTCTCTGAACTCTTATATGATATGAAAGAGACATAAATTTCTCTTTTGCTTACACTTCTGTATTTGGAGTCTCCTTGTTACAGCAGCTTTTCCTTTGCTCTACAAAATACACAGGGCCTGGCTTCCCTAGGCCTTAGGGACTGGTTCAAAACTGGGCTTTTGGTCTATTTAGGGCCAGTGAGATGTGAGATAGAAGGCAAGGTTTGATTGGGGGCGGGCGGGTGGTTCTGGAAAGCGCTCTCTTGTTTTTATGAGGGAGCATCATGGACCAACCTTCTCTCTCTCTCTTCCTCTGGACATTGCTGGGCCTAGAACTATGGCAGTCCTCTTGCTACCAGCCTAAAAATGGGGCTACACATGAAGGGAGAGCTGAGAGAATGGCAGGAAAATGGAGTCAGGGTTTCTGGACCAAACAACTCTGAACCCACTATCTTAGTTGGCTCGGGTTGCCATAACAAAATATCATAGACTTCCAGGCTTGAGCAACAGAAATTTATTTTCTCACAGTTCTGGAGGCTGGAAGTCCAAGGTCACAGTGCCATCAGGGGTGGTTTCTGGTGAGGCCTGTCTTTCTGGCTTGTAGACAGCCACCTTCTCGCTGTGTCCTCACATGAGCTCTCTCTGTGTTTGCAAGGAGAAAGTGAGTGCTGGTGTCTCTTCCTCTTCTTATAAGGACGCCAGTCCTATTTGGATTAGGGCTCCACCCATATGACCTTATTTAGCTTTTATTACCCTCTTAAAGACCCTATCGGCAAATACAGTCACACTGAGGGTTAAGCCTTCAACGTATGGAATTTGGGGGATGGGGGCACAATTCAGTCCATAACACCCACCTTACCTCTGGGTTTCCAGTTATGTGAGCCAACAAATGTCCTTGTGTCTAAGCCAGCTTGGGTTGGCTTTCTGTCACATCTTACCTTACAGCCTTGTACTGCTCTTCCTATCTTTGCCGGGCCTCGTACGGAAGTCAATAAATACTTGTGGAACGAATGCCCAGTCGTTATTTTTCTCTCTTACCCGTAATGACTACCTCACAGACAAGCTATAAGCATTTCTCTTTCTCTGCCCCAGCCTAAACATCTAGAATAGTCACATGGACTCTTCTCAGACCCCACCCCCTCCCCTTAACTAACCATCTATCCAAGGAGCTGAGGGTTCAGCTATAAAATGAGAGGGTTGAATTAGATACATCTAGCACATTTTCCAGCTCGGGCTCTGCCTGGGGCTTTCTCTGAAGGAGTCATTCTGTGCTCAGACTGAAGACCCATCTAACGCTAACCATGTACAGTCTACTTAGAGCTCCCCCTGGGCTCCTGCCTCAAATCCCTGTAGTTCCACAGGAGGCCCCTTCCAGCACTAACGGTCTAGGGTTCGGTTTGATGTCTTTTCAAGCTCTGAAGGCCCAAGATACTATATTACTATGCTAAGCACAAGACATTTTTGATTGGCTGCTAGACCTCCTGACCCAAACACAAAAGATAAAGGCCTTGGGAGGGTCTGGACTGTCACAGTGTCGTCCTTCCAGATGAGACCCGATAAACTGTCAGGCAGCAGGGAGGGGGCCTTGCAATGTTCGGACATTCAGCAGGTCCTGCAGCAAGGACACTCAAGTTCCTGTGCCCATTAGTGTGGCCATTAGTGCTGCCCAAAATGGAGTGCAGGCCAGTTCCAGGCAAAACATTTCCTCCTTCCAGCCATGAGAGCTCCATGGGACTGGGGAAAGAGCTGCCTCATTACCCAGCCCCCTGCAATGTGGGAGAATTAATCTCAAGGAAAGTGACCAGTAATGGGCCCTGGCAGCCAGGATCTTGAGGACCAAGAGGTTCTTCCTCCCCAGTCTTCAGTGACTCCAAGCTTTCCTTCCCGTGCTTTTTGAAGTTGCCTTTATAGGACACTCACTAAGAGCTGTGCACTATGCTCAGCACTCTACTGGGATTAGGTCATTTAATCTTCACAGCAGCTCTGCGGGTAGGTATCGGGTAGGTATTGTTGCTACTCCCATGTCATGGATAGGCACACTGAGGCTTAGACAGGTGAAATTGCTTGCTTGGAGTTAATAAGCCACAGAGCTGGATCTGACCTCTGGTTCTTAACCAGAGAGTTTGGTGGGAGACCTTTGGGATTTGGCAGCATCTTCTCTGGTCTTCTGACTCGGGCAGGCATGGGGGAAGGGCATGGGGGAAGACCCCAGCCCTGTGAGGTCAGTGCTGATGGGGAAGAAGGACCAGAGAGGAACGCAGTCGCTGGAGTGAAGGGCAAGGCTGGCAACGACCACCAGGCAGGCCCAATCAAATATAAGGAGGGTGGCCAGCTCCACTGGACCCAACCAGTAGTGAGCAGAGGTCCTCTTCCTAACGGGGAGGATAGTCATCAGCATCAGGAGTCTGCCCACCTGCTAGCCAGCAGGAGCCCTGCAGCAGGTTGGGGCTGGCCACAGGAGCAGGACGTCACCTTAGAGAGGTCTGTATCCTGCTCACTTGTTTTTTGTTTGTTTGTTGTCACTTCTGTGGCTTATCTTTCTCTGTTCTCCCCAACATCTCAGAAGGCGAATGAGATACCCCAGACTCCCTTGCCAACTGGCTTCTGACTAGGTTTACCCAATGAAAGGTGCTGGAGGAAGATGCGGGGCGGGAAGAAGAGAGAAGTCTGTTTCTCCTGCCCCCAGCTTCAGGCAACATCTCCCACCACGGCCCCCTCCTTGGCTCCAGCTTCCGGTGGACAGCCCCAGCCCTGGGCTCTCTACCAACCCCTCATCCCTGCGGTTCTCCAGCATCAGGGGCTGTGGCAGCTCCCCACTGCCGCTAATTACTTTGCATCCTCACTCCCACAGGCCCTTGCAGCATTTCCAACCATTCCTGCTACTGAACATGGACGGTTCTGTCTCCTGACTAGACCTTGCCTGGTCTGGGCCGGGAGATGGTCAGAGTCCTCACCTCCTACCCCAGCTGTGGATGGGGCCGTCTCACTGGGCAGAACAGCAGTGTCTTGGCCTGTTTGGACCACTATAACAAAATGCCACAGACTGTGTGGCCCATAAACAGAAATTTATTTCTCACAGGTCTGGAGGTCAGATGTCCAAGATCAGGGTGCCAGTATGTCAGGTTCTGGTGAAAGCCCTCTTTTGCGTCGCAGACTGCCAACTTCTTGCCCTGTCCACACATGGTGTAAGGGCCAGGGAACTCCATGGGGTCTCTTTCATAAGGGCCCTGATCCCATTCATAGGGCTCCACCCTCATGACCTAAGCTCCTCCCAAAGGCCCCACCTCCTAACCCCATCACATGGGCGTTAGGATTTCAACACTGAATCTGTAGCAGGCAAGAAACTCCTGAGCATGAGGCAGAGTAGAAGTCTATCGTGCAGCCAGGCCACCAGGGTGCCCCTTGGGTGCCAGGTTAGTTGGCAAGATCCCCCATGGGTCCCAGACCAGGAGCCCTGGTGATGGTTAAGTCTTCCCGCCCAGCAGGATCCATTCTGCCACTCAGGTCTTCCCAGTCTCAACACAGTCTCAGGGCCACTTCCTCCCTGATGACCAAGTCACTTAATATTTCTGAATTTCAGTGTCCTCGTCTGCATTGTGGGGAAAACATAGTACCCCTTCCCACGGTTGCGGTGCCAGTGAAATAACACCCAGTGCCGTACCTGGCACAGGGCCGGTGGCCAGTAACTGGGAGCAGCACTCATCGTTGTTGTTAATAACAGCCTGGGCGGCACTAGAAGATTTGGTGACCCATCTGTGAGGATCTTTGCAGAGCAGGAGCAGAAGAGATGAGGTCTTGCCCAGCGTGGGGCAGTAAAACCTGGCAGCAGCAGGATCTGGGTAGTGCATCAAGGGGCCACCTGCTGTTCTCCCCACCCAAAGGACTGGTACCTATTTCTCTGGCACCTCTGACTCAACCACAATTCTTCCTCCAGCTGGTCCTGAGACATGGTAGTTGACAAGGTCCTGAGCAAGGGAATACTCAATGCTTAAGAAGGGGGTGGGGGTTTGGGGCCTCCCCTGCCACTCCAGAGTGAAGACTGGATCCTTAAACCGTGCTAGAGCTGGGAGAGGCAAAGGGCCACACAAGTATCAGATGCTGTCACTGGGTGTTGGCTATATGCCAGGCTCTGTGCAAAAACACATAGACACTAACTGTGCACCATGGGGCTTACTCCTCCAGCCATTAGGAGAGGAGGTATGTGTCTGTTATCAGCATCAACAGAAACATCCCCATTTGATAAAGGCCTCAGAAAAGGTGAGAAAACTGCTCAAGGTCCCACAGCCAAAATGTGGCAGAGCCAGAATTTCAACAAACTTTATCTGATAGAAGCCTCCAGCCTCTCCAGGATGATTTAATGTGAGTCTTGCTGCCCGTGGCTCTGGCATCAAGAGGGCACTGCACTTATTTGAGTCAAGGAAATGGATTGCTTGCAGAGCCCGTCCATGACCCAGCCTGGGCCTCCAGGCCTGTTCCAAACATTGGAGACAAGGGGCAAGCCTGGAAAGGGGGTCCACTAGGAGGCTGCCTCTGCTGGCGCTTGTATGAACACCTGTGTGCGTGCACGTGTGTGTGTGTGTGTGTGTGTGTGTGTGTGTGTGTGTGCCTGCACCCACAGGCACGTGTAGACCCACGAGCCCAACCTCCACCTTGGCCTGGGAGAGTGGGGAAGGACTCTCTCCTGGCAGGTGAGGTGGGAAGGGCTGGGTGGCTCCACTGTCATCCCCACCTCAGTTCCTGGGAGAGGCTCTGATATTTTCCTGGAAAGCTGGCTACGGGGCTGGAGGCCTTTGGTCTCCACAAAGTCAAAAAGGGCACCGGCAAACTTCTCCAGAATCAGTTCTGACTTTATTTGCCTCTCTGAGCGTCCAAGACAGATGGTGGACTCAGGTCAAGTGAGGGCAGGCTCTCTCAGAACACTTCATCCCCAGGTCCCACTAGCTCCTGAAAATCAACTTCCAAATGACCTTGCTCCAGAGCAAGCCTCACCCTAGACTCTGAGCCCTGCAGAATGGCTCCCGCATACTTGTCCCACTGGATGCAGCCTGGAGTGGTGTGAGGAGCATGAACCTTGGGGTCATCGGAATTTCAGCCCGGACTGATAGGCGCCATGAGGCCTGAGGCAGGTGACCCAACCCTTCGGAGCCTTTGTTTCCTCCTCTGTAAAATGGGGGTAATAACCACCCATGGTAGGTGCAGTCAGTGTGAATACTCCTACTGCTTCCTTTTCTCCTTCCTCCTTCTGGCTCTCCTTAACCTCCACTGACCACTTTACCGCCTAGCTTCGGGGCCCTCGTTTCTCAGAATCCTCCCAGCTGTGGCCCGGCCTCGGAGCTTCCCAGGAGACAGTGGTTTTGCCACCCTTTCCTTGTGGCCTTCCATGGGCCAGCTCCCCTGAGAGCAAAGGCCTCAGAGCCCTGCGACTGGGGCCCCACCCTCTTGGTAAACACCAGTTGGGCACCAACTGACCTCAGGACGGAAGTGCTCGCCTGGGACCCTCCTCTTCCAGCCCTGCCCACTGCTCTATGTTCCAGGGGAAGTGCCAGGCAAACCTGGCATCCTTGCACCCAGGCCGCCTCCATCCTGGAAATAGGCACTTGGAGCCAAACCCTTGGCTGAAGGTAGAAGGAAGTTAAAAGTCCCTGAATGCCGCTTCTCTCCTGCCCTTCCACAGCTCCACCCTGGCCTTCCCAGACAGGGCAAGTGCTCTCTAATTTAAATTTTCTTTAATGATCCTGATAGACATCCATAAAGAGGACTTTACTGTTACCCGTTGTTTCTTAACAACAAAGGCAGAAATTAAATATAACAAAATATGAATCATTTTAATTCCGGGCAGTGGGGATGAGTGTTTTATTGTTGTTGTTGTTTTTGTAACACCTTTTTCTGTATTGTAAAAATTGCCCAAATTGCTCTAAATACAAATATTTTTTATATACTTTTTAACTTTTTTTAATGTTTATTTATTTTTGAGAGAGAGCACGAGCAGGGGAGGGGCAGAGAGAAAAGGAAACAGAATCCGAAGCAGGCTCCAGGCTCTGAGCTGTCAGCACAGAGCCTGACTTGGGACTTGAACTCACAAACCGTGAGATCATGACCTGAGCCAAAGTTGGATGCTTAACTGACTGAGCCACCCAGGCACCGCTTTTATATATTTTTTTAAGTGTCTTATTTATTTTTGAGAGAGAGAGAGAACGAGCACGCAAGCAGGGAAGGGGCAGAGAAAGAAGAGGACTGAGGATCTGAAGCAGGCCCTGTGCTGATAGCCAACGAGCCTGATGTGGGGCTCGAACTCACCAACCATGAGATCATGACCTGAGCCAAAGTCGGACACTCAACTGACTGAGCCACCCAGTTGCCCCCAAATAAAAACATTTTTTTAAGATTTTATTTTTACATAATCTCTACACCCAACGGTTGCTCCAACTCACAACCTGAGATCAAGAACCACACACTCTACCCACCAAGCTAGCCAGGCACTCCTAAATACAAACATTTTTAAGTCAATAAGATTAATATGGGCTTATTGGGGGAAAATACAGGAAATACCAAAAAGTAGAAAGATAAAAGTAAGAATCACCAGAATATCTCCTCTGGAACCAGATCATTTATCTATTGGCTTAATCTCCTTCGGGTCCTTTTTCTAGCATATATTTATGTCCTTTTATTCTTTTTTAATTGAAATATAATTGACATGTAACATTGTGTTTACTTTAGGTTCATTTTATTCTTTTTACCCAAAAAAACAGAATTATATTATTTAATGATCTCTTATCCCCCTTCACAATGTATTTTGGACAGTTTCCCATACCCTTGGACGTTAATATTTACTTTGTTTTAATGTCTATTTATTTACTTTGAGCAAGAGAAACAGCATGGGCAGGGGAGGGGCAGAGAGAGGGGGAGAGAGAATTCCAAGCAGACTCCACCCTGTTAGTGCAGAGCCCGACATGGGGCTCAAACCCACGAACCAAGAGATCATGACCTGAGCCAAAATCAAGTCTTTCGCTTAACTGACTGAGCCACCCAGGCCCCCCTGACATTAATATTTACTTTAGTACACTTCAGTTTTTTTCCCGTGTAATCATGAATAAGCTACATTTTTTATATTGGGATCCATATGGATCCCATTAGGGTCATACCATTTATACCACGTATTATTTTTTCTTATCTGAAAAGCAGTATACTTTTGTGGTGGAAAAGTTAGAAAATACAGATGAGCAAACAAGTGACCATGGAAAAATAAAAACCCTTGCAGTCTCACCTCGCTGAAATAACCCTTGCTAACATTTTTGTTTTTCACCTTCCTGTCCATGTTTTTATGTACATAGGCATATAGGCTTTCATATGTATGAAAGCACACATTTTACAGTAAAATCGGAATCATGTGATTCGTATTATTTTTAACTTTTTTTATTTTAAATTTTTTTGTCTACTTAACAATACATCCTACATGGATGAGGGTGGTTTCAGCTGTAAATGACAGAAAACCCAAAGTAACACATGTTAATTTCTCTCTCTAGGAACTGATGTCCAGAGGTAAGTGGCCCAGCCTGGTAGAGCAGCCCCGTGACCATCAGGGACACAGGCCCCTTCCACCTGGGGCTCCCCATCCAAAATGCATGCCTTCCTCTAGTGGCCCAAGGTGGCCCTTGAAAGAAGCAGCAGCACAAAAGAGAGCTCCTTCCCCTCGAAGGACGCTTCCTGGAATCCACACGCATCACACCTGCTCATACCCCACTAGCGGGATCTAAGTCCCCCAGAACCCCGGGAAATAGTAGGGGTGATTTATCTAAGTAGGGCTTTTATTTGCTATAGATGACTGACTTCTCTGCCACATTTTACAAACATCTTTCCAGTGCACATAGTTTTATATCCCTTTTTTTTCTCTTATTTTTTGGTGAGTGTTTGACCCCATCATTAAATATTCGTCAAAAGACGAAGAGTAGGGGATGGGGGTGGGGGTAGGGATGTGAGAGGAGACCATGGACTTTCAGGAGCCAGGAGAGACCTGGTCCTGTAGAGGCTTAGGGGACTTGATGGAGCCCAACTCATTCACATTCAAGATCAACCAATGCTGGGGCGCCTGGGTGGCACAGTCGGTTGAGCGTCCGACTTCAGCCAGGTCACGATCTCGCGGTCCGTGAGTTCGAGCCCCGCGTCAGGCTCTGGGCTGATGGCTCGGAGCCTGGAGCCTGTTTCCGATTCTGTGTCTCCCTCTCTCTCTGCCCCTCCCCCGTTCATGCTCTGTCTCTCTCTGTCCCAAAAATAAATAAATAAACGTTGAAAAAAATTAAAAAAAAAAAAAAAAAAAAAAAGATCAACCAATGCTTTCTGTGCCCCTACTCAGGGTCATACCCTGTGCCAATGTCTGAGAAATGTCTCAGAGAAAGACCGTCCCTGCTCTCCAGGAGCCTCGTCAAGTCTAAATTCTCAAATGTTAGAGTTCAGCCTGCAGTGTTGCCCCAAACGCAGAATCCTCAGACCCACACCCGAATACCTGATGCAATCCATCTTGGTGAGTCTAGAATCTGCTTGTCTTTCAGTCCCCTCAGGTGACAGATGAGCGTGACCAGGAACCATTTTGATGGAGAAGTATAAGTCTAAGCATTTGAAGGAAGTCTCTAAACCAGGCAAACCTGGAGCCTCCATCAGCTCAGTATGTAGCTTGAATCTCGACGGAGCCTTAAGCTATAACAAAATAGGGACAACTGGGTGGCTCAGCCAGTTGAGCGTCCAACTCTTGATTTGGGCTCAGGTCATGATACCAGGGTTGTGGGATTGAGTCCCTTGCAGGGCTCCACACTAAGCGTGGAACCTGCTTAAGATTCCCCCTCTGCACCTCCTCCACTCTGTCTTGTGTGTGCGTGCTCTCTTTATACATACAAAAGAAGAAGAAAGAGAAGGAGGAGAAGAAGAACAACAACAAAATGAGGACACCTTCCAGATACATCTGAACCCAAATCTCAGTTTCATCCTGAGTGACCTCAGGCAAATTATTTAACCTAAGACTCAGTTTTCCCATTTGTAAAATGGGAATAATCGTGTGCTTCCCGTGTGAAAATAAACCTCAGTGCTTAGCAGAGTGTCTGGCACTCAACAAATGCTATATCTTATTATTAAGTTAATTTAAATGGTCTCTAGGTAAGTAATTATGGTGAGGGACAGGAGACAAGCTATATAAAGCATCTTATACACCTGGCTTATGGTGGTAGTCATTCAATAAATGGCTATTATTATTCCTACATCCCCGCATCCATTTCAATTCTAGGCAAGCATTTCATCTCCGCAAGCTGTACCCACCACACAATTTTGTCCTCTTAATAGGAATCATGAATGAAGCCATGGATTCATGGCTCTGAATTGTAGACTTAATGTCTACCCCTAGTGCCTGCCCCAGCATGAAAGAGGTTTTCTCAGGGCCTTCCAGAAGGATGGGCAAACAGGTCAGCATGAGTGAGAACCTCAAGTCCCTACTTTCAACCCCCTGCTTTTGGGGGAGCCAGGCATAGCCCTGGGCCATTCACCCAGCACAGAGGGTCAGGGAGCTGTGCTCATCCAGGACTGCCGTGAGGCAAGAAGGGAGAGGCAGGGTGGCTGTTGATAACTACATTTTCAAGTGTTCTGTGGATGGCGCGGTTACCATGGTGATGCTGATGGCTCTGAGCGAGCGGCAGCCTCTCTTGAGTTGTGAGTCAAGTTCAGCTTTATTTATTTAAAAAGAAAACCAACGCCCTGACCTGTGAAGGACAAAGCAACACACAGGTAGAGGCCGGGGCGACCGTGGCAGAGGTGAATCAGCACACTGCTCGCAGGCCACCCGTCTTCTGACGTCAGATGACCCACCTGGCTACTAGGCCTGGAAAAGTCCACAGAGCTATATGGCGAGGCCGGCATCTCAAACTGTGGCCCAGGAGAGGAAGCACAAAGAGAGGCCACATTGCCAGTCGGAAACCTCTTACTAGGAAGCAGATCCCATCAACTCTGGCCCGAGGGCCAGACTCTTTGAGGAGACTCAGCTCTGCCCTGGTGTGGGAGTCCACAGAGCCCAAGGAGATAGGCAAGTCCGGCTCAGAGTCTGGCCCTGAGATGACCAGGGCTGGCTGACCCACCCCCCAGTGCACACACTAGCAGTGCCCTGTGGGGCAGGGCGGGGGGTGGGGGTGGGGGGCGGGCAGCAGGGTCCTGGAAAGGAACACAAAGATGTTCACCATGGGGCAATGGGGCCCCTTTAACCAAAACTCCTGCAGGGAAAGAGGGAATCATACCAGCACCTACTGGCAGGGTGGCCCTGAGAATGAAGTGCGATAATATTTGCAAATGTTTAACATAGAGCCTGGCTGACACATAGTCAGCGCTGGACAACTGTGGGCTATTGTTAACTTTTGTTCAGGCCCTTATCTTAACCCACCTGGATAGAACAGCCACAGCCTCCTACCTGATTCGTTGATTCTAGTCTTGCTCACTTCCAATCAATTGCCCATACCACAGCAGGGTGGTTTATTGAAAATGCATCCTGATCATGCTCTTTTTCTCCAAAAAATCTGCCAGTGGCCATTTACCTTCAGGATAACTCTTAGAATTCCTTGGAGGGGCCTAGGCCTTGCATGATCTGGCCCTTGGCTGCCCTCTCCAGCCCTGTATCTTACCACACCCTGCCGGCCTTGATAAGTTTTGGCTAGTACCCTAATGTCAGCACTCTCCCCCAGGGTGCCAGGCTCTGCTGTACCTCCAGGATCTTTGGCATGCTGTTCCCTTTGCCCAGAAAGCCTAGCAAACACCTACCTATCCTCCAAGACCCACATCAAGAACTCCCTGTACTGTGAAATCTTCCTGTCTTCCCCTCACACGCAGAGCAGGCCACTCCCTCCTCTGAGCCACTTCGGGACCCTCCATAAAGACATTTATCACTTGACATTGCAATTATTGCAACACATGCCTGTGACACCTTTCAGCTTCCTGAGGGCAGCACTGATTGTGAATAATTTGTGCATGCCCAGAACATATCACCTAATGTTCACAAGGGAGGACTGTGAATGAATGAATGAATGAATGAAGACAGAAATCCTGTTTATAGAAAAGGAAACAGAGGCCCAGGTAGGAGCAGTGACTTGGCTAAAGTAGAGTCCTAAAGCCCTATAACTCCGGGCCCTTCGGATTCCAGGGACTAGGGACCATTCGTTCATTCACCCATCCACCCCTTACTAAGCACCAGTCATACACCAGATACTGTGTTGCTCCCTAGAGTACAAAGAATAAGATGCAGCCTTGACCCTCAGGAGCCCACAGACAGGTGGGATAGAATGATAGGTATACAGGCAATTCCCACACTCTTCACTGAGCTGGGACAGAAGATGTAGAAGAAGCTATGGGAATCCCGGGGACCACGATATGGATGGAAGTAGAGGGAGGCCTCTGCTTCTGTGTCTTCCACTCTCTCTCCCCCAAACTCTGGAGCCCAAGTTCCCACAGACAACCAGACCGAGGCAGCTGCCCTCCAGGAGCTATTCACACAGGTAAACGGACATATACACAGACACACACATACCCAAGACAGGTGACATGGGCATGCCTGGCCCCATGGGGCCAGACACATTTGCACCCCTCAGTGATCATGTCAAGAGCCATCAGGGTGCAAGGACAGATCAAATCAGACCACAGAGCATTTCCTGATGCTTCACACAGCTTTTGCACACCAGGTCTCACTGGATCCCCACTAGGTGGGGTCCTCCAGACAAGACAGATATATTGTTTTCTCCCCGCTTTCCAGATGGACAAACTGAGACTCAAGAGAGATTTAGATGACTTGCCCCACCCTGCTGCCTGCCTGGTCAGTGGAAATACCGGAACTGACCTGTCTGTCATTCCCCAAGCATTTGCTAGCAATGTGTCAATGTGCTAGGCCTGTGACAGGCCTTCTGCTGGGGGCAAAGGATGCCAAGGAGAATGAGACCCAGCCCCTGCCCCTAGTGAGAGACAACAGCACGATGGCAATCCTCAAGGTGTCAATCTCAATGTTACTACTAACTAGCCGTGTGAGCTCTGCAACTTAGAGTTTTTGAGTCTCTGACTCAAAACATAAATTAGATCGAGCCCGTTTCGTGCTCAAACCCTCTGGTGGCCCCCATCGCCCTCAGAATAAAATCCAAACTCTTCGGCGGTGCCCCACATGCCCCAGCTCCTGCTCCCTTCCCCAGCTCTCTTCCTATCACTGTCCACCTCTCGCCCCGTTGGCCTCCTGGCCGTGCCTGCAGCAAAACAACTACCTCCAACCTCCAAACTTTGCACCTTCTCTTCCCTCTCCTGGAAGGTTCCCCCAGATAGTCACACAGCTAACACACTCCTGCCGCTCAGGTCTCTGTGTCTTCCCACGGGAGGACACCCTGAGTCCAAAATGATGGCCCTATCCATTTCTTCAAGGTAGTATCTTCATATTACATGACATGATACTATGTGTATTTGACCATTTGCTTATGGCCTGTCTCTCCTACTAGTACAGAAGGGTAGGAATGTGCCCATTTTGTTTACTAGTACACCCTCCGTACCTAGAACAGTGCCTGGTACATAGTAGGAACTCAGTAAATTTTTATGACCAGGAATGAATCAATAATCCTCAGTTTCCTCCCCTTTAAAATGATACAGGTAGCAGGGTACCTGGGTGGCTCAGTTGGTTAAGCATCTGACTTCGGCTCAGGTCATGATCTCACTGTTCATGAGTTCGAGCCCCACATCAGGCTCTATGCTGACAGCTCAGAGCCTGGAGACTGCTTCAGATTCTGTGTCTCCCTCTCTCTCTGCCCTCCCCCAACTCTCTCTCTCTCTCTCTCTTTCTCAACAATAAATAAGCATTAAACAAAAATTTTTTAATTAAAAAAATAAAATGATACCTACTACAACACAGACTTATAAGGATTAATTATGCTATAAATAGAAGATGCTTAGCTTGGGGCCTGGCACATAGTTGGCACACAATAATACTGTTATTTCTGTTATTGCTGTTATTATTGGGGGGTTGGTGGGGGAGCAAGGGGCAATACAGGTGCAAAAACAAATTATATAGTGTGGTAACAAAGCTCTTACTTCTGAGCCCTCTCCTCCACTTTGGGGCCCAGGCGGCACCCCCTCATGTTCTTAAAGATCAAGGACCAATGCTCTTGCCCTCTTGTCCACAAGGGTCGCCTTCAGGGTCTCAGCCTGGTGGCCAAGAGACCTCTGGGCCCCTCCTGGGCTGGGGGCAGTGGGCAGAGTCCAGACCAGGCCACAGAAACCCTTGATTTCCCCCCTGGGAGCAGGCCCCACATCAAAGCCAATCTCAGAGGGGCGAGGCCTCGAGATAAATGGAAGATTAAAGAAGGCGAGGTCTCCACAGGCCACAGGGAGAGGCAGCAGGCAGGCGACCACAGAGGGGAGGCCCTGACACAGCACTGGCCACAGCCATCTTGGGGGGCAAGAGGTGAGAGGGGGGCCCAAACCTAGGCAAGTGAAGGCAGGGATGGCTAGCTTAGCCTGGGACTGGCCCCCCGGTATCACACTTTGGTCTGGTCCTCCAGTCCATTCCTCCTTCTTAACCCTTTCCCAGTGGGGCAGCAGCAGGGAGGTTCATCAGAGGAACCCCAGGGCTTTTCTTCAAGAGAGTTTGTTTGGTCATTGGGTTCGGTCATTGGGGTTTGCTCCCTCCAGCAAAGGAGCCTGTAATGAAGACCTCCTGGCCCCAGTCTTCCTCCCCAGGAAGGTCTGTAATTAGTGCAGGAGGCGAGGCTGGGGAAGCTCAGACAATGTCATTTGAACCAGGATGAGACAGGGCTCAATTGCTAGTCTGCACATTTTTTTTTTTTTCTGGTGCCATTTCATATACAAAACTCCAGCAAGCTTAACCCCTTCCCAGCTGGGCCCCGATGCTGGGGTTTCAGCTTGGCATATCATCTATTCCTGTGCCCAATACGTGCCAATCTTGCCTGCCCCCCACACACACACACACTCCAATTCAGGTGAGCCATGATTTCCAACTTCCCTAACATCCAACAAGTCATCTGACAGTCCATCGTCCAACAAGTCTTTGCTGAGCGTCACCAGATGCTAAGTACCAAGGAGAGAGGACCCAGAGGAAAGTCTTGCCATCAAGGAGATTACAATCCTCTGAGAAGTGGAGGAATGCACACTAGAAACAGGTGGTAAGCAATGCAAGACAGGATAGAATCAGACGGTGAGCACCAGCGAGAGGCAGGGAAGGAAGCCGCATGGAGTCAGACTGGACAAGATGGCCTCATGGAGGGTTCGCATGGAGTAAGCATTCTGTAAATACGTACTGAGAGAGCCACTTTCCTGGAGCAGAGCATTTCTGCAATCAGAGTCTGAGGGCCAAACCCACAAGGAGAAGGGAGGCAGACGAAGCCTGAGCAGCTCTGAGCCAGCCTCAGGTGGAGACAGATGTCAGAGTCTCTTGGGGGGCAGAGGCTATTGCTCCCTTTCCCATGCTCCTGAAGCACTCATTCTGAACCCCTGAACTACAGTTCATCTCACACTGACACACAACCTGATTTTAGATCTGAGACCCCCATGGACTCTGAGCAACCTAAGGGCTTTGTCTATTCACCTTTGGTCTCCGGCACTTAAGCACTGAGCCTAGCACTCAAGAGGTACTACTCAATAAATGCTTGTTGAATAGATGATTGAGCTTGGGTGAGACGGTGGAGGTGTGGGGAAGAATCTACCTCTACAGTCTTTCCCAGAGGGGATGCCAATTGTGACCTCACTGCCCATGTAAGTCATATCACAATCTCTCTAACATATAAAGAGCTTCTAAAAATCAATAAGACAAGACCAACCACTAATATTTAAAAGGTCAAAGAATATGAACAGAGTCTACAGAAAAGGAAACGTAAAGTGTTCTAGGGCTTCTAAAAAGACTCTCAACCTCACTAATATAATGCAATCTGGAAACCATTCAAAAATTTACTAATATCCTCTATTTGACAGACTGTAGAGAAAGCAGCACTGTTGTATATTGCTGGTGGGGTGTAAACTGATTTGAACCAGTTGACAATATCTGTCGACATTACAAATGCACATTCTCTTTGACCCAGCAACCCCGTTCCTGAGAATTTACCCTACAGGTATACAGTGCTTGAACAAGGCTATCATTACAGCATTGTTTGTTACAGTAAAAACTTGGAAACAATCCAAATGTCCATCAGTTGGGGACAGGTAAATGAATTATAGAGTCATACAATGGATAGCTATGCAGCTATTTAAAAAAAAAGAATGAGGAAGCTCTCTATGTACTAATATAGGCAGATCTCCAAAACAGATAAAATGGGGGGGAAATATACAGATGTATATAATATGCCTCTCTTCAGTTAAAAAAAGAGAGAAAAAAATACACACACACACACACACACGCGTGCGCACGCACACACAAAGAAGGATACCCAAGGAAGTAATAAAATTGATTATATGTTTGTTTAAGGGTGGGAAGGTAGTGTGAGGATATAGGATATAGGAATGGGAAGATCACCTGTCATTTTATTGCTTTTTTATTTTTATTTTTTGAGTCATGTAACATATTATCTATTCAACAAATTCAAAAACACCAAAAAAAATAAAAAAATAAAAAAACCACCCCAAACCCCATCTACCTAGATATGGGGGTTTCTAGGCTTTTTCCCAAGTTGCTAGGTGGAGAAGATTCTGTAGCAGCTGGCACCCCCTCCCTCACTTTCCCTCCTCAGGCCCTGCCAATATTTTCCTGAGGTCACAGGTCCCAGACTGTGGTGGCTGTCATCCCAACCCATACTTTATAAGCACGGACTATGAAATCAGACCAAGTCACTGTGTGAGCCTCAGGAAAACAGGATAATCTTGGTATCTGCCTCCATGGGCTATAATGAGGCTCAAATGAGAAAAGGCATAGGAAATGCTTAGCATACATCCTGAGACATGATAAATGTCATTGTATAAATGTACCAGACCCACTGTTCATATTTTTTGCCAATATATTTATTAGGTTGTTGTCCTTTGCCTTATTGATTTATAGGAGCAATTTATAGATTCAGAAGACGGAGATACTCACTGCAAATTGGCAGAGCACTGAAGGACAACTGGGCCATGATAAATGGCAGCTTGTGAGAACCATCATTTCTATGATTATGTCTCCTCTGGGCCATGCATGCTAGTATCTGCCGGCTTCCCACATTAGAGGCCCCAGGGTTCATCTGGACAGGCCCAAGGAACGGTGCCTTTATTCATTGGCTCTATGTCACTGTGTCTCTTTGCCAGCGTCCCCTGGGTTGCCAGGGACTGTCATTCTCCACTTCAGCTCTCAGAACAACAACAGCCCCTTCCACTCTAGACCAGACTCATTCTTTCTGTCTTCCCCAGATGTCCCCAGGTTTGTGGAGCACATGTGTGGTGCCAGCTCCGGTAAGGAACGAATTCACTAATGGATAAGTATAAGGCCTAACCTGGGAATCCCTAAGTCTTCATCCAGGGGCTCCCAGGAGAGACAGACTCCAGATGGGCAGGCCCAAAGGGATACAGCAAGGGATCAGGGCCCAGAATACACACCATCGGAGCCCCTCACCCTGATCTGTGGATCCCTGGTGCTTGTTTGCCATAGAGCTGAGAAAAAAATGTGGCTCCCCTGGGCCCATATCCATTCATCTTCTCCAGGGAATTAGTCCGCCCTTCAATTCTGGAGGTTCCAGAAATGTTCCTCAGAGCATCTGGAATATATATTTCCTTTAACTGGTGATTGCCAAGGCCAACTCTGTTGGTTTTCTATTTGTTCTGCTTAGCCACGGGAGCTGGGGCTGGTCCCTGAGGCTGGGGGATGCCCGTGGCCCTCAAAGTCCTCTTTCTGTTCATGACACAGGATGGGAGCCCTGACCTGGACCTGCTCGTCAAGGACAGGAGTCTGGATGAGGCCTCTGAGAGTTAAAGATTGAGTCTGCAAAGCCCCCAGGCTCCTCCCCAGGAAGCTCCCAATTACTGTGCAACTTGTCCAGTCCCAGAGTTTGGTACAGTGGAAAGATCAAGTCAAACAGACCCAAGATCAAATTCTCAACTCTCTTGCTTAATAGCTGTGTGATCTTGGACAAATAACATTACCTCTCTGAGCCTTCCTCATCTATAAAAGTAAAAATATTTTTGTATTTATACCTATCACTTCAGCGTGTATTAAAGGTATTTGAGAAAGCCTACAGACAAAGGAATTTGAAAGATTTTAATAGAGGGAAAAGGATACGGAGAAAGGGGGATAAAAACTTAAGATAGGGGCGCCTGGGTGGCTCAGTTGGTTGAGTGTCTGACTCTTGATTTAGTCTCAGGTCATGATCCCAGGCTTGTGGGATGGAGCCCTATGTCAGGCTCTGCACTGAACACAAAGCCAGCCTGCTTGAGATTCTCTCTCTCTCTCCCTTCCAACCCCACTCCTCTCCCCCACTTGCGAAGTCTCTCAAAAAAAAAAAAAAAAAAAATACTAAGATAAAGCCAGAGCTGCAGTTAGTTTGTGAAATGCACCCCCATGAAATCCTGTTGCAAGAGATATGCTCCAGCAAATTCATCTCTGAGCTTCCTGACAGCCCAAATAAAGAAGGAAATTCAATGAGACACAAAATCCAAAGTGTCCATTAGATTAAAAATAGACCCACCACTCAGAAGCAACCAGCTTTTCTGTGCCCTGAAGTCAAAGGAAATCTCTCTCCTGGACCCTCCAAAAAGGGCAAGTTGGGAAGGGGGGAATGTGTGCACAATGATGGGGATACTATCTTCCAGGGCTTTTGTGTGTTTGAAATAAAATTAAATGCCTGGAGGTAACCCTTAGAGTGGCCAGCACATGGTAGGTGCTTAATATGTGCTCACTTCCTTCCTTCCTCCTAGTCAGTCCTCTCTTTTCTCCCAGGTAAGGAGTTATCTGTGAGATCTTCCATGCATGCAGCAGTCAGCTATTCAATCATTCATCACACACTAATTGAACACCTACTATGTGCCAAGCTCTGGGTTAGGCAAATGTGGGAATTGCTCTAAACCGAGCTAGTATCTTCCCTGCTGTCCCCAGATTCTTGGTTTCAGAAGCTCTCTCCCTTCTCCTGCCACCCACTTTTTTGGGTCTTAGGGCTCTGCCTCCTCCCAAGCACGCCTATAAACCCCAGGGAACCCTGCTCTTGTGGCTTACCCCTCATTCCCCACATAGCTTCAGGCTGCTCCCTCCTACCACCACATTCATGGAGCTCAGCCACGTGCAAAAGCACAATTAATATTCCACTCAGTCTCCCCCAGCCCTGCTGCCTATTGGAAGAAGATGGAAACCAGATTTGTGGCCGCACGCGCTGGCATGGATGTGCACAGAGGGGTGGGCCCACTCCTAGGTGTGAGCTGGCGCTTTCTCCCCAGAGACTTGCACAAGGGCACAAACGGCAGAAGCCCCACATGTGGGTCCACACCTCCACGCACAGGATCGTCCACTTGAGCAGGGTGTACATGCATGGTCACACCTCTGCAGGCTGGACACTTAGCTCCTGGCCAATCAATGCCCAGAGAACGCATGAGCTCCTCACACACAAAGCCCACATTTGCTTTCTGGACAGAGGGAGACAGAATCCTGGCAGTTCAGAGCTGATAGGTTGGGAATTTGAGAGACCATCCTGTCCAAAACCCTCATTTTACAGAAAAGAATCTGAAGCCCTGGCTTAACCTTGACTGTTATCAGTCCCCACTAAACTGAACACTGCCTGGGTGCATTTTAGCAAAGATTCAGATTTCAATGCCTGATGCTGCCTCTGTACCTCCTGGTGATGAGCCATTTCAGCCTTGTCAGCCTTGGAGGTTGGGGAAACTGAGGCATGGGAGCAGGCAGGGGGTGAACTTAGCAAGTGCAATAGATAACGGGTAGGGTTCAGTCTCTGCCTTTCCATACCCCTGTCCTTCCTTTCATCCATAGTTCCAGCTCTGCCAGGCCTCAGTGGGGCAGGATTTGCAGGGGAGTGTCCCCAACAACATGAGGGCTCATTGAGGCAAGAGGAAAGCCTGGCTTTGTTGACTTTTTTCCCCTGACTTCAGACTTAGAAAGCAAAGGGGCTGGAGGTTATATGCCTGAGTATATGTCTCTGGGGTTGGAGCCAGTGGCCTGGGTTAGAGAGGCATCCAGAATCAGAGTTGGTGCAGGTGACTCGAGGTAGAAGAAAGAAGGGTGAGTTCAGAGCAGGACTGAGCAAAGCAGGAAGCGGGTGGAGCTGTTCCCCAGGCGGCAGGCAGACAGAGGGCCAAGGGGCGGGCCTGCCTCCAGTCCAAAGATGGGACAGTAGAACAGAAATTCAGGGAAAGCAAAGCTAAAATAATTACCAGGAAAAGGAGTGGGAAGGGAGGCAAGTGTTTTCTTAGTCCTTAGGGAACTTCAGTCTTCAGAGAATTTGGAGAGGGAAAAAAATCTATCTTCAAGGTCCTTCTCCAAGGCAGGGTGGCTGGTGATTCACCAGCTGCTGAGGAAGGTCCTGGAAGGCCCTCCCCTCGGCTCCTGCCTCTCCCAAGTGAGCAAAGCCAGTTCATCTGGGGTGAGTGGAAAGGGCCCTGGGTAAGAAGACTGGAGGCCCAGATTTCAGCCCTGTCTCTGCCCCACTGAAGCCGGTGACCTAAGGCAAGCGTCCTATGGCCCTAGGCCTTTTTTCCCTATAAAATAAAGGAGTGGTAAGTCATAAGCTCTCTGAGCCTCAGTCTTCTCATCTGAGGGTTGGTGATGATAGTAAATCATGTTTCACTGAATATGAGAATCTGTGTCATCAGTTGTATGATGCACCGCTACTTTATGGACATTAAGAAGGAAAAAACAACTATAACACACCATTGATTACAAGACACACTCTGATTTCAGTGATGTTAAAACGTGCATCTTAGAAGCAATGAATATGATACTTATTTCACAAGCTTTTTCCAAGAATTAAATGCGATAATATAAGTTAAGTATTTAGTGCCTGGCACAAAGCAAGTACTCAATAAATGTCAGGTATTTTTATGGTTCAGGGAGGAACAGGGAAGAACCACAGGCCAAGGGGATGGGGAAGAGTGAGAGCCTGGGTCTGAAGCCCACCCCCACCCCCCTGGCAGGGTGCCACCCCAGGGACACTAGCCCCAGCAGGGGGCACAGGGAGAGCAGCCACGAAGTCCATTTTAGGGAACCACAAGAGAACAAAGGGCCCCATCTGTGCCCCGGAAGTCAGCTTAATCTCCAGGATGAATACCTTTTCATTTCTCAGAAGTTCCTGTTAGAGTATGCCAAAGTGTTTTTCCCTTTACAATCCGGGCAAACAAGGCAGGTTTACTTTGGGTGACCTTCTCACCACCACCCAGGGCCTGCCTGCTGAGTGTAAATAGCCAGCCATGCACCCTTCTGGAGGATCCGGGCAGGAGCCTGAAAAGTCTGAGTGCCAGGCTTCCTAAGGACGCAGTTCCTTTACCCCTTCCCAGTCCACCCTCTGACAAGACCTGTCTCCGTATAGGCACATTTGGAACGTCCTTGGAGAGGACAGGACCCTATGGGTCATTACATGTCTCCTATTTTATAGATGTGAAAACTGAGACCCAGAGAAAGACAGTGACCCTCCAGGGGATTCAAATGTGGCAGTCCCCATCCAAGATACACCCCCCCACACACACACACACACACCATCCCTGCTCACAGCTCAGCCTGACAAGGAGCCCCTCTCTCCACCTGACCTTCCGTGTCTGGGACAGGCAGGAAGCTTATCTCTGTCCTTTCTCTCCTGTGCGTCACTGCCTGGGTTGGGATATATTTATTCATTTCACTTCACATCTGAAGCAGCTGCTGAAGAGCAACAACCAGATGTTCCCGAACCCATAATAGAAGGGGCTACAGCCTGTCCTTTTCTTGACCTGGATTGGGGTGTTTACAAAACCAATCTCAGCCTCCTTCCCCTGACCCTTCAGATGCACAAAAGGGGCCCGAGAGGGGCTGGGTTGTGGCACCAGGTCCAGGGATTGGCAGGGAGGGAGCAGACCCTCCCTGTTGGCTTAGAACCCAACTTTAGACCCAGTAGACTAATTTCCTCTCCCAGAAAATCAGTAAGAGAGAATAGAGAAGGGATGCACTGCTTACAGAAGGCTTCAGGTGGGCCTTCTAATCTGAACTGGCACAATTCTTTTCAGTGCTGGAATAGCACAGAATCTCGAGCCTCAGTGTGATAGCACATAGCAGGCTTGTGTAGGGCATGGGGTTTCACATTCACCATCTCACTCCCGTGTCAATGCCTGTCCCTCCCAGTCTTTCTCTTCTATTTGCTGTTCTCTCTGTCTGGAATGCTTTTCCTTCCATCTTGCCCCATTTTACCTTTCAGTTCAGGCTTCTGTTCTCAGCTCACACATCGCCTCTTCGGAGAGGACTTCCTTCCCCCCTTAATTGTATCGTACTACTTTATTTCCTTCGTGGTCCTCCCATTATCTGAAATCAGCTTCTTAAATTTCTTCTACCCATTCTTTCCTCCTTCACTCCAGAAAAGTTCTTAATCACTGCTATATCTCCAGTGCCTGGTCTAGGGAAGGTTCATATGTGCTCAATAGTGTCTGCAGAATGTGTGACCAAATCCCCTGCCATTCCCTCCATCCCAGAAAAAAAAAATTGATCACGTTCCTACTACGAGACAGGCTCTGCACTGCCCATTCCCTCTCTCTCTCTCCCCTTCCCCCTCCCCAGGATTTCTCCCGGGAGATTCTGCCTCTCAGACCCCACAGTGCCGGAACCAGAATGTCTCCCCAGGATTATTTTCAATGGTTTCCTGGGGTGTTCACCTGGGTAAGAATCAGGAAAGAGAGGACACTCTAATCCTATTTATCTAAAACTATATAATCTTCCCCAATCACTTAAATGGTGCCTCTGTCTCTAATTACAGAGCTGGCTGGGAGGAACACAGGCACAATTTCCAGCCAACCTCAGGCAGAGGGACACTTTTGTTCCTCCTGGGGGCTGCAGGAACTCCAGGTTGGAAACCAGGACCCCAGGCACCTGCTCACCCACCACAGACTGGCATGATGACCCAGCCAGAGACTGCATCCCGCCCCCCTCTCGAAAAGGGATCAGCCACATTCTCCGTGTTGGAATGTTCCCCAGGTGGCCAGATGTGATGCATTTGGGAAGCACACCCATGGTCTCAGCACCCTAATTCTACCTGTCACTGTTTTGAGAGTTAACCGATTGCTTTTTGACCCACTGTGTCTGCTCTGAGTTGCATTGCTGGGTGAACCAGTCCCTAAAGCATGGGCTGTATTCTCAGTTTTTCAGGAGCAAGCTCTCCAGGAGGCCTGGGAGCTAATAGTCATGTGACAGCCCGGAGGGTCAGAACCTTATTCTCCAGAACTATGTCAACTGGGTCATGAGATGGAGGGAACGCCATGTGCCTGCCTACCCGCCCCAGGCAAGCAAACAGCTTCTATCTCAGCCTCTGTGTGTGCGCCCACCTTGGCACTGGGAGAACAATTTCGGTGACATTCTGGCTTAACTGCAGTGACATCTCTGCCTCTTTAGGGCCTTTTGGTTCCTGAGCTAATTAAAAGCCCCAGACAGAGAGAACACACTTAATCCTATTAATGACTTGTGGGCAAGAACCAGTGTGCTCAGCCCTCTCAGGGAGCGGCTTTCTGAACCACCTCCATTTGTTCAGGTGCCTGGTGATTGTTTATCAGCCCTTTCAAAAGATTAAGCTGTACTCCTGAGCAAGCCACTTAGGTAATGGATCCAGGGGACCTGGGGATGTTTGGTGACCATGGGGTTGTGCAGCCAGCCACACTTGGCAGGATCCATGCCACTGTTCTTCAACTTATTTCTGTCCTGAGCCATTAAAGAGATGATTGAACAGAAAAGGAGTCCTCGCCTCATTCTGCTGTTCACTGGGTCCTTTCGCACACAGAAAAGCTGGGTACAGTCCTTGCCCTGAGGGATCTCAGAGTCCAATGGGGTCATTGACTTGTGAGCAATGACAGTAACACCTTAGACTCGCCACACCGGAGGTAAGCACACTGTGTCCCTTGAGTATATAGGATACCACCTGCTCCAGCCTGCAGGCCAGGGAAGTCTTCCTGGAGGAGGAGATATGTGAAAATCTCCCCATCCAGAGACCTGCTGAGGGGCCCATAGATGGAACTCCCTGACTGAATTTCTAGCATAAGGGCTGGAAGAATGGCAGTCACTCAGCTCCCTCATGAACTTGAGAGTGGCTGGCAAAGCCTTAACGAGATGCCGAGGTTTCAGGAGCAGTTATTGGCTCCAGGCTAATTTTGCTTCCAGACCCTAGAGATCAGGCACACTGGCAAAACATTAACTTGAAGATGTCTCTTTAAAAGAGGAGGGACCATTCCCCAGGCCTCTCCCTCTTCTCATTAATATGAAATTTATCGTGAATATTGATGTGGGGGCGTGGCGCTTCGGCCAGCTGGGCTAACCAGCCAGGGGTTCCCGGTTTCACTGAGAGGAAAGTGACAGAAGCCGTGCAGAGGGAGGCGCAGAGAGAGAGCGGAGCGCCGGGCAGCCACCCAGTCTCGGGGGAGCGCTCAGCTCCCCCACCCCCGGCTCCCACCCTGTCCGGGGGCTTCTCAGGCCCTCAGCCCCACTCCCAGGCTCCCCATGGAAGCCAGCTGTGCCCCAGGAGGAGCTGGAGGAGGAGGAGTCGGCTAAATGCTCGCGGTGCGCCCGGGGCCCCAGAGCCCAGCCAGCTCCGCGCCTCTGCCCTAAGGCCCCCGCGCCCCCAGAGCCCCCCGCGCCCCCTACCCGGGGCTGCGCCGCCTGCGCCCGCCCCTCCCCGGGGCTTCGCCC
Source organism: Neofelis nebulosa (assembly GCF_028018385.1). Classification (NCBI taxonomy): domain Eukaryota; kingdom Metazoa; phylum Chordata; class Mammalia; order Carnivora; family Felidae; genus Neofelis; species Neofelis nebulosa. The sequence continues at coordinate 98,533,194 of NC_080791.1, forward strand.
CGGACCTGCCCCCCGCCCGCTAGCCACTGCTCAGGCAGGAGCTCTGGGCCGGGTGCGCCGCCGCCCTGGAGTAAGGGAAGAGCAGGCGAAGAGGGTCTCCGGAGCCGGCCGCGATGGACGCCGTCTTGGAGCCCTTCCCGGCCGACAGGCTGTTCCCCGGATCCAGCTTCCTGGACCTGGGGGATCTGAACGAGTCGGATTTCCTCAACAATGCGGTAAGATGAAGGGTCTGCGTCCCCCTTCCGCCACTCCGCACCCCTCTTCGCGGCGCGCCTGGGCCCCCCGGAAGGACGGGACTACACATCACTGGGCAGAAGCGGGGGAGGGGGTTCGGTGCAGGGTCCCAGAAGGACACGTGTATAGAGCTCTGAGATTTGGAGACTAGATACCTCGACACCTCCCTAGTCCCTGAACCTGGACCGGAGCCTCTGAGCTTGCGCCATTGCACACCCCTCCTGGGGGCTCTGTCCGCGGGTACGTTGACCTCCGCCTTCTGGGGGAAGGGGACGTCGAGGCGTCGGGGCCAGCGGATCCTCGGATATGAGCCCGAAAGACACCAGTCCTGCCCCCCCGCCCACGTCTTCTAGCAGTCCTCTACCCACCCCCGGGTTCCGGGACCAGATTGGGTGCAAACTGGCGGCGCCCCTTCCTGCGCCCCCTTTAGGACCTCGGTGGCTCCGCGGTTGGTTCTCCGCTGGGGGGCGCACGGGGAAGTGTTCGGAAGGCCTAGGACCCGACGCGCCTTGGGGGGCCAGAGCCCTACCCGTGTTGTGAGCCAGACTTGGAAACTTAGGGGTGCTGCTGCGGCAGCCCCAGAGAGTCAGCCTGAGATTCCCCAGGGAGGGAACTAACGCTCAGATGATCAGAGCAGCACAGGGTGATAGTTCAGGAAGAGGGAGATCTTTCCCCCCATCTCTGTGTCTCTAGGTCTGTTTCTCTGTCCCTCTTGTCTCCTTGACTTTCTCTCTCTCCCTGTGTCTTCATGACTGTCTCTGTCTCTGAGCTTGTCCTTCTCCTCTCTCTCTTCCCCTCCCTCCCTAAGGAAACGTGGCTCCTCTCTCTTCTTCCCTCCCTTCCTCCTTCTCTCAGGCTCAGCCCTAAAGCCCTGCTGAGGGGAGGGGCATGGGCTCCGCAACCCAAGAAAATATTGGGTTCAGAAGGGCCTGCTGGGTTGAATCTTGTGGGTCCCCCCCCCCTCCATGCAGTGAAATGTCAATCCTACTCTCCCCCCTACCCCTCCTTGCTCTCTCTCTCTCCCTCTACACACACACACACACACACACACACACACACACACCATCTAAGGGGTGCTGGCTGGCCTCTACCTCCTGGGACTAAGATGAACTTGGCCAGACAAGAGCCAAATGCATAGAGACTTCAAGGGTTGTACATCTTGGACTTCCATCTAAATTGTCCCAATTTGCTAGACTGACGGTGGGGAAACAAGCCAAGGGACAGGAACCTGAGTCAGGGAGGCGTGGGGTGTGAGGTCTCCCAGCCCTCCATTAAGGAGATCTGGGTCACCCTGTTCTCTGAGGACGGCCCCCGGTCCCAGTCAAAGGGAGCACACTTCTGCACACAGGCCAAGAGGAGGAGGGAGAGGACTTGTAGTGGGAAGACCTGGTTTCTAGTCCTGCCTCTGCTTCTGCCTCCCCCTGTGAGCCTGGGCCATGCCACCAGCTTTCCATCCTGCACCTCTGCTTCTTCATCTATAAAATGGGGAGAGGTTGGATCAAGTCTTTCTAAGGATGGTCTGGCACAGATCCTAGGAGTAAAATGGCAGGGACTTAGGGTTCCATACCCGCTTCCTGAAGTTGGTAACAGATACTGGTCAGAGGGAGAGGGGTTTGTTGGAGTTTGTACCCTTGCAGCCAGGGGGGAGTGGTAGAGCCCCCACCACCACTACCACCATGAAGTGCCCTCAGCAGCTCTGAGTAGGGCTTTCTTCTGAATGAACTCTGCCGCCTACAGCCTCTTCCTGCTGCTCCATTCAGCCTTGTGTCCCCAGCTGCTCATCTGGGCCTTGGTCCAGCGCAGGAAAGGAGGCAGGATCAGACAGTGGTATCCAGCCCTGGAACTGGGGAGGGAAAGCCCTGCTGGGGAAACTCCTGACCTTGAGCCTAGGCAAGGCCAGGCCAGGCAGGGAGAAAGGAAAGGATTTCTAAGAGGAGAGACCAAGAACTCCTGGGCTGGGAATCAGGAGATTTGGTTCTATAGCTGTCCTGCCACCAGCCAAGTGGGCGGTTCAGGCAAGTGACTTTTCTTCCTCTGGGCCTTGGCTCCCTCATCTTAAAAATGGAGATACAGATCCTTCCCCATAGTGTTATTATAGAGATTTAGTGAGAAAATTAATTAACAATGAATGTAGGAATGTGCCTGGCAGGTAAGTTTCTGTAGTTAACTTATTCCAGAAACTAGATGGGGTTGTGGTAAGACCCACTCATCCAGGAGTTGCTGTGTGACCTTGAGCAAGTCATTTTCCTTCTCTGGTACCTCCACTTAGATATCTAAGATCCCTTACAGTTGGGACCATGTACCAACCCTACCCCCCAATGCCTTCTTCCTTCTGCATGAGGATAGGAAAATGTTTCCAAGGTACGGATGGGAAGGGATGGAGTCTGTGTGCTTCTCAGTCTGGAAGATGGAGAATAGGGTATTCATTATCCTTCTTAAAAATCAGATAAAAGCCATAGAGTCATGTGAGAAATGTGTGTGCTCTGTTGCTCCGTGCAAAAAGAATAAAAAACTATGCTCACCCTGAACACAACTCTGTCAGAAATACACCTTTGCTTGGACAGAGACAGAATGAATATGCAGTTCAAGTCCAGTGTGCTTGGAGGTGGTCAGGGGTACTTTATTTTTCCCTTTATGCTGGTCCCAGCTTATCTATGTGATTCTCAGAGACACCCCTCCAAAGGGGCTGCCCTTCCTACCAGATGTGGGGGAGGGGGGCTTCTCCTCCCTCTACCTCTCCCACAGTTCCTGATGTGGCCACTGGAGAGCCCTCATCCCCTGTATCCTATATCCTTCACCCCCTGGGCAGGCATGAGGGAGGGTCTGGTGCTCAGAAAGCTGAGATAAAGGGCCAGAGAGAGAACAAGTTGTGTCTCCAGATAGAGACACTAGGGCTATGTGCATCTTGCCTTCTTCTTCTGGCTAAGGAAAAGGGATGACTCTGGTTTCTCTAGAGGGAAATGGCTCTGGATCCCAGAGATGCCGCAACTGGGAGGGTGTGGGGAGAAGGAAGAGAAGGAGGAGTGCTGTTGTCTCAGAGGGGAGCAGCAGGAAGCTGCAAGGATGTTTGCTCAGTACATTCATTTACCTCCCAGGCCAGGTGTGGGAATGACTGGGACCCAGGCACCGGCCCAGGGGAAGGGGGGTGCGGGGGCTAAGCCAGGCCCATAGCCTGGCTTCTCCTGAGCTAAATAGAGAAACAGAGAACCACTACAACCACCACCCCAGCCTTGGGGGATTAGGGAGATTAGAGAAGTATGTGCATTTGGGTGTTCCTATGTCTGTGTGTGGGCCTTTAACAGCCCCTAAAAGGGGAGGGGTGTGTGTGTGTGTGTGTGTGTTTCTCTTTAAATTCTCACCAACAGGAAAGAGGACCTAAGGGCCAAGGCACTCTGGTCTCAGAGTAGAATCCCCTAGAAAAAGGACTAATGGAGGAGCCAAAGTCTTAGGGCTCCAACTCAGGAAGGGAGATCTCCCCACCTAGTCCTCTCCCAAAACACTGAGTTTGTTTGGGGTAAGGGTCTTTTGTTTTGTGTTTGTGTCCCCCACTGAGATACAAGCTCCTTGAGGGAAGGGGTTTATCTGTTTTGTTCACTGCAATATCCCCAGTGCCCAGTACAGTGCTTGGCACAAAGGAGGCCTCAGTCAACCATGGCTAAATAAAGGAAAAGGGGCCCAGGCCAGACCTCACATATTTTAAGGAGGAAGAAAAAGGGTGCTTAAGCTCACCTATTCCCAGCCATCAGGATCCTGCAGCCCATATACTGTCTCTGAAATTCAGAAGGGATTTCCACAATTTCCAATGAGTTGTCATTGCCTTGAGCCATCCCCATCCTATGGCATGGACCCCCGCAGCCCCCAGACTAGGATAGTCTATAATGATTTGACCCGCAGCAAATCTGAACTTGTGGCCTAGGCCTCGCCCTTGAGCACTGGCTCTGGGGCTTCCATCTTTCCCAGTTTTCTCTTGTTCAGGTTGCTCTGGGACTCCTAGATCCACACTCAGCTTAAAACTAAGTCTCTTCTAGTCCTGCTGCAGGGCCTTTGCATATGCTGTTCCTGACATCTAGAATGCTTTCCCTCCAGTTCTCTCCACCTCATCTTCCTCAATGCAAATGTCACCTCTTTAGAGCCGCCTCCTGACCACCTCAGGTGGGACCTCCTATTTTCTACTTCAGTCCTTTGATTTCTTCACAGCCCTCATTCCAGTGTGCAGACATCTTATTGGCTTATTGTCCATTTCCTCCATTAAGAAAGCAAGCTTGCAAGTTCCATGAGAACAGAGACCCTGTCAGTTCTGTTCATTTCCATAAACCTAACCCGGTGCCGTGACAAAATAGGGGCTTAATGTAGAAAACTCCATCATAAGGCAACGAGCCAAGTCCAAACTTTAAATTGTGTAAAATGTGGAGTTATGTGACTTCAGGATCAATGAAAAAGCAATCATTTTCAGTGGGTCCATACTATTACAAAAAGCACAAAAGTAAAGATTGTGAAACCTTACTACATGCGGCAGACCAACCTGAGAAAGCTCCAGAGGAACACGAGACAGTCACTTACCGCCCAGAGATAAGAGCTTCGCCCACCTTTATTTGAGATGGGCTCCACACGCAGAACAGAGACAAGTTTTGCATTGTAGTGGACTTTGCTCCATTTCAAGGATTTACTTGAAATTTGTAGAGGAAATTACTTCAGACCAGGGCAGTCCCTATAAGGGAAGGAGAGAATGCTTTTTTGTTTTTTGAAGTTTATTTACTTTGAGAGAGATTGAGAGAGAATGCACGAGCCAGGGGAGGAGAGGAGCAGAGAGAGGAGAGAGAGAGAGAACCCCAAGCAGGCTCTGCCCTGTCAGTGCAGAACCCGACTCGAGGCTCGATCTCATGACCCATGAGATCATGACCTGAGCCAAAATTAAGAGTCAGATGCTTAACTGACTGAGCCACCCAGGTGCCCCGGGAGAATTTTTTTTTAAAAAGACAGGCCTGAGTGTTCAAGAAATGTATTGATAATTCCAGAAGGGGCCCCAGGGTTCTCAGGGTCCTGGCCAGACCAGCCCTGAGGGTGATGGGGATACTGGATCCCACAAAAATTCTGCCTGTACCCCAATCTACTATGAGGTCCCTCAGGCTTCCCTGGACCAGCTGGGACTTTGCTTGGTCCTTCTTCAATACATACATCCAGTTCTTTACCAAATGGGCACTGAAGGAGCCCTATGCTGGTCACTATGCATGGTGACCTCCAGCCACTGACAGCCAAATGAGAGAGAGAGAGGGAATCACAATGGCAGCACCACAGGGCGCTGTAATGGAGCTGAGCAGGGCGGGAGCCTGAGGAGTATCCAGCTGGGGTGGAGGTCACAGAAGGCTTCTCAGAGGAGGTGACCTGGCACACTCCCTCCATATTGGTTCCATCCCCACTGGCAAAGGAGTTTCTGGAAGGCACTGTCTCTGAGATTGGAAAGGAGGGGACCTCTCACCTCTGTCCTCAAGGCAGGGGTCCCATGGAGTGGGTCAAATTGGGAAGAGAACCACCTCCTCTCCCTCTCATTCTCTGTCTCTCCCTCTCTCTTCCTCTCATTCTGGTTTGCACTTTGCTAGGGTGAGAAAAGTTTGGGTTCTCAGATATCAGAGGGGCCCCGCCTTCATTTGCACCCACCGCCATCCTCAGAGCACCACGGATGCCTAGAGCATTAGGGGCAGAGACAGTAGGGTGCCTGGCCTGCGAGAGGAGAGGCCCCACATCCCATCCCATGCCCTGTCCTCATACTCACTCTGGGATGCTGCTCCCCGGCCCACCTGGGAACTTGGACCTTTGCTCTCTGTAACTCCCGGGGCTCCCCAACAGGGTCTATTTATGTAGGGCCTGGCCTGGCTGCTGTGCCAGGAGAGAAGAGATGAAGGATACACCCATCTTGTGTCTCCCCCTCCCCATACCATGTGCCTCCTGCAAGTCCTGGTACAGAGTCCCTCCCGGAGCATCCCTCTCTGGGACCTGGCTTGCCCCTGAACCTCCCTCAAGAAACCAGCTCCAGATGCTGAAGAACAAGCTGTTCTTCTGGAAGTCTCTGCGCTCCAGGGGGCAGGATGGAGGAGGAAGATTTGGGTGGAGTTAAGTCAAGACCATGAGCATTGCTCTGGCTGGAACACTATGTAACCCCCTCGAGCAGACTAGAAGTCAGGATAAGTGGCAAGGACCCTTGACCAGGATAAGGGAGAAGGTAAGCATGGGGGGGGGGGGGGGGGGTCTGGTTCCAGAAAAGCTGGGAGGGGTAAGAAATGGCCCAGAGCTCTGACTGTTGGAGACAATATGTCAAAGGGATTGATTTCCTTGGAGTGTCAGAGGTCCTGATCCCCATGACCTGGACATAGCATATCATCACTAAGGCCAGCTTGACAGCCGGGGCAATAGTAGGCTTCCCTGCTGCCGGGTTCAGTGTGCCTCCTCTCCCAACTCTCCCAGGACAGAGCCCTGCTGTAGCTTCCTTGCCCCTTGGCTCTTGGCCCAGGAGCCATTTCACCCATCCCAGAGAGGCTGACACATCTGGGCTGGGCTGTGTGGTCCAACATAACAGCTGGACGGCAGCAGCTGTCCCCCCTTTCCCCTTCCAAAAGAAAAACAAAAATGAAAGCAGCAAAGGAATAAGGCAGGCTCTTCGGGCCCTCACGGAGAGCCAGGAGGCAGTTTTACAGCAGTGATTGAGGGGGACCTGCTTCCAAGGCAGGCAGGCCCGAGCCTTTGCCCATGTATGTGTCCCTCTGCCCCGACTGTCCTCACCTCTCCTCACCCTGTTTCCCTAACTCCCCATGTGACCTTGGGCAAATCACTTCCCCTCTCTGGGCCTTGGCTTCCTCACTGCTGAACTAGACTGAGAATTCTTTGAGAGCAGAGAATGACAGACGATCATTTTTGTCTGTTGGCTAGTTATAGCTATAGTGACCGAGTGCTGAGGAAATGCTTATTTATTGGATGGATGGATGGATGGATGGATGGAAGGAAGGACGGACAGATGGACGGGAGGGAGGGAGGGAGGGGTGATGAATGGATAGACAGGTAGAAAAAAAGACAGTGGAAGAAAGGACACTTCCACACCTCTAGCTTGAATGGTACTTTTTTAAAAAGTGGATTTTATGTTTTATTCAGGTAGTGAATTTTAACCTAAATTCCACACCTACCTTTCACTTTACCATAATAGCCTCTTCTATCATAAAAGAATATATCACGCACGCATAAAAATTATAAAATATAATAAAATGGATACGTGTGTACTCACCACCTCATTGAAGAAATAGACCCGGCCCTGAATATCTGGAACTCTCAAAGCTGCATGAGTTTGAGGGAGAGGGGTGCTGTAGACTGTGAAACCACTCCACTCTGGGAAGATTCTGAACAGGGATGTCCTGAGACCCCGTGACTACTCCCAGACCCAACTTGTCCAGACAGCAAGTGCACAAGTCAGATAGCGATACCTCAACAAACACTGGGGAGCTGAGCCATATCTGAGGTGGGGTGTGATGGCCATTAATGGTCACCTTTAACTTCTCAGACCTGGGAGCAAATCCTGGCTCTCATCATTTGTCAGCCCTGTGACAGATGCCTTAACTTCTCCCAGCTTGTTTTCCTCATCCATAAAGTATGACCATAGAACGTAGGGTTCTTACAAGGATTCAATTAGATAAAGCCTCGCACAGTGCCTGGCACATAGTAAATCCTCCATAAACTATAGTTGCTACTGCTGGTTTTATTCTGATTGTCAATGTCATGGCCTGAAAGGAAGGCCCCCAGCATTGGACAGCCCTTGGAGGAATGGCCCACCTTCTCCATCCCTGTGATGAGCCCTGGTTGTAGGGATTTTATTTTTTTATCTGTCTGACCTCTTTGGAGCCGGAAGGCTCTTTTGGGTAAAGCAAAAAGATGCCAGACCCCTTCTCAGGGCTCTTTCTGGGCTTCAGAAGAGAGATGGCCAGGGATGAGCTACATCAGGGCCCCAAGGGAGGACCCGGTGCATGGAGTTTGGGGCTGTATATTGTACCTGGTCCTGTACTAGGTGTTGGGATGGGGCAGCAGAAAATCATCCATTCCTTCAACAACCCGTGTTTTCATGTGTGCTTAAGAGCACAAGCTCTGCAATCAAGTCTTGGCTTCAAATCCTGATTCAGCCTTTTGCTAAATGAATGAACCTGGAGAAGCTACTTAACTCCTCTGTGCCTCAATTTCCTCAACTTTTAAATGGCGGTGCTAACTTACCTTCTGAAAAATAAAATGATATACCACATGGAAGGAGTTAGAACAGGGCCTAGGACATAAATATTAGCTATTATTATTATTATTATTAGGCACACTATATCCCAGGCCCTGTGTGACGCCCAGCAGAGGGTTCAAAGATGAACTCTATCCTGGATCCTACCCTCAAGGAGGTGAAAGTTTAGAAGGAGAGATGGGTCCCACTGTCCCTACTTAGAGTTCAAGACATGATATTAGCCAGTGACCCAACAGTCTATAAGTGCTATGGTGGTTCAACAGTTGGTACAGGTAGGCAGTCAAGGAAGGCTTCCTAGTGGAAGTGACATTTTAATTGGGCTTTAAGGATGATAGTAGTTGGAATGAGGAGAGATAAAGGGCAAAGGCATTCCAGACACAAGGATTGGTATAAGCAAGGGCCCTATGGCAATGGAGTTCACAGCAGTTTCGAGGAGCTAGGAGTGCTCATCCAACTAGGATGGAGGGAAGAGAAAGATGAGGGGCTCCATCTATAGTGGTAAGTTGAGACTCATTTATAACAGACCTTGAATACCATTCTTAGGAGCTGGGAGTTTTTTCAGCAGGTGGGAGATATTTCTGAGCTGGACACAATGGTGGTCCCAGCAACTCTGAACTGTCCCAGTGCTAGGAGGTCTAGGGTCCACTAGGAATGAGCTGTCAGCCTGTCTGGATGATAAGGGACCCTCCCCAAAGGGAGAAAGAATTGTGAGCCCTCCCTGAGTCTGGGGCAGCCTGAAGCAGCAGCTGACCCCAGGCCCCTTCTCTCCTCTGACTTCCATCCCGCGACCCGATGTGACTTGCACACTGGGCTAGGAGTACCAGTTCCCATCAGGCTCTATCATCCCCAGCCCTCAGGGCCAGGCCCAAGGCAACTCCACCCTTGCAGAGGAACAGGCTTCTCTCTTTGGAGCTGAGAGCTCCAGTCTGTGAACCATGCCCTTCCTCCTGGCCTAACCCCAGGGCCCTAATGGAGTTCCCCCACCCCTCATATAGCTCAAGACCCTCCACTCTCAGGTAAGCCATGTCCCTGTTGTGCCCAGGGGTCTCAAAGAATCTGAGCCCTCCTTCTGAGGCCAGCCTAGCCTGGCACCTCACCTCCTTGGCCCTCCCAGCCATCAACTGGGACAAGATGCCCAGAGCCCTTTTCATCATCCTCCCAGAGAGGAGGCCCAGCCCTGCCCTCTGCTGCCCCAAGGCCTTCACCCCTTCCTCTCCCAGAGCTGCAAATCAGTTCCACATTCGGGATCTGGCATGCACTATCTGCTCAGAACTTTCCCCTCCCAGTTAGCTCAGGCTCCCATCTCCCCCCACCCCACATGGTCAGCCCATGGGGTCTGCAGAAGGGGAAGGACTCCTGCCTTCCGTGACCCCTTTAGAGGGCTGAGAGGGAGCTAGACTATGGCAAGGCACCAGAGGGACTATGGACAGGAGGCCCTCTCAGGGAGAGATGAAAGAGAAAGGGTAGAGGGGGGTGGGGCAGAGGCAGAGCTTGAGCGAGCATAGGAGGGGATGAAGGGTTGGGGGTGGTGAGGGAAGGAGCGAGGTAGTTCCCAGCTCAGCACATTCCTGAGACATCTGGACGCTCTGGAAGAGCCCCAGCTGGCCCGCAAGGCTGTGGCTCCAGCTTCTCTGCTCTGTGATGTCAGGACCCAGCAGTCCCCCCTCCTCTCAGAGTCCCACTGGCCTGAGGTCCACCTTGGGGCTGAGTGCTGGGGTCTCCTCCCCAGACCCCTCACTCTCAGTGAGCAAGGACGAGGCCCCTGAGGCATGGAGGAAACCCCTAGCCTGGAGGAGGGCCTGGGCATGGCGGGTGGAGGCCAACACGGAAGACCTAGGGGTTTGCCCAAGCAACTGACTCAAGGAGATTCCTCTTTGGAGCTGATGCCAGCCCCTCCCTTCTCCTTGCAAGGGAGATAGAGACAGAGGAGAGACTCTGAAAATGGCTGCTTACCTCAAGCTGTGTGATCCTGAGCCTGTCTGCTCCTTCCCTGGCACTCAGTTTTTCTCTCTGTAATAACAACAGCTACACTTCAGTGAGACCCTTCTGTGTGTCCTGCATTGTATCAAGCACTTTACAAATATCATCTCATGTAATCCTCACGGCAACCTAGTAGTTAGGTAGACGTACCCCTACTTTACAGCTGAGACTGAGGCTCAGAGAGGTTAAGTAACTTGCCCAAGGCTACGCAGTAGGTAGCAAAACCAAGATTAGAACCAGATCTGTCTGCCTCCCTTGCTCTTAATCATTGAACTACATTGTCTCTGTAAATAAGAGGGGGCGGACCTAATGATGCCAGAATTCTTTTCAGCTCGAAAATTGTAATGATTTTTTTTGGCTATCGTGGGGCTCTTCAAGAAGGGCAGGGGCAGGCATTAGTCACACACTGGGTGGGGGAAGGAGAACAGAGGCAATTGGCTTTGAAGCATCTGATGGCTCAGGAGTCTTTGGAGGTCCCCTCCCTCGGAGTCCCAGAGAGGTCCAAACCCCAGAGGCTAGAGCCACAGCCTGATCTCCAGCCGAACCCAGGGGTCCCACACCTTCCCTGAAGGATTGGAGTAAATAAGGAGAGAGAATGTAGCTTCTTCCAAAAATAAAACCTGAGGACAACTCAGACAGGCCAGGACAGCTGAGGAAGCCAGAGGCCGAATGCTGAGTGCACTGGAGAGAGGAAGAGGCCAAGGGAACTCCAGCCAGAGCCGGGTGGCAGGCTCCAGCTGAGGAGGGCCTTCCAGCTGGCCAGGGGCCGGGAGAACAGCTTGGCCAGGTGGCCACTAGGCTCTGTTGACATTCTTGGGCCGAACCAAACCGTGGGGCAGCTCCTCCAGCACTAAGCAGGAGACTGTGGTCCCCAGGTACCTGGTCTGTCTGGGGCTTAAGAACAAAAAGGCCTCGGGAAAAAATAACCTGGAAAATGGGTACAATAGGCCCCACTAGGGAGGAGCCGAGGGAAGGAGTCCAGGAGCATGGAAACTCTGCCTGGAGCAGGAGCAAGCTGGCACCGAAGCGGAATTCAGGGCAGTCATTCCTGGAGGCTCAGCTACAGAAAAAGGGCCTCAGTCCATTAACTCACTGGCACATTCCTTCATTCACCCACTCATTCAGTCCATCGGTCAGTCACTCAGCAAACGCCTGAGCACCTACCATGTGCTGGGACCAATGCTAGGCTTTGGAGATACACATGAGAATTGGACACAACAAGACACAGAAGCAGTATGGCTGGATCGTTTCAAGCTATACTAAGGCACTTGGAAACTATCCTAAGGGCAGTACGGAGTCATTGATGGACACTGAGGAAGAGAGTCACACAGTCATGTTGTGTTAGAAGATCCCTCTTGATGGAGGTGGGGAATGCTTAGGAGACAGATCGGAGTGCCAGCCTTAGCTTACCTTCATAAACAGGGTAGTCGCATCACTAGTCAGAAAGTCTTTTGTGAGCAGGAATTAGGCTTTGTTCATCTCTGTATCCACAGGGCTGGGCACGTAGTAGGTGCTAAGTAAATACTGGAGAAATGCAGAAGTGATGAACAAATGGATGTGATTAGACACCCTTATTCTCCAGAGGTCCCCAGTGCCAGCCCTGGCACTTAGTTGTCAGTGTCCTGAGCTGTCCCACAGGGATCCTCTGGCCACTGCCTATGGACCAACATCTCCAGCAGCCAGACCGTGGGCTGCCATGCCCTCACTGGGGCCAGTCACAGCTAATCCCAGCCCTGGGCGGCGGCATTCACTGCCATCGCTTCCTCCTGCCCAGACAGCACCTGGCACTAACCCCAGGGTTGGGCCATGGTACATGGGCTGCCTGGTCAGAAGATGCCAGGGGCTGGCCAGGAACCTGCAGGCCAGCTCTCCACTTTCCTGAGGCATCTGTGGCCTGGGCAGGGAAGGGTTACCAGTGTCAGGAGAGGGAACTAGAGAGCCAGACCAACAGGGCTGGGGGCTAGAGAGAATGCACACACCGTGCCCCCGCTCAGGCCCTGCTCTGCACAGAAGCAGCCTGTGGTGGATGCCAGCCTGCCCTTTCCTCTCTCCCTTCCTCCCTCCAGCACACTCACAGAAAAGCTCCATTCCCATCCTGCCCCTCCTCCAGTCCCAGCCCTCACTGTCCCAGCCCCAGGCGAGCCTGGGGCTCCCAGAGCTCCCTCGCTGGGGGTCATATGACTCAGGCATGTGGGTTGGCGCAGTCAGCATTTAGTTCTGTGGTGGTGTGAGATGTTGTGTGTGTTCAAGTGAGAGCGTGCATGACTACGTCTATGACCATCCCTGGGGTGGCCGTGCATATGTGTGTCTGCATAGGACACTGTGTGTCTGTCTGATCACGTCTGAGGAGTGTGTCCACTTGGGGCCTGTGTTGGTGCTTGCCAGTGTCAGCCTAGGTGAGCCCATGAGCGTGTGTATGTGCAATAGAGTACCTGCCCCAGGCTGTACGTGGAATGTGCCCATGGGTGTGGATCTTACAGCGGGTGGTGTCGGAGAAGTGGTGTTTCCTTATGTAAGAAGGAACCCCACAGCCCACGTCTGTGTAGCACATCCACACGTATACACACACATGCACACAGAGGGAAGCATTTCTGCTTATTTGGACTTGGGCTCTGTGGTGAATAGTTCGGTAGGGGGAAAATATGAAACCTCAGCAGCCGCCGTCCCTGGGCCTGTGGGGAACGGGGGATGAGAGTGAGGTTGGAGGTTGGAACAATGTGCCCCCCCTTAACCCCCCCTGCCAGGAAAGCTCAGGGAGGGACTGGCTCCAGGGACTGGAGAACTGGCTGCATCCCTTCCCAGTCCCCAGGGAGGCCAGGGCAGAGGAAAAGAGCCCATTCTCTGAAGACTAGTTCACTTCACCCTGTCCCTGCCTGCCACCCCTGCCCCAATAGGAACACAGTCTATAACCGATGGGGAAACTGAGGCCTGGAGGAGAGATACCACCTGCCCCTGCCCAGGTCTCAGAGCACAGCTGGATCTTGAATGGGGGGGGGGGGGGGCATCCCGAGTCTGAGTCCAGGGCCTTTTCCCCTTCAAAGGACAGCCTTTGATTCCCGCTCTGGGAAAGGGACACCCAAATGCCTGGATGGTGATGCATAAGTACAAGGAGGGCCTGACAACTGGATACCCAGGGGCCCACCTCCCCTCCCTGCTCTCTCTTGAGCCTACCCTTCCCCGTCCCGGCCCCCCCCCGCCCCCCCCCACACACACACTCAGGGCACAGCACTGACTCAGACTGGTGGCCCTTCAGCTTGAAATGGGGTCGATTTTCTAGTGACCACGAGGCAAGTAACCGTCCGGGAATGTATGGGTCGGGGGCGGGCGGCGTGTGGGCCCAGCCTGCGGGGGAAGGGAAGAGGGAAATGTGAGAGGACTCTCCTCCCATCTCTCTCCAGAGCTCACTCTCTCGGAAGGAATGTCCGGGCTTGGGATTCCCCCCCACTCCTTATCCCACAGCTCAGCCTGGACCCACTCCGGTCTCCTCCCTCCTTTCCCCAAGCACAGACTGAATCAGCGCGGGCCAGGGGAGAGGCAGAAGTCAGGAACAGGGGGTGCAGGCACCACCGGGCTAGGGGCCAAGGGAAGTGAGTGCTCTGAGGCTGCCCCAGGTCGAGGGAGAACCTTCTCCCACACACTCTCTCAGCAGACAGCTGCACCCCCAGAGCTTTTCCGTCTCTCTGCATTGACCCCCGTGGGGGAATTACGGGAGGGGAACTGAGAGTAGCTTCAGATGGTCCTATTACCGCCCCAGGAGCGTCCCCACTCGCCACTCCCCGCGACCAGGGACAGAGACCGCGTTGTCCCATCAGTGCGCCCTGTGATAGCACTGTTCCAAGAGGGACGGAAGGAGGTGAGCCGGAAGATCGGTGAAGGGGCTTAAGGACTGGTGCCCGGCCTTCCCTTGGAGCCAGGGACGTCGGGGGAGACCCTCCCTCTCCACTTCCCCCTACTCGCCGCGCGGGGTCAGGAGCCGTGCAACCGATAAGGGTCTTGGGACAGCGGGGCTGCTGGGCCCACCTGGAAGCTCCAAGGAGCCATCCCGGCCTCGGCCCCAAGCGCTGAAACGGACACACAGCCGGACCTCGCGCTGCAGGCCCTTCCCACGCCCCGGCTTTCGGCGAAGCACGGGACCCTCCTCCGCCTGCGCCCCGCCGCCGCCGCCGGCTGCCCGCAGCCTCCTCCCATTGGCCAGGAGCTCCGCGGGCTCCACCAATGAGCACGCCGGACTCCGGCTCGGGGCGGCCCCACAGCGCGCCGGCCGTAATCTCAGGCCCGCAGCGCGCGGCTGGGGGCACCGGGTCCTTCTTTATTTAAATTTAAAGGGCAGGCGCCCGAGACCTGGCTGCCGGGCTGGGTGCTGCCAGGAGAGGTATGCGCGGGGGTGCTAGCAGGAGAGTGCGATACCAATCTTCCGAGAGGGAGGAGCAGAGAGAGGAGCCGGGGCTGACTGCGCGTGGCCTCCGAGAAGGAGCTTGTATTGGCATGACTGTAGGAAAAAGTCTTTAACGAGGAGGGAAACAAATCATAATATTTCCTTCTCTGGCTTCCCATCCCCGTTGCCTGGCAAGGCACCCCAGAACGCCCACCCCCTACCCCCAAAGAACCCTATCCCCCCTCTGAACGTTGACCCACGGCCCCCTGATGTTCATAAATTTAACCCTCCTTCCTCCCCGGGGCAATAATTTCCTTCAGATAGTCTGAAACCTCAGCTTTTAGCGTGTGAATTAGGGGTAGAGCTGGGTGTGGTTGGGGGAAACATGGACATGCTGGAGCTGAGGAGGCCTGAGGTCCCCAGAGTGGGCTTGAACCCCTCCCTCAACATTGCCAACTCTGTGACTTTGGGTAGGTGGCTTTCTCTCTCTGGACCTCATTTTCTTCATTGGCAGATGGGGGTGTGAATGGGAGGTGAGGACCATGGGCTTTCTCGAGTCCCTTCTGCTTCTAATGTATTGATGATATAAACCAACCATAACTGAGCTGCTTTGACAGACCAGGCACCAGATAGAAGAAGTAAGGCTACAAAACCCTCTGAAGGGTTTTGCCAGTCCCTTCTGGCATGCTGGCATGAGCAGGAAGTTGGCCTGGAGGTGATGAGACATGCCCACCATTGCCACCAGAGGTCCGACCATCACATAAGGAAGCCCTGAGCAAAGAGGACCGGGTTTTCTGAGTGTCCTCCACCCCTACCCTGCCTGCCCCTTGGCCGCCCTCCCCTTCCACTTGGCTCTCATTTTCTGGAAGCTCCATCCTGTTAGGCCTTGGCTGCTATTTCCAGCAGGTGGGGTGGGGGCTGCTCACCAAAGGGGGCCAGCTGAGCTCCCTGAGCAGGTTCCTGTGGGCACCCCAAAAGGGGTCTCTGAGAAGGACCTGGCTTATTCTGCCTGGAGCCAAGGACTTCAGGGACCCCAGCCCAGACTGGAGGAAAGTATTTCTCCTCTCCCAGGCCCCGGGAAAGGGCTTGGCAAACCCTTATCGCCTGAGAAGCAGCTGCTGGAGAAATACCTTAGCCACTGACTCACTGTCCTCCCTTCTTCACAACCCCCTCCCACTGGGCCCCACACCAGGCCTTTGAGAGACCCTGGAAGAGTGAGCAGGGGCAAAGCGCCCCCAGCTGGGCTGGCCCAGGCCCTGCAGAGGGTATAGCTAGCACAGTCCTGCCTGTGGCTGGCTGTCTGGTTGGCGGGAGGGGGTGGGGAGGGGATGCCCTGTAAACGGCCTTAGTGTAGGATCACAGTTATTCTTAGAGATGTGTTTAGCTGATGCTTCTGACCTCCTGATTCTGTCTCACCCCAGACATTGATAGATAAATGACCTGCTGATGGCATTGCCCTCTGGGGAACAAGGACCTGTCCCTCCACAGATGGTTATCATGGGCCAGGTGCTAGGATCCAGCAGGGGAACAAGATACAGACCGTGCCTCAGGGAGTTTTCAGTCTGGCAAACAGGCAATTCTTGAACAGAAGAATGTCTGCTACAATTGGGAAAGGACTGGGCAATGAGGGGTTGTGGACACTTTCCTGTTGTACTTGACTCCCTGGGCCTCAGTTTCCTTATCCGTCAAATGCAAATACGTAACTTCCTTATCTCATTGGGTAATTGTGAGGATTAAATAAAATTGTGCATATGAAAGCACTTCGGAAAGTTAAAATCGCAACAAAACCATAAGGTGATGATAAGTTCTGGCAAACTGGGAAAAGGGGAGAGTACCTGAGTCAATAGTTTTCCACATTTATTTTGTCCTTGATTCTCTGATCATTCTTCAGCTCAGCTCAGCTCAGGCCTGGAGTTAGGCTTTTAGGAACTGCAGTTTCCATACTTATAATGGCTAATAACCATTGAGTACTCACTACATACTAGGCACCATCCTGTTATATGTATTCGCTGTATATGTGTTCTATATATAAATGTTATATGTACTTATTTTACCCTCATAATCCTATAAGGTGAATATTAAGCACCCAACAAATATTTGATCATCATGACAACACTATAAAATAGGAACTATTATTTCCCCTTTACAGATAGGGAAACTGAGGCACTGAGAAGCAAATAACTTAGCAAGTCATGGGGCTAGAATCAAAAACAAGTCCATCTGACTGCACAGATGGTCATGTGGCTCTGAGCCTTATTCTCAGAGGGCTTCTCTGTTCATCCCTTCAGGACTGGGGCAGGCTTTGAGTATTCCATGCCAGAAAGGGCCAACAGCTCCAGACCTTGAACCAATCCCCCAGAAGCCAGTCATTAACCACTCACCAGGTGGGATGCCAGGGCCTGAAGCAACCCCCTCCCACCATCTCTTCCAACCCACCAGCAAATTCAGTCAGTAAATAATGAACAGCAGGAGCATGTCCTTACATGTTTATAATTCTTTAGAGAGAAAAACAATAAGCACCTACTATGTGCTAGCCACTGGGTGCTTTATTAATAATAAGAGGCAATGTTTGTTGAGTAATTATTATGTACCAGGGGCCATTATAAGTGCTTTATATGTACCAATTTAATTCTTACAACAATCCTAGGGTGCCTGGGTGGCTCAGTTGGTTGAGCATCTGACTTCAGCTCAGGTCACGATCTCACAGTTTATGAGTTCGAGTCCCGCATCAGGCTCTGTGCTAACAGCTCAGAGCCTGGACCCTGCTTCAGATTCTGTGTCTCCCTCTCTCTCTGAGCCTCCCCCGCTCATGCTCTGTCTCTCTCTGTCTCAGAAATAATTTTTAAAAATTCTTAAAAATTCTTACAACAATCCTAACAAACTATTATCAGTCTCACTGTACAAAGGAGGAAATGAAACAGAGAGAGGTTAATTAACTTTCCCAAGATCTCAGAGACAAGTATTTTTCAGACTTTTGTGTTTCTGAGAAATATATTTCACTTCATTACCAAGTACCTATACACACACACACACACACACACACACACACACACACACAAAGACAAGATGAAAACCTCACAGGTATTTAACTTCACTGTGTGTAGTGCACTCTGATACTTTCTATTTTTTCTGTTTTATTTTTTCTTAAATCCTGGTTGTGACCTACTAAATTGATTTCACAACCCATTAATGAGTCACCACCCACAGTTTGAACAGCACTGAGTCACAGCTAGAAGTATCAAGGTCAGGATTCGAACCCAAGCAACATGGCTTCAGAGTCTAATCTCTTGGCATAAAGAAGGAATGTCTTGGAAAGGGGAGAGTCTGGTGGCGTGAGGACAGGCAGGGCTGTGCTAATGAGGGGAGTAGAAGCCTTGATAATCCCACCACCTTTCACTCTAGCAAAAAGATAGTACAAAAGTCATTAATATTGCCTTGGAGATGCAAACGTGCTGGCATAGACACACATTCTTTACTTAGTCTTCCCATGAAGTAGGGTGGACAGAGAAACAGACTCAGGCAGTCTGAGTGATTGAGCCAAGGTCTCAGAGCCAGAACTACAGCATAGCATCCGGTCACCTGTTCAGGAATGCTTTTACGCCCTCCACATCTCACTCTTGAGAATGACGACAGTGAGGCTGGAAGTGGCAGTGGAGACGGTGGTGGTGAAGGTAAAGTGGTGACAGCGGTGATGGTCATGATACAAACGATACTAGTTGGTCCTGAGGATGTGGGTAGTGGGGAGGTTGGTGGCAATGGCGGTGGCATTAATGATGGCAGGAAGAATAACGGGCAGGTTGCACTGACAGCGGTGGTGGTAGCAGGCCTGAGGTGGGGGGCAGCACAGCAGCACCTGTGCCCCCTTCCCAGGCTAAGCTCACTGTCCCTGCTTCCCTCCTCCTTCCCTAGCATTTCCCTGAGCACCTGGACCACTTCGCGGAGAACATGGAGGACTTCTCTAATGACCTGTTCAGCAGTTTCTTTGATGACCCTGTGCTGGACGAGAAGAGCCCTCTACTGGACATGGAACTGGACTCCCCCACACCAGGCATCCAGGCTGAGCATAGCTACTCCCTGAGCGGTGACTCGGCACCTCAGAGCCCCCTTGTGCCCATCAAGATGGAGGACACCACCCAAGGTACAACAGGGTAGAAGGACCTAAGGACAGCCCGGGCCCAGGAGGGGAGGAAGCTTGGGAGGGGTTGTGGGGGAGGCCTTCAGGCTAAGACTCCCAGAGGCACACAGGGGAGTCACCCACAAACACCTCTCAGAGGAGTTCGGCCTCCTGCCTTTTTGTTCTCGCTCATATCAAACTCATACGGGCACTTCTCAAAAGGCTGTTTTGCTGGCTTAGATCAGTTGTGAGCAACGGGTGGTTCCTGGACCAGCAGCAGTCACCTGGGAACTTGTTAGAAATGCAGATTCTCAGTCCGCCCAGACTTGCTGGATCAGAAACCATGTGGGTAGGGCCCAGCCTTCCAAGTGATTCTGATGCACACTTGAGTTTGAGAACCACTGACTTAGAGGAAACAGTGGGGGGAACTAAACCATAAATGTGGACAAGTTTCTGAGACTCTGGAACCTTGCCACCCTCTCATACTGCACTGTCCTCTGAAATGCTGCCTGGGAGAGATGTCTGCACCCTAGTTTTATTCCCGAAGGTATAGTTCCCTAAAGCTCCCCTCCAACCAACACCCCCCCCCCCCCAACGTCCTGCCTGTTTAAGCAAAGGGCCCTTTGAGTCTCTCCTGTCTGGTAACCAACACTGGACATCCCCAGACTGTGCCCCACCTAGAAATGGCCCCTTTGGATGTTTCCTCAAATACAGGTGGTCCTGGCCCTGTCACATTTGACTAGGTGATCATGGATACATCTCTTAGCCTCTATAAAGCCTCAGTTTCTTCATCTACAAATGGGAATAACTATAAATATTTCTATAGTACTGTGTGGTTTACAAAGTATCTTCATTTTAATTATCTCATTTATCTCTCACACTTTTATCATTATCTCACACTTTTTTCTTCTCACTTTTATCGTAATCCCCATTTGTCTGATCAGAAAAATGAGGCTTCAGGAAAACTAAGCTGTTTGGGTCACACACACAGTAAAATGCATAGTAGGGACTTGGGAGCAAGCAAGCTCTTTGATACTAAACCTCACACCCTCGCCACCACATTTTTCTGGCTCAAGGGCCAGCAGGGGGTACTGGGTTTGAACCCAAACAGGCTTGGGTGTGCATCCTGATGCCTCCACTAGCTGCTGTGTGATCTTGAGCAAGTTGCTTAATCTCTCTGGGCCTCCATTATAAAATGAAGATAACATATGTGCCATAAGTATTCTGGCCTTGGGGTGGCGGGGGGGGGGGGGGCGCCTGTGTGGCTCAGTCTGTTTACTGTCAGACTCTTGATTCCAGCTCAGGTGGTGATCTCGCAGTTCATGGGATCGAGCCCCAAGTCAGGCTCTGCAGATTCTGCTTAGGATTCTCTCTCCCTCTCTCTGACCGTCCCCTACTTGCTCTCTCTTTCTCTCTCTCTCTCTCAAAATAAAAAAACATACATTTAAAAAAGAACTCTGGCCAGAATTTTTAAACATATACCCAAAGTACCCAGTTTAGTGCCCAGTACATAATATGTAAAAAGAATTAGTGGCCATTTTAATTGTGCATAATAAAAGTCCTATTTAATAGGACTGGGCTAGAACCTAGGACTAAAACAATGAATGTTTAATTCCTCTTTCGCTTCAGAGGACAATGGTTTTGAATGAGTTTCTTAATATTCTTATCTATTAAATGGGGATGATAATAGTGCCTGCCCCATAGGATTATTGGGAGGGATAAATGAGTTCATATGTATAGAGGGCTAAGAGCTGCACTTAGCTGCTTCTGAGGGTCTTTGAGATTCCCCAGGGGCAGAAATGGGATGTTATACTCCACTCCACTCACCCCTGAGGGCAGGGCCACCACCTGGGCTTTAAATGGCTGCAGGGCTTGTGGCTGCAGAGGTCTTAGCTTCCCGACATGCCCTGGCCTCTCAGCCAAGCCTCTGGAAGTCATGTCAGTTAGTCCTTAGGCCCCACCCTGGAGAAAGGCAGCATGTGGGGCAGACCCCCTCTCATGGCAGGTTCTCCATCCACCCCCGCTAGGCTAGCCCAGCTCCTTGGCCTCCCCAAGTCTATTTTTAGAGCAATTTGTCTGTGGGCCCTTTGCAGGGGCAGCTTCCCGGAGGCCGGACAACTGGCCCTGTAATTTGGGAAGATTGTGGGTGTTCCTGGAGCCCTGGGGCAGCCTGTGGCCCAGAGCCAGGGCGTTTAGGCTCCCAGCTGGGTGGGGCCTCGTTTCTGAGGTGGGACCAGGCACCACTGACCCCTCTCCCTACCCACAGCAGGCCCCAAAGGCCAAAGCCCCCTCGCCCTTTCCCTGCACACTGGCTCCCCAGATCTGCGCCTCACCTCACCGCTGCCTGGGGCCTGCTGGGGCCACCGTGGGCAGGGCTGACTTAGGGTGCAGGACTGTAGACACTCATCAGGAAAAGGGGTGATGCCTGCCAGCCCTGTGGCCCAGGTGAGGCCAAAGCCCCACTAAGTGGGCAGGAAAAGGACACTGCCATGGGAAACCTGAACATCACACCTCACCATCAACATGACCCCCACCCCCATCACCAGGTCCTGTGGATTCTCCCTTCCACATCTGTCCCCAGTATGTCCCTTCCTCTCCATCCCCACTGTCACCTCCTTTCCTCAGGCTTCATCTTCTCTCGCTGGGCTATTTCACCAGCCTGCTGAGAGTCTCCCTGCTTCTGTCTTGCCTGCAGTCAGTCCAATCAATGCATGCACACACGCAGAATGATTTTTTTTTTTTTTGATATTACAAATCTGAGTGCGCTTAAAACCCTTCAGTGCTTCCCCATTACCTTTAGGACAAAGTCACAGCTGTGAGTCTGGCCCATCTTCCCCTTTCCTTTCCATTCCAGCTACCCTAAACTTGCTTGTGACTGTCACTAGGTCCCCAGCGCCTAGCACAGTGCTCAGCAGATGTTCTCTGGATGGCAGCCATTGTAGTGACCATAGCTAGCTTTTATTGAACATTTACTTCTTGCCGGGCACTTTTACAGATGAAGAAGCTAAGGCTCAGAGAGGTTAAGCAACTTGCCTATGGTCCCACAGCCAGTCAGGAGGGGTCCAGATCTGTTGTCCACACCTGCTGTGTGAGCTGCTGAATGAAGAAGATGCCCCACATCTTCTGGCCCCAGCCTATGTCACAAGCACCCCCCTCTGCCCTTGCCTGCCTGCCACCCTCCGTTCCCTGGCATCTCAGTCCAGAGGAGCTCCCAGGGGGAGGAGGGGGGCAGAGCCCTCTGCTCGGGAAGTCCCCTGAGCCTGGTCCTGCCCCCTTCCCCAGACGTGGAACAGGAAGCATGGGTGCTGGGACACAAACTGTGCTCCGTCATGGTGAAGCAGGAGCAGAGCCCGGAGCTGCCCGTGGACCCTCTGGCCGCCTCCTCAGCCATGGCTGCTGCTGCTGCCATGGCCACCACCCCGCTGCTGGGCCTCAGCCCCCTGTCCAGGCTGCCTGTCCCCCACCAGGTGAGCCTGGGGACGGTTCCCAGGGGCTGAGGGAGGGAGGCAGGGTGGTGGGTCTCTGTGGGAAGAGGCCTTCAAAGCCCTGTGTACCCCAGGGCTACGTGAACTGGGAGCCACGTGACCCTTGGGACTGAGGGTCAGAACTCCCATGGACGCCCTCACCTTCCTAGAATGGGCACAAACCATAGCACCCTCAGAGTAAGCCAGGGGCCTCACTGTGTGCAGAAGGAAGTTTACAAGGACCCAGGCAGGGCTGAGCATCAGGGGCCTGGTCCACGGTCTCAGAGATAGACATGGCACAGGCCGTGTTATTTTTTCAGAGCATCAGGACTTTAAAAAGGAAAGACCAAATATGAGAATTCGAAAGTTTTGCTGTACTTCAGTTGTATACGCTCATGAGATCAACGTTTTTTACCTCATACACTCATGCCATCACCCCCCCCCCCCCACCTCCCACCACCACCACCCTCCACGATGCATGGATAACAGGATTCGGCTACAGATCCAACATCTGAAGAGCCTCCTGGGAATGCCAGGCCAAGTCTCTGGGCCCTGCCTGTGTCCTGTCTCTGGGCACGTTGCCTTCTTTTTATTCCTTCAGCTTCCTTGTCTGTAAAATGGGAGCAGGAGCTGGCTCTAAAAGGCTTCTTGGCCCGGAGTCTACAATCTAAGGGCCATCTTAAAATCCCTAGTTATGGGTTTGACTAGCTCTGCCCCCTGCTGGCCACACATCTCACCCGATCAAAATGTATGTGGCCAAAGGCAAGCTCAGCCCCTCCCTACCCCACCATCAACCCGTCGGACCAAGGGTCCGCTGCAAAGGTGGAGGATCTTTTGTGACCACCTCCAAGGCTGGCTCAGCGACTCCTCAGGCCTTGGCAAAGCAGGAAGGGAAGGCGCGGCAGCAGCCGCCAGAGTCTTGGAGGTTGGGCACGTGCCTCAGAGAAGGAAACTGAGGCTCAAGGAGCTAAGCGACTTGCCCAGAATCACACAGTCAGAAATAATGAACGGCATTCCAAACTCTGCAAGACCCAGAAGCCCACACTTCCCGCTCTAGTGAGGTCACAACACCCTTGTGGAAGGCACAGGAACCAGAAGTTGGCATTGTCAGTCACAGGCTGTGGGACCCACCCTTTCCATCACAATGCCTTCTCTGTCACTTGAGGGCTGAGCTAGGATGCAGACCAGGGAGTCTCCAAGGTCTCTGCCAATTTGAACCTTCTGCGATTCTTACTCATCTGCCTAAATTGGGGATTCTGTGTCCCACCCAGAATATCATGACCTCTCCCTGCTGGCTGCAGAACCAGAGGGGAGCCTTGGTCCTGAAATTCAGCACCCAACAACACAGTGCCTTCCTCAAAGAGAACACCACTTAGGTGCATGTTGATCGTCGTGTGTAGGCAGCCATGCGTGTTCTTGATGTCCTTTCTGTAGCAGCAAGTGGGAATATAAAGAAATAGGGATGCGTGTTTGTTTAAAACATAGATCTAGGGGCGCCTGGGTGGCTCCGTCGGTTAAGTGGCCGACTTCGGCTCAGGTCATGATCTCGCAGACCGTGAGTTCAAGCCCCGCGTCGGGCTCTGTGCTGACAGCTCAGAGCCTGGAGCCTGTTTCAGATTCTGTGTCTCCCTCTTTCTGACCCTCCCTCGTTCATGCTCTGTCTCTGTCTCAAAAATAAATGAACGTTAAAAAAAATTTTTTAAAGAAACATAAATCTAGTTCTGTTAGTCCCTTGCAATCCAACCCTTTAGGGGCTCCTTATTGTTTCAAACTTCCTTGTCTGGTCCCTTTCTACCTTCTGTGAATCCTCCCACCACCCCCACGCCACCCCCTCGCCAAGCCATCTGATCTTGTTTCCTACCCCTCCACCCCTGGCACACACCCCTACCCTCTGGACACCCTGAATACTGAGTTTCCGGATCCAGCCATGCTCTCTGGCCTCTGTGCCTTTGCAGATACTTTTCCCTGCACTTGGAATGCCTTTCCCCTCACCACTGGCCCCATCCTTTATTTGGAACATTCCTGTTTATACTTCAGGACTCGTTTCAAACTTCAGTGGCTGAGGGAGCTTACCCTGAGCCCCCAGCCAGTTCATGCCTTCTTAGTCTGTGCTATTGTTACCGCTCACTGAACAGCTTCAATGTGCCAGACGTTACCTCTTATCCTTTCCGCAAACTCTGCAAACCACATAGCAAACCACATAACAGCATACCACGGCCTACCGCCTACGTGGCCTTCACAGTCCGTGCAGGTCAGCCTCCACTAAAAAAATGGCCTTGGCCTTGGAGGTCACAAGAAGCTCTCCTTCTCTGAGCATAAGGTCTAAACTACAGTGGGGCACTTGGGTGGCTGAGTCAGTTGAGCGTCCGCCTTCGGCTCAGGTCATGATCACACAGTCCGTGAGTTCGAGCCCCGCATCGGGCTCTGTGCTGACAGCTCAGAGCCTGGGGCCTGCTTTGGATTCTGTGTCTCCCTCTCTCTCTGCCCCTCCCCTGCTCATGCTCTGTCTCTCTCCATCTCAAAAATAAATAAAAACATTTTAAAAACTTAAAAAAAATAATAAACTACACTAACCACTTGACCATCATTCTCTTCTCTTAGGTCTGACTTGGCTTCTCCAAGCCTGAAAACCTGCCTCTGCTCCCTCTGGGCTGTGCTCGGAACACTGAGCGCCGCCGCCTCCTTATGTGCAGAGCAGACTGCCAGACTCAGGGGAGGGTGGGAGGTTGAATGGCATGGTGGGGACAGCCCCAAGGACAGCTGATGGAGACGGACCCATGTCTTCCTCAGGCCCCAGGAGAGATGACTCAGCTGCCAGTGATCAAAGCGGAGCCCCAGGAGGTGAATCAGTTCCTCAAAGTGACACCAGGTAAGTATGTCCGGAAGGGGACTCTGCCTCTCTCCAGTCTTGGGCAGACAGCATCCCTACTCCCTTGGCCCAGCCCACCCATCTCCCTTGACAACTCCCATCTCTCTTGAGAATATCCTTTCCTCCCTCCCCTTCACACTTTCCCTTCCTCAAGCCCCCTTCTTACCCAATCTACAACTGTCATCTCTGTTACTGACACTCTCTCACCCTGTTTGCTAATCCCCCTCCCATCATTCACTGATGATGCCCACTCTGTAGCCATCCATCCTTCCATCCATTTATCCATCCATCCATCCATCCATCCACCCAGTGAGTTCATTGTGCATGTCCCAGTACCAGGAGCTGGGGAAGCAGAGAGAGAAGACAGTTCCTGTGCCCAAGGAGATCAGAGTAATGAGGGCCAATATCATAGCAGCCAAATGGATTAAAGTTGGCAGATCCCAGGAGGCCTTGGAAGCCTCCCAGATCCGACAAGGAGGAAGGGAACAGAGGAAGCTTCTTGGATTGGCCAGAAGGAGAAAAGGCTAACTGAATCTTTCCAGTCCCACCCCATTAATCCATCAAACATTCATGAAGCATCTACTATGTATCAGGCCCTGGGCTCAGTAGCACATGCTTTAGAAGGATGAATAAGGCCCCAGTTTCACCCTCAGGTTGCTCACTTCCTTGGAGAGAAGACTCACAGAAGGCAGAAAGGGGCCACTGTGAAAACACATCGCCTTGTAGAGTGCCCTTCTATCCGTAAAGCATTTTTACAAACATTAGCTCATTCCATCCTCGTGGCTCCCTTCCAACAGGAAAGTGAGGCTGGGAGAGGCTAATAAACATGACTATAGGCCACACACCTGGGGCAGGTGACAGCAGAACTTGAACTCGGGCTCTCTGGCTCCAAGTTCAGGGCTCTTTAAGAGGCAAATCAAAGTCTGGGAAAGGAGAGAGGACTCCTGCAGGGGGCAGTTTGGGGCGGAGCCTAGAAGGATGCAGCTGTTCCTCCTAAGCCTCAGCCCAGAGCCTTCAGGTCTCCACACCTGCTATTAGCTGGGCTTTCTGTGCCGACCTGGGAGCTCTCCCTGCAGCTAGGCTCTCGGTCCTCATGGCTCTACCCAGGCTTCTTCCTGACCACCTCAAGCGTCAGTCTTCCTGATGCTGTGGCCACAGAGAAGCAACAGGGGCAGGAGGCTGGGGAGAGCAGTGCCCCTGGCTGGTCTGCCGAAAGCCCAATGCTGTCCTGTTACCCTGAAGTTGAAAGAGGAGCCCCTGGGGTTGATGTGGCTAAAAGTTTTGCAGTGGAAAAAAAGAAGTGACAGAGGCTGTTGCTTGCCCAGCCTGATCCCCATGGGTCTGACTGCGGGCAGATTCCAGTCACCTCTGGGGTTACCAAGCTGGAGGCTCAAAGGGTCTGGACCCTGTGAAGTCAGGGATGGGGGAGGGACTTCAAGAATCTCGCCTCCATGATATCCACACCAAGGACCAGGCTTAAGGGAGCCAGACCTCTGTGGCGTCAGAGATGGGATGGCACTCAGGAAGCAACTTCGGGGATGTCAGCTCATCTATGTGACATGGCAGAGGGGCTTGTGATGTTACAGCTGGTCAAGGCCCCAGTGTTCCGTTCCCCACAGTGTCAGGGCTGGCTGACCTCTGATGTCCAAGCAGAGCTGGGATGCAACCCTGCTAACCTGGATTCCCCCGCTCTCCCCAGAGGACCTGGTGCAGATGCCTCTGACGCCCCCCAGCAGCCACGGCAGCGACAGTGACGGCTCCCAGAGTCCCCGCTCTCTGCCCCCCTCCAGCCCTGTCCGGCCCATGGCCCGCTCCTCCACGGCCATCTCCACCTCCCCCCTTCTCACCGCCCCTCACGTAAGCAGCTGGGGGTGGGCTGACCCTAGAGGCAAGGAACTGAGTAAGTCCACCCTGTACATGACCAGCAGGGAAGGGTCTGGGGAGCCCCAAGCCTGATCCTCATCCTTATCAGAATTCAGAGAGGTGCCTGCCTGGCAGATGGGAGTGAGAATCTTTCAATCCTGCTTTGAGGTGAAGAGGAACCAGGTAGAGAGGTCCAAGAGGCCTGTCAAACCCACACTGTTGCCGAGCCAGGACTAGAACTTGACATTCCTGACCTCTAGGGGGATGGCCCAGGCTCTAGGAGGCCCAAAAGCCCCCAGGAAACATGGAGCTAGGCCCTGAGTCCTGGGATGAGTGTGGAGCCTCCCAAGTGGAGACTGTAGGGACATGAGGGGGCTGCTGCTTAGGGGCTCTGGGCAAGCAAGCTTTGAGGCTGTGGATTCCAGAATGGGATCTAGGGACACCCCCGCCCCCCACCACAATAATAGGCTGAGTGCCTAACATGCTGGGCTCGCAGCACTGTTGATTCATGTTATTGGATTTAATTCAGACCCACCCTTTTTCAGATTGGGAAACTGAGGCTAAGAGAGTCGAGTACCTTCCCCAAGTCACACAAAGAGTAAATGGCAGAGCTTGAACTGGAATCCAGGGCTGTCTGGTTCCTAACCATCATGTCGTACTTCCCACAGAAATTACAGGGGACATCAGGGCCGCTGCTCCTGACAGAGGAGGAGAAACGCACCCTGATTGCTGAGGGCTACCCCATCCCCACGAAGCTCCCCCTCACCAAAGCCGAAGAAAAGGCCTTAAAGAGGGTCCGGAGAAAAATCAAGAACAAGGTAAAGCATGAGCTGGACCCAGCCCCTTCCCTAGGACTTCCTTGGTGGGTGGGAGCCTCTGCTCCCCAGGTGATGCCAGCCCTAAAATTGAGGATCCCCAGGAAGTGGTTACGTGGCTATGGTAACCCCTGTTCGGGGGCTTGCCCCTCTAGATCTCGGCCCAGGAGAGCCGCCGCAAGAAGAAGGAGTACGTGGAATGTCTAGAAAAGAAGTAAGCATCCTGGGCAGGGTGGCAGGCCTGGGACCCACTCCCCAGCCTGCCCCGCTCTCCCTGGTCCTCTCTCAAAGGGCACCAGAGCAGAGGGCGGGGGAAGCGGGATGCCACAGGGAATGGTGGGACAGGGGTGGGGGGCGGGCAGCAGTGGGTCTGGAGGCTGCCTCTGAGCCTTTGCCTACTTGGCCCCCTCAGGGTGGAGACATTTACATCAGAGAACAATGAACTGTGGAAGAAGGTAGAGACCCTGGAGAATGCCAACAGGTGAGTTGTCCCACCTGTCTCCTCCCTGGCCCCCCACCCTTCTGCAGCCAGTGCCTGGCTCTGGCATAGCTCTGGGAGGCAGGAGAGAGACGGGGTAACTGAGTTCAGGATGACAGGAACCCTGCAGAGCCTGGGACCCCTGGCCTCCCATCCTTCTTCATGAGCACATAGCTCTATATGCTATGACAGGGCAGGTGCGACGCTTAAATGAGCTGATGTGGAACAGTGGCTTTCCAAGTGTGATCCCAGACCAGCAGCAGCAGCCCCTGGGAACTTTCAGAAATGCTTATTTTCAGGCCTCAAGCCAGACCTAGTGAACCAGGAACTCCCCGGGGAGGGCTCAGCAACCTGTGTTTTAGTAAGCCCTCCAGGTGATTTTGGTGCACCCTAAAGTTAGAACCGCTGGTGTAGGTGTTGCTGCTCAGGGTTCTTCTTACCAACAAACAGCATCGGCACCACCTGCAGAATCAGAATCTGCATTTCCACAAGATCCTTCAGTGATTCACAGGCACAATTAAGTTTGAGAAACATCAGCGTGGAGCCGGCACAGGGCCTGGTGGCCACATAAAATCACAGCCTGGGTTTTTTGTTTGTTTCGTTTTTTTTTTTTTTTTTTTTTTTTTTTTTATCCCATTCTGCCATGTTTGCGATTCTGGGAAAACCATTAAACCTCTCTGGGCCCCAGTTGCTTTGTCTAAATGGGGATTATAGAAGCTCTGTCTCACAGGATTTGTGTGAAGGTTCGATGAGACAGTGCAAGTAAAGGGCCCAGAGCTGTGCTTGGCGTTTGAGAATGCTGAATTCATGTCAGCTCTTCTTCTTCTTTTTTTAATGGTTATTCTGAATTCTTGATGGTGCCTAGCCATGAGCCCACAGTAGGTCTTTAATAATTATTTGCTGGGGTAAATTAAAATGACGTAGATGACAGCTGGTAATTCGCAGGTGCTCAACAGAAGGCTTTTTCCTTCTTTCCTCCCTTCTCCCCCAGCTTCTCCAGCAGGATCCAGCCACTCCCCTGATTGACCTGGAGAATGCCCCCCACTCAGGGAAGGGAGGCGGGAGTCCGCACCCCTCACCCCTCTACCTCTGGCCCAGATTCCTCTCTGGCCCAAAATAGGGCCAGGCCCTTGGAGCTATTTCGCCACCTGCTGTACATTCTGGTAACTGCAACCCCACTGCCCGGCTAGGTGGAGGAAAGCGATGGTTAAACTGTTACTCACCAAGCACGGGCTGAGTCCCCCCTGTGTGTGCCCGGAGGATTCCACGTTGGGTGGGACCCGGTCCTCGCCCTCAGGGAGCCCACAGTTAGTGAAGGAGACTGACATGGCAATCCGTAAATAAACGAAGTGCTGCAGGTGCTGTGATAAAAGCAACAAAACAAAATCAACGAAACCCTCACTACACACCAGACAGCTGCCACACGTGGCCGTCTTATCAGCTCAGGGAGTTGTGGGGTTCAAAGACAGGAAGGTCAATTTAGCTGTGGCTGGTGTAGGCGAAGAAAAAGGTGACCTCAGCCCAGGTGGGGTAGACCCTCCTCCCACCCCCACTTTGCTGAGGAGCAACCCTGAACTCCCATAGGGTGACCCAGCTATTCACTATGAGACAGGCCCCAGGTCCCCCCAAGCCACACCGCAGAGGAGCCAAGCGGGAGGTGACCTTTTCTGTCGTGGCTGAAATGGACACCTGGTGTGGAGGCTAAGGCTGGAGCCAGCCCAGGTGCACCCTGGGAGAGCTCCAGGAGGCAGAGATGCCTGCGGGGTCAGAGCGTGCCAGGTGACCACTGTGCCCTCCTCAGGACCCTGCTGCAGCAGCTGCAGAAACTCCAGACTCTGGTCACCAACAAGATCTCAAGACCTTACAAGATGGCCGCCACCCAGACTGGGACCTGCCTCATGGTAGGTGCTGTTCCCTCACCCCAGGGCCACACAAGGACAAGACTTCCCCAGGCTGGCTTTCTAGGAAAGCAGGCAGAGCTTTGAGGGGTTGGCCACATCACCAAGGTACACGATCCTAGTGCCTGGTGAGCTGGCTCCTGCAGACCCCAGCCTCTTTCACCAAGCCCACGGAGCCTTCTAGAACATGACCTTCTGTGATGAATTCTAACACCGTGTGGATGTGTAGTGGCTCACATGAACCCAGCTAGGGGATAGCAGGGCAAGTCCCTTGAGGAGGCCACTTCTACAAGGCCGCTGAGGAGGGAAGGGCTTAAGGAAACACAAGGAAGTTTGGACTTGGTTCTTTCTTTCTGGAACCAATAGCGAGGAGAAGGTTGAGCAAATCTCTAGAAACCCAAAAGAATATGCAGGGTGTGGCTCAGGCCTCTGCAAGACCCTCTTCCACTCTGTCCTGGAAATGTGCGGCCTGCTGCCCCCTGGCTGATCACTCCCCAGGCTCTCCGAGAGCCTCACACTGTCAGGTGGCAGTCACCCTGTGGGCAGGGCTCAGTTCCTGGTGCGTGACTCTCAGCTCCTCTTGTGAGAACCTGGTATGATGCTCTGTCCCCCTCCCTTAACCCCCCAAACCGCCACCTACTCCTTTCTCCCTGTCCTGATTCCTCCACCTTATAGGTTATAACCATGTTGACCACTTTCCTCTTTTTCTAATGCTGCCTATGGCGGTTCCCTACAATGAGCTGCGATGCTCTGAGCAGTCTCCCCAACCTTCTCCAGAAAGGGTAGAAGAGCCCACATCTAGGGGGTAGTTGGCTCTGGGTGCTGCTGTTTTGGAAAAACACAGAGCCTTTTATACCTATTGGTTTGGGGGCAGAAGGATTGAGGGTGGCTCTGACCACCGCTCTCTCTCCACTACCAGGTGGCGGCCTTGTGCTTCGTTCTGGTGCTGGGCTCCCTTGTGCCCTGCCTCCCTGAGTTCTCCTCCAGCTCCCAGACTGTGAAGGAAGACCCCGTGGCCGCTGACAGCGTCTACACAGCCAGTCAGAGTGAGTGGGCCAGGCTATGTTACCTGAGCCAGGCCATCTTCCCTCAACCCCAACTTCCAGACAGAAGCCAGACACGAGAATGGAGCCAGGTTCTGGGTGGGCGTTATCTTCTTCTGTGTCCTCATTTTGCAAATGGGGAGACTGAGGCTCCGAAAGGGCATATGATTTATTCAGTGTTGGTTGTAGAATTGGGACTCCAGGGAAGACCCCCTAAACCCAGCCCACCCAAGAGTGGCTCAGAGGGGCTAACAGGAATGTTCCCACCCTAGCCCTGACGAATTGTGGTACCGGTGGTCATGGGGCATCTGCTAGATACCATTAGTGTTTCATGAATGGGATGGCAAATGAGTCTCAGTTCAAGGGCCCTTTCCAATAAGATGGTGGTGGCTGTCTGAAGCACTATGTGAAGGACCCTGACACAGCACTCAGGAGCAGCAGGAATGTCTACCTTGGGCAGAAGAGGGGCCATGGTGGTGTGAGCTCAGATATTTACCGTCCCATAGGGGGTTGTAAGGTACAGTGGTTAAGAGCGGGGAGCCTCAGAGTCAGTCATACCTGCCGTGGCCGTTTGCTAACTGCGTGACCTTGGGCATGTGCCTTAAGCTCTCTAAGCATTAATTTCTTCATCTGAAACGCGGGAGTCACAGCTCTACTCTTACCAAGCACGGTTGTTGTGACAACTAGATGGCAAGGTGCACAAACACTCTTAGCACAGTGTCTGGTGTAGAGCAAGCACTTACTAAATGAGCACACTGCCACCTTTTCGAAGACCACACGAGAGGAGAGAAAAGGTATAATACGTGGGTGGCAAGGGGGAGAACTGGTAGAGGGTGCAGCAGAGAACAGTATGGATTTCCAGAGGCAGAAGATACTTCAGGTAGACCCACAGAGGAACTTTCTGGCTGTTCATCATTTTCCAGGAACGAATTTATCTAGCAGGGCAGGAGGAAGAGGAAACAGATGGGAGGTCAGAGAGGGAGGGGACAGGGAGGAGTGAGATTCAAGAAGGAGAGATACGCAGGGAGAATGAGCTAGACCAGCAGGGCCTTGAGGGGAGGAAGGGGTGGGGAGGGTTAGGGGAAGAGGAAGTGGAGGTGGTGAGTGAAAACCACTCCCTGGACAAGGGTGGCCTGAGAAGACAGGACAGTTGCTAAGGGAGGTGGACCACAGGGGTGTAAGGGCTTGCGAGTCACGTATCCATGTTCCAAGAGCAGAGGGGCTCTTGTATATTTGGAGGTAGAGGAAACCCCAGGAGAGGAAGGGATGGAGGTTGGGGGTGGGGGCAGCATTAATGAACAAAGCCAGAGTCAGAGGAGGCGAGGGAATGGAGGAGCCCCTTGCAGTGAATGCAGTGTGTGGCAGGCCCTGTGTGCATCTGTGGTAGGAAGTGGCTTCTGGAACTGGCTTTTCAGAGCTGGTGTATTGCTCAATTGCAGGCAGTGCCTTTCACACAGACCCTTAGGTCAGGGCCTGAGGGCTGGAGCCAGGCAGACCTGGGTTTGCCTCTCACCTCTAGCGTAGGCCAAGGTCCCCGATAAGTAGAACCTTGGTTACCTGTTCTGTGAAACTGGGCTAAAAATATCTCGCTCCCAGGAGTTTCTGTGAGTTGTTAGTGATTTGATACAGGTCAAAGGGCTTTGCACGATGCCTGGCACAAAGTAGATATCCAGGGGCGTGTGCGTGGCTCAGTCGGTTAAGCGTCTAACTCTTGATCTCAGGATTGTGAATTCCAGCCCCACACTGGGCTCCACACTGGGCATGAAGCCTGCATAAAACAAAACAAAACAAAACAAAACAAGGTCGATATCCAACAAATTTGTTTTCTTTTCCTTCATTTCCCTGAAGGGCATACTAGGGCCTAGAATGGGGAAGAGATTGATTCAAGGTCTCACAGAAAGTGAATAGTGGAGGTGGGATTAGAATCCAGGTGCAGATGCCCCGCCCCGGTATCCTCTGCTTAGGAAGAACTACTTTCTCAGAGTGCTTACTATGAACAGTTCCAATCACTTTCCCTATATTGTCTCATTAAACCACATCTACTTGAGGTTGGCTCTAGTATCCCTATTTTACAGATGAGCAAACTGAGGCTCAGAAAGGCTAAAGCAAAGGCCTGATTTGCCTGAGGTCATGCAAACTGGAAATGTTAGAGCTAGGATTCAAACTCAGGCCTGCAAGATTTCAGGACCCTCATCGTTAACTAGTGGGCCAGGAACGTGGCTGGGAGGAGGGGGCCTCGACAACTGAGGCTCACCCTGTGCTCTCTGTCTAGTGCCCTCCCGGAGCCTCCTGTTCTACGATGAGGGGGCAGGCTCGTGGGAGGATGGCCGCAGTGCCCTGCTGCCTGTGGAGCCCCCAGATGGCTGGGAGATCAAGCCGGGGGGGCCGGCAGAGCAGCGGCCCCAGGACCACCTGCAGCTTGACCACCTGGACAGCACCCACGAGACCACCAAGTACCTGAGTGAGGCCTGGCCAAAAGACGTCGGTGGAAATGGCACCAGCCCCGACTTCTCTCATCCCAAGGAGTGGTTCCGTGAGAGGTGAGTGGGTGGCCCCTTCCCTTCCTGGCGTCCCAGTCTCCACCCACACTGTGCCCTGGTCCCCGTGTCAGCCACACTTTCCCAAGGCCCCATCCCTCCCGCCTCCTGATCCAGCATGCAGAGGGGTGAGAGGGTCCTTCACTGGACAGATTCACCCTGATTTCTGTTCTCTCTCCAGGGATCTGGGCCCCAATACCACCATCAAACTCTCCTAGGCCGTGCCAAGACCCAGGACACAGGACGTACCCCCTGGCGCCCAGAAGAGGGGTGGTCTTGCTCTCTAACCCGGATCCAGCTTGTACCCCTGCCCCCTGGGCTCCCAGCCCAGGAGAAGGGGTTCCACTTTTCCCCAGACCTTCTTTGCCCCAATCTTTACCAGGGCCTTTCCTTTCCCCACCACAATCGGACTGTTCCCTTGGGCTGACCACTCTGTTCTCACCCCACCCTCCCACAACCATCCGTCCTTCTCAGATAAACCACTCACTGGGCTAACCCCTTCCTTTCTCATAATGACCAACACGACCACTGCCTCCCTGCCCCCCCCACAAACATACACATCAACATACCGACATACACACACACACCCCTCACCCCCGCCCCACTGTACAGAGACCAAGAACAGAAATTGTTTGTAAATAATGAACCTTATTTTTTATTATTGCCAATCCCCTAAGATATTGTATTTTACAAGTCTCCATCCTCCCTTCACCCCTCCCTTGTTTTATATTTTATGAAGTTAGTGCGGGCTTTGCCGTTCCCTGGCCCTCTCCTGGCCTCCCCTGCTGCTGCCCAAGCCGCTGGGCCTTTTTAATTGCCAAACTGCTTCGTCCATCAGCTCAGCACATGCTTTAAGAAGGCAAAAGTAAAAAAAAAAAAAAGATGCAGCATCAATTCCCGACTTTGTGCCTTTCTTCATGGGGGGTGGGGGGGAGGCGACAAAGACTGAGGGATGGGGGAGTGAGAAGGGGACGTTTATATTCCGACAGGGTCTGACTGGGAGCATGGGGATATGAGGAGGCATTTCTTCTGGGCTCCCTCTTCCAGCCGGGCGCAGGATTCAAACTAGATGGTCAAAAGCTTCTGCTATAATCCCGCCACCCCACGGCTCCTCCTCCTACTGCTGACTGTGGAGGCAGAGAAGCAGATGAGCCACCGTCTTGGCCTTTGGGGATGCGAACTGCAAGTGTCAAGCATCTCCTTGGACCAGACGCTGTGCCACACACTTCGCGTGCAGGACCCAGTTTGGTCCTCCTAAGACCTGCCAGCATTTCAGCTCTTGTATCCTTTGCCTCAGCTGGGTTGAAGGTACAGACTCCAGAGGAGGAAGAGCTGTGTTTGACTGACTCCCGGAGCTGCCACTCACCAGCTGTGTGTGACATGGCCTAAGGTGGCCTCCAAGCTTCCCGACCCCACACTCCCCCCACCCCGGTACACACCTGTTTAATCCCTTCCCTTAGGGTATAAGGGGATGTCACTCCCGTAATTAGGTGACCTTTTATAGCAATAGTAAAGAGATTTTGCAGTTGTAATTAAGATCCCAAATCAATTAATTTTGAGTGCATCAAAGGGGAGATTATCCTTAGTGGGTGTGACTTAATCAGGTGAATGCCATTTAAAAAGGGACTGGGCAGGGGCGCCTGGGTGGCTCAGTCGGTTAAGCGTCCAGCTTCGGCTCAGGTCATGATCTCACGGTCCGTGAGTTCGAGCCCCGCATCGGGCTCTGTGCTGACAGCTCAGAGCCTGGAGCCTGTTTCAGATTCTGTGTCTCCCTCTCTCTCTGACCCTCCCCCGTTCATGCTCTGTGTCTCTCTGTCTCAAAAATAAATAAACATTAAAAAATAAAAATAAAATAAAATAAAAAGGGACTGGGCAGGGGCACCCGGGGGGCTCAGTTGGTTAAGTGTCCAACTCAGGTCATGATTTCACGGTTCGTGGGTTCGAGCCCCACATCGGACTCTGCACTGATGGTGCGGAGCCTGCTTGGGATTCTCTCTCTCCCTCTCTCTCTGCCCCTCCCCCACTTGCACTATCTCTGTCTCTCTCCAAATTAAATAAACTTAAAAAAAAAATAAACCTTAAAAAAAAATAAAAAGGGACTGGGCAGGGTGCCAGGGTGACTCAGTCAGAAGCATCCAACTCTTAATTTAAGTCCAGGTCATGACTTCACGGTTCATGGGTTCAAGCCCTGCATCCAGGCTCCGTGCTGACAACATGGAGACTTCTTGGGATTCTCTCTCTCTCTCTCTCTCTCTCTCTCTCTCAAAAATAAATAAAGGGGCGACTGGGTGACTCAGTCAGTTAAGCGTCTGACTCTTGGTTTCAGCTAGGGTCATGATTGCGGTTCATGGGTTCAAGCCCCATGTAGGGCTCTGCACTGACAGTGTGGGGCCCACTTGGGATCCTCTCTCTCCCTTTCTGTCTCTCTCTCAAAAGAAATAAATAACGTTAACAAATAAATAAATAAACTTAAAAAACAAAAAAGGGACTGAGCATCTCCCGAAAAGAAATAGTACGGTGCTGGGGCCTTGAAGCACACAGCCATGTTGTGAACTACACAGAGGAGGTGGCCTCGAGGAGCTGAGGGCCCCAGAGCTATAGTGGCAAGGCATTGAATTCTGCCAACCACTTCAACAAGCTTGGAAGCGGACCTCAGCTCCAGATGAGACCCCAGGGCAGCCAACACCCGGACTGCAGCCTGGCGAGAGCCAGAGCTCAAGACGCGGCTAGGCTGTGCTCTGAGTCATGGAAACTGAGGTCATACATATGTTGTTTTAAACTGTCATGTTCCCCATGTTCCTGGTGATTTGTTACACAGCATAGGAAAGTAAGATACTATGTAACCGGAATCTCTCTGAGCTTCCATTTCTCCATTTGAATTTTTTTTTCCCTCGTTTATTTATTTTTGAGAGAAAGAGACGGAGTGCGAGCAGGGGAGGGGCAGAGAGAGAGACACACACGCAGAATCCCGAGCAGGCTCCAGGCTCCAAGCTGTTGGCACAGAGCCCGACCCGGGGCTCAAACCCACAGACTGTGAGATCGTGACCTGAGCTGAAGTCGGATGCTTAACCGACGGAACCACCCAGGTGCCCCACATCTCTCCATTTGTGAAAGGAGGATATAAATAACATCAAGGCATGAGGTGGTTGTGGGAACTTAGTGAGGTAAATTATATAAGGTGCTTAGAACAGGGCCTGGCCCATGGTGACTCCAAGAAAGATTAGCTGTGCATTTAGAGGCAGTATCAATCAGAGGGCTAAGGGCCAAGCTAGGGGTGCTATCACAGCACAAAGGAGGGTATCTCACCCAGACTTGAGCAGGAAGGGCTTCCCGGAAGAGGCGACATGGACTGTTGGAAGTGGTCAAGAGAGAGGAAAGGGTCTTTCCAGATAAAGGGGGCAGCCTGAGCAAAGGCCCCCAAGATGGGAGAGAGCAGGAAAACTTCAAGAAACTTCAAGGGGCGACTGGATGGCACAGTTAAGTGTCTGAGTCTTGATATAATGCCTCAGGTCATGATCTCATGGTTCGTGGGATCGAGCCCTCGAGGCATCAGGGTCTGCACTGACAGTGAAGGGCCTGCTTGGGATTCTCTCTGTCTCTCTGTCTCTCTCTCAAAATAAATAAACCTTTTTTTTTTTTTTTAAGTCAAATAGTTTAGAACAGCTGGATGGTAGAGAGCAAGGAAGCAGAGAGCTGAGGCCTGATTGGTGATCCGGGGCCAGACCCCAAGGGGCCTCGAACGCCTTGCTAAGAGGCATTTGCACTTTATTATACAGGCATGACACTTTCATACTCAGAAGGAGGGCATGGTGGTGGAGTGATGCCTACACTGGCCGCCCCTGGAAAAGCTGGACAAGACTGGACAGGACTATGGAACCTCAGAACTGGCCATCAGGCCCCATCCTCTCATCCTCTTCCTCCGCAGCCGCTTCTTGCCCACTTGATGGGGACTCCGCTGCCTGCTGCTGGGCATCAGTTATAACTGCTAGAGCTTTCAGTTCTCTACAGCAAGTCCATGAAAGCCTGGGCTCTCGGCCCCAAGCTGCTGCTGTTATTATCATTATTATTATTATTAAGTTTATTTATTTATTTTGAGAGAGTGAGCATGAGCAGGGGAGTGGAAGAGAGAGGGGGAGAGAGAGAATCTCAAGTAGGCTCCGTGCTGTCAGCGCGGAGCCCAGCGCAGGGCTCAAACTCACGAACCATGAGATCATGACCTGAGACAAAACCAAGAGCCAGGCACTTATTCAACTGAGCCACCCATGCACCCCTCTTCTTATTATTAACAGTAGCTTTCAGCAGACCTCTTTCCTGACATTCATCCATTCCCTCTATCAGTCTCCAACAAAGTGTCCTCAAAGGCGCTAGGCTGGTAGTCAAGGCTGGAAAGTAAACCGGCCTCGCGGCCAGTGTGATGGAAGGGTGAACAGAAGAGAATCGTGTATTTCAGATTGGGTGGGCCAAGGAGGGCAACTCAGAGGAGGTGGCCCTTGACTGGAGCGTTAAAGCATGGGTAGGAGTTGGTAAGGTAGAGAGGGGTCAGGGTTTTGGGGTGGAGAGAATGGCCAAGTGCAACGGCATGGAGCCATGAAAAACAGGGCCAGGACTGAAGGGAGGCAAGGGGGCCATTAGGTTGCAAAATGCATAGAGGTGCTTGTACCAACAAGCCTGAGAATGAGCCCTCCTTAAATGGTGCACCCAGGCACCCAACCTGCCTCACCTTACTTAGTTCTGGCCCTGATGAAAAGGATGGCCCTTTCAAGGATCTAAACAAACAACATTTTATCCTGAAGGTGATGGGGAGCTACTACATATTTTTAAGCCAGAGAGTGAGATCATCAGATCTGCCTGTCCCAGGGCTCTGCAGGGGGTATAGCAAGGGTGAGACAGAGTCCAGAGATAATTAGAAAGAATTATCAACGGCTTTGACATCAAATTGGCTATGGGGTGTGAGAACGAGGGCAGAGCCTGGGATGACATTGAGGTGTCCGACGTGGAGGCCATGGTGGATGATGAGATCGTTGGCCAAGACCGGGAATAAAGGGGGAGGAGCAGGTTTGGAGAGAAAAAGAATTCATTTCAGCACATCTCGAATTTGAGTTGCTTAGAGAATATTCACATCAACATGGAAGTCTAGGGCTTGGGAGAAAGGGATGCCAGGTGGAGATTAGGACTTTGTTAGCACCCAGGTGGTATGTTAGAGTCTTGCATGTACATAAAGGAAAGGGAGTTAAGGGCAGAACTCCAGGAAGATGGACAATAAGAAACAGTGGAAGAAGGGGAGTGAACCAGGAGGCTGAGAAGAAATGATTGGAGAGGGGAGGAAAAGCAGGAGAGGAGAGCGTCCCAGAAGCTGACAGAGGAGAGCCTCCGGGAGTGGAGCCCAGGGGAGTCCAATGGCCTCTGAGAGGTTGGGAAAGATGAGAAGAAGACAAGGCGTCTGCTCATTTTGACAAGAGGAGGTCACCAGTGACCGTGATCAGAGCTGTGTTGGGGAGAGCTGAGGCGGAAGTAAGAACAGGAGGGCTGGATGGGATGGGGGTGAGGAGACCCCGGGGGATGCAGGGGATTGTTTCAAGGAGCTCCACTATGAAGGAACAGAGGGTGGCAACTGGAGGGTGGACATAAGTGAGATCAAGAGCAATTTGGGGCTATTCTTTTTTTTGTTTGTTAAGTTTTTATTTAAAGATTTCCTTTTTTTTTTTTTTTTAAGAGAGAGAGCATGAGTGGGAGAGGGGCAGAGAGAGAGAGAAAGAGAGAGAGAATCCCAAGCAGGTTCCATGCTC
Source organism: Neofelis nebulosa (assembly GCF_028018385.1). Classification (NCBI taxonomy): domain Eukaryota; kingdom Metazoa; phylum Chordata; class Mammalia; order Carnivora; family Felidae; genus Neofelis; species Neofelis nebulosa. The sequence continues at coordinate 98,572,907 of NC_080791.1, forward strand.
AGTGCCTCAGCGCAGAGCCCGACACAGGGCTCAATCCCATGACCCTGGGGTCATGACCTGAGTCAAAATCAAGAGTCTGATGCTCAACCAACTAAGCCACCCAGGTGCCCCCTTCTTAAGCGTTTATTTAAATTCCAGTTAGTTAACGTACAGTATGATTTTAGTTTCAGGTGTGTAATATAATGATTCTTTTAGATGGGAGAGAGTTGACCATGGTTATTTCTAGAAGACAAAGAACCAGCAGAGAGGGAAGAAGATAGATGAGAGGCATGGGGCAAGGATCCATAGAAGAGATGGAGAGGTCCACTCTGGACCAGAGAGGCCCGGACAAAGGGAAAGCATTTCTGCAGATGCAGAATGTGTGGAGACAGGAAACTGAGGCAGCCTCCCGTCCTGTGGCTGTGAACCTGGGGAGCAATGGTGAGGGTTGGCATGGGAGTTGAACTGGGGGGAAAGGGGAAAGTTTGAAACAGCAGCTCAGAGGAATGGGAAACCAGGCTGACTTTGGGGGGGACCCTTCATCATTTATTCATTCATTCATTTAACAACGATTTACAGGGTATCCCTTATATGCAAGGCACCACACTAACATTGGAGCACAGACAAGACTCGGCTCCTGATACCCAAGGGGTTGAAATCTAGCATTCTCCTGTTGTTGACCAGCGACCATCTGCCAGGCATTGAACTGATCATTTTACGTGTCCCCATTAGGAATCAAAATAACCCTAAAGGTTGGGTATGTTTACAGACTGAGAAAGTGGGGTTCAGGGAGGTAAAATGACTTGACCAAGGTCATGCAGCTAGTAAGTGGCCAAGATGTTATTTGAACGCAGGCCTGTTTGGTTTTCATGCTGCCCCTCCAGCTCTCCAGCTCTCTCTCCAGTGCCCCTTCCCCTCTCCTCTAGATGCCCTTCCTCTCAGCCCAGCTTTTTATTCTTGCAGTAGTTCCAAGGATATTGCGGCTTCCTGGACGACTAACCCAGAGAGCCCAGGGTTTGGCGAACTGGTCTAAGTGAGGTCATCTGTGATCACCACCTCTGCCTGTGCATCCCATGCAAGGCAGTCTTTCCTGCCTATGTAAGGACGCAGGGTTAATCCCCTTGCACAAGCCACTTGTTGACTAACCACTCTTCAGGGCCATGTGTCACTGTCCCTAAGGGGGGGGGGGGGCACATCCCCCATGTGTCCCTGGTGATGGATCTGCAACCTTCACATTCTATTGTCAGCTGTCTTTGCCCCCTACCCACATCTGATGGCTTTCAGGGTGCCAGTCATCCTGTGCAGATTGCCACAACAAACCCTTTGTTACACATGGAAACCAAACCTCTAGAAGCAGGGAGAACAACTGTGGGCAATGCCTGGAGCTGGAATAGGCCAGGGCAAGGTTCCCATTCCAGAGCGCTGGATGGCTCCAGGAGCCATCCGGCCAAATTGGGGTATAACCGGTGCTCCTGGGTCACTGGGGGAGAGAGGCTGGGAACTCACCTCCAAAGGAGGCATAGTTTCTCTGTCATCAGAGTGGCAGCTAAGAGCAGAGGTGCTGATGTCTGTGCTGCACTTCAGTGTGTGACCTTGGCGAGTTACCTAACCTCTCAAAGCTTCAATGTCCTCATCTATCAAATAGTTCCCACCCTCATAAAGTTGCTGTGAGGGCTAAGTGAAAGCTTGCACACGAAGCTCTTAGCACAAGGTCAGCTATACAGTAAACATTCTAAAAGGCATTAGCTATTATTTTCTGAGCGCAGAGGCAGGCAGTGGGCTGGAGATGATCAGAACAGCTAGCGGCAGCTGGGAGAGGCCGCAGAAGGTGGCCAGACTGGTCAGGGGAGAGGCCTTCATTTTTCCCTTGGATTCTCAGGAAGTGAGAGCCACGGCTCAATGATAACACAGTCAGCAGCTGGTCCTAAGTAGGGGAGGTGTGAGGACGGAGGAGAGATGCTTCAGTTTAAAAAGGATTGAGTGGGGAGAGCTCGGCAGGAAAGAGCTGCACAAAAAAAACCAACGTGGAAACCCAGCAGCTAGGCAGCTGGTGAGGGAATGTCAAATCCAGATAGAACTACCATAACTCATGGTATAGGAGGTTACCCTGGGCCAAGCTGCTTGGAAAATTAGCAATCTCAAGGGCACACTGGGGGGGTGGGGGGAGACAGGTAGAGGGGCTCCCTCCCAATTACCCTGCCCCCTCCCCCAACAAGTGGGCTTCTTTAGAACTTGGATTTAGGGAGGAAGTTCCCCTATGGCCACGAAGTTTGATGCAGGGGCACCTGGGTGGCTCAGGTCATCATGAGCTCACAGGCTGGTGAGAGGGAGCCCCATGTTGTGGGGCTCTGCCCTAACAGGGCAGTGTCTGCTTGGGATTCTCTCTCCTTCTCTCTGCCCCTTCCCTGCTTGCCCTCTCTCTTTCTCTCTTTCTCTCTCTCTCTCTCTCTCTCTCTCTCTCTCACACACACACACACACACAATAAATAAATAAACTTTTTTAAAATAGGAAGTTTAATGCAATTCCATTTATTCCAACATGGAATTAACCCAACATGGAAGTGCCAGGCCAGGAGAGGGGTGGGAGGCGGTGATGAGGCAAGCCTGTTCCTGCCCTTTGGGAGTTTAAGATGATAAAAACGGGCAAACACGGGGCTGTTACTGTGTGGCAGGCAGCAAGGAGGAGTGGAAAAGGGTATGAGTTCTGCGGCTAAAAGACCTGGATTCAAATCCTGGCCCCACGATTCACCTCTTGAGCAAACAAATCACTTGAATGACATCACCGTGTCCTCATCTGTAACATGGAGGAAGTGATAATATCTACCACCCAGGGTTGTGGTGAGAATCAAACGAAATGTTAGTTATTGTTAGGGTGTGAAGGGGAGTGCCCTGAGAGAGGCCCAGGAAATAGTTACAGGGCTGAAGGAGGGAGGTGGCATCTGTTGCAGAGCATCAGGTAGGGGCTCATGGGGGATGCAACGCTTGAGAATGGCCTTGACTAATGGACAGGATTTTAGAGACAAGGACATGCTCTAGGAAATGGGAACAACCTGGACAAAGGCACAGAGGGGGACAGCCACTGTAGGCCTGGTGAGATTGGTGGAACCTCGAGCAGCTGACCCTCTTTGTAGCCCATTCTCCACCTCTGGGAGTCTGGTCCTTCCCACCTCCCTGGGCTCACGGTCAGTGGCAAAAGGTAAGGCACAGACTAGATAATACCTGGTGCAGACAGCAATGGGGCCTGGGAGGAAGGAGGGTGCCTTTGAACTGGAACCATCCAGGGGGACTTCCTGGAAGAGTGGGCGTTTGAGTAGAGCCCCAGAATGTGAAGTACAGGAGGAGATTTCAGGGGCGCCTGGGTGGCTCAGTCGGTTGAGCGTCTGACTTCAGCTCAGGTCATGATCTCATGGTTCATGAGTTCGAGCCCCGCGTCGGGCTCACTGCTGTCAGCCTGTCAGTGCAGAGTCCACCGCAAATCCTCTGTCCCCCTCTCTCTCTGCCCCTACCCCACTTACGCTCTCTCTCAAAAAATAAAACATTTTAAAAAACAGGAGGAGATTTCAGATGAACAATGCTGTACAGGCTTTATGCCAATTCCCAGAAAGAATAAGGAGCATAGATGACTGGAAGGAAATAGATGGGATCAGAGCATAGGATGTGGGAAGATCAAGGCAGACCCTGAATGCCAGGCTAAAGTATAGGCAAAGAGAGACCTTAAATACCTCAGAGAGTAAATGCTGTGGTCAAAGGCCAGCTTCAGAAAGATGAGTCTGGGGCAGTGAATAGGATGGGCTATATCTGAGAAGATAACCAGGGTCCCACCATCACCCAGATATAAGGTTCAGATGGTGAACACCCCAAGGACAAGAGGGGAGGGTGCAAGGGGGAACTACAGGATTTAGAGGGAGAAGAAGAGGGGGGAGTCCAAAATGGACTCCAAGAAGACTTCTAGCCCTTCCTTTCTGAATTGCCCCCCCCCCCCGCCCCCCATCGGCTTCTCCTGATTCATTCTTTTGGAAGACCCTGGCCCAGGAGCCTCAGGGGGCATAAGGTCCTAGGAGGCAGCTGGGCCTTGAGGCCACCGGGTTCCAGGGTCAGGAAGCCCTCCATCCCACCCCCACCCCCAGCTGGGTCTCTCTCCCTGCACTGTCCGGAAGAGCTCTAGGCCTATAGACAGTGTTACCCGCAATCAGGCCCGTCCCCAAATTTAATGCATCCCAGAACATGTTCCCTTTCCTGTGCCCTTCCCCAAATCTAATTGAGTCTCTAAATTCCCGTGGCGCCGACAGGGTTAAAGCCAGCTCATGTCACCGCCCCCGACCCCCCCCCCCCCCCCCCCCCGCCAAACCCCACCTGCCCGCCGCTTCAGCGAATGCCGGAGCCGGAAAGCGCGGGACACGGCGTGGGGGTGGGGTGGGGGGGAGTGGAGGGGGCCTCACAGCAGCTGATTGACGGGCAGGGCGGTGATTGGCAGCCGCCGAGCAGCAGGGTACCGGGGAGCTGGTGCAGGGGTGGGCCCTGGCGGGCGCCCCACACCCCCAGCCTCGGCCGGGGGCAGGGTTCGTGCCCACCGCCGGCAGCACCCGGATCGCTCCTTCCCTGCCCCGAGCCGGGCAGGCTGGGCGGGGCGGCGCCCTACCCCCCGGACCCCGCGGGCAGGCGAGTGTCTCAGAGGTGACACTCCGGTGCGCGGCTGGCAGGAGCGCGCTCGCCGCTCCTGCTCCGGCTCGGCTCGGGCTCGGGCTCGGGCTCCGGCTCCGGCCGTCCGAGGAGCGCCCCAGCGCGCACGACGCAGTCCCCTGACACCCGCCAAGGGACCCCCGGGGCGCGGGAGGATCCCCGCCGGCCTTCCCCAGGCCCGGCGCCCGGCAAATCGCTGCTCCCGTTGTCTGAGCCCCGGCGTCGGGAGGGACGTGCGGGCCCCAGTGCTCCCCCCACCCCCACCACCAGCCCTGCCCGCATCGCGTCCCCGGGCCCAGGAGGAAGGGAGACTGAACTTTAGCGGGGAAGCCCGAAAGGCCGCAGGAGCCGCGGGAAGAGGACTGCCGCGGGATGGCCGAGGGGCCGGGCGGCGGAGGGCCCCGCGGGGACGGGGCCGGCGGCGGCCGGGCAGCCGAGGAGGAGGTGGTGCGGCGGCGCTGCCGGCGAGGGGAGGAGGCGGAGGTCTCGCAGCCGTGGCCCGAGGGACCCCGGGGCATGGCCGCTGCGCCCCCGGTGGAGGAGCGGTTCCGCCAGATGCACCTACGCAAGCAGGTGTCCTACAGGTAAGGAGAGGGGAGCAGAGGGGAGCGCGACGCTTGGGACCACCCCCCTTTTCGGTCAACATGTACGGAGCACCCGCTGCTTGCTTGGCGCTGCTCTAGGCCCTGGGGATCAGAAACGACCACCAAGGGGTCTCTGCCCTCCGTATGCAGGGGGAAGGGGGTGCTTCTGGGAGCCCCTCTCTAGGTGAACCGTCCTACTCATTCGACATGGAATTACTGATGCCAAATGTGGACCGGACACTGTCCCGGGCGCTGAGGAGAGAAATAACCAAGACATGATCCTCACAGACCTCCATCTGCTGAGGAGATCCAGGAGATGACCCCTGGCCCTGCTTCTGGGGGAAAGAGGGACCCCCTACCGGTTAATAGGCCTTACCTGAACTTTTCTGTGGGCTGACTGTGTGCTAGGCACTGGCTTGTGGAAGTGGCTAAGGCATTCCCTGCCACCAGGGCTGAGACCCTGCTGCCTAGAGATGAAGAAGGAATGCCCTCCCAGAGCCCTTTGCCCCAACAAGTTCTTACTGTCATCCCCAGTGGCAGATTGAAACTCGCACTTTCCACGAATCTTCTTAAGTGCCTTCTGCCTGTGAAAGATTCCCAGCCTCCCTGGTCCTGCCCTCTCTGCCCTGGGGGGTTTCCTGGAGGAATCAGCTGCAGTGGACCCCAGGGACCAGGTTTATGACTTAGGATGGGGCGAGGGAGGGCTGCCCATCAAACAAGAGTGGGTAAGTTACACAGAGGAGAGGTCTGAGGAGTGGGTGGAGGGAAGGCAAGGGCAGCCCTTCCCTTCCTCTTTCTCTCCCAGACGACAGCCTCAACTTGGACTCGCTGCCCCACTACACCCTCTAGACCAGAGTGACCTCCTTTGGAGGGTCCAGCAGGGACACTGAGGCATCTGCAGTCCTTGAAGACATCAGCCAGGTTAGAGAGGATAAGTTTCCTGTCTGTTTACAACCCAGGGACTTGAGATGTGTCTCAGGCTGCCTGGCTTCTCCCTGAGGCTTCTGGGAAGATGTTTCATAAAACTGGCCCAACCCTGAGAGCTTGAAGGGCTTGAATAGGTTATGAGGCCATTAGTCCATGAGAGAAGGGGAGGAAACTTCACCAGCATGAAGTGAGATGCTCAGAATAAATAGGAAGTAAGTTGGGTTCACATGGGCCCTACCTTCACTTTCTGGGATATGTAAGGAGTCAGGGGTCCACTGGGCTCCATTTCCAGTTCTTCCAGAACACCAGGCTGAGAGGAGGGCATCAACTGTCCCCTGCCTTCTGGTTGCAGATAGAAGAGCCCCTGAACGTCCCCTCGGGGAAGAGAGAGTACCAGGGATTGATGGGGAATGGCCATAGAATATAGAACCCTGGAAGAAATATTAGTCTGGAATCCAGAAGCCTGGCTTACATCTCACTTCTGCCGGTAACTTGCTGTATGTCCTTGAGCTAGACAATCTCTCTGTCTCTGAACCTCAGTTCTTCATCTGTAACATTAGGGGATGACCCCAAGATTTTCCCTGGCTCTGGGGCAGGGACAAACAGCATCTGAAGTTGGAAAGGAGGCCAGAATGGGGTTGAGGCTTAGAGGATTAGAAGTAGAGAATAATGAAAGGGCTGAGATGGAAGGTGTGTGCGTGTGCCCCCCTCCTCACCTCCCTACAGAAGCAATTGGCAAAGACTGGGTTCCCCCAGGGTGGTTCCTGAATGGAGACCCCTCCACAGCCCGAACTTGAGGCCTCTAGTCATGAAGGATGCAGGGTGACAAACTACGGTTCATCTCTGGCTGTAAAGGAAACCTCCAGGCCACCTATGTGAGGGCTACAGGAGACAGCCCACATGGGTTCCAGCTGTCACCCCTGGACAGATCACGCAAGGCACCTCCTTACACCCTGCAGTTAGGCCAGGAGCCCAAACTTAGGACCAGAGCAGCACAAGGCATCAAGGCAAGAAGAGCCCCCTGGGGAGAGGGCAGAAGAAGGTCTGGAAAAGCACATGTCCCTTATACCCTTCTGGCTTTTCCCAGGCTGGAGGCTGCCCTCCAATAGTCTCCTGAGCCCAACCCTGAGTATTTAGGACTTTCTCAAGTATATGGGAGATACTTTTCCTCAAGCCCCCAACTGAGGGGAACCCCAGTGGAATGAGCTGTGTTTCTGGCTAAGCCCTCCCGTGTGGCCTCCGGAACTGGCCTCCAGTTCTGCATGGCCTGATGACTTCCTTGTACAGGTTGCGGGGGGGCAGACAAGAGCTCAGGCCCACAGTGGCCTTTTCCACATCCTCCGCCTTCCAGAGTTCCATGTGGCTCTGGCTCGCAGATAAACCTCCCACCCCGCTGTGAGGAGTTGCTAAGAAAAGCGGTTGAAAGCCCTTCATGGAGAGAAAAGGCTTTTAGACAGAAACGCGGGGGTAAAAAAATCTGAGGGCGAGGGGTGGAAACGGAAGCAGGATTGAGGCCTGGCTGTCTCTGACGTAAGTGAGGACTGGGGGGGGGGGGGGGCTTTCAGGAGGACGCTAGAAGCTTTTAGGGATGTGATGGCTTCTGGGAAAAGGGTTCCCACAGCCCCATGGTGGGCTGGACGCAGCGCCGGCAAGCTGCTTTAGGTGGATGGAGAGATAGCAGGTCTGTGCCAGTAGTAACTCTTGGTGGGCAAGGGAAGTGGCGGGGACAGCTTCTATCTACATCCGGGCTTGAGGAAAAGTATCCATACACTTGAGAAAGTCCTAAGCATCCAGGGTTGGACTCAAGAGACCACTGGGGGGCAGCCTCCAGCCTGGGAAAAGCCAGAGGGGTACAAGGGACTTGGGTTTGGTCTGAAAGGGTCAGAAGATGCACAGCTTGGACCTCTGGAGCTCAGCCCAGTGGTTCCCAAACCAGATCACCTGGGGATCTCTTTTTAAATCATCTCTAAAGCCCTATCCCTGGAGATCCTGCTATATAAGTAGTCTGGGGTTGGGCCTGAGCATCTCAACTTTAAAAACCCCTCCCAGGTGATTCTGGGGGTGAAGCAGGTTTAGAAACCTGTGAAGAAGCTGAAGAAGAGAGGTAACATGTGAGCCGAATCACGGGGGTGTGGCTGGCAAGGGGCTCCCCTGTGCTGGGCACTCTTGTGGCCCCAACAGGACCTTGAAGGAGGACCAGTACCTCTGTCTATAGTTCTGGCCCTGGGCCAGGTACTGTATGAGATGGAGGTGTGGGACGCGGTCCTTTCCCTCGCCACAAGTATGATTTGGTACAAGGCCAAACAGTAAATATCTTAGGCTTTGCAAGCCATACAGTCTGTGTCACTCTGCGCTGCCATTGTAGCACCAAAGTGGCCACGCATGGCTGCATTCCAGTGAAACTTTATTTATAGACCCTGAACTTTAAATTTCATATCATTTCCACTGTCACAAATATTATTCTTTTGCTTTTTTTCCAACCATTTAAAATTGTAAAAACCCTTCTTAGCTCACAGCCATCCAAAAACAGGCAGCAGGCCGGATGTGGCCCATTGGCCACGGTTTGCCAATCCCTGATCCAATAGATAGATGGGATGGGACGGTAGGCACTGAGACTTGACCTGGACACTGGGCAAGAGGGCACATGCATTGCACCAATAGAGGCACTGCGGTGCACATGTATGCAGTCTTTGGGGTCAGAGAGACTTGGGTTCGAATTCCAGCCGGGCCCTTCCTAGCTGGGCAAGTCACTTTTACCTCTGACCCTGTTTCCTCACATGGAAAACACGAACAATAATACCCACACAGGAGAATGGCTGGGAAGATTGAAGAAGATAAGAGATGTACAAGTTAGAAGACCTTTGGGCCTCTATAGCTGGACCTCTGGGGGAGGGCGGTGTCCAGGAAGGCCCCTGAAGGAGGTTGACCCTGAGTGATGGTTGGGTAATGAGACCTGGGAGTGGTGGAGTTTCCCCGGAGACTAAGCAAGAACTGAGCACGATGCCTGTCCCAGACTACAGTCCTCCCCCGACCCCCTCCGTCCCCAGAGAAGGGTGGGGTGGGGAGGAAGCGACTGGAGGCGCCAACTGGCAGGGAAGGGTGCCCCTCCTGTGGGCATGGGGCTGCGGGTACACAGCTCCTTGAGGGAGGGCCACCTGATCCAACTCTCCCTGCTGCTATTTACCAGCAGCTAAAAATAACCCTGGAGTGACAGGGGAGATGGGGCCGATTTGTAATTTAAATAGCAACAGAATAAAGCAAGGAGCTGCAAGAGATCACATTCTGTCCTGAATTAAAAATGCAAAAACCGGGGGCAGAGAGCTGAGCTGGAGCTGGAGGAGGGGGTCCGCTGACAGAGGGAGCTGGAAGCGGGGAGTCTATCCGTTTTCCTTCCTTTGGGAAGGGCAGGGACAAGGCCCAGACTGGAGATCCTTCCTCCCCTCAGGGACCTGAGACTCTTGCTGACTAGTGAGTCAAAGGCCAAGGAGGGCAGTGCCCAGAGGTGGGGCCAGGCACAGTGCAGGGATTGGGATCCCAGAGAGAGGGGCTTATCCGGTCCTGTTTTGGCACATAGCATTTGGGACATACCCCCCAGCAGCTCATGCCCCCTACCCCCACACCAGGGGAGCACAAGCCATTTGGGTACTTTGGAGGGAAGCTGGGAGGACCAGTTTGAGCACAGCCATTTGAACAGGTGCTTCTCTGGTGTGCTGCTGAAAATGTAGCCCAAGGGCCAGGCATCAGGACGCCTGAGTCAGAGTCTCATTGTTGCTTCAATTTGTACAATTCCAGAACAGAGCATTCAGAGAGGCCCCTCAAGGTCCAGGTCCCAAGGACAAGGGTTAGCAAAGGCTAGGAAAGGCTTCTCCTCAAAGATATATGAAGTGGGTAGGGAAGGCATTAGGACTAGATTTGGCTTCTGATGAGCTCTACTGTGTTTGACCAGTGTTCTTGGCCTAGAGATATTTGCAGAAGGAAGACAAAGCAGGATTCACGGAGTAGGTGGGGGCTTGAGGGCTACTGGACAGTTCACCCCAAAGCCCTTTTTACTCTGTCAGCCTTCCAAGGGCCTGGGTTTTCATCTTTAGGGACTTTTTTCTTTTGGCTCTAAGTGCATCTATCTCCAGGAGGGGGTGATAGGACTGGAGGCATGAGGACTGAAGGGTGCTTCTGCAATCAGGGCTTATGACCCAGTACACGGGGGTAGGAGGTTTGAAGGGCAGGAAGTCTGCTGATCCTGCCCTGGGGGCTTGGCTACAGTAGGGGTGGGAGGGAGCTCCTTAGGGCAGATCCAGCTGACCCAGAATAATGGAAGAACCACCCAAGCTCCTCTCACCTCCAGCCTGGGGACCTGGGGTGTGCCAAAGGACAATTTCCGAGAGAGATCGTGGTTTGAGGGACCACCCTTGACTGCAGAGCGCCAGTCCTATACCCACAGCTCTCTTGCCCCAGGGGGAGAGGAACCCAGCCCCTCCTCCAGATTTCTTCCTGCACACCGCTTTAATGAGCCTGCCCAGAAGGGGTCTAATCAAAGTTCCATCTGTCACTAGCCAGCGGCAACCTGCAGCCCCACTCAGGTACATCAGTCTCCTCTGTGGGGCAGAGGCCCAGCACCTGGGCAGAGGCCAGGGAGCAGCAGGTATTTTGGGCTCTGGGCTGCTCCCAAGGCCCTCAGCAGGTACCTGGACAATAGGCTTAGCTGCTGAGGAGGGATTTAGATTAAAAAAATTCCCTGTGCCTCACCACAGCCACTAGTGCAAACAGGAAGCCCATCTCCCTCCCTCTGCTCAGCTTCCTCTCCTCACTTCCACGGGAAGTTACTGAGCACACATACTGTGCACCCAGCACCGACCTAGGAGCAGCATAGGGTCCAAGAATTTTGCAAGGAGACAAGACTGACATGCACACAAGGTCGCATGACATAGGAATGTTCTTGGGAACAGAAGTGAGTGTCAGAGATAAATCAGTGGGGTGGGAATGCTGGCCCTGGGGCAGCATTCGAGACTTGGGTGTTTATAAAATATTTGTCATATGAATGGATAAGTAAAAACCTGGAGGTTGGGAAGGAGATTCAAATGAATCAGAGCAGACGAGATTTTAGAAATCATCTGGTCCAACCTAGAGATGTTACGTGACTCACCCAGAGTCACACAGCAAGGGCTGGAGTTTGAACCAGTGGATTCTGTGTCTGGGGCTCTTTTCACCTTCCCACTTGTGCTTCTTGGGCTTGGGTTTTGAAGGATGGAGATTTTGATTGGTCAAGCATTACGGGCAGACAGGGCAAGGAGAGCACCATAGGCAGAATGGATTGGCAAGGGTGAGGGTGGCATGTTAAAAGAAGTGTGAAAAAAAGAGAGAAGCAATGTTTATTGAGCACCTACTGGGAGGCAGGCACCAGCGTGGTGTGAGCTGAGAGAAAGTCTCCACAGGGAAAGCCTGGACAAAGAGGCAAAAAAGGAAGGAACCAGAGCATAAGGAGCCTCGAAGGTCAGGCCAAGGAGGCTGGCTTGGCTGGTTTTGAGAGCAGAGGCTGTCCAGATCGTGGGTTGAGCATTTCGTGCCCTGGTACATTTCTTTTCCCCAGCTCCCAGTTGCTCATCCAGGCCACTGAAAGTAGAACACCTCACCCTCTGGGGCCTCAACAAAGCCCAGAATAATTTTCTTACCCAGATTCCTCTTCCTGTGTGTATCTGGGTGGATTCTGAGGGGTCCCCAGCTCCCCGATGCTGGCACATGTTGTCCTAGCAACTGCCAAGGGCATCCTCCCCAGCACTGTGCACCTGTCCCTTCCAGCCTCGTCCTCTCCAGCCCGCCTGGGAAGTATTGAGCTTGGAGGAGCACAAGTCCAAGGGGATCCTGGTCTCCCAGTCAGGATTGCTCTGCCTCTCAGAGCCTCCAGCCTGTCCTGCTTCCCCTCAAGAGTCACATTTCCTGCTCTCTGCTGTTCCAGGTCTGCCAGAAGCCTCAGACTAAAAACAAGCCCAGCCCCATTTCCTCTGTTTAACTGCTCGAGCTACTTGCAAAATCCCTGGGAGAGGAGGACATGACATGGCCCTGCATCAGCCTCCTTCTAGAATAGGCCTTGACCTGGCTGGCAGTGTCTCTGATGGGCCACAACATACAGGACCTGCCTTGAGGGATTCTGAGATGATGGGTTCGAGGGAGAGCTGCTGGAAAAAGGGGGTGCCAAGCCTCAGAGTAATCATCCGGCTATGTCTCAACCCCAGAGAGGCAATGGGATGTCTTATTTAGGGATACAGACTCTGGGGTGAGCTTCTTAATTCTACCACTTACCAGCTGGATGACCTTGGACAGATGAGCTTGGTGGCTCTGTGCCTTGGTTTCCCCATCTGTAACAGGAGGAAAATAACAGGAGGATAAGTTTGGTACAAGGGTTCAGAGGTTTCTGGCACAGAAATGTCCAAGAAATATTAGCTATTATTTTATCAATGCTGAGTATTAATTATTCATGATATGGCATGATTTATTAAATAAATATTTATTGAGAAATATGTTCCAGTCATGAGGTCACTACAGCACCAGATGGAGGTTTCCCAGAGCTGGGATGGCGTTGTGTGCATTCCTGTGTCTTCAAGTTCTGTAGCGTAAATAGTGATTGAACTGAACTGAACTGACACCCTTTCTGTCCTCGAGAAATTTACAGCCTTTCTGGGGTAACAAACACATAGAAAGCTCAAGAACAGTGTGATTAAAGAGCAGTGTGATTAAAGAGTGTGATAGAGCAGTGTGATTAAATAACGCTTGAGGAAGAGACTATTTCCATCCCAGAACCAACTTTAACGATAAAAAGTAAGTGTATTCCTTACTATTTATTTACTAAATCTTCCCGATGGCCTCAAAGTCCAGCAGGCCTGGTTGCTATCCTTCAGACACATCAAGTACATTCCTTACTCAGGGCCTTTGCTGTTTCTGTTCCTTCCACCCAGAATGCTGTTCTCCCAGATAGTCACGTCGTCTGCTCTCTCGATTCATTTAGGTCTGTTCCCAAATGTCACCTCCTCAGAGAGGCCTTCCCTGATTTCCTACCTAAGTAGGAGACCAAACTCTTTCCTCATCAAATTCTTTCCCCTTCACTTTGGCTTCTTTTTTCTATATAGCACACCCAACATTATGTCATGTATTATTTGTTTCCTACGTGTCTTCCCCACTAGAATCTAAGCTCTGTGAGGTTAGAAGCCTGTTTCCTTGCTCACTGCTATATGGTCTGATATAGTGCTCGACGCATAGAAGATACTCAATAAATATTCACTGAGTGAATTAATTTGTAAACCCTTTACCTCTTATTTAATCCCCACCAAACTCCATGGCCCAGTTATTACTATTGCCCCCCTTCCATCTCACAGATGAGAACACTGAGGCCCAGAAAAGCTCCGAGATATATATTCATCAGTTTTTCTGTTTCTATCCCACCTTACTCCAGAAAGGATTTAACGTGACTCAGAGAAGTAGCCCTCTCTGATCTGATTCAGTAAATGACAGGAACGGACCATGAGCCCACATCTTCTGACTCTGTTCTGGTTACTTTTCTCACTCCACCGCTGTTCCGTGTGCCCACCCCCGGTCTGATGCTGACAGAGGTGTTAAGGAGAGAGAGGTGTGTAGGGGCTAGGCACTGCCCGCCATGTAGCCTCATAGTTGTGATGAAGAGATCTTAGCAGGACCAAATGGTGACGATCCGAGAGGCTGAATGGAGAGGAAGGCCAGACTGAGGTTGAGGTTCGGGTTCCAGCCCAGGCAAGCCAGGCGGCTGAGTGGCAGCCTCTGACTCCGGCTGTCTCCTGGCAGCTGGGCTGGACTTGTCCTCACCTGCCTGCCTCTTGCCCTCCCATGCAGCCTCTCTTCCCAGCCATTCTCCTGCCCCAGTCAGCGGAAGGCGCCTACAAGGCCTGTGGTCCTCTTCTGGGGCAGCCCGCTGGCCTCTCGCAGGGCCCCCCACCCCCCCAAATCAGGAAGTGCCGAAAGAGGAAGAGAGTCGCCGGGCAGGATGAGCGTACTGGGGGCTGGCCACAGAACCGGGGGAGGCTGCGATGAGGCCACAGCTCTGGGCCCCGCGGAGGCGCTGGGGACAGAAGAAGGGGAACGGCCGGGGGCACTGAGGCAGATGTGGCGCTACCGTTCCTGGGACGTGCCACAGATCCCAGCAGAGGCCCCCCAGACACAGTAGGTACTCGAGGTGGCCCAGGACTGGGCATAGCAATGTCTGGCCCTCTCTGAGTCCTTTATCTGTGGTGGGGGGGGGGGGTGGCAAAAGTGAGGTTACCCACCCGTTGTCCAGCGGCTCTGCAGAGGCTCAGCAAAGGGCAAAGGGTTCTTGACAGGGTGAGGGGAGTTCTGATGTTTGAATTGCTGGGAGGCAGTGTGGTGGGAGGCTAAGAGTTGAGCGAGCTAGTGACAGGAGGATCTGGGAAGCACAGCCCCCACAGGAATGTGGCGTTGGGTGTTGTAACGCTGTGTGCAAACTCCGTGGGGTCTTCAGCTGCCTCCGGTCTGACAGTGTCAGAGCTTGGGGTCAGAACCATTGGGAAACATCCTCAGAGGGAACCATACACCCCAGGAGGACAGTGTATGGGACAGGAGGACCCATTTGGGGATTTCACTGGCCACCCTGGCACCTGTGCTGGCTGGACGGCTGGTACCCCCACCTCCCTGGTCACACTTTCTCCGGGCCTACAGGAACCTTGAAGGACACTGGAAGAAGGTTCTGAGCTTCTGGGCACTGGTTGTTTCTCAAAACCACAGGTTTGCCCCGAGCATTGGTTATATGTGGCTGGTTAAGGCTGGAAAATGGGCTGCCAGAACCCCAGAGAAGAGGGTGAAAGTGAAGGTGACACAGGATGTGGCTTTGCAAAAGGAGTGCTAACAGAAACAGCGGGCAACTGATGTGGGCATCGGGGTGACACAGTTTGGGAGGAAGAGGACCGTGATCTCCGGGTTCCTGGCCTCCCCTTGTCAGCCCTGTGGGGACTGTCAGAAGCTGCCCCAGCCGTTGATTCCCAAGCACGTGTGCTGGTTGTGCCACCCCAGTTGACTGCTCTGGTTCCAACTGCTTTCCTCGTCTCTAGAGGGGGACAATCTCTGTTGCCTTTGGGGGTGTGTTTGCAAGGCATATTTCTGGGTGAGTGATGTGTGTATAAGAGGGATGTGGCAACGTGTAACTGTTGTCCTAGGGGGGTATGCGTGAGTAGGAGAAAGATGTGTACGTCCTCTGTGGGTGTGCATGTTGGTGAATGAGAGTGTGGTCCTTGTGTGTATGTGTGTATGAGTGTGTAAGAAGTGTGCAGGTGACTCCTGTAGTGTCAGAGATCTACAGGACCCACTGGGTATTGTGTTGGGAGAACACTGTGTTAGAAGTGTGTGAAAGGGTTGGAAACAACTGTGAATAGCTGAGGAGAGATTAACTTGTATGAGAAACGTGTATGTTCTTTGCTGGTGTGTGCCAGGGTCACGAAGTGACTTTGGTCCTTGGTATATATATCTGAGTGTGAGAGGCTGGGGTGGGAAGTGTTAGCTTAAGTAATGAGTGAGCCTAAGTGTGTGTGAGAGGCGTGTCTGTTCTGTGTATGGGGAGCACTGTTTGACTTCTGTTCCTGGGGGGTGTGATTTGGGAGAGCCAAGGGGGTAAGTGTGGAGACGGTATGAGTGGTTGTGAGTGGGCACAGGGGGTGCAAGAGAGGTGTCTATACCGGTGTGGCTGTGGGAGGGAAGGGGGGGGGCGGTGACAGCTGCCCTCGCGAGTGTTCACTTGTGACTATGTAGGTTGTTCGGGGAGGGGCTACGGGGAGGAAAAGATCGTGTGCGTCTGGCTGCGCTCAGCGCGGGCGTGTCAGGCCGGAGGAGATAATGTGGGATCCAGGCGGACCAGCCCGGGGATGGGGAGGCGGGGGGATGGGGAGGCGGGGCCCCCGTGCCCCCGCCCCTTCCTGGCCCCGCCCCCACCGAGGCAGGTTGCGGCGCGGCCGGCGGCCGGCAGAGGGCGCCGCGAGCCGGTGCCGCCGCGCAGCCGAGGGGGCGTGCTCGGCGACGGGCAGGCAGCGGCCCGGCCAGCTATGCGGGGTCCTGCGGCCGCGGCTGGCGGCACTTCCTGGAGCCGCGGCGGCCGCTTCCCGGGCACCTGGGCGTGGGACGCGGGGGCGCGCGGCACGGGGCGGGCGGAACGAGGGCGCGCCATGGCCGCGGCAGGCGGCGCGGAGCCGGCGTGCTGAGCCCCGGCCGCCCGCCCGGCATGGGCGTCTCCCGCGGGCCCGCCGCCGGCCGGGGCTAGGGCCGGATGGAGCCGCGGGACGGCAGCCCCGAGGCCCGGAGCAGCGACTCGGAGTCGGCCTCCGCCTCGTCCAGCGGCTCCGAGCGCGACGCCGGTCCCGAGCCGGACAAGGCGCCACGGCGCCTCAACAAGCGGCGCTTCCCAGGGCTGCGGCTCTTCGGGCACAGGTGAGCGCGGCGGCGGCGGCGGCGGGGTGGGCACCGCGGTAGCGGGCGGATACCGCTCCTGGCACCGGCAGGCGTCCCTCGGCCGTCTCGGGACTGACACCGAGTGGAGGTCTCCCCCGGGCACCGGCGGTACGCGCTGCCTTGGGTTGGCTCCGCGTCGGGGTCATCCCTCAGCGTCCCGGCACTGGCACCGCACGGAGGTCTTTCCCAGGCACCGGCAGCTTAGCGTGCCTCCTCTGTGGTACCGAGGCAGGGTCAGCTTCCAACTTGCCTGCAGGGAGAGAGAAGCACCTAAGCCCCTTGGCACCAGCAGGTAGGGCCCTCGTGGCTGGCCACTCACCCCTTCTTGGCACTGAAGAGAACAGGGCCCCCTCTGAGCCTCCTGGCCACAGTGAGGTGGGGGTCACGCCATCACCCTCCTCCCCTCCGCCCCCCGGGCCTCGGTGGGGCCGTTTGCCTACCATCACTGCATGAAATTTGCAGAACATGGCCTCTGTTGGTATTGTCACAACACATGGCTGTCCCAGAGCGCTGGTTACTGAGCTAATTGCTCATCACTTTAAGCCTCTCCCTGGGATTGGGGGGTGCCTGGCCACCTGTGTTCTATATTGCTCTTAGTTGGTGGAGAGACCCCAGTCTCTACCTCTGCTAGGCAGTAGGCATCTCTCCCCCTACCCGCTTCCAGCCCTTGCTGGGAAAGGGATGGGGTGGGCTGCAGTCTGGAACGTGCCCTGGCTGTTCAAGCCCCAGCCTGCCCCCTCCACCGGCACACCAAATGTCATCAGCAAAGCCTGGGACAGGGCTTTGACCAGGACTCTGGTGAGGAGCTGGGGAGGGGTGTGGAAAGATTGAGTGCAGGCAGCTCATGGCATGTGTACTGGTGTTGGCTTGGAGCCGCTTCCAGCCATGCAGCCCTGGTGTAAGGTGAGGGAAGGTGGTGGGGCCCCATGAGTATCCCACCTGGCTCCCTGGGCTTTTTCTTAACTGACTCCTGCCCTTCTCCAGTGGCTGGGGAACTTGCAGCCAATTAGCTAAGGACCCCAGAGCCAACTCAGGCTGGACTCTGATCCCTTGGAGCCTGCCCAAGGCCTCCCTCTCACTTTTCTTTGGTTGCCCAGGCTTCAAGGCATTCAGCACAACCCCCTCTCTGAGCTTTGCCCTGATCCTTCCCGGGGTAGACTTTACCCACCAATAATGTGGACAGTTTTCTCCTATTGTGCGGGTTGGCGTCCCTGTAATGCTGACCTATGCCCTCTGCCAGCCTTACCCTGGCCAGGGCTCTGTTCCTTGTATCTGTGTCACCAAGCACACCCAGAGATCAGGATTCTCACACTGGCAGATGGAGCTCTGTGGGCTCTTGTGAAGCCACACAGGCTTCAATGTCATATAAAACAGGGCAGGGAGCAAGGCTTCTCGTACCTCTGTTTTGTCACCCACAGCCCTGCAAGATGGAGCAGTTTACACCCAGCTCTGCAGGATGTAGTCTCCAGTTTTCGCAGGCTCCGGAGGGGGAGGGAGGGGCTCCACCAGAGGCTTCCTGTCCCTGCCCACAGGGTACCAAGCGTTGAGCTCTTGTGACCTGTGGCTGTGCCGGTTCTGAAGGGCACAGGTTTGTGCATGTAGAGCTGAACTTCAGGCACATTCAGGAGGAAGAACAAGAAGCAAGAAAATCAACAAATACTTTACATAATTCTCTAACATAAGCAGAACAGGTGTTATTTTTCCATTTTTATAGATGAGGAAAAACATGAGCTTAAGGAGATAAGTAGTTTGCCTAGAGTCACATAGCAAGTAAGAGGCAGAGATAGAGTTGTAACTCTAGTCCAGAACCCTTTCTCTATACCAGGTTCCTGAACAAAACATCACAATGACCTAGGGAGCTTTAGGAAATTCAGATTCCTAGATCTTATCCTTAGCACGCCTGACTCATCAGGTCTGGAGGTTGGGCCTGGGTGTTTTTTAAAGCTTCCCAAGTGTTTCTAACGTGCTACCAAGTTTGAGAACCACAGTATTACATCACTCTGGGGATGGTAAGTGATCTGATAGGCTGCTTAATAAGAAGGAAATCAAACAGCACCTCAGGAAGCATGTAAGGAGTGTCTCTGCATAGTAGCACTGTGCTGGGGGCACTGGGGCATTCAGAAATTAATGTATTTGGAAAACCAAGTAGAGTCAGGGAGAGGGCAGTGGAGGAAAAGCCCTCCCCGATAGTCCTGGGAACTCCCGAGAATCAGATGCCCACTGAGGCTGACCCCCACCCCTTGCTTCGATTGGAGGGAGGGGGGCAAACATTGGGAATAGTGCACTTGCCTTGGGCACTGCCCCTTTAATGTTTTTTATTTGGTCCAGCCCTGTTCGCTGGTTGCCCATCTCGGGTAAAGGTCCCGGTGCCCCAGCTGAAGCCAGCGTCCCCGTCTTTTCCCTAGGCTCCGTGCGCATCCTTCACCAGGCTCTCGTGCTTCTCACTGGGTTTCCACCCTCTGCATTCACCCTATCCTGTTCCCCTTCCATCCAGTACACACCTTAGAGCTTGGGGCTGAGGGACCTGGTAAGTGAATTGTCAGTGGCTAGAAGGGAGGACCGAGGATAACAGATTGCTGGTGACTGCTAAAGCTGGGTTGGGAATTCTGCATTCGGATCTTGGCTCAGTGGTTGAGTTCTATAATCGGCGCTCTGCTGTGGGCTTGGGAGGGGTAGTGGTGGTATATGGGCCGCGTGTTCATCATTGCTGATCTGGTCAGGTACAACGGTCTCTGAATGACAGCCTCTTTTGCATCTTCCTTAAAGAGGCTTGTCCTTGAAGCCCATCTGAGACCCCTACAACTGGCTTCACCCTCTTGAAACCTGGGGAGCAGTAAGAATCCCTTCTCTTTCAGCGCAGTAAGACAAAAAGCTAGGCCATGATCCTCCCAAGCTCCATCCCACCTTATGGGTCCTTGCTGGGAAGCATCAGCCCCTCCTGGAAGAGGAGGTTATAGGCCCTACCCAAATCCCAGGGCATATGGGTTTTCTTCCCTCTGTTCTTACCCTTCAGATCCTATTGGCCTAAGGGCGGTGGGGGGGGGGGGGGGTGGTCGGTCAGAAGTGAGAGGGAAGGTGACTCTGTCTCCTCCTCATGGCCCACCTGGAGAGAGGACTCACTTATCCTCTGGCTCGGTCCCAGCAGCCTGACCCAAGGCAGGTCACGCAGCTTGTGGATTAACTGGTTTTGCACCCCAGGGGCATCAGAAATTACCTGGCACTTCACACACCTAGACGTAAAGGAGCCTGGGCCTACAGAGCCCCTGGGAGCCTGATCATTGGCTCTGCCAATGTCATTCGTTCCCAGAGGGCAGGAAACGCACCTGTGGAACAAGTTTGAAACAATAGGTCCCATTCAGAGGTGATGCCGCATGGTCCGGAAGCCCAGACTGGTAGAGGGTGCCCACTGGGGTGCCTGAGCTGGAGTTTGGGTTGATTTTGCAGTGGTTGGGGAGGCACATGTTGAGGGATGCCTCATGCAGAGGCGAGAACCCCTGTCTGTGGCACCAGGATATCTGGGAGCAAAGGAACCTCTTTGAGTTGTTTGTCTTAGGCTGATGCTGGGAGTGGCCCAGGTGTCCAGAGGACCAGGTGCAAGCTAGGGTCCCTGGGTTCCTACCAGTTTGAGAAGGGACCCCAGTGGCTGAGCTGTGCATCAGTTCACCCCATTCTGCCCACCCACCATGCAACATTGTGTGCCATTGTGGATCCATCTGAGGTTGGGAACCAGGATAGGACTCTCACAGTCTTCCTCCGCTGCCACACACCCACCAGAGTCTCTCTGGCTTACAGGTCGGGGGAAGGGTTGGGCGACTCTTGTCATTTTGTCTCCTGCCATATTCCCAAAAGGTCAAATCTCAGGATACAGAGCCACCCAGCTGGCAAAAGAGAACAGGAGAGTGGGTGTCCTCCCAGGCAAGGACAGAGAAAGGACTGAGTGACCCTAGTCAAAGAAAGCCTAAGCCCTGGGCAGCTGGAGGTAGGGGAAAAAGAATCAGACTCTCCTCAGCTTCCTGGAGACCTCTCCAGAATTCACCAGTCATCCCCCAAGCAGAGGAGGAAGTGAGTGGGCATATTGGCCCTGAGGCTTGGCCTGTGCTGGGCTCTAGGTGAAGCAGGGGTTGGGTCCCTATATCCCTACAAAGGCAAGAGAGAATTTTAAGGTCCAGAAGCTGATGGGCAACTTGTCCTTGCAGTATTTCTATAGCGACACAGGGGGGCGACAGCTACCATTGTGGAGAGGGTGGTGGGAGGGGAGATTCTCCTTCCAGCTAGTCCACTTGTACCAAACACCTGCTTTGGGTGGACCTACGGATACCTCCTACTGGCGAGTTACCTGCCACTCTGGCTGCCAGGGCCAAGCCAATCAGAATGAGGCAGAGGGCAGGCTAGGCGGGAGCTTTCACATCACCTGGCCCAACCCCTCCCTCTCCCTAAAGTTGGAGGCCTGGCGATGTGGCCTTGACTGGGCCAGAGTCTCACAGATAGCTAGGGGTTACCTGGGACTCCAACACTGGTCCCCTAACCCCAGGATCATGTCAATTTGTACCACAGCTCAGGACCCCACAGTCTTCCTTGCTTTCTGAGGAATCCTCATCTGGTGCCTTCCAACCTGCCCTCCTCCCTTCCCCCTCTGCCTCTCCTTCTGGAGGCTGCCACTGCCACCTGAGCAGTTCTGTACGTCAGCATGGGAGGCAGTGTAGATGAGAAGAGGGAGCACCTGCCTCTAGGCTCACCAGCTCTCCTCGTTCCTGGGCGAGATTAGTGGGTGCACCTCTGGGTGCTACCAAGCACTCATTTCTTGCTCCCCAGGACTGCTTCCTCAGTTTCCTTTGTGGAGCCCCTGATACCCTTAGGTATCAGAACTGCCTCCATAGTTCTCAACATGGGACCCGCCTGGCATTCTAGTCACAGGTGTGAGCCTTGGAAGGCAGTTCTGAATGGGAAGAGTGGACAGAGCAGTGACCAGATGCCCTTGAGGAGCAGTCTGTCATTATCAATCTTTGTTTTTTGCCCCCTTCCTCAGTTGAGACACCAGGGACTTGGTTAGGTGATGGAGAGCAGGCTTGAGTGAGGTCCAGGGCTCCGTGGCTGAGGGAGAAGAGGGGGAAGCTGAGGACAGGAGCACTCCCACCCTCCCCTACCCTCCCCTGCATCCAGGTGAGTGATGCACCAACTCATCTTCGGCAGAGTTAACAGACGCCCGAAGCCTGTAAATCTATCCGGTTCGTGTAATCCTTGCAACACTCTTGTGGTTGGCTTTATTCCCATTTTACAGATCAGAAACAAAGGCTCAGAGAGGTCAGAGGCCTGGCCCGGTATCACACAGCTCCCGCTGGGTCTTTTCACAACATAGGCCACCCTACCTACTAGCACTCTTTTCTTCTGTTTTATTTTCCCATCTCCAAACTGGTAGAGCCTATAAAGGGGTTTGAGCGCTCTGTGAGATTCAGAGATTTTTGTCTGGTATGGGAGTGGAGTGAGACCCATGAGATGTTCTTCTCCTAGACCCCAAGGGAGAACTGCCACCAGGACCCTAGCTTCAAGGCTGGGTGGGAGGACCCTTGGTAATGGGACTATGGAAGTATGAGGGAGAACGGGTTGTAAAAGCAGATTGTCATGTGCTTCCTGGCTGGGTGTGGAGTGGAGGGGCAAGTCTGTGATCTTTTATCTTGCTTTCAAAATGCAGGTTGCAGAAGGCTCGAGAAATTTTCAAAGGAACCCTTGATATTGCCCTGAGGTCACTGGGTGGCCTGTGGCCTGTGGCCTGGGGAGAGGTGCTAGGGAAGAGAGCACAGTGCGCTGGGTCTCATTTGTACTCAGCATCTCACGGTGAGAGGTCTGAAGAGAGAAGGGCCCCAGAGCCCTCTCCCTCCCTTTCAGAGACCTCCTCCCCCTTGCACCTGGCACAGTGCCAGTCCAGAGCTCCCACGTAGAGGCCTCTCCCCTGCCAGGGCTGAGCCCGATCACAGCACATGCCAAAATAGCTGTCTGGGAGCCTGGGCCTGCACCACCCACACCCCGGCGTCAGCATCTCGCGGGTTAACAGCTTGCCTGGCTCTCCGCCCCCCCTTCCCCAGCTTGCTGACATTTTACTAAGGCGGGGGTGGTTGTGAAAGGGAGCAAGCTGGTTCCTGCTCCCCAGCCCACACAGACACCCCACTGACACAACCTGCCACCCGCTCACCCTCCTCTGGAAGACATCCTCTGGGGGGAGACCTTCCGGCCCCACAGACATGGGGTTCCTACCATGAGACAGTGAAAAGGACACAGCTGGGGTTCCATGCCACTGTTGAGACCCATACATGGAAGACCCAGGGTGACCTGAGAGAGCTGTCTTTTTTTTAGAAATTATTTTAAAATTCGGGGCACCCAGAGGGCTCAGTCGGTTAAGCATCTGAGTCTTGATTTTGGCTCAGGTTACAATCTCATGGTTCGTGGGTTCGAGCCCCGTGTCAGGCTCTGTGCTGGCAGTGTGGAGCCTGCTTGGGGTTCTCTGTCTCCTCTCTCTCTCTGCCCCTCCCCTGCTCACTCTTTCTCTCCCCCAAAAATAGATAAATGTGAAAAAAATTTTATTCTAGGGGCACCTGGGTGGCTCAGTTGGTTAAGTGTCTGACTTTGGCTGAGGTCATGATCTCACAGTTCATGGGTTTGAGCCCCACATTGGGCTCTGTGCTGACAGCTCAGCCCAAAGCCTGCTTTGGATTCTGTGTCTCCCTCTCTGTATGCCCCTCCTCTGCTCACACTCTGTCTCTTTCTCTCTCTCTCAAAATTAAATAAACATAAAAAAAATTTTTTAATTTATTCTATTAAGAAATTATTTTAAAATCTTTTAAAAAGTACAAATTATTTTACAATTAGAAAAGGGGCACCTGGGTGGCTCAGTCAGTTAAGCATCTGACTCTTGGTTTCAGCTCGGGTCATGATCTCATGGTCGTGAGTTCAAGCCCTGCATTGGGCTCAGTGCTGTCAGTGAGGAGCCTACTTGGGATATTCATTCTCTCTTTCTTTCTCTCTCCCTCCTTCCCTCCATCCCCCCTCTCTCTCCCCCCTCTCCCCCTCTCCCCTTCTCTCCCTCCCTCCCTCCCTCCCTCCCTCCCTCTCTCTCTCTCTCTCACTCTCTCTCTCTCTCTCTCAAAATAAATTTTTAAAAAAGTACACAGAATAGCATAGCACCTACCACTTAGTTTGGTGAAATCTTATCACTGTGCCATGTTTACTTTAGATAGAGATGGGAGCCCCATGTCTCCCTCCTCAGAGGAAACCACAATCCTGATTTTTTTTTGATGTTTGTATTCTCGTGTCTTTTAAACATTTTTCCTGCATAGGCATTTATCCACAACAACATATAGTACTGTTTTGTGTAGTTTTGCACGTGATTTAAATGGTATGCTGTACATATTCTGAATTTAGGTTTTTCTCTCCAGGTTGTTTTGGAGATTTAACCATTTTGAAACATGAGCTCTGATGAACCCATTTTGATTCCTATATACTATTCCTTTTTGTAACTGTATGGCAAGCTGTTTGCCTGGTACCCTCCTGATGGACATTTAGGTTGTTGGCAGTATTTTTGCCATTGCAAGCAATCCTTCAGAGACTATTCGAGTACACAGCTCCTTGTGTGTTCAGTCTACCAGCGTGTGGTTACAGAGTGGTGTTATCTTCCACTTAGATAGTGGTTGCCAAGTTATGCTCCAAAGTGGTTGTCTTAATTTTTAGGCCTCTGGAGTTATTTCCTTTCTTTAAAGTTTTGGTCAGCTGAAAAACTGGTTACAATGAATAAGCTTTCAAGCTCCCATGAGGAAGACAAGGTGCATTTTATCCCCATTTATCAGATGAGGAAATTGAGGCTCAGACACGGTAAGAGACTTGACTTGAGGTCCTCTAGCTGGTCACATGCAGAACCCCTCTGGACCTTTGAGTCTATAAACCCTCGCAAAAGTTCTGTCTCCTGCAACCTCTCAAAGAGATTTTAGACACAGTATCTGCCTCAAAGGCAGGAAAAAGCCCCTCTGTGTGGTGCATGGAAGCAGGGCAGGGGGTGAGGGGGTGCTGGGGCTGACAGCTGATTCTGAGATCTTCTAGGGGGCGGAGGAGGGAGCAACACAGACAGAAAGCTCAGAGAGGGAGTTAAATTTTGAATGAGGGATAAGGCATAATGCTGCTCTGGCAGATGGGGAATGGGGACCTGCTACAGATATAGGAGAAGGCAACAAGATGGACCAGTCACGAGGGAAGAAGGACTTGGGGGCCAGCGGGGAGACTGGGAGACATATCAGCAATCCCATCTGGGATCAGTTTCAGTGTGTGCCTCTAAGACACAAAAGCTCAGCCCAAACCAGCAACTCCCCCACCCAGTGCTGGCAAGAAGGCCTCAGGAGCTGGCCAGCCTCTGGGTCGCTGTGCCTGAAACCCTTTGCTCTCAGTTTAATCCATGAGACTGAGCCTGGACCATTCACTTTTTCCTCCATTCACTCATCAAACCACGTCCTGCACTTCTAGACCCTGGGGATGCAATTATGAGCAGTTCATAGTCCCAGGAGCTCACAGTTTGGGGGGTGAGGGGGAAACAGATTTGCAGACTAGTGCTGATGGCCGAGAATAACTGAGAGAGGGCCTGAGCGTGGGAGCTGCTAACCCCCCGGGAGAAGGGGCTGGGAGGAACTTTCCACCAGAGCCCATGTCTGAGCCAACTCTGAAAAGACAAGAGGAAAAAGATGAGAAAGGTCACTAAGCAGAAGAGGGGAGTGGTATTCCAGATAGACTGCTGGGTGCCAAATGCACAGCCACAAAGAGACCTACTAGACGTAGAGAGAGGGATTTCAAGAATGGCCCTAGAGCAGAGTCCGAGTTGGAATCCCAGCTCTGCCACTTACTAGCAGCAGTCTGTTTGACCACAGGCAAGTTATCTCATCTCTTTGTGCCTCAGTTTCCTCACCTGTAAAAAGGAGATAATAATACTGTTCATTTTTATGAAGTTCAATGGGTTTATATTTGTAAAATGCTTAGAACAGTACCTGGCACAGAATGAGTTATGTATCTGTCAAATAAAATGTAAAAAGTACAGGAGAGATGGGAGAGGAGGCTGAGAAGCCATTTGAGTGCCAGGCCCAGGGCTTGCATTTTGCCCAGATGAGAGTGGACGGCCAATCAGGAGCAAGTGGACACTCTAGAATGAGCTGTGGTACCTCTGGGAGGACGGCTTGAGGGGGGTGGCCCTCCAGGAATGGATCAGTCATTGATTCCACAGACGTTTCTCCAGAGCTTGCCAGGAGCCCAACCCTGAGACAGGACTTGGGACGTGAAAGAGAGACTGAGGAGCTTTAGCGAGGAGCTCGGAGCTAGAGCCCGAGCCCAGCTCCCAAGCACCTGAGTCATTCCTCTCCCCTCCTTGCCCACCTCCCTCATGTTGGCCAGTCCTGCTGTCCAGGTTTCGTAAGCAAAGCCATGGAAAGCATGGAGTGGGCAGTGGTGCCTAGCCCAGAAAGGGGCCTCGGCTGTCGCTCTTTAGGTCCCCCGGAGGAGGGGAAGGTAGCTGCTGAGAAAAGGCTGTTGACATCCCGTTGCGCCCAACAAAGAGAAGTGGCCTGGGCCAGCCCGGGCCTTGTGGTCAGGCCTTGGGTGCGGTACCCGAGGCAGAGGAAGCCCTTCTCTTCCCTTATGGCTCTCACCCCTCCCCCACGGAATTCCCTTTTCCTTCCTCCTAAGCTGATCAGGGGTAAACACTGGACTCCCGGCCAGGCACTGTGCTGGGCATGCCCAGATGCACTAGACCTGGCCCCTGGCCCCCACGAACTTGTGGCCTGGTGGGTGAGAGGAACGAGACATGTGGATTTGAAAGAATTAGGGCTTCCAGGTCCAGTGGCAGCAAAGCCAAATAAGAAGTGTGAAGTTACCAGTGGGAGTAATGAATTCTTGGCTGGGGCAGCTGTGAGCAGGTGGGATTTTGATATAAGGTGGGAAGGGGCCAGCATTCCGGGCAGAAGCTCACAGCAGTGAGCTCGGGCACAGCCAGACTGGGGGACACAGAATATAGGTTGGCTTGGTTAGAGCCCAAGGGTTTGTGTCAGGGCGTAGGAGGCTGAGTTAGTGCCATACAGCAGAAGCCACATTTGCTAGGCCTGAGGATTTGGAATTCATTCTGAACCAGTGGTTCCCACAGTATGGTCCTGGGGACGCCCTAAACCCTTCCAGAGGATTGGTGAGGTCAAAACTGTTTGCATAATAATACTTTCAGAGCCGCTCTGGTTCATGCCTTTTTCACCCCGTTGATGTTTGTACTGATGGTGCAAAAGCAATGGCAGCTTAAAGTGGCTGGAACTTTGGCACAAACCAAGGCACGGCCCGGACGTGAACTGGAAGCCATTGTATTCTTCACACTCACAACAACAACAACAAATGCAGTAGGAAGTATTTATTTTATAACACCCAGATCCTTCGGTATACATCTTTAAATATTCCGTGTGAAGAAATGTGAAGTGTACATTAAGGCACTTTTGCTGCGAACTGGACTACGATGGTTGTCTGGAAAAGCTGTTTTGCGGGGCGCCTGGGTGGCTCAGTCGGTTAAGCATCCGACTTCAGCTCAGGTCACGATCTCGCGGTCCGTGAGTTTGAGCCCCGCGTTGGGCTCTGGGCTGATGGCTCAGAGCCTGGAGCCTGCTTCCGATTCTGTGTCTCCCTCTCTCTCTGCCCCTCCCCCGTTCGTGCTCTGTCTCTCTCTGTCTCAAAAATAAATAAAAACGTTAAAAAAAAATAAAAAAATAAAAAGCTGTTTTGCTGCTGAGTTGCGAGCTGTACTAGTTACAGTTTTTAAGAAACACCATTATAAGGGCATCTGGGTGGTTCAGGCCGTTAAGTGTCCAACTCTTGCTTTTGGCTCAGGTCATGATCTCACGGTTTGTTAAGTTCGAGACCCGCATGCAGCAGGCTCCATGCTGGCCGACAGCACGGAGCCTGCTTGGGATTCTCTCTCTCCCTCTGTCTGCCCTTCCCCTGCTCGTGCTCCCTCTCTTCCTCTTTACTTGACACCTGACCAAAAAACTCTTCAGACTTGGGTATTTGACAGACATTTTCTCAAAAATGAATGTAGTGAGCTTGTCACTTCAAAAACATTATCAGGATCTGTTGCTAATGATAAAATTTGAGCCTTTGGAAAGCAAAAATTAGAAATCTTGTATCCACTGTCTAGAGCCCGACAGCTTCCTAGGACTTTACTGATGAGACCAGTAGTGATGTTAGCAAGTGTGATTTCTTGATCTTGTATAAGGAAACGTGTCAAAATTTGGGACGTCTGCATAACTCAGTAAAATATATTTTCCAATGCTTCCTGTTACAAAATTCAAAATGCAAGATAGACCAGTGAAAAGTTCATTGATAGGGTTTCAGATTCCAATAGCCACTAACCTTTAAGAAACTACCACCTGTCATATTTTGATATAGTAGCAAAGAACATCCATAATTGCCTGAAAAGGCTATTAAAATACTCTTCCCTTTCTAACTGCATGTCATTGTGAGGCAGAATTTTCTTCATACACTCAACCAAAACAACATACCATGACAGATTGACTGCAGAGGCAGATATGAGAATCCAGCTGTCTTCTGTTAAACCAGAAATTAAAGAGATTAGCACAAATTAAAACAGTGCCCCTCTTCTAGCTTTTCCTTTTTTTTTTTAAATAAAAATATGTTGGGGCGGCTTGGTGGCTCAGTCAGTTAGGTGTCCATCTTCGCCTCAGGTCGTGATCTCCCAGTTCATGAGTTCGAGCCCCACGTCGGGCTCTGTGCTGATAGCTTAGAGCTTGGAGCCTGCTTTGGATTCTGTGTCTCCCTGTCTCTCTGCCTCTCCCCCACTTGTGCTCTGTCTCTCTCTCAAAAATAAATAAAATATTAAAAGAAATTAAAAGTATGTTATTTATGTTAACATTACAATGGGTTTATTGTTTTTAGATGAGTTAATATTTTTAAAATTTCTCAGTTTTAATTTCTAATATTGGTAAGTAGTAATAGTTCTAACCCCCATAAACCAAACCTTTTGGGGATCTTCAGTAATTTTTAAGAGTGTAAAGGGGTCCCGGGGCCAGGGAGTTTGAGAGCTGCCACTCTAGACCCTAGAGAAGCCAGGAGTGTAAGCTGGGAGGGGGGTGGCATTCTGGCCAGAATGGGTGTGACGTGGGCTGACCTCTCCTGGACACACGCCAGGGCAGTTCTGACAGGCCCCCTCAGCAGGGCTGGGAGATGCAGGATTGAGAGTTCCAGCTCAGCCACTTCTGAGCTTGGGTAGTCACAGGCCTCCAGGAACCTCAGGTGCCCTGTTGGTTTAGCTGGGACAGTAATGCTGCCTATGCAGGAGAATTATAAACCCTCTTCCTGAAAGTGCCTGTGAGAAAGTGCTTTGTAAGTTGTCAAAGACTCAACAGATACTTGTTTTTGTGGTTATTTTGACTGGAGCCAGTGATTAGCTGTCTTTCCCCAGACCCCAGAACACCTGTCCAGGGAGTATGAGAAGACATTAGGTGTCCTCCTTTCCTTCCCAAAGGAAACCTACCCTCCCCCCCACTTCTGTCTTCCCAGATCTTCTCCAGGAGTCAAGGCAGGCGCTGTGTGTGCTCTACCGAGTGCCAGGTGGAGAGGAGGCTACTGGGCTGTTGCTCAGCCTGGCTCTGGGGACTTTGGGAAGAGAAGCCAGGAGGCAGGACTGGTGCGTGTGTGCCTGCCCGCCCACAGGCCGCCTGCTTGCTGCAGGGCCTGGAGCGGCCGCTGGGAGAGGAAGTGCAGTTGGTTACCAATCGGGTTATTTTCATAACGGCTGTCTCAGGCTACAGGGGGAGGGTGACGAGGGGGAGGGGGCAGAGGAGCAGCCACAGCGGCTTGCTCTCCAAACTAGGACTTGCTCAGCCAGAGGCCAGCAGCCTGGAGCTGGAGCCAGAGCCTGGACTCGCCTGCCTACAGGGACCCCAGGCCCCACCCGCTCACCCACCACCCGCCTGCCACCCTGCCTTCCAGATCAGGTCAAAGGGGACTGCCCCCAACCCTTGCCTTCTGCTTCCTCCTTCCTGTATCTGTCTGGGTGGGTCTGGGGAGGAGCAGATCAGGGTCGGCCCTGGCACCACCATTCCTGGATGAGACTCTGAAGCTGATGGAAAAGGGAAGGGAAGGGAAAGGGTAGGCTGGGCTCCTGCCGCCACCAGACCCTGGTGAAGTAAACATTACTGGCCTGCTGGCCTCCTTTACCGTGCAACCCTGGCCCACCTGCTCCCTGCTGCGCATTTGTTTTGCTTTGTTTTGTTTTGAGCGGGCTCCTCTTAGCAAGTAAGGACCTTGGGAGAGCTGAGACCCTCCCTTACCAGCCCCCAGCTGTCTCCACCTCCTTCCCTCTGACCATCCGGAGCTGTGAGAGCAGAGCAGCCAGAGGTGGCTTCTGACCACTAGTCCCCTGGGAGGCGGCCTCCAGGTCCTTGCCCTGCAGCTACTTGGAAGTGGGGCTACCGAGCACCATTCTGAGCCTTCACTGAGGAAAGGGGCACGTGGAGCCCTGCTCACAGCTGGGAGTGGGAACCCTGGCTGAATCCCATGGGGTGTCCCGTGTGAGCACCTCTAGGAACCAGGCCTGGTTGGTACCAGGGGCAGAGGGCATTTCTTACAGCATGAGCAGTTACCCAGGTGGCTCTGGCTGCCGGGCTCTGTTCTTCATGCAGCGGGTGGTGGCCACCCTGGGTTCTCCTGCTTCCCTTTCTGGGTTCCCACTCCCACCATGGGCAGAGACAAACTCCGGGAGATGGCATGATCTGCATGCCCTGCGTCTGCTGTGGGTGTAGGCCCTGCCATGCCCCTACTCTGCCAGGTATGTCAGGTGCTTTACACCATCGTCTCTTCAGAATCTGCCTTATGCCAGCCTTCTGAACTAGTTGGTATCATCCCTATTTTACAGATGAGAAAATTGAGGATCGGAAAGTTTAGTTGATCCACCCGGGAAAGCAATGGCAGACGCGGGATTCCCAAGCCCTTGGGCTTTTCCACTGGAAACTAACTAGCACAAGGTGTGAGATGGTCTGGGCTGAGAGGCCAGGAGTCCGGTTCTTTCTAGCCAGTAGCCAGTGAAGCTGGGACGCTCATGCCTGCTCACCCCCTGGCAGCTGCCCACAGCCACACTCACTGCTATTCGTCAAGGGCACAAGGCCAGATGCCACCAGGAGTGTCTCTCCTGTAGCATCCTTTGTCCTCCCTAGGCTCTCAACAGCCAGCTGGAGGTTCGTGGAGCCCTTGAGTCCTTTCCCATCCCACCCCTTTGGGTGTGACAAGCTCCGCTCAGGCTCCCCACCAGAAAGCTGAGGGGCAGCCATTTTGCTCTGCTGTGGGCTTCTTCCAGTGACCTTTACACGTACTGTGTGGTATGTAGAAGATGACAGAGCATGAGGTGAGAAGACACTGCCGCTCAGAGCTGAGCTGTGGGGAAAGGCGGGGACAGGCCTGAGGCCAGGCCGAGCTTCTGACTGGACCAGGAGAAACCTCAGCAGAGATAGGAAGTCAGGAGTCAAGCTACTGCTGACCAGAGGACAGAGGTTTCTGTGGAGACCACAGGAGCAGGAAGCATGGGCCCTGCAGGGAGGGGGCTTTGGGAACATAGAGGCATGGGTGCTTTGCAGGACAACTTGTCATAAAATGTCAGTTCAGCCAGCCTCGTAGCCTCCTCAGACAGACAAGGAAACTGAGGCCCGTGTGGGGACAGCTTTGCACGTGGTCACAGAACACTGGCCTGGCTCGCCTCGCCTGTCTTGCTCCTCGCTTGCAGTGACCGCACCACCAGGCAGCTGATGAGACTCCCGGACAGTTGAACTTGGGGCTGCCCGGAAGTGTGTGGGCTGGAACATGTCGTGAGGCAACCTCTGCCTCCTGGCCCCTCTTGTCAGTGTGGGTCTGGGGCAGCAGGCAGGGCCCAGACCTCCTCACTACCCGCAGAGTGCCTGGAACACCTCCCCCTACTGACTGCGGCCTTTTGTTTTCTGGGTGACACTAGCATCAGGCGGTGTGTCCGGGTGACTAATCTCCTCCAGGCTGGGCAGCTGTCACAGGGCAGCCTGACCAGACGGGCGGGGAAAGCTGACACCCTGGGGGAGTGCTGGCAAGCCAGTGCCCAGGCAGCAGTGGGCAGCTGGGCCTTCAGGCTTCTCTTCCCGGGTGCAGAGCAGACCCGAGTCAGGCAGACCTGGGTTCAAGTCCTAGTTCTGCTCCTGACCAGCCTGGGGCCTTTGTTGCTCTTATTAGGGCTCCCTTCCCTACCCCATCTCACTTTAGTCCCAGCCTCGTGGCCCAAAAGGAAAGACGCTGCTCTCCACTACGGCTCTGGGATATGGGCTTTGCCTTCAGGTAGACTTGGGTTCCATCATTGGCCCCCCGTTGACTGGCTGTAGACTTTGGGCAGGTTACTGCCTTGTGCCCCAGTTTCCCATCAGGAACACGGCATGATGCCATACCTGTCCTTTCATGTTGCTGTGGTTTATAAAATGATACGTGTGTTTGTAAAGGGCTTAGCAGAGTGCCTAGCGCACGGTGGGCACTCAGTAAATGTTAGCTGTGTTGATGCTGATTTTAGTAGGAAGCCAAGAGCTCTCTGTCCACTCCCGTTCTCCTGCCCTCAGAGCTTAACTCCTGCCCTTCTCCCTGTCACCTGCAGAGGCTGGGGGCTGGAGCAGGCAGAGACCAAGGGCCAGGCAGTCTCAAACATTGCTTCACCAGGCACGCTGCCTCAGCTGCTCACTGATCACAGGAGCTCGGACATCTTGGCCCCATCTGCCTCTCCCCTAATATCTGCCCCCATCCAGGGCTTCAGGCTTGCTGCACTCACAGGATGGTAGCAAATTAAAGAGTGGGTGTTGGGTGGTGGGAGGAATGGGCAGTAGACATGCGGCCCGGTCCTCCACCTATCATCTACCGTCATTTGTCCAAGGCTCTCACCCACCACGTGTGACTTCTGCTGGGCCCTCAGCAGGCAGATGTCCCATGGCTGTGACTCAGACCTCTCTGTGGCTACCAGGGCCCAGGAGGTCACCTGATGGCGGGGCACAGGCATCCCTGGGCATTCTGGAGGCATCCCCCGTGCCCCAGCTTACCAGGAAGAGCTGAGGATGTAGAAATGCCAGTAGCCGGTGAAGAAGGGGCAGCCGGGAGTAGGTGAGCTGGTGAGGGAAGCTGGGCCCATGTTCAGAACAGGTCAAGGAAGGATGGTTTGAGTGAGGATGGGCCCCATGGGTTCTGCCTCCTGCAGGAGGGAGCTCTGGGGCCGAGAGTTGGAGCTTCTAGTATTGGCTCCTAGGTCAAGATGCAGTTCACAGCCTCCCTTGAGAGCAGGGCTGGAAGGGTTTTCAGACAGCACCTGTCACCTGGTACTTTCCCACACTGGGAGGTCCATACTAGGCCTTTCCAGAAGGGTAACACAGAGCAGTCTAGTACCAATAAAGTTCTTTTAGCCCCCCAGAGACAGAGATGCACACCCAGAACGCTTTTCTCTTGGCTCGGGCCTCTCTTTGCTCCCCATACAAAGTCCTCCTGGGTGAGGACTGGAGTGGCTTTCCCCCTGTGCAGCCCCCTTCCAGTTCTGAGGGCCTTGTTCCCCAGGGCCCTTATGATCCCTAAATCAGATCCTCTCCATTTCTAGTGCCACTCTGAGCCTGACCCCATGACTTGGGGCTGAGAGTCTGGGGGTCTTATCTAGACTGGGTTTCTTTCCTTTCCTTTCCTTTCCTTTTTTTTCTTTTTTTTTTGTTAATGTTTGTTTATTTAGAGAGAGTGCAAAGGTGAGCGCGAATGGGGGAGGGGCGGAGAGAAAGGGAAAGAGAAAATCCCAAGTAGGCTCCTCACGGGCAGTACTGCAATGTGGGGCTCGATCCCGTGAACTATGAGATCACGACCTGAGCTGAAATCAAGAGTTGGATGCCCAACCAACTGAGCCACCCAGATGCCCCATGGGTTTCTTTTCAGAGCGCCTCATTTTATTACCATAGCTTAGTTTGTGCTGTGTCCTAGGAGGGGACACCGAAAGCTAAAACCTGCCCTGAGTTGGTAGCCAAACAAAGGCCCAGTGAGAGGAAAAGACGAGGCTTATCCTTTGTTCCTCAGTCCATAGAGGCTGACTGCAAACTGGAACCCAGGACTGCAGACTTCCAGCTCCCATTTTTTCTTTTCCATCAGCCTCAGGCGAGGGAGGCAGAGGCCAGGGCTTTGTGGATTATGGTGCCTGGACAGGGGAGCCACATGGGTAGCTGGAAGCCCCTTGTACCCATTACTGCGGGAGCAGCATAGGGTATAACTGGGGAGAGCGCCAGTGCTTCCAACAGTGGTAAACGTGGGCTCCCTTGAGGATTCTGTGCTACCTTCAAACACCCCGTTTACGGGGGTCAGAGGCCACGGATCCTCCCGCTTCCTTCCTGTGTCCCTTCTCTGCTCAGAGGGCTGAGGCTGTGACTGGGCTCCCAGGCACAGGATGGGCCGCGGCCTGACCGAGCTCCTGATGCTCCCGATCTCTGCCCAACAGCCATCCACCTGCCCCTGCCATGGAGACCTTCTTTAGGAGACACTTCCAGAGGAAGGCGCCAGGCCCTGGGGAGGGGCAGCGGCGGCCCGGCTGCGTGGGGCTGCCCACAGGCAAGGTCCGACGCCGCTCCCCTGCCGGGCAGGCCTCCTCCTCACTGCTCCAGCGGCGCCGCTCCAGCGCGCAGCTCCACGGCTGCCTCCTGAGCTGTGGGGTGGGGACCCGGGGCACCAGCCGCCGGCGCTCCAGCACCGTGCCCCCTGCCTGCAACCCCCGCTTCCTCGTGGATGAGGTGCCCACTCCACAGCCTGCTGCTGTTGGGGCGCAGCTTCTGGGCACGCCTCTGCTGTTGGCTGGGCTTATGGGCACGAATGAGGAGGAGGCAGCTCGGGAGGAAGACGTGACAGCTGCACCGTTGAGTGCCACCCAGCCAGGCACCAGGAGACCAGGCCCCTCCTCACGCCAGGGCACCCTGCTGCCTGTGCCTCGCTACCTGCGCCGTCGCCGCCGTGCCTCCTCCCACCTGCTCCCCGCCGACGCGGTGTACGACCGTGCCCTCTGGGGCCTGCACGGTTACTACCGGCGCCTCAGCCAGCAGTGGCCCCCAGGCCAACACCCTGGCTCTGGGGGTCGAAGAGCCTCAGGCACCACAGCTGGCCCTGTGATGCCTGCTCGTGTGCGCCCGCTGTCCCGCAGGCGTCAGGTAGCCCTACGGCGCAAGTCAGCGGGACCCCAGACCTGGAGTGCCCTGCTTGCGTAGGTATAGCTGCGGCCGGCAGGGCGAGTGTGTGGCCCCCAAGGGGACTGGCCAGGAGGAAGGACCTTGAGGACTGTGCCTGGCCTGAGGGCACCCCGCTTGGGAATGGCCCTGGATAGTGCCTGGAAGCCAGCGCGCTCCCCAAGGGCTGTGAGGAGGGCTGAGTCTCCTGCAGGGAACCTCTCAGGGTCTTAGGTTGTCCTGGGGCATCTACCCTCCTCATTGCGGTCCCTGTCCTGGCCAAGGGTTAAAGTCACAGTGAGGGCAGAGATCCTAGGTAAGGGGAGAAGGAAGCAGAGTCACCAGATGCTCAGCTGGCCTCAGCGATCTCCTTTCCTGTAGGAAAGCCATCACCAAGTCGGGCCTCCAGCACCTGGCACCCCCTCCTCCCGCTCCCGGGGCCCTGTGCAGCGAGCCAGAGCGGCAGATCCGGAGCACTGTGGACTGGAGTGTGAGTGGTGGGGTGCTAGGAGGGAGGGACAGGTGGATGGGCTTGGAGCCACAGCAGCAGTTAGAGATGGAAGGAGGTGCTGGGGGCAGCTGTGAGAGGAGCCCATGGGCCTTTGGGTCAGGGCAGACCTCCTAGGGTATCCACATTTGAGCCAAGCCCTCAAGAGTAGGGACAGTGGGAGGGGCACCTAGCTGGTTCAGTTGGAGGAACTTGCGACTCTTGATCTTGGAGTTGTAAGTTCAAGCCCCACGCTGGGTGTAAAGATTACTTAAAAAAAATTTTTTTTTTTAATCTTAAAAGAGTAGGGACATTGTGGAAACAGGATGGAGCAAAGTAGATTGTGGTGGCTGGAGCAGGTTTGTCTTGGGAGAGAGGAGGGCTGGTGGGGCAGCACAGGGACTGACTAGAGGGCTGGGTAGCAGGTTCGCTCTGAGCACGCTTGTCTCGCGGTCTAGGAGTCCGCGACCTATGGGGAGCACATCTGGTTCGAGACCAACGTGTCAGGGGACTTCTGCTATGTTGGGGAGCAGTACTGTGTAGCCAAGATGCTGGTGAGTGAGCTCTCTGCGGCATGCTGCCCCCTGCTGGTAGAGTGGGTCTAGAAGCCTGTAGACAGACCTCTGCTGGCCTTCTTGGGAAGGTGGGAACAGGACTGTCACCTGAGCGCCCGCTGTGGGCTGCCTGAGGATGGCAGGAGGAACGGGGGCTGTATTCTGGTGCCAGGATCGGGGGTTCCCAGTGAACAGAGAGGGAAGATGGAAGGATTTCTCTTCTGGCCCTGGGGCAGCATTCTGGACGGAGTTACCTGGTGCTTCAGGGCCTCCTCTTCATTTTCTGCAGCAGAAATCAGTGTCCCGGAGAAAGTGTGCAGCCTGCAAGATCGTGGTGCACACCCCCTGCATTGAGCAACTGGAGAAGGTAAGTGTGAGTGCTCAGCCTTTCCTGCCCCTCCCCTTTGGGTGCTGAAGTCCTCAGCAAACACACATGTGTATTTCTGCACTGATACTCATGTTACAAGCGTTGCCTGCCAAGAGTGCCCCGGCCTGCGTGGTGGTGAAGAGCCAAAGACCCTCGAGCTGAAATGCCTGCATTTGAGTCCTGTCTCCCTCCACTCCTTTATTAGCTACCCTATCCCCACTGCCCAGAACAAGCCTGGCACAGAGTGGGGCTCACTATGGATGAATAATGAGCGATGGCCGAGACCCCATTTTATTAGCACCTAAATTAACATTTAGAAGGGGCCATGGTCTTGCTGAAGCTAGGCCACTCCTGTGTAGCCCTGGCCCGTGCTTCGAAAGCAAGGTAGAGGGGACACTGAGCAGGCAGATCCAGGCCAAGGGTGGGGGGCTCCCCAGGCAGCAGAAACCCCGATCAGCACATGGGAAAGCTTGTAGGACTAGGAGTGGCATCAGCAAGGCTAATGTGGGTCACTTGCCCCAGCCCCTGACTCATAGAGTGAGGTTTCCCTGCAACTTTGCTAAGGCTGAAGCAGGGACAGTTGGGAAAAGAGAGACAAACGTAGCCCCAGGTGTTACAGAGGCTAAGATGGGATCACACCAGTTTTCATAAGTGAGCTAATGGTCTCCAGGGACCAGCCAGCACAAGTCTGCAAGCACCGATCAGGGTGCCTGCACGTGCCTAGGTTGGGAGCATTCGAGGGTAAGGGGAAAATGTGGGAGGAGTAAACCATACTGCCTTTTATTTATTTATTTATTTTTTTAATTTTTTTTTCAACGTTTTTTATTTATTTTTGGGACAGAGAGAGACAGAGAACGAACGGGGGAGGGGCAGAGAGAGGGAGGCACAGAATCTGAAACAGGCTCCAGGCTCTGAGCGGTCAGCACAGAGCCTGACGCGGGGCTCGAACTCACGGACCGCGAGATCGTGACCTGGCTGAAGTCGGACGCTTAACCGACTGCGCCACCCAGGCGCCCCCATACTGCCTTTTAATGGTGGGGGAGTAGACACAAAACTCCAAGTCTCCCCCATCCCAGGATACTAACAGAGGGAGGAAAAAGTCCTTCTGGCTATGGTGGAGAGGAGGCAGGGATGCAGGAGGGCTTCTGAAAAGAGGTGTCTCACATTCTGAGGGCTCCCAGGATGATTTGGGGCTATCTCTACCTTGTGAGTGACACTTCCCTGGAGGAGGTGGCTATATGCCTGACTCCGTGAAAGGAGGTTCTGACATTTGGGTGGTCATTGCAATGTTTCACAGATAAATTTCCGCTGTAAGCCGTCCTTCCGTGAATCAGGCTCCAGGAACATCCGTGAGGTAAGTGCCCAGGGTAGTTACAGGTAAGGAGGCCCCAAGTTTCCTGAGTGGACTTCTCCACAGTGTCTCCAGAGTGCCACCAGGGGACTCAGCAACTTCGAGGCTGCTCTGGGGCCCAGGGAGGTACAGGGCTGAGGCTCTGAGAGCGTCTCAATGGGGAAGGCCTGGCAGGCCCTGCTTGCAGAGTGGATGGGACACTGCCTGCCTCTTGTGCCTCCTCACTCTTCTCCCCTACCCCGAGCCTCAGTCCCCACCTTGAGGCCATGGAGAGAAGTCTCCAGCCCCTCTCACCTCACACACACTGCTGCAGAGAGCTTCCTGCAGCCCCACCCCTCACTCCGGTGATACTCTCTCTTCCTCCACCAGCCAACATTTGTGCGCCACCACTGGGTACACAGGCGACGCCAGGA
Source organism: Neofelis nebulosa (assembly GCF_028018385.1). Taxonomy (NCBI): domain Eukaryota; kingdom Metazoa; phylum Chordata; class Mammalia; order Carnivora; family Felidae; genus Neofelis; species Neofelis nebulosa. The sequence goes on from NC_080791.1 coordinate 98,610,964, forward strand.
TGGCAAGTGTCGGCACTGTGGGAAGGTGAGGCCCTGCCCAGGGAAGTTGGCCAGCCTGATGACCACCGGACCTGGGCCCTGTGGCCCCCGAGCCTCAGGCTGTGCATCCAGTGTGACCTGCCCATCACCGACTGTTTCTCCTGAGTGCAGAGTCCTAGGGCTCTGTTTCAGCCTGGCTGAGGTGCCCATTCAGTTCCAAAACACCTAGGCTTCTGGACAGAGCAGGAGAGCAGCGAAGAAAGTTATCTTCTAGTGCAGGGTATCTGGACTACTTGGAAATTACACGTGAGCTCTCTGAGAATTAGACTTACTCATTTAGTAACTCGGCAGATACTTGTTGAACGCCTGTTGGGTGCTGAGCCCCACTGGGTAGTGGGTAGTGGGTCCCTGCCCTCCTGGAGGAGGAGGGTGTGGCTTGAAGACAGACTCTGCAGGCAGTCTTCCTGAGCACAGTCCACAGTGTGGTGGTCACTTAGTCATTGTCTGCTTCCTGTGCGTCTCTGTCGGTAAGCATAGGCCATGGAAGGTCGAGGGGCCTTGTCCCTCTTTTCCTTTGCGCACTTTCAGTGCCAAGCACAGCCTGGCACCCAGCAGGCCCTCAGTAACGTTTGTAGGGCAAACAAGGGTATGAATGTGATAGGTACTGTGAAGAAGCGTGAAGCGCTGGAAATGCCCAGGGGCCTGGGGGTCTGGGGTCAGGGAGGAGGGCATCTCAGCCTACAGGAGTTAGCTGTGGATCCTTTGAGCAGTTCACATGTGTGCACCCAACGCCTTGCAGTTAACTTCAGAGAGTCATAAGCCTCCCTGCTCCGGGGGCTTATTTTACAGGGGTTTTTTTTGTCATTTTGTTCTGTTTTTTATTTTATTTTATTTGTTTTTATTTACTTTTATGTTTTATTTATTTTTGAGAGAGAGAGAGAAAGCAAGCACAGGAGGGACAGAGAAAGAGAGGGAGACACAGAATCTGAAGACAGGCTCCAGGCTCTGAGCTAGCTATCAGCACAGAGCCCGACGCGGGGCTTGAACCCACGAACCGCGAGATCATGACCTGAGCCGAAGTCGGACGCTTAACCGACTGAGCCACCCAGGCACCCCATTGTCTTTTTAATTTTAAAAAATGTGCTCAATTTCCCGGGGTGGAGAGAGGTTGGCAACAGAAGAGGGGTTGGGCCTGCTGCTCTGGACCTGGTCCCTGGTGCCCCAACCACCCCCTTCCCTCTAGGGCTTCCAGCAGAAGTTCACCTTCCACAGCAAGGAGATCGTGGCCATCAGTTGCTCCTGGTGCAAGCAAGCAGTGAGTGCTCGCCCTGCCCCGCCGTAGGCCGTCCCCTGGGCTGCACTGGGTGGGGGTCCCCAGGCCTCAGCTCAGCCCGGCTCAGCTGTGCCCCCTCCTCTCTAGTACCACAGCAAGGTGTCCTGCTTCATGCTGCAGCAGATCGAGGAGCCGTGCTCCCTGGGGGTCCACGCTGCCGTGGTCATCCCACCCACCTGGATCCTTCGCGCTCGAAGGCCCCAGGTGAGTCTTGCCTGCACCCTTGACACCACTCCCACGTTTGGGCTCTGCTGGCTACCCCAGCCCTCCCACCTTGTCACCAATGCCCCGGCTTCCCTCGCAGAATACCCTCAAGGCAAGCAAGAAGAAAAAGAGAGCATCCTTTAAGAGGAAATCTAGCAAGAAAGGGCCAGAGGTTAGTCCTGGGGCTGGGTGGGCCACTGGAGGGGAACAGGAAAGAGGGGCCTGTTTCTTGGAATACTGAGGCCCCTGGGCTGATGATGCAGCCTTTGGTGGGTCAGTTTGGGCTCTGGGCCCCAGAGGAGGGTGTGAGGCCAGATCCGAGTTGCCTCTGTATGGCCAGGCCCACTTAAGGTCTGACCTGGAGGTAGTATGAGGGTGCACTGCCGAAAATGGGGGTAAGGTCTTCAAGACAGGAAGGAGCCTTATTGTCTCTCTGTCTCCAAGGAGGGCCGCTGGAGACCCTTCATCATCAGGCCCACCCCGTCCCCCCTCATGAAGCCCCTGCTGGTGTTTGTGAACCCCAAGAGTGGGGGCAACCAGGTACGCACAGCCTCCCCTCTCCACCGGGAGCCTTGGGGGAGGAATGGGTTCCGGCTCTGCACCCCTCCCCTCCCCAGCAACTGCTCCCAGGTTCCATGGCAGGCTCCTGCCCCATCCCTCTTTCCCAGAGATACTGAGGAGATCTGATTCTGTCTCCACCCCTTGCCCCTCGCTGGGCCTGCTTCCCACAGCCACAGCCTTCTCATGTGCTTTTCCCCACTTCAGCCCACCAGCCCTGACTGACTCCCCCGGTCCCCCGCAGGGCGCTAAGATCATCCAGTCCTTCCTGTGGTATCTCAATCCCCGACAAGTCTTTGACCTGAGCCAGGGAGGGCCCAAGGAGGCGTAAGTACTTGCCAAGGCTCCATGGGGACAGTGGCAGGGGGCTTGCCTGGCACTCAGGGTAGGGTGTACGTACCCTGACACTTCCGGTCCTCCGACCCCAGGCTGGAGATGTACCGCAAAGTGCACAACCTGCGGATCCTGGCGTGCGGAGGCGACGGCACGGTGAGTTCCCCCGCTGCTCGCTTCTCCAGTCTCCCGCCTCTCTGGGGCCTGAGCCTGGGCCCCACTGGTCTGACCTGGCCTCTTGTGCTCTGCCCCCTCCAGGTCGGCTGGATCCTCTCCACCCTGGACCAGCTGCGCTTAAAACCACCGCCGCCCGTTGCCATTCTGCCCCTGGGCACTGGCAATGACTTGGCCCGTACCCTCAACTGGGGAGGGGTAAGAGCCCACGGCAGGGTAGGAGAGCTGGGGGTGGGCCGTGCAACCCTGCACGCCTCTCCCCAGGAGAGGCTCGGTTCCTGAGCCCTTTGTCCCACCAGGGCTACACGGATGAGCCCGTGTCCAAGATCCTCTCCCACGTGGAGGAGGGGAATGTAGTGCAGCTAGACCGCTGGGACCTCCGTGCTGAGCCCAACCCCGACGCGGGACCCGAGGAGCGTGACGAGGGTGCCACTGACCGGGTAGGGCGGCCAGGGCCAGGGGCAGCCGCTACAGTGGGGGCAGGGGGCAGTCTCGGGAGACCCGGGCTGGCCTCCTCTTTCTCACTTGCCAGTTCAGGGACTTTGGGCAAATCTCTTCGTTTCTCCAGACTTTCAGCTTCTTCCGTACAATGGTAATAATGGTACTCCACAAGCTAGTTGTTATTCAGCCACTTGGCAAATATTTACCGAATATCTGCCACATGCCAGGCACCATTTTAAGCGGCAACAAAGCAAAGTCCCTGTTCTCACAGAGCTCCTAGAGAATATGGCACTTTGGGGAAGAAGCATCATGGGGGACAGAAAGCCAGGGAAGAGAGTGTCAGCACAGCTGGGGCTGTTTTGTGTATGGGGCACTTGGAGGAGCCTCACCGGAGCCGGAAGCTGAGAGGGCAGGGCCTCAGGCGGGGAACTGGCTGGAGGAAGAACTTTGTGGTAGATCCTCTTAACTGGGGGAAAGGCTTCCAAAAGTGCATGGGCTTAGCGAGCCTGGTGGCCCCTGGCCTGGGCCAGGCCAGAGCAGGGAGGGGTCTGTTAGGCCCAGCCCTGATGCTGGCCCCGTGACCTTTTTCCAGCTGCCCCTGGATGTCTTCAACAACTACTTCAGCCTGGGCTTCGATGCCCACGTCACCCTGGAGTTTCACGAGTCTCGAGGTTGGCAACCTCTTGCTGAGGAGGCATTGGGAGGCTGGGGAGGAAGAGACACAGGAGGGTCCCTGAGAGGGTCAGAACTTGCCCCCAGCAGTAAAAGAAAGGCACTTGTTCCCAGCCCTTCCTCCCCACCCCAGCTTGGGAAGCCCCAGCAAGTTCAGAATGACTGACTGTCCCCTGTTTCTTATCGCCACCCAGAGGCCAACCCAGAGAAATTCAACAGCCGCTTTCGAAATAAGATGTTCTATGCCGGGGTGAGTCTGGGGTCTGCCAGCAATAGCCCCCACCATGCCCACTATTCTACCACCTAAGCCCCCTGCCCACCTGTGTCTGCTAGGCCACAGGACCCCTTCTGGGCAGTGGTAAGGGAAAGTCTCTGTTACCAGATGGTGATGCCCTCTGTCTCCCACAGACAGCCTTCTCTGACTTCCTGATGGGCAGCTCTAAGGACTTGGCCAAGCACATCCGAGTGGTGGTAAATGGACCAAGCTGGCAGGCAGAGTGGGTGGGCCCAGCAGAGAGGGAGGCTGCCTTGGCATGGCTGTATAGCTTACACCCTCCCCTGTTCCTGCCTCCAGTGTGATGGAACCGACCTGACCCCCAAGATCCAGGACCTGAAGCCCCAGTGCATTGTTTTCCTGAATATTCCCAGGTGAGGAGGGGAGGGCTCTGTGTGGGCCCAGCTGTCTCCATCCTGCAGGACTGTCCTCTGAAGGCCCTTGTGTTGCCTTCCCCTCCAGGTACTGCGCAGGCACCATGCCCTGGGGCCACCCTGGGGAGCACCACGACTTTGAGCCCCAGCGGCATGATGATGGCTACCTCGAGGTCATTGGCTTTACCATGACATCCCTGGTGAGTGGGCCAGCAAGGGACCTGTCTGGAGCCCCGGCTCTGCCTTGCCCCTGGCTCTGTCCCCACAGTGACCAAGAATACTGTTCCAAGATGGAAGGGGGGCGATTACTGAACTTCCTTTCACTGGCTGAGATAGGAGAATTCATGCTCATCTCCCTGGCTGGGGTCTCCCCTTCCCTCCCTCCCTTCCCCCCCTCAGCAGGGTCTCACTCTTCCCTCAGCTCTCTGACTGGGGTATTGTCCCCCTCTCTGCTCTCTGTCTGGGGGGTCACTGTCATTGTGTTCCCTGGCCAGAGCATCCCTGGGGGGAACAGAGCTGGGGGCCCCACTGCCCCTGCCCTGGCGCCTGACCTGAGCCTTTTGCGCCCACAGGCAGCGCTGCAGGTGGGCGGGCACGGTGAGCGGCTGACACAGTGCCGCGAGGTGGTGCTCACCACGTCTAAGGCCATCCCGGTGCAGGTGGATGGCGAGCCCTGCAAACTCGCAGCCTCTCGTATTCGCATCGCCCTGCGCAACCAGGCCACCATGGTGCAGAAGGCCAAGCGGCGGAGTGCCGCCCCCCTGCATAGCGAGTACGTCCCCCTCCCGGCCACCTGCCCTGGACCCAAGGCCAGACTCTGCCCCTCTCTTGAGCCTTGGTTTCCCCAGCCGGAAAGGGGGCCTCCAGTCCCTCTGCCCCAGGGAAGCTGGGCAGGGCCCCTCAGTCTGCCCCTCAGTGGTTGGCCGAGGATCCTTGCCATGTGCCCTCTTCCCACCCTCTGCCCCGTGCCTCAGCCAGCAGCCCGTGCCTGAGCAGCTGCGGATCCAGGTGAGCAGAGTCAGCATGCATGACTACGAGGCCCTGCATTACGATAAGGAGCAGCTCAAGGAGGCCTGTGAGTGACAGTTGGGGGCAAGGAGCTGCCGAGGCCGGGGTGGGGGGGGGAGGCAGGAGGATCCGGCCAGCTGCTGACGGCCTGCTCTGTCCCCCAGCCGTGCCACTGGGCACCGTGGTGGTCCCAGGAGACAGCGACCTAGAGCTCTGCCGGGCGCACATCGAGAGGCTCCAGCAGGTGAGGGAGGGGGTCAGGAGCCCGTCCCGCTTGTGCCCAGCTGCTGCAGTTTCCTTTCTCTCCCAACTCCCGGCCTCCGCTTCTCTCAGCAGGAGCACGAAGGTGCTGGAGCCAAGTCCCCCACCTGCCAGAAACTGTCCCCCAAGTGGTGCTTCCTGGACGGTGAGTGGCCCTGAAGGACCAGCTCCTGGCAGTCCCGGGCTGTGTCCTGCCCCCTCCCTCAGGGCTCCTGGTGGGGCAGCAGAAAATCTGGGCCTGGACAAGGGACCTCCTGTCCCCTCAGCCGGCTCTCTGCCTTCCCCACAGCCACCACTGCCAGCCGCTTCTACAGGATCGACCGGGCCCAGGTGAGCACTCGCGGCCCTCCATCCATCGCTGGCTCCGAGCCACCCGAGGGCCCTCTCCTGTTGGCCCACACTTCCACAGATGGGCTCCCCCCCCCCCCCGAGTCCTCATACTGTGTCGCGCCCGCACACCTGCTCGGGCCGCAGATAGGGCATGGCCCTGCCCTCCAGACTGGCACGCATGCCGCCAACAGTGAAGGGAGCGGGCATTCCCAGAAAAGTCTTGCTGGGTGGGTGCGAGGGCCTGGGAACACAGATGCCGCCCACCGAGACACAGATGCTAAGGCACTTCTGCCCAGAGGCTGGGCAGCCTGGGTGAAGGCTCAGCAGTGGGAAGGGGCTGGGAAGGCCCCTCATCCGGCTTGTGCCTGCTCACGTTCATGCTCCTAGCAGAGGCTTCTCCAGGTCCGTTGGCCTTGCCCCTGCACCCCCACCATCGGCGGCCCTGGAAGATCCTGACCCTTGGTCCCTGACCTCCCCACCCACAGGAACACCTCAACTATGTGACTGAGATCGCACAGGATGAGATTTATATTCTGGACCCTGAGCTTCTGGGGGCATCGGCCCGGCCTGACCTCCCAACCCCCACTTCCCCTCTTCCCAACTCCCCCTGCTCACCCACACTCCGGTGAGTCCTGCCCGCTCCTCCAGCCCCCCTGGCTCTAAACCCCACCCACAAGCCAGAAGCTCCTGAAGTCCCGCCTTCAACACCAGACACATGTCCGGTGTCAAGCTAGCTGCTGGGTCCCCACAGGCTGAGTCATTGGCAGAGAACCGAACCTGGCCACACCCAGTTGACCAGTCCCTTGACCCCAGGAAAGTGGCGTCACTGACCATCCTGCTGCACTGGGTTCCCCGCCTCCCCCCACCCCCACCCCCACTTCTCTATGAGTCCTGTTCCCCATCCCCCAACATCCGAGCACTCCAACCTCACCCCTCCACCCACCCACCCTCCATCCCCGCTGCCCAGCACAGTGCCCTGCCCAGGTTGTCCGGGCCTCAAGTTTGCCTTCCTCTGCACTTGTCCTTCCTGCCTCAGACACTTCCCCCGTTCCTCATCGAGCTGCCCCCTCCACTCAGACCGCAGCTTGGGAGTTTCCTCCTCAGAGGAGTCTTCCCAGGAACCCCAGCTGAAGTTGCTGTGCGATCACACCGCGCTGTCTCTGTTCCTCAGCGCTTCCCACTCTCAGAACGCCTTATATATTTGTTGACTTGTTCGTCTCCCTGACTGGAATGTAAGCTCCCTGCGAGCGAGCTCTCGGTCTTGCTCACGGCTGTATCACCAGCACCCAGAACAGCACCTGCCACGTAGGCAACAATAAACTGTTGAAGGAACGCAGGGAGCACCTTGGGGCAGGGAGGGGGACCAGCTGGGCCTGTGCCGTCGCCGGCTCACATCTCACCCCGCTCTGCTTGCAGGTCACTGCCAGGGGATGTGGCACCCCCCAAAGGTGAGGGCTCTCCCTTCTCCCCGGCCCCAGGTGGGGTGGAGCCCACACACATCCTCCCACAACCGGCAAGGTCCACACGGTCACACGGACCACAGCCGAGCCCTCAGCACACGTGCCCCGGCAGGCCCGCCCTCCCCACAGCACGTTCATGCGCCGACACGAGCCGGGGCCTCCGGCCCCAGAGTGTAACAGGCAGGTGTTCCGTGCAGGTGAAGAGCTGATTGAGGCCGCCAAGAGGAACAACTTCTGTAAGGTACTAGCGAGGGGCTCGGCTTCTCCCTTCTGTGCCATGTGGGGTGGGTCCTCGGGGTGGGGCCAAGGGTTGGCCTCTTTGGGAGCCAGCCACTGGCCCGCTGCAGAATCTCCATGGTGATTGTCCCATTCCACCTTGTTCCCGTCCCTGTCCCGCTCCCGCTGTCCCTTCGTAGGGGCTTCCTGGCACAGCCTGCCTGTCCCCGGTGCTCAGAAAGGAGCAAGTCTTAGAGGAACCGCAGGCTCCAGGGCTTGGTCATCAGTGGTCCTGGGGAGTTCATGGGCCCCTGGGGTGTGAGAAGCCCAGTGTCTCTCCCCTACACTCCAGAAAGACCCCCAGAGGGATGATGTGTGAGCACAGTAGTGTCAGGCCTGCGGACTGTGTGAGATGGGGCGTTTCTGTGGCTGGCAGGGGGGTAGCCCTGAGGAGCCCCAGCCCTGCTCTCTGCCTCCTGCCCTCAGCTCCAGGAGCTGCACCGAGCTGGGGGTGACCTCATGCACCGGGATGAGCAGAGCCGCACGCTCCTGCACCATGCGGTCAGCACGGGCAGCAAGGAAGTGGTCCGCTACCTGCTGGACCACGGTGAGCTGAGCCACTGGGGGCCCCGGGGCCGGGGGCCGCAGCGGGAGGAGGGAAGGGCGTCAGGCCTCTCTGACCTCCCCCACCCCTCTTCTCTAGCGCCCCCAGAGATCCTTGATGCTGTGGAGGAGAAGTGAGTATCTGGGCATCGGGAGACCTTGGTTGCTCTGGAACCTGCCCTGTCTTCATCTAGCCCTTCCCACTCGGTTCGTGGTCAGAGCCCATAAACCCTTCCAGGCCACCTCTGTCCTGCCCTTGCCCCACAGCTCTGAGCTTCGTGCTCTAATAGCCCTCCGGACACAGACGAGAGGGCCCTGAGAACAGGATGGGGGTCCACAGCCAGCCCCTGTTTCCGCAGTGGGGAGACCTGTCTGCACCAGGCAGCGGCCTTGGGCCAGCGTACCATCTGCCACTACATCGTGGAGGCTGGGGCCTCTCTCATGAAGACAGACCAGCAGGTGAGCAGACTAGCAGGAAGTCCACACCAGCACAAACCAACCCTTTCCCAAACTCGGGCCCTTGTAAGCGGGGAGCCACAGGGGAGGGCCGCCGCTCGGGACCCGAAGCTGTCCTTCAGCCAGCATAGTCCGGATCCTGAGAAACCTGGGCCAGCGGAGGGCGGGGGGTGGATGACTGCCTGGCCTTTGAGGCTTTTCCCTCCCCCACTGGCAGCCCGGAGGGAAGGTTCCCTGCCCTCTCCCAAGCCTGGGGGGGGGGGGGGGGTCAACAGGTCCTGAACTGATGGCGGCAACCCCCTCATCCAGGGTGACACCCCCCGGCAGCGGGCCGAGAAGGCTCAGGACACCGAGCTCGCCGCCTACCTAGAGAACCGGCAGCACTACCAGATGATCCAGCGGGAGGACCAAGAGACGGCTGTGTAGCTGTGAGGCTGACACCAGGGCAGCGAGGAGGGACAGGGCCAGCCTGAGGACGAGCCCCCTCATCGCCCACCTCACTGCCACATTCCAGTCGGACTACCACGGGGGGGGGGGGGGGGGGGGACCCATGCCCCAGGGAAGGAGCCCCGTGCTGCCCCCTGAGGAGCCGCCCGCCCCGGACGGACGAGGGTTGGACTCTGAGGAGCTGGGGGATCTCACCTGTCCCCCTGAGGCCCCAGCCCGACCCAGGGCCTACGGGGGAACAGGAAACTGGACTGGGCTGGGCAGGCCTTTGGGGGACGGGGCTGGACCACTTCAGGGCAGCCCTCGCCCTCACCGCAGCAGGTGCCCTCGTGGGGTTTAGGAGTAGAGGGGGAGGGCAGAGGGGCTTGAGGCCCTATCAGGGAGCCTTCAGGAAGAGGCTTCCTAAGCCACCTGCTCCTTTAGGGGCCCCACCCTGAGCCTCCTGGCAGCTTGGGCCCTCTCTCCTGCCCTGACTCCACCCTTCCCAGGGCTTCCTTCCAGAAACAGCCTGCTGCATTTGCCTGCCCGCTGCCCTGCTTGGCACCTACCCCCGGTGACCCTCCCTATGTACTCAGTCATTTCATCGATGCCCGACTGTGTGGCCTGGGGGTTGGAGTGGGGCTCTCGTGGTGACATGTTTACAGCTGGGTGTGACTCAGTAAAGTGGATTTTTTCCTTTCTGCTCTTTTTTTTTTTTTTTTTTTTTTTTTTTTGGCTGGGAAGGTCTTCCAGAAGCAGTGGGGTCTGGTGGAGGGGGACTGGACACCCTGGACCCAGACCCCTTTGGGGAGGGGGGCGTGCCAGGACCTGGCCGAGACCTGACCTCTGCCTGGCTGCCTAGCTCTGCGGGGCCGGGGGGAGGAGCTGATTTCCTCTCGCTTCCCGCTTCCCGCAGGGACGATAACAATGAAAGTGAAAGAGAGGTGGGGCGGGGGTGAGGCCTGTATTCTTTGGCCCCTTTGCCCTCTGGCCTTGGGCAAGCTCCTTCCCCCAGGCCTCAGTTGCATTTACTCTTTAGGGGATCGGGTGAGGTGATCCCCCAAGGTCGGAAGGGGTGGGCATTTGCAGCTGCCGCCGTGGCTGCATCTGGAACTTCTCAGACGGCTCTCGTCAGCTCCCTAGCCTTACCAAATCCAGCCTGCGGGCTCCTCCTCCAACAACTTCCCCCCCCACCACCCCACCCCAGCTCCCGCCCCCGAAAACCTGCGCTCCTGGAAAGGCACGGCGTCCCCTGCGTCCGAGCGCCTTCTCGGGGGCTCAGTGTCCCCAGGCTCCCCCAACACTGAGCGGAGCATCTCCCTGCTCACTTGAGGAGCGACCCTAGGTGGGGGCTTGCGCTCCTTCCGCAGCAGCTAAGGGGGCGCAAAGGGCCGGTCCTCGACGGGGTTAGTCATCGGGGGACTGAGCCGCACATAGGCTGGAACGCGGGCCCCTCGCCGAGCGCCGGAACCCTTCACAACCCCGGGGTTACCAGCTTCCTCCCAGTCTGCATCCTCCCAGTCTCCCCTCCCCGGGAGGAGAGGCAGACGTCCAGCGGGGAAAGAGGACGGCCCCGGGGAGGGGGCGGGGGCGGGAACCTGGGGCTCGGGCAGGGGCCAGGGGTGCCGAGGCAGGGCAGAAGCTTGGGGCCGGGAGACCCCCCCGGGGGACCGGCAGAGCCCGTCGTCTGAGCGCGGACGGCCCGGGCGGGGCGAGCGGGGGGTGGTGCGGGGACCCGCGGCGGGAAGCCGGGGTAGAAGCGCCCGGGACGCGCGGGGCGGGAGCGGAGGCGGGGACGCCGGGGTCTGGGGGCGGCGCGGGTCTGAGGGGAGGGGGCGGGGCGGGTCCTTCCTCGGTGGGGGGGGCGGGGAGGGGGCGGGGGCCCATGTGACCGGCTCAGACCGGTTCTGGAGACAAAAGGGGCCGCGGCGGCCGGAGCGGGACGGGCCCGGCGCGGGAGGGAGCGCAGCACCGCGGGCAGCGAGCGAGTGAGCGCGCGGGGTCCCGGCGGGCGTGCGGCGGCGGCCTCGGCCCCTCGCCCGCTGGGCCCCAGCCGCCCTGGGGGCCGGAGGCAGGGTGGGGGTCTGAGCTGCGTCCTGGGCTCCAGGCCCTCCCCAGGGAGACGCCTCCGGCTGTGCGCCCCGGCTAGCGGCGAGGGGCCGGCCCCAGAATCCTGCCGCCGCCCCGGCCCGAAGGCCTGGACTGTGGGGACGGGGGTGGGAGGTGCGCGCGTGCGGCCCCACGTGGGGAAGGGGGCAGGCGGGGGGACTCTGACCCGACCTCTCCCCCCACCCCCACCCCCAGGATGCAGCACCGAGGCTTCCTCCTCCTCGCCCTCCTCACCCTGCTGGCGCTCACCACCGCGGTGGCCAAAAAGAAAGGTGATACGGGGTGTGGGGGATTGAAGGAGGGCTGGAGACGGGCCAGCGAGGCTGGCGACCTCTGGCCTGGCCGCCGGGGTTCCGAGGCCAGGACCCCAGGAGACGGCCCCTGAGTGAGTCTCTCGTGCCGCGAGGTCCTGAGCTCCGTTCCCCGTGTGTCTTAGACAAAGTGAAGAAGGGCGGCCCGGGGAACGAGTGCGCGGAGTGGACCTGGGGGCCCTGCACCCCCAGCAGCAAGGACTGCGGCGTGGGTTTCCGCGAGGGTACCTGTGGGGCCCAGACCCAGCGCGTCCGGTGCAGGGTGCCCTGCAACTGGAAGAAGGAGTTTGGAGGTGAGGCGGGGCGCAGGCGGAGGGCAGGAAAAGGGGGGCACAGCCTCACTGAAACCTGGGCAGGTCTGTGGCCTCCAGCCACTGGGCCGCCCCGCTGATCCTGGGCACTCTCCCGCCAGCCGACTGCAAGTACAAGTTTGAGAGCTGGGGAGCGTGTGATGGGGGCACAGGCACGAAGGCCCGCCAAGGCACCCTGAAGAAGGCGCGGTACAATGCCCAGTGCCAGGAGACCATCCGCGTGACCAAGCCTTGCACCCCCAAGACCAAAGCCAAGGCCAAAGGTCAGGGAAGTGGGAGAGGGTTGCGGGGTCATAGCAGGGGGCGGGGGGGGGGGGGGTGCTGCACCACCTGTGAAAGGGAACGGTTAAGCCTGAAGTTTTGGACTTTGGAGAAGGACTTCTTGACATCTCTGCACTTGGTTTCCCTGTCTGTAGAGATAGCTTAGGGGGCACATACTGAGGGGGGGCCGCGGAAGGTACTCAGGGGTTATTAAATCTTCTGGCCCAAGTGGAAGCACAAACCCGCTCTGTGGTGTTGGAGCATTTTGCTTAGGGTTCAGGGAAGTTGACTGACCTGGAAGGACTTGCCTTTGTCATCTCTCCAGCCAGAGGGAGCATTGGGTCAGCTTGGGTCCTTTCCAGTATTGAAAGGACTTCACAGCCCACACTTGTGCTATCCCTTAGCTCCTTCCTGATTCACAGCAGCCTAGAGAGGCCATCAGGGCAGAGGTGAATCAGCCCACATCTTAGGTGAGGAGGCCGAGACTGAGGGCGGCTGGGACCAAGAGCCTGAAGGTTTTCTGAACCCCAGTGAAAGTATAAGTTGGTGTGGGGCAGGTCCAGCATCAATATGGCTGCACTGTCCCCCTGGCCACCAGGTCAGCTGATCCAGAGCCACTAGGGGGCAGAATTTTCTCCCTGATGTATGTGCAGGGGGTCTCTCCCGGTCACCGGGACTCCTCTAACGCATTATTTCTCACTTGTTTTACAGCCAAGAAAGGGAAGGGAAAGGACTAGCGGCCAGGTCTGGATGCCAAGGAGCCCGGGGCCCGTGCCCTCCCTCCCACGGGGCCAAGATCGAACCTACCAGTGCCTTTTGTCTACTCATTAGCTTTATCAATCATACCCTGCTTCTTCCCTTTCACTTCTCCACCCCCAAGTGTCCCAAATGGGGAGGAACAAGGGACTGTGGACCACTTGAGCCTCCTGCCCCAGAGGGATGTGATTCCCGGTACCCCCTTTTGTCCTTCCCCACAAAGATGCCATTACTAAGAAACAAATAAACCGTTGTGTTTTTTTCCCCCCAATAAAAGCTTTTCTTTTAATATATAAAAGCCCCTTCCCAGGGAGTTTGCTGTGGTAATTTGTTGGGGCAGGAACTGGTGAAGGGAAAGGGAAGGCTGTGGGAACTGTGGCTTTTAGGGGCCGGGGGGCTTGGCGGTGAATGCTCCCCAGAGCTCATGGGAAAAGCAGAACGGTTATGAAAATTTCTCCCAGGGCCCCTACTGACTCCTGAAAGGGGACCCCCATCAAGTCACCTGAGCCTTTCAGTCTGGTCTTTCCAGGGGCCACACCAGGACTGGGAGGGAACCTGGAAGATTCCCTAGAACTGACACTCCCCATCTCAGCCACACTCAACCAAAGGCCTTTTGGTACGGCCCGGCCCTCGCTGTCACTGAAGCCTGTGACAGTCAAGTCCGCCCCCATTCTCGCCTGTGACCCAGGCCTCCCTCACTGCAGAAGCCTGCTAGGAGAACTCTTCAGAATCCGTTGGGCCTCTCTGCTCAGCATGGGACCTCAGGAAGCCAGATCTCGGTTCCTGAGTGTGCACCCCTGACCTCCCAGCTACCCCATCCTGAACGTGCAGGGCTGCGAGGGGCATGTGGCAAGGGGCCCTGAGAGCCCACCCACCCAGAGCCTGGCTGAACAGCTGCAGCAAGGGGAGAGCTCTGCCCCTGGAACGGGACCTGGGAGGAGGGGCTGAGCCTACATGCGGGGTGCAGCAGGGAGAAAGCACCAACTACGGCACAATGGGGGACCCCAGCCTTCCACTCCCTTCCCAAGCCTCCTTTCCAAAGCAGTGGCTCCTTTGCTCCTCCCAAGGGGGATCCTGGGCTTTTACTTCCCTCCAGATGTCAGTATTTCAGCCATGCTGGTTGGTCACAGTGGGGCAGGTGCCCCAGGAGGCCAGTGCCTCCCAGCTCCCTGAGGCAGGGCAACAGAGGTGGGCCAGGCAGTCTTGGTTCAGACGCTTCTGGGGCTGACCCTCCTCAGCCTGAGCAGAGATCTGGTCTCTCTGAATCCTGCCAGAGATTCTTCCTGAGCCTCACGGGGTCTTGGGGACCTCAGTTCTTTTCAGCGAACGTGAACACGGAGAGATGCTTCCAAATCTCTCCCTGACAGCCACGGGAGAGACCACATGGCTCAGCACACACACGTGACCACCAGCACCTTCTGGGGCACCCTTGCCTGCCTACCTGGCAGTGCCGATGTTCCGATACTGGCACAGCAGCAGGTGCCTGAAGGTCTTTTTAAAGGTGGCATTGCAGAGGGCATAGCAGGCAGGGTTGATGGTGCTGTTGACGTAGCAGAGCCAGTAGCCGATGGACCACACCGTGTCGGGAATGCAGCTCTGGCAGAAGGTGTTCACCAGGACCATGACGTTGTAGGGCGTCCAGGTGAGAATGAAGGCCAGCAGGATGGCGAAGATGGTCCGTGTCACCTTGCGCTCCCGGGCCGCCATCTGCCGCTTCTTGCGCACCTGGTTGCGGGCAATGCTGGCGAACTTGCGGGCCACGTTGGCCGCCGGACGCATGCCAGCTGGTGTGGCGGGAACGATCTCGATGGCTGTCACGCATTCGTTGCCCGTCTGCTTTGTCACAATCTGGATCTTGGACCATTTGGAGGCCGGGTTGAGGGCCCGCGGCTGTAGGGGAGGGGCGGGCATGGCAGGCGCGGTGGCCTCTGTGGTGGACAGCTCTGTGGGTGGTCGTTCCTTGGTGTTCTGCGTGGCACTGCCGGAGCTGGACTCGTTGGAAGTGTCCTTGTCGGCCATCGGGCGCGGCGGCGGGGGCAGAACCGGTGGGGGCGCCTCCTCTAGCTTGCCGTTGCGCAGCTCCTCTTGAGCGGCTTCCCCCGGTGGGGGTTTCTTGATGCTCTGCTTCATCAGGGGGCTCTTGAGGAAGGCCAGAGTCTTGGCCTTCTTCTCCTTAGGGCCCTCGGGCCGGTGCTTGTGAACCCGGCTGCGACTGGCCAGGGAGATGTGAATGTAGAGCACCGTCATGATGACCACGGGCAGGTAGAAGGCAGCGATGGCTGTGCCGAAGGTCACTGCTGGGTTGGACAGGAACTGGATGAAGCACTGGTTGTCTGGCACGGTCCGCTTGCCCACCACAAACTGCCAGAACAAGATGGCAGGTGCCCAGAGCACGAAGGACAGGACCCAGGCAGCGGCGATCATGAGGCCCGCCATCTTGGTGGTGCGCCGGGCCGGGTAGGTGAGGGGCTTGGTGACGCAGAAGTACCGGTCGAAGCTGATGATGAGAAGGTTCATGACAGAGGCGTTGCTCACCACGTAGTCCAGGGCCAGCCATAAGTCACAGACCACGGCGCCCAGAGGCCAGTAGCCCTTGATGATGTACACGGTGTAGAGGTTCATGGAGAAAGCGCCTATGATGAGATCGGCACACGCGAGGCTGAAGAGGAAGTAGTTGTTGACCGTCTGCAGCTGCCTGTTGACCTTGATAGACAGCATCACCAGGATGTTGCCCACGACAGTCACCAGGCTCAACGAGCCTGTCACCGTGGCGATGAATATCATCTCCACCGTCTCGTAGCGGTTGTGGGTCGATGTGACCAAGCGTACAGACTGGTTGCCCGAGCTGCCGTTGACTGGTGTGAAGTTCGCCATTTTGGTTAGCGGTAGTGGGCGGGCGGTGTCTGGAGAAGGAAGGAGAGAGAGAGAAAAGGATGAGCTGTAGAATTGGATTGCAGAGGTAACTCAAGGTGACAGAGGGACATCATCGCGCAGAACCTTAGAGAACTCTGACCCATCCCTTCGTTCATCTCTTACTGAGTGCCTACTCTGTGCAAGCACTGTTCTCGGTGCAGGAGTTACGGACGTGAATGAGACACACGCGGCCCCCACTCTCACGGAGCTTACAGCCTGATCAGGGCAGACACACAGACACGTGAGCAACAAAAAAAGTGCTAGAACGAAAACAAGGCAGGGCAACAGTAGAGTGAGGGAGTCAGAGGACAGAGAGGGATGCTGCCTTGCTGGGTGATCAGTGAAGGCCTCTCCAAGGAGGTGATATCCGGACAGTGGCGAGGAGACAGCCATGTGAAGAGCTGCGGAGGTGGCTTACTCAGGGCCAATGGCCAGAGCAAAGGTCCTGAGGCACGTGTGGGGCACAGACAGGCCAGTGTGTGCAGGGCCCACAGAAGCAATGGGGAGGGCTTGAGTGGTCCCAGAGGTCAGCATGTGGCTCCGGCCGGAAGTGTTCGTTTACCTCCTCGTTCTGTAACCAAACGTCACCAGGGGACCTGTTCTCAATCCTCACAGAAGGTACTGAGGACAAAGGCAAGGATACATATTAGCAGCTAATACTTAACTGTCTAAGTGTCCGGAACTTTCTGTGCTTTTTATAAATATTAATTTATTTCTTCCTCACGACAAATCTGTGAGGTAGAATCCTTGATTTTTCACTACTTACAGATGGGGAAACTGAGGCACGGAGATGTTAAATAACCTGACCAAGGTTCCACAAAATCCTTGACGTGTTGCTGTCCCAGAGCTAAGGATTCTGGCAGAAGGAGGCCCAGAGAGCCAGAAGAGGCAGTAGTCCCACCTCGGGGAGGGCTTCTGGGATGACCAGAGCGGGCACGGACAGGGAAGCCTCAAGGATGAGGAGGAGAGTGCCATGTAGCGAGGCTCGGGAGGCACATGCCATTGAGACATCCACCCACCAGCCCTCCCTCCCAGCCCCAGTGCAGTGTGTGTGGGGGGCCTCAGTGCAGGGGAGTTAGGGACTGTCCACAGCCAGTGGGAGTGGTGGGAGCTGAGGACCGTGAGGAATCAGAAGCCTAGAAGCCTAGAGGGCCTGCCAGCCAAGCAAAGGCACACATGGCTTCCAAGGGGCCAGGGCCAGCCCTCACCCCGACCGAGAACCCAAAGGAAGCCCGAAGGGAACCCAGAGCGTCTCAGGGGGAAGAGGGGCAGTGCTGCAGGGGAGTCTGTCGCAGCCAGAGCCCCTCCCACCCGACCCCGCCGCCGGGCCCACCAGCACACCAGTGCCCCCCCCCCCCCAGCACACGGCCTGCGCCCCCTCCCACCCAGGTTCCTCTTCATCTCTCCCCCGCCTTCCTCTCCCATACACGTGAGAGGGGCCCACGCCCGGCGCGCCGTGCCAGGGCAGCCGTTCAGCCCAGCCTCCTTCACACCCGCCAACATGCACACCATTACACACAGGCACACGGGCCCCCTCCCAGCCCCGCCAGCCCTGAGCACTGTCGTATACACAGCGTCCGCGTGTGAGAGAGAAGAAGAGAGAGAGAGAGAGAGAGAGAGAGAGAGAGGCGGGGTGTGTGGAGCAAGGAGCAGTCCCGCTGCAGCCCAGGCTCCAAGGCCAGCAGGGTGTAGCTGTGTGGCCTTAGACAAGCCACCTCACCTTCCTGCCCTTCTCTTGCTCATTCACTATATAGAGAGGACTGGGTCCTGGGACCCCGCCCAAGCAGCTGTGGGGATCAGCAACTAGACTTTCCATCTCCAGCATGAAAATGTGCCACAGGCTGAAGGCAGGTGTCAGGGTGACTCCCCACGCCCAAGCCTGGCCTCGACCCCCCTCATTCACCACTGCAGACACAGCCCCAGCCTCCTAGCCTGGCATTTCATGCTCACCTGTCCAAACCCTTGGTTCCCAGGAGGAAAGGCTCAAAGAGGGGTGTGGCCATCTCCAAGGTCACAAACGAGTCAAGGGCAAAGACTGAACACCACCCTCTCTGGGGTCTCTGACAGCTCCTTTCAGCTTGGAGAGATTCCGGGTGTCGCCCTCGGAGCTGGGGCCGCCAGCATGGAGAGCCTGCCCTCCCCAGGCACATGCAGGCAGGTGCAGGGTGGGCAATGGTCCCCCAGCTCCAAGGAGAGCCTTGCTTTCACCTCCCCAGGCCAGGACGCAGGCCAGCGAGATGGGAACAGGGTTGGAGGTGCCAAATATGAAAAACATAATAGCCTTGGTTTATTGAGTGTTAACTATGAGTCAGGAACCCCTCTGAGTGTTTTATATAGATTATCTGGTTTAATGCTTGCAGAAGCCTGATAAGGCAGGTACTAATAGTATCCCCATCTCACTGATGTAAGTATCTTTTTACAGATGAGGACAATGTTAATTAGCTGGCCCAAAGTCATCCAGTGTGTAAGTAGGGGCAGGGGCAGGATTAGAACCCAGGAGCCACCTTCTCAACCTCAACCCGCCTCAGGTTGATTTCCTGCCTCTACTCTCCACTGTTCAAAACCAAAGAACTAAGGATCCCCTCCCACTCCTTGCCGGCCCCCCTACTTGGCTTTCCCAGAAGAGAAGAGACCTCTTTCTTGTCTCCTTCCGGGACATCTTGTCTCCAAGGAGGTGGCAGGTGGTTTAGTTCCGCTCTGGGTCCTCTTGGGGAAGCTGCCAGCGGCAGCAAAGGTGAGGTATGGTGTCTCCCGCCCCCCACACCACCATCTTTCTGGGGGGTCTCCCGGAGGCATTCAGACAGCAACTCTCTCTGGGGGCGTTTCTCTGTGATCCAGGCCCGCCCGAGATGTGGGGAGGAAGGAGACGCTGCCCAGGGCTGTGCACACCACTAGATGGCAATGTCGAGCCCTGGGTACCAGCTCCGGACTCCGGGAGGGCGGCCGCTCTTCGCCGCCGCCCCCAACTCCAACGCGACCGCGAGCACAGAGGAGGCTCCAGGGCAGGGCCTCCCAGGGGAAGGACGCGGTTCTCCCCACCCCTTCACCCCCTCCCCCGCCAAGCCCCGCCTGGGAGCTGCCCTCGACTCCACGCGGGTTCAGTGGTGGAAAAGTTAAGGGCGCCCGACTTACACTCGGCCCCCGCCGAGGAACATGTGGGCGGGAAGGCGAGTGCGAGTTCTGTTTGTGTGTGATTACTGGGGAGCGCGAGTAGAAGCTAGTAGCTGCATGTGCGTGTGTGCGCGCTCGGCCACGCCTGGATACCAGTGTGCCCGTGTGCGCGTGAGCAGGCCCGTGCCATGTGGACACGTGCTTGTGCATGCGTGTGCGTCCCGGAGTGCTGTGGCCTGGGGGATGCACACGATTCGAGTGTGCCCTGTCCCTGTGAGTTTGTGTACAGGAGCAAAGGCAGGGTCCACAGTAGGTGACCTGACTCCGGTCCAAAAGCCCCTGCCAGGAGACTCAGCTCAGACTTTGGCTGTCTCAGCGCAGAGAAGATCAAGTCAAGAGCCAGTGTCTGGATTGTGCTCTGCTCGTGGGTGGGGAAGGGTCGTGGCCAGGACAGCAAGGTTAGACTACAATCTGGGCTGCAACGGTATCCCGACCTTGGGGCATTGCCTTAGCTGGCACCCAGTGGTGTCCCCGGTCCCAACGCTGCGGTGTGGGTGGCGTCCCAGCCTGTGACTGACTTCTGTCGAGGGGCCGCTGCTTGAGTCGCCCCACTAGCCTTACAGGACACCAGGCTCAGCTCAGCCTGCCCGCGGAGCATTATGCCCAAAGGGTGCCCAGTCCGCCCGCGAGAGTGTACCAGCAGCACCCCAAAACGCGGAGGCCCAGCCAGGGCTTGGGTCAGTTGAGTGTAATATTCTAACGCTCCCATACCAGACCCCACCAGAGAGGCACTGTCTGGCCCCAGCATCTTGAGTGGGCACCTGATTTCTCAAGCCCTGGGCCTGGGAAGACCTGGAGGGTATTATTTGGGCTCTAGAGGCTCCTCCAGAGGCTCCTCCAGGTCTCCGTCCTGGTCGATGGGGCCCTGGCTCTCTGGTGCCCCGCCCTCCCCCCAAAGCCCTAGCACGCAGTTCTTGCAGCCTCTGGGCGTGGGCACCATGCTTTCCCGGGTTCTGGAGCACCCCCCCCCCTTTTCCGGACGAGAACGGAGCGCGTGCTCTGGACGACGTGGGGAGGGGGTTGGGGTGTGGGTCCTTGGTTCTTAGGCATTCACTGTAGGGCTCTGGGAAGGCTGTGGCCCCTGAATCCGTCCTTGGGGCGGGAGAAGAGACTCAAGAGTTCACAGGAGGGAGAAGGAGCTCAGGAAATTTGGAATCGACATTGCGCTGACACTTCCGCCACTGGGCCTGGGGCTTGGCTCTGGCTCTCCCGGGCTCGGAGCCTGGGCAACCGCAGGGAGTAGTCCTGGAGTGGGGGAGGGGCACCGGGAGAGGGTAGGGGTGTTTCCGTCGGGGTTCAAGGTCGCGGATGGAGGACTTCGTGGACCGGAGTGGGCTGGCAGCTCCGGGGGTGGGGGGCGGGGAGACGGGCGGGAAAAAGGCTCCTTAGGGCTCCAGCGCCCGGCGCCCTCCAGAGCTGCCAGTGGGAGGGCTGGAGTGCGGGGTCCCGCCCCCGACGGCTGCTCCAGGTGCCTTGAGGGCTGTGGGCGGGCACCCCCTCCCCCCGACCTCCTGAATGTCCATTCCTTCCCAGAGGCGCACCTGGAGAAGCTTCCGAGACTCTGGGTCTTTCTTCCAGCGGGGCCCCTCACCCACCGGCCCTGTGCAGCTCCCAGCACCGCTCTCGCCCCCAAAGGAGCCTGGGGACACGTCCCAGTGGGACTCGCCTCCGGGGAGCCTCAGAGGGTCCGAGAGCCCCGCGTCCTTCTCTCGCAACCGTGTCCCCCCGCCCCCGCTCCGCCGCGGAGTCACTTACCAGACACCTCCGCCCCGGTCCCCTCGCACCTGACAGACGGCAAGACCAGCGGGCCGCCCGTGGGCCAGCGGGCGGGGCGCACGGCCGGGCCGGGGGCGGGGACGGGGTGCCAAGGGGCGGCCCCTGCTCCGCCCGCAGCTCCCGGCGCTGTGGCTTCGACTCGCGCTCACGCTCGCACTTTTCCCCGAGCCGCGTGATGTCACGGGGAAGCAGCCAATCCTGGTGGGGCCGCGCCGCCCGCCCCGGACCGGCCACCCAACTGCGACGCTCGGGGGGCACCACCCGGGGCGTCGGGGACCCCAGCTACGCGCGCCCCTCACTGGAACCGGCAGGCAGCTCCCAGCTCGGGCACGGTGGGGCACCGCCCACGGTCAACAGTACGGCTTAGCGGGGGGCGCTGCCCTCCCGGGAGGCAGAGATGGGAGGAGGGTGGGGTGTCCGCGTTGTCATGGGGACGCGGCGCCCCCTCGCGGGGTGGGGAGGGAGCTGGCAGCCCCGTCTGGCTGCGCTCTCCGCCTCCGCTCTGACCAAACACCCGGGCCCCGGAGGTGGTCTTGCGCCCAGCCCGGACCTCACTCCCTACGGGTCTCCGCTCACAGTGGGACCTCGGAGGCGCGAGTGTTTGACCCCAACGAGAGGTTACGGGTGGGTGGGGTCGGCTCAGCCGTCACGGTTCCGTCGGGGCGGAGAGCCGAGGGCCGGCAGTTTCCAGTCTCAGGGCAGCATGTTGGCCGCCGGGCAGCCAGAGAAGAGGGGCCGTCGGGGCCTGGGAAGGAGCTGGAGAGAAGACAGGCAACAGTCCGCCAGGGAGAAAGAAGCCCGCCCATCGCGCACAATGCCCGCTTGGCCCCCCACCCCCACCGCCTGGCTCCCCGCTCCCGAACTCCAGGCCGGAGAAGGGGTGCGCATCCTCCCTCCAGCCCTAGGATGGGACGCGAACCCATTCAGCCGCGGCCTGGTGGGCGAGTTCACTGATGCCTGTGAGGGAAAGCTGATTGCCCAAGGTCACCTGGGGCGGAGCCCGGAACGAGACCCCAGAGGGCGAGCTGTCGGTCTCTTAAGGTCTCCGCGAACCTCAGTGGCCGGAGCCTGAGGATTCGGGGCCTTGCCTGCGCGAAGCGGGAGGGCCTGGGAGTCTGTGGCTGAGGCGCCCGCGGGACTGAGTCGGTGGCTTCAGCACCTCGGAGAGCTCCGCCCGCCCGACGCGACACCCGCGTTTCCGCCTCCACCGGAGATGGCCCTTCCTGGGGCCAGCCAGGGTTGGATTCGTCTCCCCACGCCTAGGCCCTGAGGCCTGTCACCCCCAAACTCTTTGAGCACAAACACCCGGTTAACCTTCAGACCGCTGACTCCTTGTCCTGGAAAAACAACATAGGTCCCGCGCCCCCCCCCCCCCCCCCCCCCCCCCGCCTTTCTCCAGGACAGGGTGGGGATGCTGTGAGGGGGACTGCAGAGGCAGGTAAGGCAGTGGGAGGGGAGGCGGCAGGAGCTGCCAGAGAAGGGGTAGGAACTGGGGCAAGAGCCAGCGCTGCGGGGCTTTTGGTGTGTTCTCCATGCTGAATGAGGAGGTGAAGGTCCAGACCAGTGCTCCCCAGGGCAGCTGGAGTTGGCTGTCTAGGTAAGAGTGAGAAGCCATCGTCCTTTACATGAATGATCTGGTCTCCCATGAGCCTCATAACCAATGTCCAAAGAAGCTATTGTTCTTGCCCCCACTTCACAGGTGAGGAAACAGGCTCAGTTAGTTCCTAGGACAATCAGATGACAGTCCTGCCTTTGTTCCACTTTGTCATATCTCTCCTAGGGTCCAGGACAGGGTAGCGCTCCTAGGGAGGTGGTAGTGTTGTGTGTGTGTGGAATGGAGGGGTTGGGGAGGCCAGATACTTAAAAAGTTAAACAAGGGAAACAAGCCAGGCCAAGGACGGAAAGCCACAGAAACCAGAGATGTCTCCAACCATTGCCTTGAGTTCCAAAGAAACTGTATCAGGCAAAGCTGCTTCCATTTCCCTGAAATCCTTACCATTGGGTGGGGTTGACCCCTCCAATTCAGAACCGACAGTAGGACTGTGGAGAGCCAAGGGACCTAATTTCGTCCTGGGCCCTTGGGCCCAATTGGCTCCACAGACAACTTGGGTCCATAGAACTTCTCTGAACCTAATTCCTTGTCTCTAGATGGGATTGCCAAGCTCTGCCCTGCTGACCCAACTTGTTATGAGAAGGGGCCCAGAGGCTTTACTACTAGTAGAGGGTTCTATCCACCAGGCAAGGGCTTTCCAAGGAAAGGGGTTGATGTGGAGACGGAAAGGTTGTAGGAGCCTCTGAGAGGTAGCTGCTGGGTTCATCCTTGGCCAGACAGGGCAGACACAAGGCAGACAGGACCAAATTTGGATCACCTCATCCACAAGGCTTCTTCATACCCTGTTTTCCAAAATAACAAAGTAGGGTTCCCCTCTGGGTTTAAGTCCTGGCTCCATCAGTTAGATGTGTGGTCTGAGGGTAACACCAGTACTCATCTCAGAGGGCTTTTGTGATGAGAATCAAAGTAAGAATCCTTGGCGCATGGTTTACACTAAACAAATTCATAGTCCCTACTGTCAAAACAAGGAATTCTTCCTCTCACTGGGGGGTGGGGTTGGGGGGGGGGAATATGTGGGTAGAGTGCAGGGATTGCAGTGCGGTGCTCTTCTTCCATCCTTCAGTAACTCATATCCCCACCTCTTCAAGGAAGCCTGGTCCTAACCACTCCAGTGCTCTCTGACCTCGAATGACTCGAAATTATAGAGCTGCAAGTAACTTTAAGAGGTTACATAATACAAGCCCTGTATCCTACTACAAGGGAGGAAAGCGAAGCAAAGAAAAGGCTTGCCCAAGGTCACACAGCTAGCTGATGTGTCTTTTAGTCCAGAGTCCACTCACAATTTGCTAGAAAATTCCAGTGTTTGTGACTATGTAATAACTCTTCACATTTTCACACTGTTTTGTATTACTTGCTCAACCATTTGATCTTTTGGTTTTGTCCCTGTTGGGACAGAATCTGTAATTCTACATGCCCCATAGCATCTGGGACAGAGGCACACAGGAGATAGTCAAGAAGTAGCTGTTGCTGGCAAAAATCCCTGGGGTGGCTCTGTTTTTCCTGTACGCTTCTGTAAAAGAGCGGGGCAAATATCTTTCCCCTACTTTCTAGCAAATGGCATTTTGAGGGATGCCTGTAGACAAGACCAAGCTCCCTTCCTGGCCAGCCCAGACACCCATTATGGGTGGTTTCTGGAGACTAGAGGGGACCCGGCTTTTTGGCCAGTCACATCTTCATTCCAGACCCACAGTCCTGGGTAGGAAGCAATCAACAGTGACCTTCTGTCATTCCTACATACCCACCTGTCACTGTTAAGGCTGCCCTAATCGTTAGCAGACCTGGGGCAAGCAGGGGGTGGCGTACAGAGACGTAGTATGAAGCCAGCTTCTTCTGAGGGGACAGATGGGGCTCCCCACGTAGGACAGCAGCCCCAGAAACAGTGCCTGAGAGAACCTGGGCCCAGCTTGGTTCAATGGCCCTGCCCCCTACCAATCACCACCCCCTCCTCCATCCTCCATGGAAACAAACAGAGAAGAGCCTGGTGAGGGCCATGTCATCACTTTAATGATGTAGATCTTTGGTGTTTCCCTCATTAGCAGTCAGACTATCCCCTCTCCTCCCACCACAATGTTTCTATGATGAGTTACAAACAGAAAAGAAATCACATTTTCATACTAAAAACAAAATAATCAGAGCCTTGATTTCTCCACTAGAAACTACACGTACAGTTCAAGATTCCACATGCAACACCTTAAATCACAGACCGAGACCTCACATTCTGACCTGGAGTCTCATCCCCTCCCCCAGCCTTGGGCTGGCTTTGGCCTAGGCTCAGCTAATACTGCCACCCACAGGTGCTGCTCTGAGGGCCTGGGGGGCCAGGGGAGAGGAGCCTGGTGGACAAGCCCTGGGGGCCGGCCAGCCTACACCCCCCACTCCTGAGTGAGGACCTGCCCACCATCCCTTGACTCCATCCTCTATCAGGCAAGCAGGCTGCCCCCCTCCCTTCACTCCATGGTTGTCCCCCATCAGTAAGTGCAGGAAGTCCCTGTCCTCAGGAATCTGGGAGCCTGGCCTGACCCTAACTGTGGTCTCTAGGGGATAAGATGATACGAGAGGCTGAAGCTCTGGAAGGCTCAGAGATGGAGGTGGTTCCTGGGGGCCAGGCTGCTCCTCCTGCTCTTGGGCTCCTAGTGGCTCTGCCCATGCAACAGGTAGTCAGGGCAAAGGTGCCCCACTGGCCACTGTCCAGGATGGTTTGGCCCAGATCTGGAAGACGGTTCACCCTTCTAAGGCTCTCTGCCCAGGGGCGAGTCTCTTAAGCCATGTTTCTAAGAGAAAGGGGGGGGTTCATGGCAGGGATAGCCACTTCCTCCTCCATTCACACGTAGCACAGCAGCATGGCTCCCCTGGGCTCCAGATCCTGGAAGGTTCTAGTCCCCTGAGGCAAGCCTTGCCCATTCGACTGCCTCATGCCCACTGACTCTGACTTCCTCTCGACCCCCCACCCTCTTGCTCCTGTTCCCTGATGCAGCCTGCAGCTCTTCCGCGTGTACAGTTCCGAGTCAGCTGTGAGGTCCGGTTTCTGCTCAGCGGTTCGAGGGGAAGCACCAGTACACACGTGTGTCTCTACCTGTTCCGTGGCTCCCTGCTGGGGCCTGCAGCTTCCCCCCTGCTGCCACCACCGCCATCAGCAAGGTGGTTGTTATTGGTCAGGTCGCAGTGCAGGGCTGGTCCTTCAGTGCTGGGAAGGGGGAGGGGGAGGGCGGCAGGGACAGGGGAGGAAGAGGGCAGGGTGGGCTGGGGCAGCTCCCGCCCAGGGACACCACCAGGCTGGTCCCAGCAGGCTGTCCGGGGGCTCAGGCCCCGCTCTGCCAGCTGCCCAGGCTCTGGGAGCAGTCCCCGAGAGGCGGAGGGCCGGGGCGAGGAGGCGCGGGCGGCCGCGGGCTCAGCGCCCGTCTGGGAGCCACGGTGGATGCGGTGGCTGACGATGATGCTGTTGCCGAAGCCGCCCATGGAGGCCATGGTGGTGCTCTGCTCTCGCTGCACCACAGCTGTCATGCCCCCTTCTGCCATCAGCCGCTGGATCCTGCTGAGGGCATCTTCCCCGCTCGCACCAGACTCCGAGCCCTCACCTGGAAGGCATGGAACACAAGACAGAGGGAATTCGTGGCTGGCCGGGGCCTCTGAGGCAGGCAGGCAGGCCACTGTGAGTAGGAGCTGGGGGATTCTTTGCCAAAAGCAAAAATGAGAAGAGTCTAATTCCCTCCTTCTGAGAATCAGAGACTTGAAAGCTAGACAAGACTCCCCAAGTGATCATCATTTCCATTTCTGTTTTACCAGTGGGGAAACTGAGGCTTAGGATGGCATGAGGTGGCCAAGGCCACTCAGCCAGTTAAGAAGCAGAGCTGGACCAGAAGACCCTTCCGACACAAGTGGCAGACTAATTACCACACGAGTGAAGGGGACTGAGGTGGATGTAGATGGCTTGCTTTGTCTGCCCTCTGCCTGTCTTGGGTAACCTGGGAGACCCAGCCCCGGACAGGGCATGCTGCCTGGTCTGTAGAAAGAGAGGGCACTACAGGGTATGGCCCAAAAGCAAACAGTCTGCTCTACTTCATTTCAAAACTGCTGTCTTTTCTGTGTTTTGTTTACTTTCTAAAAGCCCACAAGGAAGACTGGATTTTTAACTGTTCCCTACAAGGTATTCTGTCTCCTCTCTTCCTCCTTTCCCCACCAGCTTTCCCAAGCTGTTTCCCATTTACTATTCTCCCTGGGCTGGGCTGGATGCCTGATACCCTCATCTTCCCCTGGAGACCGCCAACTGCCCAGACCTGAGGCTTCAGCCCGCATCTCCAGGGAGAGAAAGAAGGTTCTGTTCCTTCCCCAAAGGCCTGAGCATTCCTTTGTGTGGGAGCAGAGGAGACTTAGGCTCAAATCTGTCCCGCACTCACTAGCTGTGTGACCTTGAACAAGTCGCTTAACATCCACCTCCTTCAGTTTCCAGACTTTATAAAAGGGATGAAAACAACTAGCTTACACAGGGCAGAGGAAATGAGATAATGGCACACAGTGGGCACTCAGTCAGTGGTGGCTGTAGTGATTAACCTGGGGTCTGTGAGTGGGGCTCTGTCCTGAGGACCTCCCCTCCGCCTGTGCTCAGCCCTCGGTGGGCTGATCTGAGGCTGTGGGCAACTATGATCAAGGCTCCTGGGCTGTTAGGGCTGGCACTACTGAACTATCAATTTATTTCCTTTGGCTACTTGCTGGCCATTTTGGGATTTTGCAGATTTGGGGGCGCTGATGGTGAGGGTTTTTCTTTTTTGAGTACTTATTGTCAACAGCTATTTTTGTAAGACTTTTTTTGTTCCCTCCCTGTCCAGTCCCTTTTCTCTGCTTTCCTTGTTAGAGCTGCATTTCCAGCCAGTTTCACAGCTTCATGGTGTCTAAAGCCCCATTAGATCTTTCCCTCCTTGTTAGTGCTTGGCAGTCTCATGTTATGGGTCTTAGATGATTCTCATCAACATTAAGCAGTGGGGACTCCGCCTGGGTTTTCACTTATGTGCGGCTTGCTTTTTTTCCCAGTCCACTCTACTTATCCACCGCCCCCCGCCCCCGCCACCCGCCGGCCCTCAAGGTGGCTGCCCTTCCAAGCTTCCCCCTCAGACAGCTCAGTGCCAATTCCCAGGGCAGAAGAAAAGGATCTGAAAGGTTCTCAGCACTTCTCTCAGGGGGAGAAGCCTTCCCACAGGGGGGCAGAGGGTAAGAGGAAAGGTCAACCTAGGGGCTCAGTGCCAGCAGAGCTACCACCCTGTGAGCCAAAAGAGCTGCCTGGCGAGGCCCCCTGGGGACCTCCTTGTGCTCACTGCCACCCCCACTGCTTTCCAAGAACTCTGTGCACTGAGGGCCTCCCCAGCTGGGTCTGGGATGTGCAGTGGGCTGGCCCAAGGCCCGCTGGCACTGGAACTCATTGTGCTGGGCTCTGTGCCTGGTGAACTATCAGCTCTTCTCATGTAGCTCACTTCCAGGGGCAGGACAGGGCTGCGTTGGCGCCCTAAGGGAGGTGCCACAGCCAGGCCCTCAGGGAGCCCAGCCCCGCCTGCCCTTTCCCACTGCACCCATGGCTCTGGTCTTGGCCACCTCTCACCATGACTGTGGCTGTATTCCCTGATCTTGCTGATCTCTCCCCTTTCCACCCAGACTCCACGCTGCTATTACCATTCTAATTAATCGCGGATTCACTGAGTTCTGGTTAAGTCCATAATCTGTTTAAGACCCAGCAGCAACAAAAGCCCTCAAAGTTGTCAGGATGCCTTAGCATTACATTTAAGGGCCCTCTGGTCAGGTCCGAGCCACTTCCCAGACTATCCCCTCTTCCTGCACCAATGACCACACCAAACCCAACTAGGCACTTCTGTGTGCCTTCCAATCCCCTGCTCATGTACACCAGGGACACACTGTGGATGTCAAGGTCAGTGTAAATACTGCCCCACCGGCTCTCTCCCTGAGCCCTCGCAGTGTCGCACTCTTCTCTGTGTGAGTTATCTGTGGCTGTGGCATCTCCCTTCTGGTCTCCAAGTCCCTGAAGGTCTCAGAGTAAGTTTTATTTATCTTTGGGTCCAGTGTCTAATGCACGGCTTTGCACTTGGTGTCTATTTGTCACGTGAATGTGTGGCTGAATAAAAGGGCTCCCAGGCTGCTTACAGGTGCTTCAGACTTAAGGCAGTTTCTGAAACCTAGTCACATGTCGCTCCTCTGCTATGGGAGAAGTACTTTTGCGTTTGTTTCCTTTCTGGACTTTTTTTTTTTTTTTTTAATTTTAAGAGCGAGAGAGACTGAGACAGAGAATCCCAGGCAGGCTCCGAGCTATCAGCACAGAGTCCAATGTGGGGCTCAAACCCAAGAACCATGAGACTGTGACCTGAGCCAAAGTTGGACGCCCAGCAGACTGAGCCACCCAGTTGCCCCTGGACTTGCTTTTTGAAGGGAGAGATGATGGCTTCATCTCTGAATCGGATTCTCTCTGCAACACCTTTGGATTCATGGTGCCTAACACAGTATCATCCATAAAGTAAGTGTTCAAAAGAGACTGGATGGAAGAAGTTAAACTGTGCCCATGGACGACTTCCTCATGCTTGTGCACACAGCTGTGAGCTGTGCTTCTCTCTCGGGAACTCTAAGCCAAGGCTAAGAGCTGGCACTGGAGGCAGCTGGCACATTCTTCAACAAGAAAACACACTGGGGCCTAAGGGAAAAGGCAGCCGTGGCTGGGGATCCAAGCTATTAGCTCGAGGAGCAGTGGTGGCCACAGAGGTTAATTCTACTGTCTCTTTCCCTAGCAAAAGCATTTCTTTTTGTCTTTGAAAAATGGGAAATTGAGTTAGTGTTGACAGGACATTTTTTCCTTGGCAAGTTCTAAGGTACTTTCTGGATGTGGATGCCAGGATGGGATCAGCAAGTTCCCATAAATGCCCTGTAACTGCATTTAATTCTGGGGCTGTCACTGACCAGAAGAGGGGAGCCAGGCTGAGTGGGAAGAGGAGCTGTGCTTCCTGCCCTCAGGGGACCCGCTGGCTTTCTAGTCCCTCACTTTCCACATTCGCTTTTCTCTGGCCCCGGGCCCAGGCTACTGCAGTGGGGCTAATAACTCTCATCTTCACCAGACAAGAAGGAGCCCCGGGCAAGCCTTCTCCGAGGTCAGAGACAGAAGAGTACAGCACAGCCATGCTCAGGGGTGGGCCCTTGCTCCGTTAAGTCCATTCATTCCACACACTTCCTGAGCACCTACTGTATGCCAGGTGGGCACTGTTTCACTGAGGGGAGCAAGCAGTGAGCCCTGGGAACGCACCCCTCCCTTTCTGAGTGACAGGGTAGGGAAGGTTTAAAGGTGGACAAGCTAAAAAGCTGACACCTGCAAATTCCCCCTGGGGAAGGCTCTTCCTGGACATCCTAGAATGAGCGGAATAGGTTTTAATCAAATTTTTATAGAGCAAGAAAATGAGTAGTAGCCTGGGAACCTTTTGGTGCTGACGGGGAAGGGGCTAAGGGAGGGGCAGCCCCAGAGTGTGAATTACTCAGGTAGAGCTGCCTGCCCCACTAATCTAGCTGGGCTTCTAGTGAGTAGGGATGTATCCCTCCTGGCCCCACCTCCTAGCTACGCCAACAAGAAGGGTTAGCTAACTTAACTAAGGGTTTCTTCTACATGTTCCGGCAGGTGTGGCCACCAGTTTGCCAGTAAGGTGAGAGAGGAGGCAGGGGTGGGGGTGGGGATGTGCAGAGCTGCCATGCCTGCCTGCTGGAAGGGCCAGGGAGGACATCTGCACCCAAGGAGACTCTTGCTTCCTGGTCCCTTGCCTTGCTACCAGAGTGGTAGGAGTGGTAGGTGGTCCAGTGGGGCAATTAAGCAGCTCAGAACAAGGCTCCTGGCCCCAGGAGACATGAGGCTGGCCAGTGACACCCTTCTCTGCAACCCACACCTCTCCCTTACTTCTGTCTAGGTGAGGGTCTTCTGCAAAGGACTGCGATGCTAAGAAGGGTTGTGCTCCCAAGCTCTAGGCAAAGGTCACCGGGCTTCAGACAGATGCAGAGAGCTATCCAAGCCTACTCTGCCCACACTTCAGCGCCAGATGGCTACTCTTGCTGAAAAGTGCTTCTGGCCTCTGAATGGTTCACCCTCCACCACCTGCTCTCCTTTATGACGGGGGAGACAGGAAGGGAATGAGGTTCAGGCCTCTGAAACTGGTGAGAACCCCACAAAGAGTCACGGGCCTCAGCTGGGGAGGTGGCCTGGGCCACAGACCAAAAAAGGATTCAACTTTTAAAAATTTCAGTTCACTAACTAGAAATTAAATAAAAATTAAAAAACAAATAAAAAATTTCAGTTGATGACGGTGAGAGGGACAGTGCCCTGTGGGGTGACTAGAGTGTGAAAAGCTATTCCCTGGGGGAGACACAGGTGAATTTGTTACATGCCTCATGCACACCATGGCTTTTCCTTCTGTGGACGTTTTTTTGAGCAAATGGCTCAACACAGACCTAAAGCATATGTGTCTGGCTGGAGGCTGCTGCCTTGTTTGGAGCTCCAACCGGCAAGGGGGCTGGGGTGGGGGTAAGGAGAGTGACTGAGTGAGAACAGCCTGCTTAACACAGCTGTCGACAGACTCCAAAGTGGCTCGAGCTCTACCGCTGGGAAGTGCTAATTGGTTCTCAGAAGTGTGAGGCCAGCACAGAGCCAGGGCTGATGCTGGCTGAGCTACACCTGAGGTAGGTGAAGGACGGGGCTGCTGGTATGCCGGCTGCAGCCAGAAGGGCAAGGAGCCATGGGTGTAATAGCAGCTTGACAAGCTATCCTGTGGGCTGGCCCTGGAAGCCCAAGGTCTGGTGTGCTTGTCCCTGGAATAAGAGCTCGCACCAGTGAGTCTCTTTTGCAGTCTTTCCCATCTACACTACTTCCTGTGTGCTCTCTCTGGAAGAACAACCTGGGTCCTCCAAGTTTCAGAGGAGGAGGAGGTCAGGGTACTTGGTGGGAGTGGAGCAAAGCTGTAAGAGCAACTCAGCTTCCACTGGGTGGAAACAGTGACCCAGATCAGGGAGATGCTGTTCCTGCCTGAGGAGGCTCCTAACGCCACCAGGGGAACATTCCCCAAGCAGGTCAGAGGGTAGTCATTCTGAGAGGGGAGGGCCCTTTCTCAGCACCTGGTCTCTGCGGACAGACCAGGAGGGGTGATGAAGGTCCCAACTGCCCATTCCCAGTCATATCTCCCCTCTGGTGTTACGTGACTCTTACCTTCACCAGGACCCAAAGCTGCTGTCCCTGGCTCCTGTATCTCCCTCTCCGTCTGTGTTTCTGCATTCTGCAGCTGAAGGGCCAGAGTCTGGGTGCCCTGAGATGTCACTGAGGTGGTGGGGTTCCGGGGTTGCAGCCCAATTGCATTCATCAGACCCATGTCTCTGTCAGTCCTCCACGTGGCTCTGCTGGTTCTAGGGAGGGAAGGGCAGACTGAAGTCAGGCAGGGTTTGGGACAGTACGCCTCATAGAGTTCCACTTGTTCCACGCCACTCCTCAGGGAACAGTCCCCTGGACCAGGGCCCACAGGCTAAGACGAGAAAGAAGCCCTGTGCTGCTGCAGCTACCTCCCAAAAGTAGTTAACTCAGCTGTGTCCTTTCTCCTCCAGATCAGGGCAAGCTCTGGGACAATGAGCGGAAGCTGCAGAACCATCCAATTTTGCAAAGCCAGTTAGTGCAGTCACTCCCTTAAACAATGAGGATTTTTCTGGGGAGGTAGAGAAGGCTCATCTTAAGACTCTTAGGGGCGTCTGGGTGGCTCAGTCGGTTAAGCATCTGACTTCAGCTCAGGTCATGATCTCGTGGTTCAAGAGTTCAAGCCCCGCATCAGGCTCCGTGCTCACAGCTTGGAGCCTGGAGCCTGCTTTGGATTCTGTGTCTCCCCCTCTCTCAAAAATAAATAAACATTAAAAAAAAAAAAAAACAGAACACCTCTTATCCACGTTCAGGAAGCCACCAGCTGAGATCTGTGGGACAAAGGGTGAGCAGTAGAAGGGACCTTTCTTCTTTTCCTTCCTTCCTTCTAACTATATGCTGACAAGATTCCAGTTTAAATTCCTGGAATTTCCACTGGATCTCCACTTTGGAGGAAAAGCATCAGGATTCTTATGAGGCCCTTCTGGGCTCCTCCTTCAGGGCCTTCTGACAACAGACCCTTGAAGGTAGGCAGCCCAGCTGACCTATGAATAATGCCCAGGCCCAAAGCTAGCACCCCTTTCCTTGCGCGTTTCCCAGGCACTGACCCTTGGGATAGATACAGCTGGCAGCAGAGGGGGCCCAGGACTTCCATGACAGTCACCAGCTACTCATTTCTAGCTGCTTCTGGGGACTATTCTTCTAGCCATGTCCTGTAATTCTTCTAGGAAGCAGTGATGCCCTTGCATGTATTACTGACCCATCACTTTTTTCTCATAATGTTTCAGTCTTCCTTAATACATTGATAAGAGGATCAGTACCAGGTTCCTACTCTAACTGGCCCCTGGGAATGTGTCTGTCCCTGGGTGCTAGCTCTGGGCAGCTTGGTCCCTGAGGCCCTGGTCACCTGCGGTATTGTCCACAGATTCTCCCTGGGCTCCCAGCACTCTTCTTGTGGACAGCATCCCTCCCTAGTGCTCTGTCTTCTCCCGTCACCCCAGTGTGCCCAGATACCATGGCCAGGATGGGAGAAGCCCACAGGATGTCCTAGCTTATTCTCAGTCAAGACTCTAAGAGCAGAGCATGTTCTTGTCCTTTGCCATAGAATACTTTTCTCGAATCCAACTGTGTGCAAAAGCTCAATGCATGAAGCAGATCAAAGAGGAGCTGCTGTGGCTGAGGAGAGGCACCCAGAGAGCCCCGGAGCAGTCTGAGGGCACTGGTTGAGAGCCCACTGGAAACAGGAGGGACAGACCTCCAACAGCTGTGCCCTCCTCCTTCCCAAACTCACCCTGGCCTTTCACTGCTCCTGCTGCTGGAATGGACAGTGAAGACAGTCTCGTTTAGCTGGTCCCAGTAGTACTCAACACCAGAGTTCAAGGCCCTGAAAAGCAGTTGGGAAGGGTGGAGGAGAAAAGGTGGAGAGCATTAGAAAAAGAATGGCCAGAACACCTTACACCTCCTAGGCTCTGTGGCCTGTGGCCTGGTAGCCCTCCTTCATCTCTCCTTTGTCTCTCTTGGGGCTGAGCTGAGACAAGGACTGGAGATTTCCACCAGGAAGCGCAGTGCTGGAGCAGTGCGGACAAATCTCCAACAGCCCAAATGCCTGTAGTGGTGGGTTTTTAGCCTCTTCCTTCCTCTGAACAGTGCCTCATCAGCTCCTCCTCAGGACTAAGAGATAGCTAAAAAATAGCCACACTGTACGCAGGCAGTGGGCTGAGTGTTCTTCAGGCACAAAGAAAGGAGCTAAGATAGCAAATGAGAGACTGGGGAGGCCCTGGAGGGACGGGGTGCCACAGACAGCCCTGCCTCAAGTGTGGGCTTAGTGATCCGAAATAGAGAAAGCACAGGCTCCTGCCACTGGGTCTTCCCTGCTGCCGTGGGGCAGGGAGGAAGGAAAACCAGGGCATCTTGCCATTCTTAATTTGCCTGGAGCTCAGAAGTCTAAGCAGGGAAAAGCCCCCACTGAGCCAGAATAGTCCACAAGGCTTTCTATTCTAGACCTAGAGCCTCCTTTGCTAGGGCAGGCTGGGCTAGCAGTGGGGAAAGGTGCTCCTAGAGAAGACGGCCCTGGGAGTGTCCCCATACTTCCTACTGGCGTAGAAGAGAGACCCTCGAGTGGCCACTGGCCGCACTGCTGACAGCGGAGAGGAGTTTCTATCTGTCCAGTTCTCCAGATTGCCAACCTTGCCCTGCTTCCTCCTTTCCCTGTAATGGACCATCAAGCGGTTCTGCCAGTGTCATAGGGCACCGCTGCCAGGAGGGAAGCAGTGGCTTCTGACGTTTCCATGATGACTTACCATCACAGGCAGCAGCCCCGTTACACAGACTGCTTTGCTTTTAAAGATTCTTTCCAGGAAGAGGCGTTACCTAGCAGTCACTGTGGTTGAGGGTGGGGTGTTGTGCTGAAGGTGTGAATAGGAGATAAGGAAGAGGTGTCTGGGCCCATCAGAACTTTGGTGTCCCTGGGGCGTCCAGCTGGCTCAGTGCGAAGAGCATGAGACTCCTGGACCTTGGGATCATGAGTTCAAGCCCCACCCTGGGCACAGACCTCACGTGAAAATTAAAAAACATAAAAACAAAAAAACCAGAACTCTGGTGTCCCTGTGGAGACTGTTAAGAGATACTCAAAACAGCCAGTTCTGCTCTTAAATGAGACAGGGCATGAGCACTGTGCTTGAAGAGCACAGCCGTGGACTGAACTGTACCCCCCCAAATCCATATATCGGAACACTATCCCCCAGTGTGACTATAGCTGGACATAGGGTCTTTAGGAGGTAGTTAAGGTGAAATGAGGTCATGCAGGTAAGACTCTAATCCAACAGACCTGTGGCTTTATAAGAAAGTAAGAAAATGGGGTGCCTGGCTGGCTCAGTCAGTGGAGCATGTGACTCTTGATCTCGGGGTTGTAAAGTTCAAGACCCATGCTGTGTGTAGAGATTACTTAAAAATAAAGTCTAAAACAAAAAAACAAAAAAACAAGAAAAAAGAAGAAGAAGGGTAAGAAAGAGATCTCATGCACGCTCTCTCTCTCCTCACCACTGGATGAGGACACAGTGAGAAGACAGCCCTTACAAGAACCCAACCATGTTGGCCCCTGATCTGAGACTTCAGCTTTCAGAGCTGTGAGGAAATAAATTTCTGTTGATTAAGCCCTCCAGTCTGTGGTGGTCTGCTTTGGATGCCCAAGCTAAGACAAGCTCCAGTGAAAGCTAGCTTTTCAACTGAGAGGCTTAGGTCATTTTCCTTTAACGGCAGAACTTCTTCAATAAAGAGCAGAGAAATCAGGGGCACCTGGGTGGCTCAATTAGTTAAGTGTCTGACTTCAGCTCAGGTCATGATCTTACGGTTCATGGGTTGGAGCCCTGCATCAGGCTCTGTGCTGACAGCTCAGAGCCTGGAGCCTGCTTTGGATTCTGTGTCTCCCTCTTTCTCTGCCCCTTGCCCGCTTGCATTCTCTTTCTCAAAAATAAATAAACATTAAAAAAAAAAAAGAGCAGAGAAATCAAAGCCAGTGGGTCAAGAGGATAAGCCAGGAAAAGACAGCTGTGGGGGAGTGAGGTAAGGTGCTTCCTTCCTAAACAGGATTAGCCAGGACAGGCACCTGACAGGGCTCGGATGAGGAGGGACTGTGTGTCAGGAGGCTGTGCTACTACAGGTGAAAGGAAACCAACCTAGGCCTGAGCCCCTTATCTGTCTTTCAAGGGTCATGAAGATTCTGGGGACTGGGCTTCACCTGAGGGCACACCAGCATCTTTGGAGGGAAAGGGCCACAGCCAGACACAAATACCCTTCATTCCCTGCTCTGTACTAACCCCTCTTGGCTACTCCTGAGGGCCTGCTGGGCTGCGGATTTGGTGTGATCTTCAAACCATCCCTTTAAGAAGGAGCAACTCCTTCCCCTTTGGAACATTCAGCTATTTTTGTGGGCACTGTCTGAGAACAGCAGGG
The DNA here is from genome assembly GCF_028018385.1 of Neofelis nebulosa. Lineage (NCBI taxonomy): Eukaryota > Metazoa > Chordata > Mammalia > Carnivora > Felidae > Neofelis > Neofelis nebulosa. The sequence continues at coordinate 98,646,877 of NC_080791.1, forward strand.
CGCTGCAGGGCACAGGTGACAGGAGAGGACCTTCCATTAGGGAAGAGGCAAATGGCTAGAGGTCAACAGCAGAGACCTCCAAAAACAAAGTCATCACTATAGCTTCTGATGAGCCAAATCCTGGCTGCATGAGGCACCATGTGAAGCCAGCTGCCAGGGAGCCTTTGATTTACAAACTTGTCAAGATTTATTGACAGGTGGCAATACCATCTGGGTCCCTGCCAAATCCTTCCTCTGTAATTTTTGCTAGCCAGGGCTGGTTAGTGACAACAAACTGTTCACACTAAACCTACGCCGAGCTATGCACTGCGTGACCAAGAACCTTCCTTCCTGTCTCAGAGGACCAGCCACCTGAAGGCCCATTCTATGAGCTGGAACTGTTAGCATGATGCTGATGGTGAAAGGGTCCCCTAAACACTTTCCATCTGGCAGCATGCACTGTGAGCTCAGAACTGTGAATTCGGGACATTCAGTGATGAGGTCAACAGCCAACAGAAGGAGGCAATGGAGACTGGCAGATGTGCCGTCCAGGCCCTCCTTCCTTTCTGCCCCCCCACCAACAGGTCTACTGTTCACCCTGATTTGTTCTTTCTGTGGTCAGAGCAGCTCGACTACAGCAAGCTCATGTTTTTGAAAGTTTGGATAGAATTCCAGGTACTGTACCAAGGATCAGAGTTGAAGATACACTCTCTAGCTACTGGAACTGTTAGCCTTCAATACCCAGTATCACTGATTTCCATCTACAAGCTGAAGAATGGTCCCGACTCATCTGCTTTCTCCTTGGGTCTTAGGATCAAACAGTCACTGTTTGCCTTAGGTTCTTCCTGGAAGCCAGACCAATACACAAAAGTATGAAGAAGCATGGAAGGCCAATCAGGGTCAATCTTTCCCTCCTTTTTTTTTTTTTTTAAATGTTTATTTATCTTTGAGAGAGAGAGAGAGAGAGAGAGAGCGCGCACAAGTGAGGGAGGGACAGAGAGAAAGGGAGACACAGAATCCAAAGCAGGCTCCAGGCTCTGAGCTGTCAGCACAGAGCCTGACGTGCGGCTCGAACTTGTGAACCGTGAGATCATGACCTGAGCCAAAACCAAGAGTCAGATGCTTAACTGACTGAGCCACACAGGCGCCCCAGCGTCAGCCTTTTCAAATGGACTTCCACTTCACGCCTGGGTTCCTTCAGTAGCAGCTGTAAGCTGTGCTCAAACTCACGACTGTGAGATCAAGACCTGAGCCAGGATCAAAATTCGGACGCTTCACCAACTGAGCCACCCAGATGCCCTTAAAGATTTTATTTTTAAGTATTCTCTGCACCCAAAGTGGCACCCAAACTCACAACCCTGAGATCAAGAGCCACATGCTCCACTGACTGAGCTAGCCAGGCACCCCTGAACTTCTGAACATCTAGGGAATATTCCCTTTGAGAACATCCTTCTTTCTTCTGTCACTTACATGGCTGCAGAGGCTTGGCCCACATGGCTGTCTCTTTGGAAAGAAGGACAGGCATCTATCCCCACTATCTCTGCAAAGTGGGAAAGAGCTGGCACCTGGCTCTTGTGGGGCAGCCTAAAACATGAAGTCTCTGTGGCTCCTCTTTTGACTCGGGGATCTGCCTTTTCCCTCCTTGGTCAGTGATGCTTGATTGCAATCACTGTTTACAGTGGTAGCTCCCTCTTAAGGGACAGAGCTGACAGGGCCCCACACTCAGCCAGGGGGCCAGATGCCCCACGGTCCCGGCCTAGTTTCTTCTGGCATGAGTCCCTCAATTCTGTCTTCAGAGCTGACTCTGAGAAGCAGTGGTCTTCCCAGCAACACCTCCCCCCCATTTGTAGGGCTGATCTATGAAGCCGGAAGTGAGCAAGCACCCCCTCACATCAATCTGGTACTTCACGCCCACTATGGTTATCACTGGGGGTGTTGGCTGGGCTGGCAGTCAGCCAGAGGCGCAGCAGCAGCTTGGGAGGAGTGGCGGGTGGGGGAGCAAAGCAAAGGAGAAAGGAGCGCCTCACTGCTGGGAAGGGTGGGGTGACGGGGCTATCCGCCACCCTACTGGCTTTGTGCAGGGGCTACAGGGCCAGCTGTTCATCTCCTCACCTGTCCTAAGAATTTCCTACCCTGGAGCAATGGGGATTTCCTTAGGCCTTGTTCTACCTCAGTGGGTTTTCAGTGCCAGATGCCCCAGGGGCTTGTGACCTCTGTCTTCGTGCTTGGACAGAGTGTGGAGGCTAAGACAATGGAGGAGAAATCAAGAGCAGGACTGAAAGCACAAAACGGAGGTGCAGCTGCCTGTGTCTGTGGACAAAGACGGCCACCTGTTTTAGAGGGAGGGCTGTAATCCTGGCCCAGCTGGCTGGCTGGCTGCTGTGCCCTCGGGAAAGGGTGTGCCAGAACTGTATCACAAGGGGATGGGCGGTGAGCCTCAGGCATCTGCCTACTGGAGACACAACCCTGAGCTCCTACTTCCCTATTCATTTGTTCTCCTCATTTTAGGCCAGAGACCAACCACCAACTATTCAAAAGATGTGAACATTCTCACTCCTCTCTCATTTCCCACTGTGTCCCCATCATCTGACCGCTTAAATGCCTCAACGTAACCTAGAGCTGCATTCTTTACCTGAGGTCTTAAGAGAGTTATGAAATCGTGTGTTCTTGTGGTATGTTTTTCTGTGGAAAAATGTACATTGTTTCCATCAGAATTTCAAAGGTGTTTGTGATTGAAAAAAGGTTAAAAAAACCCCCACAAAAACCAGCTGTAGGAAAGAGCTCTGGACTGGACAGTCAGGAAGCCTAATTCTGTCTCTGATCTGCTGGGAGACCTGGGTTGAGTCTTCCCTTCTTTACCGGAATACTGCTCGGGCTTCCCTGCCTGAAGCCAAATCCCAAAGATATGAAGGGGACTGAGAAGCAGAGAAACTCTGAACAACTTGGGACAGAGTCATGTCTGTCTTAATTTGCATAGTTCCCTTAAATACGCACCCTAAGATTTGGGGCATTTGCCAAAAGGACCCAAGAAATCAGGAGAAACAGCAACCCCAAGACAGGTAGGCCAAGCTAGCTCTCTTTCTCTCAGGCCAACGCAACTTGGTCTGCGATGGGACGCTGTTCGTGCTGTCAAATACTGGTGGCTCCCTTGCTCCTGGAAGAGGCCTGAGTTCCTGCAGCTAAGAGTACCCCAGGCAGTCCAGGATGGCTCCAGCCTAGTGAAGCTGGATCTTGAAGACGACATATGGGGAGAAAAGAGAGAAGAGAGGCCAAAGCCAGCTTCATGTTTGGCTGAGGTGTCTGTGACTCACACCAAGTGCGGAGGCCGGGGTTTCAGACACAAAAGCCTTTGTGGGACCACGATAAACTGGAAGTAGAGACTGTGCCTCGGGAGGGGCAGGCCACTTCTGCAAGGGAAGGGGATGGGAGTTTGCCTGGCACAAAGGTCAGTGGCTGGAGCTACAGACAAGACGATAATGTTGAGGAAGGATGTCTTGGGGAAATGGGGACTAAGAAGGGCCTATAACTACAGTGTTGTTAAGAATAAAATTATGGTCCAGAATTCTGTGCCAGCTTTGGAGAAGATGTCTATTAGAGTCCTCTTATAAATGTCTAAGAGGCAGAGGTAAGATAAGCAGTCTCATGTGCTTCGGGGAAAAAGAAGGAGTTGAGAGCAGACTGATTCCACGGCTACGGTCATGCCAGAGGGAGGGCAGAGACAGACAGACCCAGCGACGGGGCTAACAGTGGCACGGTCATTCAAAGAGGCAGGCACAGTTCTGGAAAGGCACAAGGAGCTAGCGAAAGGGGCTCTCTGGACACAGAGCCTGAGGACAGTGCAGCTGGCAGAACCACAGTCTCAGATGGCAGCCTCTCTTTGGGAGGGGCTCCAAAAATTCAGGGTAGAATGAAAGAGCTCCCCTTAGAACCGGGTTTCCTTTCTCCTGAGCTACTGCCCTAGCTCAGCTGACATGGGCTCAGTCACCAGTCATCTACGAGGCCGCAAGAACTGACCCAAATACACACCCTAGGAAAAACCACCAAAGGCCCTATTAAAAGGCAAAGTGGACACTTCCAACAGCCAGAGACCCTACCAGACCAGTCACGCCATGCTCTGTGATCTGCAGAACACCCTGGGAGAAGGCGCTGCACCAAGTGAAGGACAGCATTAGGACGCTCTGGAGGCAGAAGTGGCATTTAGTCTGCTGGAACCCTGCAGCGGCCCACGCAGCAATCAGCCTGATCTGCACTGAAGCACAGAGCTTCACGCGCCCCACCTGGCTGGGTCTGGAAACTGATGACAGACCTGGCTGACTCCCAGGGTCTCAAGTGAAAGAATAGACTTCTGTCCTCCAAAACACCACAAGGGGAAGGGGTGTCATCAGGACCCAACACAGAGGTGCTATGGTTCCCTGTCCCCTCCTACCCCTTACTTCAAGACCAGATAATCATTTTGATTTTAAATGGAGCTTTCCAATCTGCCTTCACTGTTATGAAGCACAAGCAGAAAGGAAAACAGGCAGGACACAGAGCCAGGCTGCTAGAGATCAGTGGCCTGACAAATTAGGGCTTTAACAATACTCTATTTCCAATTTTATTTCTTAAGTTATGACTATGGCATTTATACAAACCTAAGACCACCTGTTGAATTTTTCAAAAAGCGTTTAGAAAAGAATCTTTGATATCTATGCTTTTGCCTGCAGAGAAATTTTACTATCACTAGGGAACCAGAGAACAAGAGAAAACAAAGAAAAAAAAATACTGCCTTAGGTTTAAGAAGACATAATAACTAAACCAGTCTTTTGAAGATTTCTGGGATGGAGAGCTAACGCTAGCAACCTCAAGTTAAAAGGACCCTCCATGGAGTGACGCAGAGAATGAGGCAGGCTCTAGCAGAATTTCGATTTCCCTTCTACAAGACCCCACCTCACGGCCAGACCCACAGATGGTGCTGATTACTCACGTCCTCAGCCTGGACGACCCCCTCCCACCCGTGCTGCCGCCCGCCCTGAGCCACTCACTCTGGTCGGCAGATCACCAGGTCTCCTTTGTTGGTACCATAGGCCAGGCCAAGCCCTGGCTCGGGCAGCCAACGGGCAGAGTTGATGCTGACATGTCTCCGCTGGTCGGCAGGCATGGGGTAAAGGACGTTGAAAACTCTCTGGGTGGGGGAGAAAAGAGGGAAGAAAAGAGAATTCGAGGAGAAACAATTTGTTACCAAGAATAACCAAGTCCCTTCTATGGCCGGAAGCAAGTTAACCACAGGGAGGAAAGGAGCCAGTTAGGCTGGGAACAGAAGGCCTCTTACACATACTGCAGAACTTGAGGTGGCAGGGGGAGCCTGGGGCCCTCTACTTTAGGAGAAGGCTACAACTCTGTCCAGCAAGGCTAGGGGTCACTTAGGCTTTTCTGCGGGAAGCTTGCTCATGCTCTCCTTAACATAACAGCCTTTTAGCTCTTCTCATTTCGTGGCTTTACCACGAAAGCCCCCTGGAAAGGCTGTCAGAGCTCCACTCCCCAGGAAGGTCTGCTCCTAACTTTCCCCTGACCAGACAAACCAGTGAGAGCCAAGCTCAACTGGGAGTCCCGTTACCATGGAAATCACAGCTCTTACAGCAATGGAGAACTGAAGGTGATAGGGGGGCGGGAGGGGGTGATAACACCAGAGAACATTCTTAATTCATCTAATTAAAAGCAATGTTAAAACTGCTATTGTTAAGGAAACCTAAAAGGTGCGCTAAGATGTAGGAAGCAGGGAAGAGGGGAATCTTGAACACACAGGTACATGACTTCTTTCTAGCTTATATAAATCACCATTAAATAGATCGTATCCATTTCTCCAAGGGAGACTCTCCCTTCAATAGTAGGCTTATTTCCAAAGCTACTATTTTCTCAGGAGGCAGCTCAGCTGTGGCTAAGGGTTTGGAGTAGGTGAAAGAGAGCCTCCAATTTCTCTGGCCTCTGAGCTGCACGACATTCCACAGCAACTTTAGTCAGAGAGCAGGACATTGGGAGAATGAAGGATGGGGACTTTCCTTTGAGCTAGGAAGCCCTGGGTTGGAGTCCTGACACTTCTCTAGAACAGTAACTTCTCCAGATCTCAGTTTAAAAAGATACAACACCAGGGGCACCTGGGTGGCTCAGTTGGTTAAGCGTTTGACTTTGGCTCAGGTCATGATCTCACACATTTTGAGTTCGAGCCCCATGTCCAGCTCTGTGCTGACAGCTCAGAGCCTGGAGACTGTTTCAGATTTTGTGTCTCCCTCTCTCTCTGCCCCTTCCCTGCTTGTGCTCTGTCTCTCTCTTAAAAAAAATAAACATTAAAAAAAAAAGATACAACACCAATATCCAAATAATTGTGGAGAGATGAAAAGGCATGATGTGTATAAAATGTCCAGCACAGTGCAAGCTCATAAATGGTAACTGCTGCTATTATTATCAGGAATCTGCATCTGGGGCTTCAAAAAAGATGGTTCGGGTCTACAAAGAGGACATGAAGCCAAGAATCTATCAACTGGAGTTGTAGTCAATGTTTTCCCTTTTAGCCTCTTCAGGCATTAATCTAAAGTAGGGATGAAAGTAGGGATGATCTGCTTTTCCCTGTTCCCTGATGGAAAAAAACAAAAAAACAAAGAAGACCAAATGAGATGTGGTTTAGAAAGTAATATTCAAGGAATTTAGGGTGGTACAATAATTATTACTTTTAAAATTATCCTGATGAGAGATTTAAAATTAAAAAAAAAAAAAAAGGAGGAAATAAGTAAAATTGAGCTAAGAATAAGTAAAATTGCACATATAAGAATGAAGTGATAAGCAGCCCTGGATATGGGAATACTTGTTCATGTGCCTTGGGTGTCTATCTGTCTGAAATGCTTTCACCAGGACGGGCTCCAGAATGGAGAGGACAGCAGCACGAGTTCTCAACATACCGACACATACACAGAGAATCCTGTTATGAATAATTTTCCAGGTTCTGTGGCGCTGAGAAATGTGCCTGGGCGGCTAATGGCACACCGCCCGGACGGCCCTGCAATGGTCCTGAGGTTGAATGGGTCTCTTACAGATACGGAATTGGCTCTGTTTTGAGGCAGAAGACTGACAGCACCACAGCTGCTGCTTTAAGAACCTCCCGTGCCCTCTCTTTCTGACTCAACTCCAAATGTAAGAATTAGCAAAAATCTTTGGTCTAACTGAGGAGACTACTAAAAAAAGAGCCCAATGGAGTTTATGAATTTCTAAACTAGTCATGTAGAACATGGTTGCTTGACCTCTGGATAGTCTCTTCCTTGCACACATATATCTAGCAGTGCTCTGAACGAACTCATTGCTCCGTTCTCTACCAGCCTCAATGGCTGACTCTCTGTGGAGGTGGCAATACCTGTCTTTTCCCTTTGCACCTATTCAACCCTTTCCTTCAAGTCAGGGGATGGGGTGTGGTGCCTTTACCCTTTCTCACAGAGGTTTTCCTTCCCAGAAGATAAATCAATAGTTTCTGTCCCACCTGCAGGCCACATAATTAAATGAGTTGGGACACACACTCAAAGGACAAACAACTATGTCTGGGATCACTGACTGTTCAACTTCCCTTCACCCCAAGGTTAGATGGCATGAGTGGGGTACACCAGGGTTAAGGAGGGATGTGTGTTAATTTTAGTGGGCTGGATTAGGGGAGCTTCGGTCTTGACCTGTGACAGTTCTACAAAGCTTCACAAGGGAGTCTCAGCTGAAGTCACAGTGATTCATTCCTAACTTCAGGGAGCTGGGCAGAGAAAGTAGCCTTGTAAGAAGGGGGAGTAATAAGGTTAGTAAAGTAGATGCTTTAAGGTTGTGCTGAGTTTTTTGATGGGTCTCAAAGAGGAAGAGAATTCTTCCAGAAATGTTCCAGACCAGAAAAGAAGCAGAGAAGCCTCTCACATGTCACAAGTTTACCTTTTATAGTCTGTTGCTGCAGAAAAATTAACAAACAAATACTATCAATTTGCTTCTAAGCACAGGAACCTACTTTGGAGACAAAACCCTCAAAAGACCAGTATGATGGATGACCCAGCTCAGGTGAGACAAGGTCAAATGCACTGGGGAGAAGTAATTAAAGATTGAGACCCCTAGACCTTGCTGCACAGACAGTCACAACCTCTATGGCTATAGTAGTCATGGGACATCAATTTGTTCTCTATGGCAGTTCCCCCGGGCCCCTCACCCCTCAAGTCCTTAAACACCGTTGAAAGGGCAGCTCCCAAGTGCCCATCTCCTCTAGTGTTTGGGTATTAGACTAAATCCTGCTTTGTGGCAGGAAGCCAGAAGATCCCACGTGAGGATCAGCAGCCTCCAGGACTCCTGATAAGCACCAGCTTGCTTATCACACTCTAATGTGGGGGTAGGAAGGAGGGAGGTGAGAGCAAAACATATGAGGGAGGGGGTGTAGTAAGAGCACAGAGGGTGCCAGATGGGCAGGACTCTGATTTACAGTCCTGAGAGGCCATCCGGTCCAATACTCCTGATTTCACACATGCCTGAAATTAAAGGAGCCTAGAGGAATGAGAACCTGGCCCATCTTCAGAACCATCCAGAGATGGACTTTCCGCTCCATTCTCTGGCTGGAGCTCTCAAAGCACCTCACAGAGGGGGGTATTCTCCTCACAATTAGTCAGCCGTAATGACAAAAAGAGTATCTGCCCAACAAGTTCCCCATTGCTGACAGACGGTTCAGTAGCTCTGGCCACTCTCCCAACATTTCTGCTTTCAACTATCAGTCTATCTGGCCCAGTGACTGGGGGAGCCATCTCCTCCCAGATTCCAGTGGGGTCTAGCTCTGGCTCTGTACACTCAAGGTTCATCAGCACTGACAAGAAAGAAGATCTGAGATAGTGTTAAGGGACAGCTCTGGCCTTCACTTAAAGACACCCCAAATATATCACCAATAAAGGTTTCCTTACCACTCGTCAAGGACAAAGCTGGGTGGCCTGCCAAAAATCCCTCTCTCCCTCTGACAAGAGAGACACCCCATGAAGTTGTACCACCAAATTCCATTACATTAGAGAAGGATTATCAGGACCTGGAGACCCTTTGTGGGGTGGGATACAAAATCCAGCTGCTGATTCATGTTGGCAGAGAGCTGGTTTCACCAGCTTTGGCTACAGATGTTCCCTGGTATATGACAAAAGCTGACAGCAACCCCAAGCAGACTGTTTTCCTTTCTGTCTAAACTCTATGAAGAGAACTGGAATCAATGTACTAGAAGGAGAGCCAGTGCCATATTGGCACATTACCAGAGAACGAGTCAGGTTCTAAGAGAGTGGGACAAGAGGATGATTCTTTCACTTCTGGGGTCCAAGACCATCTCGTGTACCACCTGCCTTTCCATCCCCCAAACTCTACTTAACAGAAGTAGGAGCAAAAGAATACAGTTCCCAGATCAAAACTAAAGGGATCTTGTTTCTTGTTCAAAGACAGGAAAAGAATGAGAGGCAACCAGAGTTGCTCAGTGGGAAACCTTCCTCTCCACCCTTTTAAAATTTAGACGAAAAATGTATTGCTGCCGTCAAGAAGATGTTTTCTTTTTGGCTGCATATCAATAAAGCTCAGACCATTAGTCTGAGTAGCAAACTGCACTGTTTAGATCAGCTCAGATAAGAAGCTGAAAGAAAAAACTTTGTGGTTATCTTGTTTGTGTTGGGGAATCTCATCATCTGTAAAATTGGAACGGCTCCACAGCGGCAAGAGGTCGAGTGCACTCAGCAGATCTCCCCTGTTTTAACTAAGACGATGGAAGCTGGTGGTAGGAAGAAACAGACTGGAATTGGAAACAGACTGGCCACAAGAGAAGACCCAAGCCAAGAGGAGGAAAGGAACTGTGAGGAGGAGAAATGCCTTCTCGGTAATGATGGAGATCAAGGGAGGCCTTAAGCCTTTAGAGAGGGTTACTAGAGGAAAATTAACTCTCTGGGAAGAGGGAAAAAAATCAATGGAAAGCAGATGCTAAGAGACAGCTGACCTTTCCATTGGAAATGGATGACTACCCATCTTGTCCAAGGCTGAGAAATGCACAAGTCCCAGAGCAGGCAGGGGGAGGGAGACTCTGCTCACCTTTTATCTTTTCTTCCTTTCAAGTTGTTGATTTACTTAGATTCATGAATTACTTAAGTGTCTTCATCCCTAGGAAAATCTGATCATTTTCCAGCAATTTTAATTTTTTTTACTGTCTCTAAGCCTTCTTTATATTCTACTTTGGAGTATAGAATTTGTAGGAGGTTGCTTTTAAAGTGACCATTTAAAAATAAGAATCAGAATATGAGCTCACCTAATTCTCCCCTTTATTCAGCTGAAGCAAGAACAAATCTGCCTAGATCACCCTTGTCCTAAACCAAAGCTCTCCCAACAGAAAAGAAGAGCGACAGCTCCTTTTCTTAACTTTTTTTTTTAAAGTAAGTTCTAGGGGCGACTGGGCTGTTCAGTCGGTTAAATGTCCGACTTTGGCTCAGGTCATGATCTCGCCGTTCATGTATTCGAGCCCCACATCAGGCTCTGTGCTGACAGCTCTGAGCCTGGAGCCTGCTTTGGATTCTGTGTCTCCCTCTGCCCCTCCCTTGCTCTCTCTCTCTCTGTCTGTCTCTCAAAAATGAAAAACATTAGGGGCATCTGGGTGGCTCAGTCAGTTAAGCATCCGACTTCAGCTCAGGTCATGATCTTGTGGTTTGTGAGTTTGCGCCCCGCCATCAGGCTCTGTGCTGACGGCTCAGAGCCTGAAGCCTGCTTCAGATTCTGTGTCTCCCTCTCCCTCTGCCCCTCCCCTGCTCATGCTCTGACTCTCTTTCAATAATAAATGTTAAAAAAAATTTTTTAATGAAACACATTAAAAAAAATTAAAGTAAGTTCTAGGCTCAATGTGGGGCTTGAACTCACACCCTGAGATCAAGTCGCGCATTCTACCAACTGAGCCCGCCTGGGGTCCCCTTTACTTAACTCTTGGAATGTGTTGCCCTCTGCTGCCGTTGATAATCTGCTCCCTTGAAGTCATTTCTAGCCAACTTCTTGTGATTTGCTGGGATCTGAAAACTCTGTTTTATTCACTCATTCCTTTCAAAGAGCTCCCAAAGAGCAGTCAGAGGACAAGAAGTTTAGTTTTCAATTGGCCTGATGCCTTTCCAAAGGCATCTCAAGCCATTAGGACAAAGCAGAGGTTACTTCAGCTGCGGGATCTACTTTGGTGTTAAATGACATACCAAGGCATTGAACGCTCCTAGAACAAATTAAAATAATTATTTTCTCCTATTCCCACATGTCTGTGCACAGCACAAGTTCTTAAACTTCCTTGGCTTCATGAATCTCAAAGGAAATGGCCAAATGAGAAGTTATTCTAGAGATTCACCTTGGATAAGAGAGTCTTTCAATATATTCCAATACATTTAATACATTTTAGTTGATATGTTTGGAAGCGCTTTGAGGACAGTTAAACATTAAAATACTTTGTATTTTATATTTGAAATACATTAAAATACTTTTAGCTTTTACAAATGCAAGAATTGGTTCTCCTACCAATTCTTGAAAAAAAAAACCAAACTGTTCTGCTTTTCGCTTTTGAAGCTATCTACTGGGAATCTATCACCATGTCTCAGTGCTGGGACTAGCACTCCAAGAACCCAATATTGGGCAAAATTGTGAAATGAGCAGGATGCTCCCTATTTTCGTAAGGATTATCTCCTTGATAATTTCAATTACTGTTATGGAGAAATGTGCTAGACACACTGATGATGGCTATAAGAAGGGGTATATCTTCACACATATGTAGGAAATACACAGCGCACAATGTATCAAAGGGACACACATTCCTGGAATGTTCCTCAGTGTCTCCTGTGTGCCAAGTGCAGGGAAGATTAGGAATACAGCAGTGCAAAGACCAGTCAAGAAGCCCGTTGTGGGAGTGCCTGGGTGGCTCAGTGGGTTAAGCATTTGACTCTTGATTTTGGCTCAGGTCACGATCTCACGGTTCGTGAGTTTGAGCCCTGTGTCAGGCTCTGCACTGAAGCATGGAGCCTGCTTGGGACTCTCATTCTCTCTCTCTCTCTCTCTCTCTCTGCCCCTCCACCTCTTGTGCTCTCGCTCTCAAAATAAACATACATTAAGAAGAAGAAGGGGGGAGGGGGAGGAGGAGGAGAGGGAGGAGGAGGAGGAGAATGAGGAGGAGGAGGAGGAGAATGAGGAGGAGGAGGAGGAGGAGGAGAAGAAGAAGCAGCAGCAGCAGCAGCAGCAGCAGCAGCCGCTGCCATTTGTGTAGCAAGAGAGCAGGGACCAGGTCCATTTTATGCACTGCCTTCCCAGACCTCACAAAGTACCTGGCCCATGGTAGGGGCTCAATTAAACTTTGTTGAGTGAAAAGAATAACACACAGAATAGGCTGCACTCTGAGAGACCATGAGAAAAGAAATCATTAGAGTTACTTTAGAGAAATCTGTCATGGAAAAATTCACCGAAACTAATTGCAGCTCTACTGTTATTTTTAATGTTTTATCTTGCCCCCTCCCTTCTCTGACAAAGTGCATCAGAGACACCCCTGAATTCTCCCATACTCCCTCCCCCTTTCCTGCAATGTGCTGAAGAAAGGCACTGTTTGAGGATAGATGCTTTGTGTCACATCTCAGAAGTCAACTTTAAGATAATTGCAGCGGAAGCAGCTTTTAATCAACTGACAGGCGGCTTTAAGAAAATTAATGAGGACAAAATCTTAGGAAAGAGTAAATCATTTCTGACAACAAAGCTGTCTCTCTTTTTTCCCAATCCCCCCTTGAAGAAATAGTACCCTTCAGGGTACAAAAATAAAATATCTTTATTTTTGGTTTTTGCCACTCCCAAGGCCAGACAAGATTAAGAAAGGCTCATTCCCTTAGATTTCTGGGGAATACTCTAGATTGACTAGAGTTCTAGGTGACTTTTGAAAATCAAACTTTCAGGGGCACCTGGGTGGCTCAGTCAGTTGAGCGTCCGACTTCAGCTCAGGTCACGATCTCGCGATCTGTGAGTTTGAGCCCCGCGTCGGGCTCTGTGCTGACAGCTCGGAGCCTGGAGCCTGCTTCAGATTCTGTGTCTCTCCATCTCTCAGCCCCTCCCCTGCTCATGCTCTGTCTCTCTCTGTCTCAGAAATAAATATTAAAAAAAAAAAAAAAAAAAAACTTAAAAAAAAAAAAAGAAAATCAAACTTTCAGAATCTAGGGAAGTAGAGATGAGTAGATTATGTCACAGGCTAAATTCCGGGCAAAGAGGTTATAGTGAAGATTATATACTGAAGCACGGAGCTAGGACTAGCCCAAGGAGCCTGTACACGTTAGTTACATAAACACTGGCCAGGGCTGACAGCGCTGGACACCCATGCTGCCCTAAGATCTAAGCTACAATTTAGTTATGACTAATTTGAACACTCTGGATATCAAGCCTTTGCTGTGGTTGATTTTAATGAATTTATAATAATAATCAGTCACTAGGCTCTCTGAAGATGGCTATAAAAGTGACAGAAAATGGCTATAAAAAGAAATACAACTGATGTTTCTTTATAACCAAGATGACACCCATTAATGGGCATCATAGTGATGTCTCCCATCCAAGGATAACAGTGAGTGGAATACTGGAAAAAGGAACTGAAGAAGTACTCCTTTAGATGGGGAAGGGCCTGGAGAGAAAGATAAAGATACTGCTTCTCACTTTTTAAGCCAAAGCATCTCTGTATTCTATAGCGTGCAGGCAAGCAGGCAAGACCTTGCGGTTAAGAGCTCAAGGAAAGTCAAATGTGGGCAGGTAAGAATTTTAATCAGAAATGGAAAAAGGCCTCACAGCATTAGTTCTTTTTTTTTTTTTTTAATTTTTTTTTTAACGTTTATTTATTTTTGAGACAGAGAGAGAGCATGAACGGGGGAGGGGCAGAGAGAGAGACACAGAATCGGAAGCAGGCTCCAGGCTCTGAGCCATCAGCCCAGAGCCCGACGCAGGGCTCGAACTCATGGACCATGAGATCGTGACCTGAGCTGAAGTCGGACGCTTAACCGACTGAGCCACCCAGGCGCCCCACAACATTAGTTCTTAAAGTACTACCACTAGGATGTTAGCATGATGCAGAATGCTTTAGGCTGGAGATACACATCAATTTCTCAACTTGCTAGAAGTATCTGAAAGATACTGTTATTAGGAGCCATGGCAGTAACCAGATGAGGTTCTAGGGACGGTGAGAGCAAAAAGGAAAAGGACAAAGTTATACTGATAGGTGACGTCTAACTAGAATCTCCATGCAGCCAATGATTCGTTCTCAATCTTGACTGAGTGGGCAGAGTCATCTGGAGACTTGGTAAAACAAGGATGGCTGGGCCCCACCCCTAGCCTGATTCAGCAGGCCTCACATGAGGCTGAGAATCTGAATTTCTACGAAGTTCTCTGATGATGTTGATGTGGTCTCAGCAGAGTACACATTGAGAACTACAGTCCAGTTAGTTAAGAGTAGATCGTAGGTCTGTAAAAAATGGTAACAAATCTGTGTTCTTTCCCCGCTGCCTAGAGAATAAGGCGGATGCAGATCTCTACAGCCAGAGCCCCAGAGGAAGAAGATATACATAGGGACAGTCCACCAGTGAAGAACAGAACTCGCAAGGTGAAGAAGTAGGGAAGGAGAGGAATGAAGAGGGAGAGACAGGGAGAAGAGAGGGGAGTAAAGGGGAGAGAAGGGGGAGAGAGGAGCTGCCTCTCTTTCCAACACCCCCTCCAAACTAACAATCTGTCTAGGTAATAGTTGCTCAACACTTAAATGCAGTTTTACCACATAACCACAAAGAAAAAGCTTCCAATAAAGTGGACCTTATTAAGTATTTGAGGCTTTGCCTTAAAAAGCACAATGCTGTTCCACAGAGAAAGGAGAGCTAAATTGCTTTCTCTCCTAGAGCTTCTCCCATCCAAGTCAAATGACAGTGTCCTCATCCATCACTTCTGCCAATAAAATGACCAGAGAGAAAACCAAACCAGCACTGGGAAGATTCAAGCAACCAGTGCCTCTAGGACCTGTAGGGATTACACAACAAGGATCCTCTTCGGTTCTTACTGAACCACTTCTATGCCCCCAACCCCCACCTGTTGGGGGGATGGTCCATGCATCTGCGAAAAAGAATACACAGTACCTTAATTCCAGTGTTGAAAGCACTAATCCTTATTCTTGCTTTCTAGTTCAAAATGCCCCAGCACCACTCCCCAGCCCCTACAGCTGCTGACTTTTGCCCTAGGTAAAACAGCACTTATTACTGATATAAAAATGGAAGAACAGTCTGGTGTAGGACTATTTCTGGTGTCATTAGTAATTTTATATTTTTGTTATTATGCTTTCACTTGGTTACAACCAAAGTTATTACAATGTGCAAGTTGCCACTATTTTAGAAAATTAATTGCAGTTTTCTGTGACAATATTATGCCTTATTCCAATTAGAAAATGAAAGCAGAGAGGGCACACAGGCAGTTCAGTGTTTTGAGAATTTAGCAAAACTTGAGCTCAGCAATCTCTAAATGCCTAACTTCAAAAACCAAACAGAAACTAGCAAAGAGCGTTCCCCGGCTCAAGTATAAGGTAGCCAGACACAAATAAGACCCTGAGTCACAGAATAGCATACCCAGCTTGGAGGAACCTGGAATGGGCAGAAGGGAGGGGATGATCAAATATGTGCTCAGTCTTACTTTTCCAGATTTGCCAACCACACTAAAGTCGGGAAGACTGAGCCTAGTCTCAGAAGCAGAGAAGGGAAATATCAAAAAGACCGTGATCCTAGAAACAAAGGTAAAAATTAAAATGGCTCAACATGGGGGCAGAACAGAATCCAGAACGCAGATATTCATGGGAGAGCTCTTGAAGGCAACAACAACTGAGAGAAGACAGGAGGGGAAGCACAGAGAGCCAACAAGCTAAGTAAGGTCTGGCAGGAAGTGGAGCACAAAGGCCACAGTGCCTGTGACAGGATTAGCCAAGGATCCAAGCCCCACGCATAAAACCACACGTAAACCAGAGACTGTGTCTCTCCCCCTTGCTTGAAGGGGCTGCGGGCAGAAACCTAAAATGAAGAAAGGAGTCCATAAGAACAGCGGCTCTCAAACTCAAGTGTGTTATCAGAATTACTTGGAAAGTTTGGTGTACAAATGCAGATACCCCTCCCACCCCATTCTTATGCAGATATGTAGTCTGTTTTTGACAAGGACCCCAGGTGTTCTAACACAGGTTGTTGGAGGAACACAGTTTGAGAAGCACTGATCCAGAGGTCTGAAAACTGCTTAGAATAAATGCATCAAGGCAAAGCAGCAATCAGCGATTCATTTTCAGAAGAGTGTTCATATGGGGCTGGGTAAGAGATCATCTCTTGAGGAGAGATGTCACTTAGTGGGAATTAAAATAAGGTAAGTCAATGCTCTGGAGGATGTTCTCCTGGGAATGTCAGTTGACCCAACAAGCTTACCCCTCTGAATATTACATCACGGTGATTTCCAAGAAGGACCACCAAAAAGAAGGGGAATGAATTCTGGGTAGAGAAGCTTGAGGACAGGCCCATCACCCACAAAAGCATTCCTTCAAAGACAGAGCTTGACATTACAGATGGAGACACCCACCCATACTTACCTGTGCAAAGAGGAAGATGCTCTACTGTCCCATTGAACCCTCGCTCCCTGATCTCAGACAAAAAGGCCCTCCTTGACTTAAACGGTGGTACAGCATAGCTATCCAAAAAGCCTGGTGTCTTCCCTTCCACCAATGACTGAATTCAGGGATATTTTCTGAGTGCTTTGGTGCCTTTGGATGTTAAGGGGCAACCAAGACCTGGAAAACCAGAAATTTTTCTGTAGTGCAGGGGTTTAAAGTCAGATGTGGTGGACACAGGGTGAGCAAAACCTTGTTCAGCAGCCTGGATCCTGTCTCTTAGGTGAGAGGAACACTTCCCAAATGGGAGCTTTCTAGTCACTTCAGCTCCCTAAGTGGCAGATGGTGCCTACTGAGAATCAAAAAAGCCTCACCAGGAGGCCTGAGAAATAGCTCTTGTCACGAGGCATGCAGCAGCTGGCTAGCTGCCCTGAGCCCCTTAGCAGGACAGCAACGGATCACCATATCTCCTCAGCAGACTCCTCCAACTGCATTCCCTGAGCTGCCAGCACCATACGTGACAACATCTTGGCTTCCGCCCTGTAGCTGTTTGCCCTTAGCCAGATGTTTCTAAGCTACTTATGGAAAAAAGGAACCTTGCTAGGATGGTGGTCTGGCAGGCTATAGGCTATGCCCAGGAGCTGGACAGGAGCCCTGGCTTCCGGAAGAGGCTGGAGATGTCCATTAGTGTTGCCGAAATCAGATCCTGTCTCTTAATGATTATAAACAATTATTCCACAATTAGGCAGGAAGGATTTAGAAGAACAGCTGTTGGGACCAGGATTCTAGGTGGTGCAAGGCAGACACCAGGTACTTTTACCATCCGAATCTGAAGAGAAGCAAAATAAGAATATTTAAACTAAACCTTAATGTCCATCCTCAAATGTCTAGGTAAGAAAACAGGCCTGTGAACGTCCCAGAATGTCTTCTCCCAATCACCTAATATCAGATATTTCCAAAGTCATCTGGAATTCAAGAATTGGGACTTCCCTGGCAGTATGATTTCAAGGGCACAGACTGCCTGTTTCATGTTTCACCCCTTTCAGAGGCTTGGTGGAATATGCTGGCACCTATCACTGGTTCTGCTCGATACCACCTAGAAATGCTAAGGAGAACGCTTGCCTTGAGACCCTCTTTCATTCATTCAGCTTCTCCTAGATGTCAAGTTCCTTATTTGTACTTGAACTTCATAAAGGCGAAATGGATATGGTCTTCGCTCACGAAGAGCTCACAGTTCCAAAGAGGAGAATGACATGGGAAGAAGTAAGTGCAGTCTGATGTGATGAGTGTTAATACACGTGCCAGTAGCCAGGTACAATGGTGGTACAAAGAGGGAGTGATTTGGAAAGGTCCTGGAAAAGGGGAAGAGCTACGGACGTTGGGTTTGAGAGAGAGGACAGTCCAAGTAAAGGCACACTGACAAGAAAGAACCTTCTGAAATTCCGGGTGCTTGGAAGTGGCTCAGCAGAGTTGGATAGAGGGTCCCTGTAGGAGATGGGAGGGAGAAGAGGCTGGCGACAACCATGCTAGGCCACCCACTTTCCGTCACTTTCTACACAGTGGATCCTATCTCTCTCTCTCTCTTTTTTTTCTTTAAAAAAACAAATGCTTCCATTCCAGGCATCAAACATCTACATGCACAGCACTAAATGAAGGGCCCTGGGGGATATGCCCCTAAGGAGCTTACACTGAACCTAATTGGGCAGATTAAACATACACACCACTCAGCTAAAGAAAACACAAAACACATAAACAAGTGCATAAAACTATAAATGGCACAGCACAAAGTGCTAAGGGAATTCATAGGTTCTTAGCTTGAGACAGAGCTTAAATACCATCTAATTAGAGAACCATTCAAATGCTCAATTCCCCTCAGCAAAAGCAAATCAGCCCCCATGGGAACTCGGTCAGAAACTAGTATGGTTGAGTTCAGAAGGCCACTAACCCCATGATGCCCAGAAGGCTTTTATGGCAGTATAAGAGAGGTCCACCTCAGACAAGACAGGGCCCCAACAGGACCTTTCTCTGGTAGTGAAATGGACGAGATGATTAAGAGCACAGCGGCCTCATCCTCCAACATGATTACAACCCACGGAAAAGAACATTTCATAGTATACCATTTATCAATTTTTATAGTTTGCTTCTTCAAAAAAAATTTTTTTTAAATAAGCATAAATATTTCACCGGGTCCTTTATGTATCTCCAGACTAAAGGTCTCGTGTTGAGGTAAGGAGGTACTCAGTTTGGTCTTCATCCAAAGACACTTTCAGGCCTCTGGGGAGCTCAGCTCAGGCATGAGGGTGTGAGAAAGTTCCTGCTTTTTAATAGTCCAGAGCTTCCAAAAGCTGGTCATGGATGGGCCGGACTGCAGTCTTTCCTTACTCTTTACGAACATGCTACCTCTAGTCTAGGCTGGGAGATCACACCATTGCCCTTCGCTACCCTGCCAAGCCTGGAGAGCTGCCCGACAGTGGAGGCATAAGCCGTGGCACTCACCCTCATGGAGGTCTCGCCACCATGGGCCTGTTGCAGTCTGAAGACCTGGGCCACCATGTGCTCTGTGGAGGGATGCAGCAGGATCCTCCTCGAGGCCAAGCCCACCATTACGTATCGGCCCATTGGGGACAGGCTCACCGAAATGGCATTGGGACCTGAGAGCCAACAGAACAGAGAGATGTTTCCCAGAGTTCTTGCCATCACAAGGCAATAATGTTCCCTCTCAGTCTTTTCTCTTTATTTTCAGTTTGCGTCTTTGGTTACCCAGGGGCTCTCTCATAGGAGTGCAGTGAGGAGTACAATGAGAAGGTGTCTCAAGTGTTGAATACAGTGTTTGACATACAGAAAGTACTTAACAAATGCTCACCACTGTCGTCATAGAATCACATTTAAAAAAACTGGTACCATACTGAAAATACTATTTTGAAATCTATTTTCACTTCATACATTAGGACCATTTTTTCCACCATTAAATATTCTTCTATAAGAGCATTTTAAAGGCCGGATGGTATTTTACCCTATCAATGCACCTTTATTTATTTAAGCAATTCTTCACCATTTGACATTTTTCTCTATAAGTAACACTGCTGTGAACATCCTCGTACATAAATCTCTGTATAGTTTTCTGATTATTTCCTTAGAAGTGGGATTCTTGGATTGAAGGGAACATACATTTTAGGGGCTTTTAATACACAAGGCCAAACTGCCTCACGGTGTATAAGCTTCCCCAAGCCATGACCAAAGCTCCTCCTTTATCTATGGCCATCACAGCAGAAGCATGTTGGTGATGCTGTCATGGCAGGAAGGACTCTTATTCTGAGATTCTTCTGTAATGCTACCAGCCAAGACTCCTGCCAAGCAATCTTCCTCTGGCCTGTGCCCTAAGGAGGCAGGGGCAGGATATGATCAGTACTCCAACCTAAGCTATGCCTCACCTAGGAATGCCCATGCAAAGGCACCGACATCCCTCTGTCACTAGGTTGGGCTTTCTTTCCCTTACCAAATCGCTTGGTGTAGAGCATTTCACCCAGGTTATGGGGGGCCAAGGAGTACACTGCCAGGATGCCTTCATCAGGAAAGCCCCTCTGGCTGCTAGGGATGAAAGCTGCCAGGAGCTGGCCATCTGCAGAAATGTCACAGCTGGCATCATTGTAGATCTTGCAGTTCTGCACCAGCACATTCACGGAGGCTGCATCAGACAAAGAAAGAAAAGAGGGTAAGAAAGTTTGGAGTTGATGGTGTAAAAAATTCTGGGCCAAGAAATTTGGGGGCTTTCCTAAGGGCCTGAACCCTCTCTAGAAACGCTAAAGGCTGCCTTGTCAATCAAACTAAAATTTCATGGAAGAAGCAACACAAGAGACTGGAAAGATATGTCTCTTTTACCATTTTAATAGGAAACGACAGATAGTCAACACAATCACAACCACCTGCTGAGTCTTAGCTCACACTTTGGAAACATCATTTGAGAGATTAGATATGGAAAAAGTTATTAAAAATTGTTCCTGGAGAGCCACTCAGCAGCTGTTATTGTCCAAGAGATCAAAACTAAGATGAATGAAAATGCAAAACCACTGATTCCAAGAGAAAGGTGATACAGGTAAAGCTTCCTTGGGGTGAGGATCCTACTGCACACCTGCTATGCGACATTGGAGAAGGAAGTCATTTCATGAGTTTGTGCCTTACTTTCTCATTTAAGGGAAATGGAACATTAAGAGACTTCAGACTTCTGGACAGGTCCTTGCTAACACCTGTTCCTAACTCCACAAGAGAGGACAAAGAGAAACAAAGCCCAGCTGTGGCTGGATGGCTAGAACTCTTCATTTCTCACTATGCCGTAGGCCTTACCAATGCCATAAGCAAACAGCCAGGGGCAGCCTCAGTCTGTACTTGGCAGCTACAAAGAATTATGCACAGGGTCAGCCAGGCAGCAGGCTCAGCAGGAGGGAGTAGGGTGGGGGTGGGGGTGGTGGAAGAATGTGGGGAGGATCTGCTCCATGTGACAGGACTGAGATGTTGGCCAGCACTGGTCCTGTGCCTGCACGCTTTGTTTGGGTTTTCATTTGAATCTCCGAAGCCCACTGTGTAATTCCCTGCCAAGAGGAAGCAGCTTACCCTTGATGTGAGCTTGGGAGCAGAATGCCCACACCAAGGGCACAAGCAGAACGGCACAACACATCCAAAGGGACCAAGTTCCTCTGGGCTTTGTCTCACTTAGATCTACTTCAAGTGCACATGAAACAAACTTTTCAGTCCTTCTCTTATTTGAAGGAGACTACTTGAATGTCCACTATCAAAAGCATTATGGTTAAAAAAAAAAAAAAAAAAAAAAAAAAAAAAAAAAAAAAAATTCAAGCTCAGCTGCACTCACCAGATTCCAGGTGATCTATTCCAGGAAGTCAAAAGGCCTGCCCTGGAAGGAAGGTCAAGGGCAAGTTTCCCCATGAAATTAAGGAAAACAAAACAAAGAATTGCTTTTCAGGGGTCTAAGGCTTAAGGGCTCAGGGACCCACAGTAATTTCTAATACTCTATATTCATCCTCCTTTCCCTGTGTGTTGTGAATGAAGTTACAGAGACGACAAAGTAGATCAAAAAAGACATCAGAACACATTGATTAGGCTATTGTGCCAACTCTTGGGGGCTGACACCTACAGCACCATTACACATAAAACCGAGGAGGGACCACAAGGATGGTTCTGTTTGCTAACTAATAAAATA
The DNA here is from genome assembly GCF_028018385.1 of Neofelis nebulosa. Lineage (NCBI taxonomy): Eukaryota > Metazoa > Chordata > Mammalia > Carnivora > Felidae > Neofelis > Neofelis nebulosa. Next base: position 98,668,710 of record NC_080791.1, read on the forward strand.
ATGACATCCAAATATTCACTGCTATCACCATTAGGGCTCTGTACTGCTCAACTTCCAACCCACCATCTGCTCTAGCCTGTGTGGCTAGATTTATCTAGTTAGCACTGAGACCGTCTGCTCCTTACTCAGGGTCCCCAGCGTGGTGCCAAAAAATGACAATCTTTTCCTCCTTCCCTAGGCTGACACATGATTCCAATTGGCGATATATAAAAAAGAGAAAAAAACAAAGGAATGGGGGAAGCTTCGGGAGTAAGTCCATCTTGATCTTCTAAACTTGAGGCTGGCACAACCCTCAGAAAGATAAAAAGAAACTGACAATTGAGACTATAACAAACTTTAAAACAGTTTTGCACAATTACCATTTTATCCATATTTAATATCTTAAAAACGCATGATGGCTATTTTATGAAAGTAGGCTTTCTTATCTCCCTGATACAGAGATCTCACTCACATGTGCTCACATACAACTCAGTTGAACATATAGAAATCTACAGTGACCCTCAGAACTCACCACCAATGTAAAATAAAAAGCACTTAACTGCTTACTGTCAGATTAATTCCTAAGGGGAGCCAGGGTGGCAAGGAGAGTACAAGTAAGGTTTTCCTCCTTCTGGAAAGCCTGGCTCTAAAACGCTGAAAAACTGGGCGTATAGACAGAAAAGCATTTTGTCAGCCTCCAGTCCAAGCCACTGTGTTTGTGTTTACTACATTGTGATGAATCCAAATCAATGGCCACCTCCCAAATTTTGTTCCTTCCCCACCAACTCCACCCAGTTTCACAAGTGCTCCCAGTCACTGCAGGGAGCTCACAGACAGACATGCAAATGACAAATGAAAAGAGAATGCCGAAAACTCAGGCAGAGCTTCTCCAGGCGTATGTTTAATAGCAGCAACTGTGCAGCTAGTGACCCGGGGCTTCACTCCTGTCCTAATGAAGGGGATGTGGCAGGCACACAGTGATTTGGTAGCTTCACTTCTGCGAGCACTGGGTGGTGTGTTTACAATTTCATTTTTATTTCAAAGTTCCAATTAGTGGCTTACATTTGCTGCCCGTTGTCTATTAATTTCCCACATGGAAATGGAAACGTTCAGTTACAATGGTGAGTGGTCACTGCTTCAATTCACTTGTGTAGCTTCTCCTCATGAGGCTGAAATTTTGATGAGTTAATTTACACAGGGAGAGGTTTCTTGTTTTCTGGGGCCTTAGGAAAGTAATGCACTCATGACAAGGACAACTCACCCTTTCAGGACTGAACAATAATGTAAGCAGGTAGAGAAAAAGGTGAAGTGAAATAAAGCCGAAGACACTGGCAACCCACACACCAGTAGAAATCTTTGTTCTGCTCTCTGCCTCGCCTTATCACAGTGCTTCTCCAGTATTAGCATGCATCAGAATCACCTGGAGGGCTTATTAAAACACAGAATGTTCGGGTGAGGCCTGAGAATTTGCATTTCTAGCAAGTTCCCAGATGCCTTTGATGCTGCTGGTCTGGGACCACACTTGAAAACTGCTGCCTTACCAAACAGTCCTTGATCCCTGAGCTGTAGCTCCAGCAACCTGCCCTGCACTTAAAGGCAAAAACACATGTGGGGAAGGGTGATGGGGCAGCTCAGAATGGAAATAAAGGTTAGGAAAGAAAGGATTTTTCAAATCAAAGCTGCTTAAGAGCTTCAGGGGGCAGCTCCAGGGGGAGAAAAAATGATGCAGAAGACAGCAGGAAGCCATGTTCCAGACTCCGCAATGTAATCTCCTCCTAATTATAAATGATTTCCAAGTGAAAATGCCCTAGCAGGGAATGGGAGGGGTTAGAAATACTGATGCCTGGAGGAGCAGATGGCTCTGCCTTCCTATCAGCTCTATAAATTATAAACAAACACCTTGTACAAAGATCGATTTGTAGCCTGTTGCTGGCTGGCCAGATGAGGCCATGGGAGCGATTAGCAGTTGCAGTGCTTTTGCAAATGCATTAGATACTGATTTGGAAAACTCAAAGGGGTTTAAATCAGCAGGGAAATTTCCTTTTGGCTCTGAGCCCATCTGGTTGCAGAATAAGACCTCCTCACAGAACTACGTATGACACTGCAAGCCCTCCCTGAAGGCACCAGTCGCTACATCTCCTGTGGTATGGTCTGCCTTACACCACTCAGCCACTGGATTTCTGAAGGCCAGTTCTGGCAGGAAGACCTAGTGACCAACGCTCTTTACCCAATAAGAGCTCACTCTTAAAACACAAGAGTGAGGGGCGCCTGGGTGGCTCAGTTGGTTGACCGACCGACTTTGGCTCAGGTCATGATCTCACAGTTTGTGAGTTCGAGCCCCGCATCGGGCTCTGTGCTGACAGATCAGAGCCTGGAGCCTGCTTCAGATTCTGTCTCTCCCCCTCTCTCTACCCCTCCCCTGCTCACGCTCTGTGTCTCTGTCTCTCAATAATGAATAAATGTTAAAAACAAACAAAAAAAGAGTGAATCTAATGAGCTACTTTTTCATGAAAGTGTTTTCAAAATTATCTACACGTCTGAGGCCTTTTCACCGGCTTCTAAACTTTACAAAGAGGAATTCATTAATCTTGCATCCCAACTGAGAGAAACATGTGGCAAGAATCTTTAACTCCAGAAAAAAGTTAAATGCAATTCGGGTAAGTCAGATGACCAGCAATATAGTGGCTGCTGAACACATGAGTAAAACTCAAGCCCAGTGGCTGGCAGGCACAGGCTGTGCCAGAGCCAAAGGCTACCCTCGACAGAGAGGTATGTGGTGTTCAGAAATGAATCCCACAGCAAAAGAAATTCCCTACTTACTCTTCTCACAGCTGAATCTATCAAGAGTGAAGATGCAAACTGTAACTAGAGTTCATTCAGACCAACCAGCAAACCACAGGCAACTCAGGTAAAAGTGACTATCATTCTAGAGGGTAATACCATGCGAAGGAACACTGACTATAATTAGACATATACGCCCTAAGCAACCAGAACGCAGTTTGTTTTCCAAGGTCAGAACTCTAAGAAAAATAGGACACTCTTAAAAAGCAGAATTCTAACACCATGCATGAGCCAAACTAAATGAGCCAATCCAGTTCTACATGAAACTCTCGGATCAACTCAGGTTTTACAAGAGTTGTAATCAAAAGATGCAAGAAGAAACACAGAAGGAGAATTATAGGAAGTTGTAGTTGGAACAAGTTAAGGCTTATACAAAACACATTGGGACAACCAAAAAGGCCATCAAAGCTATGACAGCAACATATCCTAGGCCTGTTTTCTGAAGATTTTGTTTTCCTATCAAGGCAAATGACCTGCAACCGGGTAGAAACAACATGCTTGAGAAGGATGAGAAGCCCATTACAGATAAGGCAATGGGGTGAGAGCAATATCTTACTTACATGAACATTACTCTCCATAGATGGAGAATACATATCCCAGTGTACTAAAGATGGGGGCAGGTGGGACTTTATAGAGTTATGGCCATACTCTCAAAGAATCATGGTGCAATTTCCTAGAAAAAGACATGATAAAAATAGCTAGCACTTTCTGACCATTTATTATATGTCAGGTAATGTTCAGAGTGCCTGACATTATTAACTAATATAATTCTCAGAACAACTCTATGAGGTTTGCACTATTATAATTCTCACTTTATAGACAAGGAAATGAAGGTGGAGAGAGATTAAATAACCAAGGTCATACTGCTAGAAGGTGGCTTGACCAGGGATTTGAACCTGGACAGCGTGTCATAAGAGTTCATGTGCTTACCCCCTTATAGGACAGTTGACAGAGAAAGTTATCAAAGAACTACCTCCCTCTATGCAAGGAAGGAAGGAAGGAAGGAAGGAAGGAAGGAAGGAAGGAAGGAAGGAAGGAAGGAAGGAAGGAAGGGGAGGGGGGGGGAGGGAGGGAGGGAGGGAGGGAGAGAGAGAGAGAGAGAAAGAAAGAAAGAAAGAAAGAAAGAAAGAAAGAAAGAAAGAAAGACATTAGGCCCAGACCTTTAAAATACAAAAGCATAAGCAATTCAAATAGTATTTAAACTGCTCCAAAGAAAACCTACCAAATTATATTTATAATACAAGCATGATACTGACACCAAAATCCATAGATATTATAAGAAAGGACAGGGCCATCCCACTTGCAAAAATCAATGAAAAAAGTCTATTAGTAAGCTACATGGAAAGAATTTTACATTAAAGAATACTCCACCAACCAGGTGTTTTTTGTTTTTTGTTTTTTCAAGAAATGTAAAGACAGGTTCAATATTACAGAATCCATTAATATGAAGATTTTATTATTAGATCAAAGGAGAGGGAAAAAAATATATGATCATCTTCATAGATGCTGAAAGGCCATGACTAAATTCAAAATCCATTCTCGATAAAAACTTTCAATAAAATAGGAATAGATGACTTCCTCAAAATGGTAAACTAGTTCTGGTTCAACCTAAAAGCCAGCAATATGTTTATAGGGAAAAAGCTAGAAGTTTTCCTAATAAAATCAGGAACAATATGAAGATGCCTGCTATTATTTAACATTGTACTGATAGGAGCCAATGCAAATAGACAAGGGAAAGAAATCACAAATGTAAAACTTGGAATGGAGAAGGTAAAATTATCACTTCTTACAGATAACACACCTAGAAAATCCATGAGATTTACCTGAGTAACAACTATAACTAGTAAACAATTCAGTAAGACAGTAGGATTTTAAAAATAAGCTTATAATAGTAAACTTAAGAATTCTGTAGGATCTGTATGAAGAAAACATTCCTAACAACACAAGAGAAACTTGGAGAAATGGAAAATCCTACCACATTCTTACTAAAAAGATACCATAAAGATGTTGAATCTCCTTAAGTTAATTCATAAGTTTAATGTGATTGCAATAATTATACTACAGGGTTTTTTTTCAGGGCGGAGGGGGTGTGAAGGGAAGAAGTAAAACAGTTTTATTTTTATTTTTATTTTTATTTTTTCCAACGTTTTTTATTTATTTTTGGGACAGAGAGAGACAGAGCATGAACGGGGAAGGGGCAGAGAGAGAGGGAGACACAGAATCGGAAATAGGCTCCAGGCTCCGAGCCATCGGCCCAGAGCCTGACGCGGGGCTCGAACTCACGGACCGCGAGATCGTGACCTGGCTGAAGTAGGACGCTTAACCGACTGCGCCACCCAGGCGCCCCAGAAGTAAAACAGTTTTAAAGTCCATACAGGAAAACAAAACTGCTTGAGCAGACAGGATAATTTGGATTAAAGAAATAAGAGGGGCTCCTGGGTGGCTCAGTTGGTTAAGCATCCAACTCTTGATCTCAGGTCAGGTCTTGATCTCAGGGTTGTGAATTTAAGCCTTGTGTCTGGCTCTGCACTGGGCATAAAGCCTACGTAAATAACAACAACAACAACAACAACAACAAGAGGGGATGGGTCTAGATTCTAAAACACAAAGCCTCAAAACAAACCCATGTGGTACTCTCACATGAATAATCACACAGATCACTAGGATAGAATGGATAGTCTAGAAATACATCTAAATAAACACAGGGAAGTAAAAATAGGATGAAAGTGACATTCCAAATCAATGGGGACAAATGCTAATGCTATAAACTCGGGAGTCTATAAACTCGGGACAAATGAGTAGCCATATGGAGTAAAAGCTGGATCATATTCTGCTATTTGGAACTAGGTTAAACTTCTAGTAAATCAAAGACTTGAAGGTAAAGGAACTAAAATACAAAAGTACTAACTGATCTTCCTAATGATGACACAAAATCTGGGAACCATAAATGGAAAGTTGGATAATTTTGACTACTTAAAATAAGTTCTATGACAAAAATAACCTTCAGCAAAGTCAAAAGACAAATGACAACCAGGGAGCTCCTATTAGAAGTTAATTTTCTGATTTAGAAAGAGCTCCTGTAGACCCGATAAGGAAAAGATCAGCAACACAATAGAAAAACAGGTAAAGCACATGGACAGGTCAAGAAAAGGCAATACACATAGCTAAGTGTATAAAGAGGCGCACAACCTGGTGTAATATAAGAAATACAAACTTAAAATACCTACATACTATTTTTTACCTATCGGAAATGCAAATATCCAAAAATACGGTTAGCACATTCTGCCAGCAAGAGTTTAGGGAACAGGCATTCACATAGGCTGCAGGGAAGAGTAGAAATCGGCATAACCCTACAGAGGGTGACTTAGCAACATCTACCCAAATCACAGATGTATGTACTCTTCCTAACTACAATTCTATTCCTAGGAATTTATCCTATAGATATTCTTGCATGTATGCAAAACAACAAACTACAGCACGGTTTGTATGGTGAAAGACTGAAAACAATTTAAAAGTTCCTTGGAGGAAGACTGTTTGAAAAATGGTTAAAAAATGGAACCAAGAGACTCCATTTGGACAATGGAATACTGGCACTTATTAAAAAAGAAAGAGTTAACTCTTCATATACTGATATGTAAGATGACCAACATACATTATAAAGTACAGAAAGCAAAGTGCAGAAAGAAGAGTATGTATAACATGTTACCATTTGGGTCAAACAGAAGGTGAGAAAACATACATTTGCATTTGCCTGTTTATACACACATAAGGTATCCTTGAAAAGATATACAAGGAACTGCTAATTGTGGCTGCCTATGGGGAGGAGTGGTGGGTACCTGGGAGCAGGGTTGGTAAACTTTCCACTGTAATATTATTTTATAGTTTAAAAAATTTTGAACGTTGAATACATTTCCACAAAGTAAACAATATAAACAAAGTAACTTGAAATAAATTATGGCAAATAAGATCTGGGTCAGAAATCTGGAGCTGAACAAGCAAACCTGGTATTCAATAAAGGAAAAAGTAGGTTGCAGTTGATTCCCAGCAGACTTAAAAAGATTATTGAACATGTGGCTTATAAGTACTTAGAAATAAATGATTGCTACTGTGGTTTCACTAAGATTAGGACATGAAAAATTAACCTTATTTTCATGGTCTGACAAGGATACCAAGACTGGCAGATTGGGAAATGCCACAGAGAACATCTTGATTATTTTAAGCATCTGACAAACTCTTACAATACCTTGTAGACAAGATTTTTTTTTAAATGTGGGCTTCAGTTGTGATCATCATGCCTGGGTGCTAATTCATGAACCAAAACTGACACAGAGAAAGTCCACAGCAACATAACACAAGGACTGGTATAAAGTCCTGACTGATTCACCATTTTTGCTAGTAATCCAAAGGAAGACAGAGAAAGCATATTTATCAAATTAGTAGATGATGTAAGACTGAGAGAAAAGTACTGAATCAAAGTTCAAAAAGGCACTGAGAGGGAGGAGCCAGGAACTGCAATGGACACTATTAAGATAACATTTAATAGAAACAAATACAAACCTGTTTTTTTTTTTTTAACTTTTTTTTAATGTTTATTTATTCTTAAGACAGAGACAGAGCGTGAACGGGGGAGGGGCAGAGAGAGAGGGCGACACAGAATCTGAAACAGGCTCCAAGCTCTGAGCTGTCAGCACAGAGCCCAAAATGGGGCTCGAACCCATGAACTGTGAGATCGTGACCTGAGCTGAAGTCGGACGCTCAACCAACTGAGCCACCCAGGTGCCCCAAACCTGTTTTGGTTTTTAAAGATTCAAGCGTACAAGTAAGTATAGAACAGTAGTCTTGGTTTCTTAATTAACTATCCAGGAATTTGAAGTGACCGCAAACTGAAGAGTGGCTTCAGAAAAAGCTGCTGAAATCTCATGCTGAATCAACACTGTCCAAACCACCATTGTGCTACATACTGGACAGCTCCCATCTGGAGTTTTTAACTGTGTTCTGGCCCCCCAAAATCAAAAGGGAAGATGAGAAAAATTGTCAAGGATTTGGAAACCAGGATCAGTAAAAGGAATCTCAAGGAAGGAAATCTGGCCTGAGAAGAAAGATTTAGGAAAGGAAAATGGCAATTTATCTTCAAATAGTTGGAGGACCATCACAAGAGGTATGTTAGACTTATTCTATGGAGATTCAGAGGTAGAACCAGGACCAATGGGAGGAAATAACAGCAAGGGAACAATAACAGGAACTTATCAGTGATGGATTAGGCCATCTTGTCAGACAGTGTGACCTGTCATCTGCAGTATTCAAACACAGGCCGAACTGCTACTTCTCAGAAGTCCTTCATTCGATAAAAAGTGAAGTTCTTTAAAATGCTGTGATAAACCACTGAGACATGGGATTGCGGACTTCCCAGGAAGCTGGGAAAATGGACTATCAGACAGATATGTTTCTAAGTCAAAGTCCAACTGTGCCATTCACTGTGTTCCATCCAGTTCTGGATTAACAAATGAGTTTAACATCACCACAGTCTCTCCTCAAGGGTCACAAGGGCTAGCTCTCAGTTCCTAAACTCCTTGCTCTTTCTTTTCTTCTCAGTTCCACCTAAACATTGAGGATTATTAGGACAATGAGCTACTAGTTGAACTCCCCAGAGTAGAGACCCCTTCATCTCTGTGTCCATCTTGGCACTGCCCCTGGCACCACAGCCACCATGGTTCGCTGCTTAGGGTGGGCACTCAAAACATGTCTGCTGACTACCGACTGAGAACTGAAGAAACTGAGAAGCTGTAGAAACTGGCAATCAGCTGCTCAACAATATCATGAGAACTCCAGTGCTCCATGGGCTTCTGAGTTCTGACCCACCAATAAGAGACAGCCCTTCCACCACTACCAGCTCTACTTTGGCTTACCATTACTGATTTCGGGGAGGTCAAACTTAGTGAAGTCCCACCACTGGAGCCGGTAGGTGGTGTTGGCAATGTTACTGGCCACAGCAGACTGTCCATCACCAATCACTGCCCCTGGTTGGGGGAGAAGACAAAGAGAGCACATTATAGTCTTTATCCATGTTTCCTCTGTAAACATAAAACAACATGTACTGGGATTAGCAGGAGAGGGGGAAGAGGAAGAACCATCTGCTAAATCCCCATCTCAAAGAGAAACCAGACATGCCTCTCGGGAACAATTCTACTGGAAACATAATCCCATTAATCAGCTTGTCCCATGATTATTTAACATTTCCTTGGTGCCAACAATGTGGCAGGTAACATATATGTCCTGTCTGGTAGGCTCTCAGTGTAAAGAGAAAGATAAATTTTCATAAAATTGAGGGGCGGGGGGAGTGAAAAATGGGAGGACAACATTAACAGAGAAAGGACCTACAGAAAAGCATTTCATTCCTGGATGTCTTTGTAGTAAGCAGAGCTATTTGGGAGAAAGTGTCTCCTCCTTTGTACATGACCTTCTCCCTAACAAAACATCACAAAAGGAAGCTTCCTCCAGGGAAGAGGCAGCCAGTATACAGCTGATTAGATACATAGAGACGGTAAAGAACAAATGAGGTCATTATTTGCTAATTTCTTCTGGACCCCTGGCATGTAACGACAGCAGAAATTTATAAGCCTAGCTTTTCAGTATCAGAATATTTTTATTAGGGCAATATTTTATAAACCCCTCCTCTCCCCACCCCATGAGAACTTCCTTGAATCTGAATTCACTTGAAACACCTCACGGTTTAACTTTCCCTGAGATATACACTTCTGTATGACATTTTTTTCCTTTGGAAACCAATTAAATGAAAAATGGATTTTTTTTTTTAACAGGGTGACACTTTAATTTGCAGTTGTATTTCATTTACATGAACATGTCATTTCGTCCTCCTCCTTCTGAGGTGCATTTCATACACAACCACCCTTTTGATCAGACAAGCCAAACCCTCTTGGGAGAATAGAACACTGTTGCATGCTAGACAACCTAAATGGTATTCTCTGCTGCAAATCACCTCCTACTTTAAGAAAATGAACTGGTTAGAGCTTACTAGCCTTGGAACAACAGACTATTTTATACCTAGATTCTTCAGTTTCACCACCTTCCTCCTCAGCATATCCCTGGCAAAACGGTTTTGTCACCTGTACTTTTGTCTTCCTTTTGGTGAGCTGCATTGATTGGTCTGTCTGCCATTCCTGGTCTTTTCCTGTTCTTTCCCCAAATGGTCAAGAGGCTGTTCAGAGAAAATGTCCTCCATACAAGCCAGAAAAATACTGTTCTCACTCTTCTCCAGTTGCAGCAAGCCACTACATAAGAAGACTCTTTTCAACACTAGTTTACTGATAGTGTCCTTGTCCCAGTTTCAATTTGTAAAGAAAGGTAAAAATAACAGTTCATTTCCAAGATGATAATATTGCTAGATTACGTATTTGCAACATGGGCAATATTGCCCCCGTGGGGGTGAAAATTGGTTCATGGGGAAATCTTAGTGCAATCACTAGCTTGCCTCCAAAATACTGCAGTGCGTGACAGATATACAGCATATCTGTAATATTAAAATTTCACGGGAGAGGGGATGATTGGAAAAAAATGTCTGCAAGGGCTCCGAAATACTGTTCTAGATAAACCAATACCCCCACAACAAAATTCTCTAAAATCTTACAAAGACATAGATCCAAATGGTCATGATCTCCCGGAAGGCCTGAGAAAGATAGCATTGGCAGTGCTGACAGTGAGCTCACTGACCTCAAACCCCTACTGAGGGCCCTGTGGCATATCACTCAAATGAGGTAAATCTATGTTCCTCATAATTTTAACCTTTATAGAATATCCTATAATAATTACACCTGACTTGGGAACTTTGCTGAACTTCTCTGGGTTTTGAAGGGGGTAACCTACGTATTGGACTTTAAAAAAAAAAAAAAAATATATATATATATATGTATATATATATATATATATATATATATATATATATATATATATATATATATTTATTTATTTATTTTTGAGAGAGAAAGTGCATGCAAGCAGGGGAGAGGGGCAGAGAGAGATGGGGGACAGAGGATCCAAAGCAGGCTCTGCACTGACAGCAGAGAACCCAATGGGAGGCTCAAACTCATGAACTGTGAGATCATAACCTGGGCCAAATTTGGACACTTAACCATTTAAGCCACTCAGGTGCCCCTACTGGATTTTCTTAATAGGAACTTTCTTGATTTTTCTAGGCCCCCTTGATAATGAAAATAACTTTTAAGTTCTAAGGTCTACCACTTCCCTGGAAAGAATTACTCAGTTTCACTCTAATCCAGGCTCAACATCACTAAGCTTATGAATTGTTCCCTGGTTTGCTTATCTAGATGGCTGACATTGCCCTCCAACCACTAGTCTCTCTCACACCATTGTAGTTATCATGTCCTCCAAATTTTTTTTTAATGGAGCAAGCAACCCTAGCTAAGAGAGTCTTTCTCTTTTTTTTTTAATGATTATTTGTTTTGTGTGTGTGAGAAAGTGAGAGAGAGCAGGGAGAGGAGCAGAGGGGAAGAGAGAGAATCCCAAGCAGGCTCTGCGCTGCCAGTGCAGAACCTAACTGGGGCTTGATCTCACAACTGTATCATGGCCTGAGGCGAAATCAAGAGTCGGATGCTCAACCGACTGAGCCACCCAGGGGCCTCTGTCCTCCAACTTTTAATACAAAAGCATAAAACACAAAATAATAGAAGGTAAATTGATTTCTCAATAGATGGTGAATGGAATGTTAGTTGCTAATAGCAAGAGAGTAGAAAATAAACTGAAGGATAGAAAATAAACTGAAGAAACAGACTCCGTATTCTAGGAGCTTAAAATCTGGGGGAGAGGATGGGAGCTACAATTAGGAAAACAGTTAAGGAAAATATCAGATGCAGGGAGTCTGGGTGGCTCAGTTGGTTAAATGTCTGACTTCAGTTCAGGTCATGATCTCTTGGTTTGTGAGTTCAAGCCCCACGTCGGCCTCTGTGCTGATGGCTCAGAGCCTAGAGCCTGCTTCAGATTCTGTGTCTCCCTCTCTTCTCTGCCCCTCCCCCACTTGTGCACACACACTCTCTCTCTCTCTCTCTCTCAAAAATACATAAACATTTAAAAAAGCATTAAAGGGGGCGCCTGGGTGGCTCAGTCGGTTGGGTGTCCGACTTCGGCTCAGGTCATGATCTCGCGTGAGGTCCGTGAGTGTGAGCCCCGCATCGGGCTCTGTGCTGACGGCTCAAAGCCTGGAGCCTGTTTCAGATTCTGTATCTCCCTCTCTCTCTGACCCACCCCCGTTCATGCTGTCTCTGTCTCAAAAATAAATAAACGTTAAAAAAAATTTTTTAAAAAGCATTAAAAAAATAAATAAACGTGGAAGGAAGGAAGGAAGGAAGGAAGGAAGGAAGGAAGGAAGGGAGGGAGGGAGGGAGGGAGGGAGGGAGGGAGGGGGGGAGGGAGGGAGGGAGGGGGGGAGGGAGGGAGGGAGGGAGGGAGGGAGGGAGGGAGGGAGGAAGGAAGGAAGGAAGGAAGGAAGGAAGGAAGGAAGGAAGGAAAAACCAGAGGCTTTAAGAGTGCTGTGGATTTGCAACTGGGAACATAATGATTAAGACTCCAACCCCTGGCTCCAGAAGCTACTGTACAGTCCACGCCTCCAGAAATGTCTTCTGGAGAACAGCTGTGCAATATAATAAACATGTATGGTAGCACTGTGTGGAAGAGACTGGGGAGGTGTTCTCGGCCAATGGTGCCAGAGCGCTTAGGAGAAATGGAGCCTGGCACCAGGGAGTCGATTTTCAGTGCCGTGTAAACATAGATTAGGAGGAAAAGATGCCAGCAACAGATTAGCGTATTGTCACCAGGTTCTCTTCTGCAAGAGCTGCAAGCCAGCTGAGCCTGTCTCTCGGAAACATCAGGAAGAAAAAGTATCACCCTATTAAAAAGCCCCAACCATTTAGTAGGCCTCTGGCCACTAAGCTTAAGGTATAGGAAATGTGCCAGAATGAGTTAATGGGCTGAGCTCCGAAGTATTTACACAGGAGGCACTTAGCCTCAGAAGCTAAATCCTGAGAGACTGTGGAGAGATTTCTGAGGCCTCGAGGTTTTCTCAGTAATAACAGGATAGACAAGCTAGACTGAGGGTTTCTCAGCCTCCACTACTGATATTTTGGGCCAGATAATTCTTTGTTTAGGGGGTGTGGTGGGTCTTGGGCTTTGTAACGTGTTTGGCACTATTGCTGGCTTCTGCCCACTACCCCCTCACCCAGTTGTGACAACCAAAATTGTCTCCAGACATTGCCAAATGTTCCCTGGGACCAAAATCATCTCTGGTCAGAAACCGCCAAGCTAAATAAATATAGCCTACATTTTTAACTCCAAAATAGGTGCTCTCAGGAAGCACCACTATTAGAATGTCCACTGCTAAAGTCACCAGAACTGTTAGTGATACTGATTTTGGAAAGAAACTAATCAAAGGCATAGCATTATACACATATTCCCTTAGCAAACTTAGTTTCCCACTTCTGTCATAGATGAAAGACTAGCTTGAACTGGGATATTATGGCTTGTAGTTTGTTTGTTTTTTGTATGTTGTCCGAGAATACAGGCTTCAGAATCAGATGGACCGGATTTTGATACTGCCTGCTAGCATCTACTGCAGTATGACTATGTGTCTCTCTGAACCTCAGTTGTCTTACCTGTAAAACAGGTATAATGATAATGCTGACAATTTATAGGGTCATTGAGAGAACTTACTGAACCAGTAAATGTAAAGCAATGGCAAGTAGTAAGTGTCTAACAAATGGCTACCATTAAAAGTATTTTAGGGGTGCCTGGGTGGCTCAGTCGGTTAAGCACCTGACTTCAGCTCAGATCATGATCTCGTGGTTAGTGAGTTTGAGTCCCATATCGGGCTCTGTGCTGACAGCTCAGAGCCTAGAGCCTGCTTCAGGTTCTGTGTCTCCTTCCCTCTCTGCCCCTCCCCTGCTCATGCTCTGTCTCTCTCTCAAAAATAAACAAACATTTTTTAAAAAATTAAAAAAATAAAATAAAATAATTTTAAACATTTATTCCACTCTCTATATGCTTTTTCTCTACAGGTATAGCTCTGTAATCAACAAGTCAAAGATACAGGTCCTTTTGTAAGAGACTAGTCCAAATTATGTGCCAGGGCCAAGAGACAGAAGCATTTAACTTTAGAATTAAGGTCAAATGCCAAGCCCCTAGACTCTGTAGTAACTTTCTCCTTGAAAAACAGCCTAGGCCAAGACAGTCACATTCTGGGCCACAAAACCCACTGTAACACATTTAAAAGAACAGAAATCATACAAAGTATGCTGTCAGACCACAGGGAATTAAACTAGAAATTAGTAGCAAAAAGATAACTGGAAAATCCCCAAATATTTGGAGATTAAGCAACACACTTTAAATAACACATGGCTCAAAGAAGACATCTCAAGAGAAATTTTAAAATATTTTGAACTAAATGAAGATGAAAATACAACTTATTAAAATTTGTTAGATGCAACAAAAGCAGTGCTTAGAGGGAAATGTACTACACTGAAATGTATACATTAAAAGAGAAGAAAAATAGGGGCACCTGGGTGGCTCAGTTGGTTGAGTGTCCAACTTTTGGTTTCAGCTCAGGTCATGATCTTGTGGTTAGTGGGTCTGAGCCCCATGTTGGGTTCTGCGCTGATGGCACAGAGCCTGCTTGGGATTCACTCTCATTCTCTCTCTCTCTCCCCCACGCCCCCCACTCTCTCTCTCCCCCTCTGTGCCCTTTCCCCTTCTCCCCTGTTTGTGCACTCTCACTCTCAAAAATAAATAAATAGTTTTTAAAAAAGAATCTTCTTTGGGAAGACAAAAGAAGATCTAAAATCAATAATTTAAGCTTCCACCTTAGGAAATAAGAAAAGAAGAGCAAATGAAATCCAATGTAAGAAAAAAAATTAGAGAAGCAATCAATGAAACTAAAAATAAGAAATCAATAGTAAAAAATAAAACCAAAAGCTGGTTCTTCAGAAGGATCAATATAATTGATAAACCTTGAGCCAAGTTAACTAAAGAAGAGAGAAGACACAAATTATTAGTATCAGAAATAAAAGAGGGGCCATCACTATTGATGCATGGATACTAAAAGGATAATAAAAGACTACTATGAACAACTCAATACCCACTAATTTGGTAATCTATTAGAAATGGACTAATTGCCTGAAAGACAGAGTCTACCAAAATTTACACAAGAAGAAATAGATAATCTGAATAGGCATATACTTACTAAATTGAATTAATCATTAATAACCTTCTCAAACAGAAAGCACCAGACCCAAGTGGGTTCACTTGGTAAATTCTATCAAATATTTAAGGAAGAAATTACATCAAATCTACAATTTCTTACAGAAAACTTAAGTGGATCTACTTCCAAATTCACTTTATAAGGTCAGTATTACGCTCAGCACTGAGACCAGACAAAGACAGTGAAGAAAGGAAAACTATAGGGGCGCCTGGGTGGCGCAGTCGGTTAAGCGTCCGACTTCAGCCAGGTCACGATCTCGCGGTCCGTGAGTTCGAGCCCCGCGTCAGGCTCTGGGCTGATGGCTCGGAGCCTGGAGCCTGTTTCCGATTCTGTGTCTCCCTCTCTCTCTGCCCCTCCCCCGTTCATGCTCTGTCTCTCTCTGTCCCAAAAATAAATAAAAAACGTTGAAAAAAAAAATTAAAAAAAAAAAAAAAAGAAAAGAAAGGAAAACTATAGACTGGTATCTCAGAGGCAAAAATCCTCAACAAAATATTAGCAAGTCAAATCCAATAATATATTTTAAAAATTATATACTATGACCAAGTGGGATTTATCCCAGCTATGCAAGCCTTGCTCAACATTTGAAAATCAATAAATACAATCCGTTATATCAGCAGGACAAAGAAGAAAAATCAAATAATCATACCAATAGATACAGATAGAAAAAGCTATGACAAAACCCAACACTTACAATAAAAACTATCAGAAACTTAGGAAGAGAGAACTATCTCAGTTGGATAGAAAATGTCTACAAAAACCCTATAGCTAACATCATAGTTAATGATCAGAAACTATGTGATTTCCCCCAAAGATCAGGAACAAGCAAGGATGTCTCCTCTCACTACTCCTCTTCATCACTGTACTGGAAATCCTAGCTAATACAATAAGATAAGAAAGCAAATAAGAGGTATATACCATTGGAGAGGAAGAAACAAAACTGTCTTTGTTTACAGATGACATGATTGTCTATTACAAATGTCAAAGAATAATAAAAGTAACTCCTGGGACTATTAAACAATTATATCAAGGTTGCAGGATACAAGGTTAATACAGAAAAAGTCAATTGCTGGGGCACCTGGGTAGCTCAGTCAGTTAAGCGTCCAACTTGAGCTCAGGTCATGATCTCACAGCCTGTGGATTCGAGTCCTGCATCAGGCTCTGTGCTAATAGCTCAGAGCCTGAAGCCTGCTTCAAATTCTGTCTTCCTCTCTCTCTGTCCCTTCCCTGCTCACACTCTGCCTCTCCCCCGCACCCCCCTCAAAAATAAATAAAGGTTAAAAAAAAAAAAAAGTCGGGGCGCCTGGGTGGCGCAGTCGGTTAAGCGTCCGACTTCAGCCAGGTCACGATCTCGCGGTCCGTGAGTTCGAGCCCCGCGTCGGGCTCTGGGCTGATGGCTCGGAGCCTGGAGCCTGTTTCCGATTCTGTGTCTCCCTCTCTCTCTGCCCCTCCCCCGTTCACGCTCTGTCTCTCTCTGTCCCAAAAATAAAAAAAAAATAAAAAAAAAAAAATAAATAAACAAACGTAAAAAAAAAAAAAGTCAACTGCTTTCTTATATACCAGCAGTGAACAAATGAGTAACTGGAATTGGAATTACAAATTAAATACAGGGGGGCCTGGATGGCTCAGTTGGTCAAGCGTCCAACTTCAGCTCAGGTCATGATCTCACAGTTCTTGGGTTCGAGCCCTGCATCGGGCTCTGTGCTGATAGCTCAGAGCCTGGAGCCTGCTTTGGATTTTGTGTCTCCCTCTCTCTGCCCTTCCCCTGCTCATGCTGTGTCTGTGTCTTTCTCTCTCTCTCTCAAAAATAAATAATAAACATTAAAAATATTGAAAAAAAATAAAAAATACAATACCATTTACATCAGATGAAAAAAAAATTTAGATATAAATCTAACAAAATATGTACGAGATCTATAGGATGAAAACTACAAAACTGCAATGAAAGCAATCACAGGGGCGCCTGGGTGGCTCAGTCGGTTGGGCGGCCAACTTCGGCTCAGGTCATGATCTTGCGGTCCGTGAGTTCTAGCCCTGCGTCGGGCTCTGTGCTGACAGCTCAGAGCCTGGAGCCTGCTTCATATTCTGTGTCTCCCTCTCTCTGACCCTCCCCTGTTCATGCTCTGTGTCTCCCTGTCTCAAAAATAAATAAACGTTAAAAAAAAAATTTAAAAAAAAAAAAAAAAAGAAAGCAATCACAAAAGATCTAAAATAAATATTGGAGAGATATTTCGTGTTCATGGATAGGAAGACTTAATTCTGTTAAGATGTCAATTCTTCCCAAATGGATCTATAGATTCAATGCAATCCCAATCAAAATCCCAGAACATTCCTTTATGAATACTGAAAAATTCTAAAGGTTATCTGGAATGGCAGAAGATCGAGAATAGCCAAGAACAAAATTGGAGGACTGATGCTATCTGACTTGAAGACTTACTAAAAAGCTACAGTGATGAACATGGTGTGGCTACTGGTGAAAGAACAGACAAATAGATCAATGGAGCAGAATAAAGAGTCCAGAAATAAACCCTAAGTCAACTGATCTTTGACAAAAGCACAACAGCAATTCAGTATAGTCTTTTCAATAAATGATGCTGAAATAACTGGACATCCACATGCAAAAATATGAATCTAGGTATAAATTTTGTACTTTTCACAAAAATTAACTCAAATGGGATCAAAGACCTAGATGTAAAACAGAAAACTATAACATTCCTAGGAGATAATGTAAGAGAAAATGTAGGTGACCTTGGGTTTGGCAAAGACTTTTCCACCAAAAGTGCAATCCATGAAAAACAAAAATGACAAAGTTGACTTCATTAAAGTTCTGCTCTGTGAAAGACAGTATTAAGAAAGAATGAAAAGACAAGCCACAGACTGGTAGAAAATCTTTGCAAAACATTTATCCAATAAAGGACTAGTATCCAAAATTTACAAAGAACTTTTATTTTTTAATATTTTCTTTAAAAGATTATCGTGCTCACTTCGGCAGCACATATACTAAAATTGGAACGATACAGAGAAGATTAGCATGGCCCCTGTGCAAGGATGACACGCAAATTCGTGAAGCATTCCATATTTTGAGAGGCCAGGAGGAAGAAAAAAAAAAAAAAAAAAAAGAAAAAGAAAAAAAAAATAAAAGATTATCTATTGGGGTGCCTGAGTGGCTCACTCAGTTGAGTGATTTCGGTTCAGGTCATGATCTCATGGTTCTTGAGCTCGGGCCCCGCAGTGGGCTGTGTGCCCAGTGAAGAACCTGCTTGGGATCCTCTCTCTCTGCCTCTCCCTTGTTAGCTTGCTCTCTCTCTCTCAAAATAAATAAACTTAAAAACAATTAAAAAAATAAAAGTATCACATTCTTAAAAAAAAATAAAAGCTTATCTATTTCTTTTAAGAGAGGAGGAGGGTGAGCAGGAAAGGGGCAGAGAGGGAGAGAGGGAGAGAGGGAGAGAGGGAGAGAGGGAGAGACAGAGAGAGAGAGAGAGAGAGAGAGAGAGAGAGAGAGTCCCAAGCAGGCTCTGCCCTGTCAGCACACAGCCCAACTCAGGGCTTTATCCCACAAATTGCGAGATGATGAGCCAAAACCAAGAGTCAGATGCTTAACCGACTGAGCCACCTAGGCACCCACAAAGATCCTTCAAAACCCAACAACAACAAAACAACCTGATTTGAAAACTGGCAAAAAAAAAATCTGAACAGACACCTTACCAAAGAAGATACAAAGACTGGGGCGCCTGGGTGGCGCAGTCGGTTAAGCGTCCGACTTCAGCCAGGTCACGATCTCGCGGTCCGTGAGTTCGAGCCCCGCGTCAGGCTCTGGGCTGATGGCTCGGAGCCTGGAGCCTGTTTCCGATTCTGTGTCTCCCTCTCTCTCAGACCCTCCCCCGTTCATGCTCTGTCTCTCTCTGTCTCAAAAATAAATAAAAACGTTAAAAAAAAAAAAAATTTAAAAAGAAGATACAAAGAAATAAGCATAAGAAATGATGCTCAAACATCATTTCTCATTAGGGAACTGCAAAATAAAATAACAATGAGAAACTACTACACACTTACCACAATGGCTAAAATGTAAAATACTGACAACACCAAATGGTGAAAAGGCTACAAAACAACAGGAACTCTCATTCCCTGCTGGTGGGGATGCAAAATGGTACAGCTACTTTGGAAGACAGTTTGGCAGTTTCTTTGCAAAACTAAACATACTCTTAGCCATATGATCCAGCAATCATGCTCCTTGATATTTACTCAAATCAGTTGAAAGCAAATGTCACACAAAAACCTACACACAGATGTTTATAGCAGCTTTATTCATAACTGCCACAACTTGGAAGCAACCACAATGTCCTTTAACAGGAAAATGAATAAACGATGGTACAACCATACAATGGAATATTACTCAACTCTAAAAAGAAATAAACTATCAATCCATGAAAAGACACAGAGCAAATTTAATTAAAAGAAGCAAAAAGCTATATATGTTGTGATTCTAACTATGTTTTATTCTGGAAAAGCCAAAACTATGGACACAGCAAAAAGATCAGTGATTGCCAGCAGTTTAGGGGAGAGAGGGAGGTATAGTTGTAGCACCAAGGAGATTTTGGGGCCAGTGAAACTATTTTTGTATAATACTATGATGGTAGATACATGTCATCATACATTTGCCCAAACTCATAGAACTTAACATTAAAAGTGAAACTTAATGTAAACTATGGGCTTTGGATGATAATGATGTGTCAGCGTTGGTTCACGGTTATATATAACAAGCGTACTGCTCTGGTGAAGGATGATGATGGTGAGAGGGGTCTATGGGAGGCTATGGGGACTCTGTGTACTTTCCATTTGATTTTCCTTTTAAACCTAAGACTGCTCAAAAAAAAAAAAAAAAAAAAAAAGACTATTAATTGGAAAAAAAAAATTGAGCCCAAGACTCTCCCTCATACTCTAGGAGACAGTGCAAACAGCAATTGTCTATGAGGATACTGGCAGTCACGGCAGTTCACTTTCTAGCATATGACCACAGACTTCTTTCCCTGGAGCCTCAGAGCAAGAGTAAATAAGGATGATTATGACAAGAAACAAAATAAGGAGGAAAAGAACTTAAATCCAGTGATCCTGGCCAACCATCAGAGAACAGCAAAACCAAGCTGTCAAGTCTCATTCTCTGAGTCAGGTCTTCAATTTGTAGGCTGGAAGCATCGGGAATATGTCTAGGGATAAAATCTTTTGCTATTTTTTATTCTTTTAATGTTTGTTTATTTTTGAGAGAGAGAGAGAGAGACAGAGACAGAGACAGAGACAGAGACAGAGAGCATGAACAAGGGAGGGGCAGAGAGAGAGGGAGACAGAATCCAAAGGAGGCTTCAGGCTCCGAGGTGTCAGCACAGAGCCGACTTGGGGCTCGAACTCACAAACTGTGAGATCATGACCTGAGCTGAAGTTGGATGCTTAACGGACTGAGCCACCCAGGCGCCCCTAGGGATAAAATCATAATAGTCATGACAGTTATGTGGTAGGTGAGCTCTACCAAACCTGATAGCCTGCATGATGTCTCTCCCTGCCTCTGCTTCTCTCAGACTCCTCTGTTCTGTTGCTTGGAAAGGAGAATTAGAAACCTTTTTTCAAAAACAGCTTTTAGCCTCTCTCCAAGATCTGTTCTCAGAGTAGGAAAGTGAAGAGTATGATTCAACAGTACAGTGAAAATACGGAACAATGGGAATCATTAGCAAATGTATCAGAAAAGCTAATTCAAGAGGGTAAAAAAGGGCAAGTTACAAAGAAGGAAACAATTAAATTATATTTCAGTCCTATAAAATTGTTCCATTTGAGGCTGCCTAATTCAGAATGGCCATCTCTGACTGTGATGCTGCTGGAAAGATAGAACAAAAATGGGGCTGGGGGCCAAAGACTCATCAGCCTGGATACACAATTACTATCTTTCTGCTTGGTTGTGGTATAAAGCCAAAACCAGCTTCCTAACTGGTCAGTAGAACAGAGACCAGAAACTCCACAGCAGGTCCAACTGAACAATTTATCAACTTTTCAAAGTTCTTTTTAGAAAACCAGTCATGAAAGACCACATATTGTATGATCCCATTTACACGAAATGTCTAGAATAGGCAAAGCTATAGAGACAAAAAGTAGATTAGGGGCTGCCTAGGGCGGGAAGAGACAGGGGAAGGAAAGGGGGAAGGGAGAAGTAACTGCTAATGGGTATGCGAAGGTGATAAAAAATGTTCTGAAATATACAGATAGTGGCAATGGAAGCACAACTCTGTGAATATATTAGAAAGGACTGAGCTTTATACTTTAAATAGGTGACCTATACGATATGTGAGTTATATCTCAATAAGACCATTATTGAAAAAATACTACTCAATATTGGAGAGCCTGGGTGGCTCAGTCGGTTAAACATCCGACTTCGGCTCAGGTCATGATCTCGCAGTTCATGGGTTCAAGCCCCACATTGGGCCATGTGCTGACAGCTAGGAGCCTGAAGCCTGCTTTGGATTCTGTGTCTCCCTCTCTCTCTAACGCTCCCCCACTTATGCGCTCTCTTTCTCAAAAATAAGTAGTAAACATTAAAAAAAATTTTAAACGATAGAAAATACTACTCAATATAAATTTGGTCAATTCCTTTGTATCCCTTTGTATTTCTTTAATAATGTCAAGTATTGGTGAGTATCTTTTTATTGATTGGCTCACTGTATTTTTTTTTAGCGTGTATTGCACCTACCCACATCTTACATGCATTTTTATGTTTGGTTGTTTTAAGTTTTTTCTTGCAGACTGTCTAAGCTCTTTGTAAATGAATAAACTGGTTTCTGTCTATGAAAAATAATTCTTCTTAGAGAAATACAACACAGGATTATTTGGACATAAACAGCATTCTTCCTCTTTAAGTATATACGGAATGGCATCCTAGGAAGAACACTTACTCTTCTGTCCAGAAAGCTTCATTCAAATGCAGTCTTTAAATCTGCTTTAAGAAGGAAATATACCTAAGCACTCTGTCATACTCACTTTGTCACCTTATCACCATTTAAAAAATCTCATCTAAGACCACAGACAATTATTCTATAGCCTGGGGGCCTGGAAAGAGTCCCCGATGGCAGATAACAAGACTTCCTCCAAGGGTAGAAGTCTCTCCTAGTTCCCATTTACCATGCTCATTTACAGTTTTGACACTGAAGAAAAGGACCAAAAGATAGATAGTTTGTTTAAAAACAACAGCTTTATTGACATATAATCCACATACCATACAATTCACCTACTTAAAGCATACAACACAAGGGGTGTTTAGTATATTCATACCATTGGGCAACCATTATCAAAACCAATTTTATAAGGACCATCACTACTATCTAATTTCAGGACATTTTCATCATCCCCCCCACCCCCACCCCTAGCACCTTACCCATTAGCAGTCACTCCCCTCCACTCTGCCCCACTAGCCCTAGGCCTAGCCCTAGGCAACCACTAATCTATTTTCTGTCTCTACAGTTTTGACTTCATAGGCTGGACACTTCATCTAAATAGAATCACACAGGTAGGTGACTGTTTGTGTCTGGCTTCTTTCATTTAGCACCATGTTTATAAAGTTCATCCATGCTGTAGCATATATCAGTCATTTATTCCTTTTTTATGGCTGAAGAATGTTCCACCATATGTTTATATGCAAACTACAGGTTTGCATGAGAATAGAATAGTTTTTATTTATAGAAAACACACTGCATGAAATCCAGCAATCATAAAATTGTCTGAGGGAAACACAATGATTTCCTCTGGAGGGAAAAAGTAGGTTTTTAAGGAGGTTTTTAGGTTTTCAATTCTGAGTATATTACCTATAGCTGAAACCAAGTCTTCAATTTTCCTGAGGCTAAAATAAAAAATAGAAGTATTAGAGAACACTATTTTCTGTAAAAACCCCAAAATAAAACCAAACAGGTATTACGTAGATGTCTATAATTCTGACACAGAAAATGCTCTGAGTAAGGTATGTGGCCTATCAGATAAGGCTGTTTAATAACTACTCTAACTGGTCACTTAAACTGATGAAGATAAATCATTATACAATATGAATTTGAAATGTATTTAACATAAACTAAACATTAAACATAAAGGGTAAATATTTTATAGATAGAGATATCAATGACTATATGTGCTCTTGGTAGGAACTGGGCCCCTAAATCAACAAAATTTTATTGTCCAATAAACTCTTAAAGACTCTAAAAGCTCCTGCTAAGAACAAGGGTAGTAGCAGTCCACACACAAATCATGAACTTCAGGGGCAGATCCAAGAAAGAGAGGGCAATGCCTTATTGTTAAGGTCAAAGGCACTGGATGAGGCCAACAAAACAGTAAATGATAGTTTGAGAGCTCAACACAGAAATCAGCAAGGCCTGGCTGGAGTACAGAACATGTGTAGGGAAGGGAGAAGAAACAGCTATGAACTATTTCACATATCACAGCTTCATCAAAAACTGTTTCAAAACAACACTCAAACCAGAACTATGTGACTACAGCAGAGTAAGTTTACAACATGCCGACAGAGGAAGAGATACTAATCTTATACTCATTAGGGCCAGAGCAGTGGATAGAGCCTTCCTATCCAGTATCAGTAATACAAAGAATCTGGGATTAATGTTTTTAAAAACTGTGATGAAAAACACATGACATGAATTTACCGTCTTCACCATTTTTAAGTGGTTCAGTAGTGTTTAGTAGTTTAACCCAGTTCAGCAGTGTTAAATAATATTCACACAGTTGTGAAACGGATCTCCAGAACCTTTTCATCTTGCAAATGTGAAAGTCTATACCCATCAAATAACTCCCCTTTTACCTTGCCCCAACCCCCAGTAACCCAAATTCTACTTTGTTTCTATGAATTTGACTACTTTGGAGACCTCATGTGAGTGGAAGTAATGGCATTAGTTTTTAACATGCTCTTGAAAGAAGAGTTGCATAACTAGAGGCATGCACCCAAAGTTATTCTCAAAGTGTGAAATCAGGGTCACACTCAAATCTACAGGAAGCAGTTAGTTCTGATGGGAGAAGGTAACCTCTAGAGTGGGTATGGCCATTTCCCTTTAAAAAGCCATTCAGAGGGGTCAAATGGCATAGGGCTCATGCCACTACACCTAGTGACTTTCAGAAAAGCCCAAAGTGGTGAAGTATCCATAAGGATACTTTGCTAATTCAGGGATCATCAATGATTCAATCATGTTGCTGTGAATGTACCGGTGTGAATGTACCAGGGTCACCTGGAATTCAGCAGTGTATTGCACCCTAAAACAATAAGAGTAAACTGCTCTTCACCAGGTCCTCACTCCTTCCTCCCATTATATTAAAACCCAGGATTAATCTCGACTGTTAGCAGGGTAAATGGTACCTCCCAGCTCTCTGAAGTCAAGCTAAGATGCTCCTGTGTGGGTAGATGAAGAGGCTGAGGCCCATTTTCATCACCATCCCGTAGACCTGCCCTTCTTCAAATATATATCCTAATGAAGCAATTATCTAACACTTACACTAATGATGTAATTGGGACAAGTAATTATGAAAGCAGAACATCCATTTTCAAAGAAATGAATATCGTTACCTTTCTTCCACCCACAAACATTAAGACAAAAACAAATAAGCTCACAAGAACACATGCTACTGAAAGATTATCGGGAACAACATTCCAAAACCCACAGCGTTCAAGAGAGATGCAGAAAAATCCCCAACAACCCCCAAACAAAAGCAGAAGTTAAAAACCTAACATTCACTCCCACCAGGCAGGATTTCCTCAAAGTCTCTACCTCTGACGGAAGACAAGCAGGTGCATAACAGCATTCAGAATTGCTCTACCTCTGCTTCCACATCCCCCAAACCTGCCATTGACTCCAGGATCCCACAACCTCTGTTGCTGGGAGGACACTGGCTTTGGCAGGTCTCTGAGAGAAGCCAGGAAAGAAATCGGGGAGGCTGTCATCCTTTCACTGTTGCACGACGGAGCTGCTCAAGGGAGTGCCTCAGCACCAAGAGGACAGGCACAGAGGGGGGAGGGTAGAAGGACTGAGGGAGAAAGAGGTGAGAGAGAAAGATGAACAGAGCGTATGACTGACTCAAACACTGAATGGCTCTCACCAACCACTTGTCTTAAATTGCTGAGACTCCTGCAGCTTTTACTGTTTGGTGGAAGCACAAGTGAGTAGAACTGGACCCGAGGGTCCTAGGCTTGTCAGCAGGAGGGAAACGACCTTTATTGCTGCAAAGAGGATGCAGATTTCCAAAGCCTAAAATCTGCAATGAAGGGAAATGGAAATGTGCTGAACGTGGGTTTGACTGGCAGCTTTCCTCATCTGTCGATCACAGGGTAATAAACACTGGGAGATGGCAGAAATGAAGATAAATGCTTTCAGCAGTGCTGTTCCCCACCCTCCCCTCCTCTTCCGCCCCCACTCAGCACATGACAAGAGTTAAAGCAAGAAAATAAATCAGCTTCTTAACCAACTCTTTTGTTAAAACTTTCCTTACAGGCCACCTACACGTGAATGATTGCTCTATGAGCCTACATTCTCATTAGGGAGCCCAGTTTGTAAAGGGTGAAAAGCTCCTGTCAAATCACACCTGTACATTTCAGGGTACAGCATTACCCAGCTGAGTCAGTTGGGGCCAAGGTTTAAGAAGGAGGCCAGGGCTGCTCCCAGAGGGGAAGGCGCAAACCCCTGGTGAAGCTCTATAACCCAAAGCCTGGCTCCCTCAGTTTAAAAAAGACTTTGGAGAGCTAAGGGCAGTGTGTTGTCACTGTAAGCAACCACTGCCACATCATTCCTGTTGAGTCAGGGACAGAAAGGCTAAGGCTAACAAAGAAGCTCCTGGAGCTTGGAGGTCAAAGGAAAAGTCAGATCAGAAAGTGAACTACGGAGCAGAACACTCAGTCTTGAGTATCAGCTTCACATTCACTTTGGAATGACAGAAACCCTGAAAAGGTTGATTATCTGACAGGTTTCCCACAAGTAGGTCCAAGGGAAATATTGTGTATTTAGGGACTTGTGACATTGAAATAAAGCATCCAGCTGACTTGGTTTTTATAACAAGACTAGGGTTTTTTAAGTAAGATGAAAAGGTCAGCAATTCCTAATGCTTGTGGCAGCTGCTTATATGAAGATGGCTGGAGTTTTGTTTAAAAACAAAACAAAAAAAAACAACCAACCTACATCCTGATTCTGCTAAAAGCGGGCCTGGCAAAAATCTTAGTAACTAGATCCTTTAAGACATTCCAGGGACGCCTGGCTGGCTCAGTTGGAGGAGCATGCAACTCTTGATCTCGGGGTCATGAGTTCGAGCCCCACACTGGGTGTAAAGATTACTTAAATAAATGTTAAAAAAAGAAAGACATTTGAAAAGACACTCTGCTCTACTGGCCCAGCCAGGCTATTTCCTTCTATATCCTGAAATGGAAAAAGATTCCAGACCTTTGTTTTAAAGTGCAGGCACCAACTAGTGGAAAGTCTGGAGCAAAAATAAGTGGGAGAGGGAGTGGTGACTGGGTCTGCTGCAAACCACAAACTGCTCAGAAGCTTAAGTCCCCAGAGCCATGCATATGCTGTGGGATCCTAGGAGATCAACATTTGTCCCATAAAGATCGTGAATTTGAAACCGTTTCTAATTAAAATCCACTGTTCAGACATTAATACCAGACACAAAGTGGAAAAGCATTATTAATGAGCCCCGCATTGAGACACAGCTAAAAGGATGTACCTAGAAGCTAAATAACAATCCAGATTAGCCTTTCTAGTCTGTAAACCTCGATAAAATCTTATCTCTTCCTGAAACCTTTTCTGAATTAGACGGAAATCTCTGCCCACATGATATTAGCCATTTTCATAATGCAAAACATTGTGTTGTGATTATAAGTACATAAAGTTTGCTCTGATTTCAAGTGTTTATATCTCTGTGTACACTTAGCCATCAATTTTCAGTAGGTACTGTAGATTTCCTTCTTTTTTAAGATGGCAGAAGGGTGGGTCAGCTTTTTACTCACATTTTTAATATTGCACAATCATGGGACTTGGGACTTAAAAGTACTGCCATTCATATAGAAACCATGAAATATACAAGGGGGAGGAACACCGATGGGAACTGCAAGGAATGTCATTGCCAGACATATAAACTGTTCTTTCTGCAAGTGAGAAAACATGTCCTAGACAGTCTTTACTGCTTTTATCTACTATGGGGACAGGCTGAATTATAAAGAACCAACTCATATGTGAAGGGAATTTGCAGTCCATTATATACATCCAGGAATGGGACTAAGCAACTACAAAAAGAGCTTGCAAAAAAAAAAAAAGCTTCTTTTTAATTGTAAATAAACCTAAACATCCATCAAAAAGAGAACAATTAGACTGTGGTCAATCACACTGTGAAACACCGTACAGCCATTAAAAAGAATCTGCACATACTGACACAGAAAAATGTCCTTGGTCTATTATTCTGTACAATCTCATCTCTCTTAAAAATCAAAATGGAAAAAACTATACAGGTGAGTAAATAGACGTGTGTATTTGATTATGCATATAAAAAAATTTGGAAAGATACGTTCCAAACCAACCAGGAATAAGATGGTGAGGAGACATTTAAACTTTTTACAGTGCATATTTTCATAGTATCTGAATTATTTACAATGAGTCTGTATTACTTTATGAATTTTAAAAGGGCAGAAAGATGGAGAAAGGGGAACACTTTTGCACTGCTGGTGGGAATGCAAACTGGTGCAGCCACTCTGGAAGACAATATGGAGGTTCCTTAAAAAATTAAAAATAGAATTATCCTATGACCCAGCAATTGCACTAGGTATTCGTCCAAAGGATATAAAAATGCTGATTTGAAACGGCACATGCACCCCAATGTTTATAGCAGCACTATCAACAACAGCCAAAGTATGGAAAGAGTCCAGATGTCCGCTGATTGATGAATGGATAAAGAATGTGTGGGGTGTGCACACCACACACCCACACACCCAACCCCCCACCCCCCACCCACACACTGGAACATTACTCAGCAATCAAAAAGAATGAAATCCTGCCATTTGCAACAACATGGATGGAACTAGAGTGTATTATGCTAAGTGAAATAAGAGAAAAACAAATATCGTATGATTTCACTTGTGTGGAATTTAAGAAACAAAACAGATGAACAGAGGGGAAGGGAAACAAAAATAATATAAAAACAGAGAAAGAGAGAGAGAGACACACACACACGGTAAGAGACTCTTAAATACAGAGAACAAACTGAGGGTTGCTGGTGGGTTGCTGTGGGGGGGGGATGGGCTAAATGGATGATGGGCATTGAGGGGATGAGCTTGTTGAATAAGCACTTGGTGGGATGAGCACTGGGTGTTTATACGGAAGTGATGCATCACTAAATTCTATTCCTGAAATCATTATTATACTATATGTTAACTAACTTGGATTTAAATTTAAAAATAATAAATAAATAAATGGGCAGGAAGAGTGATGAGTCACCTTTATAATGATCTATTAAAAGGTTATACATTTTACTATTTAATATCCCTTATATTTAATATATGCATTTATTTGCTCCATGAAGCTAATGAGTTGAAGACTTGAGAAAAACTCTTGGTCCTGGGTATGCAATAAAATACACAAACTTCAAGTTTTCCATTTTCACTGAGTGCCAGTCAGAATGGTGCCCTGAGACACTCTTCAACATCTAAGAAGTTATGCCTTGGTTAGCCAAATAATCTGTGCTATGGACTAACAAGGAGCCAGTACAATTCCATCTCTGGGTAAATATCTTTGAGAAAATGCCATACATATACACAAGGAGATACGTCAAAAAATTTGAGACGTGCTGTGACAGTAAAAATCTAGAAAATTTAATGTTCATCAGTAAGGAAATAGATAATAAAATGTGTGTAAGTGAATATTAGTATACTATGTAACAATTAAAATGGACAAATCAATCAAAACGTGTCAATGCGGACAATAAAACCAGAATACTGAATTTTAAAAGTTGTAAAATACAGATACATGTGATATGATGCCATTTGTAGAAATACAACTTTTAAAACACAAAACAATTATTTCCTATTATTAAGTTCTAAAAGATGGACTGCAATTACATAAACCAAATTCAAGATAAGATCTGCCTCTATGTAGAGCAGGAAATAGACTTAAGGAAGTCAAAAAAAGGTAACTTCAACTTTATCCTCAATGATTTTATTTTTAAAAATTGAGGCAAACAGGGCTAACTGGTAACTCTTGAATTTCAGTTGTGGGAGGACAAAGGCTGGTTACATACATATGTGCCTGTATATATGCATTATGCTTTTTTGCATTGTTAAAATGTCTTACTACTGAAGGGAGGGAGAAAGAGGGTAGGAAAGGAGGAAGTAAACAAACAAGCAAGCACCTGGGGACACAAAAGAAAGACCTTTACATGCTTTCCCACAATCTTAATCCTTGCCCAACAAGGTATGGGAGAGGCAGTAATTGGCTAAAATGAAATCATTTGGGACGTGAAGTTCTATAAAATTCCAAAGGTGGGCAGCAGAGATGGCCACATTTCGTTTACTTGGAATTCCTGACATAAGAGATTTTGCCCACAGAAACATGTCCTGAGTCTTGATGAATCATGTTTACACCACGTAAAGCCCGAGCTACTGCACTGGTGAAACAATCCAGCAGGCAGCTATGAATGGCAGATAGTCACACAAACTTTGTAAAAGCAGAGACTCTAAGGCCACGGGCTTCCGGGGTGCATAACAGAAACTGTCTGTCTGCATCAATGAAACATACAAACAGATGCCCAGCCCCAAGCTTTTCTCTTAGATGCCATCCTGATGCCTTCTAACATCTTACCTCGAAGCCAAGAAAGGCCTACTTTTAAATTTTTTTTTTCAACGTTTTTTATTTATTTTTGGGACAGAGAGAGACAGAGCATGAACGGGGGAGGGTCAGAGAGAGAGGGAGACACAGAATCGGAAACAGGCTCCAGGCTCCGAGCCATCGGCCCAGAGCCTGACGCGGGGCTCGAACTCACGGACCGCGAGATCGTGACCTGGCTGAAGTCGGACGCTTAACCGACTGCGCCACCCAGGCGCCCCATTAATGCCAGGTTAGATACATTTCAGAAAGAGGCCTGTGGCAAAATTCTTTTAAAATGAGGTACTTCACAAGGGAAAGCAGAAGGAGGTTAAGACAGGAAATTTTAGTCTTGTCTTTTCTGCCAAAACTGCTTATACGCATTTCTCAGAAAATACTGGGCCAGCCCTAACACTTCAGGAATGCCTGCAAGCCAGTGAGCATGGTGGAGCACACACCTTTTCAAGACTGTGCTGCTGGTCATCATAAAGGATGCGTAAGAAGCTGCCAACTTCTGTATAAGCCCCTTGGGGTAGGAGTTAACATCACGAAATAATTTTGCAGTTAACTTTAAGCCATGGGCCCTTGTCCCTTACAAAATCATCTATCTTCCCCCTCTACTCTTCTTGCTCCAATCCATCTTTCAATGCCAGACTGATTATTTTTAAACACAGAATTTTGACTGTGTTGCTCATCTACTCAAAAAGTTTTAATGGCTCCTCATGGCCTAAAATGAGCAAGATTCCTTGGTCTGTAACTCAAAGCCCTCAATGATCTGTCTGTAACCTTTCTGTGCCTATCTCCCATTGCTTGTTATTCATATCATTTTGGAAAAATGTTTTTTCCAAATGTTTATTTTTATTTTATTTTTGAGAGAGAGAGAGAGAGAGAGAGGCAGAGAGAGGGGGAGACACAGAATCCAAAGCAGGGTCCAAGCTCTGAGCTGTCAGCACAGAGCCGAAAGCGGGGCTCAAGCTCACCGACCACAAGATCATGACCTAAGCCACAGTCAGACACTTAACCAACTGAGCCACCCAGGAGCCCCAGAAATAGGTTTTGAATATATCCCCACTTTTATACTTTTGTTCACATTGTTCCTACTATGTAGATTCCTTCCTCTCTCCACTAATAAATGTTTACTAAAATTCCCTGATCCCATAGCCCTGCTCAAGGACTCTCTTAATCCCTTTTTCCGGGAAGTCTTTTCTGAGTTCACTAACCTGGTATTATCAACTCTATGGAAGCCCCATAGCATTTTATCTCTTTTATTCTGACATATTCCTTCTGCTCATCTCCCAGGACTCTCTGCCATTATTCATTCCATTTGAGGATAGGTATAAAATCGGTCCACCAGAGATCCAACTCGAAATCTTTTCTGTTCCCACTCAAAACTTTCCCTGAACCTGAATCCCCATAGTACATTGTAAATGGATTCTTTTGGAAGGAAGGACATATACAATTTCCTCACTTTTATTTATTTTTTAAATTTTTAAAAAAATGTTTATTTTTGAGAGAGAGGGACAGAGTGTGAGCTGGGGAGGGGGAGAGAGAGAGGGAGACACAGAATACGAAGCAGGCTCCAGGCTCTGAGCTGTCAGCACAGCTCCAAGCTGTAGATTTGAACCCACAAACCGCGAGATCATGACCTGAGCTAAAATCAGACACTTAACTGACTGAGTCACCCAGAAGCCCTCAATTTTCTCACTTTTAGATGAAGGTCTTTTTTTTTTTAATTTATTTTTAATTATTTTTTTAAAGAAAAATTAACATTCAGTGTTGTATTAGTTTCTAGTGTACAATACAATGATTCAGTCCTATACATTATTCAGCGCTCATAATGGTAAGTGTACACTTTTTTTTAAAAATAACTTATTGTCAAGTTACCTAACATACAGTATATACAGTATAGTCTTGGCTTCTGGAGTAGATTCCCACGATTCATCACTTACATACAACACCCAGTGCTCATCTCAACAAGTGCCCTCCTCAATGGCCGTCTCCCATTTTCCCTGCCCCACCTCCACCCCCATCAACTCTGGACTGCTCTGCCACAGAAGGTATATAGTAACTCCGTATTAAATACAGACACAAATGGTTACTTGAACATGTGTGACTCTCACTACTAATTGTTAGCCCCTTAATGAGTAAGGGCTATCTTAAATCCCTCTGAGAGATTTAAGTACCACTCAGTCCTTGTGTCCTACAAAGCACCTTGCACAAAGCACAAAGTTGCAACTCAATTTGATGACTTGGAGCCAAAGCACCTTTGGCTTTGAGAAATATCCACTCAACCAGCAGAAGGACACTTCCAGAATTCCTAAAACCCCTTTTGTTTGATTGCTAAAACTTGAGAAAAGCACCCAACCTCCGGAAACGTATACAATACAGTCCTCAGGGCACTAAGAAACTGATGGTTACATCCAGAGGAAACACTCCAAGAATTTACTTCTTTCATAATTGCAGCCAAAACAAAGCAAGGGTAGGCAGATTTTTTACTTCAAGTTGGTATAATGTTAAAAAGTTTCTGCCTCTGGCCTCTGA
This sequence comes from Neofelis nebulosa, assembly GCF_028018385.1. Lineage (NCBI taxonomy): Eukaryota > Metazoa > Chordata > Mammalia > Carnivora > Felidae > Neofelis > Neofelis nebulosa. Next base: position 98,701,215 of record NC_080791.1, read on the forward strand.
AAGATCCAAGCTGGGAGCAGGCGGTCCCCCTTTGTCTGACTCTGCAAGGCTCTTGCCTTAAGGCCAACAGGATTAGCATAGCCATTTCATGCTCTGAAAAGTCAGAAAAGGCAAGATGGGGAGCTTTTCACTCGAGGAAATGCCTAGTAGTCAGAGATGGTTCTGTTTTTGTTCAAAAGATAAGCGGGGATGCTGAGGTTAAAAAGCAAAATTTCCAACAATGCTTAATGAAAGGTTTGGAGACAATGTACAGAATTAGGCAATGAGATAAATTCCAAGAAGAGAGGAGCAGGTGCCAGAGCAAAAATGCAGCAGAGAATCAGCACTAGATGTTTTCATGCATTCAAAAATTTCCATGTATTTAAAATGTCATCAGGACGCCCTGTGAGCACAGACTTGATGCAGCAATTAGGAGTGCAGGCTTATCCCTCTTGGCACAAAATATCCACAAATAAACTCCTGGTATGAAAGTCAAAAGAAAGCAGAAAGAAAAGCTTTACCATAAAAAATTGAGCAGTTGCTACATTCTGTTGGTTTAATAGATAATTAACTACAAACCTTCTTGTGACAAGGAAACGTAAACCCAAATACTGTATTCGAAGGCAAGGAGCCCCCAGAGCCCAAGGTGGGGTTTAAACCTGGGGTCTGCAGATGGGCTTCAGGAGGTCAAAAAGGCACTAACTAACGTAGCAAATAAAATCGTGTGTGTGCAATGTTCTATTAACTGTGTATTCTGTTTTCTACATTTAACTGCGCTCTGACATCTTGGTTGCCTTGCATACTGAGGCCCTCCCTGGGCCAAATCATTCCTGGAGATAACAAACAACTTGCCTGCAAGCATGCAAATCAACTAAGGGAGCCCATACCAATAACCACTTTCTTTATCCAACTATCACACAGCAAACCAGTATTTCCTCTGTCCTAAATCACCCCAGCGCCAGGTACGGACAACCAGGGATCACCTCACAGCCCAGAGCCTAACAAAATTATTCAGGCTACCTAATGCTAAACTTACTCTGCACACCTATCCTGCCTCACTAATCCCTTCTGAAAACCCCAAGAGGTGCTCTGGCTCAGGCCTTCCCCTCACCTCCTCTGCCTCCTGACTGACCGTAATATTTCCCCATGTGGCCCTACAGAGTATGGTGTGTCCCTTTACTCTGGGAATTTTAAGTAACAAACCACCTTTTTTAAATGGCATTGTCTCATCTGCTGGCCTTATCATTCCTAAATAAAACCAAAATCCTGGGTACACTTTAATACAGCTACGTATATACCTTGTATTCTGAGAGGAGGGTCCAAGTTCTTAACACACATTCTCAGAGTTCACTGTCCTCTAAAAGATTACGAACTAGTGACTTAGATGCTTCAGATCACACTGGGGCTCTAGTTAGAGGTAGAGGACACATCACCGATGAAGCCTTTCTAGGGCACATGTAAAGCCAGGTGGTTATTCTTAGAGTGGCAAGAAAAACAGTGGAAATTGCAGAGGTCTTTGTGTTTATTTTCTGTTTTTCTTGGCTCTTTGCAGTGCAGGGGATCATAAGGCAAGGGAGTATAAAGGGAGAAGGTTCATAAATCCCTGATGTGGTGATGGTAATGCTAAATTAGCATTTCTCTCAAATAATAGAAAACTTTTGAAATGCTTAAGCATCCACAGGGTTTGGGAGATTAGAGACTGTCTATGTTACGTTCTATAAAATGACTAGCACACTGCACCCATCAACGACAATATCACCAGCAAAGAGATAAAGTCTTGGCCTTCAACCTCACTAAGGCTGACAAAGATGGATTTTTTAGACCGAAGTACAGAGTCTTGAGACGTGCCCAGAATAAAGAATAGTGATCTCAAAACAGAAAGCTTTTTGATGGCTAAGTGAGTACTGAATATTAAACAGATATCTATCAAACCTAGCACTGTGGACAATGTATATAAAATGGTAATAAGACGTCCTTTCTTGCTTGGTTGGAGCCTATAATCCAGTTGGGGAGATAAGACTTACGTCAAAAACCTCACAAACAAGAAAAGACAATGGAAGTGTCTAATGAGTGGTTCTGACAACTAAAGCCACAGCCATTTAGGAGGGGTTACTGAGCTTGGGGAGGGGAGACCTGGAAAACTTAGTGTGGAAATTAGCTTAAAGGAAGAAGCAATAGGATTTGGAAATTAGGAGAGGAAGGAGAAGGGTTCAGGGTAGAAAGAGGCTACTGCTCAAGCAGTTCAGAATTCAAGGGCTATGATCAGTTCAGTGGAAGCAAAGGCTCATACGAAGAATATAAAAGGCTGAAAAAAAGACAAGGAACTTGTCATCTGTGCAGCAGGAAACAGAAATCCTTTGAAATTTTTGAGGAAGGGAATTACAAAGTGGGTAGATTTTAAATTTTAATTTTTATCAAAGCACTACATACACATAATTTTAACAGTTAAAGAGTATTACAAGACTAATAAGTCAAATAGCAGCCTTTTGCCCCATCTTCTCCCCTGATTTCTGCTCTCTAGAAGCAATTACTTTTCAGATCTTTTAGCTGTTTTTCTTCTGATAATTAACTGTCATATTTCTACTGTCACTAAATTTTCAATTTCGGCTATTATCTTCTGGCTCCCGATGATAGGAGATGATTTCTCCCACCCTCTTTCCTCCCCCATCCTTCCAAAATAGCTATAACACATTTTTAGGTTAAATAATGTTAATTATTTACAGTATTACAACTATATAAATATCCACAGCATACAGAGCAGTCTAGTAAACTTGTATTTCCTCTCACATACAGTTTTGTTTCTTCCGCTGGAGAAATGCTCCTGTTGTCACTCTCTGCTCATTTCCCTCCTTTTCTCATTCTCTTTATACAATGTGCACATATTTTTGTCTAATTCCTTTGCTGTCATTTTAGAGGGGTTTTGGGAGAGACAGGATGGAGATAAACACAGGTGTTCACTCCTTCATGTTCACCAAAAGTCTCTGGTCACATTTTATGAAGAGTACTCTGGCAAGTATTTCAGAGGTGGGATGACAATAAACAGAGCGCCACCAGTTAATGGAAACTGCAATGGTATGACAGTAGCCAGAATCGGGCCTAGAACAGCGACACAAGAAAGGCAAGAACAATGAGAGATTCTGTCAGAGATGAACCACCTGAACACGGCAGGAAACAGAATATGGTAGAGCTGGAGAGAAGTAAGTATCCATAAAAGGATACTAGCACCTGGGGTCGAGAAGAATGTTGGCGGCCTTAGCAAAACAAGGAGGGGAGAACACTATAAAAAAGAAAGTTTGGTTTTTGACACATTAAATAGAAGATGACTGCGGGCCATCACAAGTGAAAAGAATTCCTTAAAATGTCTGTTATTTTCATTAAAGTGACAATTCAGAAAACTGCAGACAAAAGCAAATAGGAAAGCTGGAGTGGAGCTGGTGGTCGGGAGGAAAGGGAAGCTGGGAGAGGAAAGCTTTCAAAGGCAAGTGAACACTGTTTAAGAGAGGACAGTTTTTTGTTCTTTTTAAACATTTATTCATTTCTGACAGACAGAGAAAGACAGGGTGTGAGTGGGGGAGGGGCATGGAGAGAGAGGGACACACAGAATCCGAAGCAGGCTCCAGGCTCTGAGCTGTCAGCACAGAGCCCGACGTGGGGCTCGAACTCACAAACTGTGCGATCATGACCTGGGCTGAAGTCGGACGCGTAACCGACTGAGTCACCCAGGCACGCCAAGAGGATAGTGTTTTAAAAAGTTAAACACAAAATTACCAAATGAACCAGCAATTCCACTCCTAGGTATATACCCAAGAGAACTGAAAACATGTCCACACAAAAACTTGTACATCAACATTCACAGCAACATTATTCATAACAAGTCAAAGAGTGGAAACTGCTCAAATGTCCATCAACTGATAGATGGGTAAATAAAACGTGGTATATCCATACAATGGAATATTATTCAGCCACAAAAAGAAATGAAGTACTAACATATGCTACAACATGGATTAACACTGAAAACATTATGTTAAGCGAAAGAAGCCACATACAAAAGGCCACATACTGTGTGATTCCATCTATGTGAAATGTCCGGCAGAGGCAAAAACAAAAGAGACAGAAGTAGCTGCCAGGAACTGGGTAAGAAGAGAGGAATAAGAAGCCACTGCTAACGGGTATGGGGTTTCTTTGTGGTGTGATAAAAATATTCTGGAATTAAACAGTGGGGATGGTTGCACAACTCTGTGAATATACTAAAAACCACTGAAGTGTACATTTGGAAAGGGTTAATTTTACATGTGAATTGTATCTAAGTTAATAAAAAAAGAGAGAAATTGGGGCGCCTGGGTGGCTCAGTCGGTTAAGCGTCCAACTTCAGCCCAGGTCATGATCTCACAGTTTGTGAGTTCGAGCCCCGCGTCAGGCTCTGTGCCGACAGCTCGGAGCCTGGAGCCTGCTTCTGATTCTATGTCTCCCTCTCTCTCTCTGCCCCTCCCCAGCTCATGCTCGCACTCTGTCTCTGTCAAAATAAATAAACTTAAAAAAAAATTTTTTTTTTTTTTTTTTTAAAAAGAGAGAAATTAAAGAGAATGATGGGGACTAGGAAAGTCGCTAACTGAGGAGCTAAATCACTGTGAAGGAATAAAAAAGGTAAGAGATCATCCACATTCTTATAGATCAGTGGAGAGCACGTCAACAGAACCAGAGTAAAGAGGAAATCTTAAAAAAAAAACCGCTTAGAACACTCAGCCTAACTATATATTCTTCAAATATCTGTCCCAAGAATTTGAATCAGCTGTAAAATCACTTTAGTAAGGAATAAAGAAAAGGTTTTGTGAGCTTTTAATTAACTTAATAGTATGCACTGAGTGATACCAATATATAGGAACTTAACCAAACTGCAAAGTTTTACAACCTACACTGCATCAATTAATTAGGGAACCCAAACCTTGAACATTCAGTTGACTTAGAAAAACATGAATGTTACACTCTCAGGGCACAGAATAGTGCGAAATACATAGGAAGTCCTCAGACACGTGTTGAACGAAGGAATGTTGGCTGAAAAACAGTGCTGCCTTCTGTGGGTATGTGAACTGTAAGAACAGTGGTGAGAAGAATGTGCAGTAAGCAGTGTGTGCTAGCAGTTATAAAAAACACGAAGGCCCATATATCACTCTGAAGGAAAAGGAAGATGTAATCGAATGTTCAATTCAATTGGTTTAGGCTTTGTACGTCTATACACACAGCTGTAACATACTGCAATTTTAAGTACCCCAGGTAAAAGTTTTTATTGTATGTTAAACTCTCTAGCTCCCAACCCTTCCTTCCCACAATGAAACCACCATTTTCATGACAGCATTTTTTTTTTATTACTATGAATGTTTTAGGAATGTAACCCTTGAGTTATATACAGCGAAACAGGCTGTGGCAGAAGCAATGAGACTCAAAATATGAAAAAGACAAGGTTCCTGACTTGAGGGAACTAATCATCTAGCAGGAGAGAGAAGATATGTATGCAAATATGAGAATACAGGGAAAATATTGAAAATGCACTGTACACCCTAAGCACAATGCGAAGGTAAGTTATCTTGATAGTAAAATAAATCTAGGAGTGAGACACAGCAACACAGATTTCATTTTTTAAAGTTATAGCCATCTAACATCCATACTTTGTATTCTGATGTAACTGATCACTGTGATTTATGCTTGTTCTTCCAAAATATATAGCAAAATACCTTTACAATAATCAGTTATACAAGTACAACCTATAGTATCTTCTGAGGAAAACTTCATTAATTGCTACCATTTTCTAGATGCTTATCATGTGCCAAATGTCATAGTAAATTCTCACTCAATAAAAGATTCTCATTAAATTTTCATAATTACCTTAAAGGAAGTGTGGTTATTCACTAGACAAATATTTATTGAGTGCCTACTTCATGTCAGACCATCAACAAAACAGACAAAAATTCCTGCCTTCATGGAAATTACATTCTGGGAGGAGGAGAAACAGAACAGAAATGAGTTGACCACATGGCATGCTGAATTATGTCAGGTACCACAGAGAACTAGAAAACAGGGAAGAGAAATGGAAAATGCAAGGTGTGGCGGATTGGCAATTTAGGGTAGTTGCTGAAAGGCCTTATTGAAATCCCTCTTTTACAATGAGGAAACTGAAGCTCAGATAAGTTAAACAACTCTCCCAAGGTCACCCAGTTAGTAAGAGGTGAGAGGAAATTTAAATTCAGCTGCCCTTATTATTAAGCTGACCTCTCCCCAAGCTAGTAATAAATTCAGTTATAAAAGTTTACTTTAGCAGATATTTCCTTAAGATTATATTGGTATTTTTAATCTCCCAAAGGGGTTAAGGAATAACTTTCTATTTCAGTATTTGAGGTTCCATTTCACAACCACAGTAACTTTTATAAAGCAGTCGTGAGTGGCCTCAGATCTTCGGCTGACAATAGATTCTTGGAAAAGAGAACAAAATAATAATGAACCAGGGATAGGACATTTCATGGACTACATTCAGCCTATGAGAAGATGATGCACAAACCCTGGACAGGTCCCACCTCCCTCCTTATTGTGGCTGTGACTACCCACCTCTATATTGTTCAAGACATATTTATTTTATGTCCCAAGGGTGCCTAGCACAGATGCCCTTTAGTGACTCCTTTTATTAAGCTGGGATGGATCCTTTTCAGCCACCTGAGCCCACCTCTTAGCATTGAGGTGTTCCTGTCACTGGAACATCTAAAGTTGGCAGTCCCAATGTGTCTCAAGTAGTTCACGTACTGCAAATAACCTGGGTGCTAAGGCATGTATCTACTTTTATCCATTTTGACTTCAGATAACATCTTTTCCAAAGAAAGTCAGAGTGCTTTGCCATTTCTTCCTACTCAATCCCTGGAAGGAACATGACAGTGAGCACCACATCCTCTCCTGTCAAGTGGACAAAGAGACTAAATGACTCACTAAAATTATATAGTGAATTATTAAAGGAGCCAGAATGACAACAGCCAGGCTGTCAACTTTCTAGTTCAGCTTCTAACACACAACATCAGTAGTTCCCAAGTCTTTCTGTGTCCGCAACATACATTTGGGTACTATATTTTGAGGCAGTATATTTGACGGGATTAAAAGACAACACAACACTGAAGTCAGCAATAATAAAAATGCAGTCACTATTACAATAAGACAATGCCTCAGGGTGCCCATCTAGTGGACTCTGGTTCTGTGTCAGTGAAGAGACTATTCTCCCAAGCCCTGACCGTTTGTTCACCTACTCACCAGGCTAACTTCTCCCATGCTCTGGAAAACACAAGCTCTTCCTTTGGCACCAGCCTCTTACCCCCTCCCACCAACTTGTATCCTACTCTAGAACACATGTGTGATTTCCTCATCCCCTAAATCAACTTTTTTTTTTTTTTTTTTTTTGGGACAGAGAGAGACAGAGCATGAACGGGGGAGGGGCAGAGAGAGAGGGAGACACAGAATCGGAAACAGGATCCAGGCTCCGAGCCGTCAGCCCAGAGCCTGACGCGGGGCTCGAACTCATGGACTGAGAGATCGCGACCTGGCTGAAGTCGGACGCTTAACCGACTGCGCCACCCAGGCGCCCCAACAAATTTTTTTTAAAGCAAAAGTGCGTTGTACACGCTGATCTAAACTCAGCAGCATGCCAGTATGCTAGGCTATGCAACAGCCTGCCTTCAGGAAAGCAAAGCTGTCAACTAAGAAGTCAACTCAAATTTAGTGGTTAATTAAAACTTCAATGCAACATCACAGGGAAACAATCAATTGACAAGCAGTGCCAAAGGCACTCATTAAGGACTGTATCAACCTGTATCACATCAGAATGACAGCCCCTGTGAGCCACGAAGAGACAACTGATTTCATCTATGGAAGCCAAAGCTGGAAGGTCACTATACCTCTCCAAAAGAGCTTGTTGAGGAAAAGGAGACTACCGAAGTCTGGTTTGAGTGGTAGGAACTTCAGGTGTGGTTAAGAGACACAAGGAAAATTAGAGAACTGATAGCTTGCATTTCTGTAACACATTTCTCTTATAGAATAAATGTTCTATTGACATCTTTTGGGTAAAGCTTTGTAACAGAACAAAGTTAATTATTTTCCTGTTACTTGTGGGGGAAATACAGTGATGTAACAATCAGGGGTAGGAATCATATAAAATCTAGTACTTCTGGATACAGAGTTAATAACAGTGATTCAAAGTACGGAAAGGTAAAAAAAAATAATTGAACCTGGAAGGCTTTTTTTTTTCATTGAAAAATATTTATTGAATGACGCTCAGTAGAGTTGGGGATGTGACAATAAGACAGACAAGGTTTTAGTCCATTCTTCTGGAAAGAAGCACACAAATGATAAAGAGTAAATAGTTACTGGATAACTACAAATTGTGGTAATGACTTTGAAGAAAACAAACAAGATAATAACATTTATAGAGGGATTGAAGGGGGATGGTTAGGAAAGGCTTCTCTGAAGAGGTGAGTGTGAAGCCTGAGAATCAGTAGTGTAGAGAACTAAAGGGAAGAGTGTTCCAGGCAGAGGGAACAGCAAGTGCAAAATTACATGCATCATTAAGTGGACCAGGTTAATTTTCTTGGAAGTTTTGATAGTAATTATAAAGTATACATTTTTAATTTAATTTTTAATTTTTTTAAACTTACATCCAAATTAGTTAGCACATAGTACAACAATGATTTCAAGAGTAGATTCCTTAGTGCCCCTTACCCATTTAGCCCATCCCCCTTCTCACAACCCCTCCAGCAACCCTCAGTTTGTTCTCCAGATTTATGAGTCTCTTCTGTTTTGTCCCCCTCCCTGTTTTTATATTATTTTTATTTCCCTTCCCTTATGTTCATCTGTTCTGTCTCTTAAAGTCCTCATATGAGTGAAGTCATATGATTTTTGTCTTTCTCTGACTAATTTCACTTAGCACAATACCCTCCAGTTCCATCCACATGGTTGCAAATGGCAAGATTTCATTCTTTTTGATTGCCAAGTAATACTCCATTGTGTGTGTGTGTGTGTATACACGTATACATATGTATACATATATGTATACATACATACATACACACACACCCCACATCTTCTTTATCCATTCATCCATCAATGGACATTTGGGCTCTTTCCATACTTTGGCTATTTTTGATAGTGCTGCTATAAACATGGGGGTGCATGTGTCCCTTTGAAACAGCACCCCTGTATCCCATGGATAAATGCCTAGTAGTGCAATTGCTGGGTCATAGAGTAGTTCTATTTTTAGTTTTTTTGAGGAACCTCCATACTGTGTTCCAGAGTGACTGCACCAGCTTGCATTCCCAGAACCTGGAAGGATTCTTAAATATTTCCCAGCACTTAGCATAGGACTTAGCACACAGAAGTTTAAACGATATTCCACTGAATTTAGTACCTACAAACTTGAAAACAAGACTATATGATCCATTTGAACAGCAACAGATGGAGTAGTAAAATCAGTCAGTTTTGGTATTTTTTCCTGATGATTAATTTCATAATGAAGATAGTAAATACTAGAACTGAGGTAAAATAGTTTCCAACGAATAAGAGAATAAACGAGTAATTGTTCTGTGGTATATGATAAATATGAACAGAAAAGATCCATTCATATACTTCTCAATACAAAAAGAAAGTCTAATTTCTATCTCAAATTCTACCCTTTGACCTATTGGAGCTATACTGTCTGTTGGACAGAGGGAGGAGGAACCTACAAAGCATTAGTACGCATTTTAGATTCTTCCCTATGGCTAGCAGACAAGACTAAGGCTCAAGGAGAGAAACACAATACTGGTTCACTGAGGATACCTTATCCCCATCTACCTTTATCTAAGGAGATCCTGGACATGGTCTTTAGAGCCAGAAAGATGAAGGAGGGGGAAGGAAAAGTCAAGAAATTCAGAAGAGCAGAAGAGCTTGGGTGGCTCAGTCAGTTAAGCATCTGACTCTTGATCTGACAGTGAAAAGCCTGCTTGGGCTTCTCTCTCTGTATCTCAAAATAAATAAACAAACAGTTAAAAAAATTATTTAAAAAAAAGTCAAAAGAGCAGACATACAGTAAGTATATAGTTGAGAAATGGAAATTTAAAAACTCAGCTTGAGATGGTCCATAGATCTGTAACAGGAGGAGGGATCACACTATGTTCTCATAGGCTCAATCTGAGAACCTGGAGAAGAGTGGAGAAAATGAGTGGGGATGGACTGAATACATCTTTACTTTTTTTTTTTTTTTTTAAGGTTTATTTATTTTAGAAAGAGACAGACAGACAGAGTGTGAGCCAGGGAGAGGCAGACAGAGGGAGACACAGAACCTGAAGCAGGTTCCAGGCTCTGAGCTGTCAGCACAGAGCTCAACACAGGGCTCGAACTCACAAACTGTGAGATCATGACCCGAGCCAAAGTTGGACGCTCAACCAACTGAGCCACCCAGGTACCCCTTTACTTTTTTTTTTTTTAATGTTTATTTATTTTTGAGAGAGAGAGAAAGAGAAAGAGAGTGCAAGTGGGGGAGGGCAGAGAAAGGGAGACACAGAATCTGAAGCAGGCTCCAGGCTCTGAGCTGTCAGTGTAGAGCCTGACATGGGGATTGAACTCACAAACCATGAGATAATGACCTGAGCTGAAGTCAGCTGCCTAACCGACTGAGCCACCCTGAATACATCTTTAAATGGAAAAACACCTCTTATCAACAGCAGTAAAATAAATAAATAAAGTATATTAGATCCTCCTGAGAGTGGAATAGTAACCCAATTAACTTTAAACCCTAGTCAACCTAAGTGGCAGGCAGCCTCCAGGGCCCAATGCTAGGTATAATCTGGGATTCAAAAGATTAATCATGATTAAGAGAATTCAAACTTTTGGTTTCTCAAAACAAAGCAGTATGGGTGACTCCTTGATATTTCCCAATGTTCAACATTTAAGAATACCAAGCCAAAGAAAATCATAAGTGAAATAATCAACAGTTTTAACACCCAGGTCCTAGGTTGAAGAAGGAACAGAGAGGCATCCATTTCTCTGGGAGGTAGGCTGAATCTCAATTTCACCTGTACTCGTTTTATAGTATTCTTTGATTGAGTTTATTAATCTTACAAAAAAAGCCCCTGCCATCACAAACACAAATGAAGGAAAGACACAAACACAAACACAAATGAAGGAAAGACAAGGGAAGACATGAGAGGAGCTCTGAGGATAATTCAATTTGTCACAATTAAAATCTTCAAGATTAAAAAGTCTCACATTGGCCTTTATTATTTTTAGAGGTTATTTATTTATATTGAGAGTGTGTGTGCATGAGCAGGGGAGGGGTAGAGAGAGAGAGGGAGGGAGAGAGAGAAACCCAAGCAGGCTCCAAGCTGTCACTGCAGAACCTGATGCTAGGCTCAAACCCACAGAACTGTGAGATCATGACCTGAGCCACGATCATGACCTGAGCCAAAATCAAGAGTTGGAAGCTAAACCAACTGAGCCACCCAAGCACTCCCGCACATTTTCCTTCAGAGACAGGGCTCCTTAGGCCATTCCCAGTTTGATAGTTTGTTTCAGTTATACTCCCTACACAAGTTATGAGTCACATAAATTGTAAAATGTAAAATAGTCAAATTGTGACCAACATTGCTTATCTCTTGATATAAGAATCCCATAATGGGCGCCTGGGTGGCTCAATTAAGCATCTGACTTTGGCTCAGGTCATGGAGCCTGCTTGGGATTCTCCCTCTCTCTTTCTCCCTGCCCTTTCCCCTGCTTGTGTGCCTGCTCACATGCACACGTGCACACTCTCTCTCTCTCTCAAAATAAATACACTTGAAATGAAATGATAAAATACAATACAATACAATACAATACAATACAATACAATACAATACAATACAATACAATTAAGAATCCCATAATTTCTTGCCATATACTTTTCACTTTTACTCTAAGGTCTCAGATCTGGATGGAGGTGCAATGGGAGGCTGTGACATTCAGAATAAGGAGGGCAAAGAAAGCAGGCATCTTTTTGTTTGTTTGTTTGTTTAGAGGCAGAGAGAGGGAGAGAGAACTCCAAGCAGGCTCTGCACCATCAGCATGGAGCCCAATGCAGGGCTCAAACCCACAAACCGTGAGATCACGACCTGAGTTGAAACCAAGAGCCAGCTGCTTAACCAACTCAGCCACCCAGGCACCCCCAACCTTTTTTCTTTTTAAAGTAAGCTCTATGCCCAATGTGGGGCTTGAACTCACGACCCCAAGATCAAGAGTCACATGCTCTACTGACTTAGCCAGCCAGGCGCTCTGAAAGCAGGCATCTTAAAATAAAGGATATCGCAAAATACCAAGATTATTTTTTCCAGGATTGCTAAACTCTAATGGCTTTTCTTCGGGTGTCAGAAAAGAGCACAATCTCTCTCTCTCTTCAGAACTGCATTAGCTTTTCTGAAAAAAGCCCCTTTCCCACTTGGGAGAGACACTAATTAACATGAAGGAAAAGGTAGACAACTCTACCTGGTGCCTGAAAACAAAGACCAATAAGTCTGTGCTAACCAAGCTTAAAACACAGAGTACCTGGAACTAATAGTAGAAAGGGACATGAAGTTAAGGGGAATGAACAGCCAGTCAGCCTTTCTTTCACCACTATAATCTCTAATTTCTCTCTTACTTCCACCAAGTGGCAGCCTGAGAAATTCTATAATGGAGTCCTAAGGACAGTAGTTTAATGGGTCAGGTGGGGACAGGTGAGGTCTGGAAACTGCCATCAAAGCAAGCTCACTGTTTTCACTTAGATGACATATTTTAGGGGTGGCTTGGGTTGGATAGTAGTGGTAGAAAAGTATCTAAAGATTCCCAAGGTAACCCTTGGTGCTGCCTGCTTCGGATATCCCTAATAAGACCTTAAAATTCTTCTGAGGTTAAGACATAGGTTAGAATAGCTGGAAACTTCTTCAGAGCAGGTGTTCCTAAGCTATCTCTGTAGTCTCCTCACCTAGAACAGGAGGGTGGAGAAACTGGGTGTTTGAAAAAACTTATTTCAGCTTTGCACTGATATTTTCAGTTTTAATTAGTTTACCTAATAAGCAATGGAGCATTTTACCACTTTTCCCCCGTCACCTCACTTCAGAAGAATCAATGAAAATAGTTAGACCAAGAAACACTCTGTGGCTTTTATAAGCTCTCAAATACCTCTTATGTTAGCTGTAGTCATTTTGCCTTAAAGAAAATCAAGTTCATATTCTGTGACCCATCACAGATAAAGGTAAAGGTAGGAGGAGAAGGGGACCCAAAGAGCAAAGGCAGAAAAAGGAAGGACAGTGGTGGGATCTCATCACCACATACTCGGGGCCTCTTAGCAGGCAAGAGGAGATAAGCTCTTTGCACAGTCCGTACATTTCCATTCTTAGTGCTGTTCTTCCTTTCCAAGGCGCACCGCGGCGCCACCTCCTCTTAGGAATGGAATCTGCATTCCTCCCTTCCCAGGCTCAGCTGAGCATGTCACTTCTCTTCACTTTCCAGCAGCAAACATGGTCACACACACACACATTTCAAATAGTGGCAGCAACTCCCTTTCTGCTTCATGGTCATTTCATAAATTTGGCTAAGCTTTGAGGCAGGGCAACGAGCTTTTTTTGTTTTTTTAGAGACACAGAGCAGGAGTGGGGGAGAAAGGTGGGGCGGGGGGGGGGGGGAGAATCTCAAGCAGGCTCCACGCACATGGAGCCCAACACAGGGCTCGATCCCATGATCCTGGGATCATGACCTGAGCCAAAATCTAGAGTTAGACGTTCAATCGACTGAGCCACCCAGGTGCCCCGTGAAGAGATGTTTAATAAGCTGGATGATGATGATCTCATAAAAGCCAACTGAAATTTCCAATGATAAGTACACACCTCTCTTGTTCATAGGCTGCCCTATTTTGAATAAAATTGCCCACCACAAAATCCAGGGCTCACAAGCAGCAGAGTGTACATCCTACCGGCCATTGAGATGGTTCTGAAAGAACATCAAGGAAGTCCTAAAAGAATCACTGGTGAGCATGAAATTTGTCTCTATGTGCCTGAGGTCCAATCCACGCATTCACATTTGGAGCCCATAAAATCAGTGTGTGTGCGTGTGCGTGTGTGTGTGTGTCTGTGTTTCTCAGCCCCATCAATCAGGTCAAAAGAAAGCTAAGTCCTGTGTTTGAGAGGAACTCAATTCTAGTCTCTCCCAACTGCTGGTGTAAGAAAGCACAGTGTGCCACAGTGACTGGGCACACAAAGATGCCTTGCCTCAGTTTTCAGGAACTTTTCTTCCAAGTTGCTCCTGTTAGAGGAGCTGTGGATTATAAATGATGCCACAGGTACAGGTTCACTGACAGCCAATTTAGTAAGTGCTCGTACTGTTAATTCTGCCAGTCTTACTCCTACACAGAAATACACGTGGCCCCAAGGGGCCCAACCACCCACAGAGCTCTTCTGAACATCTTTTCACCCTCTAGCACAGAAAAATATATCCCAGAAACACCCAAGAAAAGAGAAAAGATAAGGTAGTTTCTCTGAAACATTATGTCTAGAAAACCAGGATCCAGTTTCCTATCTGGATGTCATTTCTAAATTCATGTCTCTCAGAACAATCCAAATACTGATCTCAGCCAAGATGTTTCTCTGAAGTTCCAAATCTGTACATCTGTATCTTTTGGTATGCTGAAACTTTCAAGTATATGTAAGGACACTTAAAGAAGCAACTAGTTTAGAGTCAGCTACCAGGCTACCACAGATCTCAAAAATCTACTTAGTTGTGGTACAAAGTCACAGTAATTGCCCTTAATGAGCCCTCCCTGTATTTACACCATTGAAGAGCGTCCTCTCTGACTCCAGGCTTAAGCCACATGGCTTGCTTTGGAAGAACAATAAAAGTGACATAACCAGAGACCAGAAAAGGGCCTGTGCACCGAGGCCTGACTTCTGTTGTCTGTCTTTGGAATCCTGAGATGCTACAATGAAGAAGCAGGAATTAGCTTACTGGTGAACAGAAAAGAGATAAATCATCTCAACTGAGGCTAACCAGCCTGCCAACTGCCAGATATGTCCATGAAGTCATCTGTATGTTAGTTTTCTATGGCTACCATTAGAAATTACCACAAACTTAGTGGCTTTACATAGATTTACTAGCTTTCAGTTCTGCAGGTCAGAAATCCGCAATGGGTCCTATGGGGCTAAAAATCAAGGTGCTGGCAGGGCTGTGTTCCTTTCTGGAGGCTCTAAGGGAGGATTTTCTTCCTTATTCATTTGGGTTGCTGGCAGAATTCAGCTCCTTGCAATGGTAGGATTGAGGTCCCTGTTTCCTTGTCATTGTTAGCTGGGGCCACTCTCACCTTCTATCACTGCAATGTCTTTGACTATCCTGCTTTTCTCTTCCACTTTTAAGGGCTCCTGTGATTAGAATGGGTCCATACAGATAATTCCTCTCCCCACCTCAAAATCTGTAACTTCAATCAGATTTGCATAGTTCCTTTTGCCACAGAAAGTAACATATTCACAGGCTCCAGGAATGACGATGTAGAGATTTTTGGCAAGCCATTATTCTGCCTATACACCAAGACTATGCATACCCAGCCAAGCCATCAACTGACCACAGACGGTAGCCAAGTTGGCCCAGACCAGATAAACTACACATCGAACCCACAGAGTTGCGAGAAGAAGAAATGCTGTTTTAAGCAAGTAAAGTCTGGGGTGGTTTGTGAGGCAGGAAGAGCTAACTGATGCAATGGCCAAGGCTACCCCACTCTTTTTTTTTTTTTTGAAGATTTTAATTTTAGTAATCTCTACACCCAATGTCGGGCTCAAACTCACATTTGAGATCAAGCCCAAAATCAAGAGTTGCATGCTCTACCAACTGAGCCAGGCAGGTGCCCCAAGGCTACACCACTTCAGAGGGGTCTGTGCAACGCACAACCTGATAACATCCATCTTTTCCCCTTCTCTGCTCTAGTTCAACAAGCATGTCTAAGAGGCCACCAGCAGTTTTCTGCTCTCTGAATCATAACACAAGATAATTAAATTAGTGTTGCTTCTTCTTCCAGTCCAGATCTAGAGATTATTGCTGAAATGTAACAAGAGTCAGCCTTATTATCTCAATAGAACCATAGAGAAGCTTTCTGATCCATGACCAGAAGCCACATACATAAAAAAAAAACATATACGCTAGAAGCCTTAGAGAAAGATTTGAAGGAAGGGGGGGGGCATCTTTTTTTTTAAGTTTATTTACTTGAGAGAGAATGTGTGAGACAGATGGGGGAGGGGCAGAGAGAGAAGGAGAGAGAATCCCAAGCAAGTTCAGCACTGTCAGTGCAGAGCCCAATGAGGGGCTCGATCTCACGAGGAGTTAGATCATGACCTAAGGTGAAATTAAGAGATGGATGCCTCACTGACTGAGCTACCCAGGCATCCCAGGGCCATCTTTTGATAGAGCAAAAGCTGTTGATGGAAGAGGGAAATTTCACTGCTACCCAACCATCTCTCCTCTACATAAAGGCCAATGAGGGCTTCGGGGCACAGCCTCTAAGCAGGGGTCTCTAACCCTTCATTAGCAGCAAATACATTTTCTCAAATGGGCTCTCCCTCAAAGTTGCTGATACTTAAAGGTCTGCAAAACTTAAGTAGAAGGAAAATGCCAATAGCAAGTTAATGTCCTCTTTGCTCTTTTGGCTGACTTCCCTGCGCCTGGGTCTTGACTATTAATTGAATGCTATTCGGATTTCATCTCAAAAACAAATGAGGATGGAGACCAGAGGCCTGCCTTCCCCAGACTGATAAGAGCAGCACAGTGCAATTATACCCGAACAGCTTTGTTTTGGAATGTAATCACCGCCCCAGCCTTCTTCCCAATGGGATGGCAACAGTGTAATTACCTCTTCAGGATTCATTGTTTGGGAATGTAATTCTACAGGGCCCCCTTTGTAGGGGAAAGGAGCTGCAACAAGAATATAACAGAATTCGTAGCCCCCTCCCCAGTAGTAGTCTTGGGAGCCGAACAAATTATTTTTGTTCTCTTAAAGTAAAGCCAGAGTTTAAATTTCAGTCTGTTTTTCTACCAACAAGGAGTCTCCCATACCCCATGATGATTCTATTTGAAAAGTCCCAATCTAAAGCGAGACTGCCTGAGTCCCACTTCCCACTCTGTCAAGTACTAGCTGTGGTCTTGGGCCAATTACTTAATCTCTCTATGCCTCAGTTTCCTCATCTGCAAAAATGAGTAGTAACAGGACACACTAGAATGTTGTGAAGATTAAGTGAACATGTAAGAAGTGCTTAGAATAGTACTTGACATATAGTAAGTGCCCTTGGATTTGTTTGTATGTCTTAAAGCACATTTGAAGCACCATATTCCACGGCCATTACATTTGCAAATGTGATCTAACATCAGCTCATGGTCAAATCTAAGCTTGACTTACCATGTTCTTTCTTTCCACAACCCCTTTTGCCAGTTCAGCATGCAGGGTAATGTTGGATAATTTTAAGTGCTGTTAATGAACTAGCACAGTCTCTGAGCTATATGCCCACGTAAAACTTCACTCTAATTGGCGGAGTGACTGTATTTCCATGTCATTCCTTTATGTTACTAGTCCAAGGGAAACTGTAATAAAAAGATTGTTGTTAGGGGTGTCTGGGTGGCTCAGTTGAATCACAAAGGCACCTAGGTGGCTCAACTGGTTGAACCTCCCTGACCCTTGATTTCATCAGCTTAGGTCATGCTTTCATGGTCATGCAACCACACCCCATGTAGGGCTCCCCACTGAGCATGGAGCCTTCCTCAGATTTTCTCTCTCCCTCTCTCTTACCCCTCCCCCCCCCCTTCTTTCTCTCTCTCTCTCTCTCTCTCTCTCTCTCAAAATAAAAGACTGCTGTGGAATCTTGCTGTTGAAAAACTAGCAGGCATTACCAAAAGGAGCCATTGGTAATATGGCAGATTCTAGAGAAAATTTACCTTTCTAGCCAGATTTATTTATGAAAACAAAGGATATACTTTCCTCACGTGCGTAACGTACACCTCGCCTTTCTCAACAGTACCCTGTTCCCACTGGGAACTTTGACCTTCTACATTCTGTCCACCTTTCTGTCTGTTCCTTGGACAGACCAGTTAAATTCTCTGCTTAGGAGAAAATGCTTTTGGCTTGTGCTTCACCAGCCATAAGCCACAAAAATAAAGATCGTGAGTTTATTGCCAGGCAGGCATACCCCAAGAATACAGTCCCATAGCTCAAGCCAACAGGAGTGAAGCTGGGTCCCTTTTGCATGGCGCATATAGCTGCAGTGAGATCGGCTTAGGACAAACCAAGGGACTCATTTCAGTAGCCCTGTAATAATGAAAAGCTGTGGTTACAGGATAACTATCTGGCTCTGGGGTGAAAATTAACTCCTAGCCAAAAGAAACACCTCCAGGGGGTCTCAACACTCCAAAAGGTCCCTGGTCACCCATCTGTAGGTGCCTCTTTCCACATTATGTCTTATACCAAGATATCCATGCTTGTTCTTGGCTTCCAGCTGAGTGGCACAGGGACCCTGGGGAAGAGTTGGCCTTGTGGATCAGCAGTTGTTAAAGAAAGGAAATTAACACCCACAGGTTGGCTCTACTTTGGTAAAGAGGGTGAGAGGTGCTGTCTGCCAGCTCCCATGGCATTTCCAGCCAGTTTGGAATAAATGAAGCTGCTTGAGCTCATAAAAAGAGAAAGAGAAAGAAAAGCTAATGTGAGCTCAGAGTTTTTAAAAGGAGGAGGTGGAAGGTTAGCATGGTTTATTAGCTTTCGGCATTTACATTGATCATGTGGGTAAAACTGATGGAGTAGATGCGACAGCATAAGGATTGTTCCAAGTCTTTCCGGGTGTTGTGGAAGATCTCTAATCTTGAATAAAGTGGAGACTGTCTGGCTGCTGTGTCCACTAGGAAATATGGGCACTGACCTCACATTTAGCTTTTTCTTTCCTCACATCCCCTCTGTAGATTTCTATATTATATCATTTGTTTTGAGGGGTTGCAAAATATGTCAAAGCAAAACCAATCAGAACCTAAGAAGAGGGAAGTAAAGGTTCTGGCATTACAGTGAATACTTCAGATTAGAGGCTGTCTTCAGGTGGCACCTTCAAAATGAGTAGTATTTCTGAGGAGTACACACAACCACGGGTCTTAATAAACTCTGAGATCACTCTAGGTCTGGGGAAGCCTCAGAATACAGAGAACTTAAAAGTACAAGTAAACAGTGGGGTCTCAATCCAGATATGCGGATGCTAATACTTCTCTTTTGGGGAGGAGAAAGAGGAACAGGTGGGAAATTAGTTAAGAAGTTGGGGGAGAGGTTATAGGTCAAGTCCTTCTACTTTCTGCTGCAGAAATACTGTAAGGTGCTGAACTCTCACAGCCAGCCTTCTGTTTATAGATCTAGTTTAGCATTTATAGCATAATACCAACTTAGTAGATGTTTTTAGAGGGCAGAGATCATGTCGTGTTCACCTGGATACCTGGATACCTAACACTGTGCTGTATAAACAACAGAAGCTTAATAAATGCTTACTGAATCAAAATGGCTGATATACCAGCTGAGCACCCTTTAGGTAATTGTGTATTCATTCATTCTTCCCCATTATTAACAGCTCCACATGAAGAAGAGTTATACAACAGGGGCTCACCAGCACTAATGTATGTTGGGTTCCTGGTATTACCACCACCTCATCTCTTCCCAATGCCTCTGTCTCTGCATCTGTTCCTAGCTCAGTGAGTTCTCAAGTTTTAAAATACACCAAGATCACCAAAAAGACTCTAAAACACAAACTCCTGGGTCCTACAATCAGAATTTCTGATCCAGTGGGTCTGGAGTAGGGCCCAAGGATATGCATTTATAACACGTTCCCAGCTAATGATGCTACGGGGTCCAGGAAGTACACTTTGAGTATCTCATGTTGCCATGGTTACACAGAGGCAAACACTTGGTCTGCTGAGTAGATGCTTATTTTATTAATACAAGTCAGGGACAGAAAACAGTTTGTCATATGCAAACTCCTCTATTCTTCCCCACTTGGGTGACATGACTAATGGCAACAGGTGACACACTAGACTGTCAAATTATCAACACAAGGACTCTCAGGTTACCATCTGTTGGTGCCATAGAGCAAAAGGCCCACAGTATTTTCAACTCATTGACCACAGCAAAAGGAGGAAAAGCTCTGCTTGGGACCCAGGAAGAGCACCATTTGGGAGAAGACAGAACAGTGGCAGATCAGCAAGGTTTTAATCAGTGAGGAGACTGGCACCGCTCCAATTCATACTGGTCTCCAAAATTTATAATAAAAATAATAGTAATGATAATAGCTAACATCTACTGAATATTTATTGTGTGCCAAAAAAATACTATTCTAAGTGTCTCCTTAATTTCACTCATTTAACTCATTTAATCCTTAAAACAATCCTATAAGCTAAGTACTATTCTTATGCCCACTTTACAGATCAAGAAACCGGGGCCCCAAAAGGTAAAATAAATTAACTGAATTAATACTGTTAGGAAGTAGCAGAATGAATATCTGAACCTAGACAGTCTGGCTCTGGAATCCAAACCCTTAAACATTTTGCTATACTGCCTCCCAAGCAGTACATACTGTAACCGGCAGCTGTCCTTCCCAAACTTCACTTATTGATCCTCATAGACCTATTTAAAAAAAATGGGGACATGTTGAGAAGTTCTTCAAACTGTAGCAAAAGACATAAATCCTTGGTCCAAGCCAGGTTTGAGCCGTATCCTCCTTAACTAATCAGGATTGGCAGTTAAAGTCCTAGGGGATTTATTAAATTTGTTTGTTTTTTTTTAAGTAGCAGGGCCAAAACAAATAGAAAATCAGGCCACTCCCTGGCTAGACTGTAAACTCCCTAAAGGCAGAACTATTGAATTCTTTCATAAGACCCAAAGTGCCTTGAAAAACGCTAAGCATTTGGAAAGTGCTACACACACTTCAAAAGGACAGTACAGGAAGGGCATAGTTTAGTGTGAAGCATCAGTGGGGAAAGATCCAGAGGAAATTTCCTGGGGGAAAGACAGAGGCACAGAAAAACTTAGTCACGTAATATAAAAGGGTCAGAAAAGTTCATTGACAAAGCCCAATATTTTCCTCTAGAAAAACCTGAAGCAGCACAGGCAATTCAGCTTAGAAACTAAGACCCAGGGTCTCAGTAAGCACACTTTTCACTCGTGGTGTTAAGGAGATGCAGTGAAGCGTTGGGGTAGAATGGACCCAGACACTCCAAGGACCGGTGGACACCAAGTAAGTCAAAGTCCTGGGTCCTGTAAGGCATCTGGGAAGGCTGGGTTCTCTGGAAGGGCTGCTGCCATTTACTTCTCTGTTTCCCAGGCAACCAAACCAGCCCCTTATGGCCTTCACTTTCATCACTGGAGCAGAAGGAAAGGTAATTGGGTTAATTATTAAAGGAGCACTAGCTACGACCACCACCACTAATTGTCCATTTATCTGAGGTTTATAAACAGCCATCTTAATTGATGCTGAGTTGCAATGTGTCACTCACTTTATTTGCCTGGCTACTAGGTACCAGAGAGGTATAGGACATGGAGATAAAGGGTCTAACACCAGAACTATTATTCATTTCTCTTCATATTCATTTAAGTATGCCATGATGACCCTCAAATGCACTCACTACTGTTCATCTTTCCCAGATTTGTCAATTTACGCAAAGATCTAGTATATAGTAAGTAGACAATGTGTTGCATCAAAGCACTATGATATTGGGTTGAGAAATCAAGCTAATTCCTAAAAGTCAGCAAGCCCAAGGCCCCAGATGCTCACCAAATGGCCAAACTAGAGCAGACAGGCCTCCTACAAGTAATTCCTTGAGGTACCAGGGAAATAGGGAACATCTAAGAGAGAGGACAAGTGTTTTTAATAGAGAGGAGAGAGGCAAAAGACAAACAAAAATAAAGTTAACAAGGAAAAGAAAAGTCTTACAAAAGAGGTAGCTCTGTCTTACCCACAACAGGCAATAAACAGAAGGATGCCTGGGACATGAGATTATATAAAGCAATTATTCTAACACTGCATTGCTGGGTTTGTAATATATATAGATGCAATATACATAACAACAGTAGCACAAAGGAAAGAGAAGGGAATACAACTATAGTGTAGCAAAGTTTCTGTATCTTACCAGAATTAATTCTGTATTAAGTCTGAAATAGATTCTGACAAAAGACAGTTTAAAAATCAGTAAAGAGATTAACATGGTACATTAGAAGATATCCACTTAATATTAAAAAAGTAAGCAAAGGAGAAACAGGAACAAAAAAGACAAGAGAAATACAGAAAATAGCTAAATGGTACACAAAAATCCAACTATACCAACTACATTAAATGTGAATGAAATAAATAATCCAATCAAAGGTAGAGATTGTCAGGCTGGATAAAAAACAAAAATCAGTAACACAAGTTTGAACTGCATGAGTCCACTTAGATGTGGATTTTTTTTGATAAATACAATACAGTACTATAAATGTATTTTTTTCTGGGGCACCTGGATGGCTCAATCGGTTAAGCAGCCAACTTCAGCTCAGGTCATGATCTCGTGGTTCGCAAGTTCAAGCCCCACATCAGGCTCTGTGCTGACAGCTCAGAGTCTGGAGCCTGCTTCAGATTCTGTGTCTCCCTCTTTCTTTGCCCCTCCCCTGCTCTGTCTCTGTCTCTCTCTTTCTCAAAAACATAAACATTGAAAAACAAACAAAAAACATTAAAAAATAATAAAAAATAAATGTATTTTTTTCTTCCTTATGATTTTCTTAACGTTTTCTTTTCTCTGACTCACTTTATGATTAGAATATTAGAATACTGTATATAATGTATACAGTACAGAAAATAACGTATTAATCAACTGTTTATGTTATTGGTAAGGCTTCCAGTCAACAGTAGGCTATTAGTAGTTAAGTTTTGGGGTGTCAAAAGTTATACATAGATTTTCAACTACACAGGGTCATGCCCCTAACCCCTGTATTGTCCAAAGGTCAACTGTATATGTTTTCTATAAGAGACATACTTTAGATTTTTAGATTCAGAAATATATATTGAAAGTTAAAAGGATGGAAAATATATATATCACATAATCAACAGCCATAAAATAGCTGGAGAGCTATACCAACATAAGAAAAGTTAGATTTCAAGACAGTATTACTAAAGACAGAGGAATATTTTATATGATAAAAGAATTAATCAGGAAGGCATAACAACTATAAAAATATACATACCTAACAACAGGGTCTCAAAATATATGAAGTAAAATGTGACAAAACTGAAGGGAGAAATACACAATTCAATAATAACTGGAAATGTCCTTAACAAAGGACACGCCAACTAGACTGAAAATCAGCAATGATATACAAAACTTGAACGCCACCATCAACCAAGTAGATCTCCTTGGCATCGACAGCACACTCCATGCAATGAAAACAGAACACACATCCTTGTCAAGCACACAGGTAACATTCTCCAGGACAGACCATGTGCTAAGCCATAAAACAAGTTTCAATAAATTTAAGATAATTGAAATCATATACCCCAGTGACATTAAGTAAGAAATCAACAGAATGAAATTTGGTAAATTCACAAATATGTGAAAATTAAAGCACACTCCTTTTTTTTTTTTTTTAATGTTTATTTACTTTTGAGAGAGAGAGAAAGAGAATATGAGCCAGGGAGGGGCAGACAGAAAGGGAGACATAATCCGAAGCAGGCTCCAGGCTCTAAGCTGTCAGCACAGAGCCCGATGTGGGGCTCAAACCCACAAACCGCAAGATCATGACCTGAGCTGAAGTCAGATGCTTAACCGACTGAGCCACCCAGGCGCCCCAAAGCACACACTCCTAAACGTCTAGTGGGTCAAAGAAGAAATCATAAGAGAAAAATTTGGATGACTGGGCACAAAGCCATCTCTAGCCCAGGGCACTTGACCAGGTCTCAGTGACCTGTGGCAAGGAGCAAGAAAATCCTGACACTTCCCACTGATTTTAATCAAAACACTAAATTAAGTACATCAGGCCCACATGTGCTGGGAACAGATGATCATTAGGATGAAAGTCAAAAAGATTAGGCAGGACATATAACTAATACCCTACATTATCCAGGTCCCTATCCCTCAGAAGTTTTTTTTCTTCCAGTAATTACCAGGAAGATGTCAAAAGCCAGAACTCCTCATTTCACTTTTATGAGACCTCAAACATGCAGAAAAATACTGTAAGCTTATGAACCTTTTGGCAGTTACTCCCTACTTGAACTCAGACAAAACATAGCACAGAAGATTATGAGTCAGGCAAACAGACCTGGTTTAAAGTTCTAGGTCTGCCTCTCACCGTGTTATATTGGGCAAGTGACCTAACTTCCCTGAATGTCAGTTTTCTTCCCTGCAGAATGGAACTGCACCATCTACTTCACAGGGTTGCCACAATGTTTTTTTTTTGTTTTTTTTGTTTTTTTTTTTTAAATTTTTTTTTAATGTTTATTTATTTTTGAGACAGAGAGAGACAGAGCATGAACAGGGGAGGGTCAGAGAGAGGGAGACACAGAATCTGAAACAGGCTCCAGGCTCTGAGCTGTCAGCACAGAGCCCGACGCAGGGCTCGAACTCACAGACCGCGAGATCATGACCTGAGCTGAAGTCGGCCGCTTAACCGACTGAGCCACCCAGGCGCCCTTGCCACAATGTTTTATAGGAGGTCATGCATGGGAAAGCACTTAGGACAGCACGTGGCCCATAGTAAGCGGTCATTAACTTCATGTCCTTCTTTGTTATCAGTGGCTGTTATTACTAAAAAGTCAGCAGGGGGAGCTCCCCAGACTTCTGTGTGTTTCCCAAAAAATATACCTGGTAGAGCTGCAGTAGCTTTAAATTCACTTATATCTCTTTAAGTACAGGTTCAGAACTTGTGCTGCTAAAGAAGAGGCAAGACGTGGATAAATGGGTGACTGGAGGCCACTGGCAACCTACAGAATTGGGGGGAGGCACCAAGATAAAGAGGAAGAGATGAAAATTAACAATCAAAACACTTCTCTGTAGTAGCTTCTGTTTTCTATTATCACTCTCAGGCTCATGTGGGAGGAAGTAGGCAGAATGGATCTTAATTTTCTGCAAATCCGTTTTTGTTGATGACTCTGAATGGCTTTGGCTACCATCCACTGGAGACTCATTTGTCACAACAGTACTGGTCACACCTCCTAAAACTAAAGGTGTGTATATGCTTCACCCCTGCAAAAAGGCATTCACCTTTCAAAGGGTCTGGCTTTATGTTTGGAGCTAAGAACCAAACAGCAAGATTCAGGGATGGTCAACCATCTAGCCTTTGAGCTACAGGAGCACAGGAGCCATGCCTATTATTCACTCTGGTAGCCTAGAACAGTGCCTGGTACATAGCTACAGAACAAATACCTGTTGAATATAATTGTGTTGACACCATCACAACTGCAATCCAATCACACAAGTGAAAGGTGCCTCTCCAGGAAAACTAGGAGCGCTTACTGCTAAAAGCCCAAAAAAGTCATTACTTTAGGAGCTCTATTACAAGATCGCAGTAAGTGTAATAAAAAGCCAAACATCTGTGTCCAGGAGGGCAAGAAGGCTTAGAGAAAAGGCTAGTACATAATGATTTTCTTCAGCAAGCACTGCTGGTTCATAAAAGGCTACGTCTAGAAATCACTTAAAACAGAGGAATTAAAGCAAGTAAGAAAAACCCTGAATAACTTCTTCTAGATTAAGGTCCTTGAAGAAGAACGCTATTTTGACGCTCTGTCCTTTAAAATAACTGTAGGGAAGCAGACTAGGAGACTCTGGAGTCCTGCTGCCTGGTTTTGTTCTGGCTCCCCAACTTCTAGCTGTATTACTCTGGGCAAGTTAGCCTTCTGGGCTTTAGTTTTGTCCACTGTTAATTAGGTAATAGCACCTATCTCAGGATTACTGATTTACTGGTAAAGCACTTAAAATACTCCCTACTATACAGCAAGTGCTCAATAAATGAGAGACTTTTGCGGGTTGTTGTTATTATTATTATTAAAATGGTCTCAAGAGAAGAATAAAAGTAATACAGCTGTCAACAGAATCTAGGGGGACATCCAAACTACAGGTACCCCCATTTCCTGAAAGTCTGTATTACACCGCTTCACTTTTACAAAAGGCCTACAATCGTATTTGTTTTCACTAACTGAAGAAAATCCAAAGAGGATTCTGATTTTCACTTTAATGAAAAAAGGCAAAAGTGAAAATAGCGTTCAGCGTTTGTTTTATAGAGAGCTATTGCAGAGGCAGCATGCACCCTGGGCATCAAGCTGCCATAGCTTTGAACTGTGTCTGTGAGCACATTTGTGCTTTATCTCTATTTTTTGCATCCATTAGCAAGATGTGTCTTAAAGTATGAGAAAAGCCTGAGAGAGGTTATTTTTGGGGTCTGGGTACACTAAAAAATTTTGCCATATAAATTAATGGTAATTGCTCCTTTGCTTTGTGTCATTTTGGCTTGTGAAAGGCTTTATAGGAACACTCCAGGGTTTTCTTGTTTTTTTTTTTTTTAAGTTTATTTATTTCGACAGAGAGAGTGCATGAGTGAGCACAAACAAGGGAGAGGGAGAGAGAAAGAGAGAGAGAGAGAGAGAGAGAGAAAGAGAATCCCAAGCAGGTTCCGCATTCCACACTGAGCCCAATGTGGGGCTCGATCTCACGGACCCAGAGATCATGCATGACCTGAGCCGAAATCAAGAGTCGGACGTGTAACCAACTGAGCCACCCGGGTTCCCCAGGAACACTCTACTTCTGAATAGCAGAGGAAACCTGTATCTACAAATGATGAGGCTTTTAAGAAAAGACCAATAGGTTCTCTGTAACATGCATCTTGAGAAAACAGAAGAAACTAGTTAATTGTGAATGGAAATCATCTGCTAACCTAACTCAAGTGAGATTCTTAAGAATCTAGATTTCCTTCCCCTTGAGATACTTGGCATTCTTTGTTAGAGAACTTTTCTCAGTATATTTCATATCTCTAAACAACTGCCTGCTAGAACACAACCCCAATAGTCAAAAGTATTCATAAGTGAAAGTATGGGGATCAGACCTCTAGGCATAAAGTAGGGTAACAGGAAATGTAGGTAGAGTTCTTAAATCAAAAGAAGAAAAAAACATACAGCTGTTCCCACGAAAAGCTAAATGCCAAGGAAATAGATTTTCCAGCAGTAGAGGAGCAGGAGGTGCTGTGTGGGGTGGTGGAGGCAGATGTCTGGAACAAAGGGTGGAGAAGAGCTCTGTAGTATTGCCTGGCAGCAAGTGATTATCTGCCAGGGAGGAGCTTCTATGTGCCATTAGCCAAGCCACACAGAAACACCAAGCATGGAGAGGCACAGAGGCATGGGGTCTTTTACCAAATAGGGCCAGAGGTCCTAGGACGAGGTTGTCAGGAGACCATGCTATAGTCTGCTCCCCTGGCAAGGTGGGCCTACAAAGTCCTGGTGTCTAGCAGAGAAACCGCTGAGGTTTCTGGGATTTCTAGGCCTTGACACTGGGGTCAAGGATAGTCCTGCCTAGGGGAGGCCAGATCCCATAGCCTTCCGGATGTCACAGTAGCTTGGTTAGAAATCACATTCTCTTGGGCTGACAGTGCCACTGCCTCACGGAGATCCCTTCCTACCTTTAACCACCAAGATGGACCAGGTTTTCCAAAACATAATGTCTTTATGAAATTTTTAATAGATGCTTATTAAAGACACACATAAATGTGGATTCATTTTTATACCTTTTATGCCTTTACATACATAAATACAGAGGTTGGCAGTGGAGGTGAGGGGGAAAGGGAGGAAAGTGCATGATGGGGAAATAACCTTTGTCAGGAAAAACCAGAATTCTGCTTTGTTTCCTTCTCTAGACACTGCCCAGAAGCAGGAGCATATACCATGTATGACAGCCTGGTCACATCATATATCTTAGCCCATAAACATGGGTCACTAAGCTATTCAGTCACCATAAAACTGCCTCAGCTGGGCTTGTCCAGCCCATTTTCTGTTTCTGAGATCTCTGAGCCAGCTCTATGGGTCTCTTCTCGTCCTTCTCTGGAAGATTCCACAGTGCCTGGAAACTCCATCTACTGGCAGATGAGTGAAGGGTTGAAGAGGTGTGCATTAAGCTCCTAATTAAATCACAGGATCTGGTTCATGAGTATCTCACCAACCAAAACATGAACAAGACACCTTTATCATTCAATTAAAAGCATAGCCAGAATCTAATTGCTGGCTTAAGAAATAAGTAGTTTAAACAATTTTTTGAAAAAAAAAAAAAATGAGGAAAGTGGGAATGGGCAAGATAAACAGCTTTGTTCCATCCCAGTTTCCTGCATTGAAGTAAGGAACTGAGTATAAGACCTCAAAACAGTTTCAGCCAGATGCCAAGAGGCCATCACATCCACATAAGTAAAGGAAGGGACAGCTTTATCTGGCTCCTCGCCCTTTCAGCTTTTCAAAATTCAAAGAAACACCTCCTTACCTGCCAGGACTCTGTTAACAGAAGAGTGAGTAGCCAAGCCAGGCTGTCCACGTTCGTGAAAAATCCCTGCGTAAGGCAAGTACTCAGGCAGCAAGAAACGCCTATAAGAAGGAACCACGTGTGAAAAGCCTATAAAAGACTACTACAACACAAAGGAGATATACTATCCACCTACCCCCAAAAATCAAAGCTAAGGGATCCACTAAACCTAGGAATCCACAGAAGCCCAACACGGGGTAAAAATTGCTGGGATTTATCCTTCTGCAGATTTGTATCTCCTTCCTGATCTTTCTTCTGCAGTTTTGCGGGGCTTCTAATCTTGAATAGGATGCTCCCAATGCCACTTGTCCATCTCTTTT
Organism: Neofelis nebulosa; assembly: GCF_028018385.1. Lineage (NCBI taxonomy): Eukaryota > Metazoa > Chordata > Mammalia > Carnivora > Felidae > Neofelis > Neofelis nebulosa. The sequence goes on from NC_080791.1 coordinate 98,730,089, forward strand.
CATTGCGGCCAATCATCTCCTGTCAAGTCATTAGGTGGCAGGGCTGGATTATAGGCTCACTAGGAAATAATTTCAGATATGGAATCCAAAGCTCAGAAAGTATGTTTAAAAATGAAACGAGGCTCTCATAAAGGCTCCCTCATAAAGGCTAACTACCAAGTTCTTACCTTGGGACAAAACGTCCAAGTGAAGGTGCAGACATCCGGGCATTGCGTGGAGCTCGGTGCCTGGATCTGTCACCATTGTCCCTGGAGAAAACAAAAAGACTACATATAAGAGAGTCATTAAAGCAGAACCAGATAATAGCCCAAAAGACAAACATCCCCTAAACTAAGTTCCTACACTTAGGTGAAGATCCCAGAGAAATGAGTCATCTGGTTGCTTACTAATTTGGATGGCACATTAATACACTACAATTCTGAGGGAGCCTAGATGGCTCAGTCATCTGGGCATCTGACTGCAGCTCAGGTCATGATCTCGTGGCTTGTGGGCTCAAGCCCCACATCAAGCTCTGTGCCAATAGCTCAGAGCCTGGAGACTGCTTCGGATTCTGTGTCTCCCTCTCTCTCTCTGCCCCTCCCCCATTTGCACGTGCACTCACTAATCTCTCTTTCAAATAAATAAACATTACAAAATTCTTTTTAATATATACATTTCTGGAGTACCCCCACCAGAAGATTTATAAACATTTTCTAACAGCTCAGTAAGAAGGAAGAAGATTTTTCACGAGTTAATGTGATCTCTGATCTGAAACTGAAACCAAAAGTCCTCTAAAGGGACCTGGAATGGAAATGTATAAACTTTTTCTAGATTGAAAGACAGAGAAATTTTGGCTTTGGGGGATCCTGAAGGAATCCTCCCATTGATTTCATTCAGCAAATGGTTATCTCTAAATGAATCTGTTTAGGCCTTTGGTGTGGAAAAATCACTCATGAAAAGTGAAAGAAAAACAACACAACAAAAAGACTAAGCAGTCCCTTCTATTAGGGACTGCGAAATTGGCAATGATGAAGAGTATTAGACAATGTAATCCCAAGCATTTGAGTAAAAAGAAAAAAAGTCTAGGTGTTTTTCTTTATGGTCTGTTAAAACAATAGTAATAACGACCATTTATTAAATATCTATTAAGTTCTAATATAAAGGTTATTAATACGTTATTCTATTTAATCCTTCTAACTACCCCATGAGGTATTATTAGTAGCTTTGTTTTATAGATACGGAAATGAAGGAGCAGAGAGGCAAATGCCCAAGGTCACACAATGAGTAAGTGGCTGAGGCAGAATTCAAGGAGTATCTATCTGATTCTGAAGCCCTTGCTCTTTCCCCTATACTTTGCTGCCTCCTACAAGAAAAGGGAAGACAGGGACTTCACGTGGCTTAGTTTCCAATGCATCAAAGGAACAATAAGCCAAAGGGCACTGGCTGGACAGAGCAGTTAATTAGCTGCTTAACCAACTCCACAAAATAAATGAACCTCTGAAAGCTTGATCTGGTATTTTTTCTGAGTTCTCCCTTTGGATTATCTTCAACTTAATGAGATCACCTTCAAACTGGCCTTGGAACCAAAGTTAAGACAATACTCTGGCTTTCAAATGGGCCACTGGGAGCTTTACAAGCCAGAAATGAAAGCCTAGGAAGGTTTTTATATTTTGGTGGGTTTGGATGCTGAACATTAACAGAGAAATCAATATCAGGGATATTGGAAGCTGATCCATTAAAAGTCAGTACTCGGTCTTTATTTTCCCCAAAGAGAAGGCATACTGTTATTTTCCTTAACATGTCATATCCCTTTGACTTGAAACTCTATAGATGAAGGGAGAGGCAAGGGGAGGGAGAGAGAGAAAAGACCATATGGAAAGTAAAAAGGTTATTAAAAACAACAATGAAATCAGGAGTTCCTGAACAGTAGATCACGGCTCTGGGAAGCCCACAAATTGTTTTAAGATTTTGGCAGCCACATGTACACAAGGAATAAATGAATATCAAACAAATAAGTTAGTTCTCAAATTTAGCATATTATTAATTTTCAAATAAATCCAGCTTCAAGTTTTGATCAAAGTACCAATTCACTTAAAAATACAAATGAATTCATGATAGCTTTTCATAACAGCGTATTTTACTTCTCAAAGGGCACTAAAAGTCCAGCTAATTATCATGAGAAAAGTTAGCAAACATTTTGAAGTTAAAAAGGGCCCTAAGGAAAAGAAGGGTCCCAAGCCTCAAAAAGGTTAAAAACTAAGCTGTAGAAAGAAACATCATGGGGTAACTGTGAGTACTTGTTCTGTAACTAGGAGAGAGAGCTGGCCTTCCCAGAATCACACTGTGGAGCTGACAACTGGCTTCTGTAAGGTCTCAAGATGCCTCTCCCTCTGGACAACAAACAATACTCTATCTGGTGAAGAGAGGGAAGGAGAAGCCAGTGTGCTAGATCGTTCTACTGCTCAGCAGTTGCCAGTGCTCAAAGACGGCACAGAGCTTGGTGAAAGGACACCAGAAGACAGTTTAGAAAAATGAACAAAGACACCAGGGCTGGGGAAATTTCCGGGCTCTTTTGACATAATTCACAAGCCTCTTTTCCAACACCTACAAACAACCAACTTTCTGATTCAGTTTCTCCTTCCATTTGAAAAAGCGGGGGGGAGTGAGACACAAAGCATGGCCAGAGATAATGGCTTTATAGTATTTAGAGATCACTGGAGGATATACAGGAAAATACGAATGAGATCAGCTGGCTCAGATACAAACAAAGTCTCTGACTGATGGTCACATTTGGCACCATAAAAGAATCAATATGTTGAGCAGAGATGCATCTGCTGGTCCTCAGCTTAACATCTTGACTAATGATAGAGAAGCAGGAGCTAAATGGCATCTCAATAAAATGTAGACAAGACTTCAAATTAAAAGCACTGAGAATTCTAGCAAAGGGGAGGAGTAACATCATGGGACTCACAACGACTAGAAAACTGAAACGTGGTGAACACACAGATGAGGTGCTACCTATGGGAGAAAACAGCAAAGGACATCTAGGAGAAAAGAGCCTTCACTAGGAAAAAAACAGCTTAAATACCGTTCTAAGAAAAACCCTGAAAACAGGAATGGGTAAGGTGGCAAAGACCAGAATGTTCAAGTGAGGCAAGAAGAGGGAAAAAGGCCCTGGACATTAGTACTGGCCACAGAAATCCCTAACTAAATGCACAGCTCCAGTAAAATAGAGGCGAAGAGAGCAACTAATGACTCCGCATTCTGTAGTCTGGAAAGAAGGGAGGATTCAGAAATAAGGAGTTAGACCGAGGTGCACAGTCAGTGCACTCAGTGCACAGCCTATCCCCAGTGGGGATGGGAAGCCAGCAGGGAAGGGGGAGAGTGGTAAGAGTTCCAAGAAAAGGGCAAAGGAGTTAAAAGTACTTAAAACAATGCTGTACTGAGAAAACCACACAGACTCTGCCACTCCCATCAGTGCTGATACAGGATCAACATGAGGCAAGGCTGCACGAGCCGAAGGAGGCAAAACTAGTGAGGCAGAGACTGACGTGAGTGGACTGGAGGAGGTCTGCCAAATGAGCAGTAGGTAAAGGCAGACCCAGGGGGACCGTTTACCTTCGGAATGGTGGACGGTGCTACGTACTGGGGCCTAACATAACACAGCCCGTGCCCTTCCATACTGAGACTTAAAAAAAAAAAAAAAGCCATGAGGAAGACTATGCAAATATGCTGATTCTGCTCCTCCCTCACAGGAGGACTATTTGTCACCAGAATGCTTTTCAGGGAAACACCAAGAGAAATCCTCATCAATTTCATCAGCCAGAAGGTGCCTTTAAGCCAGCAGGACAGAAGCTGGCAGAGTTATTAATGGCTTTCCCAGCTGCTGAACTCTGTACATCTCTGATTAACTCTCAGAGGGGTATTTGGGAAGGACAAGGGGTGGAGGGAATAAGACTATCTTGTAAAAGATTTTATAAGGGGGGCGCCTGGGTGGCTTGGTCGGTTAAGCGTCCGACTTCGGCTCAGGTCACGATCTCGCGGTCCGTGAGTTCGAGCCCCGCGTCAGGCTCTGGGCTGATGGCTCGGAGCCTGGAGCCTGTTTCCGATTCTGTGTCTCCCTCTCTCTCTGCCCCTCCCCCGTTCATGCTCTGTCTCTCTCTGTCTCAAAAATAAATAAACGTTAAAAAAAAAAATTAAAAAAAAATAAATAAAAGATTTTATAAGGGAAAAAAAACCCACCCTTCAAACAATAAGGCATCCAAGACAAATGCCAAATATAAGAAAATGCTTCTCTGGAACAAGGGAGAGAAACACAGCAGCGACTCTTGCTAAATGCCTGGGATTAATTGCCTCAGAGAGAGGCTATAATTTAAAGGAATGAAAAATACACCTACAGACTGCCGGCTGAGTCCTGACCAGACAGTCAGCTTGTCATTCCTCCTCATGACAAATGGCTCTGACTCGGGCCTTTATAAATGAGGCTCTTGCAGCAAAAAGCTCAAAAGGCCATTGTCCTCTCGACAATACACAGTTGACTTTGCTGAAAATTAGACTATTAAAAAAATAAGTGTCTCCCTATGCTCTTCTGTTTTTATTCAATTTCCAGACAACAGAAGGCCTAGTTGGTATTCCTGTCCCTGGATGGCACAAGTCCTTTCCTTACCCAGGTGCTCTTGGTAAGAAACCGAGGCCCCCATCTCTATGCCAAGGACTGTGCACACGTGTAAGGGTTTAGATATCTGGGAGGAAGGCTCAGGCTCTGGGGGTATCATTCACAGGGGACAACTAAGAGCACGGCCCCCTTGGAACTGCAGAGCTTTAACTTTTCCCTAAGGAACAGTAATAGATAATTACCATTTACAAATTTCTCTCTTCCCTTATTCTACCTTTCATTTCATCTGCACATATTCCATATTCCTACTGTGCATTTTACATTAAAAAACAAATCTAGGGGCGCCTGGGTGGCGCAGTCGGTTAAGCGTCCGACTTCAGCCAGGTCACGATCTCGCGGTCCGTGAGTTCGAGCCCCGCGTCAGGCTCTGGGCTGATGGCTCGGAGCCTGGAGCCTGTTTCCGATTCTGTGTCTCCCTCTCTCTCTGCCCCTCCCCCGTTCATGCTCTGTCTCTCTCTGTCCCAAAATAAAAAAAAAATAAAAAAAAAAAAAAAAAAAAACACCAAATCTATAGGGGCGCCTGGGTGGCTCAGCCGGTTAAGCGGCCGACTTCGGCTCAGGTCATGATCTCGCGGTCTGTGAGTTTGAGCCCGGCGTCGGGCTCTGTGCTGACAGCTCAGAGCCTGGAGCCTGTTTCGGATTCTGTGTCTCCCTCTCTCTGACCCTCCCCCTGTTCATGCTCTGTCTCTCTCTGTCTCAAAAATAAATAAACATTAAAAAAAAAAAAATTAAAAAAAAAAACAAAAAACCAATCTATATCTCTAAGTGGTTATGCCCTCCTTCCCCCACACCCTCCCCTCCTGGCTGTTTAATTCTTTCCTTCTGTGTTTTCCCCTTCTATACCCAAGTACAATCCACACATATTCCCTTTTCCTTCTCTTCTAGCATTCCTCAAAATGAATATTCATATGTATTTTACTTGCCCAGAAAGAATGCTAATTCTAAAGTTGCTGAGCAATAGCCTATACTTCCAAGCAATAGGCTCAAAATCCTCAAGGAAAGAGCTAGAATTTAGATAGGCATATATTTTAGAAATGTGTTGGGGCTCTCCAGGTACCAGATATCCTATTCCTGATCCCCAGGAAGTCTCCCCACTTCTCTGAGACTTTTCATTATTCTGCCTCTGCTGAACACAAAGCAGGTTCATCTAAGGTAGTTAGCTCCAACAAAGATCTGAGCACTTTAGGGGTAAACTTCAGAAATTATCCACTCTGATTTTACAAATCAGACACTGAGGCATAGGGTGTGAAAGGGACTTGCCCAAGATCAAATCTGTCAAGTAACAAATTTGACTCAGCCTAAACTAGAACCCGGGCCACTCTCTACACAGGAGTTGTCAGGCTAAGGGGGCAGCAGGCACTGATGAGTGATCCCAGGTCCCACCGCAGCTGCTCTAGGAGTCACTTGGTGTTTTACTAATTTAGTTCAAAACTGGTTCAAGTAGGAGTCAAAAAGGACTCAGGCAACATTTCATTTGGAGAAGTAGGAAGTGAGACAGCTGAGCTTTCGCAGCTCATTTCCCAGGAACATTCACAAACAGGCCCCACTCTTAGAAAACACCAAGCCTCTTACACCCAATACTTAACATTCAGTCCTCATATGTTCTCTCCTCTATTTCGCCCACTGCTTCCTAAGTGGTTTTCCTGCATCCATACACTTGCCACTTTAGGTCACCCCAACCAATGCTGTCCGAATTAGCTGCCTCAAATACATCTTCAATAACTTCCCCCAGATAAAAATACGATCCAGGGGCGCCCAGATGGCTCAGTTGGTTAAGTGTCTGACTTCGGCTCAGGTCATGATCTCATGGTTTGTGAGTTTGAGTCCTGCATCACGCCCTCTGCTGTCAGCACAGAGCCCGCTTCAGATCCACTGTCTCCCTCTCTCTCTGCCCCTCCCCTGTACTCTCTCTCTCTCTCTCCCTTCCTAAAATAAATAAACATTAAAGAAAATAATAATAAAGTCCAAACTTTCAGCCAGACATTCCAGGCCCTCAGTTCAGGCCTTTCTGATCTTCTCTATCACATTACAAGCATTCTGTAGCTCTAGCCACAGATTTATTCAGGGTCCCTGAATATCTTTATTTATACAGGGTCCCCTGTAAATCATCTATCTCTGGGCTTTTGCTTACGCTGCTCCCTTTTAATCTCTTAGATTCTACTGTACCTATCTCCTGTACCCTAACTTCATCCTCCACATCACTTCATCTAAGTCCTATGCAGTCTTCCCACCCAGTTGAAACCCATGGAGCCTCCTCACATCTCCCCAAATACTCTCTTCCCTTCATAGAACGCTGCTCTGTATTTTAGTGCTACCTTATTACAGTCTGTCTCGGAAGTTATTATGTAAAAATCTGCTCCCGTTATTTCATAGCCTAAAACTCTTCAATGACTCCCTTCACCTACAAAATAAAGTTTACCTCCGTTGCAAGGTACAGGAGACTCTCCAAAGATCTGGTGCCACCTTAAGTCTCAGGGCTCATCTCCTGCCACATATCTTGGACTTTAAAATCTAGTCAAACTTATCAACAAGGGAATTTCTGAAATATTCCATGCTATTTCACGTTTCTGTGACTGTGCATTTATTTGTCTTTCTCCCAAGTATGTCTAGAAGTAAAGGGCCTGTTGTAATATGTATAACTTTCTCTTTTATAAACCCACCTTGTAGGGGCGCCTGGGTGGCTCAGTCGGTTGAAGGTCCAACTTCGGGTCAGGTCATGATCTCACGGTTTGTGGGTTTGAGCCTTGCATCGGGCTCTGTGCTGACAGTGTGGAGCCCTGCTTGGGATTCTCTCTCTCTCTCTCTCTCTCTCTGTCTCTCTCTGTCTCTCTCTGCCCCTTCCCCATTCACACTTTCTCTCTCAAAAATAAATAAGTAAAAACTTATAAAAAAAAATGAATAAACCCACCTTGTAAAAGAAGCAATCAACCACTACAAAAATCAAGTAAGTGAAATTATTGAAAACTCTCTGGTAAAAAGGAAGAGAACAGTTCCTTATCTCATCCCACTTTAAGAACGACTTCTGGGGGCGCCTGGGTGGCGCAGTCGGTTAAGCGTCCGACTTCAGCCAGGTCACGATCTCGCGGTCCGTGAGTTCGAGCCCCGCGTCAGGCTCTGGGCTGACGGCTCGGAGCCTGGAGCCTGTTTCCGGTTCTGTGTCTCCCTCTCTCTCTGCCCCTCCCCCGTTCATGCTATGTCTCTCTCTGTCCCAAAAATTAAAAAAAAAAAAAAAAAAAAAAAAAAAACGTTGAAAGAACGACTTCTGTATAACACCACCACTCACCAAATACAGCTCATTGCCTGATTCCTGACTGTTCTAACAGGTTGCAGTCCATAAAGAGAATAGCTTTAAAGTGTGTTTCCTTTGAATTTCTCTTCTACTTCTAATATCAAAGAGTCTATGGTTTGTAAGTTAAAGAAAAGAACAAAAGCAACTCTTCTTCAAAATGAAGTAGACGAGAACACTCTCCAAAGATTTACTCTTCCTTTTCTTGGCTGCAGTTATGTATCTGTTATTAGCAGGCAGACTCCCACAGGAGTCCCGGAAATTCTGGGCACAGAAGAGAGAGCAAGAACAAGTACTACCAATGGCATGTAGCTTCACTCCACTGGAATTTCTAGCCACGAGAACTTGAAGCAAGTATACGAGCCTCACAAAGCTGCCAGGATTTCGCCTATAGACAGACGATAAGAATAGCATTATTTGGTTTCTAACGTGCTTTCTTTGCCATGACTCAACTAAATTTCAGTTACGGCAAAAGGGCAGGTGAAGAATATTAAATTCTGAACTAAAAGCAAGCAACTCCTCTTATGTCAACCCAATCAGATGGCAGAGCTGAGTGACAGCCTTCAGAACTCTCAGCTACATCATACACCGAAAAGACCTTTTAACAACTTCCTTGCTAGAAGGTGTCTAGCAAGGGGACCATTAAAGGAGCAGTCCTTTCTGTATGAGGCTCTCTGCACGTGTGTATGGGGTACTGTTAGAACACTTCATTCCAAACTAAGGAACCAGAACCCATCTCTGGCACCCAGACGTTACTGTCATACAACGAAACATTTTTGCCTGTTCAGTCATAATATGGATTTCTGGGTAAAAGGAACTCAAACACAACCAGATAAATTAGAAAAATGAAGAAAACAGATGTAATAGATCTAAAGTGATTTCATCTTAAGGCTGAAAGCCTAGAATTCTCACTGAGACGTTTTTCCAAAGTAAGCCTAATGTCACAACGGTGAATGAAGAACTTGCTCTCTTCTGAGCTAGCAACAACTTGAAGTGAATATAATTCCCCTGTGGCTGGGACGTGTGGTGGAGATATTTGCGACTGATCTCGTCTGAAGCTTCTCCAATTGTCATCAGCTCTGGGTATTCTTTGCCTTGGAAGGCAAAGCAGTTACAAAAAGAGGCAAGAAGGGCAAGAAATGAACTACGGATGATTCTGGGATTATACGTACATTTAGAGTAACAGATAACATGAGGAAGGGGGTGAGGATAACGGGAACAATAGACATATACCACCTCTTGTGCAGGCCTTAGCGACTTCTGGGATACAGCACTTCACCACAGGGCTTCAAAAAAGCTTCCCTCTCTTTCCAAAGGGATGGTGAAAATTAAAATGGCAGTTTTCCTTATGCTTATTTGCCTTCTACATTCTAGCAGGTGGTCTGGGCTCAAAAGCATGCAGACAGCAATGTCAGCGACAGCCACACCTTTACCCTGCTTGTGAATATCTTTATGCAAAGACAGATGCTGAACGCTTCAGGACAGACCTTCTGACAGCGGGTTTCTGGATGCCCTGTTTGTGCATTTTGATAAACACAGGGACCCTGCAGTCTCAATTCTGGCCACAGACAGAGATGAATGGCAGGAGATGATGCCTGCCTGGATAGATGGTCATTAATCCAGACCACAAAAGAACAGAAAATTTAACCTGCTGCCGACCAACCTTCAAAGTTATCTTCCCTAGAGATAAATCTAGATAGTCTTCTTCCACAGCAAGCTCAGGGAGCAAGAGCTCAAATGTGGTTCTACATCATTTTTAAAGGTTTTTAAATCTGCAGGACAATAAAAGCCAGACAGTAAATATGTTTACTCCTGTTCTCAAATCTCAGACATGTCTGATTTTGGTTGTCTCTGTATCCTTATTTTAAAAAATACTACAGTGGAGTAAATACCTCATTAGGTTATTATAAGAATTAAATGAGGGGCGCCTGAGTGGCTCAATTGGTTAAGCGGCAGACTTCGGCTCAGGTCATGATCGCATGGCTCGTGAGTTTGAGCCCCGCGTTGGGCTCTGTGCTGACAACTCATAGCCTGAAGCCTGCTTCAGATTCTGTGTCTCCCTCCCCACCCCCTGTGCCCCTCCCCTGCTCCCACTCTGTGTCTTTCTCTCTCAAAAATAAAAACATTAAAAAAAATTTTTTTAAAGAATTAAACAAGATTTATATATATAAATATATTTTTATATATTACAAATATTTTATATGTTATAGAATACATATGAAAAATATTATCATAGGTGATAGACGATGGAAAAGAATCAAAAAAGATGGGATCTGGGGACTCTCTACACCTGGAAGGGACAAGGTAGATAACACCAAAATGATTCCCGGCTTAGCAAATGGGGCGAGAACTGAAGATGTTGAAGTGGGATGGCAAAGGCAGGAGCACGGCGTGTTGTGCAGGCAAGGAAACCAGTAGAGCAGTTTCTCTTAACAGCCCCCTAAGTGTTAGGAAGATTCCAGGTCCTGTCTAACTTACCTGCTTCTCTGTACCTGAAAGAACTATACATTATGATCATATGAGCTTCTGACTTTCCTTCTATCATCAAAGCTAAGGAAAAGGACTGAGGCAGAGAAATTAAAATGGGTGGATACAGGGGTACCTGGGTGGCTTAGTCGGTTAAGTTTCCAACCCTTGATTTCAGCTCAGGTCATGATCTCGTGGTTCGTGAGATCGAGCCCTGTGTTGGGCTCAGTGCTGACAGCGCGGAGCCTGCTTGGAATTCTCTCCCTCCCTCTCTCTGTCCCTCCCCTGTTCTCATGCACCCATGAACCCTGTCTTTCAAAATAAATAAACTTTAAAAAAATGGTTAACAATGGGCTGACACATTCCCTCAGTTCTCTCTCATTCCCTCCTAGAGTACCTAGAAGTTAAGAGAAGAGAAGCAGCCGCAGGCAGCACTCAGTTTACAACAGGGGGAGGAGAGCAGGGAAAGAGAAAGAATGAACAGACGGGAACTCAGCATCAACCAGCCAGCAACATCCTTCACTAGGAGACCTGGACTACTAATATTGAGGTGACTAATCCACAGCTGCTATTAAAAACAAGATTACAGTCTGCATCAGCTCAAAAAGAAAGGCAAACACCCCGGCAAGGGACTTTCAGAGGAGCATTAGAGAAATCAGCCCATTGTTACCAACCAGGGAGCAACAGAAGACCCCTAGGGAGAAATAATGGTAAGTCAGTGCATGAAAGGTGAAGAAGGCAATGTAAATTCAGGTCGCGCTGAAGCCAGGGGGAAGGTGAGAGCACAGGTGGGCTGTGGGGAGCACAGGGAGGAGGGAGTCTGACACAGGAAAATCGAGGGGGAAGGAAGGGGAGAGGGAGGAGGTGGTAGCAGAAGAAAGAGAAGGTAAGATGAGAACAGAACATTTTAAACTAATCCAGAACTCCATTGTGAAGGACAAGTCACGAGGCAAGATACAGCTCAAAGGCATAAGCCCCACGTTTCACCACTGCAAAGAGATTACACAGCCTTCTAAACGTGCATGGAGGGAGGCTATGCAACCTGCACTGACTCCCAGAGCTCCCCAGGATTACTGAGGCTTTTCAGCAGTACTCAGTCCCAGCAGCGTCGGCACATACCTGAAACTGCTTCTCTGAATAGACCCCAGAGCTGAAAAAATGATCATATCTGCAGGGGAACATATTTCACTACTGGTATCTGTCTGGGTAAGGGAGTGGAGACTCTCCCTCACTGCTGGTATATGCACCCACCTTCCCCTAGAGTGGACTGAAGGGAGAATGACATGTGCTGGGAGCCAGAGGGCAGCCGATGAGAGAGGATCAGGGCCCCTGCTCCAAGAGCCACCACCGCGGCTTCAGGGCATCCCTGCATTTCTTTCATGTTTGTTTCTTCCCCAGACAAAAGAACCGCCTATTCAGTCGGCCTTTTGCTTCCAAGTACACAATTGCTAGCATGTTTAAGGACCATATCAGAAAGGCAAATTGGTATAAAGGTTGTTTCCACCTCCTTAGTCATCTTTAGCAAAAAGATTTCTCCAACACATCTTAAAGCTCTATTGCAAGGTGGCTCCTGGGGAACTATCCATTCAGCTCACGGAAGAGGAAGGTTGAGAAGGAGGCAAGAACTCTTAACATCCCAGACCTGACCAGGTGATGTCAAGATAGAGAAGGAAAAAAAGGAAAATGACTGACAGGCTGTCCTATTCCAATGCTGTCAGCAAAAAAAGGAGAAAAAAATTAATGCTTAACCACCTCTCTCTCTCTCTTGTTTTGCATATTTGAGAGTATCAAAATATAGGAATCAAAACAAGAGCTAAGCGTCCTATTTGATATAAACCAGGAATGGAAATTCTTTCAGAATGGAAAGAAACACAGTGAATGGTTAGAAAGGTGAGGAGCAGGAGGTCAGAGAGTTCAAACACAGCAGTGACACTGGGGTGTTTAATCCTGTGCACAGGGCTGACCCTGCTCCTTTACCTCACCCCCATCATCCAATCGACCACTCAAAAACACCAGAAGAGCAAGGAATCACCTCTCAAACTACCACATTAGTTTGACAGGCAACTTTCAAAGGATCCTAATGGGGGAGGTTGCAGGAGGGAGATAGTTTAAGCAATGGAGTAGGACCTCAAAGAATCAGTGTGATTCAAGGGTACGAAGGGACCTGTCTTTAGGGAAATCCAGATATTTCTTTTTTTTCTTTTTTTCAATTTTTAATGTTTACTTATTATTTGGAGACACAGAGAGAGGGAGACACAGAATCCTAAGCAGGCTCCAGGCTCTGAGCTGTCAGCACAGAGCCCAAGGCTGGGCTCAAACTCACGGACCGCGAGATCATGACCTGAGCAAAGCCAGACGCTTAACTGACTGAGCTACCCAGGCACCTCCAGATATTTCTGTTATTTCTAATCTCTATACCTACTCTGCTTAATAAAAAATACCAACCATCCTTTCTCTCTGACATTGTGAAAACAGGCCATGAGAAGCACTTCCATAGCCACTGTTCATGCAAAAGGGAAATAACGGTGCTGCCTATGTAGCAGCAGCCATCTTCTCCAGCCTGGCCTGGGGCCAACGGGCCATCTCTCCCACAGGCTCCATGAAACAGCAGCACAACTGCCAGAGGTGGCAGTACCCTGCACATTTTAACCCCCTTCCCCTCACCCCATCCTGCTACTCACACATAAGAACTTTGGGGTTTGAAGCAAGAAAGGTCAACCACTGCTGCTTGGACAGTGGTCAACTTAGAAGCACACACAGCTTGGGAGGACAGGGAAGAAAGCAAGCTGAGTAGGTACTTACTCAAAGTCCTCAAACTCCAAGTCGGTTCCCTCTACTGATGGGCCCTGGTTGTCTGAGGAAGAGGAGGAGGTGGAGGAACGGAGCCGGTTCTGCTGATAGCGCATGGAGCGCTGGCGAATACTGTCTCTCCGTGAGAGATACTGGATCATCCTCTGGGCGTAGTATGCGGCAGGAGATAATCTGAGAGAGACAGAGATGGACAAACACAAACTAGCACTAATGTGGGGAATACTGTGAAAGACAGTAAATCCAGCTCTCCCTGCTGAGGCGAACTCCGGAGACGTGAAAAATAAAGGGCATTTAACTCACCAGGAGGTCTGTACTGCACAATATGCTTATTAGACTACCACCCGTGTTTCTGTTCCGAGAGGAGGCAAAGAGGCTGTGTAATCAGTCATCATCTGCTCAATAGCTGCCCCCTCCCAAGGGGATAACACTGGACCTTCCTTTTTTAGTTTCTTTAGGGACCCATTTTAGCCTCTCAGGGTGCCATTCATACAGATTTACAGCCTTCTTCAACCATCCAGACTCAAAATATAAGAAACGAAAAGGGACCACAGCCACCATCTAAAGGCCAGCTCTCCCTTCATTTTATACAAGAGAATAGAGGCCAGGAGATGGCAAAATGGACATGACTAGAGAAGGTACTATCTTCACCAGGTCTTCTTTCTTCTCCAACAGATCCACATAGCTCCATATTTGCCCTAGCTCCCTAAAGTGAGCTCTCTGAACCTCTCAGCTCTAATGGGTTACTCACAGACATTCGTAACACAGAGAAAATATTCAGGATTGAAAAAGAGAGTAAAATATACTCAGGAAAACAAAATCTCACAGGGAAGAAAAGCTTTTTCTATTTCTTACAATAGAGCATCCGAGGTGACATGGGCACTAAGCAATACAGGAGGCAACAGTTATTCCTTTTTCTCCTTCCTTACTGTGGCTATTCTCAGTGAATTAGTGTAGACCTCTAGTCTGTGTCTTAGTGTCTTCATACCCCTGAAAACGCCTAGTGTCTCCTACAATTTACCACATTCCCTTTCTCAAGTTTTTCCTCCGTCTTTCACAAGACTGCTATATACTAAGGAAGTGAGAGAAGAACAATACACTTTGACTCAACAATTCCACTAGGAATCTTATCATATAGAAAAACACAAGGATATATACATGTTGTTAGCATTAGTGAAAAACTAGGAAATGTCTCAAATGCCCACCAACAGGTTAAAGAAATAAACTATATCCATACAAAGAAACATTATGTAACTATTAAAAAGAATAAATCATCCCTATACACACACAAGAAAAACCCTCTAAAACAAAAATTTGAGTGGGAGAAAAACTGAAGAATGGTATGCATATACTAATATGTACACAAAAACATATGTTTCTGTAATTAGAACAAAAAACTAAAGGAAACACAGCAATTCTAATGAGGATTCCTGGGAATCTTAACTTCTATAATGTTTGAACATAAAAGGAAAAAAAGTATGTATGTGTGTACACACACATAACACATATATATTTAATGGAAATCTGGAAAAACTGACTGAGAATGGAAATAATTAACAGTTACATCCAAATGGTAGGGAAAGTATTTACAAAATCTTGCTGCCCTACATTTCCTTACCCCTAAACAAAGTTTCTGGGAAAACCTCAGTGTGTCTACTGACTCAGAACAAAAGGAGATTCTGCAGTCACCTGCTATAGGAACTAAGGCTGTCTCTGAAATGCCAGTCATCAGAGGTGGTATCCTTCTGGGCAATCATCAAATGGAATTCCCAAGAAGGCCAAATGACAATCTTTGGAACTCAAAAGTCTTTGCTACAGAACAATATACTGCATTTGGCATCACTGAATCCAAATCATACAGCAGGTCGGCATAGGATACACAGATGTCTTGGCCAAGATCATCAGAGTACAAGAATCATTTCTTAAAAGTCTCAATGTGTGGAGCTTCCATTATCCATGTGGGCCCCTGTTGCCATGCATTTTGCAAGGATGAATCAAGAATCTTAAATTTTCAAGAGACAAAAGTCAGCACTCTTGAGTTGTTCCTTTACCTACTAAATATACAGAAATTTTCCAGAAGTCAGCCATTGATGGTTAAATTGTCAAGTCAACCAGACTAGAAAAGAGTGTAAAAAACATTTCAAGAGCAGAATGAAGATTCTTCTTCTGGAATGGATTCTGAAAAGTGTCTGTAAGTATACACATTTCTCAGTTGTTAACCCACCCTAGTAACTAATGGGAAAATTATATTATTGGCGACAGAAGTAGAAAGAATGTTGATGCAGACAATAAGATTGCCCTTTTATGTAAGGGCGCAATTTTAGCACTAGGTAACCTAATTGTTTAATTTCACTATGGCATAGGAATTCCTTCTAAGCTACAAAACCATGCATCAATGGCAAAGAAAAAGGGATTCCTGGCACAATTATTAAATACAAGTACATCCTGGCCTCGTCTTTGTAGGTAGCCAGAGGGAAGCTAAGGATCTGAATGCTGAATCATCTCACAAACACTTTGACCTATATATACTGTGTAGGGTGAAGTCTAAGAGGAAAAACTAATTAAACAACCAGCAATGAGGTAGCAATCATCCTCTTACTGAAGAGCTGTATAATCACCAAACTCTGAAGTGTTCCAAGCAAATATTTTTAATGTTTAATAAATTGCAAGTTTTCTTCAAGGAAGAATATTTTCTCCTCCAAGAAAACCTATTTTGTGTTCAGAGGGAAAATGTAAAAATAGCAACACCACAAAGTATGACACTTTCTGTGATAAAGAGATCTGAGTGGGAGTAAATAAAAGATTTATTACATGAAAGGAAGACAAATAATGGTCTTTAAGAATTACCATTAAACTTTGTCAGGTTAAAAATTCTGGGGATGAGATTCCTATAGCTGTCCTAAAAGAAACTATTTTATAGCAAGAAGTTCTCTGTCTTAGTGTTTCAGAGTCATTTATTTGATTGATGCCAAAAATTTCTTTCTTTTATTTAGGACTTATTACTTTTAAGTATGATTAGAGACATACACTTCCATGTTTGGCCGTCATCTCAGCTGCCTCCCCATATTCCCTGGTCCTTGGATTTGCCATTTCTGGGGTATGGAAAAGGAAGCAAGAGGGTAATGGGGAATCTTTTCATTAGTCTCTCAGAAAGAACACTCAGTATCATGACACTACTGTGGCCAACAACAAAATCACTCAATATCCCTAGAATGAACCTTATCTACAGGCCTTTCCAGGCTTGAAATTCTTAATCTAAAGCAAAGCTCACTGGAGTGCCTAGGTGGCTCAGTTGGCTAAGCGCCCGACTTTTGGCTCAGGTCATGATCTCACAGTTCGTGGGGTTGAGCCCCACGTGGGGCTCTATGCTCACAGCTCAGAGCCTAGAGCCTGCTTCAGATTCTGTGTCTCCCTCTCTCTCTACCCCTCCCCCATCCGTTCTCTCTCAAGAATAACCTTAAAGAATACATTAAAAAACAAATAAAAATAAAGCAAAGCTCATTTAGCTTTTATCTAATTGTTAACTTGCCAACCCCACCATTATAAATTACTCTTTCTTTTGGCAAAGCCTCACAATGAGCTCTAGTGTTGCCTAAAAGATGTTATCCCTTTTTGAGGTCATTAACAGAATCAGTTAAGTCTAGTTGTAACAACACCAAAGGACTGCTCGCTATATAAATGTTATACATCAACTTGACACCCCATCCTTGGTCCTCAATTTCCAGTATCAGGTAAGGGTGGGCCTTGAACTCATTTAAATGTTTTCTTTTGTTTTTTAAATCCCTTCAAGAACTCTTCAAATACCTTCTAATCAGTGTAAGGTAAATGCTTTAATAAAATGGCAACTTGTTCTTTTTGGTTACCCTTTTGTCAGTCATCTCTTCCTTTAGGTGGCATCCAAAAATTGAACATCTGAATGAGCTTGATTTCTGCCTTTTGATGATCTAAATTCTCTCTCAAATGAGAGCAAGTAGGATTTTTTGTTAGCTGGTTAGTTTTAATTTGTAAGTAATTTCCCTACTAATAAAAACTTGTTTCCCTTTTGGCTGTCCCTTTGAATGGCAACAGCCTCCCTGATTAGCAAAAAAGAAGTATCCTGTGACTCTGCCAGTGGCCTCCTCAGGTCCCTCCTCTAAGTGCCCCACTTATAGGAATGAGCCCCAAAGGACAAGAGCTCAGTCACAACTCCCTGTCATCAGAGGTTCTGTTCACTTACCTGCAACACTTCCCAATCACCTGAACCACCTGTCTCAAAACTGTAACTGAAGAGTAAAAGAGCACCAGGACCAGAGAGGCACAGAATGGGGCTTCCAACAGCTTGGCAACCCCAAGGGCAGCCCCTCCCCCCCACCTAGTGCCATTTCTCACTTTGGCCTTACCTCGCTGGGTCTGGGTAAATTGGGTGCTCTCTGGATCCTGCTCCATCATAACGGGATAATGAAATGAGGGAAGACTCCAGCAGCCTCCTAGCAGAGATTAAAAAAATGGCAATAATCCCTGTCAATTACCAACTCAGAGGTCATTCATAAGGAAAAATAGGGGGAGAGATAAATAACATCCCCCTTTGCAGCTAACGGACACCTATTATCTGGGATCACACCCTTCCTACAAACTAAATAAATAAACAAATGAGCTACAGAGCTCCCACACTGGGTATGGCCACTGTACATGCTGAATACTGCTCTTCAGTGAGAAATGAACAAGTGCTTCAGAGACATGATCTTATTTCTATTTGTAGTATCTCCAGCAGACAAATAGGAGGTGGGGATCAACACAGGAGGGGAAAATTAGGCATACCCAGAGATTATCATGTAGTGCCAACATTTATCTTGGTGTTCAGTTCCTCCATGTTACCCTAATCCACATTCCCTTATCTTCTACTCATTCTGCTCTGCCTACACCCTTTTTGTGAGAAGGAGTACTCCTCAGGCTCTCTTAACAACTGACAAAAATCTTTAATTATATAATCTAGCCCAATCATAAATTCAACTGAGCATATATGATACACCCACATTTTATTGAGTACTTTTTTGGTGCCAGGTGAATACTAAGCACTTCACATATATTTCTTTACTTAAATCTCACCATAACCTGGAAAGGGAGGCATTACTATACAAACATGAGAACACTGGGCCTAAAAGTTAAGCATATGGCACTGTGGCACAGGGCTATTAAATGACAGCACCAGGACTCCAATGAAGTTCTGTGAACTCCAAAATGCTTCAAACCAGGATGCTATACTGTAGGACCTTGTAGGCTCCAGGCAGGTAAAAAGTGTGTATGTATCCACTGTGAGTCCAAGCTAGAAGGTGGGCTTTGTATCACTGGCTCTTCTGTTTTTTAAGGGAAGCCAGAAATCTGGACTTCTCCAAGTAATCTCCTGACAGTTAAAGTTTAGCTAAAACATTTTTTTCCCTCTTTGTACAGGGGCCACTTTAAACACATCTGATAAATGTGGCCCAGGGACCCCCTAGTTTGCCATGTCTGCCACACTGCTTCCCAATTCAAATGTGCCTTGGCAGCCAATCAAGCTCCTGCCAGAGAACACATTTCAAAGGAAATGGTCTCAGAAAGAAATGCATATTGTTCCTCTCCAGCAGCATCTTGCCTGGCTCTCCCGGGAACAGGTCTCCGGCTCCCTGCCAGACTCTTCTTTAAAGCAGATCTGCAGGATAAGGACAGCAGCTACCAATCTTTTCCAATTGAGTTAATTCAATTCACTGTTATTAAAACCAGCTGGCTTTAGGTATAGTCATGTGCAGTCACTTTATCCCAGCAACTGGCTCACCAGAGCATTTCCCCTAACAGCCTGGAAAAGAGATCTAGCAGAGGCCCTGTCAAGCTGGCTTGCTACCTTTCCTGCCCAGGACAACCAACTGTTACATGACGCTTTCTATCTAGACAAGGCCTATAACCCCCACACATAAGACCCTTTACACAGTCCTACTACTGATGGGAGAGAACATTACAATGTAACCAATGAGGCAGAGAAGAAAGCAATAAAATACATCTCTCGGGTTGAAAACCTGAATCTTCAATGGTATCACTGTTTACAGCAGCAAAAATGCCATGTTTCATCAATTCTAAGAGCCACCCTCCCATTTATAATATGTCTGAAATTGGGATGTATCTTATAAATGCATGACGCCGTTTAATTGGCAGGATTTTTTTTCTTTTCATTAGGGTCACATAAAATAATGACTAAAATAATGGTATGTCTCGGAGTTTTGCACCACAGAATGTTAGAGGAAGGGGCAGTGAGAGGCACACAGACTGGAGAGAGAAGAAAAGTGAAATTTCGAGAGGAGTATCTATTCAGGACTTTTATGCCATCTTAGATAAATACTTGTTCACTACTAATGAATTAGTTCTAGGAATTGGAAGGTTGGAGAATAGAAGCAAGACCTGGGAGCAGCTGACTTCCCTGGAACACCGAGAGGTTTGTTCCATCCCAAAGGGCTCTGGAGTCAGTCCTGGCCATAACAGCCCTGGCTTGTTATCCTCCAAATGGCTGCTTAGTAAGCAGAAGCCCTTTGGCAAAGAGCATCCTGCAGAGGGACCAACACATATCCTTCTTAAGTACTTCTGCCTGGAAAATGATGCTACTAAGTTGGGAAGCCAACATTACCCCCTACTTCTATGCTAAGGCTGTGTCAGTATTCAGAGAGAGAAGATGACTTTTTAAGAATGCTATAAAGGAGATTCTTGAACTGGGAGAGTTGGGATTAGATAATTTCAATTTTAATGATTCCGTTTTATAATCCTGCAAAGTCTACTTCCCACCTTACTTTCCTATCTTAATTAAGAAGACTTCTTTAAATCAGGGTAAAACCAAAATGTTAAGCTGTATCTCTGGGGAGTCCCTGATGAGGTTCTTCTGGAACATGCATCCCTTGTGCCTACTCACTACAGAATCTGCTAGCACCATTTGCTCCCCAGGCAATACACTGGACTGGCAAGCCATATATATACATGGCATTTTAACTGCTAATACACAAAATCAGGAGAGCCAATTACTATGAATAGCACCCTCACACACTTATCACTGATTAAACATTAAGTTCTCGTCAATTACAAGTACTATCTGAAGGAATAAAAGACTTCTCCAACTGGTATTGAACAGAGAAAAGAACAAGAGCTGCTAGATGAGTAAACATGACCACCACTCCTAGGAACCTCTAAGAAAGACCTTTCTCTCCTACAGTTAGCTTCCTACAAAGAGCCATCCATGGGGAAATGATACAAAATGCAATGAGATGGCAGCTGTGTGCCTTCTTCACTGGCCACCACAAATGTGACTTGAATTAACCATCTATTGTGCAATTCAACGATGGGAAATCAGGTAGGACTTAGGAGGGGCTCACACAAGCTTATTCAAGCTTGAAGCTACCTTTTCATTCTGACCTGTGATCACAATTTAGAAATGTATTTATTTATTTATTGATGTTTGTTTATTTTTTGAGAGAGAGATGGTGAGAGCCAGAGAAGGGCAGAGAAAAAGAAAGGGAGACACAGAATCCGAAGCAGGCCCAGGCTCTGAGCTGTCAGCACAGAGCCCGATGCGGAGCTCAAACTCACAAACCGTGAGATCATGACCTGAGCTGAATTCGGATGCTTAACTGACTGAGCCACCCAGGTGCCCCAAGAAAGGTTTTTAAAGAGTCACTGAACCCC
Source organism: Neofelis nebulosa (assembly GCF_028018385.1). Taxonomy (NCBI): domain Eukaryota; kingdom Metazoa; phylum Chordata; class Mammalia; order Carnivora; family Felidae; genus Neofelis; species Neofelis nebulosa. The sequence continues at coordinate 98,750,977 of NC_080791.1, forward strand.
TGTCAGGGGAAAAAAACAAAAACCCTCTTCCTTTACAAGTTTGCCTGGTTCATTCTCTGTATCAGTGGCGTCCAAGTGAGACACACAAGGGTTGTGCTATTTCAATCCACTGGAGAACAGAAAGAAAATATCAGAACTTTTGTTTTATAATGTATGACCACAATGTATAACACACATGGATTGCTAAAAAGCCTTTACTAACAGAAGTATTTTTTAAAGTCTGGAGACCACTGCTCTATCAAACTATATCCTACTTTTAAGAAAATTCCACATTTAAAAGAATATGCGCAAATATATAAATATAAGAGCCATAAATATGCAAAACATAACCATACTCATACATAGAGCAGGAGAGAGAGAATGATAAAGCAAATGTGGTAAAATGCCAATATTTAGGGAATATGGGTAAAGAGTACATGGGATTTCTTTGCACTATTATTTGCAACTTTTCTTCTTTTCTGAAATTATTTCAAAATTAAAAACATTCAACACACAAAACTGAAAAGTAAACCACTGAAAACTAAAAAGAAAATGCTTCATTTTCAAAAGAATTGCTCACTTCTTAAAAAGGATTTCTTCAAGTATCAAGTTGCCCTAATGCCCCTAGGCAGGTTTGGTAAACTACAGGCCCCAAGTCAGCTGCCTGTTTTTATAAAGTTGTATTCAAACATAGCCACATCCATTCATTTATATATTGTCTATGGCTGCTGTGAAGCCAGGAAGGCAGAGTTAAGTACTATCAGGATAGTAACAGCCTTAAAATACCTACTACCTGGTCCTTTACAGAAAAAAAAATCTGCCCATCCCTGCTCTAAAATATTTGCTTACATAAAATCCTCTGAAAGATAAAGTGGAGTCACTAGGAAATGGAACAGAAAAACCTGAAATCAAAGTATTACACACTAGAATCAGTTATCAAAATTAATATTAAGCCCCGCTAAAATCATTAGTCAATAGAAACACAATCCAGGCTGTAAAATTCCTAACATCTTATTTTACTTTGTTTCATTTTTAGAGAGAGAGCGTGCGCACTAGTGGAGGAGAGAGGCAGAGGTGGGGAGAGAGAGAATCTTAAACAGGTTCCACACTCAGGGTGAAGCCCAACATGGCTCTATCCCACCACCCTGGGATCATGACCTGAGCTGAAGTCAAGAGTCAGGAGGCTCAACTGACTGAGCCACCCAGGCGCACCACCCCTCTTGCATTTTAAATGACCATAGCTATTTCTTCCTTCCCTGATTAATACTCTGAATATGTGCAAGGGGGTTCCCTAGATCCCCTAGATCCTTTGATGACTAAGAAAGCAAAAAAAAAAAAAAAAAAAAAAAAATAGTGGAAGAGATCTCTGGGAAAGAACAAAGCTGTCAGGGCAGGTGAGATGGGTCATCTAAAAAAAAAAAGAACTTTCGTTTCAAATCCAATGGATATCAGAGTTGAGAAGAAGCAAACCGTTTGGGTACTAGTCTAGACGGAATGAGTAAGCTGGTGACAACTTTTCCTTACTAAACAATTATGTCCTGAAGATATTCTTTTAACTAGTTGTCAGATCACAGAAAACAAATCAATATCCTAAAGCAAACAGACATGTGCAAACCTTCTCTAATCACTGGAAGATATCAACTTGCCAGAATTCGGTGACCTATGAGACGTAAAGCCTGCTTTGAGAACCTAAGAGGCCACTGATGCCCCATGCCCAAAGAGTAATTTCCCGGCCTGGCTTTGATGTCTGGGTGGTATTTGCTATTTCAGTTCTGGGAAGCCAAACCCAAAACTAATAGCTCCCTTCTGCCTAGAAAATAAAATCCAAATTCCTCAGCTTGGTATCCAAAGCTCTGTAGCCAAACTTCTCATTCCTTCTGGATATATGATACACTCTAGCCTGATGGTTTTCATTCAGCACTCCTTTAACATTCTTAAAAATTACTGAGGACCCCAAGGAGCTTTTGTTTATATGGGTTTTATCTATCAATATTTATATTTGAAATTGAAATTGAGGAATTTTTAACACAAGCATACATTCCATCATCCATGATAATCATAATAACCTTGTTGCACGTCACACAGTGAAAACTCCACTGAACACCTGTGAAACAGAGAGAGAACAGCTCAACATTATTACAAAAATAGTTTTGACTTCAGAGACCCCAGGCCATACTTTGAGAACCACTGCTCTAGCTAAACTAAACACACTCTCATTATCTCATCTATGCATTTAGGTTGGCCATTGCTTCTTTCTGGAAAGTTCTCTTTCCTCATTTCTAACTTAAAAAATCCTTTTAATCCTTTAAGGCTCAAAATCCTTTAAGGCTCCTCCATCCAAAAGTTTATACTCTCTTCCCCAAGACCCCCACTGCATTCTGAAACCTCCCTTCAAAGGCCTCTACCAAGTCACCTTGTACTACACTTACCGACAAGTATGTTTTGTCTCTGCTGCTGGACTACAACCCACATGAAAGCAAGTACTGGGTCCAAGTTATCTTTTTGTCCCCATTAAAACTCCTATCCTAATTAACATGTAATGGGAGACCAATAATAATATCTGTGAATAAATCAGCAGTCGTAAGATTTGGAAGAATAAATAAGAAGATCTGACTGCCCCTCACTGACCCCATGACTTTCTGACAAGGATGCTAGATGTCCAAAAACTCACACTAAAACTCCTGAAGGAACAAGGTTTTCAGAAACTGCTTACATCACTCCTCATCCCTCTGGTCACTTAAGCTGCTCAGGTTAAAGTGCTGACATAGTTGTACTGACAAATGCAGTGCAGCCAGGTCCCTGAGAGGCTTATTAAATCAGAAAGTCAGAGGCTGGCTACTTGCCTGAGAAACTACCACAGATGCTCCTGGATGGTATATTGCTAAAAGAGACCTCATAGGGGAAAGAGGGCAATGATTTCAGGGGGATGGAGGGGCAGGAGGCCAAAGAAACTTGGATGCACTATTGCCTTATTCATTTTTGAATCTTGCTCTGCAAGCCTCCGATCTCTCCTTGGCGCATGCCTGGGCTGGGAGATGACAGCCCTTATTCTTTGTAAAAAATAATTGTGTGTTCTGAAATGACACCTCTATTATGATTTCCAAATTGACATCTCTGCTTTAAAGCGGAGGCATCCAAGCCTCCCCATTTCACACACTGGCAATTATCGTTTAAGTTATCCAACAACAGGCACTCATCTGATCACTGCAGGGCCCCCTATTTCTAGGGGTGCTCTTACAGCACCATGCTGTTGCCAGTGGAGCCTGGCAGGCAACTCCTGCCCCTGTTATGGGGTAGACCAAGGCAAGGTGGCACTGCTACAAGGCTAATACCATCAGAGAAGAAAACAAATATACTATATTAAGAACTCACAGTGCCTGTCCTAAGAATTGGCCTTATTTTACTATCATCAAGCATAAACCATTCACGGGGCTCAAAACAATGCCTTTCACCATAACCTCTTTACAAAACATTAACGTATTCCTCAATGCCTCTGTGCAGCAGACAGTAAAACATCAGAGCACAACATACCAAAAGGAAAGAAGCTGGAAACAGAATTCATATTCAATACACAACCATGTATCTAGTTATACAAAGTCTTACCTGAAAAGTCAGCCAGAATGCTCTGGGAAAACCTGACCCTCTGCTAACCGTTTGGTGGGTGGTTATTTTTAATACAATTATAAAATGATTGGTTGGCACTATGCTTTGCTCTTGTATATCCTCAACACATTAGACTATACTTATAATATTTCAATTTATAATAAAAACTCACTTTTTTTTTTTTTTTTTTTTTTTTTTATTTTTGGGACAGACAGAGACAGAGCATGAACGGGGGAGGGGCAGAGAGAGAGGGAGACACAGAATCGGAAACAGGCTCCGAGCCATCAGCCCAGAGCCCGACGCGGGGCTCGAACTCACGGACCGCGAGATCGTGACCTGGCTGAAGTCGGACGCTTAACCGACTGCGCCACCCAGGCGCCCCTAAAAACTCACTTTTGTCAGGATCTGAATTCAAAGGCCCAAGGTGATCTACATGGACGTGTTTATACTGTCTCCAAATTCATTTTCTCTGGCAGACTTGGAAGGTCTGCTCACAGAAGACCACAGACTTTTTTTTTTTTTTTTTAATTACAAATTTAAATCAGAGGCTTTTCACCAAAGGATGAATAAGAACATATCAATGACAAGTCCCACAGCTAGTTCTGATACTCACATGCACGGATACCCGAGAAGCAACAGCTGTGATATACAGGTTTAGATTTTAAATAAGAGGCAGTGCATCCTAATCAACTTATTTTCCCCAAAATCAAGAAGAGATTTACAAAATCCAATAATCCTAATTTCTCAGCTAATTTTATTAAAAATAATAGATAATCCTCAAAAAGGCTACTCTAGATCAACTAATTTTACAAAGAATATATTGGGTAGAATCATTTACTGCTTCAATAACAGCAAATCCATACACTTCTTCTTAGATGATTTTTCACACTCATATTCCCAACCTGAAATTTAAAAAACCTTCGACGAAAGCCATCTGTTCTTAAATGACAGGCCACTGACCCTGGTATACTGCAAACACTATATATTATAAAATGAAGTAAAGCCTTAGGGGTAACATCAGGAGAGCAAAGAGACTTAGTAAATGAAGCCTTACAAGAGAACAAGGAAAAAAGAATACACAGTGGCTGGAGCATTTACTAACCAAAGGCAAAGAGGTGGCCTTCCTGGCTCATGTCTGTTCAAGTAATGAGGTTTCTGGAATCTACAGAAATAGACGAGGGGCAGAGACTCTAGCTGAGCCCCCAAACAATCCACTGTTAGCCCTTGAGCTAGCACAAAGCTCAGAGTACAACCACTTTTCTTATATCCTGGGTTCATTCTGAACTGCTTCTCTTAGTAACATTTGATTTTCACTGATTCGGCTCTAGGGTATACTGCTTGCCCTTCCACCCTGATCCTGACTTCAGCAACCTTCTTGATTCCTTTTGGACTCAGCATTTGACTCCACTGGAATAATTTCTCCAATCGCTTCTCGGCCTTTTGGCTAAGATCAAGTGGAATAATTTCTCCACCATTTCCCTCTGTCTAGACAACATGAAATTGTCATAAATGACACCTAAAGTACAATTAGTAGAGAAACGGCAATTTCCACTCTCCTCCCCCGTTCCCCAAAAGAACTGCACATTAATGTCCTCGGCATGTCAATCAACACTACCCTGAAGATTAACTCTGTGGAGCCTGGAAGCCATTTAATTCTCAGCTTACTAAATATTACGCCTTTCCCCCTCTACTATAATTAGAAGATGTAAATTGCCTTCTTTTCACTAGCACTAATGCTTGTAATCTCAGAGATCTGAATGCCTGCTAAATCAATACCTGTGTAAAAAAAAAAAAGTCCTTACAAACACCACTTTATCCAGCTGCATTTGATTTAGGGGACTCGCAGACAAAAGCAAAAAGATAAAGCAAAAGTGGAGAAAGGCACTGAGAGAGAGGCAATACTCAAGATCATCAGAACCAGGCTATTATAAAATGGTTTGAAGACACTGCCAGTTCCTTGTGAAAAGTAACATTAAAAAAAAAAAGAAAAACAGCAAAACTGAAGGACAGCAAATCATGAAATAACTTATCAGTGATTTTTAATGGAGGGGACTTCCCCCAGGGAAATGGCAATGTCTGGAGACAGTTGTTGCAAACGGGTGGAGAGATGCACTGGCATCTAGTGGATAAAGGTCAGGGATACTGCTAAACATCCTACAACACACAGCACAGCCTCCCACAATAAAGAATTATTCAGACTTGGGGCGCCTGGGTGGCTCAGTCGGTTAAGCATCCGACTTTTGATTTTGGCTCAGGTTGTGATGATTTGTGAGATGAAGCCTACCTGGGATTCTCTTTCTCCCTCCCTCCCTCTCTCTCTCTCTCAAAATAAATTAAAAAAAAAAAAAAAAGAATTACCCAGCCCCAAATGTTAATACTATTAACTTTTGTTGAAAAACTCTCTAATACATCTTAATGGTTGGAGACTAACCAAGAGAAACTCTTAGTAACTAATATATATCATAAGTCTGTGTTTTAGCTATAGAATCAGAATGCAGTTTAAATTCATCATCTTGTTTCACTTACTAGCTATGCGACCTTTGGGAAAGTCCATTATCTTCAATGCCCAAATTTAAAGGGGAATCCCTATTTCACAAAGTTGTCATAATTAAGAACGTATGTAAAATATAGTAGCCATCACACAATCCAAAAAGTACCGACTATTCTTTTCTTCCCTGGACTACAACTCCTAAAGTGTCTGCAGGGCACTCTGGCCACTCAAGTCACTCTGCTCAAAAAGGTGATTCCTCAGGGGAAAAAAAAAAAAAAAAAAAAAGACATGTGTTGAGAAGGATGAGTACTGTAGAGGCATAAACACTGGTATATGAACCCTAAGATATGAACCCTAAGGATCACATGTACCTCACCCAAACTAATAAAAGCAGTCATTTATCTACCAGTCTGTTAGTCTATCCAACCACTGATTCAAATCACGAGTACTTATTGTCTACCATTGGGTATATATTAGTATATAGGTTAGATAGGGTCCCTATAGTAGTCTCCAAAAATGGACCCCAGAGAACCATACTTCTTAGTATTCTTGCCCTTGTTTGGTTTCCTCCCACACTGAACCTAGACCAGTCTGTTACTTGCTTTAACCAAGAGAATGTGGCAAGCTGTGCCAGTCTTGGTCCCAGCCTTTGAAAGAACTGACAGCTTCCATTTCCTCCCTCTTGGAACTGTCACTTGGGGAGGAAGCCTTAAGCTGCTAGGTAAAAAGTCTGGCTATTTGGCTGGAGAAGTCGCATGGAGAGGAAGAGGCCTAGCTGTCCCAAATGAACCTCTAGGTGACTCTAGAGAAACCCCAAGCAAGACCAGCAGAACTTTCTATCTGAGCCCAGTCTATTCAAAAAACAATGAAAGATAATAAAATTGTTATTTTAAGTCACTAAGTTTTGTTGTGTGGTGTGTTATACATCAACAGATGAATGAAACAGCTCCTGATCTTGAAGAACATTCAAGCTAGTCACGACAGCAGCATTAGAACTAAGTCGATGAAGTTCATTACAAGCCAGAAGTAATCACATCTGTACTCAAAGGAGCCCTGGCTACTATAACAGGACACCAAATAAGACATTTGGAAACAGATCTTAAACGATGAAACTCAATGCAAACTTGCTCACAGTGTCCAAAGCATAAGTTCTTGATATTGGTCAGAAATATCAACGTCAATTTAGAAAAACTTGCTACTCTTTCCTCCCTATCCCAGTCTGGCTCTCCATCTTTCTGAAACATACTTCTGCCCTGGACGGCTCCCTCTTAATGTAGAAGGGAGCCTTAGAATTGGGGAAATTAAGGCTATTTATGCTCCCTCTCTTATCAAGAGGCAGGACCAGTTGTTTTTGTTTTTGGTTTTTTTTTGCACAAATCACTATTAAAAAGTGCAGGAAGGGGTGCCTGGGTGGCTCAGAAGGTTGAGCATCCAGCTTTGGCTTGGGTCATGATCTCCCAGTTCGTGAGTTTGAGCCCCACCTGTAGCCTGCTTTGGATTCTATGTGTCTCTCTCTCTCAAAAATTAAACATTAAAAAAAAATTTTTTTAAGAGTGCAGGAAAAATGAAAATAATACCCTATTCTCTGCTATGGGCTCAATTACTTTCTGTATTATTGAGCTTTCTAATAAAGAACTTCACTGTGTTCGCTGCAAGTGACTAATGGAAGTAACTAGCATCAGCTCTATCGCAATAGCCATTCCTTATCCACCCTTTATAGGCACCTCACTTTTTTTTATGAACTTGGCTTACTCCAATTTTATAAGGTGAGATCTCAAAGATACCCCATAAAGCCTGAAGTCCAACCTGCAAGCATTATGCCACGGCAAAGGGATATTTTTGTTTTGTTTTGTATTTTGAGCAAAGTAATAGAATAAAGGGGAAAAAGAGCAGGCATTTCTTGAGCGTCTAACCTTGTAAAACCAACTGATACTTAACTCATTTACCCTCACATAATTTTCCAGTTGAGGAAACTGACTTTCAGAAAGGCTCCTTAGCTGCCCAAGGTCACACAACAGAGCTAGAAATCGAATCCAGGATTTCTCAACTCCACATCTTTCTGTTAGAACGCGTTACCAGAAGAGAGAAGACAGGGAACCTGAGGAGACTGTGAGAGTTAAAGCAACATATCATTACACAGAATGAAAGCAAAATAAAAGGTGATGAATAATACAAGGGATCTTAGTACACTACAGAGATTTGGAGGAATAGAGATTTGGAGGTGTCAAAAGAGTTCCCAGATGGTCTAAAACAGTGTTCTCTAACTTAGAGTGTATCAAAACCACCTGGAGAGCCTGTTAAAAAAGCACATTACATCCCCCCCCTCCCCCGCCGGCCCCGCTCCCCCACGTGGGCCAAGTTTCTGATTAAGTAAATATGGGGTGAACCCAGGAACTTATATTTCCAGCAAGTTCCCAGGAAATGCTGATGTTCCTGGTCTGGGGACCACACTTTGAGAACCACCAGCCAAAGAGCTCACAATAAACACATTCTGATATATGCACCCTTCTCTCTCAGACCTCATCATATCCAAAATAGTGCCATCAAACACAACTGCCAAATTTAGTGGCTCTATGAGGGACTAATAGTCAGCAACTCTGTTGGGATGAATATTACAACAATGCTCCTTTGCCTTCAAGGAGCAAACAGAAAACGACCAGCCCAGCTTCTGCCTCAATTCTTCATGAGACAAGTGTGAGAAGGAATCAGAAAAGCATGCAGAGAGGGGCGCCTGGGTGGCTCAGTCCGTTAAGCGTCCGACTTCGGCTCAGGTCATGATCTCACGGTCCGTGAGTTTGAGCCCCGCATCGGGCTCTGTGCTGAAAGCTCAGAGCCTGGAGCCTGCTTCAGATTCTGTGTCTCCCTCTCTCTCTGACCCTCCCCCATTCATACTTTGTCTCTGTCTCAAAAATAAATAAACATTAAAGAAAAGAAAAGCATGCAGAGAAGACTGCTGGACTTCTGGGACACTAGACTGGAGAAATTTAAAGAAAAAAAAAGAGAGAGAGAGAGTTCCTTCTTGTTTTAATTTTAAAAGGATTACATCTGCTGAAAAGGAAATTAAGAAAATGCTATTTACAATGGCATCAAAAAGAATGAAATACTTAGGAAGAAATCTAACCAAAGAGGTGAAAGACTTGCACACTGAAACCAAAACACTGCCGAAAAAAATTAAAAAAACACAAATAAATGGCAGGACGTCCCAGGTTCATGGACTGAAAGACTTAATATTGTTAAAACGTCCATATTAACCGAAAGCAATTTATAGACTCAATGCAATCTCTATCAAAATTCCAATGGTGTTTTTTACAGAAAGAGAAAAAAAATCCCAAAATTAATATGGAATCTCAAAGGACCAACAGTCAAAACAATCTTTTCTTTTTTTTTAAGAGTTTTTATTCAAATTCCAGTTAGTTAACATACAGTGCAATAGCCAAAACAATCTTGAGAAAGCAAAACAAAGCTGAACACCTGACACTTCCTGGTTTCAAAGCATATTACAAAGTACAATAATCAAAACAGTATGGTACTGGTATAAAGGCAGGCACACAGAACAAAATAGAGAGTCCAGATATAAACCCTTGCACATGTGATCAAATGATCTTTGACAAACGTGTCAAGACTACATAGACAATGGAGAATGGATAGTTTCTCCAACAAATGGTACTGGAAAAACTGGCTATCCACATGCAAAAAAAGGAATATAGGCCCTTATCTCATACCACATATAAAAATTAACTAAAAATGAAAAACCTAAATGTAAGACCTGAAACTATAAAAACTTCTAGAAGAAAACACAGAAGGGAAACACAAACAAAAAGAAAAAAGGAAAGAAAACATAGGGGGAAAGCTTTATGACACTAGAAAGTGCTATGATTTCTTAGATATTACACCAAAAGCACAGTCAAAAAAACAAAAACAAATGGGGCTGTGTCAAACTTAAAAAACTCATGCACAGCAAAGGAAACAATCAAAAGAGTAAAAAGGCAATCGACAGAATAGAAGAAAATATTTGCAAACCGTTTATCAGATAAGGAGTTAATATCCAGAATATATAAGGAACTCCTAGGGATGTCTGGGTAGCTTAGTCGGTTAAGCATCCAATTCTTGATTTTGGCTCAGGTCATGATTGCGCGGTTTGTAAGTTTGAGCCCCACACAGGGCTCTGTGCAGACAGTGAGGAGCCTGCTTGGGATTTTCTCTCTCTCTCTCTCTCTCTCTCTCTCTCTCTCTCTCTCACTCTGCCCCTCGCTTGCTCTCATTCGTTCTCTCTCTCTCTCTCTTTCAATCAATCAATAAACAAACTTAAAAAAAAAAAAAAAAAACCTCCTACAATTTAACAATAAAAGTCAAACAACCCAATTAAAAAATGAGCAAAGGACTTGAACATTTACCCAAAGAAGACATACATACAAATGGCCAACAAGCATATGAAAGATAACCAACACTTATCATCAGGAAATGTAAATCAAACCACAATGAGATACCCACCTCATGCCTATTAGAATGGCCACTGCCAAAACAAACAAACAAAAAACAAAAAACAAAAAACAAAACAAAACAAAAAAAACAGGAAATCAGTGTTGGTAAGGGTGTAGAGAAATTGGAACATTGGCGCATTGTTGGTGGGACTGTAAATGATGCAGCCTCTGTGAAAAACAGTATAGAGGTTCCTCAAAAAATAAAAAAATAGAACTACCATATGATCCAGCAATCTTACTTCCTTTTTTTAATATAAATTTTTTTTGATGTTTATTGATTTTTGAGAGAGAAAGAGACAGCGTGAGCAGGAGACAGGCAGAGAAAGAGAGGAAGACACAGACTCTGAAGCAGGCTCCAGACTCTGAGCTGTCAGCACAGAGCCTGACATGGAGCTCGAACCCACGAACTGTGAGATCATGACCTGAGCTGAAGGAGGATGCTTAACTAACTGAGCCACCCAGGCACCCCTACTTCTTCTTCTTCTTCTTTTTTTTTTTTTTTTGTAAGTTTATTTAATTTATTTATTCTGAGAGAAAAATGGTGCAAGAGATGGCAGGAGAGGGGCAAGGGAGAGAGAATCCCAAGCAGGCTCCACACTGTCAGTGCAGAACTGAATGCAAGGCTCAAACTCACAAACTATAAGATCATATCTGAGCAGATATCAAGAGTCAGACCCTTAACCAACTGAGTCAGCCAGGTGCCCCAAGCAATCTTACTTCTGAGTGTATATCCAAAAGAACCGAAAACAAGATCTGAAAGAGATATTTGCCCTCCCATGTTTACTGCAGAATTATTCACAATAGATAAGACGTGGAAGCAACCTAAATTTCCATCAACAGATGAATGGATTAAAAAAATGTGTATACATACATACATAGACACATAATATTTTATTCACCCTTTAAAAAGAAGGAAATCCAGGATGCCTGGGTGGTTGTCAATTGAGTGTCCGTCTTCGACTCAGGTCATGATCTCATTGTTTGTGAGTTCGAGCCCTGCATGGGGCTCTCTGCTGTCAGCGCAGAGCCTGCTTCGGCTCCTCTGACACCCCCTCTCTCTCTGTCCCTCCTCCACTCATGTTCTCTCCCTCTCTCTCAAAAATAAATAATTATTAAAAATAAAAAAACAAAAAGGAAGGAACTCCTGTCATATGCTATAACATGGATGATCCTTAAGGACACTATACTGAGTGAAATAAGCCAATTACAAAAAGACAAATATTACATGACTCCTCCTAAATGAGGTATCTAAAGTAATCAAACTCATAGAAAAAGAAAACAAAATGGTAGTTGCCAGAGATGGGGGGGAGAGGGAGAATGAAGAATTGTTCCAGGAGTACAGTGTTCCACTCATGCAAGAAGAAAAGTTCTAGGGATCTGCTGTCCAACTATATGTAAACACTTAAACATACTGTACATTTAAAAAAGAGGGTAGAGTGATGCCAGGTTCCATTTGAAATTTATTTGCAACCTGCTGGGCGCAGAAGCCATTGTCTCCACAAACATTGGTGTGGTTGAACTGACAGTTAATGTGTTGTGACCTGGAATTCACCATTAAAAGGGTCACCCAAGCAAAGTCCTGGAGTTTATTTGGTTATTAATATGATTGTTGGCACATCCTATGCAATATATGTAAATTGAATTATGGTATTCATAAATTCAAAATCTATGAATAAAAGATAAAAATAAAGATGGGATTAAAGCTTGCGTATCATCCATTATCCTGTGTAATCAATAAACGATTTAATATTCTCTTGAAAAAAAATTAAGAGGGTAAATTGATGTATTTTTTTTATCACAGTAAGAAAGACCAGAAAAAGGGGGGAGGTCCCATTTGCCACCAGAATAAAGGATAAAAGCCACCTTGCTGAAGCGAAGTGATTCAAGGAGACAGTGGGAAGAAACAAACAGAAATGTATAGGAATGTGTAGGGGAGGGAAAGAGTAAAAGAGGTAAAAAGATTCCCACTTGTACTGTGTGATGCACCAAAGGAAAAGGGCACAATGTTAACAAACTGCAATTTCTCTTTTTATGACAAGGTCATGCTTTCAGCCTTTGATTCCTTTATGATCACAATTTTCTACTCCTGTTCTAACTTGATTTTAATTTCCTGGCAGGTGGCATCCAAGCAGCCTTTTTGCTTGAACCCACTCCTCTACCCGAAGTCCTCTGCTCACAGGGAGAGTGCAGCCATTCTCCAAGATTTCACATAGTCTGTCATCAAAGGAAGGTTGATTTCATACTGCATAACCTGACATAACAGAAAGCTGCTCATTAAAGTGTGACCCGACCAGGAAATAAGCTTGGCACCCCCACTTTCCCTCGTGGAAACAGAGGAGGAGTTTATTAATTGTCGCTATTAAAAAGTCAGGCAGCTTCTCAGGTGAGGGGGCTGTCAGCATGTCAACCCAAAGCCAGCAGGGGACCCCTGTGGGTGAATTAGGCAACTGGGTGGATAGAGGAGAGGATAGTGCAATGCCCAGTGCCTCTCCCTGGTGGAGCTGAGTGGTAGGGCACTCAGAAAACAACTGGCTACAGGGGCACCTGGCTGGTTCAGTTGGTAGAATCATCAGCCCCAATTTCGGCACGGAGCCTACTTTAAAAAACAACAAAAACACACTTGCCTACACAAAATCATCAACACAATCTGCTTGAGCTAATGCAGTGGTAATCAACACAAAATTGAAATTAAGAAAAGCCAGTGCAGGGCCGCCTGGGTAGCTCAGTTTGTTAAGCGTCCAACTGCAGCTCAGGTCATGATCTCGTGGTCCATGAGTTCGAGCCCCCCTCTGACAGCTCAGAGCCTACAGCCTGAAGCCTGCTTCAGATCCTGTGTCTCCCTCTCTCTCTGCCCCGCCCCCCAACTCACACTCCGACCGCAAGCGCGCTCTCTCTCTCTCTCTCTCTCTCTTAAAATAAATAAACATTAAAAAGGGTGATGGGCATTGAGGAGGGCACTTGTTAGGATGAGCACTGGGTATTGTATGAAAACCAATTTGACAATAAATTATATTAAAAAAAGAAAAGAAACAGCCCAGTGTAGATTAAGGCACAAATGAAGTTCCATGCCTTGACTAAACAGGCAATAACTACACAACTCCCACTGATAGTTATTACGTAGGAATACAAACCAGATCTTCTGTTTTGTTTTGGTTTTTTTCAATAGAATCCAGAAATGTGGACTTATGTGGAAAAAACTGAAATTTTTTTTAAACTCTATAAAGGTCAAACAAACATACCTGAAAGTTATTTTGTAATCTCTGGGTCAATATTACAGGCCAGCCAACTAAAGCCAAATCTGCTCACATGAACACGTTGTCAGGAATGCTCCCAAAAGAAGTAACACGTGCTGGATCCTCCCTTCCCCGTAAACATAGAAGAAATCCAAGAGGAGGAGGAGGAGGAGGAGGAGAAGCTACCTACATGGCTCTTAAGAGCTGGGTCTGAGTAAAGCAAAATGCATTATGCAAACAGACCCCCAAACACCTGGTGTTACTGTCTTGGCAAAACCTCCAATGCGCCCATTGGAGCACTACTATGAACAGATACAGTAGAGAAGGGGATCTGCAGGGGGAAGAGTGGGTACATGGGAAATTGTTACTAGTGTATCTGCAGCACACACGTAGATCCCACTGTAGTCCCTGTAACACTCCAACACTCTGAGCTGACAGAACCGATTACATCTTTTCAAGTTCTCAGTATGTACACAAAGCACACAGCCAGCTCTACACCGTTCAGCCCCAGAGAGAGGGCCGATGGGGAATAATTTAGATCAGTCTTAACAGGTGCTAATTTGACGGGAGCAGTGGGAGAAGGGCTGCCAGTCAAGCATACTGCCTGGAGGGCCTAGAGGCCCACACCCTGCCCCCCACACCAGGGCAAACCTTCTCACGTGCAAACAATCCCCAAGACAGATAAAGAGCAGGGTTGGAAAACCTTGCTTCAGGGCAGATAGGAGAGGAAACTAGAAACTCTTTATGCATTTATGCCAGCTCTTAACCGTCAAAGAATCTTACCAAGAGCCAATACTTAGGACATCTAGTACAAAGCAGAGAGAAGAGAGAAGTGAGAAGAGAAGAGAGAGAACACCAGTGCAGAAGCCCCCTACCTACCTCTTTAGGGCCTTCATTATCAGAATGCCTTCTATTACTATGGCACCTGACTCTCTTCCAAATCACGTTTACTTAAAGCAGGGACTGGTAAACCACAGCCTGTCAGCCAAATCTGGCTGCCTGCCTGTTTTTATACAGCCCATGAGCTAAAAACGGTATTTATATTTTTAAGTAGCTGAAAAACATCAAAAGAAGACTATTTCGTGACACGTGAAAATTATATGAAAATTGCATTTGTGTCCAAAAATAAAATTTTATTGGAACAGAGCCACACTCATTCACTTACATGTTGTCTCTGGCTGCTTTCAAGCTACAATGGCAGAGTTCAATGTTTGCAACACAGACCGTATGGCCTACAAAGCCTAAAATATTTACTATCTTGCCCTTCACAGAAAAAGTTTGCCAACCCTTGATATAGAAGATATAACCAGGGATCATGCTCAGAATTCAAAGAGGCTCAAATATAGAGTGACCTAGTTGGGCAGGTGAGCAGCGAAGGTTAAAAAAATTAACACTGATACCTCTTCCACCCTATCCTCATCTTCATGTTGCCAAAGAAAGAAATGGGCTTTCTAATTACCCCTGAAGACAAATAAGTCAAATATCTAGATGTTATTGCCTTATGATAGGGCAAGAGATGCCTGGTTTCTCCCAATTACTTAACAAGACCCAAAAGACTAGATGGCCAAAAGCCAGTAAGTGAATGTCAAAGATGGAACCAAGGTTCTGTCTCCCTCATACAAGACTGCTGGAGAAGAAAAGTATATGAACACGTCCAGGTTGCAGATATTTAGAATTAATAAAACAAAAGTCCTTTCCAACCTTGAGGAACAGGTTCCTGAATACCCAGTGGTAGGAGAATTTACTACTGAGAAACTTAACAACCTTTTGGGAGCAGAAACAAAAACAAAACAGCAAACCAGGATTGGGGGTCCCAATCTATGAAATTATATTCACTAAAATAAAATAGGAAACAGAAATATCTTAAATTAGTAACAATCAATACCATACAATTAATTTTCTTTTACCGTTAACAATGTTCATACTTTTTGGCCCCAGCAATTGTACTTCTAAAAATTCATCCTCCTCTAGAAACACCTGCACAAGTACACAAAGATGATGCAGCACTGTCTGTGAAAGCAAAAACCAGAAACAATCCAGATTCTACAATAGGGCACTGGTTAAATAAACTGTAGTGCTGGATTACTATGCCACAGCCAAAAAGAATGCAAGAGATCTATATACACCAACATGGGGAAACGTCCACAATGTATTAAATGAAATATGTAAGTGGCAGAACAGCAGATTTAGTATAACCCCATTTTTACAAATAAAGAAAAAATGGGGGCACCTAGGTGGTTCAGTCAGTTATGCGTCTGATTTCGGCTCAGGTCATGATGTCGTGGTTTGTGGGTTCAAGCCCCGCGTCAGGCTCTGTGCTGACAGCTCAGAGCCTGGAGCCTGCTTCAGATTCTGTCTCTCTCTCTCTCTCTCTCTCTCTCTCTCTGTCCCTCCCTCATTAGCGCTCTGTATCTCTCTGTCTCTCAAAAATGAACAAAAACATTTAAAAGAATTAAAAGAAAAAGAAAAAAATGGGTTTTGATTTTCACAGAAAACAACTCTGGAGTTAACACATAAATTGTTAACTGATTAGCACCGCAGAGGACATTCTTTATCAGACATTTCTGTAATGTTTTAATTTTCACAAATGAATGTTTTATAAGCAGAAAAAACAGACCTCAAAATGTCCACTGATTATCTCTTGCTCACTATAGCTTTTTGAAGCTCTCCCTTTCTTACAGTTTCAATAACATGCCATTACAGTTTGAGGGGGCAGGGTGGTGGACAGCAAGGCTTTGTTGCAGATAAGATGCCCGCTAAAGAGGCTTTACTTCTTTATTTGTTTAGCCACTCTTCCTCCAAACATTTAAGGCCTTTCTAATTCTGACATAAATTATTGACTTCCGCCTTCTGGTTTTTACCAGTCTCAAGACACAAATTACTCTAAAAGGGTGTGATATTACCTAACTTTGATTTACCCTATTTAGCAGAGCCTCTTCACTCTATTCTCAATGAGCAACCACAATGATCCTTTAAAAATATGAGATCATGCTACTCCACTTCCGATGGCTTTCCAAATCACTCAGAGTAAGAGGTGAAATCCCTTAAATGGCTTAGAAGGCCCTGCATAATCCGGTCCCCATTACCTCTCTAACTTCATCTTCTATCATGCCATCCTTTGCTGTGCTCCAGCCAAGCTTCTCAGGGATTTTGCATTTGCCTTTCTCTCTCCTAGCTAGAATGCCCTTGGCCCTAATGTTTACAGAGTTTACTCCCTTACTTCCTTAAGGTCTCTGCTCCAATGTCACCTCCTCAGACTTCCTTTGATCCCCCATTTAACACTGCAAACTGCCATCCCAGCACCTCCTACATTTTAAAATATTCTTCTCCAGGGGTGCCTGGGTGGCTCAGTCGGTTGACCGTCCAACTTGAGCTCAGGTCATGATCTCCTGGTTCGTGGGTTCGAGCCCCACATTGGATTCTCTGCTGACAGCATTGAGCCTGCTTGGAATTCTCTCTGCCCTTCCCCCACTTATGTGCATGCACACACGTGTATACTCTCTCTCAAAAATAAACATTAAAAAAAAGAATTAAAAAATAAAAATAAAATATTCTTCTCCATCAAACTTATCACCATCTGGCATACTAGCTAGCTATTTTATCTAATTTATTGTCTTTCTCCCATCACAATGAGAGATTTACTGCTGGTGCTTAAATAGTGTCTGGTACACAGCAGGTGCTTAGTAAACATTTGTTAACTGAATGAATGAATCCATCAATCAATGTAATTATTTCACTAGCCCAATGCCCCAGGTTTAAGAGCCTTGCTCATGCATGTGACAGCCCTTGCCATACTCCTCAGTTCCCTTCTATAAGGCCTGGGCTTACCTTCCCCTTCACCTCTCTTAAAACTAAGCTTTCTTGGGGTACCTGGGTGCCTCAGTCGGTTAAGCGTCTGACTTCAGCTCAGGTCATGATCTCACCACTCATGAGTTCAAGCCCCATGCTGGGCTCTGTGCTGACAGCCCAGAGCCTGGAGCCTGCTTCAGATTGTGTCTCCCTCCCTCCCTCCTTCCCTCTCTCTCTCTCTCTGTCCCTTCACCGCTTGTGCACGGTCTCTCTCTCTCAAAAATAAACACTTAAAAAAATTTTTTTTAGGGGTGCCTGGGTGGCTCAGTCAGTTAAGTGTCAGACTTTGGCTCAGGTCATGATCTCGCGGCTCATGAGTTTGAGCCTCGCATCAGGCTCTGTGCTGACAGCTCAGAGCCTGGAGCCTGCTTCAGATTCTGCGTCTCCTCTCTCTCTGGCCCTTCCCCTCTCTCTTCCTCTCTCTCTCTCTCCCTCTCTCTCTCTCTCTCCCTCTCTCTCAAAAATAAAAAAACATTAAAAAAAATTTTTTTAAATATCTTTTTAATTTAAAAACTAAGCTTCTTATTCCACCATCAGTTTTGTCTCCTTTTTGATTTCTCACTACCTGGTTCTCTCTTTTCCCAGAACAAGTCATGATTTGATCATATCACAAATTAATTTCTCTTGCTTGAGGATTCTTACCTACTTGTCCTCAAATGCCAAACTTGTGAATAAGAATTCAAAAGTTAGAAAAGATTTATTGTAACTTGAATACCAAAGACAATCATTCTGCCAATTTTTTAGGGGCGTAATTAGAGGTAAATCAAAATTCTCTCTTAATATGGATTCTGTCTCCCACAAAAAAAGAACCTAAAATCATCTCAAAACTAAAAAATTCCAGTAATTTTAATGCTCAGACACCCCAAAAAAGAGAGAGAGCGCGCACCCACTTTCTCAAATTTGAAGCATCCTACTGTAAGCAGATTCAGTGGAAGCCTTCCACAGAAACAAAAGAAACATAAAGCACCAATGGGAAACAGAACCTTCACATTTAATTTGGCTTACTCACATCTTATGTGGAGCTTATCAAGACCAAGTATTCTATCACTGGGACTGCGGAGAGTTTTTTTGTTTTTGTTTTAGTAATCTCTACACCCAACATGAAGCTTGAACTCACAACCCCAAGATCAAGAGTCACATGCTCTTCCAAGTGAGCCACAACCAGGTACCTCAGGACTGCGTAGTCTTTAAGGAGAAACAACGACAACACTGACGGGTAGAGGTACTGGTATCGACGAGAGGCCAAGCCAAAGACTAACAAAATGGTATCAACTGGAAGCTGTATAACCAATATCTCTGGTGAACACAGAAGCAAAAATCTTGAACAAAACACTAGCAAACTGAATCCAACAATACATTAAAAAAATTATTCACAATCAAGTGGGATTTGCTCCTGGGTTGCAATGGCGGCTCAGTATTTACAAATCAATCAATGTGATATGTCATATCAAAAACAGGAAGGAGAATCATATGATCATTTCAACCGAAGCAGAAAAAAGTATTTGACAAAGTACAACATCCATTCATGATAAAAACCTTCAACAAAGTAGGTTTGGAAGGAACATACCTCAACATAATAAAGGCCATATATGAAAAACCCATAGCTAGAATCATCCTCAATGGGGAAAAACTGAGAGCCTTTCCCCTAAGGTTACGAACAAGACAGGGATGTCCACTCTCACCACTTTTATTCAGCATGGTATTGGAAGTCCTAGCCACAGCAATCAGATAACAAAAAATGAAAGGCATCCAAATAGGTAAAGAAAAAGCAAACTGTCACTATTTGCAGGCAACATGATACTATGTATAGAAAACCCAAAAGACTCCACCAAAAAACTGCTAGAACTGATAAACGAATTCAGTAAAGTCACAAGATACAAAATCAGTGTACAGAAATCTGTTACATTTCTATATACCAATAATGAAGCTTCAGAAAGGGAAATTAAGAAAACAATCCCATTTACAATTGCACCAAAAATAATAAAATGCCTAGGAATAAACCTAACCAAAGAGGTGAAAGACCTATACTCTGAAAACTATAAAACGGTGATGAAAGAAAGTGAAGATGACACAAAGAAATGGAAAGACATTCCATGCTCATGGATTGGAAAAACAAATACTGTTAAAATGTCTATACTGCCCAAAATGTCTATATTGCCCAAAGTTTGGTATCAAAATACCAACAGCATTTTTCACAGAACCAGAACAAACAATCTTAAAATTTGTGTGAAACCACAAAAGACCCACACAACTAAAACAATCTTGAAAAAGCAAAGCTGGAGGCATCACAGTTCCAAGACTGGAAGTTATATTATAAAGATGTGGTAATCCAAACAGTATGGTACTGGCACAGAATCAGACACACAGATCAACAGAACAGAAAATCCAGAAATAAACCCACAATTATATGGTCAATTAACCTTCGACAAAGCAGGAAAGAATATCCAATGAGAAAAAGATAGCTTCTTCAACAAATGGTATTGGGAAAATGGAAAGCTACATGCAAAAGAATGAAACTGCATCACTTTCTTAACACAATACACATAAATAAATTCAAAATGGATTTAAGACCTAAATGTGAGACCTGAAACCATGAAAATTCTAGAAGAGAGCACAGGCAGTAATTTCTCTGACATGGGCCAGAACAACTTTTTTTCTAGATAGGTCCCCTGAGGCAAAGGAAATAAAAGCAAAAATAAACTATCAGATTACATCAAAATAAAAAGCTTCTGCACAGGGAAGGAAGCAATCTACAAAACTAAAAGGCAACCTACAAAATAAGAGAAGATACTTGCAAACAACACGTCAGATAAATCTGACGTGACAAAAATCTATAAAAAAAAAAATTATAAAACTCAACACTCACAAATAATCCAATTTAAAAATGGACGCAAGACACAAACAGATATTTCTCCAAAGAAGACACAGATGAGGGTGCCTGGATGGCTCAGTCAGTTGAGCATCTGACTTCTGGTTTCAGCTCAGGTCATGATCTCACAGTTTCTGGGGCAGAGCCCTGCGTGGGGCTCCTTGCTGACAGCTTGGCGCATGGTTGGGATTCTCTTTCCC
Organism: Neofelis nebulosa; assembly: GCF_028018385.1. Taxonomy (NCBI): domain Eukaryota; kingdom Metazoa; phylum Chordata; class Mammalia; order Carnivora; family Felidae; genus Neofelis; species Neofelis nebulosa. The sequence continues at coordinate 98,771,682 of NC_080791.1, forward strand.
GCTCTCTGCCCCTCCCCCGCTTGCTTGCATCTCCCTCCCTCTCTCTCTCTCTCTCTCTCTCTCTATCAAAATAAATAAATAAATAAAAACTTAAAAAAAAGAAGACATACAGATGGCTAACAGGCACATGAAAAGATGCTCATCATCAGGGAAATGCAAATCAACACTACAATAAGATATCACCTCATACCTGTCAGAAATGGCTAAAATCAATAACACAAAAAACAACAGGTGCTGGTGAGAATGTGGAAAAAAAGGAACACTTGTTCCTGCAACACTGCTACAGTCACTCTGGAAAACAGTATGGAGGGTCCTCAAAAAATTAAAAATAGAACTACCCTACAATTCAGCAATCATGGTACTGATTATTTACCCAAAGAATACAAAAATACTAATTTGAAAGGACAGATGCACCCCTATGTTGGATGAATGGATAAAGAATATGTGGTGTGTATACATTAGAATATTACTCAGCCATGAAAAAGAATAAAATCTTGCCGATTTCAACAACATGGATGAAGCGAGAATGTATAATGCTGAGTGAAATAAGTCAAAGACAAATACCATATGATTTCACTCCTATATGAAATTGAAGAAACAAAACAAATGAGCAAAGGGGGAAAATACAGACAAATCAAGAAACAGACTCTTAACTATGGGTGGAGGGGGGGGAGGCTGGAGATGGGTCAAACAGGTAATGGGGATTAAGGAGTACACTTGTAATGAGCACCAGGCGATTAAAATAAAAACATAAAAACAAAACAAACAAACAAAAAACCGAGAAACTATATGATGCTGGTGCACTCGAGGAATATGCAGGCCCTGAGTCAGTGGGAGCCAATATGAAGCACAGCTGATCAGGTGCAATACGACTTATCAAAGGCTTCAGGACAAGCAATACACAAGTTAGAAACAGCATGACAAGGAGCGCCTGGGTGGCTCAGTCAGTTAAGCGTCCGACTTTGGCTCAGGTCATGATCTCACGGTTCGCAAGTCTGAACCCCACTTTGGGCTTTCTGTCAGCACAGAGCCTGTTTTGGATCCTCTGTCTCCCTTTCTCTCTGCCACCCTTCCACTCTCTCTCTCTCTCCCCCCTACCTCAAAAATAAGCAGAAAGAAAGAAAGATGGCATAACAATGAAACATCAGAGGAACAAGTTCTAGGTCACCTGAGCTCAAGTTTTTGTAGGTGTCTTCCATGTACAACTCTAGGTAATGCCACTTCGTTTATTCAACAAGAAACTATTGAGCCAAGATGTAATATAATAATGGGTCTTTTTTTTTTTTTTTTTTTTTTTTACTAAGAAAGCCAAAAAGGGGCACCTGGGTGGCTCAGTCGGTTAAGTGGCCGACTTCGGCCCAGGTCATGATCTCGCGGTCCGTGAGTTCGAGCCCCGCGTCGGGCTCTGGGCTGACAGCTCAGAGCCTGGAGCCTGTTTCAGATTCTGTGTCTCCCTCTCTCTGACCCTCCCCTGTTCATGCTCTGTCTCTGTCTCAAAAATAAATAAACGTTAAAAAAAAGTTTTTTTTAATAAAAAAATTAAAAAAAGAAAAAAAAGAAAGCCAAAAAACGTATACTTCATACTGAATCATAGGGGATATAATTTCAATTCCATTTGTTGAATTCAACTACCATTTACTGAGAACCTACTATGTGCCAGGTAGTATTCTAGGGACTGTAGGAATATAGACATAATCACTGACTTCAGGGAGCTCAATGACAGAAAGGGAAACATTTTCTGTCACGGGTGCAATATTACAAGGAAGTATCTGTATCTCGTACAAGCAACAAAGATAAAGTGATTATTTGGGGGCATTCAGGGAAGTTTTAGTAAAAGGAAACAGTGACAGAGGTATGAGGTTTTGAATAATAAATTGAGTGTACTCCCATCCAAAGAAACTGAACATAATTTTATATATACGTATGTACATATATATGTATACATATATATACACGTATATATGTACATACGTATATATAAACTCTCTAGTCCCAGTAAGGTCAATGGCTCAGAAAAGCTACTAAAGATGGACCTCTCTCTATATATTATGATGAAGCTTTAAAGACTGGTATTTTCCTAATTTCTAGGTCACCCTCTTGTGGATCCAGGACTAGCCTTGCAGATATATCCATTTATTTTCTTCCATCAATGATGTTTCTGCTGAGAGCTCCCTGGAAAATCCCCATGTGACTAAAGCTGAGGCATCACACAAGTTAGGTGGCCCATAAAGCCTCACCAAATTCCAAAGCAATTCCTTCACAAAAGTCTAAAAATACCCGAGAAATCAAATGAGGGCTTCTAACTCTAACCTTCAATGTTCTGGGCCAAATTTCCCCCCAATCTTCTTTGATAAGGGAAAAGTGCAGATCAAAAGACATCAGTTCTCAGAACACTCAATCTTATTAAATACTTCAGACGAAAGGCCTTGTCACCTATCAGGATAAAGAATGCAGAAATAATTCAGTTGAGGAGGATTAGGTCAGATTTTGATCTCCCATTCGTTGGGATGATTATTTTTTTTAAAGCAGGCTTCACACTCAGCACAGAGCCCAATACAGGGCTTGAACTCAATGACCCTAAGACCTGAGCTGAAACCAAGAGTTGGGCACTTAACCAACTGAGCCACCCAGGAGCCCCCATCATTCGTTGGGATTTTTACAGTGCTTCCTTAACTGGGATGACTTCAAAAAAAACTAATCAAGGGTACCTGGGTGGCTCAGTCAGTTAAGCATCCAACTCTTGATTTCGGCTCAGGTCATGATCTCAAGGTTTGTGAGGTTGAGCCCCTGGATGGGTTCTGTGATGGCAGGGCAGAGCCTGCTTGGGATTCATTCATTCTCTCTCATTCTCTCTCTTTCTCTTTCTCTCTCTCTCTCTCTCTCTCTCTCTCTCTCCCCCCCCCTCCCCTTCTCCCGCGTACATAAGCTCCTGTTCTCTCAAAATAAACAAACATTAAAAAAAAAAAAAAACCCACAAACTAATCAATGCAGTTCTATGACAAATAACTAAAACACTGTTTCTCATGTATCCCGAGAAATACTGTGTTGATTACATTTCTACCTGGAGGCAATAATTACAAATGATCTATCAGACTTCCAATTTCTTACAGAGTTGACTGAAGAGCCCCCCACCCCCACCCCCAGGCAATGATCTACATGAGCAACAGAGGTTCTGATGGAGAAAACTGATGTGAAAGCACTAATTTCAAGAGGAGGAAAGAGTGCCCTCTTTAGGACCTAGGGGTTTGAATCTACCTTTGCAATAAGCACCTCTTAAAAAGTCATTTCCCCTCTCTGCATCTAAGTTTTCTCATTAAAAACAAAACAACAAAAAAAAAAGTCTGGACTAAATAAACTCTAGGGTTTCTCCAGTTTTAAGATGCCATGTAAATACTTTTCTCTTTTTCCTAATACCAGCCTTTCAAACTCATAGGGACTCCTGCTGTAAGCTGCAGGGAGCCACAAACCCCTGATCTGCTAGATTCTGGGCTATGAGACCCAAAAAGTTTCTGGTGGTGAGGAAACGGCCTGCCACTCAAGTTACAAGTTATATGCTGGAGTCAGGACTACACAGACAGCTTGCCTTCTACTGCCCGCGGGCAAAAAGAGACAAACCATGAACTGGTTAATACAGCTCAGCACCATACAGCTATACTGAAATATACTCTTGTGCTTAATATTCTCGCTATTTGCAAACACTATGAATTAAATCAGCAGCACCGAGGATCAAAATATGCCTCTTTAGTCTATCTCCTACTACAAAGTCAAATGAATAAACCCTCTCCCTTCAAGTAGTCTAGGCACACAACAAGGACACCTTTCTTGCCAGCCAGCCTAGCCAAGCGGCAGCAACAGCCCAACAGTGACACCTGCTGGGGAAATAAAAGCAAGGGCTGGCTCATCAGCTAGAGAACATCCGGTTCCTTCTGAAGGTGGCAGAAGGGGCTAATTAGCACCTGTATGTATTAGTAATTTACACTACAAGGCAGCCACTCAAATCACGAGGAAATGATGCCCCTTCTGTAAAGGGTGTGCACTTGGAACATTCTACAAATGTACCTCACTTTTGAGCAGACTGTCAGCCTTCACAGTGAATTTCATCCTGGCTCATCTTAAGCAACTCCATAAATAACGTAACTACTGTATTTTACAATAAAACCATGCATTATTTGCATATTTTAAAAGAAAAAATATACATGCACAATTGTTCACAGCAAGATGACAAGGGATTTCATTTACTACAACATACAATTTTATTTTATTTTTTTTTTAATTTTTTTTTTTTAACATTTATTTATTTTTGAGACAGAGAGACAGAGCATGAACGGGGAAGGGGCAGAGAGAGAGGGAGACACAGAATCGGAAGCAGGATCCAGGCTCTGAGCCATCAGCCCAGAGCCCGACGCGGGGCTCGAACTCAGGGACCGCGAGATCGTGACCTGAACTGAAGTCGGACGCTTAACCGACTGAGCCACCCAGGCGCCCCTACAACATACAATTTTAAATGTTTGAACTTTTTAATTTAAAACACAAACATAGATTCTGGGTTTTAAATGGTCTACTTTATCAAGAAGTTATTAACATTTTAGTCACATGTGACTATTTACATTTGACTAAAATTTAAAAATTTAAACACAGTTCCTCAGCTCACACTAGCCATATGTAACTAGTGCCTACCACACTGGACAGCACAGATACAAAACACTTCCATCACTGTAGAGAGTTTTACTGGATGGCATTTCTCTAGAGAAACATATTATTTTCAGATGCACTTATACAAAGAGGGCATATACATGAATGAAAGCTGGCCAAGTGTTGATAATTTTTAAAGTCAGGTGATATGTATATGAAATTTATTATACTTTTCATTTTTATATGTTTGAAGATTATCATAATAAAAAGTTAAAGGAAAAGAAAAATGGTTCACCTAAAAATGAGGTATCACAGTAAGGAACATACCACGGACGACAGTTTAGAAAAATCTTTAGTCACACACACCAGAATTCAAATCCCCACTCAGCAAACTACTCATAGATCTTTAACAAGAAACTTGACTTCTCTGAGCCTTACTTATCTCAGCTGTAAGATGAGAAATTTAACACGTGCCTTGCACAGAGTTGTGGTGGAAATGAGAATTAATACAAAGACACAGCACCAGACACAGTATCTAATATACAGCGACCCTCAGTAATTGGTGTCTCTAATTATTATCAAACAGTAGAGTTTATTTTAAACCACTCAGGTTTTTCTCCAAACAAGAACACATGAAAAGGCACTGCTACAATTGAATGGACAAAGGATGACCAGAGGCCCACTGGTACTTGGAGACAGGCACTCGTAGTAACTTCAGCCACTTTTAGAGCAGTAACTGAAGACAGTCCCTTTACAGCTACCTTTCACAAACTTTTTGTATGCCTGCTCTGCGTCAGGCACTGTGCTTGCTCCCTTCCCACTTCTCTTGACAAAGAGGAGTAACAGTCTCAGGCTCCTCTGAGCAAGACAAAATATTCCAAAGCTGGGAATTTAGGAGATGTTAACTCAGAACTGGTGTCAATTATTTAAGCATAGTAACAACCTCTATCAGTGTATCTTTCATATCCAACCAAGTGTCCCTATCTTCCCCTTAGCAACTACCCCCTAGTAACCATCTGGCATTCAACATGCTCTTTCATGCCTTATAATCTGCTGGTCCCCTAAAGTAAAAAGGTCTTTCCCTTTCCAAATCCTAGTCATCTTTCAAGGCTTGGTTTTGTACAGCCTTCTTTGATGGTACTTCCCTTTCTCTGAAATGAGACTGCATTTAATCTGAGTACCACACAATGAAGCATTTGGGTCATCTACATTTTTTATATAATTGTATGTAAATAAGTCTTGCCTCTATAATTAATACCCCCAGTGGGTAAAGACCAGGTATTATACTTCTTTTGTATTCCCTACAGTGCCTGGCACAGTGCTGGAAAAATTGTAACCATTCAACAAATACTTATTAACTGGGTAACTCTCTAAAGCATTCTCCCAAAATAACAAGTACATTATGTGCACAATCCATATTCCCACCCTTGTTAGAAGCTTATGTCAGAAATTTCAGTTGCTTCAACAGAGGATGTAATGCAAAGCAATATGCTGTTTGGATCCAACAGGCATATTCTGGGAGTTGGTGATTACGCTAGATGTGACCTTTACAGAATTACAGAAAGAAGTCCCTAATAAATCAAGATAGATGCTCACATAGCCATACATGGAACATGTGGTGGGCGGGTAACTACACCCACTCTGTTTCTTCCATGGAAGAGTTGCCTGGGATGCCGATCTGAGTATGGAGAGGCCTTCCTTCCGTGAATTATTCTTCTTCCCCACCTTGAGGTGAATGTCCATCTGGAAGATCTCCTCAAAGAATCTTAATTAAGCAACTAACTTGCTATCCAAAAAATATGTATCTCTAAAGCAGACTTTCCTCAACACATATATACACGTATTATTTTCTTTTTCCTTTGTCAAGTTGCAATGCTCCAGAAGGTGAACACAGTTGTCCAAAGAGACACAACTGAAAAAAAGCCAATACACTAACCTGCACCAAGCAGGTTCTCTTTTACTACCTATTTCTAAGCACTGTGGACCATTTTCTTTTTCCACAATAACCAGCGCTGCACATACAATCCTCCAAGAAGGTCAAAGAACAGGGCAGAGGAAGTCAATGGCTCCACCTCCATTTACATCCCTAACCTGATCTGCACTCTCCTTTAGGCTAACAGTCTCATGAACTTAGCAGAGCCAGGTGACTTAGACTGCTAGGCCCCATCCTATCTCTGCCACCAGAGCAAGTTTTCCAGGAAGATGCAATGGACCTTAGGGAGACCAGAACCAGATGTATGGGTCCCAGACACTCCAGATCCAGCCACAACATCTACAGGACTGAAGGAAGAGACAGAAGGAGAACAGTAAGGGATACAGGAGAAGACAAGAAACACCTGCTTACCTCCTGAGTGAATCTTCCTCGGAGCTCTCCTCAGGCATATCCTGATGTAAGGCCTCCTGTGTTACAGTTCCAGATCTGCTGGACTGGGTGTAAATTCTTTCCCAGTGGCCCGTCTCCTGGTTGAAGGCCACCCCCACAGTCCTCTCCTCCTGCGGACTAGCAGAGCTGCTCAACTCCAGCCTGCTGGAGCTGGGCGTTTGGCCCTCAGTCCGCTCAAGGGGTGGTAACTGGCTGCCACTTGACGGCATGCCCTCGAAGGTGCTGGGGACCTGCCAGGAGGAGCTGGCCTCACTAGAGGAGTAGTTGGGTGTGGTTCTTTCCCAGCGCAGGGTGTCGTTGTTGAAGGTCAGGAGATTGTGGCAGGCGCGGCAACGGTTTAGGTGGCCACGAGACAGGTTGGAGTTGTTCTCGCTGCTGTGCGGGGTGGGCTGGTGGGAGGGGCCTGGCCTCTCGGACTCAATGTTGTTATTGAGCATTTCCTGGGCCTGTTGGGTCTGGGGGGCTTCCCCGCTCAGGCTGTGGTCCAGCTCCTGAAGCCGGTCATATTCCAGAAAGAAGCGTCTCAGGTCACATTGAAGCTCATGGCGAATGCTGCCTGAGTTGTTTTGGCTGGAGCCATTTCCTCCATCTGACTCAGCTGCCAACCCTGAAGCTGGAAAACCCCTCCCTTCTGTGGCTGAAGTGTACACAGATGCCTGAGAGCCACCTTCTTGCTGTCTCAGCACAGACAGCAAACTCACCGAAGAGGCACTGGTCCTGGGCGGAGGCATGGATTCTGCCTCAGAGCGGGAGTTCAGACTGAGCACTGTCCGGGTCCACTCGGACCCTGTCAGCCCGGGAGCTATTTCTCGGTGATACCTAGAGGGGTGGCTGGACAAAGGGCCTCCCAAAGAGCGACGGGTGGGACCCAGACTGAGGTTGCGGAGCGTGTTGCCGGCAGTGCTGCTCTGGACTGTACTGAAGGCAGACGGCCGGTTCAGGAGGCCCTGGTCCTGCTGCGTTGACGAGGCCTGCTCCGGGGGATGGAAGGGCTCGGTCTGTACAAAAGAAAAGGAAGGGGTAGTAGCCCTGGCAGAAGCAGGGGGAACACTGTCCTGGTGTGGCAAGAGGGAAGGAACTCGAGTGCCAGAGCAGCGGCTGCAAAGGCACAGGATCCCAAGGTGCTGGCAGCACTCAGCTGTGGGGTAACTGACCCGCTGTCGGAGCCTGATGTAAGCGGAAGTCCTGGGGCGCTCCGTGGAGGGCTGAGGGGGAGGCGGTGGGGGTGAGGGGGTAGCAGACTCTTGCACTGTGCTTTGCTCTCCCACCTGGATGCCAGAGGAGCGGGAGGACAGCATGTGCAGGAAATTGTGGAGGAGAGGCGTCCGGCGAACTGGCTGTGATTGCAGCAGGGCACGCTGACGGTAGTGGGATAACTCTGTTCCGTCTATGGGGATCTCTGGTTCGTCATCACCCTGCGATGTGGAGCAAGGCGGGGCAGGGGTAGAGCAAGGCGGTTAGGTAGAACCTCCAGGTAAATTAAGAAAGATTAACTGTTGATAACCATCCGCGAAAAACAACCTTCATGGATAGACAACAACTCTACCCCGGAAGCACTGAGGACCAACCGGCTTCAGATTCAGAATCATCATATGGTATCACATTATTCATTTCCGATTAGCAACATTTCTGAATGAGTACAGCTGGCAAGCCAATTCTATTACAAAATGCATCTCTATGACGGAAGCAATGAGGGGAAGAAAATGTCAACCAGCCCAAGGCACATGAATGACAAGCTATCCAACACAGCCTGGTGACTCTAATGAGGCAATCACCTGGGGGTTTCAGAATTGACTCCCTTGTCAAGATTATGGCTATAACTTTGAGCACACAGTCTGAAACTAGCTTTGAATTTCAACTAGAAAAGAAACACCTGGCCATTACAAATGACAAGTCCAAATAATCAGAACTGGAGCACTAGTTGAGAAAACAACCCACAGTTGAGATGCAGTTGGAACTGCTAACTTACCTGCTGATTAGAGGGGTTAACAATTGCTGTGAGTAAGTAGTGTCCAAGAGGGTCAAATCTCACCAGACTGAAAACACAGAAGAAGAAAAAGACAGACACACACAGATGTTAATTGAGAAGAGGAAGCCTGTGTTCAAATTTATAGCAATCATCACTAATAACTGTGGGATTACCCAGGTATCCACTTCACGCTGGAAGCTTTCAAAACTTTCAAACAGATTAAAATAATAAAGTTCAATACCTCTTGTTACCTCCTCACACTTGCCAGAATAGGGGAATATGTATCACAAAAATAATTTCAAAAAGCACCTAGGCTCTCATCCCAAGAAGCAACTACATTAAGCACATACTGGCTCATATCTAAGAGCCTATCATCACAGTAAAGCACAGGTCACTCCCAAACTCTGCCACAGGGTTACTTCTTCCCTCACACAGCAGCTCCACTGGCAAGGAGCAGGGGTTGTGTGACAGTGAACTATCTCAGCATCAAGTGGCTGAGACCAGAAAATTTTCTTATATCCAGCTGCGATACCAAGAGGACCAAAGAAACCAATGCCTCATCTGTATTTAATTCAGGCAATGTGTGTTTTGATCTTGGGGGCTAAACATCCACAGCAGATCTGATACATACTTACATCTCCATTTTCCAGTTTGATAAACACAGACAACTGGGGCTAGCAACTACCTACCAAGCTAACCTCTACCTGAACAACTTTCAGGTGTTCCTCCCCCACACACACAAAAAAGGGCTCTATCCCAAGTCCAGATAGCTTTGAACCTAAAAGACCTTTTAACAACCCTGGTCTACAGAGCCCAGAAGAGGAGGCCAATAAGGAACAGCTAAAATGAACTGTTGATTGGCCAGCAACTTAAAAAGTAGGAGGAGCCTCACAGATAACCCCCTGCTCTGAACAGGTGTAGCAAACTGCTTCCAGAGGTGATAGCAAGTGTAAATGCTCTCTGCCATGTGAGTCCTATGCCAAACATCACTAGTGGGCAGAGCACTCACCGGACCCGTTCCATCTCGCTAGCTGTCTTCACCACAGCAAAGGGCTCCCGTCGACTCCAGTCCCAGAAGTGGATCTCATTGGCAGTGGCAATCAGCAGGAGCTGAGCCGTAGGGTGGAAAGCCAGGGAAGCAATGGCATTGTTGCTATCTGTGAACCAGCTTTCACTGCCACCCTATAAATGAACCAATCCAAATAGTCTCCGGTTACAAACTAGCAGGAGATTAGGATGTAAATTTAAAAAAAAAAAAAAAAAAAAAAGGACCATTTAAGGTAAAATGACCACTTATACAGCCTACTTTAAATATGTCCTCTGTAAAGTGTAGAAAATCAGTGATCTGGCAGTGTCACCAATTTATCAGAAAATTATTACTGTCAGCTCAGTTCTCCCAAGTCACCTATAATCCAAAGCAATGAGTATCCACACAATTCCTGTTTCTGAGGCCTGTGAAAACGCAAGCCTGGTGCGTGACATGGTAAACAAAAAACCACTAGCAAGTTAGGAAGCTTATTGCTTTGGTGATCGTGATCAGAATATAATACAATCCTCGCTCTAAAACAAAAGGCATCTATCCCAAACACGTTTTAGAACCTCCTATACTATGTCACGATGGGCAGATGGAAAAACAGTTAAACAGGGTGTTCACCTTAGAATGGAGGAATATTATTCCTATTACTTAAGTGGGCAATGACTACCGCTTACTCACATGTAGTCCTAAGAACCTAGCTAGTTTCTCCTCCAGTTAAGAACTCAATGGTAAACAACTCTCTGCATTTAGAGTATCAAAGAAATGGAAATACTTACATGCAAATCCCAAATCCTAACCTCCCCATCCAGGCAGCCAGAAGCAATAAGGCCTGAGATGGTGGGATGAAAAGTGACACACCACGGAGTGCGGCGGTGTCCAATCAGAGAATGAACACACTTGCCAGTCTTCACCTCCGTAATATAGATATTATGGTTCACGTGGGTGGAGGCCAACAGAGTCCTAGAGAATTGAAAAGTAGGACGTGAATGTGAAGCACACAGGAGGGTAACCAACCTTCTCAGTTCTGGACAATTGGCTTTGGAATATTCTCCACCCTAGCGTGAAAAAACTACACCTTAGGCATTACAAACAACCGAAATATTTTGATCTTTGAAAGCTCTGGCTTCTCCACACATCCACTTCAGAGAATATTTTTTTCCAGGTAGGAAAATTATCACTCCATCAGTGGCCTATATCACACAGGCAAAGGATTGTAATTGAGAAACTTCCCAAGTTTTGATCCTCAATGTCTGTTGTTTCCTTTGCTTATTCCTATTATTTCTATGGATAGCACAGCTCATCTACCTTCTTTCCCCTTCTGATACACTGGCAAAGCTCTATTCAAGCAATGTTTCAAAGAACCCTTAGGGATGTAACTTGGAAGACCAAGCTAGACCAAATATACATAAAGCAATGCTATCACAAGTCTTAGGTTAAGTTATAGGTAAGTACTATGTACCTGTCTGGGCTGAAGGCCAGTAAGAATGTAGAGCGTGGACTATCAGGCAGTTCTACTCTCTGAAAAACAAACCAAAAAATAAATAAATAAATAAATAAATAAATAAATAAAAAATAAAACACATTATTTACAAACTATGACCTACTCTATCTCAAAAGCACATGAACCATAGTAGATCAGTATTCAGTATAAGCTGAAACACTGGAAACAGTGATCAAAGTCACAAATTGAAAGAGAAATCCAAATTACCTTTAAGAAAAATGTCTAGTTCTAAAGACAAAAGATATTTCTAGCCCATGAATTCTTCCAAATTTATTTTTAAAACTCTGTAGGTTAGATATATCAATTCTCTCACACAAAATAAATGGTATCCCAACTCTACATAGTTAGCCCATTCTAAAACCCCACTCTACTGTCCTAAAAATCTTACCCCATTTTACCCCTAAAAATCTTATGTCAAAAATATCCATTGTTCCCACCTTGCCTTCCCATTTCATCCACCGGGTTTTATCTTCCACCAGCTCCTGCAGAAGCCGCTGAGCTCCAAAGGCCCGAGTGCCCCGTTCTCGCCCCCAGAGTATCCGGACAGCATTCTTCTCTGGAACAACCTTCATGGCGTTCAGTAGCCACTGTCACACCAGGCACAGGAAGTGAAGGAGCAAGCAATAGCTCCGCAAGCTGATGCAGCTAAATTGAGGCCATTCAGGTCCTTGTAAGTTGTCTTCATGGAAATCTAAAGGATGGACATGAAATTAAAGAGTATCTATTCTGCAATCAGAGAAGCTTCCCACTGAAAACATGATTCTAGCTCAAAGAGGAAAGTTCTGTGTTTTAATTTAATGACACTTTCTCAGGAAAAGACCCTTCTCCCAGAACTTTTTTTCCAAAAATATTTCATCCTTAAATTCCTTTCATATCATCAATAGATCAGCCTTATATCTAAAGAATAAGCCATTCTCTAAAGCAGTTACTCTGTTATTATTTTATCCGATAAGAACTTTTGTTACACATAAAAATAAATAAGGTCTAAAACCCTGTCAAAAACAAAAAACAAAACACAGCACCTGCCCTCCCCTTCTGGGCCACACTGCCTCCTTAGTCACCAGCTTCTCCCCCCCCCCCCCCCCCCCCCCCATCACTTGGGCAGCCTCCAAACCAAAGAACAGGTAACCAATTCTAAAAGCCTATTTATTACTTGAGGGCTGGTTCTTATGCAGCAGCCTCAACTCTTATCTCCTCCCTAAAAGCATGTGCATAAGGACTATTTTGGGGCTATCTTTCTCACTCTCCTTTTCTCTTTTCCACAAAAGTTCCAGAGTAGTACAGAGAGGAGAAAACAGAAGAAAAAAATTTCAGTTCCTTTTTCTCATCCACCACAAGCCATAAGGGCATAAAACTATCACCACACACACACACAAAAAAAAGGTCAACTAGCAGCAAAATATATATACACATGTGCAACAATTAAAGAATTGTGGCTCCTCTATACAATGGAATATGCAGTCCAATAAAATGGCATTTCAGAAGAATACACGTAAAATGTTATTCACTGTAGCACTGTTTCTTCAAATGTTATGGAACATTTCAAATGTGCAGAAAAGTTGAAAAAACAGTACAATAAACACAGTATTCACCAGTTAAAACTCAAGAACTGTTAACATTTGGTCACATTTGCTTTATCTATCTCTATGGACAACACTATATATGTGTTGTTTTATTTTTTTCTGCACCATTTCATCAGGCATCAATATGCTTTAACCCTATCTACCTTACTGTGCATCTGCAGGGAATAAGGACGTTTGACTTCATAACCACAATACCATTAGGTACACTGATTATCACCTAATACTCAGTCCTCATTCAAATGTCCCCAACTATTTAAAAATGGCTTTAATAGTTGCCTTAAAAAAAAAAAAATCCAATCAAAACTCAAGCAATTAGTTTGGATGCTATATCTCTTTAGTTTCTTTTATTCTAGAATGGCCTCCAAATTTTGCTTTGGTTGGTTTTACCTTTACTTATTCACAAGCTTTTTAAAATCCCAGGACAGGTACCTGGAGACTGTCTTACATACTAGTTTTGTCTGATTGTTTCTTCACAGTGCCATTTAGCTTACCTCTCTATCCCTCACATTTACTATAAATAGAAGGTTAGGTCTAAAACACTGATTAGATTTAGGTGAAGTATTTTTGGCACCTGCTTCACAGGTGATAGTATCTATGTATCACCCTCCCAAGCCCCACCCCCTGCTACAATGAAGCCTATCAGGTGGCACATATCCTCAGACTGTCTGAGTTGGTGGGACTTGGAAAATTATGTGATCATTTGGCAAAATATGACCACTTGGTTGAGTTTGTAACTGCCAGAGCTCTCTTTATAAAGGTACATCCCTCCCCTTTATAATTAGCCATCTGTGGTTAATATTTGGCCTCAATGGAATATCCTGTTCCTTCTCAACTTTTTGCTTAATGATTTAGCAGTCACTGATGATTCCTTCTTGAATTATTTCCTTTAGGAGCTGAAAAAACGTAGATTCTCAAATTCCATCATTATTTCTACATTTACTAGCTGGCATTGCTTTGGAAAGAACTTTTCCTTAATAACTGAAGCACAGCAAATGCTTTTTTTTCCCCCTTTAATTACAACTTCTGTCTTATTGTTTGTAACAGCAAAAAACTGGGGACAACTAAAGTGTCGATGTAAAAAAGGGACTGGATGACTAATCTACAATAAGGAAGATTCTCTGGGTACTGATAACAAGAAATCTCCAAAATAAAATATTGCTAATAGGGGTGAAAAAGCAAAGTACAAAACAATATGCATAGCAATGCAACTTTTTGAATAAGAGAAGAAATTAATGGTCACTCGTTAGGGACTAAAGGGAAAGAATGAATGGAGATAAATATGGAAATAAGACTTCCCAAATGTTTTCATTTTGTGTCACTTTTATTTTTGAAATGCATTACCTATTCAAAAAAATTTTAAGTGTATTTATTTATTTTTGAAAGACAGAGAGAAAGAGAGAGAGACAGAGCAGGGGAGGGGCAGAGAGAGAATCCCAAGTAGGCTCTGAGCTGTCAGAGCCCAACGAGGAGCTTGAACTCACAAACTGCGAAATCATGACCTAAGCTGAAATCAAGAGTCGGACACTTGGGGCGCCTGGGTGGCGCAGTCGGTTAAGCGTCCGACTTCAGCCAGGTCACGATCTCGCGGTCCGTGAGTTCAAGCCCCGCGTCAGGCTCTGGGCTGATGGCTCAGAGCCTGGAGCCTGTTTCCACTTCTGTGCCTCCCTCTCTCTCTGCCCCTCCCCCGTTCATGCTCTGTCTCTCTCTGTCCCCAAAAAAATAAATAAAAAACGTTGAAAAAAAAATAAATTAAAAAAAAAAAAAAAGAGTCGGACACTTAACCAACTGACTGAGCCACCCAGGTGCCTCAAAAATCTATTTTTAAAATTCTTTTTTTTAATGTTTATTTATTTTGAGAGAGAGAGAAAAAAGAGAGCTCGTGAGCAGGGGAGGGGCAGAGGGAAAAGGGAAGAGAGAATCCCAAGCAGGATCCACACTGTCAGCTCGATCTCACAAACCATGAGATCATGGCCTAAGCCAAAATCAAGAATCAGACACTCAACCAACTGTACCACCCAGGGGCCTCCAAAATTTATTTTTTAAATATTTAATGACGTGAAAAAATACAGTGAAAAAAGCAGAATAGAAAATTACACATATAGTATGATCCCTATTTTGTTAAAAAAAAAAAAAAAGATCTTGGAGAACAGTGATACAAAAGAAATATAAAAAAAAAAAATACTAACCAGGACACCTGGGTAGCTCAGTCAGTTGAGCATCTGACTTCAGCTCAGGTCTCACAGCTCAGTTCATGGGTTTAAGCCCCACATCAGGCTTGCTGCTGTCAGCACAGAGCCCACTTTGGATCCTCTGTCCCCCTCTCTCTCTGCCCCTCCCCTGTTCATGCACTATCTCTCCTTCTCAAAAATGAATAAACATTAAAAAAAAAAAAATACTAGGGCACCTAGGTGGCTCAGTTGGTTAAGCATCCAACTTCCGCTCAGGTCGCGATCTCACAGTTGGTGGGTTCGAGCCCTACGTCAGACTCTGTGCTGACTGACGGCCTGGAGCCTGCTTCGGATTCTGTGTCTCCCTCTCTCCGCCCTCCCCTCCTCTCTCTCTCTCTCTCTCTCTCTCTCTCTCTCAAAAATAAATAAACATTAAAAAAAAAACCAACTAACCATGCTTGTCTTTAGGTGGTGGGACTATAAGTGACTTAGTACTTAGAAGAGGTAATGTTCTCTTCACTTTTTAAATTTAAAAAGTAATAAATGCTTATTGTAAAAGTGAAACAACAATGGGCTTTTTACATTTCACAAATGGCTGCAATATGAAAAGTATACAACTAGACGTATCCAAACACAGACAGAAGGGAAAATATTTATAGCCTGTGCTGAAAGGAGTTTTCTCCCTGGCATATTAAAATGTAAAAAGCCAGAAAGACTCTACAGAAAGACACAACTCCAAGTTCCTAGACGGATACAGCAGAGTTCCCTAAGGAGTGATGAAGGAACAAACTCTAGCCTATATCCTCACGGGACAGCTCTCATCCCTCATTAGTGCATGATATAAATATGTACACACTGAACATGTCAACATTCTGCAGGCCAACCTCCTGAATAAACTAAGGATGAAGTAACTGGAAGGAAATAATCTACTTGGTGACCCTAACAACTCACGGTTTAGTACCAAAAGTCTGGAAGTTAAACCGCCACACAGCTGAATAATCATTAACCAGGAAGGTGCCAGAAATACAGTTCCCATTAGTTCATCTTAATCCTTTACTGAGTCTAATTTTTTTTTTTTTTTGAGCCTATAATTCTTTTACCTAATACAGAGAAGTTCAGAAGAAATGAATTTTGGGGCACCTGGGTGGTTCAGTCAGTTAAGCATCCAACTTCTGCTCAGGTCCTGATCTCACCATTCATGAGTTTGAGCCCTGCATCAGGCTCTACAATGACAGATCAGAGCCCAGGGCCTTCTTCGGATTCTGTCTCCCTCTCTCTCTGCCTCTCCCCTGCTCGCTCGCTCTCTATCTCTCTCCCTCCCTCTCAAAAATAAACATTAAAAAAAAATTTTTTTAATGAGTTTTGAGGGGCCCTTGTCTTAAGAGTGTGACATAAAACTACTTTCACAGAAATACATTTAAACCATTTATAATCTTGAGGCACCTGTGTGGGCTCAGTCAGTTAAGCATCTGACTCTTGATTTCAGCTCAGGTCATGATCTTGCGGGTTAGTGAGATCGAGCCTTGCATCGAGCCCTGCAATGACAGCATGAAGCCTCCTTGGGATTCTCTCTCTCCTTCTTTCTCTCTCTGTCCCTCCCCAACTCACACGCAAACGTTCTCTCTCTCAGAATAAATACACTTTAAAAATTAGATAAGTAAACCATTTACAATCTTCTAATGTGGTAAAAATAGCAGCAGTCCAATTCATACCAAAAAAAATCTGACCTTCTGAACCTGTGTGACTCAAGAGGAAGAAAATATAGGTCACAAACATCGTATGATTCAGAAAACTGTGGTATGACCTGAAGTTCCTACAGGAATCGGAAGAGGAAAGAGCTACTACAAATACCAGTTATCAAGAAAACTAAAAACTCAAGTCTGAGCTTACCAAAGA
This sequence comes from Neofelis nebulosa, assembly GCF_028018385.1. Lineage (NCBI taxonomy): Eukaryota > Metazoa > Chordata > Mammalia > Carnivora > Felidae > Neofelis > Neofelis nebulosa. Next base: position 98,788,850 of record NC_080791.1, read on the forward strand.
GCTTATCTATCAATTCCTAAGGACCCAGACACACTAAAAGTTCAAACAAGAGAAAGCTGGACTGATGCCAGAAGTCAAAGGGCCTGAAACAATTGCACGGTCCCTCTTTTGTCTGAAGAAAAATATTTGCTCTGTTTCTTGAAAAGGATAAGAGACTTCCACTCCTTACAGCTACCTGAGAAGAGACTTTACTTTGTTCTCTATAAGGAACAAAAGGAGCTAAATCAGACTGAAGCCAGACAGGCCCTGTTGCTGAGGAGGAAGTGCCAGTCAAGTGTGTTTTTCATTCCTCTTTTTAAAAAGGAAGAAGAAACAAGTTTCCCAATCTGTCCCTTAAAGCAGGCTGAGACAAAGGGTGCCAAGAATAGTCTCTGTGATGCCATTACACAGTCCCCAGAATCAATTCTCCGTCCCCCAAAGCCTTATGCAAGGAGAACCAGAAGGACACACAGAAATGTGTACAAACCCCACCCCCCATGACATGACTGAGCACTCAAAAAAGATGGGAAGATAACCCACCTTTAAAGACTTTCTCTTCTTAATTCTAGGACATAATTGCATTTAACAACTACTAACAAAAATCACCTATAGAGTATGCCACAACCCAGTGGGAACTAAAAGTTAGATTTAAAGGTTCCTCTAGCAATTTGACTAATGCCAGAAACTTTACTCCACCTTCTCCCTAGAGGACTTCAGGCAAGTTACTTAACCTCCCTGAGACTCAGTTTCCTTCTTTGTAAAACAGGAATGGCAATATTTGCTTCATCAGGTTGTGGTGAGGCTCCAACACACAAAGAGTGGTGGAGTGTCAAAACTATTGCTGTTACTGCTGTCACTAGTACTGAATACTCCTCAGGGTTCACCGTGGTCTCCTTCGCCAAACAATACAGCCAACTAAAACCCCAGAGACCCAAGATGCCACCATTCCCAAGAGTAGCAGATTTTTCTAAGAAATACTTCAAAGGCTATTACCAGACAACAAAGTAAAAAGTACTCAGGAAAATAAAGGATATTTGTGTGGCAAAAATAATTAAATGAGATATGAGCTACCTCTACAAAAGTCAAGTGAATTAAAAAACAACCAGGGATACCTGGGTGGCTAAGTCAATTGAGTGTCTCTCGATTTCGGCTTGGGTCATGATTACAGAATTGCGGGATCCAGCCCTGTGTTGGGCTCTGTGCTGAGTGTGCAGCCTGCTTGAGATTCTCTCTCTCTTTCCCTCTGCCCCTCTCTCCCACTTGTTCTCTCCTTCTCCCTCTCTCTCTCTCTCTCACACACACACACACACACAAACACACACTCACTCTAATAAAAATAAAAATAAGAACAGAACTAACTCAGAACTGTATCTGCAACCTGGCTAAAAATTCAGACCCAAAATCCTACCTTCCGACAGCATTCCAGGAGTGTGAATCAGAAAACTAACAGACCTCGAACGGGCTGTTAAAATGAGTCCAATCACCTCATTTCTTGAGTATCTGCATCTCTCTCCACTGCACTAAGTAGGCAGTCTAGGAGTCCAATCAACTGTGTAATACCAACACACATTCCATAACACAGAGGATCCATCCCAAGGTTAATTCTCTCAAGAAAAAAAAAAAGTTCTTTAAATACTAAATCTAGGACTACTTGCATAAGTAAAGCTCTCCCAACAACTGGAAAATTAGCAACAGAATGTCAGGCCTTTAATTAGAGGCCTAAAAGTGGCCCAGTACTCTTTAGAAACTCCACGTAGGTGGAAATATACACAGTTTTCTACAATTGGCATCTTTGTTTTCATTAATAGGACTTTTTACAAGACATTTTAGGATACTTCAAATGACACTATATAGGATCCAAATCCAAAATCCAAAATGAGAGTGCCACAGCCAGCAACCAGACTAGAATACTTCCACACAGCCCTGCCTGACTCCTAGACTAGACTGAGCTTAGGGGTGGGCAAGAAAATTCAGGGAGAGCATCACCAATCTAGAACAGGTAGACACAGGTAACACATTCTGAAGGCAAGCACACCTGGAAGCAGAAAAACTTCATCTATTACCTGAATTGTGTAGTTCTATGTATGGACTTCTAAAAGATATCCTAGGGGCAGGGCACCTGGGGTAGCTCAGTCAGTTAAGCATCCAACTCTTAATTTCGGCTCAGGTCGTGATCAAGCCCTGAGCAGGGCTCCACGCTGAGTGTGGAGCCAACCTGGGATTCTCTCTCTCCCTCTCTCTCTGCCTCTCCCCAGCTTGCATACATATATTGCATGCCTGCTCTCTCAAAATTAATAAACATTAAAACAAAATAAATAAAATACATGAAATAAAATAAAATAGAATAGAATAAAATAGAATAAAGATATCTTAAGGGTACCTGGATAGCTCAGTCAGTTTAAGCATCCGACTCTTGATCTTGGCTCAGGTCTTGATCTCAGGGTCATGAGTTCAAGCCCCACGTTGGGCTCCACGATGGACATGGAGCATACTTAAAAATAAATAAATACATAAAATGCATAAATACTAAAAAATAAAAGATACCCTAGAATATGCCAAAGTGATAAATGTGGTTAAATCCAGATAGAGAAATTTTAAGTAATTTTTTAATCCATAATTTCTAAATAAGAGCTGGCCTGGTATAGCGGTATATGGGCCCTGCAATCAGACTGGCCAACTGAATCCCAGCTCTGTCATTTTCTTGGCAAAAGAAGGTTTCTTGAAACAGTTACTGAACCAGCCTATACTTCAGTTTCCTTGTCTATAAAATGTGACCACTGAGAGTAGGTATATAACAGGGTTACCATGAAGATGAAAAGATTTACCAAATGAAAAGTGCTCACTATTCTAGAATGCCCATGCTTGTACTAGAATAATAATTTCATTCCACAATGAAGAATTAAAATTAAAATAGCAGTAAGAGGGGCACCTGGGTGGCTCAGTCAGTTAAGCGTCCGAGTCTTGATTTTGGCTCAGGTGATGATCTCAGAGTTTGTGAGCTCGAGCCCTGCATAAGGCTCTGTGCTGACAGTGCAGAGCCTGCTTGGGGTTCTGTCTCCCTCTCTCTCTGCCCCTCCCCTGCTTGCCCTCTATCTCTTTCAAAATAAATAAAAGCAAATGTTAAAATAGCAGTAAGAAAAATTTTTTAAATCAGATAAATGAAATTTAATACAAATTCTCTTAGGCAAAATGAAACTGTCCACTGTAGCAGTCTCCAAACCATTTCATATAAAAGATCTGAGTACTGACATCTTTAAAAAAATAAAACTACAGGGTAATGGTTAAAATAACAATACCCAACACTTTCACAGTGCTTTTCATGTCCCAGGAACTGTTCTTCGCACTTTACATAAACTAATTTATGATCCTCACAGCCACCCCATCAGGTTCGTGAGGTCCCAAGGGAACAAGTCACACTGTCAGTGATGGATTCAGGATTCAAACCCAAGCAGTCTGGCTCCAGAGTATAAATACTTAATTACTACAGAAAACTCCATAGTGCCTGAGATAGAACTTCCTAGTCAGTCTCTCTTTCTAGTCATTTACTAGCCTCACATGTATTAGCCCCTCAATAATTGTTTTATTGCCTTACAAAATCAATTGGAAATCTGTTTGCTTAATATTTGGAATGTTCATTTCCTCAAAGGAGAAGAAATTAAAGAATGACAGCAAGGAAAATGAAAAAATTCTCACCCCTTCCTTTACATCAATATATGGTTTTTGAGAGAAAAAAGGACTCTAAAGTCTTTGACGAGAAATGACTCTGAATTTGATAAAATACCATATGAGACTATATCATGAAATTCAGCCACTCTGTATTTACCCTACACAACTACCAACTCCATCAAAGTAAAAAAAAAATTACTTATCAACAGGAAATAGAGATAGATGCCACAGCAAATTTACTTCTGTCTGGCTGCTAGGCCAGAACGTAAATCTTGAAAACATTAATCAACAGAAGATATGATTCTGCATACTCAAACCTGTGTATACTCTTTTGTCAAACATGAACTATAACATAAACACATCTGAGAAAAGAAGGGGACTCTTACATGTATGGTCTCATGCCAACCCTTTCTCATCCATGTGGCGGGCAAAGTGCTAGTGACCTCCTTGCACTGCCAGAGTTAGTTCCAAATCAAGATTCTCTATAACCAACTTAGTTTACCAGCCTGTGCTAGACTCTCTCCAAAGACAGTTGCCATCAAATCCTTCCTACTCTACTCCCATGCTGCCCCACCCATCAAGGGATAACATATTTCTCACCGCCCTCCCCCCCCCCCCCCACCCGAATATGGGGCTGAACTTGTGACTTGTTTTGACCACAGAATACGGCTGAAGGGCTGTGTCAGTTCCGGGGCTGGCAGCTTCATATTTGAAAGACAGCATATTCAGAACAAAGTACAGAGGCAGTGGACATTCTGAGAGCAGGGAAGGGAATATGAGATATTATATTTTGGGGGCTTGAAAGTGCCAGATATAAAGGTGATGTGATTTAATGGGTAGAGATATGACAAAGACATAAGAAGTTTCAACGACGGACTCTTACCACTGAGTTGTTATATAATCTTTTACAAATCACACTGGTGCTGAATTTCATTTTTCTCCAGGTACAAACTGAAAGTAATAATACCCTTTTTGTAACTCAAAGGAGTCATGTCCTTGGAGAACATCAGAAGAAATGGGTTACAAAACATTCAAGGCAGAGTTACTACTTTTGGAAGTACAAGCCAAGTTAAGAACTAACAATAAGGACAGTGCACAATAAACAGGAGTTCGTACAAAGAAGTCTGGCACCTTCAGTTACGAGACAGTGCAAAGGAAGCTACAGGAGCCATGAAGCAGAATCAGAGAAGACCTTTAATTAATCACCTGACAGATTAGAAGCAAATAATTTGAGAGAATCAAAACCAATGCAATCAAAATTAGACACATTCTTCATAAGAACCAAAAGCCCAGAGATAAAACGCTAACAGAACCTACACCCCTACTGCAGATATGCACAACATCTATGTTCTGAATTACAAAACTCTTCAATACAATTGTCTCCACCTAGAAAGCCAGGCTAAGACACGGTAATGAATTGAGTACCCGGTACAAAGACTGTCAGCCCAAATTTACCAAGAGATAAGCAAGCAATACGACCTCTTTTGTTCTCATATCCACCATCACCCCCAATGTTTTTTTATATATATCAATTCAGAATAAGGCACACTTCTACATGGTATATCACAAATAGGCTAACAGCCTTACAAAATGTTTTGAAGATACAAAACTAAGTAAATTCTAATTACTGTTTTTATAATAAAGAGGAGGAAAAGGACTAGCTTTTCTGCTGCAGAGTTTGCTTACTAGGGTTCCTAAAGTAAAAATAACATGACCTAATGTCTGAAACACAGCAGAGTTTGTACTCACAAAGTGTGATCAAAACTGGAAACAGAAAGCCGTAAGTTCCAAATCTGAGACTGACAGTTTTCCTTATTGTCACTTACCTCAGAAGGATAACGAAAAAAGGAATGAAGTGTTATCTGCAAACTATTCTGGGGAAACCGGACTAAGAATACAAGAATCCCTGGAAACTCAAGGAAGAGCAAGGAGGAAACCACTGAACCAACAAGAAAGTGAAGCTCAATTTTTGAGTCCCAAGCTATCAACAGAATCAAGAAGCCAGGAAGGTTAGCCTTAAATGCACAAAAATGGCGAGAGACTTTCTATTAGTAAGCAGAGAAAAAAGAGTAGCTTTTGATGAAAGAAATTTCAGAGGCAAAAACAGCTTAACCCCAGAACTGGGAACTGACCCCAACTGCCTCAGGCAAACAGACCTAATGACTTTGGCAACAACATCCCTTTCATCCACCCACAATATTAGGAGGCTGAAGTAAAGCTGATTTCAAATCATGAAGGATCACATCTTTCTGTTTTCTGCACAGTCTTTGAGAAAAAGAAGTGCAACTCTCCCCCCCCCCCCCCCCCCCCCCCCGCCACAGTAACACATTGCCCCCAGGATTCCTGGAAACCCCAGGAGCCATAGCAACAGTATTGTTAAAAGCTTGGAGAACATTAACCAAGAATCCTCACGAACCCCAGGACAGATGAGATTACTAAGATTATTGAGATGAGATTATTTAAGAAAAATAAAACCTGGAAGAGGTTACGAAATGCATCTAGCTTTGCAAGAGGCATCAGTAGCCAAAGCAGGATTTGAATTCAGGCTTTTTCTTCAGATAGTATCAGAACTTGACTCCCAGTCCTTGGCTCGGCAGATACTGTGTTCAGTGTTCGGTGTTCTCCAATGTTAGAGTCAGCCCAGGTCAGGTTCTTGGCTGACCAGAATAGGGAAAGAAAAAATCTCCCTCAAGGCTTCAGGAAAAGAAGTCAAATTAGTAAATGTAGAGCTCTTATGCTAAAAGGTCCAGATGCCCCTCCATCTTGCCAATCACATTTCTCACCCAATCAAAATAAATCACTGGATTTAAGAACCTGGATTCCATTTCCCCAACTTTCCGGATAAAAAAACAGTTAAAGAAGGGGAGGAGAAGGGGACACCTTGCTGGCTAAGTCGGTTAAGCGACTGACTCTCCGTTTCGGCTCAGGTCATGATCTCACGGTTTCATAAATTCACTGCAGTGCAGAGCCTGCTTGGGATTCAATCTCTCTCTCACTCTCTCTCTCTCTTTCCCCCCTCCTCCACTCACTCACAATAAATAAACTTTAAAGATTTTTAAAAAAGGAAGGGGAGGAGAAAGATGCAAAAGCAATGATAGCCAAGAAATGTTTATTGAACATTTACTTATGTACTCAGCACTATTCTAAGCACTGAGAATACTTAACTGAACATCCTTGCCCTCAAGACGCTTATGTCATTATGTAATTAAAAATTGGGGCGCCTGGGTGGCTCAGTCGGTTGGGTGTCCAACTTTGGCTCAGGTCATGATCTTGCAGTTTGTGGGTTCGGGCCCCGCGTCGGGCTCTGTGCTGATAGCTCAGAGCCTGGAGCCTGTTTCGGACTCTGTGTCTCCCTCTCTTTCTGACCCTCCCCCGATCATGCTCTCTCTGTCTCAAAAATAAATGAACATTTAAAAAAAAAAAAAAATTGAGGAGTGCTGCCAACACCCCGGCGGAGAAGCTGAGGTCATCAATGAATCTGAAATATTTAAAGTGGATACAAAACTGTTTCAGCAATGCAGACAATTAAGGGTGTTGTTGTGGGCGATAGTGCCGTTGGTAAAACATGCCTCCTGATATCCTACACAACAAACAAATTTCCACTGGAGTAGGTACCGACTGTTTTTGACAGCTATGCAGTCAGTTATGATTGGTGGAGAGCCATATACCCTTGGACTTTTTGATACCACAGGGCAAGAGGATCATGACAGGTTACGACCGCTGAGTTATCCATAAACAGATGTATTTCCAGTCTGTTTTCCAGTGGTCTGTCCATCCTCATTTGAAAATGTGAAGGAGAACTGGGTGCCTCAGATAATTCACCACTGTCCAAAGACTCCTTGCTTCCTTGTTGGGACCCAAATTAATCTCCGCGATGACCCAAGATTGAGAAACTTGTCAAGAACAAACAGAAGCCTGTCACTCCAGAGACTGCTGAAAAGCTGGCTCACGACCTGAAGGCGGTCAAGTATGTGGAGTGTTCTGCACTCACACAGAAAGGCGTGAAGAACGTATTTGACGAAGCAATATTGGCTGCCCTGGAGCCTCCAGAACTGAAGAAGACCCGCAGGGGTGGGATGCTATGGACGTCTCCAGACCCTTTTCTGCACAGCTGGTGTCAGCATCGTACTAAAAGCAACGTTAAATCAAACTTAAGATTAAAAATTAAAATTCGTTTTTGCAAAAATAAATAAGTAAATAGAGGATACTTTAGTGGCGCCTGGGTGGCTCAGTCAGTTAAGTATCCGAACATGACCTTCGGTTCAGGTCATGATCTCATGGTTCGTGGGTTCGAGCCCCGCATTGGGACCCGTGCTGACAGCTCTCCCTGGCTCGCACTATCTCTCTCTCAGAAGTAAAAAAATGTTAAAAAAAAAAAAAAAATTGAGGATATTTTCAATTACTCAATACGCTAGGAAGAAAATAAGGATGGGGCGCCTGGGTGGCTCAGTATGTTGAGCTGCAACTTCAGGTGAGTTCGAGCCCTACATCGGGCTCATTGCTGTTAGTGCAGAGCCCACTTCGGATCTTCTGTCCCCCTCTCTTTCTGCCCCTCCCCTGCTTGCACTCTCTCCCTTTCTCTCTCAAAAATAAACATTAAAAAATATGGAAAGGAATGTTTTTGGGGGGGCAGATCAAAGGGAGGAAATCAGTAGCTGAGCATCATTTCCCATTTTTCTGAGGGAGACTGAGAAAATGAGTAAGTCAGGAGAAATTTTTTAGTATTTCCATGTAACTTAATACTGTAATAAATACAATCCAACATTACTTCCTATTGTTAATTACACATAAGACTAAATTTAAGTAGCATTTAAATCCTTTACTTCAAAAGTAAACAGTGATCTTAAAGCCTTGTAAGTACACAGCAGAAAAATCCGAATATTTATCCAATTATGGCCAATTGATAAACGAAAGTGGCAGAACATAACATATATTTAAAGCAATACTTTTATCTAACATTCATTGAACATTTGCTACACACCTGGCAGTGCTAAACACTCTTCCATATTATCTCATTTATTTCTCACAATGACACTACAAAGATAGGTACTATCATTATCTCCATTTCATTTTGCAAATCACAAAACTGAGGCTTGGGGAGTGAAACGATTGGCCCATGTGGAGGAGAGATTCAAAATCCAAATAAGTTGCCAAAGTGCATGCTCTAACCACTATACACACTGCTTTTATAGAATCGGCATTAAACCTCAGATCCAGAAAAATTCCTTTTTGTGTCCTCACATCTAGCAGGTCATAATTATAAAGTTGATTCAGAAGAGAGAATGAATAAATTCAAATGAATCTGAGTCAGAACACAGTGACTCATGCTATATACCCTGACATCCATGCCTCAACCTACCTATCCATAAAAGGGACTACTCTCACCACAGCTAACCATTACTTGCCTCCTGGAGGGTTGTATTAGTTAATATTTGTAATTTTATTTAATTTTTTTAAATGTTTATTTATTTTTTGAGAGACAGCACAAGTGAGAGAAGGGCAGAGACAGAGGGAGACATAGAATCTGAAGCAGGCTCCAGGCTCTAAGCTGTCAGCACAGAACCCAAAAAGGGGCTGGAACTCAGGAACCTCAACATCATGACCCAAGCCGAATTTGGACGCTTAACAAACTAAGCCACCCAGGCACCCCAATTTCTCCCTTTTTTTTTTTTTTAATTTAAAGAAGACATACCATAAAACCCAGCAACCACACTCTCAGGCATTTATCCCAGAGAAATGCAAAACTTACACAAAAACTTGTACACAAATGTTCACAGCAGCTCTATTCCTAATAGCCAGGAACTAGAGAAAAATTCAGATGTTCTTCAATGGACAAATGATTAAACAAACTGTGTAACATTCAAAACATGAAATACTACTCAGCAGTTAAAAAGAAAGGAACTATACTGATTGATTCAGGCAACCAAGTTGAATCTCTGGGGAATTAGGCTGAGTGGAAAGGCCAATCTAAAAGGTTACATATGCTCAGGTCATGATGTCATGATCTGTGGGTTTGAGCCCCACTTCGGACTCTGTGCTGGCACCATGGAACCTGCTTGGGATTCTCTCTCTGTGTCCCTACCCTACTCATGCTCATGTTCTCTCTCTCAAAAATAAATGAACTTAAAAAAAAAACTTTTTATAACTAAATAGCTACATATGGGGGTACCTGGTTGGCTCAGTCAGTGGGGCATACAATTACATCCTTTTTAAATTGTAGTTGACCTATGTACATAGAATTCTTGAAATAACAAAGACCAGATTAGTCGGGGGGGGGGGGGGGGCGGATTACAGATAGGGCAAAGGAAGTAGGAGATGGACCGCCTTCTCCTATGGGTATTTTCCCTTGATTCTCTGCAGAAAGCTTTACTGCAACTTTACCCATTGCACTTGCCTGATGATTTATGATTTGGGGATGGGTGTGGCTATAAAAGGGCATCAAGGGAGATCCTTGTAGTGATAGAAATGTTCTGTATCTTGTTTCAATGGAAATATCCTGGTTTTGTAAGTTATTAAAATTGGGAAAAACTGGGTAAAGGGTACACTTGATCTCTCTCTCTCACATTATTTCTTAAAACTGCATGTAAATCTACAATTATCTCAAAATAAAAGTTTAACTTAAAAAAAAAAGGTAACATATGCTCCTCAGTAACAAGTGAAAATTAGTCTGATCAATCGCCCTCCCAAACCCTCCCATTTCCACCCTCCTGAGATAACTATGCAAACTCACTGCTTAGACAAACATGTAGGCATCTTATTAGATGTTTTGTGTATCAAAATGAGATTATATATACTACATATTACCCTGCAACCTACCTACTTCACCTATTATGACTGTATCATAAAGAGCTTAAAAAATCTTTTAAGTGCCAAGCAGGATGGCAGGTATAGAATATTTTCTGACTGGTACAAATCTGACAATGTTTATCATGTTAATATACAGTAGCTGAGACAGCATCATTTAGTGAGTGAAAAAGAGAGTACCGTACAATACAGAAGCAGTATTGTAAAGAGATCCGCACAAATGCAAGGTCTTCAGCAGCTATTCTAGGATCCCAAATGCCTCCTCCATGGAACTATCCTCCGGGGCCCACAGAGGAAGAAATGCTAAAAGATTTCTTTTCAGCAGAAAAGTGCTAGAGGGGATAATTCTCCCACATACTCAAGGCAAAGCAAACAAACTTCTCTGAAAATATATTACTCCTTCAAGCAGAAGTGCAAAATGTACAGTCGATAATTTTTAAAACATCCATTTTTGTAATAGCTACTACCACTTCTATTGAGTGCTAATGTTTTATATATTCTATCTCTAAAGCTCCCTCCTACCCCAGTCCCATTTTACAGACAAAAAAACCTGGCTCAGTGTGAAATTGCTCACCCATAGTCAAACAGTGAGTACACGGTAAAGTTGGTGTTCAAAGCTATAAAACGTGTGCTTTTCCTACTTTATCCGGTTTTTCTATATTACCACATACTAACAGAAGAGAGTCAATAAATTTAACACTGTATTTAGTGTTTTTAGTGTATTTAGGCAGAAGCCATTTTCCACATATGTCTGCTGACTTTGATCCAATTTTTTCCCCCATTTAGTATATTTTGGGGACAGTATACTATGTAGCACTATTGTAACAGGGACAGAAAGGTAAACAAAACCTCAAAGAGCTCTCAGTCTGGTGGGGAGTCTGCAACTGTTGTATACTGTAACTATATAGCTACTATACTGAAATGTGGCAAGTACTACCCACAAGGAAGTACAAAGTGCTATGCGTTTGAAGAATCCAGCTATCCACCCAAAAGCAAATGATAATCTCTCACTTTAGCTTCCTTACAATTAATTGCTCTTCATTTCAATTCTGCTCTGATATACAACATCCTTCCATATAAAACACTGCTTTGGTCATACTCAATAAGAACAAATGAAGGCCTGCCAACTCAGGTCAGCATAAAGCTCCTTCTCTAAAAGTAATGATGCAATTTTTTAAAATTTTGGCAATGAAAATGATCTATCTTTAACCTTTCTGGTCAAACAATGGATGTACGGAATTTAAACTGACGAAGACATCATTTTGAACATAAGATCTTACAAAGTTAAATTCACCTGTCCATCATTACAAGATTCACTAAGGGTAGCTCTAAGACAAAAGCCCAGGTTTCTCAAGTCATTGTATGGGGTTCCTTTTCACTACTGCTTCTTTCTTTTAAGTTCAATGAAAATGAACTTAATGAAGTTCAGGTTTTCTCTTTTCATCAACAATAGATGCATCCATGAATAAGTAATCATGCACAGTTCAAAAACTATCAAAAACAAACATGCTGAACACCATAATGAGGTACACATAGAGGTAAAGGACTGCCTATCCTTGGTATGGAAGAAGTTCTTCAGGTATTTGGCGGGGGGGGGGGGGATGTCAATAGATTCTTAAAAAATTAAAAAAGCCATCAACAACATCATCATCATCTCAGCAACAGCTAGTATTTTAGGGGTATCCACTATGAGCCAGGCAACTTGAAGGTGAAGGTTCTTTCTGATCCTTACAGCCACTCTTGAAAGAGAGGTGTTTGCACACACTAGGTTTATAGAAATATTCCCAAACTCCACAGCCACCCCAGGGGCTAATTCCAACTCCAGAGTGCCTGCTCTTTTCCCACTATCCCACACTCCCTAAGGACAGAATAACTGCACTGCATATGTGGCTGGGACATCAAGTCACTTAAAATTTTGACATAATTTCCCAACTGGCAGTTATGTAATTTAGCCACTTTTCAATCTTCACGTTTTTTAACTAATTTTCTTTCATGATTCCTCAGTGGCCTTCCAGGTTGCTTTCTTTTCTTTAAGAAGCAGAACCCTTTGGGGCGCCTGGGTGGCGCAGTCGGTTAAGCGGCCGACTTCAGCCAGGTCACGATCTCGCGGTCTGTGAGTTCGAGCCCCACGTCAGGCTCTGGGCTGACGGCTCGGAGCCTGGAGCCTGTTTCCGATTCTGTCTCCCTCTCTCTCTGCCCCTCCCCCGTTCATGCTCTGTCTCTGTCTGTCCCAAAAATAAATAAAAAACATTAAAAAAAATTTTTTTTAAAAAGAAGCAGAACCCTTTTTCCAGATGAAATCTTATGTGAAAACACTAACATATAAAAGAAATCAAAATGAGCTGCTCTGGTTTAAGCAGAGTGGGAGAATCAAAACTCTTCCTGACTCTCACGCCACCCCATAGGCACCTCCAAAGAACACACTTAACTCTGGGCACCTGGCTGGCTCAGTTAGTAGAGCATGCAACCCTTAGTCTCAGGGTCATAAGACCACAATGGGCATGGAAAGGAAGGGAGGGAGGAAGGGAAGGAAGGAGGGAGGGAGGGAGGGAGGGAGGAAGGAGAAAGAAAGAAAGAAGTGATAGTATATAAAAGAAAAAAAGAATAACATTAACTTAAAGACTCCAACTTCTCTATCTCAGGTTTGCCATTCACCATCTGTATAAACTTTGGCAAGAAAATGTTTCATTTTTCCTGTCCTTTATTTCTTTTAAAATTTTTTTGAATGTTTATTTTTGAGAGAGAGAGAGAGAGAGACAGCATGAGCAGAGGAGGGGCAGAGAGAGAGGGAGACACAGAATCCGAAGCAGGCTCCAGGCTCCGAGCTGTCAGCACAGAGCCCGACGCGGGGCTCGAACCCACGGACCGTGAGATCATGACCTGAGCCAAAGTCGGACACTTAACCGACTGAGCCACCCAGGCGCCCCTCCTGTCCTTTAAAATAGAGATACTACCATCCATTTTATAGAGCTTCATTGGTTTGTTATGAATATTACATGGAGGAACAAATATAAAATTCCCATTACATGTTAAGTATTCAAAAGTTGGCTCCCCTCTCTTTTATCCTGCAGAGGTAACAGTTGTTACCAATTCAAGAAAGCTCAATAAGTATATTTGATGATATCTGTAGTAGCAGAGAAGTGAACAAGTAAATGCTCCCACAGCTCAACTGAAATAGACATAATAAATCCTCCATTAAAGCAACCTACCAATGATAATACCCCCTCCCAGCTTAGCTTCCCAGTCAATGACCCATGAACCTCAAAAGGTGTTTTTTAACAATAGATGAGATTCTTTAATGTACACCCTAAAGTGTCAGGTGAATGTGTTAATGTTCTCAGTTAAATTACATTTCCTGAGCTGAGCATTTAAACTGGCAATTTTGGGGCGCCTAGGTGGCTCAGGCAGTTAAGCATCCGACTTCAGCTCAGGTCATGATCTCAAGACTCGTGAGTTCGAGCCACACCTCGGGTTCTGTGCTGACAGCTCAAAGCCTGGAGACTGCTTTGGATTCTGTGTCTCCCTCTCTCTCTCTGCCCTTCCCCCACTCAAGCTCTGTCTCTCAAAAAGTAAATGAACATTAAAAAAATAATAGTAGGGGCGCCTGGGTGGCTCAGTTGGTTGAGCAGCCGACTTCGGCTCAGGTCATGATCTCGCGGTCCGTGAATTCGAGCCCCGCATCGGGCTCTGTGCTGACAGCTCGGAGCCTGGAGCCTGTTTCGGATTCTGTGTCTCCCTCTCCCTGACCCTCCCCCGTTCATGCTCTGTCTCTCTCTGTCTCAAAAATAAATAAATGTAGGGGCGCCTGGGTGGCGCAGTCGGTTGAGCGTCCGACTTCAGCCAGGTCACGATCTCGCGGTCCGTGAGTTCGAGCCCCGCGTCGGGCTCTGGGCTGATGGCTCGGAGCCTGGAGCCTGTTTCCGATTCTGTGTCTCCCTCTCTCTCTGCCCCTCCCCCGTTCATGCTCTGTCTCTCTCTGTCCCAAAAATAAATAAAAAACGTTGAAAAAAAAAATTTTTTAAAAAAATAAAAATAAATAAATGTTAAAAAAAAATAAAAAAAATAATAGTAAATAAACTGGCAATTTAATACAACATTTAATGAATATTTTTATATTTATGTTCTACAGCATGAACCAATGTTCGCTCATTTGCCCATCTTCTGGGCTTCTATTTTTCCAAGCACTACAAAACAAAAATACATCTGTCATGTGCACCTTCCTTAAGCAATTTTAATCTGGCCCTTCTAAACAGTCATTAAGAATCTATTACCTTAGTCTATTATTGATAATGTGTTTCCATTTCTACATGTGTAACAGGAGACCAAAACAATTTTTACAGGAAAAGATTCTCAGTCCTAATCTAAACCCAGCCAGCAGCTCTCAAATCACACACACTATGGAAGCTGCAGATGTTGGCTTTGATCCCTATGGTTTAGGAAGAATCACAACAATAATACATCACATAGCCATGAAAAGATTCCTTTACGATAAAGAACACATCCCTGAGCGTTGAACATGGGAGCCAAGAAGATTCAGAATGCTAATCTTCCATTTTACTAGGAGACCTTGAGCAATTTACCTAGTCTCCACTGATTATTTCTTCATAAAGAAAATGAAAATATACTCATTACAATGCCAGAGATACTGTTTTGATTAACTACCTGGGGTTTGGTTACCAGGGACCTCAGAAGTCATCTTTCTCATCTCCTTCATTTCTTAACAAGCCCATGCTTGAGTCATCCTACAAAGACAGTTACTGAGTCTTTGAAGAACATATTTCACAACCTTCCTCAGTAATATCCCAGTATCTTGTTGTCAGGAAGTTCTTTCTAATTTGTAATCTATATCCCTTCTGCTGCAATTAAAACACATTCCCTCTTGTCTTCTATGGGAAAAGAACATCTGCTTAATACCACCTGAACAATATCCCTTCAAGAGATTATAAAATATAGGAAGCCCATTTTAAACAGCTTCATGTAAATGCAACATGGCTTTAAATGGGTCATCTTAGACAAAGAACATGATTAAGAGTCTTAAATTCCCAGTTCCATCACTGACTTGCTCTGAAGATGACAGGAAGTTAAAACCATGCAGATGCTGTACCTCAATTACCCCATCAGTAAAATGCAAATGATAAAACCAGTATGTTAGGAGAACTCAGTTCCTCAAAAAACTAAATATAAAGGCAAGAGATTCTCAATCCCAATCTAAGCCCAGCCAACAACTCTCAAATCACTCACTCTGTGGAAGCTGCAGATGTTGGCTTGATCCCTATGGTTTAGGAAGAATCATGACAATAATACATTACCAGATAGCCTTACAATTAATTACACGCCTAGGTAGATACCCAAAACAACTGAAAACAAGGACACGTACATGCATGTTTCCAGCAGCGTTATTCATGATTTCCAAAAGGTGGGAACAGTCCAAATGTTCTTCAATGGGTAAAGGAACAAATTATGATATATACATATACAATAGGTTACATATTGTTATGATTCCTCTTGTATAAGAAATTCAGAATATATCAACCTATAGATACAGAATGCAGACTGCTGATTTCCAGGGGCTGGTGGAAGGAGGGAAATGAAGAGAAACTGTTTTACTTTGGAGTAATCGAAATGTTTTGGAACTAAATAGAGGGTGGTGGTTGCAAAACATTATGAATGTATTAAACACCACTGAACTGTTCACTTTAAAATGGTTAATTCTGGGGCACCTGGCTGGCTCAGTCAGCAGACCATGTGACTCTTGATCTCAGAGTTGTACATTCAAACCCCACAATGGGTTTGCAGAATTACTTAAAAATAAACATTAAAAAAAAAATTTTTTTTTAATGTTTATTTTTGAGAGAAAGAGACAGAGCATGAGTGGGGGAGGGGCAAAGAGAGGGGAAGACACAGAATCTGAAACAGGCTCCAGGCTCTGAGCTGTCAGCACAGAGCCCGACATGGGGCTTTAACTCTGGACCAGTGAGATCATGACCTGAGCCAAAGTCCCAAGCTTAACAGACTGAGCCACCCAGGAACTCCTAAAAATAAAATCTTTTAAGGGACACCTGGCTGGCCCACTCAGTATAGCTTGCG
The DNA here is from genome assembly GCF_028018385.1 of Neofelis nebulosa. NCBI lineage: Eukaryota > Metazoa > Chordata > Mammalia > Carnivora > Felidae > Neofelis > Neofelis nebulosa. The sequence goes on from NC_080791.1 coordinate 98,805,386, forward strand.
ACTCTTGATCTCAGGGTCATAAATTCAAGCCCCACATTGGGCATGGAGCCTACTTAAAAAAAAAAAAAAAAAAGTAAATAAATAGCACCTGGGTGGCTCAGTCAGTTAAGTGTCCAATTTTTTTTTTTTTAAGTTTATTTTGAGAGAGACAGAGACAGGGGCGCCTGGGTGGCGCAGTCGGTTAAGCGTCCGACTTCAGCCAGGTCACGATCTTGCGGTCTGTGAGTTCGAGCCCCGCGTCGGGCTCTGGGCTGATGGCTCGGAGCCTGGAGCCTGTTTCCGATTCTGTGTCTCCCTCTCTCTCTGCCCCTCCCCCGCTCATGCTCTGTCTCTCTCTGTCCCAAAAATAAATAAAAAACGTTGAAAAAAAAAAATTAAAAAAAAAAAAAAAAAAAAAAAAAGAGAGAGACAGAGACAGAGAGTAAGTGAGGGGCAGAGATAAAGGGAAACAGAATCCCAAGCAGGCTCCGCACCATCAGCACAGAACCCGATGAGGGGTTTGAACTCACCAACCACGAGATCAGGACCTGACCTGAAACCAAGAGCTGGACGCTTCACCAACTGAGCCACCTAGGCACCTCTAAGCGTTGGACTCTTATTTTGGTTCAGGTCTTGATCTCACGGTTCATGAGTTCCAGCCCCACATCAGGCTCTACACTGATAGTGCGGAGCCTGCTTGGGATCCTCTCTCTCTGCCCCTCCCCGCTCATGCTCTCTCTCTCTCAAAATAAATAAATAAAAACTTTAAAAAATAAATAAATAAACAAGGGGTGCCTGGGTGGCTCAGTGGTTAGGCATCTGACTTCTGCTCAGGTCACGACCTAGTGGTTTGTGAGTTCAAGTCCCCATTGGGCTGTGTGCTGACAGCTCAGAGCCTGGAGCCTGCTTCAGATTCTGTGTCTCCTTCTCTCCCTCTGCCCCTTCCCTGCTTGTGCTCTGTCTCTCTCTCTCAAAAATAAAAAAATATTAAGAAAAAAATTTTAATTAATTAATTAATGGTTAATTTTGCGTTATATGAATTTCACCTGAATTAAAAAAAAAAAGGGAAGGCTAGAAGAATTAGTGGGGACAATATCCATAAAATGCTTAGCCCTTCCCAGAAAAATCATCATATAAAATTCTAGGTAGACTGGTAGCCAAAACGTTTAATATTATCTCATTATAGCCTATTAGACTCTTAAGCAAAGAATATGTAAATGGGAAACAAAAGAGAAACCAAAATAAAGTCTAGAGTCACATTTATATGTACTCTATATGGCAGTAAGAACCAATAAATACGGGACTGAATAAAGAGATAAAGTAGGGGCGCCTGGGTGGCTCAGTCCGTTAAGCGTCCGACTTCAGCTCAGGTCATGATCTCACAGTCTGGGAGTTCAAGCCCCATGTCCGGCTCTGTGCTGACAGCTCAGAGCCTGGAGCCTGCTTCAGATTCTGTGTCTCCCTCTCTCTCTCTGCCCCTCCCCTGCTCATGCTCTGTCTCTCTCTGTCTCAAAAATAAACAAACACATTTAAAAAAAAATTTTTTTAAAGATAAAGTAAATAACCAAGCACATGAGCAAATTGACTATAGCAACAATGACCACAGGAAAGCAATAAGAAAAAATAAAAGTAAGGAATAAATTTTAAAGGCCAAAATACAAAGACACATTAAGTAGGGAATTGAAAAGAGAAGCTAATGACAGCAAAACTAAAAAGTACATAAACCCTTAAATTCCAAGGCCACATATACAAATCATGAGAATCACTACTCTTTCCATTCTGCAGTTACCCTCATTCCTTGACCTCTTCTCGCCACCCCACCCCCCCACCCCCCAGCTTTTTTTAAACCTCTTTCTCCTTTAATCCAACCTCCTGGCAAGACACCAAGGCTAGGCCACCAAGAAGAAAATAAAAAGGTATCATTCCTATCTTCATGGACATTATATTACTTCTTCTTAAAGTATTACTTCTTCTGGGAAGACAGACATGCTAATTACCAAAATATACAGACCATCTCCACTTCCTCCCGTCCCACTTTTTAAATCCACTTCAGTGGATTTCTGAGGTTTCCTCAAATTCTTTGGATCTTGACTGGGAACACTCTCCTGCTAGTCTATACACACATTCTCTCTAGGTAATCTTACCATTTTCCTTGACTGTAAATACCACCTCTCTACTAAGAGCATCAGATTTACTGCCAGCACGCCTGCCAGCAGCACTCAAAGGCTCCTTGCTGGATATCTCCACATGTTTTTAACAGAAAGCTCACACTCAGCAGGGCTTAAGTTGAGGTCTTCCTCCTGCTCCCCAACTCTAGTCAAAATCTGCTCCTCCTCAAATGTTTCCATCTCAGAAATGGCAACTTCATCTATCCAGATGCTCATGCCAGAAATCTGAGAATCATACTTGACTTTTCCCTCCTCCCACATATTCAATCCATCATTAAGTCTTGCCTGTCCTAATTCTAAAATATCTATTGGGGGGAAAAAAAATGTATCTATTCAATTTTTCTACTTCCTCCCATCTCCATTGCCTACAGCCTAGTCCAAGCCATGATATGGTCATCTTCTGCCTGGACCACAAAAAGACATCTTTAACTATCATACTTCCCCCACTTCTCTTTCGAATTTTCCAAATTCCAAAATTTTTCCCACAAATTTCCAAAATTTTCCACAACGTAGCTGGAGCAACCTTTTAAAATCATATATTAGGGTCACAACACTCATACTTAAAACCTTCCAATGCTTCCAGTTATATTTAGGAAAAAAGTCCAAAATCCTTAACACAACCCTGCCTACGTCTCTATCCTCATCCTGTGCCCCTCTCCTTCCTCCCCCACTGCTCACTGTACTTCTTCCAGCTTCTCAGACTGTGCCACGTTCCTTCCTACCCCAAGGCTTTCGTACATGCTATTCCCTTTGCCTTTCCCTTTCAGCCTTCTCATCTCTGCTTAAATATCACATCTTCAGGAAACTTTTCCCAAGGCTCCAATATAATTCAGGGTCCCCTACTATAATCTCTTTTTCACTTCTCCATCATAGGACTTGATACACTTTGCAATCACACATTTATTAGCGTATTTTTTGTTTACCATCTCTCTCCCCTATGGACAACAATCTCTAGAAGAGCATGGACAGAGTCTATTTTTGTCACTCTAGTCTTAGTACAGTGGTAGCAGTTTAGAGAGTTTAGAATTATTTAAAGTAGTTCAGAATCAGTATAATTTAGGGCTTAAGAGCAGGAGACTATGGAGCCAGACTGCTTGGATTCAAATCCTGGTGCTGCCACTAACTAGGCTCTAAGACCTTGGGCAAACTGCTTAACCTCTCTCTGTGCCACAATTTCCACATCTACGAAATGAGGAAAATAAAAGTACCTACACCACAAAACTGTAAGAATGAAAAGAATTAATGACACAAAGCACTTGGTACAGTACCTGGCACAAAGCACTTCAATAAGCACGGTTCTGATCAGCTCTTATCATGGTAATCATAACACCTACCACAGTGGTAGACAACATTTACTGAATGAATGGATGGATTAATTAATTAAAAAAACAAGACTCCACTATCTTCATTAAATAGGTTTTTTATTTTTTTTTTAAATTTTTTTTTTTCAACATTTTTTATTTATTTTGGGACAGAGAGAGACAGAGCATGAACGGGGGAGGGGCAGAGAGAGAGGGAGACACAGAATCGGAAACAGGCTCCAGGCTCCGAGCCATCAGCCCAGAGCCTGACGCGGGGCTCGAACTCACGGACCGCGAGATCGTGACCTGGCTGAAGTCGGACGCTTAACCGACTGCGCCACCCAGGCGCCCCTTAAATAGGTTTTTTAAATGACAGCACAGGAATTTTACACAGACTTCAGAGAGGAAAACAAAAACGGATAGTTAAGGTAAAGACTGAAGCACCCACAATTTATGATGGCATAAAGGGACAAGAGGAATAAAAAACTAACTCTACTGCATTCCTGTACCACTATATGAAATACAAGTTCACTCTTCCAGAAGTTTACCCAAGTTGATTTGGTAACTTTGACTTTTCCCTAAATATCATTCTCTTCCATGCCTTTAGACAACTTCTTCCAAATCGTTCAAGTACTAATCACAGTTCAAATACATGGTAAAATTCACATGCTAAAATTTTCTACCTGTTTGGCAAAGAAATGTTTTTCTGTTCCTAAAATAGCTCTGGCCTGTTTTACCATACATATTACAGAATCCTCAAAATTCCGTCATGTCTCTTCTACTTGGAATTCTGTCAGACACTGTTGCTTTCTAGGTTTCTCTCTCCCAGTAAAGACATACCCTCTCACTTTAACTTGAAGCACACTGAGGGAAAGGAGAAACAAATACACTGCTTGAACTTCCTGTTTCCTGTTTAAGTTTTCTCAGAAGACACTGAACTTCAATCTAAGCATCACTACTGTTTGTTGTCCTTTTGGGGAACATATAATCTTTAAGGTGTTATAATAATAATATTGAAAACAATAACAGGTGGCATATATAGCAATATCTGCTGTTCTAAATGCTTTACATATATTCTCTCATTCATTTCTCACAATTGTATGGTATTCTACACATGAAGAAAGGCACAGAGACGTTAAGTATTTACGTAAGTTGCAGAGTTAGTAAATAGTGGTCCTGAGATTTGGACTCGGACTGCCTGGCTCCAAGAATCAGTGCCACCAGGCTGTTATTCAAGAGTCTGGGAAGACATATTTTTCTATCCTGTTTTCACTGGTCAGCTAGGCTGAAATACTCCAAATCTCTCCCCAAATCAAACAGGCATATTAATCCTCTGCAACCCAGCAAAATTTCAAATGTTTCATTATATCATAAGCATATACACCTAAAACAAAACAATGTTAACTCATGGGAAACTACACGTTCTATCCTGGGAAGCAGAAATAAACAAATGATGAAATAATGAAATGTGAAATTTGCCTCAGTTAATTCGACAGACAGACATATGATTCCAATAAGCAGTACTAAAAAAATGCTACAAAACACTTTTAATATCTTGAAAGAAAGGTACTAAACAAGATTATAAGTACATATTATCATATACACATACTCAGCAGCAGCAGCCTACATTTTCCCCTCTCAATTTCACTACAATCCTTCTAAATCTTTCCCCTTATATAAGGCTAAGTACTTCAGCTTAGTCTCTGCTACAAATAAATCTGAAGTCACGTATCCAGTGTTTAAATTCACTGAACTCAAATTCCAAAGAATAATTATTTTAGAAAAAATTAACAAATGAAAACTAATTAAATTCAGGTCACATTAGAAGTAAAAATTAAACTCATTAGCCAAGCATGCTGGACATTTCTAAGTCATAGTGATCCTTTATTATGCCAAATCCAGTGTCACCATACACTAAGTAACAAATATTACATACAGCAATTTTATCTTTTTTTTTTTTAATTTGTTTATTTTGAGAGAGAGAGAGAGAGAGAGACAGAGGCATGAGAGCATGCATGTGGAGGAAGGGCAAAAAGAGAGGGAGAGAGAGAGAATCCCAAGCAGGCTCTGCACTGTCAGTGCAGCCCGGTGAAGGGCTCGAACTCACAAAGTGTGAGATCGTGACCTGAGCTGAAATCAAACACTTAATAGACTGAGCCACTCAGGCACCCCACATGTAGCAATTTTAAATGAAGACTTCCACTGTGATGGCAGAAAGAGAACCTTAATTTACTGAATCATGATATGTCGTGATTGCAACTTTTTAACGGGATTAAAGATGCCATGACTCGGGGCGCCTGGGTGGCTCAGTCGGTTGAGCGTCCGACTTCGGCCCAGGTCATGATCTCACGTCCGTGAGTTCAAGCCCCACGTCGGGCTCTGTGCTGACAGCTCGGAGCCTGGAGCCTGTTTCAGATTCTGTGTCTCCCTCTCTCTCTGACCCTCCCACATTCATGCTCTGTCTCTCTCTGTCTCAAAAAATAAATAAACGTTAAAAAAAAAAAAAAAATTTAAAAGATGCCATGACTGGGGCGCCTGGGTGGCTCGGTCGGTTAAGCGTCCGACTTCGGCTCAGGTCATGATCTCACAGTCCGTGGGTTCGAGCCCCGCGTCGGGCTCTGTGCTGACAGCTCAGAGCCTGGAGCCTGTTTCAGATCCTGTGTCTCCCTCTCTCTGTGACCCTCCCCTGTTCATGCTCTGTCTCTCTCTGTCTCAAAAATAAATAAACGTTAAAAAGGTGCCATGACTGAAGACTCCAATTTCCCCATGAACACCCAGTGCCCTCCTCACTTCTTCATCTTGCTGTCAGCCCTTGTTTCTTTCAGAGCACAGCCTAAATTTCAATATCCATCAGATTCCTGGTCAACTCTGCTCCCCACTGGAATAAACTCCATAAGAGTAAGAATATTCATGTCTACTTTTGTATCCCAGCATTTAATGAGCATTCAATAAATATTTACTAGATGAACAAAAGTCTGAAAAGGAAAGGGTTGAAACACAGAGTCACAATCAAGAAATAGTTCCAGGGCACCTGGGTGGCTCAGGCAGTTAAGCATCAGCTCTTGATTTCGGTTTAGGGCATGATCTCACAGTTCATGAGATAGAGCCCCATGTAGGGCTCTGTGCTGACAGTGCAGAAACTGGAATTCTCTCTCTCCCTCTCTCTCTGCCCCTCCCCTGCTCTCACACATGCATGCATGCACTCAACAGTTCTTGCGCACACACACGGTCTCTCTCAAAATAAATATACTTAAAAAAAAAAAAAAAAAAGAATAGGGGAGACTGGACGGCTCCATTGGTTAAGCATCAGAATCTTGATTTCAGCTCAGGTCATGATCTCACGGTTCGTGAGATCAAGCCCCACATGGGGTTCTGTGCAGACAGCATGGAGCCTGCTTGGGATTCTGTCTCCTCTCTCTCTCTCTCTGCCCCTCCCCAACTCACACGGCTGCTCTCTGTCTCTCAAAATAAATAAACAAACTTGGGAGTACCTGGGTGGCTCAGTTGGTTGAGCATCCGACTCTTGATTTGGGCTCTGGTCATGATCTCATGGTTTGTAAGATCAAACCTCCTTTGTGCTCTGCACTGATGGTGTGGAGCCTGCTTGGGGTTTTCTCTCTCTCCCTCTCCCTCTGCCTCTCCCCCATGCTCTCTCCCTCTCTCTCAAGGTAAATAAACAAACAAACTTAAAAAAAAAAAAGAAAGAAGAAGAAGAAGAAGAAGAAGAAGAGGAGGAGGAGGAGGAGCAGCAGCAGCAGCAGCAGCAGCAGCACCCGGGTGGCTCAGTTGGTTAAGCATCCAACTCTTGATCTCAGCTCAGGTCATGATATCATGGTTTGTGAGTTTAAGCCCTGCAGCGGGCTCTGTGCTGAAGCCCTGAAGCCTGCTTAGGATTCTGTTTCCCTCTCTTTCTGTCCCTCCCCTGTTCGCTCTCTATCACTCTCAAAATAAATTAAAAAAAAAAAAAGAAAGAAAAAAAGAAAAGAAGTAGTTCCAAAAGGTCTGATAGGAATACATTGTACCTTAGGAAACAACACAGCACAAGAACAATACTCAACAAAGAAAGGAAAAAGTTTAGGTGGAGAAGTGGAGATTATCAACCCTAAGAAAAGACAGAGAACAAAATGGAAAAGATACTACATTAATCTATAGACACACAGGCAGGACTAACTGGAAGAGGGGGGGTAAATATTCTCAGCCTCACCCCATCTACACATACAGCACTTAAAACTTCTCTTTCACTGGCACTTCCAGGCATTCACTCCTTTCCACACACATATTAGTTAAGCTCCTCCAATGCTGGTTTAATGTTTGTCACCTCTATCCTCCATGACTGTCAGGCATAATGTTGCCTTGAAAGAAACAAGTTGTCCAAGAACTTAGATGACTGCTCACCATTGCTGGAAGATAGCATAGCAGTTAATATCTAAAGAGCACTTTATCTTTTTAAAGCAGTTTCACATACTTTTTTCTCAATAGAAATATTATGATAAAAGTATTATCTTTCCCATTCTCTAAACAAAGGTTCATAAAAGTATTCAAAGCCTTGTTTTTAAATCCCAACTCTGCTACATACTTGCTGTGTGATCTTGGTCAAATTATGTACTCTGAGTTCAGTATCCACTGGGAAAATAATATCTACTTTAAAGGACTGTTGTATTAAATGAGATGATGCCTGTGAAGAACATGACATAGTAAATGCCCAGTAAAGGGGAGCAACCTTCCCTACAGTCTCCTTAAATAATTTGTAAAGGATTTCTCAGCTATGAAGTGTATAAGCCTAGGACTTAAATCCAGGTCTCCTGATTCCTTAATCTGTTTTCTTCACACTACATCATTTTGGCAGACTGCCACATACTACTGGGCACATAAATACATTCTGACAATAACTGATCACAAAATTTTTATCTATCAGTAACTAATTTTAGCTTTGCAAAAAGGGGGAAAGATTAACTTTGGGGTGGGGGGAGAAGGGGCTTGAAAATGTAAAATATAAATCACCCCCAAGCCACAGGACAAGTTGTACCATAGTACTTCTGTACAAACAGAAATTATGACAAGAAACAGAAAGTTCTCTCTGGGTTTATGAGGAACAATTGGAGAAGAAAACAAGAATGACTATGATTAAAGGAACTTAAGGAGTTTTGGGGGCCAGGGGGGGTTGTTTATTTTGTTCTGTTTGTTGGTTTGGGGGTTTTTTTGGTAAACCAAACCACTGGGCAAAAAGATCTGCATCCCATTCCAAAATAACTCTATCAAGGCTGAGACGTATCTTTAAAAAAAGAGACTTCAGTGTACTAACAACAAAACTTTTTCTCAAACTGCTTTCAGAGCAGGATAAATGGGAATAGTGAGATACGTTGTCAACATTCATGAAGATCCTTGAAGATCATAAATGTATGGACTCAGTATTAATAAGAAGCAGAAAGCAGCATGATCAAAAGAACAAAAGTTTTGGCACACCTGGCTTGCTTAGCTGGAAGAGCACGCGATTCTTGATCTCAGGACTGTGAGTTCAAGCCCCACACTCGATGTGGAGCTTACTTACAAAAAAAAAGAAAAAGAGAAGAAAAAGAAAAAGAATAAAAGTTTCATAAGCTTCCTAACATGTATTGAAAATAATTTGAAAATTATACAATATAAAACCAAATTATTACAGTTAATAAAAATAACCAGTAGTTTTCAAGTGATACATATAATTAATCTTTTCCAAGGTAGAATATAACTCCTTCCAGGACAAGCTATAGAAGATATTCAAAGAAGTTCACATCTTTAATAATCCTCAAGAACTTTCTCACGAAAAGAGAAGATAGAACAATTAAGTCACATCCTGAACCCATAAATTTCTGAAAGGAAATGCCAGAAGAGAGCCTGATCTGACACTGACAGAACAGCGCAAGATTTAACCAAGAAAGGTAAATTGTGGAGTGAATTTCTATCACAAAGCAGGGTAGAAGCCAATAAGCTTTATCCCTATGACCTCACCACCAGCACCACAACCAAATTTCTTGTCTTCCTCAATTCAACTTAAACCTCTGCTAATTATTTCCTATAGAAACGTAACAAAATGTTGCTAACATTTTTTGTGACACTCCTAGCAAACTCCATCTTTATTTATTTAGCATTCGTTAGGAGTCACTGAGATACTACATTAACTACAAATTCTATGCAGAATCAATTCCCAGGAGATAACGTCGCTTCCTTCACTAAATGCTCTCCTCTGATATACGTTCTCTTCTACCATAAAAACTTTTTCAGAGAGCACACATTCTTAGCCTAACTTCCCAATCTAGGTTCACCAGTCTGGTGGCTCTTCTTTAATCCCTTTCTGGAAGTTCTGAGGTCCTGATAACTAGGAAATCACTGATGACCAAGGACCCCACGCTTAGATATTGCTGACCTCAAAATCAAAAACATTAGAGGAACAATAACCTTTCCAGAACTCATATTAGAATTCTAAAATTGTTAAAAACAAAACAAAACACATACTTGTATAGTTTCCACCCAAGGACTAGAAATTTAATTTGTTCTCTCTTTAAAACCACTGTCCTACTGATTTTACATACTATGGAAATACTTATTCAACCTAAAACCACCTCTAGCCTGAATATTTTTTTTCGACAAAGAAGCTACACAAATTAGGATCGTGACACTGAATCCAATGAAAATAAAATGAGTAAGAACGCTTAGTCCCCAAAGTTTCTAAGTTGAGAGAGAAAAGGAAAACATAATGGAGATGCCAGAATTTTAACTTTAAATTTAAATATCTCAATATTTGAATGAATCCTACACAATGGCTGTTTAGTATACGCACAACCAAACCACTAATCGAATATGATAAAATTGTTCTGAAAACGACTCCTTGGGTTTCCTTTGGATTCTTCCTAGAAAGCAAACTCTTCAGGACAAATATCTGATTTGAAAATCTTCACCAATCCTCCATGCTTGGACATTAACCACTTAACAACATAGTTGGAAGATTTCCATTGAGAACAAGCTGGGGGGGGGGGGGGGGGGGAGAGAAATAAGTATCAACCAGAAAGCAAACTGGTCAGCAAACAAAATTTTCTATCCAAGAAACAGAATTGCCATTGCTTTTCTCACTAAAATGATACAGACTTTGACAAACAAAACCAGCATGGTCCCTTTACTTCTGAAGTCACCAGTGACAGAATCTGTATTCCCAGGTAGGAGAGATCACAAACGACATATCGCTGTGTACTTAAAGTGACTGGTAAATAGAGAGGGAGGGGGAAAAAAAAACCCGAACCTGCAAATGACCAAAAAACGACTCATGGTACGTTTAAAGACCTATTTGGGACGTGGGGAAAAGTCAAGTCCCAGAACGCTGCCTCGGTTTCCCTATCCCCAAAACGCAAGAACATGACACTTCGCTCAGAGCAGCCAGGGGGCCGTGTTCCACTTGTTTCCACCTACTCGAGGGTCCCTTCAAAGGTCGGACTCCGAGGAGGTCCCCAGCGCAATTGAGTCATGACACCCGGGGCCTTGGGGGTGGGGAGGCGGGAGGGGAGACCGAGGAGGGGCAAGCGCGCAAAGCTCTATCCGTTCCTGGAAGGCGATTTCCCCCCACACTGAGGGTGCCAACACCCGCCCTAGACCCAACATCCCCTCCCTACCTAACCGCGTAAAGCAGCCCCAGCATCTCTCCCTCCTTCCGGCCTCTCCCTCGGTGCCCTGCCGCCTCTCCGACCGCGCCCCCGAACGCAGCCGGGTAGCTCCTCCTCCGGCCGTGTCTCCGCGTCCAAGCCGCCCGCCCACCCGCCGGCGCCAAGGTCTTCCCAACCCGCCAGCGGAAGGATGCCGGGCCGGGCCTCCCAGGCTCCTCCCGGGCCTACCTGCAAGGCGGGCGGAGGCTCCGTCTGCAGCCCAATGGACGGGACCCAACCACCGACAAGAAGAAGAGGCAGGAAGGAAGCAAGGGGTCCGCTCTACCGACCAGCGGAAGAAAGCAGCCTGAGCGCGGGGCCTCGCGGATAAGTCAGCCTTCGACCCGGCGCCGCCGCCGCTCAGGAGACATCAAGCAAGAAGACGGCGCAAAAGATCACCGAATGCACGAACGGCCCAGACATCATAGGATGAGCGCCCAGCCAATCGTTCAAGGAGATGCAGTCGAGCGCCGAAAAACTGCTCCGCTCCAACCCTAGGTCCGACTCCTGGCCAAGGCATGAATAAACAAACCCAGATCATAAGCGGCGGAGTAAAGTAGCCGGTGCTTCTGCCATTTTCTGCGTTGCTTGCCAGCGAAGTTGTTTAGAGCACCGGAGTTTTTCTTGAGTGTTGGAGATCAAGGCATAGCACAATAACACTTACCAGTTCAGCAACTAAGTTATGGACTCCCAACATTATCCCAACTGAGCAAGTGTGACTCTTAGTTCCCTCGCGGACAGTGAGGTACATAAAAATAAACGTACATATACATGACAGAGGCACAGAGAGACAATGAGAGAGAATCCAGACTGAGAAACAAAGTGAGTCAACGCTGTTTAAGTTCCACTTTAGGTCCCATAAAACACAGCAAAGAGAAGTTGGAAAAATTCAGGGGTTTGTAGGCTGAACTTAAGGCAGGAAAAAAAAAATACACGTATGCTTTTTAAAATTTTCTTTCAAAGGCCTGGAGCCACGGGTGTGCTTCTTACGTGATGATCAAAATTTTCCTTGGGTTCAGAACCTGCAAAAGTTGAAATTTTCATCATCACAGCAATAGTCCCTTTCTGAAGTAGACAAATTGTAGTAGTAGTAGTAGACAAATTAATATTCTCAGCACAAGTGTGAATTAATATGTACATCCTAGGTACAATTCAATAAATCACATAGATCACTCCAAATATGGATTACCAAGTGTGAGCAATTATACAGCTACCCTAAGTCCCCCCTAAGGGGAGAGTAAAGCCGTAAAAAAGAAATGATAATCCAAGCCCTTAAAGAGCTTATAATCTAATCAAAGTGAAAGGTCACATCCTTACAACATTACCTTTATTTATAATTTATTATAATTTTTAAAAATCTCCTTTAAGTCCATGACAATATTCAAGGGACAACTCATATATATAATGCAGGATAGAATCAGCATCCATAATACGAGGATAAAACACCGGGCTTTTGTTGTCTACTACTGTTTTAGGGGACTTAAAAATGAGGAGACATAGCAACATTTATGAAAGTCTTAAAAAAGAAAGAATTTAATAATCCACTTCGAAAACACAAAGTTTTGGGGTGCCTGGGTGGCTCAGTTGGTTGAGCATCTGACTCTTGACTTGGGTTCAGGTCATGATCTCGTGGTTTGTGGGTTCAAGCCCCTCATCAGGCTCTGTGCTGATAGTGTGGAGTTTGTGTGGGATTGTCTCTCTCCCTCTCTTTCTATCCTTCCCACACACTCTCTCTCTCTCTCTCTCAAAATAAATAAACTTAAAAAAAACCAAAACACCAAGTTTTAATTTGTTCATGTTCCCATGCAGTCCTAAGAAATAGCCTGCATAATGTTTTAAAGTTTAAGCAGAGATACAAGTGTTATTGTTTCGCATTGTATCATTTCCCTATTAAATCTTTAATAGTTGTTATTTTTAACAATTGCACAATATTCCATTGAGAGGATATACTGACCTTGCTCCCCATTGTTGGATGTGTATGTTGCCTCCAAACATTTTCTGTGTAATAGGTATTGCTGCTCTTGGAAAGAGATAACTGTAACCTTTTTATTTACAATTAGGACCTATTGCACCTAAAAAAAAAAAAAAAGTGAGGAAGCAAAGTAGAAGTGTATTTCTCCATCATGTAAAAGAAATCCAGAGATACACAGCCTAGGGTAAGGTGTGCCTATTTGGTATCAGGGACCAGGCTTCCATCTTGTTCCTTTGACATCTTCAATAAGTGGCTTTTATCCCAGGTCCAAGGCAGCTGTTCAAATTCTAGCCATCATGTCTACATTCCAACTAGCAGGAAGCTGAAAGAGGAAAGGCATGTCTCCTGCCATAAGGACATATCTTGAAAATAGCACAGGACATTTCCACTTATATTCCACGGGCCAGAATTTAGTCACATAGCCACACCTAATTGGGAATTAGTCTTTATCCTGGGCAGTTCTCAAAGTCAGGAGCAAAAGGATACTAAGTGTCAACTAAATAAGCAGTCTCTGCCACATTCCTGAAGCCAGATGAGGAGCAACAAATAGACTTTCCTTTGCTGTCATCCAGGACTGAGATTCTATTCCCAGAATACATGTTTTAGAGAAGCTTTCTTCTTAGAAAGGCTTGTGGGGCATAAGCATCTAAAGCTATAGCCCTCATTCAAATTTGACCCAAATAACAACATTATTTTGAAACCTTGATTTCAGTGAGAAAAACTAAAGAAACGAATTTCAAGGCTACAAGAAGTTTTCAGTCTTCAAAAATGGGAGACTTTTATTTTGGGAAAAACACCTGAAGGGTATGCAAATATAAATGTAAAACCATCACCTGAAAATGGAGCTATTTTATAAGTTGAGGCTAAACTGCTCTGTGAAACCATGAAAAAGAGGATTTATTCTGCAGGCAGAGTTGCATCTCTATAGATAAATTTCTCTAGAGAACTGTTTCTTTTCAAGTGTGGATTTAGGATTCAGTGTGACGGTAAACTATGGCTGGCTCTTATGGAAAAGTCAAGTGGGACAGAAGAGTAGATCACAAGAGATCAGGAGTTGAAATTCTCAAACCTATAGGAATGTCCTCACATTGAGGGAGACTTAAACCAAGTGGGAAGAGTAAAGATCATACTGGGATATATCACTGATACTTACATATCAGTGTTAAGACTTAATAATTCATTATTATGTTGGTTATTGCTTATTGTATTATGATTGGATTCTCCTGGGGGAGCCACCCCGTTGAAGGTAAGATAACGCTTCTCCTGAAGTAGAGTGACCATCTGCCCAATGAGCTGAGGATTAAGGGGTTTCCCAGTACAGGGAACTTTCAATGCTAACACTGCAATGGCTCTGGGCAAACCAGGACAGTTGGTTACCCTAAGAATGGACATAGCCACTGTCAACCACTTATAAGGATTGTAAATCCATGTCAATCACATGTAAGGAACTTGTAAAGACTAAGCCAGGAAAAGAGGATTGGCACTTGTAGACATGGAGGATTTGCCTGGGATGAAGGGTGAAAGGAGGGAAAAGGAGAGAAGGGAAGGAAACTTCCTTGTATTGGCTCTGGGCTCTAAGAAACATCTACTACACTCTGCATAATAGAAATCAGGCCTGAACCTAGGATGAAAGAACCCTGTAGCAGTACCATGAGTCATCTTATTAGGAATTCCAGGAAGAGGAATCGGGACTTGAGCAGCCAAATGACAAGCCAGTTGTAGTTGCAGTTCTGTTCTGTTCTTTTGTAGCCTGGTCTTATGGCACTCTGGGGTAATGTACACACTTTGGGCTGGATGGTAAAGGTAGAAGCAGGGTAATGATATAGGAGCAGCCCAGTGAAGGAGAGAGATCCCAGAACAGCGGGTAAATCATTCACAGTAGAATTATAGGAGATGTTTCCTTCTTCGGAATTATTTATACAGGATAAGCTTTCAGTGGCACAATTTATCAATAGATTGAATCATATGAACATGTTAAGACTCTAGAATGGCAAATCAGCCCTTTCATAAACATGTTTATGATATATATGTAAGGGTTAAAGTCTCAACAGAGTGATAGATCCTTACTGTTTTGTTGGACACACATAGAGATTGCTTTCAATTGGACTGTTGTGTTTTTTTTTAATGTTTTCATGTTTATTATTTAGAGAGAGAGAGTGTGCAACTGTGCAAGTTGGGGAGGGGCAGAGAGAGAGGGAGAGCAAGAACCCCAAGCAGGCTCCAGGCTCCATGCTGTTAGCGTGGAGTCTGACATGGGGCTTGATCCTACAAACAGTGAGATCATGACCTGAGCCAAAATCAGTATTTAGATGCTTACCCGACTGAGGCACCCAGGAGCCCCTGGATCTTTTTTCTTTTGAAATGTACTAGCTTCTGATTTCGAGGTTTATTTTCCTTGCTCCTTTCTAGTATCAGAGATCTCATCACTCTCATTTGATTATCACAAAGGGGGTTTAAAGTGTAGTCATGAAAACAATAAAAACTCCTGTGAATTTTGTGTTAGGGAACTTGTGTGTTAGGGAATTTTGTGTGTTAGGGAACTAGGGTCAGCTAGTATTTTCCCTTCCTTCTTGCATTGACATTCTCATGATCAACCAACTCTCACTTAACTCTGTTATCTTATTCTCACAATTTCGTAAAATCTGGGTGGGATCTACAGAGCAATATGGGCCCTGAAGACATGTTATGCGTACACACAATGATTAAGTATCCTTGATTTCTTTCTTTTTTTTTTTTTTTTTTTTTTTTTTCCTAACTTGCCTTCCATTGTCAGGGACAGCAACTGCTAAGCTCAGTCCGAGAGCTGTTTTATCATTTCAGGTTGGGATACAATCACAGTGTCTGTTATCTGTCTAGCTTCTATTTTACCCCTCCCGCCTCTTATATGTCTTTACTATATGACCCCATTAGTCTCAACTTAGATTAACTTGCTAGATATCCTTTACAGTCCAAGGGTCAGGAAAGGAGACCCATCTCTGTTCAGTTCATTTTAAACTAAGAATATGTTTGTGGTCTCTCTTGTGTAGAATTTGAAATTGGCAAACCAGTGATGACCCAATATTGTGGTTTTATCTTAATATATCCTGGGACTTTGCTGTCTTGAAACATCTAAGGGCAAATCTGGAAAACTTCTGGGCTGACCAGATGGCATCATCTACAGGAAGATGAAGCTTACATAAGACAGGCATAATCCTTGACTCTTTCCCAAAACTGTACCAGGAAGATACTAAAAATCCACAGTAAGGACCTCAAGAGAAGACTTCTCAGGCACTTATGAAAAGTCCCTATGGGCAAACCCTTGGCAATCGAAGTACAGACCCTGATCCCACCCCTAGATCATTTTAGGGAAATTGTAACCAAGGACTGAAAAAATCCTGGCCTGTAAAAATTCAGGTTGAAAGGAGATTAAATAAATAGATTCGAACAGTTACTCTGTGGAATTATTAGGAAATAAAATGCTCCCAGGGAAAAGCACTGCTAGCCAATATTCAGTCATTTCAGCACTTAGAAATTATCTTTGGTGTGCAAGTAATAGACTTAAAATTACTTTTGAAATCTCTCCAAGACTGTCCCTCCCACTCAGGCTTCATGTTACCATCTAGTGAGTTAAGTTGTGAAAAGTCCCAAGTTTCCTTTAATGTAGTTTTTCGGGCTAAAATGCCAGACACTTTCTAAGTTCACATTCCACTTTGGCACTTATGATATGTGGATGTCAAGTAACCCTTTCCTCATGCAATATGCACAACAGAACCAAAACTCTGTAGGGAAAAATACCCATCTCAGGACGCTTGGAAAGACCACAAGAATTAAAATATTGCCTCACGAAGGGGACAAAGCAAGCTTGGTCACAGGTTAGCTTTTACAAAGGAAGAATATGTAACAGGACACCTCTACAGAAAGAGTAGAACTAACATTCTCAGGCACCTCTTTGCAGTCCATTGTCATCTCAATGACATCACTGTACACATCAAGCTCAACCTCCTGCCACATGGACCCACTGTTTATAGAGTAGAATGATGATGGGAGATAGCATTTGGAGTAGAAATAAACAGCAGATAATAATCCATAATTGTTTTTAATCTTGGGGATGAATCACCCTCAGTTTATTTCCAAATTTCTTCTGTCATCAGCTGTTCATTTCTTTACTTTGAAAATCACCAGATTAACACTGCCAAAGGCAGGTAGGAAATGATCCAAGAGGACAATTCTGAGGTATCACATGGTGAGTTGATGAGAAACCAGGAACAAGACAATCCTCAGGAAAGTCTCTTTTTTGTCCCAGCAGAGGCACCAATGTGTGAACCTAATTCACACTTTCTTTATTCCAATTAGGTTGTTTTTATATCAGTGTAATTTTAGAATAAGACTTGGTGGGGATTATTCATTTCCTGGGAAATTCTGTCCATGATTTTGCAAGATATCCAAATAGGTCTAATGCCAAAATTCATTTCACACCAAGAAACTATGTTCTTTTTACTTCACTTTCTTACTACTTTCATGTATCTTTTTATTCTCAAAGTCTTCTTTCTGTACAATGAATTTCAGAGCAGAATGGCCAAACGGATATTCTAACATCACGAACATAAGAAATGTGATCTATTTAGATGTGAGCTGTCAAAACCTGGGTGAATCTCCTCTGTCCATCAATCTACCAGGGTCTTTAGATCTGTAAAGTGTAAACTTGCTATTTTATCTATATTTTACTTGTCTTCTTTGAGCTGATTGGGGTCTTAAACCCATTTATCCTCTAACTCCTCCTCTGGGTTGGAAAGAGGAGATTGGAATCCAGATGTTCTCCCTAGAAACCCACTCCAAGTCACAGTCCAACTGCTACAGAAAGATGGAGGTCTCAGACTGTCCCCAGCATCCTCTTAAAAACACAAGGCTGCAAACTCAGATTAGTAGCCACTCACTTATGTCCGAAAACCATTCCCGAACTCAAATTTACTCTTTACGCTTGTCTCAGATGATGTCTATATAGGCAGCAAAGTAGAAAGTTCCACCTAATAATCCCACCTAATAATTCAGGACCAACACATATAGTTTTCATTTGAAATCTCCACATAATTTAAGAAACAGACAAAAAATATCTGGCTGAGTGCCGTTTTCCCCTTTGCTTTGATTTTGTGGGCACAATCATAAATGTCTACTACTAGTGAGTTTTCAAATGAGTGGGGCTCAACCTGGAGTTCACTGGATAGCAGGGAACTATTTATTGTCTTGTTTTTGGTTTAGCTAATATATTTGCAAACATTATCAAGATATCCTGCCATAGCCACAACCCTTCTAAAACACGCAGATTAAATGTCGATTTGTGACAAGTGTCCACATACTCATTCATGCTAGATGATGGGACTCTGTATGGGGCGGTGAGGGCGAAAGTTTGTCCCAAGTCCTCCTGGAAAAGTTTCCCGCGCCCCCAGATTTTCACATTAGCTAAAATGAGTGAGCATCAGCTCCTGACGCATTCGGTCAGCCTCTAGGTCCAGGGACTCCATGTGCTCATACTCTTCCTCAGGGGGCTGTTCCATGGGTCCTGTCATTGGAGAGGACCAAACATCCATCCCATGCTCCAGGGAGATGTTGTGGAGGACGCAACAAGCCAAGATAATGTGGCTGGACTTTTCTGGTGAGTACTGCAGTGCCCCTTTGGATCCATCCAGGCAGCGGAATCGGGAACAGAGGGTTCGGAAGGTCTTCTCAATCACACTGTGAGTAGCAGAATGGGCCATATTATAGCGATATTCCGCTGGAGTTTCAGGAATGTGAAGGGGGGTCATGAGCCAAGTACGGAGAAAGAAGGAATTGTCACCTGTGGGGAAGGTCCAAAGAAACAATAAGTCATTCTAATTGGAATACAAACAGAAAGGAAAATCTAGGAACATATATAGAGAATGGATGCAACAGACTCTGGAGCCACCATGCCCCAGAAAAACCAAGAGGGAAATGTTGTGGTAAAAAGAAGGCATGCTAGGATCACGAGCAGTAAGACATGGGTCTTGGCTGGAAATATCCTTGGTTTAAACCAACACAGAAAAAGGCTGACAGCTTTTTGACAAACAAACAAACCAACAAACAGCCAAGTCTGAAAAAAATGTGGGAAGAAGGTGAAGGCACTGAAGGAAATAAAATCCCTGACTTTCTACTCAGAGATCTTGTTCTTTAATAAAAGATTAGGGGGCACCTGGGTGGCTCAGCTGGTTGAAGGTCCGACTTCAGCTCAGGTCATGATCTCGCAGTTTGTGAGTTTGAGCCCCGTGTCAGGCTCTGTGCTGACAGCTCAGAGCCTGGAGCCTGCTTCCGATTCTGTGTCTCCCTCTCTCTCTGCCCCTCCCCTGCTCACTCTCTGTCTCTGTCTCTCTTGAAAACAAACATTAAAAAATAATTTTGAAAAAGGTTAGTAAAAACTATCATATAGCAAGCAAACCTTCAAAATCTCCAAAGAGAAAAAGTACAAGAGAGAAAGAGTTCTTCCAGGAAAGCTCCAAACACTTGTGAGGAAAATTTCTAACCTTACCATTACAGTGTCAGGTCTGAAAGCACTACCTACAGATTTCAGAGTGCATATCTCATGGGCAATAATCATTCATCCTCCCAGTGCTAAGAACAAGATCAAAGTCCCAGCACCTGTGGCAGAGATCAGAACTCAGGTGTTCCTAGATATTACATTCGTTAGAACCGTGCTTTGTAACAGAAACTGGTAGAATTTCGCATAAATACAATGATACAAATAGTAACAGCAATAAGGAAATCAGATCATAAGTCAGTTAAAATAATATATGCAAGGCATTTTCCTAAGGTGACTTGCTTATCAAATGATCTCAGGCAACGCTAAGAACAAAATACAATACAAGGCTGGGATGCAATGTCCTGTTACAACAGTACAATGTTTCTATAATGCTTAATTGTCCTGACTCACTACAGCCGGCCTGGGGGATGAAATGTCTCACACAGAGGCACAACCCCTTAGAAATCTGAGACAACTTGAGAGTACCAACTTGCACAATAGCTGTGTTCCTGACCCACTATCAGTTTTGGTATGTTGTTATGGACGGTTCAGAGAGTCGGGGCACTGTCCCAAAACATACACAATTCCTTTCTCTCAGAAGCTTACCTTTTAAAGAACTGGATTAACTTTATTTAAAAAAATTTTTTTAGGGGCACCTGGGTGGCTCAGTCAGTTAAGCATCCGACTCTTGATTTCAGCTCATGGTTCATGAGAGAAAGGAGTTGTGTATGTTTTGGAACAGTGCCCTGACTCTCTGAACAGTCCGTAACTACATACCAAAACTGATAGTGGGTCAGGAACACAGCTATTGTGCAAGTTGGTACTTCTCTGCATTTGTTTATATTGTATCTGCACTCTCAGTGTGGATTGGGATTCTCTTTCTCTCCCTCTCTCTCTGCCCCTCTCCTGCTTGAGCTCTCTCTCAAAATAAATAAACTTTTAAAAAATTATTTCTTTTATTATTTTTTAAAAGATTTTATTTTATTTTTTAATGTTTATTTACTTTTGAGAGAGAGAGAGACAGAGCGAGAGCAGGGGAGGGGCAGAGAGAGAGGGAGACACAGAATCTGAAGCAGGCTCCAGACTCTGAGCTGTCAGCACAGAGCCTGACACGGGGCTCAAACCCACCAACCATGAGATCATGACCTGAGCCGAAGTCGGACACTCAACCAACTGAGGCACCCAGGCACCCCTAAAGATTTTATTTTTAAGTAATCTCTACATCTAATATGAGGCTCGAACCCACAACCCCAAGATCAAGAGTTGCACGCTTTACCAACTGAGCCAGACAGGTGCCCCACCCCACCAAATTTTTTTTTTTAATGTTTTTACTTACACATAATTGACATACAACATTGTATTATTTGTAGGTGTACCGGATTAGCTTTAAATATTTAAGAAGCCTCATAATAACATTTCAAATTTTACATTTAGTTGACTTCCTCCTTAAGTACAAACTATCTTAGTTGAGCTCCACCTACTAAATACTGAATTTAAGAAACTGATGCTGAAAATAATAATGAAAATAGTATCAGTGACTCATTGAATACCTACTATGTAGCAGGCAACGTGCTGGGCACTTCAAAAGTATTATTCCTTATTATCCAATCCCAACTCTGCCAGGTAAGATATTACTGAACTCATTTTATAAATGAGAAGATCAAAATATATGTCAGCCATCCTCTGATATGCCAGGCAAAGGAAAGAGAAGGAGCTGGTCACTAAACACTAATGTCAGACTCAGAGTCAGGAAAACAATGGGGTAATGCTGTAAAAGAGAGTAAGATAAACATTAAGATGAATGCCAAGGCACAGAGATACTAAATGGTATTTGTTAAACGTTTCTCTAAGAAATAGTATGAGCATTAGATGTGGAGACATAAAAAACAAGCTACTTAATGCAGACCTTTCATAAAATGCTCCATCGTTATTAACTGGTTATAATCCAAGCACCACTGAAAATCAGACACTCAGGAGGGGATTAGGATCAGAATTGTTAAACAGATTACAATTGCTTACATGATCAGTCATCCACAAGACATTCTGGCAGATCTTACCCAAAGCTGCTTAACAATACTAGGCCAAGAGCTGAAGAAATAAGAACTCAGGCTGAATCGTTTGCAGTACATTTAGAGAAGAGGAATTAGGTAATGCAGTTCTGAAGGGAGACATGAGAATGACACGAAGGGATGACCCCCATGGTGAAAATATGCTAAACACACACACACAGGATCTCCCATACACCCCTTTGATGAAAACACTATTCTGAATTTTGTCATTTTTCCCCATTTGTTTATATTGTATCTAAGCAATATAATATTGCTCTTGGTTTTAAATTTTTATAAAAATGATTTCATACTAAAAACAAAATATAAAACAAATTAAAAACAACAACAAAAGGAATCTGGTTAATTCTACATTTGGCAAACAGAACTATTCCACAAATCTAATGGCGTTAAGATACAATCAGCCTTATATATATATATATACATTTATTTTGAGAGAGAGAGAGCATGAGCAGGGGAGGGGCAAAAAGAGAGAAGAGAGAGGATCCCAAGCAGGCTCCATACTATCAGTGCAGAACCCGACATGGGGCTTGAATTCATGAACCATGAGATCATGACCTGAGCCAAAACCATGAGTTAGATGATTAACTGACTGAACCACCCAGGTGCCCCTACAATCAGCCATCTTCTCTTTTTTAACATCTTGCCATTCTTCTAATCCTGCCAATCTTCCCCTAAATTATTACCCCATATTATCCCCACAACTTTTAGATACCAGTGTTTTCTAAATTTATCTATTTGTATGAATCATTTGAGGGATCTATTAAAAAGGAGATCTAGAGGCTTTCTTTGAAGATTCTCACTCCCAAAGTTTGATGTGGCCCCATGACGTGTATTTTTAATAAATTCTCCGGATAACTCTTGATTTGGAAAATTTGTGAAACACTGTACTAGTTCAGGGCTCTTCACACTAGTTTTCTTGTTAGAGTTCATGGAGGCTTTGCAAGGGGTATGTGCTAGAATTGCTAGTATTAAGAGAATCAATTTCCACATGGGTATATTTTTCTCATCCCTAGTGCCTACCTAGCATGTAGCCGGTACCAAAACCGGCTTAATAAACATTTTTTCAATGTTGTTGCCATATCCATCTCTCCCACTGTCACTCTTCCTGTAAAGAAGGGAATCAGAAAAGTATATAAAAGTTTGTCAGAGTTGGGATGCCTGGATGGTTCATTCATGACGGCATGCGACTGTTGATCTCCGGGTCATGAGATCAAACCCTGTGGGCGTAGAGCCTACTTAAAAAAAAAAAAAAAAGGCAGTTTTTCCTTATTTCCAACTATGTCCTGTAAACACCTCAAAAAACTAAAGCCATATTTCCAACTGAATCTGGGGTCCCAAGGGGTGAAGGAAAAGGGAGTAAGTAATTCCTACATGACCTTGAGGTCCTTAGCAAAGGGAGTATTTGCTGAATAGAGTTAATTCTTCATGTGACCTAGTTTTAAAAGTTAACCACAAGTGGCTTAGATACTCTGCCTTAATTTCCTCATCCACAAAAATGTTGGTAATATTAGTATTTAACTCCTTAAGAGTTTTTATAAGGATTAAGTGAGATAATCTAATGCAAAGTGCTTACAACATTGCCTGACAAATTCTAAGTGCTCAGTATGTTTTAGCTGGCTTTATAGTAGAGGTACCAAAGTGATTTCGTAAGAAATGAGCTTGGAACCAAGAAGTCTCACAGCTGCAGAAGTAACTAGATGAGATACGTGCAAAACAGACTTTCTTTCATGTCTTGGTGTGACTTGTTTGAAAAAAAAATCTTTGAGGGGCGCCTGGGTGGCGCAGTCGGTTAAGCGTCCGACTTCAGCCAGGTCACGATCTCGCGGTCCGGTCCGTGAGTTCGAGCCCCGCGTCAGGCTCTGGGCTGATGGCTCGGAGCCTGGAGCCTGTTTCCGATTCTGTGTCTCCCTCTCTCTCTGCCCCTCCCCCGTTCATGCTCTGTCTCTCTCTGTCCCAAAAATAAAAATAAAAAACGTTGAAAAAAAAAATTAAAAAAAAAAAAAAAAGAAAAAAAAACTTTGAAAGTTCAAAAAAGGCACAAAGTGGGATTAAGATAAAGGTCTGGTAGGGTAAAGAGAAGGTGGTAACTGAAGACGGTGTGTAGAAGCAAGAACTCAAGAAAATCAGAGTTCCAAGACGTTGCATGTGGTACCCCAGCAGCCTTAAACCAATCAGCGTGACAGCAGTCTCTTCCCACTTGGAACATGGGAGAAATAAAAGGATATCAAAGAGAAATAATTCCTGAGTGCCTATTTCATGTTGAACACTGTTATAAGTACATGCAGTGCAGATATGATCAGTGGTTTTGAAAGAGAGGTCTTCCAATCATTCAGGTTTCTTTTTGTCTCTCACATAGTATGTTGTATAGAAGATAACCTTTGTCCTACTGCTCATATAAGAGTAGTGCTTTAAAACAAACAAAGAGAACTAAGCTGCCAAGCTCAAGGGTATTATCGCTATTACCCAACCACATTCCTCCCAGCTGTGCAGTCACCTCAGTGTGCACTGCTCGGTTTTGAATGGGTTCGTGTCCTACTTACATCGTTAAGTCAGGCTTCCCAACAGCATTTGGGCAGATCTGTGAAGTGAGTTCCCATAAGAACTGTGTAAGTGCACTGCTATCATTTTCATAGAGACACCACAGTGTCTTATATCACACAAATCTTATATTTGCACAATACTTTATAGTGAACTCTCGTATATATCACCTGATCTTAACAAGAGGTATTACTACTGTTGGCATTATTTTTAACATTTTACACATAAGAATTCAGGCTTAGTTGTATGGGTGTACTGTATTTAACCAGATCTGTACTGATTAAATATTTTGGCTGTATTTAAGGGGAATGTTTTTGTAGGGTTGTTGTTGCTTTTGTTTCCAACTATAAAACACTGCTGCAATGTTATTTTATTTCACATCACCGCTACTCATATTTATTTATTGAATACACTTTCTTTGTGCTTATTTTATTTTTGAGAGCGAGAGAGAGAAAGAGACAGAATGAACAGGGGAGGGGCAGAGGGAGAGGAGAACAGAGAATCTAAAGCAGACTCTGCACTGACAGCAGAGAGCTGGATGCCGGGCTTGAACTCACGAACTTTGAGATCATGACTTGACCTAAAGTCAACCACTTAACTGACTGACATACCCAGACATCCCAACTACTGTTCTTATTTATGAAGAAATGCCTCAAGATAAATCCTTAGAAGTGAAGATCTGGGTCAAATGCTATGTTTTAAAATGACGTTTCATGAATGTCTTTTTAAGTGTTGATTAAAAAAAAAAAAATTAAGGCTCAGAGAGTTCTCACCTGAGGTCTTTTTTTTTTCAAGAGAGAGTGCAAGCCGGGGAGAGGAGCAGAGGAAGAAAGAGAGAGAATGAGAGAGAATCCCAAGCAGACTCCACGCTCAGCACGGAGTCCAACACTGGGTTTGACACCACGATCCTGGGATCATGACTCAAGCCAAAATCAAGAGTCAGATACTAAACTGATTGAGCCACCCAGGTGCCCCTGACGTCTCATTAAAAAAAAGGACAGGACCGAGACTCAGGTCTATAGACTCTCAAATTTCATTCTACTCTGCTACATAATTTTTCTATAGCTACAAAATGAAGCATTCACACCTGCAGACTTACCAAGCAGCCAGCTATCTTTGTGCATTCCGGCTTCAAACTGACTACTGAGGGAGGATTGCTGCAGCACAGCATAGTCCTGTAGGCTACCTGGCCAGTTGGTCTCCACAGTCATTAATGCCCCTCTGATGTCACACACCATCAGGCAGTTTAAAGAATGCAGACCTTTGCGGTTCACATAGGAGAGATCTTCAGCATTTGGTGCCTTGATTGCCACATGGATACAGTCAACCACCCCTATCACCCCTGGCATCCCTGCCAACCCATAGAATTCATCCTTCACAGCCTGCATGGAGGCTTCATCAGCTGGGAAGCGAATGAACTGTGTGGCTCTTTCCACAAGTGCTTCAGTGACATTGGCAACACATCGGCTCATAGATGCCTGACTGATTCCAATAGCGTCTCCCATCCGAGTCTGGAAGGAACCTGAAGTGTAGAAGCCCAGTGCTGCAAGGATTTGTGTCTCTGGGCTAATAGCCCTGGATCTCTGAGTAGGTCTAGAAAGACTCGCCCCTAAGAGTTCCACCAAGTAATAAATGAACTGTCGAGGAAACCCATACATGGACATCAAATATTCATCGGTCACATCATCCAGCTTAAAGCGGTCCAATGTCCGGTGACCTCGGCCATACAACAAGAGATCACAGTCAAGCACTGTTATTGGTATAGCCATGGTACATGCAAATGTGATCTCTCCTTCCCTCTGCTACTTTTCCTGAATTCCTCCCAGTGAAGATGTTGGTGCAAGAAGGTATTTAAAGAAGTGTCAGCATTCAGCAGCTAAATGGTTCAGCATCCATCAGTTAAATGGTTCTGGCATTTGTAATCTTCTCTCTGTAAAGGTTAGAAGAAAAAAGCATTAGAAACCGACCAAAGGCATCAAAGTGATTCAAAGGCTACAACAGTTCCTTTTCTCAGATTTCCATTCTGTCCAAGCAAAAGGTGCTACACCTGTAACTGGGTTTTTCTCCACTAGCTCATGGCTGCCCAATAGGCTCACTTTGGTTTGAAAGATAATAGTTGTTTCTTATGTAGCAGAGCAGCTCCCTCACTGCTATCTATTGAAAGTCAGCCCTCAATACAAGGGTTTGTAAGAAAGAAAAAAAAAGAAAGAAAAAAGAAAAAGATAGATAGATCATGGAAGTTGATTTTGGTGGCTCACTTAATGCCTGGCATTTGAACTGGTTAAAGCAAAAGCTTAATGTTGGAGGGGCGCCTGGCTGGCTCAGTCTGTACAGCCTGCAATGCTTGATCTTCTGGTTTTAAGTTCCAGCTCCAGGTAGAGTGTAGAAATTACTTAAAAATAAGATCTTAAAAAAAAAAATGAATGGAGGCGACAGCATAAGTTATCCTTAAGGTAAAAGAGGTCTGCTCCTAACTACACAGGTCACGAACTAGCTGATATAAGTCATAACTATTCAGGGCAGGAATTGGTTCCAGCGGGTTTCATTATCCAAGCCCTCTGGTTCCACCTGTTAAGTACAAGATGGACGTGAGGGGTGCTCAAACCAGTCTAACAAGAGAGGAGGGGCAAAAAACTACCCACAGCCCAGACTGGTGGACGCAGGTCATATGCTTTAACAACAGGCTTTCCCTTCTCCCCACTAAATCCAAATCTTGAGGCTGAGGACCAGAAAGTAGGGAAGACCACACAGATTGGAAGGTAGGCTCAAAAAGAAGATCCTGGAATAGCTAGAGCTGGGAGGCGACACTGCCGCTTTTAAAAGGCACCTCAGAAACTTAGAAGTCTGATTACGCTGGCCACTCAAAGTCAGCCAAGGCCCATCACCCACCTCTCCGCGGCTGCCAGGTTACCAGCATTCCCCACCCACCCACCCAGCCCCGTCCTGCCCTCCTCCGGAACCGGCGGCCTGGCACTAGCCGCCACGGCGCTCACCATAGGCACCGCCCCCCTTGCGTCAGCGTCCTCCCTACGCCACATCTCAACTGCCGTTGCCACCACTACGTGCGGAAAGGCGGCGCACATTCCACCCCCGGCCCAAAAGTTCTCGCCCTTTCAAGGACCCCCCTCTTTACGCCTTATTTCCTTCAGAGACACGTGGAAAAATTGGTGAGAAAGATTTATATGAAAATATAATCACCTTTTTTTGTAATTCGAAGGAAAGAGATGAAATAGGGCGTCCATACCGTAGCGAAAGTGCGGATGAGGTTAGGCAGCTGTATTTCACCCATAGCCCTCTTGCTCCCCCCGCCTTCATCCGAGCGGATGAAAACAAACACTAACGATGGCGGCGCCGGGAGGGGACCGGCTGCTGGGCTTAAGGCAGGAGTGATCGCTTGAGCTGTGAGGGCACTCTTGAAGAACGCCGGTCAATGTGAGTGCGACAACTCGCGCAATTCTGGGAGTGAAACACCCGGGGTCCACGAGCCACGAGCCTCCTGAGGCGTTTGGTATCTATCTGCGACCCCTGCTGTCACTGCAGCTCCGGAGCGCCGAGCCCTCAGCCAGGAGGCGCAACTGGCCGGCCCCAGGCCCCGGCCTCCGTAATGAGAGCCTCGAGCCATTCTCTGTGTCGCAGCTTTGCAGGTACTAACTTTAGTGGGAATACCCCCAGATCACTCAGCGCCCCCGGGTGGGAGGCTATGGATCTGCGGCCTTTCCGGTACCTCCTTGTGAAGAAGCAGCTGGGTAGCCGCAGTACAGTCACCAGAGCTTTATTTGGGAAGTAGAGTTGGTGTAGGCCCTGTTGGCTCTTGATGGCTCCTACTTTTAACAGAAATCCCCAAAGCTTTTGTCTCTACTTTCTCCGCTCTTTGGGTTGTGTTGTAAGGCTTTTTGAGGTAATTGTGGAACCGTAACTCCGGGGTTGGTACCAGTTCGAAGGAGGCAGGTTTCCATTCAATCAAGATTTGTTGAAAGAAAAAAGAAAAAAAAAAAAAAGGATTTGCTGAGTGCCAAATATGCACTCTGCGTGTAGGTGAGGGTGACTGTTGACTAGTGAAAAAAGGGACCTAAAGTTCACGACTATCTTCTTACTGTCGTTGGAACGACCTGTGGAAACCTGCGATCCATTCTCATTTAATAAATCTCTGGGTAAGTGGCTAAGCACCTTTTTTGGGTTCATCACTAACTTGTCTACGTTTTCACTTTTCAAGTCAGTTAGTTTCCAGTTTGCCTTGTCAATTGAGCGTAGTATTTCACTTTTAGTGTCTTCCCCTTAGAGAGAGAAAGCTGGATCATTATACCTAGTTTAAAACCAATCTCCTAAGATAGAATTTATTGAACAGTTTCAGTGGGAAATGTGCAATAATAGGAAAGAACAGACCCTTCCTTTACACTAAATTAATCTGGATTTTTGTGTGTTTCATGAATGTTGGTCCTTTTTATGTGTGGATATTGCAGCTTCAACTAAATTACAATATTTTTTTGTTTTCAACTCCATTTTTCAGCTGAGCAGATGCCTTATGAATGTGTAATGGAATCCTGAATTAATATTTTTTAATTTTCTTTTTTTATGTTTTTTTTTTTTTTTTTTTTTTTTAGAGAGAGCACAAGCGGGGAAGAGGGAGAGAGAGAGAGAGAAAGAGAGAATCTTAAGTAGGCTCCATGCTGAGCATGGAGCCAGAGTCAGGACTTCATCCCAGGACCCTGGGATGATGACCTGAGCCGAAATTGAGTCAGATGCTCAACTGACTGAGCCCCCCAGGGGCCCCCAGAGTTAATATTTTTTCAACATTTTTTTTTTTTATTTTTTTTTTATTTTTGGGACAGAGAGACAGAGCATGAACGGGGGAGGGGCAGAGAGAGAGGGAGACACAGAATCGGAAACAGGCTCCAGGCTCCGAGCCATCAGCCCAGAGCCTGACGCGGGGCTCGAACTCACGGACCGCGAGATCGTGACCTGGCTGAAGTCGGACGCTTAACCGACTGCGCCACCCAGGCGCCCCCAGAGTTAATATTTTTAGGGGCACCTGGGGGGCTCAGTCGGTTGAGCATCTGACTTTGGCTCAGGTCATGGTCTCACAGTTTGTGGGTTCAAGCCCCGCATTGGGCTCTGTGCTGACAGCTCAGAGCCTGGAGCCTGCTTCAGATTCTGTGTCTCCGTTTCTCTCTGCCCACCCCTGCTCATGCTCTGCCTGTCTCGCTCTCTCAAAAATAAATAAATATTAAATTTTTTTTTAATGCATAGTGGATGATGAGTGAGTGTTGAAGCAAGTGTCAAACATACTGGTCTGTATAATAAGATGAATGTAGTTAATTCATGCACTCTTTTCCAATTGTATCCCTTTGGATAGAAAGTTAAGGGTATGGCAACTTTTGAGATTCACATTACCTAAAAATTGGCAAACCACTGGGTTTTAAACTATTGTAATTAAATTTAACAATTCTTTTTGCGTATTTGTATTTTTTTTCTCAAGAGTGGTTATTAAAATTGAAGCAAAAACTGCAGATCTTCAGCTAGTCAACAGTCTATTATAGTGTTTTACTTAAGGACTAAGAATCAGCTGGACACAGTGGAGCTATGCATTATATGCATAATGGAATTATACTATATGGAGGTGGAGGCAAGAAATGTTTTGTTCTGTTTTTTCCATTGTCTCTCCTGCTGCCATCCACTCTGCATTAGCTTAATAGCTTATGACCTCCATGACTCAGAGTAGGGTGCCAAGAGTCTAAATGCAAAAAGAAGACATTGACTTTTGAGCTTTCATAGTCCCAAGTCCTACTGTATGAGTAAAGATAATTTTGACTACTCAAAAAAAGTACCCACTGTAGAATTTATTGCACCCACTTGATAAAGTACATCCCGAATACTCTGCATTTATATTTTGGTCAAGTGGGAGTGAAAGGTATTTGTTTTGGAATATTTGTCTGGAGAGAAGTTATTTAACCTTGGCAATACCTGAAAACCCCTGAAACTTCACTTTTAAATATTTCTTTTCTTTTTCTTTTAAAACTTTTTAAATGTTTTTTGAGAGAGAGAGATACAGAGCACAAGCAGGGGAGGGGCAGAGAGAGAGGGAGACACAATCTGAAGCAGACTCCAGGTTCTGAGACATCAGCACAGAGCCGGACGCGGGGCTTAAACCCATGAACCATGAGATCATGACCTGAGCCGAAGTCGGACACTTAACCAACTGAGCCACCCAGGCGCCCCAAATATTTCTTTTCTTTTTAAAACTTTATTATAGAAGAGATGAATAATTGCATTCATAACACTGGTTGGAGAGCTGCTTAGATTAGAGGATGAAGAGTACACCTAAAAAATTCCTCATTGTTATGACCTTTTATTATATAACGTAGTTTTTTGTTTTTATTTTTTAATGCAGTAAATGTGTAGAGACTCACTAAGAAATGCAGCCTGTTCAGCTAATGAATGAGCTCATACTCCTTAAGACTTTTCTGGCTTGTATGCTGACTTGAGAGTCTTCAAATATGTATACATTATTAAAATTCTTTTTTTTTCTTCTAAAAATTCTTGAACAAAGGTTATCTGGGTTTTATGTGTGGATTACTTGGAAGTAATTCAACACCAATTTGGGGTGTTGAACTGAGCAAGGCCCCATTTTTTTCAAGCATGGGTTCAATAGAGGAAAGGGTGTATGAGTTGCTCATCTTTGCTTCCTCTTAGTCAAATTGTGGACACCAGTAAAAACTACAGGTTGTCCCTGATAGGATAAGGGCAGTGCAGCCAGGAAGAATGCAAAGGAGGCTATCTAGTCCTCTCTGCGCAAGGAGCATCAAACTTTTCTTTGAGTTTGGGTTTTAAATTTAAAAGGATTTTAAATCCTTATAGAACTGTGGGCCAGTTTATTTAAAAAAATCTTCTAAATGCCAGTGTAGGTGTTACAGGAAATTTGTTTGGCCCTAGTGGTGTCACTTATATGTCCTTGGTTACAAGAGAAGGGGACCAATACTTAGAAAAATAGTTCCGTTAACAACTCACAGTTGACTATCAGTCAGTAGTAGCTTCTTAGTAAAATAAAGGTAAATAAAGAATTTATAGAAGTGTTAACTTAATATTGTTACTTTGGAAAATGGCTGTTTTCACTTTTGACTTTCGATTCATACAAATGTGAAAAATACAGAGTTAAAAATCATTTTATATTCTCTCTATTATTGAGGTTTTTTTGTTCCCTGCCCCCTCCAATTTCTTCTGTATTGCCCACAACTATTAGGTCATTAGGAAAGAGATTATACGGAGAAATACTTATTGAGATTTAGTTGTCCTATTTTAAATATAAGTTTAAGGATGTTTTTACTCCTGAATCTATTTCTGTTGGAATTTGCAAGAAACCAGATATTTGGCCTTATTTATTCTGTGGTATAAATAATTAACCAAGCATGGCTTTTATCATTATTCCCACCTTCCTTTTCTTTTGGTTTATTTTACTTTTGGTTTCTTAAATTGAATACTTAAATTTAATCTTTTTAATTATACAGTTACTTAATGCTGTACATTTTCTTCTGAATTCTCCTTTTGCTGTATCTCTTTTTTGTCATCAGATATTTTCCATTTTGTTAATTTCTAGGTAATTGTAACTTTGGTTTTTATTTAAGTGTTTATTTATACATGATTTAATTTATACATGATTAACTTCTTATTGTATATTTCTTTTTTTTTAATGTTTATTTATTTTTGAGAGAGAGAGAGCACAAGCAGGGGAGGGGTAGAGAGAGAGGGAAACATAGAATCTGAAGCAGGCTCCAGGCTCTGAGCTGTCAGCACAGAGCCCGATACGGGGCTTGAACCCACGAACTGAGAGATCATAACCTGAGCTGAACTCAAATGTTTAACCAACTGAGCCACCCAGGCGCCCCATGTATATTTCTAGTTTTATTGGATTATGGGCAAAAAAATCTTTGAAAATTTATTTTATCAGTCAGAAGCATGATTAATTTATCATGTTCCTTGAACCTGAGAGAATGTGAATGGTTAAGTTAGATAACAAGAGCTTTATTGAGGGTCTCATATGTAGCAAGTACTCTTTACAGGAGCTATCTCATTTAATCCTCAACCCTGTGAGGTAGGTATCACTTATTGACATTTTATAAGAAAGAAATATAAAGTACAGAAGGATTGAGTGACTTGCCCTGTATACCAGTACATACATATAGACTTGGTTTTATTATTCGGTTCTTCTACATTTTTGTTTATATCTACTTGAGCTGTCAAAAAGTTATGTTGAATATTCAGGTA
Source organism: Neofelis nebulosa (assembly GCF_028018385.1). Lineage (NCBI taxonomy): Eukaryota > Metazoa > Chordata > Mammalia > Carnivora > Felidae > Neofelis > Neofelis nebulosa. The sequence goes on from NC_080791.1 coordinate 98,837,847, forward strand.
CAGTTTTGGTTTTATCAAGCTCTCCTACTATCTCTAAGAACTTTTGCTTTATGTATTTTATTACTATATTGCTTATGTATAAAGGTTTATGGCTGTTATATTTTCAGAGAGTATTTTGTCATTACTCAATATCCCTTTTAATCTTATTTCATCACTTTTGGCCCAGAATCCTGTTATAAATATTATTACTTCTCCTTTCTTTTACTTTTCTTTCTTTCGTCTTCCTCTTTTTTTTTTCTTTTTGTTTAAGCAGAGTATATTTCTGTTTTTTATTTCCAAACTTTCTTTGTAACTCTTTTAGGTAGGAAGACTGTTTCAGTTGTTTAAACCTTTCTGTTCTGTTCATCATTTGTCTGCAAAGAACTTTCTAAATGGAAAAGAGGATCTCTACAATTTAATAATAACTCTAATGCCTGGAAAGTGGGAAGATTACTGTTTTGTTCTGTTTGTACTTGTACTTATCTATTCTTTATTGTTCTTGATTTGCCATCTTGAGCTTTTAAGTCTGAATCCAAAATATTAAAAAACTCCATGTTAAAAACTGGGAAACAGGGGTGACTGGGTGGCTCAGTCAGTTAAGCATCAGGTCATGATCTCACGGTTCATGAGTTCGAGCTTTTGGTAAGTCCAGCTTCTCTCTCTCCCTTTCTGCCCCTAATGGGATTCTTTCTGTCTCCCTCTCTCTCTCTGCCCCTCACTCACTTGTGCCCCCCCTCTCAAAAACAAGAACAACAACTGGAAAACAGATTATTTTTTTAGTTAACTTTTCCCAATTTTAAGGACGAAAGATATCATCTGGAGTCATATTTATATAATCTCTTGCCAAATTATTCAGTTATTTCTTTGAAATTATTTGCCCTTTTTTTTCTTTTATTCCCTGTATCACCTTAAATCCGATGTTATCACCAACCCCTGTCTGGATTGCTGAAGTAGCTTCCTAGCTGGTCTCATTGCTTTTTGTCCCTTTACTTTATCCCCCACGACTCTGTATTTAGATTAATGTCCCTAAATCTTTATCCAAAGAAAAATCTGCACTGACTTCCTACTAATCTTTTAGAGTCTCTTTTTGCTCACTTTCATCATTCCCCAATAATCTGGCCAGACCATACCTACCCACTTTATTTTTCCTTACCCCTTTACATGAAAATTCTCAGGGATGCATTTCCTAATTTTGCTTCTTCTCCTTATTCTTTCCCCTTTCCCTCTGGGCCTCCAATTACACATATGTTAGACTTTTCCCTATGTTCTCAATGTCTCAGATAACCTCACGTCGCATTATGTACCTATTGTCATGGTATGATTAAAAAACACCTTAAATAGTGCCCTTTCACTTTCAAAAATACCCCAAAAGTATATGGTCATTCTGGGCCTCTCATATACTTTTCTTTATTTTCCATCCTTTTGCCTCTCTGTAGTTCATTCCTGATATTTTTTTTTTTTAATTTTTTTTTTATTTTTGGGACAGAGAGAGGCAGAGCATGAACGGGAGAGGGGCAGAGAGAGAGGGAGACACAGAATCGGAAACAGGCTCCAGGCTCCGAGCCATCAGCCCAGAGCCCGACGCGGGGCTCGAACTCACGGACCGCGAGATCGTGACCTGGCTGAAGTCGGACGCTTAACCGACTGTGCCACCCAGGCGCCCCCCTGATATTTTCTTTTGGCTTATATTCATGTTCACTATTTCTGTCTTCTTCTGGTCTCATCTGTTAGACCCAACCATTGAGTTCTTTTGCTTTTTTTTTTTTTTTTCAATATTTTATTTTATTTTGTATTAAAAAAATTTTTTTTTAATTTTAGAGACAGAGTGTAAGCAGGGGAGAGGGGCAGAGAGAGAGGGAGAGAGGGAGAGAATCTTAAGCAAACTCCACACTCAGTGTGGAGGCCTATGCAGGGCTTGATCCCACAACACTAGGATCATGACCTGAGCCAAAATCAAGTCAGGAGGCTCATCCGACTTAGCCACCCAAGTGCCCCTCAAAGATTTTATTTAATTATTTAATTAATTTATTTATTTTAATGTTTTATTTATTTTTGAGAAAGAGACAGAGACACAGAGTATGAGTGGGGGGGGGGGGCGGTGAAGAGAGGGAGACACAGAATCTGAAGCAGGCTCCAGGCTCTGAGCTGTCAGCACAGAGCCGGACGCAGGGCTCAAACTCACCAACCATGAGATCATGACCTGAGCCAAAGTCAGATGCTTAACCGACTGAGTCACCCCACCAGATTTTATTTTTAAGTAATTTCTACATCCAACATGGGGCTCAAACTTACAACCTCGAGATCAAAGGTTGTATGCTCTACCAATTGAGCCAGCCAGGTGCCCAAAGACTCAACCACTGAGTCCTTTTTTTAAAAAAAAGAATTTATTGTCAAGTTAGCTAACATACAGTGCATAGTTTACTCTGGGCTTCAGGAGTACATTCCCGTGATTCATCGCTTATATGCAACACCCAGTACTCATCCCAAAAAGTGCCCTCCTCAATGCCCATCACCCATTTTCCCTGTTCCCCGCCCCGCCCCATCTCCCCACTCCCATTAACGCTCAGTTCTCTGTATTTAAGAGTCTCTTAACGTCTCTTAAGAGTCTGTTTGTTCTCTGTATTTAAGAGTCTCTTAAGATCTCTCTCTCTCTCTGCCCCTTTCCTGCTCACATTGTGTCTCTGTCTCTCAAAAATAAATAAACATTGAAAAAGTAAGAAAAAAAAAGCATCTCTTCATGGTTTGCTTCTTTCTCTGTAACTTATTTCTTCCTTCCCTTCCCCCATGGTCTTCTGTTAAATTTCTCAAATTCCACATAGGAATGAAAACATATGGTATGTCTTTCTCTGACTGACTTATTTCACTTAGCATAATACTCTCCAGTTCCATCCATGTTGTTGCAAATGGCAAGATTTCATTCTTTTTCATCAGTGAGTAGTATTCCAGTGTGTGTGTGTGTGTGTGTGTGTGTGTGTGTGTGTGTGTGTATGTGTACACACCACATCTTCATTCATCCTTGATGGACATTTGGGCTCTTTCTATAATTTGGCTATTGTCATAGCACTGCTATAAACATAAGGGTACAGGTGCCCCTGCAAATCAGCACTCCTGTATCCTGTGGATAAATTCCTAGTAACCACTGAGTCCTTAATTTAGTGGGGGCTTTTTCTTTTGTTTTTTAGTTCTAGAATTTCTACTTGGCTCTTTTTTGCAGTATTTCTTTGTCAAAATCCTCAACTTTGTGCTTTATTTAATTGAACATATTAAGCATGGTAATATTTAAGTCTCTGTCTTGATAACTTTGTTAATGTATTTCTAATGTATTTCTAGTGTATTTCTAATGTTGTATCTGTTAGATTTTGGTCATGTGGGTTTATCTCCATGAATGCCCAGTTTATTTTAATATGTGCCAGATACTATATATGAAAAATTATAGAGACAATTTGTGGGCTAGGGTGACATTATTTTCTTCCAGGGAGAAATTAAATGCGGTTCTGGCAAAGGCTAAGGGCAGACCTTATCCCACATTATTGGACATAGTGATGTTTAAATTTTTTCACAATAGAAACTTAAAAAATTAGCTTTAAGTCACACAATTTTACATTTAATTGTTTTCTGAGAGAAAAAAAAATATCCACTGTTTTTGTAAATTAAAAAAAAAAATTAAAACATAGCCAAGCTATGGAGAGAACTCAAATGTCCATTGACTGATGAATGGATAAATATGATACACACACACACACACACACACACACACACACACACTGGAATATTACTCAGTCATCAGAAGGAATGAAATCTTGCCATTTGCAACAGTGTGGATGGAGCTACAGTGTATTATGCTAAGTGAAATAAGTCAGTCAAAGAAGGACAAATACCATATGATTTCACTCATGTGGAATTTAACAAACAAAAGAGATGAACAAAAAGGAGGGGGGAAAGTGAGGGAAGTAAACCATGAGAGACTTTTTTCTTTAAGATTTTTTTAATGTTTTTTTAAATTTATTTTGAGAGAAAGAGCAAGGGAGCATGTGAGTGTAGGAGGGGAAGACAGAGAGAGGGAGGGAGAGAATCCCAAGCAGGCTCCATGCTGTCAGTGCAGAGCCCGATGTGGGGCTCGATCCCACGAACTGTGAGATCATGACCTGAGCCGAAATCAAGAGTTGGATGCTTAACCAACTGAGCCACCCAAGTGCCCCACCATGAGAGACTCTTAAAGATAGAGAACAAACTAAGGGGTTAATGGAGAGAGGTGGGTGGGAGATGGGCTAGAAGGATGATGAGCATTAAGGAGGGCATTTGTTAGGATGAACACTGGGTATGTATGTAAGTGAGAAATCACTGAATCTACTCCTGAAATTAATATTGCACTGTATGTTAAGTAACTAGAATTTAAGTAAAAATTTGAAAAAAATAAAGCTCTAGGTCCAAGAAAAAAGAAATTAATACAGCAATAATAAATTTATCTGGGGTATATATTATGGGTAAAAATGGAAAGGAGGAACAGAGATGGACTGTGAAGAACAAGGAATACTTGGAGAAAAAGGAAAAGAAGACCTATATGTAATACGTGTTATCTCTGTCCCTTTTGTGCTCGTTTTGTGTGCTGATCTTAAAATTAAACCTATTAAGGGTACCTGAGTGGCTCAGTTGGTTAAGTGTCTGACTTTGGCTCAGATCATGATCTCACAGTTCGAGCTCTGTGTTGGGCTCTTTGCTGTCAGCACGGAGCCCGCTTCTGATCCTCTCCCCCCGCCCCCATCTGTCCCTCCCTTGCTGTCTCTCTCAAAAATAAAGTTAAATTAAAAAAAAATTCAACCTGTTACCTAATGTGAAATGGTATGGCTGCTTTGGAAGACAGTTTGGCAGTTTCTCAAAAAGTTAAATGTTGAATTACCATATGACCCAGTAATTCCCTTTGTAGGTATATATAGAGAATTGAGAACATATGTTAACACAAAAACTTGTACATGAATGTTCTTAGCAGTATTATTTATAATAGCTAAAAAGTAGAGACAGCTCAAATGTTCATCAACTGATGAATCAGTAAACCAAATGTGGTGTAGCCATGGAATATTATTCAGTCATTAAAAGGAATGAAATACTGAGACCTTCTACAACATAGATTGAACCTTGAAAACATTATGCTAAGGTGAAAGAAACAAGTCACAAAAAGGCCACATATTGTATAATTTCCTTGATATGAAATGTCCAGGATAAGCACGTCCGTAACTACAAAGCACATTAGCGCTCCCTGTCAGCGACTGGGAAGAGGAGGGAGAAGTAGAGAGTGAGTGATAACAGCTACGGGATTTCGTTTTAGTGTCATGAAAATGTGATGGTTGTGCGTCCTTGTGAATATACTAAAAAGCACTGATTTGTACACTTTAAAATGGTGAATTTTATGGTACATGCAGTACATCTCAATTTTTAAGAAAAACCTTATGAAGGGGCGCCTGGGTGGCACAGTCGGTTAAGCGTCCGACTTCAGCCAGGTCACGATCTCGCGGTCCGTGAGTTTGAGCCCCGCGTCAGGCTCTGGGCCGATGGCTCGGAGCCTGGAGCCTGTTTCTGATTCTGTGTCTCCCTCTCTCTCTGCCCCTCCCCCGTTCATGCTCTGTCTCTCTCTGTCCCAAAAATAAATAAAAAACGTTGAAAAAAAAATTAAAAAAAAAAAAAAGAAAAACCTTATGAAATAATTTTTTTAACCCACCCAGTTGCCTTTCTCAGCATCCTAATCACCCCTCCTTCTCCAGTTCAAAAGCTCCAGGTCTGTGTCCCCGTCCTTCAAAGCTACTCTCCATTCCCAATACTGTACACTCTGTAGTTTTCCAAAACTACCTTTCCTTGCACCTTATACCCAGATCTTTACAACTGTGGTTCTTTCATACCCACACAGACTCCTGATGATTTGGGCCTTAGCGTTCTGTAGCTCCCATAAGCTTTCTCTTTTACGTGTTTACCAAATTCACAAGTAAGTGTATTTTCTTTCAACTTGCACACTCTCCTCTTTCAGATATGTAGTTTCTTATATTGTCTTGTTCTTTTGCATTCTTGGTGTTTTATTTCCATGTGCAGACCGTAAATTTTTATTTTTTTAATAATTTTTAAAAAGGTGTTTTGTTTTGTTTTGTTGTAATCTCTACTCCCAACATGGGGCTTGAACTCACAGCCTCAAGATTAAGAGTCATATACTCTTCCGACTGAGCCAGCTAGGTGCTCCAGTCTTTAAAATTTTAAATTCTGAATTCACCTAGCTAAAAGTTGGGAGGGAGCGTTGTGGCCTGGCAGCAGGCTCTTGATAATCCAAGGTTGTGAAAGCTTCTCCCAGGCTTGCTTCTGCCTGTTCCTAAGGGTTACAATGGTTCTAAACCAGTTTTTAGATTAATTTCTTGGCTTTTTGTTTCCTTACGATGCATGTATAATGCTGGATCTTACGTCCATGTAATTTACTGGCTTATGCTTTTGAAGTTTTGAGAGTGACTTTCCTACCTCTGAGCCTTGCTATGATAGATGACAAACCTCTTTATTGCTTTTTTAGGGTTCTTCTGGCCTCTGTGATCAACGAGCACTTGGCTGTGCAGTTTTGTGCAGGGTACTGGGTTTCTACCTGCCTGTAACATTGAGGTCCTATCTTCCATGCCCATGCATGTTCTGATACACTCATTAGAAGAACCTGACCTTGCTGCTCATAGGCCTCACTCAGCTCCCTGACATCAGTTTTTCCCCTTACATCTATTGTGTTGACTTACCCTTTTCTGGAACCTGGGATTTCTCAATCTTTCTTATTCAGTTGTATGTCAAAACCTTTATATTGTCATATTTTATCTGCATTTTTATGCATAGCGGGAGGGAGGACTAACAACATCATTTCAAGCCGCCTTGTTGGATGTTCGCCTGAGAGATTTTATTTTATTTTATTTATTTATTTATTTTTTTTATTTATTTTTGGGACAGAGAGAGACAAAGCATGAATGGGGCAGGGGCAGAGAGAGAGGGAGACACAGAATCGGAAACAGGCTCCAGGCTCCGAGCCATCAGCCCAGAGCCTGACGCGGGGCTCGAACTCACGGAGCGCGAGATCGTGACCTGGCTGAAGTCGGACGCTTAACCGACTGCGCCACCCAGGCGCCCCCGCCTGAGAGATTTTAAACTGACATCTATCATGGCACAGTGCATTAAACTCTTTGCCTACTTTACTCCAAGGCAAGGATATTCTGTGACAGAATCTTGGAAGTACAGCTAGAGCAGTCTTTCAGATGTTTGAAAATTTGTGTTTGAAATAGGCCCACAATGGGGCGCCTGGGTGGCGCAGTCGGTTAAGCGTCGGACTTCAGCCAGGTCACGATCTCGCGGTCCGTGAGTTCGAGCCCCGCGTCAGGCTCTGGGCTGATGGCTCGGAGCCTGGAGCCTGTTTCCACTTCTGTGCCTCCCTCTCTCTCTGCCCCTCCCCCGTTCATGCTCTGTCTCTCTCTGTCCCAAAAATAAATAAAAAACGTTGAAAAAAAAAATTAAAAAAAAAAAAAAAAAAGAAATAGGCCCACAAGGAGATAGACCTAATTTTAGAAAATTTTACACTGGGCAAAAGCTAGTTAAATTCTCTGCCCTGTTATAGACCATTTGATGAGAATGGATTTTATTTGTTAATTAAAAATTTTTTTTGAAAACTATCTGATTAATAAAAAAATTATAAGAATTTTGCAGTGAATTCTCATATACTTTTCACATACATTCACACATTGTTCACTCTTTGGCACATTGCTTTACTTATCATACAGTATATATCTATGTGTCATAAACTGTATGATATAATAGTATATGACACCTTCCTTTTTTTTTTTTTTTTTTTTTTTTTTGGCTGGACCCTGAGAAAAGTTACTTGTATTTCTGAAGAACAAGGGGATTGACCAAAGTGTAATTGTATCAAAGCCAGGAAATTTAACATTGATGCAATACTGTTACCTAGTATATAGTCAACATTCACATGTTACCAATTGTTTCAATATTGTTTGTTTGTTTATTTATTTATTTATTTATTTATTTATTAGATTTTATTTTTAAGGAATCTCTACACTCAAGCTCTACATTTGAACTTAAAATCCTGAGATCAAGAGTCACATGCTGTACCAAGTAAGCCAACCAGGTGCCTTTAATAGAAACTTTTTTAAAAGTCCATAATTGGGGCGTCTGGGTGGCTCAGTTGGTTAAGTGCTGACTTTGCTCAGGTCATGATCTCATGGGTTCATGAGTTCAAGCCCCACATCAGGCTCTGTGCTGACAGCTCAGAGCCTGGGATCTGCTTCGGATTGTGTGTGTGTGTCTCTCTCTCTCTAACCCTCCCTGGCTCATGCTGCCTCTCTCTGTCTCTCAAAAATAATAAACATTAAAAAAATTAAAAATAAAAAAATAAAAAAGTCCATAATCAAACATTGCATTTAGTTGTCAAACCTCTTTAATTGCCTTTAGTCTGAAACAGTTCTTGAGCCTTTTTTTAATTTTTGTCTTTCATAAGATTGACATTTTTGAAGCTACAAGCCCATTATTTTATAAAATGCCTAAGCTCATCTGATTGCTTCTTCATGCTTACATTCAGGTTACATAGTTTTAGCAGGAAAGCCACCTAGGTAATATGTCCTTCCTACTACATCACATCAAGAAAAATATAATGTCAACTTTTCAATTGTTGGTATGTTTCTTTGATCACTTTGTTAAGATTCTGACTGCCAGACTTCTCTGTAACTAACAAGTAATCTGTGGGAAGATTGTGTAAATATTCCATTTGCCAGCAAACTTTCACCCAGTGATTTTTATCATCCACTGGTGATATTTTGGGTCACTTATTCTATAATAGATGCAAATGGTGATTTTTGTAATTTTGTTATTTATTATACACTTATTACCTGACAATCTACTGTGAAGAAGTATTTAATCTTCACCCATTTCTTATACATCTGCCTTTGAAACCTTTGTTGAGGAAAATGTGAAAATACTTGCTGTAGAAAAAATGACTGGCAAGAAAAGATTGTCTTTGATCTTTCACTGTTAGCTGGAAAAGTAAATATAAAATTGTGAGTTTTAATTTCAGTGCTCCACAGATCTACATATTCTTGCATGTAAACATGAGTTTAATTTTTTAACATTTTATTATGTTTTTAAGTTTATTTATTTTGAGAGAGGGAGAGCAGGGGAGGAGGAGAGAGAGAATTCCAGACAGGCTTCACACTGTTAACACAGAGCCCGATGCAGGGCTAGAACTCATGAACCCTGAGATCATGACCTGAGCCGAAATCAAGCGTTAGAGGCTTAACTGACTGAGTTACTCAGGCACCCCGAGAGAGAGAATCTTTTTTTTTTTTTTTTTTTTTTAATATTTATTTATTTAATTATTTGTGAGAGAGATAGTGTGAGTAGTGTTGGGGCACAGAAGGAGGGAGACACAGAATCCAAAGCAGGCTCCAGGGTCTGAGCTGTCAGCACAGAGCCTGACATGGGTGGGGCTTGAACTCATGAACCATGAGATAATGACTGAGCTGGAGTTGGATGGTTCACCAACTGAGCCACCCAGGTGCCCCCTGAGAGAGAGAATCTTAAGCAGGCTCCATGCTCAGCACAAAGCTCAATGTGGGGCTCCATTCCAGGACCCTGAAATCGACCTGAGCCGAAATCAAGTCAGTTGCTCAAACCAACTGAGCCACCCAGGTGCCCCAGTAATTTATTTTTTTAATTATAGGCAAAATATACTATTATCTCTCTCTCTTTTTTAGTTTATTTGAGAGAGAGCACATGCACGTGTTCATGATCAGGGGAGAGGCAGAGAGAGAGATGGAGAGAGAATCCCAAGCAGGCTCTGCACTGTCAGTGTGGAGCCCCATGTGGGCTCAAACTCATGAACCTCGAGATCATGACTTGAACCGAAATCAGGAGTCGGATATTTGACTGAACCACCCCGGGCCACCCCCCCCCCCCCCAACCATTACTTTTTAGTAGTTTTTTTTTTTTTTTTTTTTTTTCCAACGTTTTTTTATTTATTTTTTGGGACAGAGAGAGACAGAGCATGAACAGGGGAGGGGCAGAGAGAGAGGGAGACACAGAATCAGAAACAGGCTCCAGGCTCCGAGCCATCAGCCCAGAGCCTGACGCGGGGCTCGAACTCACGGACCGCGAGATCGTGACCTGGCTGAAGTCGGACGCTTAACCGACTGCGCCACCCAGGCGCCCCACTTTTTAGTAGTTTTTAAGGTTAGGGTGCCTGCGTGGCTCAGTCGGTTAAGCATCTGACTTTGGCTCAGGTCATGATCTCGCAGTTTGTGAGTTTGAGCCCCGCAATCAGGCTTCTTGCTGTCAGTACTGAGCCCGCCTCAGATCCTTTGTCCCCCTTTCTCTCTGCCCCTCCCCTGCTCATGCTCTCTCTCTCAAAAATGAATAAACATTTAAAAAATAGTTTTTGAGGTTACTATTTTGTAATTTATGTGAATAGAAATAAGCATTATATAAATATGAAAGCAATATTGTTAGTTTGTCAGGAGTCGTTACTCAAAACAACTGAATTTGGTTAATAATAGTCATCCTTAAAATAAATCAAGGAAGTGTTAACTGTTCAATATTAGATTAGTTCCATATATAAATTGCTTTTCAAAAAAAAGAACTAAAGTTATCAAGAGAATTAGAAGACAAGACACAGACTAGAATATTTGCAAAAGACACATCTGATGAAAGACTTATTCAAAATATACAAAGAATTCTTAAATCTCAACAATAAGAAAACAACCCCATTAAAAAAATGGACCAAAGACCTTAAGAGACCTCTCATCAAAGATACACAAATGGCAAAGAATTATATGAGAAGATACTTAGCACTGTATGTCATTCATGAAATGAGATATACATTCAAGGTTACCATATAGATTTATTACAGTATTACTGACTGTATTTCCTATGCTGTACTTTTCATCCCTGTGATTTATTTTATAACTGGAAGTTTGTATCTCTTAATCTCTTTTACCTGTTTCACCCATTCCCCTACCCAAAATTAAACATACGCTTACCATATAAAGAATTGAAAACTTGTCCCCAGCAGGACAAGGGTTCTTAGAAGCTTCTCTGGGGAAAATTCAGTGTCCTCAGAGGGCCAAACCTCTATATACTGACACTTGAGGTTTCTTTCAATTGAAAATATTGGGGGGGGGGGGTGCAGCTTGTTCCTGATGATCCTCTGTGAGCCCCACCAGTTAACCAACCTCACTCATACACCTGAGTTTCTGCTGTCTTTTTGGTGCTTCATGTTCAAGTGTGAATGGGACAGCCAAGGGATCACCAGTCATTTGATGAAAGCCTCCAACATGGCTGCCAGTGTTTTTCAAGCTAAGTGAAGAAGGGGGCTTCGGAGATGGGAGTGGGAGTGCCTCATATGGATCTGATCCTTGAAGTCCAGCATGCTTTTTTTTTTTTTTTAATTTTTTAATGTTTATTTAGTTTTGAGAGGGAGACAGAGACAGAGTGTGAACAGGGGAGAGGCAGAGAGAGAGGGAGACACAGAATCTGAAGAAGGCTCCAGGTTCTGAGCTGTCAGCACAGAGCCAGATGTGGGGCTTGAACTCACGGACCACGAGATCATGACCTGAGCCGAAGTCAGATGCTTAACTGACTGAGCTACTCAGGCGCCCTGAGCATGCTTTTTTTTTTTTAATGTTTGTTTATTTTTGAGAGAGAGGCCGAGGGGCAGAGAGAATCAGGCTCTGCACTGTCAGCACAGAGCCCTGTTGAGGGCTCGAACTCACAAACCATGAGATCATGACTCAAGTCGAAAGCAAGAGTCAAACGCCTAGGTAACTGAGCCACCCAATCACCCTGAAGTCCAGCATGTTTTCTGATTCATGGTTTCAAAAAAAATTAATGTCCGGTCCTCTAAAATTAGAGAGGAAGGGCAGTTCTGCCCTGAGTGGAGTTATGAAAGCAGGGTAGGGCTCAGAGTAGGGTCTGACTGCTTCTTCTGTGGGCTCTTAAGATAATCCTCCTGTTTTCAGCCCCATCTGCCATTCTACATTAAGAGAGTTCTGGTACCTCTCATTCCTTAACCTTTCTTGGGTTCTTTGGTTCAGATGAACTTGCTTTGTTTTGGATTTGCCCTGTGGCTGGCTTGGAATATCAGCTCTGCACTCCTCACTCATGTGTTTCTTCCGGTTTCCATCTTCCAGAACTGTGATGCTGTCATCTCCATGCCTGATATCTCCATGCCTCATCTTCTGATCTGTGTGTATGCTTTTTAAGCACCCCCTCCCCCATTCTTTGTTGTTTTGTTTTAGGAGTGAGCAGAAGTAAACATAAGCATGGAAACCTTTATACTTAACCAGTCTGCTTACTTTTTTCCCCAGTGTTTTGTTGATAGCTTTCATTTGTTATTTCCTATAAAAGGAAATATTTATTTACAACCTTTATAGTTCTGTGTTTTTAACTAGAGATTGGGAAAATAGTTGAGATAAATGTTTATCTGCCTATTTAAGTAGAACAGTTTTTTTTTTTAATTAAAATTAACATTTGTTTGAAAGTAAAAGATCTAGAGAACCTGCCTATCGGATTAAGTGTGCTTTTCCCTTAGTTGATTATATATTTTGCACTGGAGCAGTGATAAAGAAACTTCTGTCTAGTATTTGGAGGTTGATGATTACCTACATCCATTACATAACAATGGGAGAATTAATTTAATGGCATATTTTCTTTTGTTGCTGTTGTGTTGAAATACAAATAATATAAAATTTACCACCTTAACCATTTTTAAGTGTACAGTTCAGTGGTATTAAATAAATACATGCACATTGCTATGTAGCCATCCCCACCGTCCAACCCCATATCTCTTCATCTTGTAAAACTGAAACTCTATACTTGTTAAACACTAACTTCCTGTTCTCTCCTCCTCTCCAGCTCGTGACAACTGCTACTACACTTTCTGACCATGATTTTGACCACTCTAAGTGCCTCATAAAAGTGCTATCCTACAGCATTTGTCCTTTTGTGACTGGCTTATTTCACTTAATGTCCTCAAAGTTCATCCATGTTGTAGCATGTGTCAGAATTTCCTTCCTTTTTTTTTTTTTTTTTTAATGTTTATTTATTTTTGAGAGAGAGAGAGAGAGAGAGAGAGAGAACACAAGAGGGGGAGGGGCAGAGAGAGAGAGGGAGACACAGAATCTGAAGCAGGCTCCAGGCTCTAAGCTGTCATCACAGAGCCCGATGCAGGGCTCAAACCCATGGACTGTGAGATCATGACCTGAACCGAAGTTGGACACTCAACCAACTGAGCCGCCCAGGCACCCCAGAATTTCCTTCCTTTTTAAGGCTGAATAATATTCCATGGCATATATACACCACACATTCTGATTTATTATATTTTTGGTACTTGTTTAAAAACAATTTATTATGGTATAAGTCTCTACCTGTTCTAAACACTTTGGGAACCTCAAAGACTTATTTGTTGTTTTGAATTTCTATTAATGAAAATGATGTGCAGAGAATGTTGCTAAATTGAAATTGCTATTCAAGGCCCGGTAAATAATTTTTTGTTATTTCTTAAATATTTCAAATCTTGAACAAAGGCCTTAACTGAGGTTATTTCTCAGGAAGGCAAAGCTGTAAGTGGTGAGTCTGGGGAAAATAGGTGTTGATTAAGCTTGATGGGAAGCAGTAATTGTTGGAGGATTATGATGTGTAAATATATTTTTGACCTAGTTAAGCCATTTTGTAAAAGATGACACTTGATAAATTTAATCAAATTTATGTTGGTGGGAACCACATAGAATTTTTTGTAAATATCTGAAATTATATACAGTAATTAGGTTATGTCCCTAGGGCGAAAAATTTAATAAAGAGGTAAGGAGCTCTAATTAACTTACATATTCAGCATATTATCAGGAAAGGGATAAGAAATTTAAACTTCTGCAGCAGAGTTTGCAATGTAATTGAGAGATGAGGGTGCTAATTGGTAAAATGGCCTTGACTTGAACTAAGTGATAACATAAAAGCCCTACTTTGCCTCAGTCCTCTAGCAGCTGATGTACTGCCTTAAAACCCACCCTATCAGAGGGCCTCCACCCTTAATGTATTTTGGCAGTTGTAACTGTTGGTGACAATGACTAACTTGAGCCATGGTTGGCAGTGTCTTAAAAGAAAGTCGAATACATACATTGTCAAGTGAGAAGGTTCTCTTGGTTCTTGGTGGTCGAATTCCAACTTGCTTGTCCCTGAGGGAGAGAAAGATACATGGACCTCATACTGGGATGATACCAGTTCGCCATCCAACATGATTTTAATTTCGCAAAATTGTCTCCTTTTAGGAAAGGCAGTATGTTGATGTCTTGATGCTTCTCTTTCCATCCACTTAGCAATTTTATTTTTCAAAAAATTGGATTTGTGGTGTATAAGCAGTCTCTTGTAACTGAAGTTGTTCTCAAAACCTCGACTGAACTAACAAAATTAGTTTTCTGAGCATGTACATACAAGGACTAGACACTGGTTCTGGATCACCATTTATTTGGTAGTTTTAGCGACTGAGATCTTTCCTAAATGTGCCAGTAAGCCTCTGATCACCGTTTCAAAATCACTTCACCTGTTTTTCCTGCTGACTTTGCTTGGGGAATCTTGAAGGTCAGACTGAGGAGTTTGTCAAAATTTCTGGAGCATAGGAGCAATATAATGACATCATGCTTAGACTAGTCTTTTAGCAGTTTGCCTGAGGTTTACAGTGTAACCTAGAAGGTGTTGGGGAGGAAAACTTTTCCTATACACTCTTACATTTAGTACTTGGGGGCCTGCAACGTAAACTGACACAAGACTAATTAGCAACCATAGGGGTGCTCAGCGATGAATAACCCAGGTGGCTAGAATTTGGGACTTATATACCTAACTGAATAAGAGAAAGGTGCCTAGGAGAAGAGGCTTTTATGGGAAGAGCAAAAAAGGTTTTTTCGAAAAAACAAATGAGTTTTTAGGAGAAGAAATGGGTGATAAGAAAGTTTGTGATGATATTTGTTTAGGTAGGTGCAAATGGTCTTTCCCTTTTCTTCATGACCATGAAACTTCCCCCAGAGAGAGGATTTATGGTAGGTCTACTCCTGATCTCTCTCTTGGGAATAGATGCCAACCTGAAATGGGAATTTATGGCTGTCCTCATTTCTCTGAAGTTTCTGCTTTTAGTCAGATAAGGGAAGCCCGAGAAGGTTTCTTTCTACATCTGTTGAATCTCAAATGTCTTCAGCTAAAAATAAACTTTTTGCCAAAGTGGCTTATTTTGGGATGGCATATCCTGATCCTCTTCAAATGGAGAGTAACTAACCAAATGAGTCTATTCCAGATAAGAAATGAGACCTGGATTAAGGTGGTATCTTTGGAAATGAAAGAGTAGCAGATATAAAGGAGTTTGCAGAAACAAGAGCTTGAAGGATTTAGTAACTGGCTAGTATTAGTAAAGGGCAGAAAAAAGGACAGAATTCAATTGTAGGTCTCTTTTTAATGTTTGTTCCAAGTTTCCCCTTTGTATTCCTTGGAACACTCAAGGGATTTTGCAAAAAGTAAGACGTAAGGTAGACTTTGTATTACATTCCTGTTGTAGCCTGTGAACTAACTGTGTGATAGACAAGGCCTGAGGGAACAACAAACTCTGATGCCTGTGAGATAGATAACTTTTTCCCCAGTCGAGATCTCACCCTTTTGGCTCAGTAACTAACTCTAGCTACATAATCCTTTTAGTGCTTACAGTGGTACAAAAAGTCACAAGAGTCATTGTGCTATTATGTTTGCATTGGTTGAAGTTCTGGTGGTGGGAACACAGTTCCCCACTTCAGTATAAAATAAGGGCAGTGCAATCCTCCAGGACTATTCTTATCTCAGATCTGTTGCTGGGTTGCTTCAGGGCTGTAAGCAGTTTAGCCCTTTAAAAGTTTTTTGTTTTTTAATTTTTACCATAACATTTGTTTGTGTTATTTTTAACCACAATTAGGAAGGTCTGAAGGTGGGTGGTATGTTTTAAACGCTGTCAGACATACAAATGGTAGTCTCCAAAAGGTAAATCCCTTATAATTTGCATCACTTTAGGCTTTAACCTGTCCTTGTTCCCAGTGGACTCTCCTGTGGCTTCTGAGTCCGGGGATTGTTTCTTCTCAGGTATTTTATTTCTCCTTCATTGGTTTCTTCCCCCCACCCCACATAAATTTGCTCAGATAGCCCTGTGCTACAGAGAAAATCCTTTCAACAACACCTTGAGGTCTTTTTCTGTACAACTTCTCAGAAGCCAGTTGAATCACCACCACTCTGAGAACCAATCCTCTCAAAGGTTATTAGCAACATGCCGCCAAGTCCAGTGCCCTTTTTCTCACCTCAAGAATAAAGGAAATCAGAATGTGTCACTCCAAAATATGTCTCTTCAATATAAAAATTATTTTGACAGATCAAAATTAAGGCAATTAAGCAGCAAATGGAGGAGAACCTTTCTTTACCTTCTGCTTTTCTGCATAAAGGTGAGATATAAATTCTCCTTTTCCTGGAGGCAGACTCTTACCAGCTCAGAGAAGGTACCAGTGGAATCTGCCAACACCCCTTACTCCATTAGTTTCCTCCCATATATTTATACCTTCCTACAGTTTGCCGCCCTTGGAAGAACTGCTTTCCTTTGTCCCATCATTTTTCTAGAAATTTACCATTCTTTGTTGAAGATCCCATATAAGCAACAGTTCTAAGCCACCGTATTGAATTATTTTTCTGTTGAGGTTTCTCTTGTGAGATGTGCACTGCAGGTGTTGATAAATTGGTTTTTTCCTCTTATTAATCTGTATTTTTGTTAAAGAGGCCCAGCTGAAAACCTACGATGGGTAGAGGTAAAGTTTTGCCTCTTCCACAAGAGCTTTATATTATTTGGCCATCGCTTCAATTTTGAAACTTATTTCCTCTTGATTTCAGTAATAACAGCTCAGAAGTCTTTTTGCCTCCTATTTCTCCGATTAGTTCTTGCATTTCTCTTTATGGTTCTTTTATGCCAATATTTTCTGGTGGCCTTCGTTATTTTTTTTTTTTTTCTGTTATCTTCCATGGTAATTTTATGTACTGCTATAGTTTTTAAACTATTTCTTCTTTTTGGAGAATGTCTACTTCTTCTACTTCTCCCTTCCTACTTTAACCTCAGTCTTAGTCTTTTCATTAGTTACAAATTGGGCATTTTCAGATAGATCTTCTGGTGTTTCTAATTCAATCTATTATATAGTCTGAGCTGATTGGCTAAGACTAAAAATAATGATCCTCAACCCCAAACTTATACTACAAGAAAAATTAATTTATGATGGATCATGAATCGAAACATGAAATGTAAACAATAACATTTTTGGAAGAAAATGTAGAAGATTTTCATGAGTTTGAGATCAGCAAAATTTTTCAACAGAGCACAAAGGAGTGCTGAAAAGAGTTGAGAAATTGGACTTAAAAAGTTTAAGAACCTCTTTTAATCACTTTCAAAGACTCCATAAGAGGATACCACTCAGCAATAAAAAGGGATAAGCTATGAACGTGGAACACAACATGGGTAAACCTCCAAATAATTATGCTAAGTGAAAGAAGCCAAAGAGTACATACTGTGTGGTCTAATTTGTATAAAACTCTAGAAAATACAGATAGGGATCTATAGTGATAAAAAGCATGGCAGCGATTACCTAGGGATGGGGCATTGAGGAGGGGCCGGAAGGAGGCGTTACAAAGGAATATGAGGCAACTTAGGGATAGAGATGTTCACTATTTTGTGGTAGTGGTTTTACAGTTACAAATATATGTCAAAACTTACCATGTCTTACACTTCCAGATATTGTTTATTGCCAGTTATACCTCAGTAAGGCTGCTTTTAATGTAGAAATAAAGAAACGCCACAGATTAAGAACAGGTGAAGGCCATTTAATCAGAGCTTGTCATGGCAGGGGAGTTAGCCACCATCACTTGCACTGGCAGAGACTCACAGGCAGGTAGACCAGTGGAAAAAAGTGGAAAAAAGACAAAGCTTCAGGTATGTCCTGATTTGGGGTTATTGGCATAGGAACACTGTAGGCAGCCTAACCACAAGTTGGGGCTTGGTTAGGGATGTGGTCGGTTAGGGATGCATATTTGGCTTTCCTAAGTTGGAAGCAGGGACAGAAATTGGGGAAGCTGTCAGTTATTAACCAGGTATTGACCGGGGCTTTTTACAGGGGTTATTGTTCGGCTTCCTGGACTACTTGCTAGAGATAGTCTGCCTTCCTTGACTGGTTACTGTAGGTAGTAGGTTGGCTTCTTGCACTAGGTGGCGAAGATATTAGTTTGGCTTCCTTCCTGGGCTGGTTTCTGCAGGTTGTCAGTCAGAGCTCTATTTTTATATATGTAGTCTGGCCTTTGTCTGTTAGTATATTCAGATTCTCACGAAAAAGATGTCGTAAGAAAGGCAAACCACAAACTGGGAGAAGATATTTACAGTATATATTCAACAAAGTATTTATATCTACTATATATATTTTAGAAACTTCTACAATTCAGTAAGAAAAAGATAACCTAATTTTTTAAATAGGCAAAAGGCTTGAACTAGTACTTCATTAAAGAGGATTTCCAAATGGCTAGTAAACATGAAAAGGTGCTAGTAGGGAAAATTCAGTGGTCATTTAATCACTAATCATTTAATACAGATTAAATGAGATACTACCACACCCTTACCAGGATGGCTAAAATTAAAGAATTAGTAGTACCAAGTATTATCGTAGTATAGATGTGGAGCCGCTGGAACTCTCATACACTGCTGGTGAGAGTGTACCTTGGTACAGATTCTAGAAAACTGTCGGTGTCTGTTTAAGTTTATGGGGGTGCCTGGATGGCTCAGTCAGTTGAATGGCTTCAACTCAGGTAATCATCTCCAGTTCATGGGTTTGAGCCCCGCCTCAGGCCTGTTGCATGCAGGGCCTGCTTTATGCAGGCCTCTGTCCCCCACTCTCTCTGCCCCTCCCCGCTTGCGTTCTCTTTCTCTCTCTCTCTCTCTCTCTAAGGTAAACATTTAAAAAAACACTAAATATGTATACTCTGTGACCCAACATTAACACTCCTGGGTTTCTGATGACAGTGAGTGTTTACATCCACCAAAAGACTTGTGTAAAAATCTTGCTAAAAACAGGAAACAACCCAAATGTTTATCAGCCTGGAATTTATAGTTTATGGTATATTCATGAAGTGGAGTGCAACATAGCAGTGAAAAAAGAATAAAGTGCTACATACAACATTATAAACGAATCTCACAGGCATGATTTGAATAAAGGAAGCTACCCACAAAAAAGTTAATATTGTTTGATTCCATTTATATAAATGGAACAATTTGTCAAAATAGATAAGACTGATCTATGATGATAGAGGTAAGCATAATGGTTCCTTTTTGGTGAGTTTATTGACTGAGAGGACACAAAGGAGCCCTCTGGAGTATTGGAAATGTTCTATAACTTGATCTGACTTGTGGTTATTTGCATGTATATATACAAAATTATGTATTATGTGTTGAAATAGAAATGAAAACAAAATATTTTTTGAGCTGTATACCCAAGATTTGTGCATTTCACTACATGTAAGTTATACCTCATCTTTATTTTTATATTTTTTTGTAATTTCAAGTTTTTATTTAAATTCCAGTTAGTTAACATAGAATGTAATATAGCTTCAGGAGTAGAATTTAGTGATTCATCACTTACATGTAACTTCCAGTGCTCATCACTACAAACTCCCTCCTTAATCCCCGTCACCCATTTAACCCATCTCCCCACCCAGCTCCCACCATCAACCCTAAGTTTGTTCTCCATAGTTAAGAGTCTGTTTTATGGCTTGCCTCTTTCTTTTTTCGCCCCTATGTTCATCTGTTTCATTTCTTAAATTCCACATATTAGTGAAATCATATGATGTTTGTCTTTCTCTGATTTATTTCACTTAACATAAAACACTGTAGCTCCATCCATGTCGTTGCAAATGTCAAGATTCAGTCTTTTTTATGTCTGAGTAATATTCCACTGTATGTATATACCACATCTTCTTTATCCATTCATCAATCGATGGACATCCATAGTTTGGCTATTGTTGATAATGCAACTATAAATATGGGGATTCGTGTATCCCTTTGAATCAGTATTTTTGTGTCCTTTGGGTAACTACCCAGTAGTGCAATTGCTGGATCATAGGGTAGTTCTATTTTTAACTTTTGAGGAACCTCCATACTGTTTTCCAGAGTGTCTACACCAGTTTGCATTCCCACCAACAGTGTAAGAGGTTTTCCCCTTCTCTGCATTCTCACCAACATCTCTTATTTCCTGTTGTTAATTTTAGTCAGTCTGACAGGTGTGAGGTGGTATCTTGTCATCGTTTTGATTTGTATTTCCCTGATAAGTGAGGTTGGGCATTTTTTTTTAAAATTTTTTTTAACGTTTATTTATCTTTGAGACAGGGAGAGACAGAGCATGAACGGGGGAGGGTCAGAGAGAGGGAGACACAGAATCCGAAACAGGCTCCAGGCTCTGAGCGGTCAGCACAGAGCCCGACGCGGGGCTCGAACTCACGGACTGAGAGATCATGACCTGAGCTGAAGTCGGCCGCTTAACCGACTGAGCTACCCAGGCGCCCCAAGGTTGGGCATTTTCTCATGTGTCTGTTAACCATCTGCATGTCTTCTTTGGAAAAATGTCTATTCATGTCTTCTACCCATTTCTTCACTGGATTATTTGTTTTTGGGGTGTTGAATTTGATAAGTTGTTTATAGATTTTGAATACTAACCCTTTGTCAGATATATCATTTGCAAATATCTTCTCCCATTCTGAAGGTTCCCTTTTAGTTTCTTTGAGTGTTTCCTTTGCTGTGTAGAAGCTTTTTATCTTGATGAAGTCCCAGTAGTTCATGTTTGCTTTTGTTTCCCTTGCCTTTACTGATGTGTCTAGTGAGAAATTGCTCTGGCCAGAGTCCAAGAGGTTACTTCCTGTATTCTCCTCTAGGATTTTGATAGTTTCCTGTCTCACATGTAGGTCTTTCATCCATTTTGAATTTAATTTTGTGTACGGTATTATACCTCAATTTAAAATTTTTCCTGTTTCACCTCTCTTCTTTTGTTTATATTTTTCCTTGAAACTAGCTCTCCTTCTGGCTTCCTTGCTTATTGTTAACTGAAACCAGTTAAATTTTTTGTAGTCAGTCCTTAAATCCTGCCGGCTCTTCCTTTAAAGTATCTCCATCCATACTATTTGAAACCATGTCTGTAGTAGAGTTTTAGCCATGACCACAAGCCTTCATTATTACCAGGGAATTAACGGTTTCCCTGCTTTTCATACTGAAACCTTTTCTGCAACATGGCAGCAAAGCTATCTTTCTAAAGCACCATTCAGAGGATGCTAGCACCCTCACTATGTTAATTCCTTCCCTCCTAAGTCTTGAGGAGGCTACCATTTCTGGTGTACTAGGTGCACATCAGGCTCTAGCATTGCATTCAGGATTCTCATGATCTGGCCCCAGCCAGCCACACTGCTTCCCTATCCATACACAATTCTTTGGAAAACTGGAATACTTAATCGTCCCAAATCCATTTTGTTCTCTGTCGCTGATATTCTTCGTTCAAGTTCTTCTCTCCCTAAATGCTTTTTTCCTCATGCCAGCCCCATCTCAAACAATTTCAGCCTGAGGGGGCTATGGTGTGCCCCATGAAATCCAAGAACCCCATGAAATTATATCCAAACATTTCTATATATGTGCATTTTTATGGAGAAAGCCTTGTTTTCAGATTATCAAAAGGGGTCCATAAACCCCCAAAAGTTCAACTGATTTAGTGGCCCTTTGAAGGAATATAAATGATCTCATTTTGTTTTAACAAAGTTTTTATCTTGTTAAAATTTAGTCCTCTGGGTGTATGGGTGACTCCGTGGGTTAAGTGTACAACTCTTGATTTCAGCTCAGGTCATGATCTCTCAGTTCATAAGATCAAGCCCCTCGTCAGGCTCTGTGCTGACAGTATGGAGCCTGCTTGGGGTTCTCTCTCTCCCTATCTCTCTCTCTCTCTCTCTCTCTCTCTCTCTCTCTCTCAGCACCCCCCCCCCCCAAATAAACATTAAAAAAAAAAAATTTTTTTTTTTAATGTTTATTTATTATTGAGAGACCAAGAGAGACAGAGCACACGCATGGGAGGGGCAGAGAGATGAGGAGACATAGAATCTGAAGCAGCTCCAGGCTCTGAGCTGTCAGCACAGAGCCTGACGTGTGGCTCGAACCGACAAGCCACAGCGCATGACCTGAGCTGAAGTCAGACGCCAACTGACTGAGCCACCCAGGAGCCCCAAACATTTTTTAATATTAAAAAAACAAAAAAAAAGGCAAAAAAACAGTCTTCATGGGGCATCTGGGTGGCTCAGTCAGTTGAACATCTGACTCTTGATTTCAGCCCAGCTCATGATCCCAGGGTCATGGGACTGAGCTCCGTGTTGGATTCCACACTGAGCATGGAACCTGCTTAAAATTCTCTCTCTCCCTTCCTTTTTCCCTCCCTCCCCCTCTCTCTTTTTCTCTCTCCCCCTCCCCACCCCTCTCCCCTCCTCTCTCTCTCTAAAATTAAAAATATATTTAATAAATTAAATAAACATCTTCAGTATGCTAGGTAGTAGAACTTTTTTTAATCAATAAGTTATATTTCAAGCTTAAAGTTTCAGATGCAGGTAAAATGGCTTGTCTTGTTCATTGTTTAGGTCTCTAGATTTATTTCTTTGTGTGGAATTTATTTTCCTCACAAGATAGTATCTTAATACTTTTTACTTTGGTATCTTAGGGGGAGATTTTTTTTTTCCCCTCCCACATGATTGTTTGCACAGCTAGACAATACCATCTCTGTATGCTTTGAATTTAAAAGATATTAGTCACATTTTTCAACACTTTTTTTTTCTGTTTTAGATTCCTATAGGCAATGGAAACTGATCTCAATTCCCAGGACAGAAAGGACCTGGACAAGTTTATTAAATTTTTTGCCCTCAAGGTAATATGTCTATTCTCTTGAACTCAGAACTGTTAGAAATAACTTCCGTGCTTCTCCCTTTTTGGAAATATAGAATAACAGCTTGCAGCTTGCCCATTTTAAGGGATACTTCTGTCTGTTGTAAACCAAACTGTGAAGTTTGGGGGCGGTACTGGGGGTGTAACTAAAAAGTAACTTCCAATTTTCCACAGCTACTTGTTCAAAAAAAAATTTTTTTTGTAAGGCTGTTTGCAGAAATGTCAAACTATTATGCCAGGTTATTGGCACAGTATGTTCCCTTGGGTTGGGAACAAAGACTGTGGACTGGAATGGACATCATTTTGGGCATCTTTCCCAAACCGTCAACTAACTCTGAAATGTCCAACTTCCATTTATTATTTCCTTCTGGATAAATGAGGAATTAAAACTGAATTTTGAATGCTTTAGAAGTTATATTTTCCTAAATCTAAAAATCATTTCCACCTTTATCGCTTTTTCTCACGATTACCATGTAAAAAAACAATCCATGCTGTAGATTCAGGTTGTAAAATTAGTTGGGAGACTTTTGCCATATGGGCCAAATGATATGAATAATTGTGGAATCCTTGGTTTAAATCTACTATGATTACATAAGTGTACGGCAGTGAATATTTAAACCTATGGTTGGACTTGTTTCTTTATGAAAGTCAGAGACACCATGTGCAAACTTCCTTCTGCCATGTGAGAATATTATAGATCCCAAGCCTTGAACTGAAATTCCTCTAGTTGGTTGACATTATGCCCTCAAGAATATTTGCAGTATTAGTTTTGTATAGTGTTCTTTCTATCCGTCCTTCAATTTTAAAATCCTACCCTTTCCTACAGTATAGTTATGATCATTGGCATCTTTTTAACCCTGCATTCAGAGGATGTGAACCCTGATTGTGAACCAAATCAATTTAAGACTCTTCATCTTTGATTTGGTTGTTTGTTTGCTTTTTTTCAGACTGTCCAAGTGATTGTCCAGGCTCGACTTGGTGAGAAGATTTGTACTCGTTCATCTTCATCCCCGACGGGTTCAGACTGGGTAAAATTCCCGTTTTTTGTTAAGGGATATACTATGGTGTCTGTTACAAGGAATCCTAATGCAGTAGGAATGAATACTATCTATAGTATTACTAAATCATAACATTAAAACAGTAATTCCATTTGATCCATTCACTAGGTCAAATGTTAGTCCTAGGTTTGTTTGGTTCTCGGCTTTCTGCTGCAGTAGGTGAAAAGCTTAGACTTTAGAGAACAAAAATATCTTGTTAACTAATCTTTGTAATAAGTCATTAGCTCTCTCAACCTGAGTTTTAGGGCTTTGATGTAGGATGTCTCTTCTGGGCAAGAGAGAAATGAATGAATGGCTTCAATCACTCAAAGCAATGCATGCATTACCCAACATAACCATCTTACTGCTTTATGTTTCCATAATGTTTTTTGTGAGTGTTTCACACAGTCTCTTTTGTTTTCTAGTTCAATTTAGCAATCAAAGATATCCCAGAGGTTACACATGAAGCAAAAAAGGCCCTGGCAGGACAGCTGCCTGCCGTTGGGAGATCGATGTGCGTGGAGATCTCACTCAAGACTTCTGAGGTAAGGTTATGACCAGGGTGGTGTTTTCACTTGGCACCAGAGGTCTTCACATTCCAGTTTCAACTCAGCCTCATTCCTGCCCCTTCTCTCTCTGAACTTAGCATTCTCTGAGGAGGTCATACTTTTTTTACTTATTCTCCCAAACACTTGGAGTAGGCTCTTTGTCCTTCATATATATCCTCTATAGATGAAATGTTTTTACTTATCCTTTAAGACTCACATGCTCTTGATAATCCCCCCGATTCTTGGGGGAGAGGTAACTACTTTTTTTAGACTTCCTATGTGTTTTATTTACATTGATCCTAAAGTATAACTTGATGTATTGTGATTTTTCTAGGTTTTTTTTCCTGGTGTGTTGTGATTTTACCTTATTTCACACCAGGATCGAGGCAGATATTGTTACTAGTATGTTTATTCATCTATTTCCACTATAAGATTGTGAAGCTGCATGGTATAATAAAAGGCAATTGGAGTTTAGAGCTACACAGACACAAGTTCAGATCCTAGCTGAGTGACTTTGGCCAAATTACTTAACTCCACCCCCACCAACACCACCAAACTAACATGACACTTCATAGTCTTACAAGGCTATGTTATTTTATTTATTTATTTATTTATTTATTTATTTATATTTTGAGAGAGAGAGCATATGTGCATGTGCATGAGGTAGGGACAGAGAGAAAGGGAGAGAGAGGATCCCAAGCAGGCTCCATGCTATCAGTGCAGAGTCCAATGAGGGCTCGACCCCACTAACTGTTAGATCATGACTTGAGGCGAAATCAAGAGCAGATGCCTAACCGACTGAGCTACCCAGGTGCCCCTATTTTCTCACTTAATACTTATTTATAAAGTGCCTAACATAAAGTAGGTGATCATTACATGTTCCTGTTCATACTTTACAAACACTTTTATTCTTGAGGTCAGTGGTTATACCACATCTTATTTATCTTTGTAGTTCTTCAAATTCTTTTTTTTTAATGTTTATTTATTTTTAAGAGAGACAGACAGAATGTGAGTGGGGGA
Source organism: Neofelis nebulosa (assembly GCF_028018385.1). Lineage (NCBI taxonomy): Eukaryota > Metazoa > Chordata > Mammalia > Carnivora > Felidae > Neofelis > Neofelis nebulosa. The sequence continues at coordinate 98,863,475 of NC_080791.1, forward strand.
GGGGCAGAGAGTGAGGGAGACACAGAACCTGAAGCAGGCTCTAGGCTCCAAGCTGTCAGCACAGAGCCTGATGTGGGGCCTGAACCCATGAACCGTGAGATCATGATCTGAGCTGAAGTCGGACACTAAACTGACTGAGCCACCCAGGTACCCTTTAAATTCTTTTTGAAATGAAGCAGGATGTAACTAAATCATCTCTTTTGTATGCCTAGCACAGTGCCTGGGATGGCCCATAGTAGCCTCTCCATGAATTTTGTTGAATGAATGATGTTAGTACTTATTCCATGGAAACTTTAGCACCCCACAAAAACAAAACTTCCTATTCTTCATTGAATTGCCAGTTTGTACTATGAATTATTTTCCTTAGTGATCCATAGCGAGTCCTAAAGGAATCTCTAGAAGAATTATTTTCCTTTTCCAGGTACAATCTGAGTATAAAATGTTCTTATCATCCTAGACAAACTGCATCAACTTGTTTTGGATACTTCCGACTAGTTAGCCATCCCTTGATTTTGGGGAGCAGGGGAATTCAAAATTTATCATGCCATTTAAAAATGACAGTATGATGAAAAGGATATATTAAGGGTACATATTTCAGTTTGATCTAGAACAAGTTCGCTATTCCACAAACTAACCTAAGCTTACTCCCAAACCTAAAAGAATAGCTCTCTTCCAGTTGATTGGTAATAAGGTTACTTGTCTTCAAAAGTGTGTGACTATTCTTCTCACTGAGTGGCACACAAGAGTGTTACAGGGTTGAGGGATTCTGGCTTTAGTCTGTTTTTCTTTCCCACCCACTAGGCTAAGTCTGTTCAGAGTACCAGAGAAAGACTGAACAGTTTGGCTGAAGACATTACACAGCTAAAAAGATTTTTAAGCAAGCAGCTTGTTAAGGTATTCCTTAACTGTGGGCGTCACCTAAAAATATCCCCTGTAGAATTGGAGGGAAAGGCTGTCTCCATCATTTGAAGTATTGGCCTTTCTGAAGAGCAATTTGGATATACATAACAAAAGTCTTAGAAGCATAAATACTCTTGGGGCACCTGGGTGGGTTAGTTGGTTGAGTGTCCAACTCTTGATTTTGGCTCGTATCATGATCTCACAGTTCAGGGATCAAACCCTGCATCAGGCTGTACACTGGTAACAAGAAGCCTACTTGGGATTCTCTCTTTCTCTCTGCTCCTCCCCTGCCCACCCTCCCTCTCTCAAAATAAATAAACATAAAAAAAAAAAAAAGAATACTCTTTAACAGCGCTAATTCTGAAAATTTGCCTTAAGAAACTAATTCAGGGTGAGGACAAAGTTTTAGTCTCAAGGATATTTATCACAGTTTTGTCTGTAATAGTGAAAGATTAGAAATAACTTATATGTCCACGTACAGGGGGACTGATTTGATAAAATGATGCTCATATGGTGGAATACTATGCAGCCATTAAAAATGGTATGGAATTTTTAATTATAGGGAAATTTCATGTTACATTTATTAATAAAAATGATAAAAAATAGCATATATAGTATAATCTCACTTTATTTTATTTATTTTTTTTTTTTATTTATTTTTGGGACAGAGAGAGACAGAGCATGAACGGGGGAGGGGCAGAGAGAGAGGGAGACACAGAATCGGAAACAGGCTCCAGGCTCCGAGCCATCAGCCCAGAGCCCGACGCGGGGCTCGAACTCACGGACCGCGAGATCGTGACCTGGCTGAAGTCGGACGCTTAACCGACTGCGCCACCCGGGCGCCCCTCACTTTATTTTTTAAGTTTATTTGTTTAAGTAATTTCTACACCCAAGATCAAGAGCTACATGCTCTTCCAACTGAGCCAGCCAGGAACCCCTCACATCATTTATTAAAGTAGCTGATTAGATTATAAATTGATTTTTTTTTTTGCTTTATTTATATTTTCCACATTTTTTTTTTAATTTTTTTTTTTCCAACATTTATTTATTTTTGGGACAGAGAGAGACAGAGCATGAACAGGGGAGGGGCAGAGAGAGAGGGAGACACAGAATCGGAAACAGGCTCCAGGCTCTGAGCCATCAGCCCAGAGCCTGACACGGGGCTCGAACCCACGGACTGCGAGATCGTGACCTGGCTGAAGTCGGACGCCCAACCGACTGCGCCACCCAGGCGCCCCAATTTTCCACATTTTTATAGTGACTGTATAGTGCTTTGTAATAAGAGTAAATAATTTTTAAAAACCAAATAAAACTGAAATATCTTTCAATGTCCCATCCACAGGGCGATTCCATGGAGCTAGAAATTTGGTGTCTTGAAATGAATGAAAAGTAAGTACTCCTGTTTTAGGGTCCATGGTTGCGGTAGCTGAGAATAAAACAGATGACATCATGTGAAAAGCAGGGCTTTGTTATCAGTTGTGGAGGGTGTTCTTCCCACTTAACAAAGCCAATAGCTCTTTGCTACAGTTTGCCTCATGCTTGGCTTCCAGCCCAGGCACAGAGATGACCTTCAGAGGGAGGTCAGTCCGGCCAGACCAGACACCACAGGGAAAGGAGCAGAGCAAAGGCTCAAAAAGATTTGTTGTTTTCCCAGAGTACAGCTAGTTCTCTGATTAAATCCCTTGCGAACTCTTGTAACATGACTGCTGTGTTTTGTCTTTTTTTCTGTGTGGCAGATTTCCCTTCCCTACTCCTTTCTTACACCCTGTGTTGGTCATGGATTGGAAATGCCTGTTATTTTCCTTTTCCATTTTCTTCTTTCAAGGAAGATTAGCTTGCTTCCTGCCTGAAGCTTTAGTTTTCTAGAACAGTATATAGGAAAATTGAGGAAATAGCAACACATCAAAAGAAAAATCTTAATAAGTATGTGGGGTGTGGGCATTATTTTTCTTTCTTAAATAGAAAGCAGTTGACAGGCTATAGTCCAAAATTTTAATACCAAACACACTTTTCTCCAGATTCCTATTGGATGTATAGAGGTAGATAGCTCATAAGATAGCATATTGAAATTGTTTGCACCTTCAATAGTATAATTGCAGTGTTGAATTACTTTTTTTGAGTCTGTAGCTTTATTTCTTAGATAACTGCTTCAAATCGGGAAAGAAATACAGCAGGTGCCTTTTGAGATCTATCTGCCTAGTTCTAGAGTATGAGAAAGTAAAAACTTTTGCTTACATCAATAATCTGTTGATAAACTGATAGAACTCTAATTGCACTTTTAGTTCAGAACATATTTTAATGATAAATTTCATCTTACACAGTTCCCATGCTTAATTTGCAATTGTCTTTGTTGACTGCAATCTTCTGTGAAAGGTATATTTGGACTGCAAAGCAGGTTATATTCTGTCAGAATTTATGAATAATACTAGCAGGTTAATCTCAGTCACTAGACAGAACATAACTAACACCTCTGTGTCTGTGCATTTCTTGGTTTTATGTTAGTTGAATAGGTGAATGCTGATAGTGTCTGTGTGTTTCTCAGGTGTGATAAAGAGATTAAAGTTTCCTACACGGTGTACAACAGACTGTCACTGCTGCTGAAGTCCCTCCTTGCCATAACTAGGGTCACACCAGCTTACAGACTCTCCAGAAAACAGGGGCATGAATATGTCATATTGTACAGGTAAACAACGTAGCTGCTCACCTTCTCGATTCACTCATTAGCTTTGTCACTTTGCACATTGTCTGACCAGCATATGGGTATTCTGTGATTAATTTTGAATAGATGGTTTCTTGGATAGTTGATGCTATAGCTTTACTATGATTATCTATCCCTCCTCTTTTGTGAAGCTCCATTTTCTGAAGCTACCAGGTTCTTGGTCCTTTTGTCTGTGCACAGTCATGAGTCCTGTGGAGTAGATTTTGCGGTTCTACTGATGCACATCTCAAAGCTGAAAAAGGAGTTTAAGACTTTAAAACAGGCTATCCTGGGAAGATTCCACAGCCTTCTACATTTCGGAATTAAATTTTGTCTAACAGCCTGCCAATTCAATTTGGTTTTTTTCAATTTGGTTTTAATTAGTTGTCTGTGGATATAAAAAACTCATCAATAGTTCTGAGAGTATTTCCCTTGGTAGTTCACCTCAACACATATTTATTGAGTGCCTTTAAAAAAAAATTTTTTTTTAACGTTTTTATTTTATTTTTGAGACAGAGAGAGACAGAGCATGAACAGGGGAGGGGCAGAGAGAGAGGGAGACACAGAATCTGAAACAGGCTCCAGGCTCTGAGCTGTCAGCACAGAGCCTGACACGGGGCTCGAACTCACGGACCGTGAGATCATGACCTGAGCCGAAGTCGGACGCTTAACCGACCGAGCCACCCAGGCGCCCCTATTGAGTGCCTTTTTAATGCAAGCATTGTGCTAGGCCCAAGGAAGAATTATACAGATGCCCTGCCCTATAGGTGTTTCTAATCTAATGGGGAAACAGCTTTTTAATAAAAAGCAGGATTGGAAAACTACATAGCAGTATCAGGAAAAAAGTACTAGGTGAACACAAGGAGGGAAAGTTTGTTCCAGGTGGGAGAAACCAGACAGGCTTCCTGGAGAAAGTGGCATTCAAGCTAGACCTTGAAGCAGGGAGAATTTCAGCTGGTAGAACTGAGAGAGAATGATCATTCCAGGTAAGGAGGGCAAAAGATAGCAAGGCATAGAAGTGGGGGATGGGATCTGAGCTGTACTCAGGTTGTCAGATGGACCTGAGTGGTGGTAAAACGGGTAAGTAGGAAAGTGTGAGAGCAGAGCATGGAAAGCCAGGAGTTCCCAAATCACCCAAGACTCTTTTGGCATATTAGTAATGAGCCATTTGTAAGCCTTTGGCTTATATGTATAGAGCTGATTGTGAGGAGAAATTAGTATAGCAGGATGGAAGGACTAAGGATTAGAGACTTAACTAGTTACGTTGAAACAATTTACTACCTGAGAATAGTTATCGAGTCATTCTGTAATTTTCTTAGCAGTGATCTAGCAATCTTACTTGTGTTTATTTTTAACATCTTTAAAATATTTTTGTTGTCTTCTCTGTAGTCTTCCCAAGTTTCAGGTTGAGTATTCCATTTGAAAATTACTGGACTTTTAGTCAAATATAACAGATCACTTTCTAACTCTTATGCTAAGCCCTCTTCACTTTGGTTCTTTTGTAAGTAGCCATACTACACTACTAGTTATCAGCTTAGTTAACTAGGACTCCTAGTCCTTTTCATTACCAGTGTTTAAAGTCTTCCTTTAGTCTGTGTCTCTGCAGTAATACAGTATTTATTGCTTACAGTTTATCATTTATGAGTGCGTTTGGATACCGATAACTATAGTTTAAACCATAGAGAAATGGGTGGTCTCAGATGTAGAATTGTCTATTTTTTTCTCCCTTTTTATACTGTTTTTAACAGGGTAGAGGGGCACCTGGGTGGCTCAGTCAGTTAAGTGTCCAATTTCAGCTCAGGTCATGATCTCACTGTCCATGAGTTTGAGCTCCGCGTCAGGCTCTGTGCTGACAGCTCAGAGCCTGGAGTTGCTTCAGATTCTGTGTCTCCCTCTCTCTCTGCCCCTCCTCTGCTCGTGCTCTGTCTCTCTCTCAAAAATAAATAAACATAAAAAGAATTAAAAAAACAAACCCAGGGTGACAGTATAGTCTTATATCATTAAAGAATAATAGCCTTTTCTTTATTTTAAGCTATATTATCATTTTTTCCCTGGCCCTACAGATTTGATCATGTCAGTTTAGAATTACATCATTATAACAATTCATTCTGAATTTGTTGTTCATCAAGACTGAATTAAAGTAAATTATTGTCTACTATCTGTGAAAAAAATTTTTACTCAGCATCTGAATGGTATAAAGAATATAGCCAGGGGGCATGTGGGTGGCTCAGTCAGTTAAGCATCTGACTGGGGATATCAGCTCAGGTTGTGATCTTGTTGAGGTTGTGAGATCGAGCCCCGCCCCACGTCAGGCTCTGTGCTGTGCTGAGTGTGGAGTGGAACCTGCTTGTGATTCTCTCTTCCCTGTGCGTGTGTGTATGTGTGTGTGTGTGTGTACACACGTGTGTGTACATGCGTGCTCTCTCTCTCTCTCAAAAATAAATAAACATTAAAAAAAATAATAGGGGGGGCGCCTGGGTGGCTCAGTCGGTTGAATGTCCGACTTCAGCTCAGGTCACAATCTCACAGTTCGTGGGTTTGAGCCCCGTGTCGGGCTCTGGGCTGACAGCTCAGAGCCCGGAGCCTGCTTCAGATTCTGTGTCTCTCTCTCTCTCTGCTCCTCCCCTATTCATGCTCTGTCTCTCTCTGCCTCTCAAAAATAAAGAAACGTAATAAAAAAAAAAATTAAAGAAAAAAGAAAAAAATAATAGGGGCATCTGGGTGGCTCAGTTGGTGCCTCTCTGCCCCCCCCCCAAATAAATAAACATTAAAAAATATATAGCCAAGAAAAAGGTTAGATAATTAGGTTACTTAGAACACTGTACCCAATATTCAGATGGGTATTGAGGTTTTTTTGGTGTGTGTGTGTGTGTGTGTGTGTGTGTGTGTGTGTGTGTGTGTGGTTTTTTTTAGGGTTTGTTTTGTTTTGTTTTGTTTTGTTTTTGAGAGAGCCAGAACACAGGCAGGGAGGGGCTAAGGGAGAGGGAGAGAAAGAATTCCAAGCAGCCTCCATGCCCAGCGGGGGGCAGGCTAACATAGGGCGTGACCCCACAACAGTGAGCTCATGACCTGAGCCAAAATCAAGAATCAGATGCTTAACTGACTGAACCACCCAGGTGCCCCCAAATGGGTACTGAATATTTTTTTATTAGAAGGTTACTAGCAAAATATGTTTGCAGCATTTCATTGACATCATTCCTGTATTACTTTATGGCAGGAATCAGCAAACTGTGGGCAGCAGACCATCTGTTTGTTTTTATAAAGTTATTTTATTATTTTTTTAAGTTTTTTTTTTTTTTTTTTTTAATAATCTCTACAAAAGACTCAACATGGGGCTCGAACTCAAGACCCCAAGATTCACCTGAGCCAGCCAGGTACTGCAAAATAAAAGTTATTTTAGAACCCAGCCACCCCTTTCATTTGTGTATTATCAGTGGCTACTTTTGCAGGACAACAGCAAAGCTGAGTAGTCTGCTTCAGACTATATGGCCCACAAGCCTAAAATATATGATCCTTTTAATGAAAGTTTGCTGACCCCTGTTTTATGGTATCTGTCACTTTGGTGCATGTATTTCAGTTATTTATATACATTTCTTTTCTCCCATTACAGATTATAATTTGTGAGTCCTAGGCTTCAGATTTATCCTGAATCTCATCCCTACATTCTCCTTATCTCATGCCTAACACCTAACCATAGGGCTTTATACATTGTTAGAGCTTAGCGTTTAATTGAACAAACTGCCATGTCTGTGTTTAATTTTTAACATTACTTGAAAAATATAATGTTATGTAGTATAGTTTGTAATGTTTTATAGCTCAGACTTTTAGCTAATATAGATAGGCCTTCCCAGGGCAATTCAAAGAAAGGTTCTGCTGTGCTTCTATCTTTATATTTTCAGAATAGTCTTATGTAATTATTCTACAGTGGAAAAGATTTCCTAATTTTTTTAAGTTTATTTATTTTTGAGAGAGAGAGAGATTGTGTGAGCTGGGGAAGGGCAGAGTGAAAGGAAGACAGAAGATCTGAAACACTGACAATACAGAGCCCAGTGCGAGGCCTGGACTACCAACCATGAGATCACGGCCTGAGCTGAAATCAAGGGTCGGACACTTAACTGACTGAGCCACCCAGGCACCCCATGGTGTTCTAGTGTGTTCACTTTGGAATGACTTGTGACAAGCATGGAGAACTCCCATTAATTGAAGACCACTCTTCAAAATCTGATACCTTCTATTGCATATTTGAAAGTTGCTAAGAAAGGAGATCTTCAGTGTTCTCATCACAAGGAAAAAAGCTTCTGTCTGTATGGTGATGGATATTAACTAGACTTACTGTGATAATTTGTAATGTAACTAAATATTTAATCATTATATTTACATCTGATACTAATATAATTTTGTATGCTGAACATACCTAAAAAAAAAAAAAAAAAGTCTAGTACTTTCTAGTAGTAGTTCCAGATCTATTTGCCAACCTTATTTCTATAGTATTTATTTCCCAGTAGTTATACTTTAAAAATACATGGCAGGAAGGGAGCCTGGGTGGCTCAGTTGGTTAAGCATCCGACTTCAGCTCAGGTCATGATCTCACATCTGTGAGTGAGATCTCTGCTCATGCTCTGTCACTCTCTCAAAAATAAAATAAACACTTCAAAATTAAAAAAAAAATTTTTTTTAATCTTTATTTATTTTTGAGAGAGAAACAGCGTGTGAGCAGGGGAGGAGCAGAGAGAGAGGGAGACACAGAATACGAAGCAGGCTCCAGGCTCTGAGCTCTTAGCTCAGAGCCTGATGCGGAGCTCGAACTCATGAACGGTGAGATCATGACCCTAGTGGAAGTCGGACACTCAACCAACTGAGCCACCCAGGCGCCCCAACACTTTAAAATTTTTTAAAAAGTACATTGCAGGAACAGGAAGAAGAAACTGAAATTGCAGACTCAATTTATTATTTTCCTCATTTCTTTTTTTTTTTTAATATTTATTTATTTTTGAGAGAGAGACAGAGCACAAGCAGGAGAGGGGGCAGAGAGAGACGGAGACAGAGAATCTGAAGAAGGATCCAAGCTCTGAGCTGTCAGCACAGAGCCCAACACGGGGCTTGAACCCACAAGCGGAGCTGTGAGATCATGACCTGAGCTGAAGTCAAATGCTTAACTGACTGAGACACCCAGGCGCCCCTATTTTCCTCATTTCTTAACCAGTTCTGTCCGTTTACATTCCTATGCCTGCAGCTTTATTGAAACAGTAATATTATTGCTCCATTAAGAGAGGTGTTCGTGAAAATAAGAAAGGGAGGGTTTGTTCTGTTTGTTTTGTTTCTAGGTGTTCGGGCTATAGAGGCCCTTAGAATAAAGAATCATTTCCTTTTCTTTCTTTCCTAAGGATATATTTTGGGGAAGTTCAGCTGAATGGTTTAGGAGAAGGTATGTATCAAGGGTGAAAAACACTTGTAGTGTTCAGAGCCCTTCTGACTTCAGATATGGGTTTGGATGCTGCCTGTAATAATACATAGCTTGTGATTTTAGTATGTGTGATATGAGTAAGGAAAAAACATGTAAGTAGTCCAAAGAGTTGCCAGGGAATGAATGAATGATTTTCCCCCAAGTTCTAGTAACTCAGTATTCTTTCATACTCTTTATACTATTGTCTGTTTTCCTAATTTTCTATAAGCATGTTAAATGTTTCTGATGAGCATAAGCAATTTTGAAAAACTGGAAATGAAACCAAGAAAACCAGAAAGCTTTGTTGGAAGTATTGCCTGCAAGTCTCCACCTCTTTTCTGTACTTAGTTCTGGATAGGAACATGAATAGAAGTGCAGTTACTTCTGCACCTACGTAAACTAAGGTGTTTGTGTGACAAACCCTGAGGGCCCTTTACTGTCTCACTGGGCACATGACATATTTGGGCCAGGTTGGTTGGGATTTGCTCAAACTTTAGGACAAACAGTTGTTTTGTCTCTTTGAAGGTAGGTTTATCTGTAAATAGAATGCTGTTTTCCCTTCCAATATTAGGTCAACATAAATCAAAAGAAAAAAATATATATATGAGAAATTGAGGCAGCTGCACTCATGATACTAAGTAGATAATGCCAGAGATTGTATGATAGGCTGAATGATTCAGGGAAAGACAGACTGGGGACAGTGTCAGTATTCTGTGGCGAAAAGCTAATTATTTCTTTCTTCTCCTAGGTTTCCAGACAGTGCGTGTTGGGACAGTAGGCACCCCTGTGGGCACCATCACTCTTTCTTGTGCTTACAGAATTAACTTGGCATTTATGTCTACCAGGTGAGGAAAGAGCCTTGGAACCCAAAGGAGTCTTCCAAAGATGTTAAAGATATTAAAGTTTGTTTTTCCCCCAAACTCCATGGCTAAGCCTACAGTTCAGCTTTGCCATTGCTGAAATCAGTCCCCTTCTGAAGAATAAAATCGAGAGAGAGCCCAGGTTCCTGATTGGAGAATCTGAGCGTGTCAGAGCCACTAACGTAGAGTTGTGGTTTATATTTAGGGATACAATAGGTAAGGCTCTGATGGTTCCTACCTATAGCTATAAGGTGAGGGGTCCTCTGAAAACTTCAGGGGGGCTGGCAAGGCATTCTAACAAATATTGTGATCTCCTTATTGCATTACAGGCAATTTGAGAGGACCCCACCTATCATGGGGATTATCATTGATCACTTTGTGGACCGTCCGTATCCCAGCTCCTCACCCATGCACCCCTGCAATTACAGGTGAGAATGTGAAAGGTACTTTCCCAAACTGCAGCTAGGGAGAAGTATTCATCTTACAGGTACATAGCACACCTTCATCAGCATTCATTAGTGGGCAGAGGCAGTGATGGAAACCCCACATGGAGAGAAATGGAGCAGTTAGCTTACCTTCTTGCTGCTACCTGTAAGGCACATCAAGACTTGGAATATACAGACTATCTCAGAAAAATTCTTGGACATTTTGGATTTTGATGGCAGTGATTTGGCTTTCAATTTGATTTTCCTTAGAGACTACAAAAGTGGTAGTAATTAACAGAATGTCCTTCACAAATTAAATGGTTTTCTGGTCATCATTGGCACAGTTCAGTTATACATTAGAATCAAATTCTTCAGGCCTACATCCCAGAAAACAGAATTCTATAGAGCTTGGAACAGATGTGTATCAGGAAGGATACTGCCTTTATGTGAAGGACTCTTGAAGTTGGATAAGTTTGTCTTTTGAGTCTAGACTTTTGTTTCACTGCATCTTTGTTGCTAACAATTCTTTGGCCCCACACTGGTCAGGCTTAAGAAAATATTCTCAAATGATATGTCAGGTAAGGTGTTTGGGTTAAAAATAAAAAGCTTGGTCAACCTCTAAATATTTGAAATTATCAAGGACTCAACATTATGGTCTCTCTTGCCAGAGTGAGCTCCGCCTGAAACAGTTCTTGTCACTATTGCATCCATATCTAACCTCCCTTTGTATCCTTTCCAAAATCAACTGCCATCACAATAAAATTCATGATTTATTTCCCCCGTCATAGAACTTCTGGTGAGGACACTGGAGGAACATATCCTTCTGTGGAAGATTCTCAAGAAGTGTGTACCACCTCTTTCTCCACCTCCCCTCCTTCCCAGGTAGGGGGAAACAGGTTCTGGGGTAGCTGTAGTTGGTACATATATGGGCCTTATGAAATGGTGTCGGAATTTAGATACAGTCTCTTTTGGTGGTGGTGGTGATTGTTTCTAGAGGATTACTTTGAGAGGTGAGGAAGAGCCTTCTTATCCAGCAGGTAATATTTCAGTGTTTCTGATCTATAACCATTCATAATCTGCAAGATTACACATAACCTTTACTTTCCCGGAGACATCTTAAAATTCCTTAGAAAATTAGTCACAGGATTCCAAATGCACTCCAATACCAGAGAGATATTCTACCCTACACTTGTTGATTTGGTAGCCAGTTCACTTTTGAAGTGGTAAATATGGTTCCTAATAATGGAAAGAGCACAGAAAAAGCCAATAATTATTTAGCATAAAATGCCAGTAAGAAGCCAGCAGGTCAGTTTTTGCAACGGTTGACACAAATTTCTGGCTATCTGCATTCTTTATCTGTACATTTGTGGTGTTGTTGTTAAATGTTTATTTTTTTGAGAGAAAGAGCATGAGCACGGTGGAGGGGCAGAGAGAGAGGAAGAAAGAGAATCCCAAGCAGGGTCTTCTTCCATGTCAGTGCAGAGCCCAGTGTGGGGCCTGATCTCACAAACCGTGAAATCATGACCTGAGCCGAGATCAAGAGTCGGACACTTAACAGACTGAGCTACCCAGGTGCCCCCTATGTGAACATTTTTAACCATTAACTTTTCCACTTGAGTCAAACCCAGTTTCAGTGAAACACAGGCTCCAGTGTTCACAGCTTCCCAAGTGGACATGCCTGTGTGGCCTTGTTGTATAATGTATGTGGTACAAGTCGACTTCAGCCAAGAAGTTGTTTGTTGCCTGATGACTGAACTTCAGGGTGTGTTTCTTCCCTTCCACCCCGACTCCTCCATCTCCCACCTCATGGCTTTGCAACTAGCTGGTCTGCCTTCTCTTCGTCTCTGTCACTCCTCTCCTCTCTGACTCTCACGTTAGACACTTACTTCTAGACCTAATTCAGTTCTGTGTTCCTCTGAATTAGTCCCAGATTATCCCCTTCCACCATTTTTTTATTTTACACTTTATTGATTGATATTTTTAGGGTTTTGTTTGTTTGTTTGTTTTCTTAGAGAGAGAGCACACAAGTGGGGGAGAGGCGCAGAGGGAGAGAAAGAAAATCTCAAGCAGTCTCCATGCTGAGCATGGAGTGCTCATGCATAGCTTGATCCCATAACCGTGAGATCATGACCTGAACTGAAATCAAGAGTTGGACACTCAACTGACTAAGCCACCCAGGCACCTCTGCCTTTCACCATTTTATTTGGGAAGCCCAACAAATTAATTCACTACCCATACATAAATTTTTATTTTCTGTGGGTTTTTTTGGAAACCATTCTTTTTTTAATGTGTATTTATTTTTGAGAGAGAGAGAGAGCGAGCATGTGAGCCAGGGAGGGGCAGAGAGAGGGAGACAGAGGATTCAAAGTAGGCTCCGTGCTGACAGCACATAGCCTGATGTGAAGCTTGAACTCAGAAACCGTGAGATAGTGACCTGAACTGAAGTCAGACGCTTAACTGACTGAGCCACTCAGGGACCCCCTGTGTTTTTTAATTAAAATATTTAGAAGCGCTAGGTGTGGAACCTGCTTAAGATTCTGTCTCTCCCTCTGCCCCTCCTCTGCTCGCCCTCTCTCTCTCTCTCTCAAGAAAAATAAAAAAAGAAAGAAAATATTTAAATTTATTTCATTCTAAGTTTTTAGGAGATACTGGATTAAAATTATGGTTCTGATCTGTTTCAAAAGCAGAAGTTAGACACAAAAGCTAGATTAATGTCCTTTGTAAAGGAAATTATGAAATCCATGGCTCACTACTATTTCTGCTGTTCCAATTTAGAGCTAAGGAGGTTCTTGTAAAGCTGCCTAGACAGTTAAGTTTGGGGGGGGGGGGTGAGAACTGTTACTCCCTTCCCCCTCCCCCATAAATGTATGTAGGCATGAGTGTCACCTTTGCTCTGGGAGAGGGTAGCTTCTGGAACACTTACTGACATAGAGCAATACAGACCACAAAAGAGGGGAAGGCCCACTAGAGCACATTAATGGAAGTAGATTATTTTTTAGATAATCAAAATGTGAATATGTCAAGTTTGGTGTTCATTGAAGTTTTATTGTACAAGTGATAAATTCATAAACAGTAAATGAAATTGTGACTTGGGAGATAAGATGGTGAGGTTGGGTCTTAACAAATCAGTTTGTCTTTCTTGGATACAGTGGAAATTTGACCCGACCCCAAAAGTAAGGGGAAGTTAAGTAGTTCCTGATCTCGTGTTTGCACGGTTGGTTGACCTACGTAAGAGGAGCCTATCTTTCTCATGGTATCAGTTGCCTGCTGTGTCTTGTCACAGTTTGAAAGTAGATCATGCCAAGTTCTTATCAACACTGAGCATCCCATGGGTGAGCCCTGTCACTACCCGTTGAGTACCTCTAGTCAAGGCTGGTACGGTTTGGTGCAGCAGTATTCATTTTGAACCTTAATGGTAGAACAGAGAGAGAAAATCCTTTGCCAGCAGGTCTCATTCCTGTAAGTGTTGAAATGGTTTCTTCCTTGATTTAGCCTAGGGAATTGCGTCATTGTTCAACAACTTCTAGCTTTTTGCTAGAGTCCAGTAAATGCATGTTAATGTGGTGTTTGTTTTCCCCACAAAATAAGGACCATTGTGTCATGTGGGCACAGAGTTGAGTCAAGAAATAGTTGTGACCCTGAACCTGCTACTGTGATTTCAGGTCCAACCTCCAGTTCTAAGCACTGACTAGCTAATTGGTAAGACATGGAACAGCAAGACCCGAAATAATCATAATTAGCTTTGAAATCTAAGAGTTTTGAAAGTGCTCCAGCTTTTACTGCATCAAGTTGTCCTTCACCATCTGGGGCTGTAAAACACACACACACACACACACACACACACACACGCCAACACCTGTACACACCCCTTTATCCTGCCTGGGATGGTATAGTAAAGTATGCAGGTGGGTACCTGAGCATCTTCAAGTTCCAGCCAACAAATGTCAGTTGTTTCAACCTGCCCCTGCAGATCCTGGGTCCCCAGCAAAAGGCCTTCAGTCTAGCATTATAACCTCAACATCTTCATTCATCCTCAGCATGCCTTGCACCTGCTCTTGGGCCCTTCCTGCTGGAGACCACTCTCTAACACCCTTCCACCTGCTTTTGACTAAGGACACACTAATGCTTGGTGCAGGTTTCCCTGTTTTGCCAAGTCAAACCAGCTTGACTCAACTTTGTTTTCTACCTGCTCATCAAGGAGACAAGCATGCAGTGGAGCCCCTTGGGACAAATGTCTCTTCTTCAGACCCTTCCAGGCTGCCCTTTTAGGAAGGCATCCATGCAGCTTTCTCCCCACTTCATTCCTGACTTCCAGTGTGCATTTCAGCCCCTGTTGCTGCCGCCCCTTCCGGAGTTTTTTTCACTTCTTTCTCAAGTCCCTTTTCTTTTTTCTTTTTGTTTCTCCTGTCTCTGTGTGTATCTGTGCACAGTGTGTGTTTACTGTCACAAAGGCACATTTTCAGACCCCTACTCCTGTGGTGACGGACACTCTGAGGGTCCCCATGGCAGGACTGGCCTTTTCCCATCAAGTGAGTCCATACTGGGAGAAGGGGATATAAGCAGATGGCATCTTTTTATTTGAAAAATTTTTTAATGTGTATTTATTTTTGACAGAGAGAGTGAGCGCGAGCGGGGGAGGGACAGAGAGAGAGAGGGAGACACAGAATCTGAAGCAGGCTCCAGGCTCTGAGCTGTCAGCACAGAGCCTGACACGGGGCCTGAACTCACAAATCGTGAGATCATGACCTGAGCCAACGTCGGATGCTTAACCGACTGAGCTACCCAGGTGCCTCGGCATCTTTTTATTTAAAAATTATAAATAAAGTACAGGGTATAGTTATGTAAAAGTCCCCAAGTGTTCTGGGGGTTATTTGAGGCTTGGTAATTGATTCTTAACAGGACGCAGCCATAGCACAGCAGCCCAAAATAGGATTTCTCGTTTGCCCATCCTCTGCCATTGATGTAAAAAATACATGGAGTTATTTATATCTTATTTCCAAATAAACAGTCCAAGAGTGTCATTCTTTCTTTTTCAATATAAATAGGAACCCTCCCATTCCGAGGGGTGATAGAGGGTATGATTAGAGAAGATGCCTTCTGTTTCAAAGGGACCTCAAGGACAAAGGAGAAAATAGAATGACCTGGGAGAAACCAATGACTGGCTGCAGGTTCTGCCTGGGCTCATATTCCACAATCTGCTGGGCCGGAAACCTACTAAACAGCTGAGTCCCTGGGAAAAGGGAGCAGGGAACTCATTTGAGGCCTTTGGAAGGCTGCAGGCCCGGGAATCTCAATCCCACTGCAAACAAGTCTGTTTTCTTAGCTAAAAAGTGATGGCCTGGTCTATCTTTAACCCTTATGTCAGGCCCCCTGCACTGTGAGGATGTGGGCTGGGATCTATTCCTTACTTCTCCACGATCTTCATCATTAGTCATACTCTAGGATTGCCTCGTTTTTCCTTCTCCTTTCCTCTGCCCCTCTTTGTTTTTTCTCTTGCTTAGCTCTCAAGCTCTCGCCTTTCCTATCAGCCTGCTGCCCTGGGCGTTGGATCAGCTGACCTGGCTTACCCAGTAGTGTTTGCTGCTGGCTTAAACGCCACACACCCTCACCAGGTATTTTTCAAGATGGGGAAGACCCTGGGGGTTCCTGTGCTACCTCCCCTGCCCTGAGGCAGTTGAGGGGCCTCTTGAGACCCCAGTGTCATTCTAAGTGCTCTGAAGCAAAGCTCTTCTGTAACTTTAGAGGACCAGAGGTGACTCCGAGACGAAGGGCCTCCGAGAGTTCCGAAAGGAAAGAAGGGCTTCTAGTGTTTTCTCCCTCTCTTTCCTTTCCTCTGTACTCCTTACCATGCATGTCTCCCTTTAGTGGAGTCCCAGAGAGGACACAGATCCAAGGTTTCCTGCCCACTTGGTGGCAGCATTGGTGGTGGAAAAGCTCAAAAGCAGCTACCATGATGCTAGGACTGGATCCCCTTCTGCCTGACACTGCCATTATTCGCGGTATTTTTCCATTTCCCCCCAAAGCTCATGGTTCCTGGGAAGGAAGGTGGGGTACCCCTCGCTCCCAACCAGCCTGCACACGGTGCTCAGGCCGACCAGGAGAGATTGGCGACCTACACCCCTTCTGATGGGGCCCGCTGTGCTGCCACACCTTCCAGCAGGTGGGTTCACGCGTTGATTGCTCGGGTCAGTAGGGGCCCATCCCCCCAACACACGTGCTTATCCGTTGTCAGTAAAGAGTAGCTTTCACCATTGCCTCGGGCTTGACATTTATGCCCCAAATGTGGAACTCTTAAAGTTCTCAACATATTGCAGCTGGTATGTAAGGAAGCTGCCCTGGGTTTGCTGTTACAGCCAACAACAGGGGCCTAGTTCTTAGCACCTTCATCCACTGAAGGGACCTTTCAGATATGTTTTTTATTTTACCCCAAGATTTATTCCCTTGGGGTCCACCTTCAGTGTTTCCTGAGGACCAGAGCAGGGTGTTTGCTATAATCCTGACGTTTGGGGCCATACTGTATCTATGGTGGTAGTTAGGATTGATTTTTTTTTTTTTTTTTCTGTCTGCTATGTTAGTATCTCCTGGAGATTCTTTAGAAATAACTGCTTTCCTCATTAAAATTTTCTTAAAATGTTTGTCTTTTCTGATCACAGAAGTGATTAATTCTGTAGATTTCAAATTAAGGAGACTGGTTAGGTAGAACATGAAAGTTTTCATAATCCCACTCTGCACAAATCACCACTGTCACTGCTGTTTCAAAGATGAGAGGATCTCAGAGGGTTAAGTAATTTGCCAAAGAGCGCTTAGCTCACAAAATGGCTGGGCGCAAGCTGAGCTCCTTGTTCCTATACTCCGAGCTCTCCCGTGGGAAGATGAGGCTGTCCTGCCCTGCCCTCTCTTGACCACAAGGCCCCAGAGATGATGATGTGGATTGCCCCACTGCATCCTAAATGAACTTTGGGATAATAGAAAAAATATTTTTCATTCCCACAGTGGAGCAGTGGGAGGGAAATTATTTGAGAAGATATTTTTGTGCCACCATCAGGAAAAATACTTTCATTCCTGGTTTCCCAAACTTCCATCCTTTTATCCCTCCCCCTGTCAGATAATCAGAGGAAGATCCTGGTAGTCATTTTACACTCTAGTTTTCTGAGCCTTGATTCCTGGGGCATGTCTGGGATAGCTAGAGATAGAGGAACCTATCTCTGTAAGGTGAGGGGTTCTTAATGTTGGTCATCAAAGCTCAGGCCTTTGCTCAGTGCTGGTCTTCCTTGCTGGCTGGTGTCCAAGAGTCCGCTTAGACTGCACAGTTCTCCTCCTCACCTTGAGCTCCTTGCCATTTCCCATGTTGGTGGGCCAGTGGCCAGTCCTATGCTGGGCGGTGGGTTTATGGGGAGCCAAGTAGGCTCTGCTGTGCCAGAGTAACAACACTATCTTTCTTCTCCAGTGAGGATACTGAAACTGTATCAAACAGCAGTGAGGGCCGGGCTTCCCCCCATGATGTCTTGGAAACCATCTTTGTCCGAAAAGTGGGGGCTTTTGTCAACAAGCCCATCAACCAGGTGATTTTTCTGGCACTGCCACCTGTGAGAATGTCTGAGCCCTTAGGGGCAGGGCTCTTAATCTGGGGTCTGTGTGACCCCTAAAATTGTGTGTGTGTGTGTGTGTGTGTGTGTGTGTGTGTATGTGTGAATTTTTTGTGAAGAGGGTTAATAACCTGTGACACCCCTCCAGGAGAAGTTCAGACTGTTGTTCTGTGATCTTTTAAGCCTCCCAAAGGAGAAGGAGACTAGGCACCATTTGGTACAGACACATTGCACTGAAGTGTCCGTGCCTCAGCCTTACTCAAAATAGGAAGTTCCTCCCCAGCTCTGCCAGTGCACAACCGTTGGCTGTTACTGAGTCACTGTGGGTCAGGCTTTCAAAGTTGCTTCCCGGGGTCTTGGGGAATCCTACCCCTGTTTGTGCTGTGGGTGTATGGTGGGAGGCGGAGGAGATTTGGGGTTCTCCGACAGGAACCTGAGATCAGCATGGTCAGCGTGGGTGTGCTAATCTACTGAACGTGCAGGCTTCTGGCCGCCTCTGAGGAAGCCTGTAGGCTGGGGCAGGGATGGGCAGTAACGTTTCTGTCTCTTCAGGTGACCCTGACCAGTTTGGACATACCCTTTGCCATGTTTGCTCCCAAGAATTTGGAGTTGGAGGATGCCGATCCCATGGTGAGTCCCCCTTTGATGGTAAGATGGTGTTGTGCTTATCATCTTCCTGGGCGAGTTACTGTTCCTCCATCAGCCAGCCATGCTCTTGGTCTTAACACATTTTCAGCCATTGTTGGGTCTCTTACAAAACCCTTGATTATTAACAACAACTTGCACCTGTGCATGGAACCAGCCCCCTACCTCCACCTTATTCTGAAACAGGTGAATCCTCCAGATTCCCCAGAGACTGAATCTCCTCTCCAGGGCAGCCTGCACTCTGATGGCTCCAGTGGGGGTAGCAGTGGCAATACCCACGATGACTTTGTTATGATCGACTTCGTAAGTTACCATCACCTTTCTTGACCTTTGCTGCCCTAGGGTAGATAAACCTAGAAGCATCCAGGGCCCTTGGACAGGACATCCTTCACAAGGATCAGATGGCCTGGTATAGACAGTGGGGATGGGACAGGTGGGCACTTGGCTGTGCAGTTCATATGGGGAACCTGCCCTCATATCCTGCTTGGGGACACATTTGAAGGTCCATGAACAAGAAGGCGTTTTGTGCCATGTTATTGGTTGAAATTCAACTCTAAATGGGTATTTGCCAGGTGTATCCCTGTAGGTCCTATTCCTGCCTGATTGGATGGCCTTTTGCTAAGGAAAGGAATTTAAGGGAAGGGGACATAAACCTTCCCAGGGGAGAGGGGTGTTATCACCAGAGGTAGGGTTCAGCTGCCCAGAAGAGAAGGGTATAACGATTCCTCTTCCAAAGATGAGCCTGGAGGAACCCTTTCTTTGATGATTACTGGAAGGGAAGGGGGTCATTCATAGCTTCTCTCCCCTGATTTTCCTTTGTGATCTAAGGCAAGCTAAACTGAGTCTGTCTTGTTTTCGAAGAAACCGGCTTTTTCTAAAGATGACATTCTTCCGATGGATTTGGGGACCTTCTATCGTGAATTTCAAAATCCCCCTCAGCTGAGCAGCCTCTCCATAGATATCGGGGCACAGTCCATGGCTGAGGACTTGGTATGAAAACTCCTTCCCCTGCCGTACCTCATCCTCTGACCTCCTCTCCTCTTTTGATGGCCATTCCTGCTCCAAAAGCCTAGAAGTTTCTTCGTGTTACTCCCCCCACTCCCACACCTCCCATCCTCTATGTAACAGGAAAGAGACACTTTAGATCATTATGTTCTGTTGATCACACTCGAGATTTGCATTGTGTCTGGCAGTCATTATGTTGAACTTGCTTGCGCTGACTTCCTCCTCTTCTGTGCATGCGCAGCATTACTTACACATTCCTGCCGTTCGGTGCCTGATGTCTTCTGCTTGCTGCTGCCACTAAGCCAAGCGGCTCCAGTAGCTCTTGCATTTGGCTGTTCAACGCAAGGTCCTGAGTATTGGTGTTCTTACCCTTTCCTCGGAGAGCTCCTTCCTGACTCAGCTAGTGGTTCTTGTGTTTAGCCAGATGTCCTGATACTGGCTGTAATTACCACATCTCTGCTTTGTGTATTTCCTGTGTCTGAAGGGCAGAGGCATGCCTTGGTGCCCTATGCCACTGTTGCCAGTGGACTAGGGAGACCCCTGGCCCCTGACGCCTCCACCGAGCCTGACTCCACTGAGTCACTGGGATGTCGCTGGAGGCTCTTAGTCTTGTTGCAAAAAAAGAATTCAAAGATGGACCAGACACAGTGGTTGAGCAGTGTAAGTGGAGAATTTATTGGAGGACACTCTCCAGATGTGAGAATGAGCGAGTTCAAAGGAGAGCTGTGCACTCCAGGGTTTGGGTCTCTAGCTTTTTTTTTTTTTTTTTTTTTAAAGTAGGCTTCAGGCCCAGTGCAGGGCCCAACACAGAGCTTGAACTCATTCCCTGGAGATCAAGACCTGAGCTGAGATCAAGAGTCAGATGTTTAACCACCTGAGCCACCCAGGCACCTCTGAGTCTCTAATCTTACAGCTGTTAACCAGGGATGGAATATTTATTACCTGGAAAGAGGATGTCTTTGGGAGCAGGGTTTCATACCTTTTCTCCCTTGGCCAGGGACTCTGGCCTTCTTTGTATTTGGCCTGTCTGGTTTGACCTGGCTTCTTGTGACTGTTTTTGGAATGCTGCCAGCCAGGATAGGCCTCTGACTCTCCCTCTAGCTGTCTCTCACTCCCCCTTTGCTGGTCTCCATGTTTCCTGTTAAAACCTAACTAGCCGCTTACTGTAATGCCACAAGATGTCAGGGTCCCTCTGCCTGAGGTGGGAATGTGTTGTGTTGACAGCAGCAAGCCCGACGAGGGTCTCAAACTCACGAACCGTGAGAGCATGACCTGAGCCAAAGTCAGACGCTTAACCAACTGAGCCACCCAGGCGCCCCTAATGTTAAGCTTTTAACTGCACCTCATGCCTGCCAGGAAATCTCCTGTCTGTGATGATTCCGATCTTCAGATGCAAATTCATCAGTGGAGACAGAGCACCTGATTAGGGTCAAATTTTTATTAATACTTGATACTGGAGGGCAGTTAAACTTAACTCCTCAGGTTCTGTTTTCTTCTCCTGTTACTGTTTTCTCTCAACTCTCTAACTCACCCCTTCCTCAACTGATGTAAAGATACAGATTCATAGGCCTCACCACAGACCTGCTGAGTCAGAATCTCTTGGGAGCCTGATTGGGACTACCTTGTTCATGTGCCCCCAGAGGATTCTGGTGCCCAGCTCAGGCCATGAAGAAACCTCTTGTAAGCTTCAATCTGTAGCATGCTAAGCCTACTGTTTTATTCTGGTGTTAGTCTGATCTGTGCCAAAGATACTTCACGTCTATTTCTCTGTGTCATCCTGTTGTTGGCATGGTCCTTTTCTAGCTCATTTAGTGTGTGGCCTGCTTGCATTCTCTAGACTGTTCTGCCAAAACCCCTGACCCCCCCACAAACCCTGCTGGACACAAGCCCTCTGTCCAGTGCCTGCCCCACTGTCCTGCACCTCCTGCTCTACCGGCCAGCACTGCTGAGCCCAGCTCTGTGCTGCACCCCTGTCTTCAGCTCAGGTGCCTGGGCTAGCTGCCTCTTCAAGACCCTACCTGAGTAAGCAGCTCTTCTCTCCCCTCCTGGTACAGGACTCACTACCAGAGAAGCTGGCTGTGCACGAGAAGAATGTCCGAGAATTTGATGCCTTTGTAGAAACTCTGCAGTAAAAGTTGGTGTCCTCAAGTACCAGCAGCATCCCCTTTTTCCTGTGGTCCCAGGAGCCAGAGCCTCCCTCTCATCAGCTGCTCCCATCCCTCATCTTGCTCCAGGTGGAGGAAAGGCTGGTTTCCCCCATGGGGACCCAGAAGTCTCTGTTCTTGCACCTCCTGGAGACTTCATGGCGGCAGTCAAGCCCAGTGATAGCATTTGAGAGGACTCACCCCTTGGTCTTGAAGATTGGAAGATGCTTTTTAACAAAAGGGCCCTTGAGGTCGTCTGCTTACGCCGCCCATCAGCAACTGCTTCACAAAGGCTGTCATCCCGTTCTTCCTGCCCACCCCCTGCCCTGGGTCCACCCTGCAGCTGGCCCCTTGTCCGCCTGCCGTTACTGTCAACCACTTGACATTCCAACTGGTGGCCCAGAGCCTGGTGTGGAGGCAGAAAGAGGAAGGAGACAGTACCGGGAGGAAGAAGGAAGGCCTCCTTCAGGCTCTTTTTTTTCTTTTTTTCTTTTTTTTTTTTTTTTGCCCTTTTTGGTTTGGTGTCTTCTTCTCTCCCTCTCTCCGCCCCTGTGCCTATACTTTTGGCAATATGACAGGCTTCCTGCCCAAGGTGGCGAGAACTCCAAAGTCAGCCATTCCCACCCTTAAGGGTTGTGCTAGCCCATCCCTCAGCAGAGGGTCGAGCAGCCCTGGTGGCTGCCTGTGCAGCTCCTCAGCTCCATGGAAACAAGAATCTTGCGTCTCCAGGATTCTGTCATTGGGAGTCACAGCAAAAATTTTTTCTCTCCTTTTCCCCCCTGTTGCTGCTCCTTGGTTAAAAAACATGGTAAATATTTATTACTTTCAGAGAAATCAGATATTTTATAGAGAAAATATGTTTCAGGTTAGGATGTTTTCACTTGGGGAAGGTGGAGGGCCTCTTCCCGGAGTAGGGCCTCTTCCTGTGGAGGTTCCTCAGCTTCTGGGTTGCTGCTGTGAGGGTCTTACTTCCTATTTACACAAGGTGGGATCCAAGAATAGGGCTGGCTGGGGGCGACAGAACCTCCCAGAATTGCTGCACTTGAACTGACGACAGGCTTTACCTTTGACTCCTACATATGCCTGGTGAGAGTCTTGAATCTCTCCCAGCTTCTGCAGAGTAACTGACTCCATTCTGGCAGCCCAGGAAATCTTGGGTGCTAAATGTGTACAACTCTGTGTGTACAACTCGCCAGAGTTGTACCATGCACATACAGTGCATTGTATGTGCCCTGCTGTGGCCACGGGGAGGACTGGAGGGGCCCCTCCTTCTGGGGGCGCTTGTTCCTGTTTCTCAGGGCTGGGTTATGGGCCTTTTCCTCCTTCCTCCTGGGCCTGGCCACCACCTTTCTTTAATCCCAGGGTCTGCACACCACCCTGAGGTTTCCTGGCTGGATTGGTTCCTTGTTGAGAAACCAAAGCTAGGCATATGATTGACTTAACCTTTTAGGCATCGTTACTTGAGTAAGTCAAGTGCCTAGCCTCACCCACCTACCATCTGTCCCTCTCCCAGCCTAACTGGCAGTCCTGGCCAAGGAAAACAAGGCCCACCCCTTTCCTCCTGGCCCACCTGGGCTATTCATTGGCAGCAGCTGTTCTGCAATGGAGCAGGTGGTCCTTAACTGCTTGTTAGTAAATGCATGTGACACTGGTCCCACCTACAAGACTGAGCTCTGAGGGCTGGAGTGGGCTCTGATGCCGTCTCAGGCAGTTGGAGCCCTTCTGCCCCTGTTGCATGCATTCTGCTGCCACAAAGAAATGTTCCCAGCAGTGGTGTACAAATGGCCCTCCTATCTGGGCCAGTGTGCACCCATGGCCTGCTAAACCAATCCAGACTTACTCCCAAGGCCCCAGTGCTGAGAAGGGTGAAGCCCTGGTAAGCTATTGATTGCCCATGCCCTCAGCCCCATCCTGCCACAATATCTCAGCCGCTGTCCTCCTCCTGAGGCTGAGCACTGAACGGCCTGTTAGCTATTTTCCTCTTTGGCTCCTAATTGTTGGCCTTTGCAGGCAGCAGCCTTTCCTTTAGGACCCCCATCAGTGAAAGGGCAGGGAGGCTGAGACCTGAGCTGAGCCTGGGAGGAGCAGAGCAACTGTCAAGGCTGGCCCTTGCCCCTCAGCCCCATACAGTGACAGGGATGAGCCCTAGACTGACTCCTGCAGCACCCCCTGGGACAGGGCTGGGACCCGTCACCCATCTCCAGGTGACAGAGTCCCTCCCCCGCCTCCATCCCACCTTGTTTGGAAATATTGAGCTATACTTTAAAATGTATTCAAGAAATTTCCAATAAATTTTTTCTGTACTTTACAGCCTCCTGTCCTACAAGTTTTGTAAAAAGATAACCCACCCCATCCCACTTCTGTGAGGATCCTGGTCCCTGATGGGCCCCCTCCATGGAAGTGGGGAAAGAGCAGTAGATATGAAGTGCAGAGTGGCTTTGGAGTCAGGCAGGCTGTTTTGTCTTGGGGCTTGGCCACCGAGCAGCTGTGCAACCTTGGGGCCAGTCAGGAAACTGCTTGGAGTCTCATTTTCCTTGGCTGTACTGTTCCCATTTTGAGGGCTTATCTGTGAATAGTCAGTGAGGTAACGTGCATGAAGTTGACATGCATCTGAAGTGTGGCCATGGCATCACTATCAGCTCTTTCTTGCCCCCTACACAGCCCAGCCCAGCCCAGCACTCAGCCTGGAGGCTCAGAGTGAGAAACAGCTGGCAGGTCTCCGCCATGTTTCCAGTAGAAGCAGACAGGGAATGTGGGGCTTCCCAAGCTGCCCGGTATCTGTTTGCTGATCTAGGAGGAATTGTGGCTGAGCAAACCAGACAGGGGAAGGGGTTGAATGAAATATAGGGAAGTCAAGGGCCCATCAAGTTTGTTTAGCTGCTCCGATCTGACAGCTTGAGCGAGGCCCTGGTGTGGTCTCTAAGGAGCCATGACAAGTAGAAGAACCCCGCGGACATTATTCCTGCCTGGCCCCCTGTGTGCTTCTGTAGCACACATCTCAGCCCTGGTAAAGCTGGCTCCTGCCTCCTAACTTGTGACTGCACTGGGGGATGGGAGCGAGAGGTAGAGCCAGTATCGCAGAGGCAGAAATGGTTCTAGAAGCAAGGGACTAACTGCCTGACCTGGGCAACTGTTGTGTGGGTTGCCTCCCTACACCCTTCAGGCTGAAGCCAGGGCAGTAAATGGTTAGAAAATTCTAAATTTAGCGCAAACTATGGCTGAAAAGAATGAGGCTGCCCACTGCCATGGTTATGGGCCCTCAGAGCCCTAGCTTGTTAGTTAACTGCACATGATACTCGCCATGATACCTGACTGTGCAGCCAGTTGGGACAGTCACCGAACCCACATCAGAAATGGTGAAAAGGCTGTCCCTAGTGTCTTTACCTTCAGTTGGGATCCCCCCCAAAAGCAAACTAAAAGCGTTCAGTTGCCCCATGTCTCATGATGGTGTCCTACCCCTTTAAAGCATCTCCCTACACCCTGCCCCCAGAGACCTGCTGTTGCCAAGGCAGCAGTAAACTGGCTTTTGCGTCACTCAGAGGCCCTGCCAGGAGCCCAGCCCAAGTGAACAACTCTCTTGGTCTCTGGCTCCCCTCTCATAGTTTCCCTAGGATACTGTCCCTCTGTTCCAAACAGTCACCCAGCATAGAGCTGAACAGAGCCAGTGAGAGAGGCTGCCAGTGCCTTCCGTTGGACTAACTGGGTGAGGGCCAGTTGTGCAATGGGACTAGCTTCCTGCAGCTCGGTGCCTGTGTTTTTAACCAGCATCTTAACACCACAGCTTGATCCTGCAATTCTGCCCTGGCTCCCCCAGCCAGAGCAGGCAACGAGGAGAAAAAAGAACAGGCTCAGCTGAGGCCACCATAACCTGATTGCAATCAACAGGCAGGCAGCAGACAGGTGGAACTTGACCTTGACCATCATGCCAAGTGACAAACCATTATCTTTAACTTGTGGTAAAATACACATAACTTAAATTTTACCATCTTAATCTTTAAAAGCACAGCAAAACCTGCTCAGGAGAGGAAAGGAAAACTGGATATTTCCTAGCCTCTATAGGATTGGGTGGCAGGTGGAAATAGCCAAGTCTTTCAGGCCAACAGGAGGGCCAAGAGAAGCAAACGGTCACATGAGGTTTCCAATCCCAGCTGCTCCACAAAATTGGGACCATCTCATTCCTCTGTGAAACGACGGTCATTCTGATCACCACTGAGCACTCACTGTTACATCCTGTGTGCATCATTTCTGATCCTTAGAGAAATAAGGAGACAGTCTCATGTGGGCTGATTATATGGCTGTTACCATTTGGAGCTGGTGGGAGGGGTGATGGGACTAGGACTCAAGACCAGGTCTGATTCTAAAGCCCACACTTCTTTCACCACGGTCCCCTCCATTCTGGGGACAGAAGAGGCCTTGGTCATAGGATACAGCACTTGGTGGCCAGTTGGAATGGGGCACACTTACAACATGGAGAGTGACCATTCACACGTCCAAGCCTGGAAGATGTCAGAAAGCTGGCTTCACACCCACTCCCCAAGGAACAAGACAAGGAAGGAAGGAAGGGGTCAGATGGACTGGGGAGGTAACTTCCTGAGGCCCTACCTGCTCATCTTCCACAACCACACCACACTTCCCACCCCTTTCTGAGACTCCAGGCCTACTTCCTAACATTCAGGTGGGTAGTTTTCCATCTCCTTTTTTATTGAAATACAAAAAGTGCAAAGGTGAAATACATGATTGGTGCCAAGGAAGTCATTAAGTGAATGTGAACACTTGATTCACAGTACTCCTGCCTCCCCCCCTTTTCCCCGCAGGTACAGACCAGTGGGACAGGGGACAGGAGAAAGACCAAAGAGATCCACGAGGCTCCCCAGTAAACGGGGCTGTGAGCAACACCTGATATACACAGGAGGGCAGAAAGCGGAAGCCCTGGCTTGGGCTAGAGATGCAGGGACCGTCAGGGAACCAGCAGCCACTCCAGGCCCTGGGCGTCCTGACATGCTAGCATCATGAGGAGAGAGCCCAGCGAGGTCGGGGCTCAGGCTGCACCCCCCTCACAGATGGGGCTGGGCTGGTCAATAAGGCCCCCCACCCCAGTACAGGCTCTGGCCAAGGCTGTGGGGGCAGGGCCACTGTGCATCTAGTATCCTGCTGCCAGGGGACAAGGCTGTAGGAAGTGGGGTCCCCAGGGTTCACCAGGAAGGAGTATCATTCTAAGGGACACAGTTGGAATGAGAAGTACCAATCATTGGGGTCCATGTTTTCTGAAAGATGACAGGGCCCTGGGGCTTGTAGTCCCTGGGGGAGGTTGCTAGAACTCCCCTGGCAGGGACTGATCTAATTGGCAAAGTCTCTGCTCAGCCCCTCCGGGAGTCCCTACCCACAGATCCTGAGGCACTGAGTCACTTCTGGCCAGAGCAGGGACCAGTGTGACCCCACAACAGACCTGTCCACAAGAGCCCTATACTGAGGATCTGTCCAAGTAGGTAGAGAGGAGAGGCAAGGCATGGGGCAGGGGGGATGAGACTGCTTGTCCCTGGCCCAACCAGACTGCCAAGAGGCTTTGGGGCGGGAATGGGGTGTATATTTCAAATGGATGCTGGGACTCAGCCCTGTCATCCAAGCTGCCAGAACAGGGGGCTAGAACACCCTGGGGGCAGTATCACTTCAGAAAGCCTGACCCAGGATGTGAGGACGAGAAGGAGGCAGAAATAGGAAGCAGACCCCACCCTTGGCCGTCCTTAGCTGTGTAAAAACACAAGGCTGAACCATTAGAGGAGAGGACAGGAGCAGGTGCTGGCACACAAGGCCTTCACCCAGGGAGATGCCTCAGCAGGCAGGCCCAAGCCAGCATGGCCTCTTATTCCCCAGCAGCCAGGAAAGGGAGGATCAGCCCCAGCTACCAGCCCAGCCGGCAGTGATTGAGGCATCTGCAATTGCCAGGAAAAGAGGCAGGAGAAAGTGGGTCAGCAGTTTCTGGGGCCAGTCTTTTTCATACTAGAAGAGCCAAAGGCCGCCAGATCTGCAGGGCCTGGCAAGGAGCCAGGGGTCCAAGGAGGCAGTGAGAAGTATAAGGCGAAGAAAAATGTCTCGTGGTTACAGCGAGGTCTCCAGGGCTGGCCAGGTGGGCTGGACAGAAGGGGAGGAAGAGCTGCCCAACTGGCTGGCTCCAGCTTCCAGCTCCCAGGGCCTCATGGCCCCTTTCCTGGGCAGGAGCCCCAGACTCATAAGGCTGAAGCTGGGAAGGGTGGTGGGGCAGGGCTCAGAGCCCTCCCGAGTCAGGGCTGGGGAACAATTCCCCTTGGTGATCCAGAAGGAACTTGGTGAACGTGTTGATGGGATTAATGGCCTTGAGGGTGATGGCAGCATCCTTGGCCCACAGCAGGTTAGGGCCGAAGACAACAGCCAGGTTAGTGTTGGTCATCTTGTTCTGGTCACAGTGGGCAGAAATCTGTGGAGGGAATCAGGGGGCTGCAGCAGGAAGCCAGAGAGCCTGCTTCCCATTCCGAAGAGCTGCAAGGGTGGCAGCTCCCCCCCCCGACCCCCCCTGCCCTCCTCCAGGTGAACAGCAGAAGCTGAGGCCGGGTCTCACCTGCACCAGGAAGGCAGTGAGGAAACGAAGCACCTGGTAGTTCTCCTCAGGCAGCGTCCGGAGCACCTGCAGCATTGCCCCCACTCTCTGGCTCTCATCAATGTCTACAAGGAATTGGGGCCTAGGTCACAGTGGCCCGGGCCTGGGCCGACATGAGGCCAGAAGGGAGACCCCAACCAGACTTTCCTTGGAGGACAGGCCAAATCTACCTGCTCTGAGTGCAGCCCTGACCCCAACCCAGCAGAATAAGCACAGAACTAGGGAGGGAAGACAGGGGCACTCACTGAGGAAGCCCACAACGTGGGGGTAAAGGTCAAAGGTGAGCAAGGGCTCAGGAAGCTCCCGGAGGAAGGTCTTGAGGATGACCGCCGGCAGGTGCAAATCATTGTACTGGTCAAAGTCCACAGGCAGCCCTGGGGGGTGGGGATGGAGAAGGAGCTGGGCCCAGCACGGAGGCTGGCGGCCCATCCAGATGGCCGATCCAGAGGCCGAGCAGACCCCACTGCCCAATCACCCTCAGTCAGCCACTGCACAACACCCTCCTCCCACAGAGCCCTTTCACACAGGCCTTCCCCTCCTCCCCTGTGATGAGGGGACCGGGTTGAATGGGGCCCCCCAGCGCACATGACACATGACAGTTCTTCATCTCTGAATCTAAACCCAGGACCCGGAAGCCTGACCGATGAGGCAGCAGGCCTGGGACAGCCAGGCAGGAGTGGGACCCATGTAATCACACCAAATGCTACAGAAACCTCTGACAGGAACAGAACGGGGGTCCCTTGCTTCCCAGGCAGCAGAAGGCAAAGAAGTGCCCTAACAGTGACACCCGTGCCCCATCTCCCCCCCCCGCGCCCCTCCCACTGCGGGCCCAGGCACGCCCCAGAGCACTCACCCATGTTGTACTTCTGCTGTACTTCTCGCACAACTTGAGTGTTGGCTGATCTCCGGAAAATCCCCTCAGTAGTGAGAGCTGGGAAACAGTGGGGCCTGGTGAGTCTCAGCTCTGGGGCAGTGTGCAGACTCTTCGACCTGTTCTGTCTTGGGGTTTCAGTGAGGGTCGGTGTGGGTGCTGATGCTCCCCAAGGGGAGCTGGGAGACTGGGCTGAGGAGGGACCTACAGTTTCGGCTGCAGGGGAAGAAGCAGGTCTCGGAGGTCCTGCGGCCAGTGGCCTTGGCACTCACCGTGAGCCTGCAGGTAGGCAACAGTCTCCCGGAGCACAAGCGGAATGGGCTCCTGCTCTGGGTTCTTCTCCTGGAGGCTGTGGGGACAAGAGCAGTGAGCTGGGTCTGTAAGCCCTTTCCGGTCCCCACGTGCCAGGCCTGCCCACCTTTTGCATACTCACTGCTGCAACGAGACCCCAAACTGCTGGTTGGGCAAAGGGGGCCGTGGTGGCATGGGCTTGGGGGCTGTCGCAGGGCTCTTCTGTGTGGATTTGAGGAAGTCATCATACCTGGGAGAGCAGAGGGGAGGGTCAGGCCCTCGACTTGGCTTTGTCGTCACGTTGGCCACCCTGTGTGTTGGGTACTTCCTGTGCTATTGTACGTGGGTCACTTCATTCAGTCCTCATAGGAGCCCTGCTCTACATGACAGAGTGGAGACTGAAGAGAATCAGTCACAGAGTTTTTTTTTTAAATTTTTTTTTTTTTTCAACATTTTTTATTTATTTTTGGGACAGAGAGAGACAGAGCATGAACGGGGGAGGGGCAGAGAGAGAGGGAGACACAGAATCGGAAACAGGCTCCAGGCTCCGAGCCATCAGCCCAGAGCCTGACGCGGGGCTCGAACTCACGGACCGCGAGATCGTGACCTGGCTGAAGTCGGACGCTTAACCGACTGCGCCACCCAGGCGCCCCAGTCACAGAGTTTTTTAAGTGACAGGAATGGGATCTGACCTCACACTCTCTGACCCCATATGCTGTCTCTTACTCATTACCTTCACTTCCTCTGCTTCCTGGGGTTCTCAAGGCTTCCTCTGCCCTTGGCTGGCATGTCCTACCCCACGTGCCCGGCGGGCACACACAGGGCCCAGGCCTTACTTGAGCACTTGGCGAGGGATCCCCAGCTGCTCCAGCTTCACATGCTCGCTCAGCTCACTCAGGTAATTCACATAGAAGATCTTCTGCCCAAACTTGAAACTGCCAGCAAAATAACGGGCATGGGTCAGTGGGAGAGGGCCCATTTTGGCAGACCCCCACCATCCCCTCGGCAGCCCCTCCAAGGTCCAAGGCCGAGCCCCAAAATGGTCTGTCTCCAGGATTCTTGGCCTGCTCAGGTATGTGCTTCAGAGCTGAGAGGGAAGTGTGGGGAGGTCACTGTTCTCCCCCATCAGCTGCTCACCTAATGATGGGCTTAAAGAGGATGAGCAGGGTCTTGATGAACATGGTGGGGTGCACGATGTACAGAGCCTTAATGTTCTTCTTGTACCTGCAGAGACAGAACAGGAACTCAGCAGTGGGCGTGGTGGAAGAGGCACACAGCTAGGTTCTTCGTGCACATTTTCTGATTTGAGTACTCATGGAAAACCTGAGAGGTAAGTGCCACTGTTGTCCCAATTTACAGATTAGGAAACGGAGACTCAGGTTAAGTAACAGGGAAGGGCAGGGTGAATAAGTACAGAAACTGGGGGTTAAACCCAGGACGTTCCAACTTCAGATTCTTTGCTTTTACCCAATGCTGACAGCTCAGAGCCTGGAGCCTGCTTCAGATTCGGTCTCTCTCTGCCCCTCCCCCATTTGTACTCTGTCTCTCTCAAAAATAAACAAACGTTAAAAAAATTGAAAAGAAAATATTTAGCTTTTAGCGTCTGCCAAGCACATTATCTCCTGCTTTCCTCATAACAACTGGGGCTGGGATTATCCCCTCCTTACAAGTGAGGGCAGGGAGACACAGAGAGGTCAAGCACTTATCCGAAGTCACACAGCTTGCGGTGGAGCCTGGAGATGAACTGGATATAAGCTCCTGAGCAAGCAGAGGGCAGCCCAGAACCCGGCAGAGCTGTTAGCTCCAGACCTGTCCCCAGGCCCCAACCCACTTGCGGTCAAACTCTCGGTAGGCATCCCGGAGCCAGCTAAGGGAGGGCTTGTTGTCGCTGGTCAGGCCATGGTGCAGGTACAGCAGTGTGTAGTCGCTCTCCACATACTGGTCCAGGGTGTGCTTCAGGTACCTACAAGAGAAAAGCCCATTCAGGCCCATCCTCGACACAGGCGGGGCCCCCTGAGACAGGACTCAGCACCCCAGGAGTCTTCTGCTTGTATCATACACCTCCCCACGAGCCCCTCTCCTGCACTGCCTATTCTGGCCACATAATCAGTCACCGTGTTGTCGTGGAGGAGATTCAGGCTAGTGGTTGGGCTGCATGGAGGAAGAAGAATGGTAGTAACAGCCCAGGCCAGAAATCAGGAGATCGGGACTGTAACTGAGCCCTCTCACATACCCGCAGTAAAAATGGCAGTAACATTCTCTGCAGGACTGCCCTGAGTCAGTAATAATGACGACAGTCACCATTCATCAGTATTTAGCTTTTAGGGGTGCCTGGGTGGCTCGGTCAGTTAAGCGTCCAACTTCGCCTCAGGTCATGATCTCACCACTCAAGAGTTTGAACCCTGCGTCAGGCTCTGTGCTGACAACTCAGAGCCTGGAGCCTGCTTCAGATTCTGTCTGTCTGTCCCTGTCTCTGTCTCTGTCTCTCTCTCTCTCAAAAATAAACATTAAAAAAATCTATATTTAGCTTTTAGTGTCTGCCAAGCACTTTGTATACAATATCTCCTGCCTTCCTCATAATGATTGGGGCTGAGATTATCTCCTCCTTACAAGTGAGGGCAGTGAAGCTCAGAGAGGTCAAGCACTTATCTAAAGTCACACAGCTTGTGGTGGAGCCTGGAGATGAGCTAACTCCAATGTTTGGTCCTGTTGCCCAAAGGGCAGCTTATATACTCAACCTCCCATCATAGTCTATAAAGCACTGTGCCCATGAGAGGGGATTGGGGTGACTAGAGGGTCCCCTCCCCTGCTCTAGTCACTGGGCTTTTCTTGGACCAAAGAGCCACATCTCAAGTTCCCCATGCTCACAACATAGTACCTAGCACCCCACAGAAGCACATACATGCAGAGGTGTTGAGCACCTAAAGTGGATAAGTACAAAGGGGACAGATAAGAATTCTAGAATGGGAAAGGAGTCCAGGGAAAGTTCTTTCTGGTTGGCGAACCACGCTCAGACCCCAGCAGAACACCACTCCAGGCTGAGAGGCTGGGCCTACAGGAAGGCTAAGGACTTCTGGGGGGGGCGGGGGGGGGGGGGCGGGGAGGGAGGGATGGTGCCGGGGGAGGTATTCAAGGATTTGAGTAAGTGCTCAGATACAGCCTGACCTAACCCAGACACGGTGCCCTATATCATGGCCCAGGGTGCTGGTCTGGCCCACACAGGCAGGCATGTGAAGTGTCTAATGCCGTATTATTACTGTGATTCCAATCCTTATTGCTACATGGTAATTACCCCTTGTACACATTGAGCACTTTGCAGTCTGCAAAGAGCTGTCACATATAAAGATGCCATTCTGTAACTATAAAATAGCAAAAATTGTGGTGAAAATACAGTCATTCTTTGATGAATGTTATGGCCTTTTTGGAGGGCAGTAAAGTGATGTGTATCAGAAGCTGAAAGATGTTCATACTCTTTGATCCTATAAAAATATACCCAGGAATTTATGCTAAAGAAACAATCAGAAATGAACAGAAGCATTTTTGTAGAAGGCTGTTCATTGCATGTGGCCTGTTTTACAATGGAAAAAAATTTTTTGAGCACCAAGCTAACTGTCCAAAAACAGGGAACTGGTTAAATAAAATACAGGATATCTATAAATAGAAAACCTTACAAGATGTTTCTGCAGACAGAACCTATCTGTGAAGTTAGGTGTCAGAAGAGCAGTCACCCATTGGGGTAGTGACTAGAAGAGCAAAGGGAGGTCTGTGGGTGTGGATGACATGGTGTAATCCATTAAAAAAAGCTTTTTTTACATGTTTTATTTATTTTTGAGAGAGATAGGGCATGAGTGGGGGAGGGGCAGAGAGAGAGGGAGACACAGAATCTGAAACAGGCTCCAGGCTCCGAGCTGTCAGCACAGAGCCTGACGCGGGGCTTGAACTCACAGACTGTGAGATCATGACCTGAGCCGAAGCCGGCCGCTTAACCGACTGAGCCACCCAGGCGCCCCTGGTGTATTCCATTTTTGGAAATTCTTTATTTTTTTATTTTTTTAATGTTTATTTATTTTTTAAGAGAGAGACAGCAGGGGAGGGGCAGAGAGAGAGGGAGACACAGAATCTGAACCAGGCTCCAGGCTCTGAGCTGTCAGCACAGAACCTGATGCAGAGCTCGAACTCACAAACCGCGAGATCATGACCTGAGCCAAAGTTAGATGCTTAACTGACTGAGCCACCCAGGTACCCCCGGTGTATTCCATTTTTGAAAATTTATCAAGTAGTATACATAATTTGTTCACTTTTCTCTGCACACATATGCCAATAACATGTTTTTAAAGGATATCTTTGAAGAATGTTTAATGCTCAGAAGATGTTATATAAGATACAGAGGGGACTATACACCTGTATATATTATAGAAAAAAATAAGAAGTGAATACACTAAAATATTAACACTAGTTTTCTCTCTGGGTGGTAGGTTTATGGGAGATTTTATTTATCCTTGTATTTTTTCTTTATAGCTACTTACGTTTTTCTAAATTCTTGAAATCTGTAATACTTTACAATGATATACAATGACATTTCATGTATATTACCTTTACCTAATGCCCACAACAACCCTATGAGGTGGGCACAATTCTTATTTTTATAGGGTTCAGAAAAGAGCTGCCCCCAAGCACACAGCTAGTAAGGAGTACAGCTGAATCCAAGCTTCGGGCATTTTCTATTTCAACCTCCCAGATCTGGCTGGACAGCTGGGAAAGGCCAAGGCTGAGATAATGTGATTGATCCCCACTGAAAGTGCTGCCGTGCAGGCTGCATGGGGGCAGGGAGACCCCTTTGGGAAGGGGTGAAGGACAGACAGGATGGATGCAGGGGGCTTCCAGAAATCAGAGGAAGCCTCCTGAGTAGTGGAGCCTCACTCAGCAAGCTTTCTCCTGAAAACTGGGTGCTTTCCCATCTCCTTCCTCTGATTTTCTCCCACTCAGACTATTATCTGGCCAGGAGTCTGTCACCTGCCAAATCAGACGGGCTGTGTTAAATCAGAGGGTAGGGGTGTGACTCAGCTACCCTCAGGCTGAGCTCCCTGGCCTGCTCCTGGCTAAGCCATGTGATGGGCCTGAACAAGGCTCGGCCTGCCTGGCTGAGGGGTGGCAGGAGAAGGGTTCAGGAAGCCAGAGAGGAAACTCACACAAGGCCGGAGAGACTCAGGCCTGGCTCACCAGGACTGCAGATGCTGCACTACTCAGGCCCTTTCCCATTCTGCAGCCGCGCCCTTGGCCTGCCCCGACCCCTCACCACCCCCTACATGCACAGAACCATTCAGGATCCCAAAGAGCTGGTATCAGTTTCAGGGAGTGCTTTAGTAGAGATCAGGAGAGAAGTGCAAGATGGTAACTGGACACACACTAAGGCACCTCAGAAGACCGTTCTGGCCCGGCATCCACGGAGGTCCTGCGCCCAGGACCACATGCCCCGGTCCCCATGGGTCCACATGCCCGGGGCCCAGTGGTGGCTCAGCAGTGAACACTTACCAGGTTTCTAGACCAATCAGAGCTATGACATATATTTGGCTAACAGAATCCAGATAGGTACAGAAGCCACTGGCACCAAATCTGACACAAAATTCACTGATTATTCATCTAAATGATGAACAACTGCAACCACATCAGAAGCACCACATCATAATAATCAGTCCTCCTGTGTGGATAGCATTTAACTTTTCCAGGCACATCCGCGTGCAGTATCTCCCACAAGGAAGGAGGGCTTGATTATGAAAAGAGGCTTGAAGAGATGAAGACACCCTTCTAAGGCTGCAGTTTCCCAGACTAGAAACCAGGTCTGACTCCTAGTGCAGTGCTCTCCCCAAAATGTAAAATAGCTCCCACGGGAGAAGAGGAGAGGCACTGAGGGAAGTGACGGTAAGGAGAATGGCATCAGCCAATACTGGGTGTAGGTCCCTCCACCTTGCCCAGGGGTACTCACCCCAGGAGCTTGCTGTGGTCCAGCTGGTGGCTCGGGGGCATTCGGCAGGCACTAAACACGATGATCTTCCGCCCATACTTGTCGTCTCCTAGGTGTGGAGAAAGATGGAGCACAGTGGGTGGCAGATCAGCCGAGAGAAGCGGGCTGAGGAACTGAAAGGTGCCGGGCCTGGAGACCTGTACCACATAGTGCAGGGGCCAGAGGGGCTAACGCAGACGTACCTCTGGGCAGCTGTCTGCACTCAAGGATGTGTCACTGAAGAAAGAGGGACAGGTTGCTCTCAGGGCTACTGAGCTGGGGTCTAAAAAAATAACAGCTTTTTAAAAAGTCACACCTGGTGGAAACACCCAAATGCCCATCAACGCATGAACGCATGAAGAAAATGTGGTATATCCATGCAGCAGATATATCGTTTGGCCATAAAAAGGAACGAAGTACTGATCCATGCTACATTATGAATGAACCTTGAGAACATGATGCTAAGTAAAAGAAGTCAGATGCAAATGCCTCCATATTGTATGACTCCACTTATATGAGTTATCTAGAATAGGGAAATCCGGGGCGCCTAGGTGGCTCAGTCAATTAAGTGTCCAACTTCGGCTCAGGTTCATGATTCTCACAGCTTGTGGGTTTGAGCCCCGCGTCAGGCTCTGTGCCGACAGCTCAGAGCCTGGAGCCTGCTTTAGATTCTGTGTCTCCCTCTCTGCCCCTCCCCCATTCACACTCTGTGTCTCTCTTTCAAAAATAAATAAAAGGTTAAAAAAAAGATGTTATGCATCCCAATGTTTATAGCAGCACTATCAACAATAGCCAAAGTATGGATAGAGCCCAAATGTCCATGTCATACTCTCCCAAAGTCCATCGATGGATGGATGAATGGATAAAGAAGACGTAGTATATACATACAATGGAGTATTACTCGGCAATCAAAAAGAATGAAATCTTGCCATTTGCAACTAACTATGTGGATGGAACTAGAGGGTATTATGCTAAGCAAAATTAGTCAATCAGAGAAAGATAAATATCAAATGACTTCACTCATATGAGGACTTTAAGACACAGAACAGATGAACATAAGGGAAAGGAAGCAAAAATAATATAAAAACAGGGAGGAGACAAAACATAAGAGACTCTTAAATACAGAGAACAGAGTTGTTACAGGAGGAGTTGTGGGAGGGGGGATGGGCTAAATGGGTAAGGGGCATTAAGGAATCTATTCCTGAAATCATTGTTGCACTATATGCTAATTTGGATGTAAATTTAAAAAAAAATAAAATAAAAATAAAATGAGAAAAAAAAGATGTTAGAATAAGTAAATCCACATAAACAAAGCAAACTGGTGGTTGCCAGTTGCTGGGAAGAGGGGAGATTAGGGATTGGCTCTTTATGGTTATAGGATTTAGAATGGGTATGGATGAAATTGTGGGACTAGACAGAGGTGGTGGTTGTACAACATTGTGAATGTACTCAGCACCACCAACTGTAGGGGCGCCTGAGTGGCTCAGTTGGTTAAGCAACTGACTCTTGATATTGGCTCAGGTCATGATCTTGAGGTTCGTGGGATCAAGTCCCGTGTCAGGCTCTGCATTGATAGCACACAGCCTGCTTGGGATTCTCTCTCTGCCCCTCCCCTGCTCACACTCTCTCAAAATAAATAAATAAATAAGCATTAAAAAAAAAAAACAAACAATTACATACTTTAAAATGGTTAATTTAAATGTCACCTTAACTTAAAAAAACTGAAAGTCATGCCCATCAAAGCAACTGCTATCTAGCAAGTTATCTTAAAAGCCAATGCTTATTCCAGAAGTGCCCTCTCTGAGCAGCGTATTTGGAAGACTTCTTGAAACTACCTTCTGAGCAAGTCCAAGGCCACTGAGGAAATGGGTGTGATTACTTAATGGTCCAGTCTCATCTTTGACCACTATCACATTTTCTGATTTTATTACTAGAATTATTAACCACACTTGGCTCTGACTGACTCCTAGACATTCCTAAAAATCATACCCCTTCTCATTAAGGATATTATTTTTTTTAACTATTTATTTATTTGGGGGAGAGTGCAAGCAGGGGAGGGGCAGAGAGAGAGGAACAGAGGATTTGAAGTGGGCTTTGTGCTGACAGGCTGACAACAGTGAGCCTGATGTGGGGCTCAAACTTACAAACCACGAGATCATGACTTGAGCTGAAGTCAGACGCTTAACCAACTGAGCCACCCACGTGTCCCTCTCATTAAGGATATTCTAAAGAACATGGAGTTCAGAGGAGTTTGAAATGCTTTGCAAGAATGCTCATTTGGCAGTAATCACTGGGGTGTTTGCCCCAAACTGGTCACTATTTGATGGTCTAATCTGGCTTTGTCAAGAAGCTGGGCAGCTTTTGGGGTGCCTGGGTGGCTTAGTCAGATGAGCATCCGACTTCAGCTCAGGTCATGATCTCGCAGTTCGTGAGTCCGAGCCCCACGCCGGGCTGTGTGCTGACAGTTCAGAGCCTGGAGCCTCCTTCAGATTCTGTGTCTCTCTCTCTGCCCCTTCCCTGCTCATGCTCTGTCTGTCTCTCTCTAAGACAAATAAACACCAAAAGAAGAAGCAGCAGCAGAAGCAGCAGGGCAGCTTTTGACACATCTCCTACTGCCCTCCAAGGTGAGATGCTCTTGCAGGGTCAGCACGGCACTCACCCCAAACAAAGCTCAATGAGGACAAGGCCTGGTCCTCACTGCCCCATGTCCCAGGGACCTTCCCTACATCTTTTCCTTCACAACCCTGCAGAGACACCAAACCACAACAGCCTAATCCCCATTGCTTCAGGGGCAAATGAGAAGACTACTTACACAACCCATGAGACACATTGCATCTGTCCTCCACCTACCTCTGAGGATTAAGGAACCCTCCCCCCCTGCCCCCTGGCCCCATGCCTTGCTGACTGCCCTTCTCCATATTTAGTAAGCCATGATCCTGATGCTTCTTCTCGGTCAGTGACCTAACCCAGGAGTCAGTGCTTTTCCGAAGTGGTTGCCAAGGCTCTGACCCTTTTCTCCAGGGCTGGGGCAAAACTCAGAGGGGCTGAAGGAGGCTTGTGGAATGTGGGCAGCATGGCCCCAGGCCCTGCTGGCTGCATGGCTTGGTGCTTTGGCCTAATTTAGCACCTCACTCCCAGCTGTCTGACTACCATATCCAACTTCTAGATCAGCCCCTTCTTTGGAATGACTCACAGGATTCTCCAGGCTCACACACTTTCAACACAGACATGCTTGCAACTCAGTCCACATCAGGCAGCTTTGGGACACTGCTGTTTCTTTTGTCAGACAGAACTTCCTTGAGACAATTCCGCTCCCCTCCTCCAGGCTAACTCCTTGGAATCCTTAAGACTCATTCCAGAAGACTTTGTCCTCCCCTCCTTCCCCGAGACAGGTTAGCTGTTCCTCTGCCGTGATACTTTGACTCTTCTGTATAATCCTTGAAGGAGGTGATGTGTGTTTTTCCTCACTGAATCCTCAGTGCTTACTACAGGGCTTGTTCCAGAGTAGGTGTTCTACAAATGCATGTTGAATGAAGTCAGAATGGGGATGGGGCAAAAGGGGGATCGGTGAGGGGCTGCAAGGCAAGACTCTCAGACAAGCAAGAATGAGATGTGGGTGACCCCAGGGTCTAGCCCCTGTCCTCCCTTCCCTGGGGTTAAGTCCCATTGCTCAAGCCCTTGGGTGGCTTGGCATTTGCCAGCAGAGAGGGCAACTGCTGCTACAAGAACTTTACTCCTGCTCTCAGAAGAGAACAGACTTCTGCCCTGGAGACTGCAGGGGGAGAAGGAGTCTGGTGTCTCCAGGGCACTGGGGGTGAGTACTTAATGAGAAGACACAGAGACTGTGGAAAGCACCAGGAAAAGAGCAGCGGCCTGAGAAGGGAGACTCTGCATTCCCCAGATCCCGATCAGGAACGTGCCCAGGCTATCAATCAGCAACAGTGCAGTCCTCTAGCAGGCATTCTGGGAACCGCCAGACCAGCCACCACCCGCCCGCAACCTGCAGAGCAGACCAAGGAGATGGGAGGTGGGGGCTGGGGCACTGTGCTGGGGCCGGCTCACACGTTTGTTAAACTGTTAAATGATGAGGATACTGTAGCCAGTTGACATCATGTTGGTGCTTGAAATCTGCTGTGGTCGAAATTGCAAATGCTACAAATAAATAATAGCCTTCCCCTCCACCCCCACCCCGCCTTCCCAGAGAGCCAACTGATAAACGTTTATCAGCACACCACTGGAAAGAACCACTTGGACGGAGTCAAATTTGACTGTGGAGAATGACAGCTACTACCAGCTCAGAGAACACAGGCTGCAGAGGAGATAGGGACATAATCCATCCTCCGTTCCAACATGGGCTCTTTCTCCAGTTTCTAATGCCAGGAAACTGGCCTCCCAGGACATCATCGTGGTCTCATCAAATGACTCCTGCTCTGATGGTACCAATCCAAATTCTTCTCAGCAGTTAGAGAGGCACACCCTTGGGGGCACCCCCACCAGAGGGGCCTTGAGCCAGCCCTAAGGCCAGGCCATTGTTCACAGCCAGCCTCCTGCCCCCAGGGACGTGGGCCCTCCCTCCCCAGAAGCCCCTTTCCCTTTGGGCTCCGGATGTGTCCCCACATGGCACCACCCTATCAAACCTCCTGTAAACCTTTTGCTATTTCCGGCTCCCAGGTACCGCCAGCTCCCAGCTCCCTGAAGTGGGGCTGCAATTAAGCTGGCCCCCCCTGGCTTCCACCAAGAGCCCTTCTTGATCCACAGCCCAGAGGCCAAGCACAGAGAGCCAGGAACACACCTACCTGGCTGGGCCCCCTCAGGCTCATCACACCCTGGGGAAACAGAAACATGTTGCAGCTCTGCTTTGTAGTGGGAAAGGGGGTCACCAGGTGCCGGGGTGAGGGTGGGAATGGGGGTGGGTCCCCCCCCCCCCGGGGTGGGCCCCCCCCCCCCCCCGCTCTGTTTTGTGTTTTGGCCACATAGGCCAGGAGGATAGAGACTATGTCACACCACATTAGATACTCCTGATGCCCCAATCAGGTCCATTTCTGGAAGTGAGGAGAGAAAGTTCTGAACCTTTGGGTGACTCTCTTGTGCCCAGGTAAGGACCCGGCCAGGTAAGGACTCTCAGCCTTGCTTCTGCATGGATGAAAGAAGTCATAGCCAAGGCTTCCAACCCAGGCTTGGGTACCAGGCAGGCACCAGGAACACAAATGCCATGGAAACGCCTCTGACATTAGGGGCAACTCTTTTAACTGCCCCATCCCTCTCTGAGCCCAGCATTCAGAGATATGGACCTCCCTATGGCTTCCCTATGGCCAGATGCCTCTGGGGCCCCCTTAAGCCAGCACCACTGGGCTCCAGAGCCATGTGCTGCCTGGCCTCCTTTGCCCACCCCAATGCCTCAGAGCAGAGCCATGCTGCCATGCTAGCTTACAGTTGCCTGTCCTCACCAGTGAGGATGACCATTAGGGGAAAGACAAAGAATCCTATCACTCTAATTTCCTCTTCTCGTAGTACAACCTTACAGGCAGAAATCAGGTCACCAGCATCCTTGTGACCTCCCCTACTCTGGGTCCTGCGTTAAGAACAGGAAAGTGGGAGCTCACTAAGGCTGAGACCCAAGGCGGGGCTCATACCCACTCTCACGAAGGTAGCACATCTTCCTGGGACCCGATGCTCCAGGGGGTCATGGGGTCCCTAACTTCTGGAAGGACACTCTGCCATTCCAGACTTCGTGGGAGGTAGGGCTTCCCCAACAGGAACTGGCACCTCCCTGGTCCCCAGTAACTGATGGGATGGAAAGGCTGACATCAGGACAGAGGGAAGGGGGATCAACTGCCGCTCATTCAGGGCCAACTATGTTTCGGCTCCAGGCTAGACCCTGATAGACGGTCACTACTGTAATCCTCTCAGTGACCCTTTGAGGAAGACATGAGTTCACAGAGCAGAGCTGGAAATCAAACCGGGACTTTCTGACTTCAAAGTCTCCTAAGCCACACTGCCTCCCACACGCCATTGGCCAATAGAGACAACCGGGTCACAGGTCAGGATGTGCTTGCAGGTGAACAGGCCAAGTGGCCGTCACAGTCAAGTGTGTGAGTTTAAAGAATAGTACGTGTGCTCAGGAGCCCCGGGGTCAGGGGTCAGACCACAGAGTGGGCACCCGCCCGTCCCCCAGTCCCTACCCCCTGAGAGGCCGGGGGTGAGACCAGGAGGAAAATGGTGCACTGCTGGCTGTGCTCACCTGCCACCTCCACAATCTGGTGCCGGGCGATGTCGTAGTAAGGGTCATCCCACTTCAGGTGTGTCACGGGTTCCGGGGAGCTGCTTTTGGAGTCATCTGAGGAACACGGCAAAGGCAGGGGGTAATCTGGGGGGCTGGAAGTGTTCTCCCCAAGACCTGTGTTCTTTGATCCTCCCCATCTCCACCATAGGACTTGTGCTACCAGTCCCACCCTGGGGCTGGTCTCCCTGCCCTCCTCCTGCTCTCCTGGGGTCTTCCTCCAACAGGAAGGGAGTCTCCCCTTCTAAGGCATGTATGGCTGCCTGAGATCCGGCAGCACCCACCCGACTTGGGGAAGTCGGGCATCTCGTCTGAGGGCCAGTTCTTCTCATCAATGGAGGCTAGCTTCAGCTGGTTCAGAGCCTGGCTGGTGTCATCCAAGGTCAGGTCATCCTGCAACTCTGAAAGCGGGTCCATGACCAAGCCTGTCCCTCACAGCTTCGTTCCACAGAACCTGAAGAGAAACCGGGTGGGGGGGGGGGGGCGGGGAGGGGGGTGGTTAGCAAGTCAGGGGCACCCTCTTTTCCCCTGTGACTTCTACAGCGAGCCCTCCTGATCTCACTCTTTCCTCCCGCGGCGTCCCCTGTTCTGTTCCTCAACACTTCGCATCCTTGCCAAGAGCTCCATGTAGCCCTGGGCTCTCCACAGGCATGATGCCAGAAAAGGCAGCTGGGGCAGAGGATGGTGCAGCTCAGGGCGTGCCTGCAGGTTGCCCAGTTGGATAAGGGATGAGCCTTGCCAGGGCCCATGCTGCCCACTGCCTATCTGGTTCAGCAATGCAGTCCCAGCTGCAGAGAGTAGAAGTCTACACCCTGTCCTCAGGGGTCATAGAGCACAGAAGCTTCCTAGGTGCCAGCAGTTAGAGGGTAGAGATGTTGCAAGCATCTACGGAGCACAGGGCTATTCCACACGAAAAGTTATTTGTGGCCTTGTCTACTCCATCCCTCACTTTTGTCCTGGGAACAGGAGGTGGCCAGAGACCACAGGGTCCCAGAAAAAAGTCAATGGTCAAGGTGCCCAGCTGGGTTTGCCCCAGGACAGAAACAAGAAACGGGATGAAATCTGCCTGCCAGTCAGAGTGGGCAATCTTCAGGCTCTTGGGGGCTCCCTGGCCCACTCTAAACTGCAGGGAGCTCTGAATGCTAGTTTCAAGGTGGGAAAGGTCAACAGACAGTGCCAAGCATTGGAGAGCACAGATGGGAAAGTGGGAATCCCATGGCATTCAGAGTGTTAAGCTACAGGAGTCGAAAAACAGACCAGCAGTCACAGCAGACTGAGAGGGAGAAGAGCCAGCTCGGAAGCTGGGCTTGCCCAGGTCTAGGTCTGGCAGCAAGGATGTGGCCCCATGAAGCCCGAGAGCAGTACCTTCTGCCCTTGGCCCTAAACGGAGGCCAATCCCCTTCCGTTCCAAACTCACCCTGTGGGTCAGGGAGGGGATTGAATCCACTCAGTCCAACCCCAGAGAAGAGGCTGCTCTTAAGCACACTACATTCCTAGAGCCCAAAAATGACATATATAGTCAGAGAATCAGCAGGGCAGATAGAGTCCAGACAAGACCAGGCACAGGGAGGGAGAAGAGGGGGGAACTGCTAGCTAGGATCCAGACCCCAAACACCTCTGGGCTCTAAGGCAACATGACAACCTCCTGCACACGTCACGTCACAGCCGAGGACTCTGGCTGGTAAACCCGGCTCCCTGTGCCTAGCAACAACCACCCTGTTACCAGGGCAACCACACTGATTCAGTGGCAAAAGCTGTTCCAAGCTCCTGAGTCAAAGCCAAGCAGCCAAATAGCCAAACAGCCATAAAACAAAAACCAAAATCCAGAAAGTCTTTCTCCTCCTTTCCTCTGGCCTCTTCTCTGCTACACTTATTCACTACTGCTGATTACCACCAAAATAGAAATCCCTTCCATGAGCACAGAGAAAGATGACCCTCTCTTATCTGGGAATGCACTTCTCTCAGTGAGTGCTGCTGTGCCCCACACCCCTGCTCTCCCATTGCCCTTCAAGCCTCCAGTGCAGGCAACTCTAAGTCTTGAGGAATCCACTCCTGATTCATCGACAAACTCCTCCCATTCAACCAGATGGCTGTGAGGATTCCCCAAAGGGGACTCCACTGGGTAACAGGGACAGAATTCAGCACAAAGTAACCCCTATTAGGCCTGAGTCTTCTCTTCATGCCTTCTCTTCTGTCACTGACCAGGCACCAAGCGCTCCATTAGCCCTGCCCACAGCTATCCCAGAGAAGTCTTTCTGCACAATAGTGGGTCTTAACTCAAAAAAAAAAAAAAAGGCATGGGATGAGGGATATGGAGAACTGGATTATAGTCCTGCTGGAGCCAATGAGTTGCAAAGATGCTGGGCAAGTCTTTTCCTAACTAGACTTACATCTCCTTATCTATAAAAGCACAGACTCCTTCCAGAAACATAATTCTCCAGTATTCTAAAATACACTGAAGTGAACAACAGGGTTAGAAGGAACAGCTGCGAGCTGAAGTATGTGTGAGGGAAGGAGAGGGACACCCTCTAAAAGGGAGTTGAACTTGAACTCCACCTCTTTTCCAGTAACTGCTCCTCTGTTTTGTCTGTTCTTCCAAAACTGACCCCTCCCCCACCCCATAGCCTCCTTTTCCAGCATAACTAATCACAGTTGTTTCCACCTCCCAGCCAGACTGGCCTCCAACCCACAGCTGCTTTCCCCTGTGAACCCTGAAGTTTAGCTCCCACTCAGTGGGAGGGTAAGGGAAGCTGGCTCAGGGAAAGTCTAATATAAAGGGGTGGCCATGAAGTATCCTGGCTGCCTAAGACTCCAGTCACCTACAAGCCCTGTTCCACTCTGTGCAAAATACTCCTTACTCTGAGATTAGTATTTCTCTTCTCCACAGGTAATATCTACTTTTACAAAGATCTTTGAGAATCATTTTAGGCAGAGGTTTTCACCTCTGGACTTCTCTGAAATTCTGATGAAATCTGTGGACTTTTTCCCTAAGAAAACTCAGCACATGCATGAAATCTTCTATGCAATTTTAAGGCCCTCTGAGAATCTAAGAATCCCTGACCTATTCAGCACACAGATGCTGTCATTTGTTGAATGACTGAATGAGTGAATTCGTCTCCTAAATGGAGAAGGGAACCAAAATTTGTTGAGAGCCTATATAGT
The DNA here is from genome assembly GCF_028018385.1 of Neofelis nebulosa. NCBI lineage: Eukaryota > Metazoa > Chordata > Mammalia > Carnivora > Felidae > Neofelis > Neofelis nebulosa. The sequence goes on from NC_080791.1 coordinate 98,908,417, forward strand.
GCTGTAAAGTAGACAAATTACCTTTTGACTTCACAACAGCACCATGAGGTTTGCATTACCAGGCCCATTTTACTGCTCGAGGAAAGTCAGGGCCAGAAAAGATAAGCAAACTCTTTAGGCAGGTCATACAGCTGAGTCAAAATTTTAATCTATATTTGTAGAAAGTGGTCTCTTGATGCAGGTCAGTCCCTCAACACTTCTTTAAATGACTGTCATTCATGTGATTCTGAAGGTTCAGAGAGGTGCCATGAAAAAACAAAGTAAAGCCTCTCCCCTAATCTTCACGAAGAACTGAGATAATTTGAAATCGTATTCTCTGGCATTGGGACCGCCCTCCTAGTTGGGGCTCCAAAATTGCGAAAATGCAAATACCATGATACAACAGCGAGACTTTCGACTACAAATGCATTTGTACAGAGCTTCGTGGTTTACAAAACCCGTAATAGGTGTAATTATCCCATTTCAGAGATTAAGAAATAGAGATGAAAGCGTGGCCTAATTAGTGGCAGGCTGGATACTTCCCCCAAATTTCTCGCTCTTAGCGCTTCGCCAGTTCGGACCAAAGAGACTTCCCCTTACCGTGGGCTTGCTCGATGACAGGGATCTGACCTACACTCTGCCCTGGGAAGTGCAGGAGGAAAGCAGCAAAGGAGACAAGTCACCTCGGTGCAGACCCAGGAGGGGGCTGAAACCCGCTGTGGGAAAGCCAGGCCCCATACCACTCCTGCTCCCTTCCTAGGATCCGCTCGAATCATCCCCCTCCTGACCCTATGCCTTAAAGTGACCTGTCTAGTCCCTCCCTTTTCCCCCCCACCACCCAGGAAGACCCCCGCGCTCCGCAGCTCACCGTGGTCGGGCACTGCTCCCTGTGCCACGCCTGTCAAAGCTCGGCAAACATCCGGCTCCGCGGTTGAACGGGAACCGCCCCCTCCGGGGCTCCTCACTCCCCAACCACTTCCGCCACACCTCCAACCCACTTCCGGCTCGCTGCCAGGTCCAAACATGGCTTTCCAGGATCCCCTCCCACTTTCCTGCACGTGCTGGCTTAAATGCCCGCCTGGGAGAGGGACAGCATAAGTGTCCGACCCGTCCCTCCCAAAAGGAGGTGATTGGAACAATTAGTTCCGCTTTCCCTGGAGCTCGAATCCCTAGTGGTCCGCTGGAATCCTGTGGTTCTTATTGTTATCAGACGGAGTTTTGCCTCGCCAGTATTCCCCAACTCCCGGTTCTGTGCACCAATGAGTCAGACTCTTCGGATTCTCTCCCGACAGGAAATTTGGAAGCCAATGGTTGTTTCCGGGAGGAGCGGAGAAGAAGACGCTCACTTCCGGCGGAAGGAGGCTTTTCTGGAGGGATGGAGGAGGCAGAGGAGCTGCTCTCTGGGGGCGAGAGACTGCAGTGCGGTTAGTGACCTGCGGCAACTCTGACCCTCGGCCCCGTCCTTAGATGGACCTGCTGTTCCCTGGTCAACTCTCTACCCCCAGGCCCTTTTCCCCCCTAGCCTGGAATCCTCCGGTGCCCTCAGATGTCTCTGGGGGGTTAAGAGTCCTCGAATACCCTCAAACCTCCTAGGGGCTCCGTTAAGAGCTCTAACATCCCTCAGACTGCCGAGGCCTGCTGGACCTGCGGTTTCCCCCCGTATCTGTCCCCACCCTCATGACCCTTTGGACTGGCTCCCTTACTGCCTTCCCATTTCCCTGCAGCCCCCGACCCGCGCCTGGGCCCGGAATTAGGATGGATCCCTTCTGGACAAGGCTTTGCTCGAGGCCTCAAAGATTTCCCGCCCGGGCCGACCCGGGCCTTCCTCGCTCTAAAGAGCCTTCCCCGGGGCTTGGCCCTTGGCCCTTCACTCGCCGAGGAACCGTGTTTGGGGGTCTGGTGTGTCGGGGAGCCCCTGCAGCCGGGACTGCTCTGGGGGCCTCTGGAAGAGGAGTCTGTCACCGAGCAGAAGGAGGAAGGAGTGAAACTACGGCTGGAGGAGGTATTGAAAGATAGGACGTGTCTTCGTGACAGATCTTGCAAGAGCTTCAGCCATTTGTAAACAGCTCTTCAGTTTGTTAGAAGAAGCAGGGCATTTCAAGGGATAGGAGATGGTTATGCCCCTTCTTTCCAGGACTGCCTCTTCCCCTCACTTGCAATAGTTAAGGAATCAAGGTGCAAAAAGTGCCCAAAGCTGGATAAAATGGCATGCTTCATTTAACTCATTTGTGAAATTAAAAAATAGCTGTTTCCTCCCCCCTCCCCCCCCCCCCACCTTTCCAGGGTTATTTGGAGCAATAGATGAAATAGTGTGGGTAAAGGGTTTCATTGCATAGTAAGTCTTAAAAAGTAAAGAAAAGTTGATGTACCTCTTACAACTTTTTATTGTTTGGTACACTCACTGGAAGGCAGTAATGTATTCAACTTGTGATATTCCACATATTGGGAGGGAGGTGAGGGGAGAGTCTTTTGGTCTTTACTGAATGAAAAATCAGACAACACAGTCCTGTAGAAGAAGAACCAGAGACCGTTAACCTTCCAGGGGCTTCATATTAGATCTGTCTCAGGAGAGGTTACATCCCCCCCCCCCCCCCGCCCCCGATTCTGGTTCCCCAAACACATGGGAGAAGGACTCTTATTGGTTTATTTCAGGACGTGTCACTAGGCCCATGGGGAGACGTGTGTGCTTGTGAGCAGAGTTCAGGCTGGATCAGGTAAGTTACAGGAGAGTATGTAGTGAAGATGGTCCTTTGAGGCTTTCTGTCATGGCATGAGTTGGAACCAGAAGCCCACTGTAATTCCCCACCCAGCGATTTTTTTTGTTTGTTTGTTTGCAGTGAGTGTTCCAAAGGCATGGGGTCTTTTAGGACTCAGACTGCCCAGGAGCTGGGGCTTTAGGGAGGGTCACTTGAAGAGGGTCTCCTGAGCTAGCTCTTCCTCTGCTTTGCAGTCTGGTGCAGCAGGGCAGGCTGGAAGGTGAGGGAAACGTAGCCCTGGTGCGGATCAACGAGAAGCTCCATCTGCAGGTGTACCGGGTTGTGCCGCCAGGCTTTGAGTTGCTGCTGTGGCCCCAGCCTCCCTCTGATGGCCTGAGCCCCACCCAGCCCAGGCTAGAAGAAGAGGCAGCCATGGCTGTGGTGACAGAAGTGGACTCCGCTTCACAGCAGGAAGTGGACTCCCCTGGGGAGGATGCAGCAGAACCTCGTACAGGTATGTGTCAGATACAACGCTGGCTTCCGAAATTATCACCAAAGCAACCTTGATATGACAAGGCAAAGCTGTGGCTCAGGGAGGTAAAGGAGAGCATCACAGAGTTTTTAATAGTTTCTCTGAGATGGTAGGGCAAAGCCTGGATATTTATTGAAATTTTGAAGTCTGGTAGATCTTTCAGTGTAGATGGGACAGGGCTTGATCAGATTGAATAAGGATCATGACATAATGGCTTAGGACTTGTAGGTGCAAGGCTAGAATTTTCAGTAAAAGGCTCAGAGAGTCTTGGGGTGTGACCTATCATTTGATGCTTTTATTTTTTTTTTTTGTTTTTATTTTTTAACGTTTATTTATTTTTGAGACAGAGAGAGACAGAGCATGAACAGGGGAGGGGCAGAGAGAGAGGGAGACACAGAATCCGAAACAGGCTCCAGGCTCTGAGCGGTCAGCACAGAGCCTGACGTGGGGCTCGAACTCACGGACCGTGAGATCATGACCTGAGTCGAAGTCGGACGCTTAACCGACCGAGCCCCCCAGGCGCCCCTTGATGCTTTTATTGCAGCGTGATTAGGTCTTTTCCTTAGAATTAATAGTATTGATATTTGCAACTTTTATCTTCCTGAGTAAGTTTTCTGGAATAGTAAGGTCATGTTGATGAAGACAGCAAGCTCTATATAAGGTTTCCAATTTCTCATGTTTCTTCTACCTGGGGTGGGTGTAGAGGTTCCTTTATTTTCAGATGAACTAAGGTGAGGAGGTGGTGGCCTAATTCATCCTAAGTGTGCGTCTCCAGAGGGAAAATAGGAGAGCCTTGTTCTAGGACTATCCAGAGGTTTGGGGCACTGGGGTTCCCAAGAGTGCTTCCCCAGGAGGCACCTAAGACTGAACATGAAGATAAACAGAGCACATGGTTCATGTTCCAGGGAAGAGAGTGGTGTCATTGCTCCTGCTGAAGTTCAGGTTCAGGGGCTGAGTAGGAGGAGACACATATTCTTAGAATTTCCTAGTGACACCACTGCCACCCCCTGCTACAGTTTCTACTAACCCCAGCGCCCCCACTCTTGTCTTGCAGATCCCGGTCACCAGTCACCCCCCAGCATCCAGGCAGAGAATATGGTAAGCCCCGGACCTAAGCCTCAAACCCAGGATCAACTTCCCGAGGAGAGCCAACCACTTGGCCTGCTCCCTCGGGGTGGCAGCATGGATGAGGAGGATCCACCCCAGACGCAGATGTCACCTGAACCTCAGAGCAGCTCCACTACCCAGCAGGGCCCAGAGAGTAGTGAGGCCAGTTCCTCGTCTTCTGCCAGAGCCACCCACCTGCATGCTTACCTGGTCAAGAAGTTATGTGGCCCCAGTGAGCAGTGCCCACCCAGAGCAAAGACCTCGGAGTTCAGGGCCCAGCAGGCTGGGGAGCAGCAGCAGGCCGGCCTCCCTGCATGCTTGCGGAGCCCTCCTGGCCCAGGAGGAAGCCCCCCAAAACAGAGACGACGGTACCGGTGTGGGGAGTGTGGCAAAGCCTTCCTGCAGCTGTGCCACCTGAAGAAGCATGCGTTCGTGCACACAGGCCACAAACCCTTCCTTTGCACTGAGTGTGGCAAGAGCTATAGCTCAGAGGAGAGCTTCAAAGCCCATATGCTGGGCCACCGCGGAGTGCGACCCTTTCCTTGTCCACAATGCGACAAGGCCTACGGCACCCGGCGAGACCTCAAAGAGCACCAGGTGGTACATTCAGGTGCCAGGCCCTTTGCCTGTGACCAGTGCGGCAAGGCCTTTGCCCGCCGGCCCTCCCTGCGACTGCATCGCAAGACCCACCAGGTGCCGGCTGCCCCTGCCCCGTGCCCGTGCCCTGTGTGTGGGCGCCCCCTGGCCAACCAGGGCTCTCTGCGCAACCACATGCGACTCCACACAGGAGAAAAGCCTTTCCTGTGCCCACACTGCGGCAGGGCGTTCCGCCAGCGGGGCACCTTGCGTGGTCACTTGCGGCTGCACACGGGGGAGCGTCCTTACCGCTGCCCGCACTGCGCCGATGCCTTTCCGCAGCTGCCTGAGCTGCGGCGCCATCTTATCTCTCACACCGGGGAGGCCTACTTGTGCCCTGTGTGTGGGAAGGCCCTCCGAGACCCACATACACTGCGTGCTCATGAGCGTCTGCACTCAGGGGAGAGGCCCTTCCCGTGCCCCCAGTGTGGCCGTGCTTACACACTGGCCACCAAGCTGAGGCGCCACCTCAAGTCCCACCTGGCCGACAAGCCCTATCGCTGTCCCACCTGTGGCATGGGCTACACCCTCCCCCAGAGCCTCAAGCGGCACCAGCTCAGTCACCAGCGTGGGGCACCTTCCAGCCCACCCAGTGTGCCACCTGCTGCTTCCGAGCCCACCGTGGTACTGGTGCAGACTGAGCCAGAACTGCTAGATACATGCAGCGAACAGGACGCCTCCCCAGCCCGGGACGTCTTCGAGGTCACCATTTCTGGGAGCCAGGAGAAGTGCTTTGTGGTGCCTGAGGAGCCAGGCCCCGCCTCCAGCCTGGTGCTCATTCATAAGGACATGGGCTTTAGTGCCTGGGCAGAAGTGGTGGAGGTGGAGACGGGCACCTGACCCCCTCACCTCCTTCAGAGTTTTATATAAAGCTAGTGTTTTCTAGCTGCCGGGCGCCTGTGTCTTTCTCTTTGGGTTGCCTGACGGAGTCTAGTCTATTCTGAGAAGCAGGTCAGGGATTTCCCTTCCTGTTTATGGACCACCACATTGTTTCCCAAGACCGTAAGGTAAACCTGTTCTAGATTTAAGAGCTTTTTACTGACTTCCGGTAGAGCATGTTCTGCCTCCTTCACCAGGAACTGCTCAGGGTGCTTGTTCTTTAAACACAACGGAAGTGACCGCACCCAGTGAGGTAGTCAGGGAGCTGGCAGCAGGACTGCCCTGCCCGGGTGCTTAGTGCTGGCATCATTGCTCCCCCCGAGCTCCCTGAGGGACAGGCACTTTGATCTAGAACTAGACGGAATGATTGGAGGGTTAAAATGCCAGAGGCTGAGCTCAGCTCATAGTTCCCTCTAACTCAGGCTGTAGGTGGTTTTGGCAAACTTTTTCACCATCTAGGGGCTGTGAAGTTGGTTTTCTTTCTGTGCTGATAGACACCAGACTCACTGGAGGCAGCTAGGGCCAGATCTGAACCCTTCTGTGGGCTTGGGCCACCCAAGAAAGAGTCTGCTCACAGACTCACATTCTGATGTGCATAGACCATAAACCAGCACCCTGGGTGCCGGGATACAGCTGTGAGCAAGACTATGAGGCGATGCCTTTTACAGATGGGCATCGGGGACAGTGTCCGCAAGGAATAATAATGATTAAATAAACACCCTGATTGTGGGCCAGTTCTTTGAGTTTATATGATCCTCGTGGCAACCTGTGCGGTCGGTAGTGGTAGCATTCTGGTCTTACAAGTGAGGAAACTGCTTTAAGTGTCCTACTCAAGGTGGCACAGCTGCTAGGCTGCAGAGCTGAGACTCGGACCCTCCTGGCCCAGTGCTGGAGTAAGGCTGTTAACCCTGGCACTGCTGTGATCTGGTGGATAGGAGGGTGCGAGAGAGAGTGGGGGTGCGGGGGGCTGTGTGTGTGAAAAAGCCCTGGAGTGAGAGTCCGGTGATGTGAACAACAGACCAGTGTGGCTGCAGCAGAGAGGGAAGGGGGCAGGGCCAGGTCACACAGGCCTTGCTTTAGGAGTTGGGACTTTATTCTCAAAACATTGAGAAGCTCTTGGAAGGGTTTTGAGGAGGGGAATGACGCGACTAGATTTATGTTTAAAGAGACCGCCGGAGGAATGGATCGGCTGGCAAGGTGTGGTTGTAGGGAAATCGGGAGGCAGCTGAGGTGGCGGGGAATGGGGTGGTAGCAGTAGAAATGCAGAGAAATGGAATTATTTATCTGACACATACGTGTGCTCTTTATGTATGCTAGTTAGGGATGCAGTGTAGAAAAAGCCTGCTCTCAGGGTTACATCCTGAGGAGCAGGGCAGACAACAAATACATCCCACATGATAGTAAATGCAGGGAAAAAAAGTCACGCGGGAGGAGAGGTTAAAATGGGGAATGTGATTTTACAGAGGGTGGTCAGGGAAGGCTTCTAATAACACGAACAGGAGCAGAAACCTGGGCCGCGGAGAGGCGTGAGCGAGCTTGATGTCTGTAGAAGGAGCTGGGTTCCAGGCAGAGGGAACAGTACTGGCAAGGCCCAGCGGGTTCAAGCAAGAGCAAGGAGCAGAGTGGCCAAGGCAGAGGATGGAAAGGGGTGAGGGCAGGCTGGGGACTGTAGGCCGTGGTGAGGACTTTGGGCAGATACATTGCCAGAGAGGGAGAAGGGACAGAATTCATGAACTGAGGAGAGAAGGGAGAGCTGACGCCCTGTTTCTGAGTTAGTATGTTGAGTGGCACTGGGATGGGAACGAGACAGGATTTTGGTTGGGAAGGCACCAAGTCTAAAGCGCCTGCAGTAGAGCTCACAAACCAGCTGCCAGAAGTCAGCAGAGTCGGGGGAGGAAAGTCTGCCGTAGAGGGAATCACAGCAGACTAGTGACAAGGTGGGCATGGAAGCTGTGGGAGTAGCGGGAGCAGAGGGGAGAGGCGCTGCCCTCCAGGTTCACTTGCAGGAGAAAGGCTCTGCAGGGGACATGAAATCTGCATCCAACCAGATAGAAAACCCTGCAGATTATGTGTCAGCAGAAGTGGAGAGAAAAGCATTTCACGAAAAAAGTGAGTAAGAATGTCCGCTGCTGTTGAGGGGGTTGAGGTTTGCGAGGTCACTGAGGAGCTGAGTGAGGGCAGTGGGAAACCACAGTGGATTGTTCTGAGGTGAGTAGGTGGCAAGAGAGGCAGGAAGAACTTATATTCTTGTTCCGTTCTTCTGTCCTGCAGAACAGGTGTTGTGACCTGTGTCACAGCTGAGGAGAACTAGGGGTTGGAGAGGGTAAGTAGCTGGCCGACATCACACAATCCGTGAACAGCAGAGCCAGGATTGAAACGTTGAGTGTTCTCTGGCTTCCCAGCACTTGACAACAACATCACAGGCAGCCCCGTGTCTCCTGCTTTGCCACTGGCATCTACCCAGCACCTGCCCAATCTGAATAACTTCTTGATAAAGCAGCATTCTGAAATTATCCATGGGGAGTGAGGATAGCAGGAAATCGAGGCAATCTATGGAGGGAAAGATCACACGGTCCAAGGGCTTGAAAAGTAGCAGCTAATACTTTAGTTTTGAGTCAGCCAACTCCTTCTTGGAGCCTGAGTGAGGCTTGGTAGTCCTATTTTCCAGCTCCTGCTTCAGGCAGGGTCATGCCAATTCAGGTGACTGCTTAACAGTCAGTGTCAGACCAGTGTTTTTAGGTATTCTGGGGACCTTCTCATCACTCGATACCAGCTGTGCAGGGAAGGACATACTCATCGCTTCTTAGTGGACTATGTGGGCAAACTGGGCATGGTTTGGGTTGCTGGAGAGGCCTGTCACCCCACACCCCTGGGATGCTTAGGCCAAAACCTGGGATGCTCACACCCCCTACCTACATCCCCCACACAGGTAGAGAACTTTTCTCTCCATGAAGCCTGTCTAGTGATGCAGAGCAGCATCAGATCAAAGGCAATACATCCAAAGATACGTGATGTGGGACCTCTGCTCTGCTAACACTTGTGGTTAAGAGGAGAGTGGGCATCAGAGAGCTCTGTCTGAGCTCCCCATGTTACACATGAGGAAACAGAGGCCTCGAGACAAGTCATTTGTCAAGGCCTGAGACCAGTTTGTAGCAGAACAAGGACAGGGCCCTGGTCTGATCCCTAATTTAGTGCTCTTCCAGTTAAAATGCAGTGACTACTTGAAAAGATTGATCACTGGAATAATGCTCGTTAGGGAAATCTTTTCCCCTGATGTCAAAATAATTCTTGGTAATCCTAATGGTGACATCTCTTTACTCCCTACTTCTTTCCTCCATTTCCAGATAAAGTCACTTTTTAAAAAATAATCTTTTTAAAAAATATTTATTTATTCTGGGAGAGAATCCCAAGCAGGCTCCGCACTGTCAGTGCAGAGCCTGATGTGAGGCTCAAACCCGTGAACTGTGAGGTCATGACCCAAGCCAAAATCAAGAGTCAGATGTCCAACCAACTGAGCCACCCAGGCACCCCTAGATAAAGTCACTTAACAGTTTGGTGTATATAGTGCTGAATTCGAATGCTGCTTCTGGCCAGGTGGGCAAAGGTGCTACAAAAATGTTGCTTGGGCACCTTACACCTGGATGCAAGCTTAACTGAGTGGGGTCTGTAGCTATAGATGCTGAACCAAAATCGAAGGTGCAGGAGATAAAGGATCTTTTATCCCCATTTGCAACTTTAATAGTATGAGAAAATCTTACAGTAGAATAAAATTTGAGTCCTGTTTAGGGACCTGCAAACCATGCAAAGCGTCATGGACTGTAAAGAGTTCCATCTCTAGACAGGTTCAGGTGTGGCTTGTGGCTCTGCTCTTGACTAACTGCATAAACTCAGACAAAGTACTTTTCTGTGCCTCAGTTTCCTCATCCGTAAAACAGGGATACTTATGGTACCTACCTCATCAGTACTACGTACCTGGCACATGGTGAGCAGTTAATAAATTCTAGCTGGTTAGTATTGTAATCAGCCTTCCTAGGTTGGAAGACGAGATTAAGGTGCTTGCATGTTTCCCTTAGGTGTTGCTTCTTTGGGGCAGGTCAGCATCACTCACAGTAGTTCTGTACTTTAGGTGCATGTTCAGTGGGCGTGCTTCATAGAACAGTGAGGCTGTACTCTAGCAGAATGTCAAGGGATGAAGGTCATGCGAGGTGAAGAACAGTGGTCTTGAGAGGCAGGGGTTCTGGCTCATCACCAACCCTACAACCTTGATCAATTAGCTTGCCATCTAGGAGACTCCCTTTCCTTACAGTGACCTGGGGAAATTGGACCAGATCAGTGCTTCTCAATCTCGGCTCCAACATTGAGCCCTTTTGCTAGCTTCTTCTATGGACCCAAATTTTAAAGGCTTTTAATTAAATAGAAATTGACTCATTTTTAAACACTGATCAGATTGAGGGGGAAAAAAGAACCAAGGTAATTAGCCACCTCAAAAGACATAATTTCAGCCAAAAAGGGGAAAAAAATATATTTTTGTCTTAAGGTAAATTTACAATTTTTGAGGGTTTAAAAAAAAAATACACAAAAGGCCAAGGTCACCCTGTAGTATATGCCCAGAGCCCTAGGCTTCAAAACATCTGGGTTTCATGATATCTGACCTTCTTTCCAGCTCTGAAACTCTCTGTCTTGGAACATAATTTTACTGTTTTCAGTGATTACAGAGCTTCACTTTACAACATAGCATTGGCCTTGCCCATGATTCTGTTTGACGCCAGCTTGTGAGAAACGCAACCCCTCATCATCGCCTTGTGCTTAGAGGGAAACACGATCCCCTTTACATGTGCAGGCATGTGCTTGGGGTGAGAAGCAAGAAGGACCTTCAGTTGCATGGTACCCGGGGAGCTGGTAGTGAACCCTGAAGCCTAAGGATGTGCTGGGTCTTTCGGTGCTCACCCGTGGTGGTGCCACCCTGGTCTGGCAGAACTCTCAGATCCTTCCAGAGCTACTTTCCCAGAGGGGATGCTCTCCCTCGATCATCTCTGTAAAATGGAAGGGGTAAGTGTGGTCTTCTCTCACCCAAGAAAACAGAGGCTGCTCTACTGGTACCTACTTAATAATACCAGCCTCCACTTACTAAAGAATTAAGTTTACTCTTCATTGTGAAAATTTTGAAATACAAAAAGTTTAAAAGTTTAAAAGAATGATGTACCCAATCCCCTCACCACCCAGATTTAATGATTGCTAACATTTTGCCATGCTTGTTTAATCTGTCGTAAGTTCTTCTGTATAACTGTAAGTCATAGGGATTGAAAGGATATAACCACGTGTCCATATAACACTTACAAATTAGTAACTCTTTCATATCATTGAATACCTAATCTATATTGTTATTGTTTGTCCAAGGAAAAGTCATTTTATAGTTCTTTGGTTCAAAAGTCTAAACCAATCATGATCCCTCTATTCCTTTTGTGCATTTGGGTGTTAGGTCTCTCCTTGGCTTCTGTTATCCTGAACAGTCTCTCCAACCCACCCTATTTATTTCTGTGTCATGAATTTGTCAGAGAAACTGGAGCCATTTGTCCTGGTGAATGTCCGTCATTCCTTGTGGTACTGGATACCACAAGGTACTCCTTTTTATCACCTATATTTCCTATAAACCAGTAATTAAAGCTAGAGGTTCGTTTAATTCAGTTTCACTACTTTAGGAAGAGCCCTTCACAGGCAGCGTCATGTATTTCCTGTACCATCATGTATAACAGTGGCATTTATTGGGCGCTTCCTTTGTGGCAAGCACTGTAATGCTTCACAAACATTATGATGTGCTTTGAAGGGGTAGCTTAGTATCTACTTCACAGTGATAAACTTAGCTGTGACTCCAGCTAGATCAGAGGGAGACAAGGGGTATATGGAATCCAAAGAATTGCAGCAAATCCAAAGATCACAGGCTCTGAGAGCTGGGGGTGGTTTTGCAGGGACAAAAGGAATGGTGTAGATCAGATCAAACACAAAACCAAATTTATCAGAATGGCCTAGAGTCTTCTTGCTGGTCTTGTCATTCCTGGACCCAAAGCTCCCAAGGCCTTCATAGTATTCATGCTGTCTCTCTCCTTGCCAAAGAGCCCATGCCTGCCATTCCAACCCATCAATCTTAACCATGCAGATGACAAACTGGAAGCCATTTTGGTTGGGTCCAGCATTTGCCATGACAAGATGCCAGGACTCATACTCTTCAAAATGAAGTTCATGTCCCGGCAGCTGGTTCCGGAGGGCGTGGGATCCTGCAGAGTGAATATTTAAATCCCAAGGTTATGGCAAAACATCTGAAGTTCATTGCCAGGACTGTGATGATACAGGAAGGAAACGTGGAAGGTGCATACAGGACCCTAAACAGAATTCTCACCATGGATGGGCTCCTTGAGGACATTAAGCGACGGCGGTACTATGAAAAGCCTTGTCGCCGACGACAGAGGGGAAGCTATGAAACCTGCTGGCGGATCCACAACATGGAAATGGCTCGCAGTAGCAACTTCTTGATGCCTGAAGAATCGGGCAGACCCATGGCAGGGCTGCTGAGGCCTGTGGATTGTAGGCCCTCTATGAAAATCCCTCTCCAGCTGTCTCCTTCCTATCTCAACCCCATTTTTTTCTCCCCTTTTTTATAGTAATAAACTCAATCACGTATATGCAAGAAAGCCTGCATGTATAGAAGCAATCCCATAGTTACCAATGGACCCTCTCTTTTAGTAAGTGAAAGAGAAACTGAGTCAAAAAGTAGTCTAGGAATAGAATGGTGGTTACCAAGGGCTAGTGGGGAGGGGGGAATTATTGTTTAATGGGTACAGAGTTTCAGATGGGGATGCTGAAAAAGTTCCAGAGACAGATGGTGGTGATACACAACAATGTGAATGTACTTAATCCCACTGAACTGTACACTTACTTAAATGGTTAAAATGGCAAATTTTGTGTATATTTAGCTATAATATTTAAGTAGTCTAGGAGAGGTGAGAAACTTTTCTAAAATATAGCGGAATAGATCTATGATTTCTTACCCAGTTCTTACGAAACCCAAATCAAGACCTTATTATTGGAAAAGCACCTGTTACTCTTTACTGAACTGTCCCTCCCCACCAACTGTTAGATAAAAGGAGAGGAAGCATGTATGTATTTGGAATAAATTTTGCTACTGAAACACCAATCAAAAAACAAAAAAACAAAAAACAAAATGAAGTTCTCATCAGCAAAGTTCTCCCTGCTAATTGGATTTGCCACTGGTACCATGGTGTGTGAATTCGTCATCATGACACGTAAACCCAGGCATAAGTCTGGGAAAGCAGGAACCAAATCTAAGCAGAAAGCTTCAGTTACTTCCCAGTGCTTAGAGAACCAAGGTTTTCTGCCTTGGAATATCATCTGCAAAGAGCCTGAGGAAGATGTGACCCAAGGCTTGTCTGTTAATGGCCATGTCTGCACATGAGCATGCCATAGGTTGAGCAAGTCTTCAAAGAGGCCAGTATGAGTTTTTCAGCAACAGGCTTGTGAGGCAAATATTGTTCTTACTCAGATTCTACAGCTGGTGAAACCCAGACCGGGCCTCCCGAACCAGCATTCCCTTCTATCGCTATAGTGCTTGTCTGTCCAGATGCTGCCAGCGAGGGAGCAAGGGGGCGGTCAGCAGGCCCCTAGCTCTGAACCCTCAGTGGAAGAGCTGCTATATGTGGTGTGTTTTATCCTCCTGGCCAAACACCCTCTCCTCTTGCCTTTTCTCTCTCTCCTGGTTGACTCAGCACTGGCCTCAGCTGATCCTCGGAAGAAAAGAGGATCGCCTGTCTTGAACCAGGAAGGATGAAGCCACCACACCTGTCTTCTCTCCACTTCTCGAGAGCCCTTCCCTTAATATGTAATTTTTTTTAACGTTTATTTATTTTTGAGACAGAGAGAGACAGAGCATGAACAGGGGAGGGTCGGAGAGAGGGAGACACAGAAACCGAAACAGGCTCCAGGCTCTGAGCTGTCAGCACAGAGCCTGACGCGGGGCTCGAACTCACGGACCGCGAGATCATGACCTGAGCCGAAGTCGGCCGCTTAACCGACTGAGCCACCCAGGCGCCCCAATATGTAATTTTTAAAGAAATGAGTGAAGTAAGATCTTTTCAGTATTCCACTCAAAAAAAAAAAAAAAAAAGTGGGCTCAACATCCTTAGTCAACAGGGAATCCAAATTAAAGCCACAACGAGACACCTGCACCTCCATCAGGATGGATAATACGAAATGGATGGATAATATAGAGGGTTAGTGAGGATCTGAACGACTGCAGCTCTCAGGCATTGCTGGTGGGAGTGTAAACCAGTACCCCCACTCAGGACAACTGTTTGGCATAGCGACTTGGGCAAAACGTATGCCTGCCTTATGACCCAGCAAATCTACTCTTGTACATGGATGTTTACAGCCACACTATTCATTATAGCCAAAACAGGAAACTAATCCAAATGCCCATCAACAGGTGAATGGATAAATAAAACGTGCTCTATTCAGGCAGTGAGATGCTATGGCAGCTTCACTGATACACACAACATGGATGAATCTGAGAAGCCAGATACATAGAGGTATATGCTGTAGGTTTCCATTTCTGTTAATTTCAAAAATAGGCGAAACTGTTCTAGGGTGATGGTGGTTACAACAGTGACACTTAGGGACAGCATGCGAGGGACTGGGGTTAAAAATGTTGATCTGGTGGTTACATGGGCACATGCATAAAAATGTGAGCTAAACACTTAGATTTTTTCTAACATTGCTGCCTATAAGTTAAACCTCTATTTAAAAAACAATCAACAGGTGCGTGGGTGGCTGAGTCGGTTAAGCTTCCGACTCTTGATTTCAGCTCAGGTCATGATCTCTCAGTGTGTGTGTACGAATAAAACTGATTTGTGGGAGTCCTGACCCCCAGCTCTGTGCCAGCTGTCTTTCTGCTCTGCTTGGCACTGGGCCCTGCCCTGTGATCTTCCCAGACTCTACATGATGGCAGTCTAGACCCAAACAGCCAGGCCTGAAGGATGGCAAGACAGGAACCTGTGCTCCCTGTGTTCCTGCTCTTTGTCCTTCTGTCCTCATAGATGCAGGACTAATATTTACCTTGCGGAATGCAAACAGAAAATGGGGGAGGGATGGGAGTAGGGCTGGGCGAGGGGCAGGGTAGGGCCAGCAGTCACTCTAGGCCTGGCCCAGGACAGATAGGCAGGAGGAGAGGGAGGGGCCCTGCCGAGGAGTCCCAAGGATTTGGGCTGGTCCCTGTTCTGGGGCCAGCAGCCGGTCCTAGGAGGTGAGAGGAAACAAACCAGAGGCCCAAAGGCCCTGGATCTGGCTCCTCCTCCCAAGCAGCCACTACTGGTGGCCACACCTCCTCAGCTCCCAGGCAGGAAAGTGGTTGAAAGGCTGGGGCAAGGAGGGCAGCTCTCATCTGGCCACACCCTTGTCTCTGGTTTCATTTATCTGTGTGTTGTGATTACATAAACCTCCCACAGGTTTATACATAATGCCTGCTGATTATTAAGCACTTATTACATTTCATGGGCATTACATTCATAATTGCCATTAGTCCTGTTCTCCTTGTACAGATGCAGACATTGAGGCTCATGGAGATTAAAGCAACCATGACCATGTGTGAGGATTGGAAGGAGCCTCAGGAAGATCTGGTGTGCCCACTAGCCCCAGTTGGCCCATGTCTCCGGGAGGGAGGGGCTGGGCGATGGTGGGCACACTGACCTTTCCTTTGTGACTTCCTCTCAGACCATCTATCCCTGGTCCCAGGAGGACCTGTCTTCCTGGATGGTGGGGGGTGGACTATCTCCACTAGTCCCATGGCCCTGACTTGGTGACCTCTCCCTCTTGGCTGATTTCTTCATGTTAGTTCAACATTAACCCAGAGGGGTCAGGACAAGCCCTCAGAGTTCCAGGAGCTGACACACTATGGCGCACATCCGAGGCCCGTGGTTACCTGGCTGCCTGGTCCTAGCTGCCCTGTGTAGCCTTGTGCACAGCCAGCATGGTAAGAGGGGCTTGGAGGTGGAACAGGCTGATAGCCTGGGATATGGGCTCATGGGCCAGGGTCTCCTGCCTTGACCGAGAACACAGGGCCAACCCCAAGTGGGTCTCAGCCTACAGCATACGGCTTAGGGAAGGAGTCGAGTGCTCAGGTCTGGATGTCCAGTGACTGCTCCCCTCCTTCAGGATGGGGAGTGGGGTGTCCAGTGAATGGAGAGGAGCTGGTAGGCTACTGACAGCAGCCTTTTGGGTCCTGCTGCTATCCCAGGCATCCCTTTCGGAAGCCAGCGGGGCAAGCCAGGCTCGCTTCCTGCCACCACAGAGGCCAAGACGGCCTGGCTCGCTGAGGCCGCTGTCCCACGCCCCTCCTCCTGCAGTGTTCCTGGCCCCTCAGCAAGCACTATCGCTGCTCCAGCGGGTCCGACGTGCCAACAGTGGCTTCCTGGAGGAAGTGCGCAAGGGCAACCTGGAGCGAGAGTGTGTGGAGGAGCTGTGCAGCTACGAGGAGGCCTTTGAGGCCCTGGAGTCTTCCTTTGCCACGGTGAAGGCCGGCTACGCGGCAGGGTGGGGGGGCAGGCAGGGGCCATCCAGGCGGGCCCAGCTCTGGGACCACAAATGAGGCAGCAAGGGACACCTCGGCTCTTAAGCTATTGGTAACTTCAGGTCCTCTTGGGCCCCATTTCACTGGGTTGTGGAGATGAGCAACCTCAGCCTTTCTTGGAGGGCTCGACACCCGGCTGTGTCAAGATCTGGTGGCCTGGTGAGGCTCCAGACCATCAGGGGCTGCTCTGTCTTCATATGTCTGTCTGCACATGTGCATTGAGATCTCTGGGGGCCCTGGCCCTGGCCCACATGGCCTCTCAGCTCCAGCTCTTCTGCTGTGGAGCAGTGGCCTGTGGAGTGTGGGACTCTGGTGAGGCCTCGGGGTTCTGGGTGCTTGGTGCAACCTTTCCCTTCCCCAGGGCTCTGCCTGGGCCCCACGTACCCCCCTTCTCCAGTCTAGCCCACCCATGGTTTTGGTTGGTTGAGGGAGGGACTCCCCTCTCCTCAAATACTCCTCTCCTTAGTGGGCTTGTGTTTCTGAAAACAAAAATAGGAAAACTACCACAAACCTCCCCAGAGCCTGCCCCCTGTGTGACCAGGGTGAGAGAAAGAGGAAGGTTTAAGGAGAAAATATAAAGTCTATTGAAAAACAAAATGAAACAAAACAGAACGTGCCACAACCTCATGCCAGCCCTTATTTTTCAGGATGTATTCTGGGCCAAGTACACAGGTGAGCACTGGGAAGGGCTTGCTCTTGGAAGGAAGTCCTGGGGACCCCAGTGAGAGGATGTTCTACTCTGGAGAATCTTCTGGTCATGCACCTATCCGTCCCTCCACCCATGCCTGTTCCCTCCCTCCCTCCCTCCCTCCCTCCCTTCCTTCTTACCATCTGCCTGTCCCTCTCTCTGATTTTGCATTTCATCTCATCCACCCTCTACTTGAGCCCATCCTGTCCCCACCCCAATCCCAAAAGTTTCTGGGTCTTTTCCAGCTTGTGAGTCAGTGAGGAAACCTCGAGACAAGCTCGTGGAATGTCTGGAAGGTGAGGAGCTAATGCGCGGGTGGGGGGCAGGATGTGAGCAAGCAGCCTGGGAGAAGAGCGAGGTCGGGTGGGTTAAGGTTTATGGCCTAGCAGTGGTGGCCTCTAGCACCTGACCTTGCCTTTCTGTTCCTATGGTCAAGGATGTATCTTTACACCTGGCTCTGTACCCAGCAATGAATTAGATGATTAATGTTGGAGGAACAAATGAATGAATAGATAATGAATTCATATTTAAGGCCTATTCTCATCCGAGCCTCCGTCCATGCCGGTCCGTCTTCCCCAGGTTCCCAGGGCAGAGCTCTGATGATGTCACATTCATTCTTCAGGACGTTGAGGGGTGCCCATTGCCCCCAGAATAAAGCACAGGCTTGTTAGCCTGGCAAACTTTGCAGGTCTGGCCTTAACCTTCCCTTCCAGCCTTATCTCCCATTGTACCAACCGTAGACCCAGACCCCCAGCTACTCAGACAGCAAGCACTTCTCTGTGCATGCCAAGATGTTTCTACTTCCTGGCCTTTGCTTTCATTGTCATCTTCCCCTGGAGCAACTGTCACCACTTACTGAAAACATGCCTATCCTTCAAGGACTAGTTCAAAGCCATCACCTTGCTAAGCCTGCAAGGAGCTTCCTCCCTCCTCCACAGCATTCTGAATACATCTTTTATATAACAACAGACCCTAGCTCTTAACAATAACTCTTTAACCATTGGCCTTTTATTTGTTAAAGAACTTATTCAACAGACATTTTACTAAGCTTCTGCTACATACCAGGCACTATGTTGAGTGCTGGGGATTTTAAGAGAGCCAAGGATCTCACAGTCTCATAGGGAAACAAAAATACAAAATATCAGTGTGATTGCTGGAAAAGCTCTATTCCGGGTGCCAAGACAATGCCAGGAGAAGGAACATTTAGTTTGCTGGCAGAATCAGGGACAGCCCCCCAGAAGAGGCAGAGTTCCACCTAAATTTGTGGGAAGCACTGATGAACCAACCAAAGAGCATTCCAAGGCAAAGGAAACAGCATGTGCAAAGGCCCTGATGCATGAGGAGCTAAGATAACAGGACAGATAGACCAGGGCAAGATTAGAAGGACCTTGTTCACTTTGTCATCCTACTGGCCCTGAGGAGCCACTGATTATAAGCTCCACGAGGGCAGGCACCTACCCTGACTATGTCTTACTATTCACGATGTCCTTAGTACCTGGCACAGTGTCTGTCACATGGGTGTCACATGGTGGGTACTCAGTGAATTTTAGGTGAGTATTGTTAAATAGATTGGTGAACTGCTGGGTACAGAGGAGGTGGCTGAGGAAATGCAGGTTAACGGTTGTGGAGCAGAAGTAGTTTGGAGGAGACAGACAGAGCTTTGCTAAGTGGGAGAGGGGACAGATCCTCAGGGTAAGAGATGTGGGCTGGGGTCTCTGCAGGTAACTGTGCTGAAGGTCTGGGTATGAATTACCGAGGGAATGTGAACTTCACCCGGTCAGGCATCGAGTGCCAGCTATGGAGGAGTCGTTACCCACATAAGCCTGAGTGAGTGATGGGTAGGCCTGTCGCCAGCGGGGCTGAGCATATGGGGCTAGGAGACATTGGGCTGGGGTGGGGGGGGCATGGCCTCTGCTGAGCAATTCCCTATTCCAGAATCAACTATACCACCCACCCTGGGGCCGACCTGAAGGAGAATTTCTGCCGCAACCCAGATGGCAGCACCACTGGGCCCTGGTGCTATACTACAGACCCCACCGTGCAGAGGGAAGAGTGCAGCATCCCCATCTGTGGTGAGCTGGGGATGAGTAGGCAGCCCATGGCCAAGACTCAGGTGCCTAGCAGCCTGGAACAGGAAGTGAGAGCCTGGCTACCTTTAGGCATGGGTTAGATATTTATAACATATTTGGGCCTGTGGGTCAGTGAAGTCAGCAGACCAGAGAGAGCTGACCTGACCTGCCTCCCCTGTCTTTGCTTCCTTATGACCCAGGCTGTGGCTCATTCCAAATATGCTTTCCTTCCTGCTTGAGGCTCTCTTCCCTTCAGGATGCCCTCCTTAACCATTTCAGTCCATGGGCCCTTTTCTGAGCACTACAGAGTGCTTTACGTCCAGCCTCATATGTCCAGCCCAGAATGATTCTGTTGTTATTCTTTTGCATGATGTGTCAGTTAGCTCTAGCCATCATAAGCTGCAAACACCCACAAAATCACAACCAGCCACAAAAGCTCAGGGGCTTACACCAATAAGCATTTATTTCTTATGTGTCTGAGGGTCAGCTTGGGTGCTGTGCTGATCTCAGCTGTGCTTGCCTGTGTCTGTGGTAGCCACTTATGCAGGCTGGGCTTGGCTGCCGGTTCGGCTTCAAACATTGGGTCCACCTGAGCTTGGCTCCTTGGGTGGGTTGGATCCTGGTCTGCTCCACATTACTCATCCTGGGGCTGAGGCTGAAAGTCACCATCTCCTAAGATGACGGTAGAGGTACAAAACTGAGTAGAAACACACAGTGTGTCTCGGGCCTAGACTCATAGCTGGGGTATCAGTCTGTCACATTCCATTGGCCAGGGTGAGCCACATGATCAAGGCCAAAGTCACCAGGTGGACAAGTACACCTTTGCCTATAAAATCACAGGGCAAAGGATGTGGAGCCAGGCAGGGGTAAAGAATTCGTCCACCAAATATGGATTGGTGTTCTTTGTCTTTCATGCATTCCTGTTGGACCCAATACTTGATCCTGGGATTTACAGCAAATTACTAGTCATGGTAACAAAAGCAGCTACCATTACACAAGCCTGCCCCCTACCCCCACGTTGCAGGCATCCTCACTCAGCCCAGCTACCTTTCCTGCTGTGCCCCTATAAAAATAGAATCCTTCTTTAAATACTCCAGGCAGCCACTACCAACAGGTGGCAGATAGCCCAGGAGGTGAAACCTAGTTGCTATTTCTGGCCCATGTTGCACCCCACCCTTACAGTATGTATTTTGTTTAAATTTCTCAACACCCCTGCAAGAATGGCATTAGTCACCCCTTTTATAGGCAAGCAAAGTGAAGCTCAGAGAGGTCAAGTGACCTGAGATCACATAGGAAGAAGGTTGCAAGGCAGGGAGTCAAACCCTATGCGTCTGGCTCCACGTGTGGTTCCACCCACCCTGCTCCCCTGCCTCCCCCACCCACCAGGCCAGGGGGGCGTCACTGTACAGCCGACCCCACGCTCCAGAAACTCCACGGTGAATCTGCCACCTCCATCGGACTCCTGCATCCCTGAGCGTGGCCGGTACTACCACGGTCGCCTGGCGGTGACCACACATGGGTCCCCCTGCCTGGCCTGGGACAGCAGTCAGGCCAAGGCCCTGAGCAAGAACCAGGACTTCAACCCTTTGGTGCCGCTGGAGGAGAACTTCTGCCGCAACCCGGACGGGGATGAGGAGGGCGTGTGGTGTTATGTGTCCGGGGAGCCTGGTGACTTCGAGTACTGCAACCTGGAGTACTGCGGTGAGGCGGGGCCGGGGAGCCTGAGGCTGGGGGCGGAGCCTGGGGGCGGAGCCGAGCAGCGCCTCTTCTGACTCAGGGCTGCCCCGCCGCTAGGGGGCGCGGTCCGCGGCAGCACCTCCTCCCGGCAGCAGGGCCGGTCTGGCCCCACGCGCAGCTGAACCTGCTCGGGCCCGACGCAGAGTTCCCGAGGCCGCGGTGTGCTGGGCTCTCAGCCTCTTGCCCAAGGGCCTCCGAGGCCGCCCGGGGAGGGGGGGGTTGCTGGGGAGGCTAAGAAGGGGCTGCGCACAGGCTGGCCCGGCCTCAGCCGCGCCTGCTCTCAGCAGAGGAGCCGGTGGAAGACGTGGGCGACGGGCTGGCCGAGGACCTGGACGCGCCCATCGAGGGACGCACCACTGCCGAGGAGTTCCAGACCTTCTTTAACGAGAAGACTTTCGGCGCCGGGGAGGCAGGTGAGGTGGTGGCGGCGGCGGGGTGGAGAGAGGCGTGGGGCTCGGGGCACAGCTCGGTTCCTCACACCGGGCTTGCTGTGCAGACTGTGGGCTGCGGCCTCTGTTCGAGAAGAAGTCGTTGAAGGACAAAACAGAAAAGGAGCTTCTGGATTCCTACATCGACGGGCGCATCGTGGAGGGTTGGGACGCAGAGATTGGCATTGCACCCTGGTGCGTCGTGGGGACAGCCTGGGGGGGGGGGGGTACTGTGGGGACACCCGCCAGGGCACTCGTACCTCACAGGCCTGGGCTTCCCAGCTCAGGACAGCTGACACTCCTCTGAGATTGGGGGTATTGCTTCTTACACGCAGAGGGTGAAGCTGAGGCCCAGAGAGCTTAAGGGGTCTGCCTACTTCAGTCAGTTTCTCTGACCCCAGAGCTATGCCAGGCTGTGCAAATTCTGGACCTGCAGAAGCTGGGGAGGGTGTAGATATCAGGAGGCAGCCCCTTGGGGTCATGTGGAGGCTCCAGT
Source organism: Neofelis nebulosa (assembly GCF_028018385.1). Classification (NCBI taxonomy): domain Eukaryota; kingdom Metazoa; phylum Chordata; class Mammalia; order Carnivora; family Felidae; genus Neofelis; species Neofelis nebulosa. The sequence goes on from NC_080791.1 coordinate 98,930,297, forward strand.
TCTCAAGGGCAACCAGATCAAGCTGGGTTCTAGGCCTAGCAGGCAGCTCTGTCCAGTTGTTGTGTGTGTGTGTGTGTGTGTGTGTGTGTGTGTGTGTATATGGGTGTGTGTTTAATGTTTATTTATTTTTGAGACAGAAACAGAGCATGAGTGTGGGAGGGGCAGAGAGAGAGGGAGATACAGAATCCGAAGCAGGCTCCAGGCTCTGAGCTTGAACTCACCAACCGCGAGATCAGGTGCAGAGAGATAATGACCTGAGCCAAAGTCGGACACTTAACCGACTGAGCCACCCAGGCACCCCTGTCCAGTTAGTTCTTAAACCTGGGACTTTTCTACTTTAGGGCAGGTGGAGAGGCAGCCCACCTAGCTCCTAATGCTGCCCACTCCCCCTCCCAGGCAGGTGATGCTTTTCCGGAAGAGTCCCCAGGAACTGCTGTGTGGGGCTAGCCTCATTAGTGACCGCTGGGTCCTCACCGCTGCCCACTGCCTCCTGTACCCGCCTTGGGACAAGAACTTCACCGAGAATGACCTTCTGGTGCGCATTGGCAAGCACTCCCGCACCAGGTACAGGATGGGGGCCCATGGATGTCTGCCAGGGCTCAGAGTCCTTCAGAGTGACAGTGAGGGGCTCTGGTGGCTCTGGGGCATGTGGGATATATCTGTACATGTCCCACAGTAGAAAACCCAGCAGTCTCTGCTGTGAGGTCCATTTGGCCATGTCTCAGCTGAGGTTTGGAGCTGGGGACAAAGAAACTAAGGCTTTGCAGAGAATGAAATCCTGGCCAGTCTCCAGCTCCCCTCCAGGCACCAGGACGGGGCCCAAGTGTGAGCTGTGAACAGAGACTGTTTGGACCAGGGCCTGCAGCCTGCATTCCTCCCCCACCTGCCTAGACTCTTTGACTCCAAAGCCCTGAGCAGCTTCAGGCCGGAAGATGCTGCCAGGGCAGGAGCCAGTGCTCTCCCTTCACTGGTGGCCTGAGGGTGGTCCCTTTCCTGGACCCCGAGGGCAGGCGGTTTCTCTTCTCAGGGACTGGCTGCCCCCCACCAGGTGGCTTACAGCTTCTCCGTCTCCCTGTTGGGGTTTGCGCAGGTACGAACGAAGCATTGAAAAGATCTCCATGCTGGAAAAGATCTACATCCACCCCAGGTACAACTGGAGGGAAAACCTGGACCGCGACATTGCGCTGCTGAAGCTCAAGAAGCCCATCACCTTCAGCAGCTACATCCACCCCGTGTGCCTGCCTGACAAGGACACAGTGGCCAGGTGGGATTCGGGGAGTGGGGGGTCTCTGGGCTGGGTTCTGGGCCTGGGGGACACTGCAGCCTTGCAGAAGTTCCTTCCCTTTCCAGGCCTCGGGGGCTCAGAGTAAACCCAGAAGTTCTTTCTGCGCCGGTGTTTTAGATTCGGGTCTCCAAGGGAGTGTTGAGGCCAGGGGGCTCCTGGAGGGACCAGTTCTCACAAGGTCCTTCTCCTTTCCCCAAAGACTGATCCAGACTGGATACAAAGGGCGGGTGACAGGCTGGGGCAACCTGAAGGAGACGTGGACGGCCAGTGTTGGTGAGGTGCAGCCCAGCGTCCTGCAGGTGGTGAACTTGCCACTTGTGGAGCAGCCGGTCTGCAGGGCGTCCACCAGGATCCGCATCACGGACAACATGTTCTGTGCTGGCAAGTCCCCCGGGCGCTTCTGGGCCTCAGGGTGGGGGGGACTGAGACATGTGAAGGGCGCAGGCCTATTCCAATCCTGGATCTGGTCACTTACAAGCCAAATGGCTTCGGGCAAAGTTGTGTAACCTCTCGGAGGCTCAGTTTCTTCCTCTGTAAAATGGAGATGAAAGTCTCTATCCTGTAAGGTAGTGTGAGGGTTAGATTAGATTGTGTGTGTGATATTTATATTATAAACTACTAGGTGTGCTAGTCACTGGTTAAGTTGTTGATAGACATAAGTCCACACAGCATGAGGCCATGGGTGGAGGAAAAGCCATTTGTTCAGTCATTCAGCAAATATTTATTGACTGCCTATTGTGATCAATATTCTACAGTATACAACAAGGACCCAAGCACAATGCCTGTGTCCTCAGAGAGCTCCCTTCCTAGGAGAGAGTGTCCGTAAACAGATGTAGAATAGCAACCTCTGCTAGGAAGAAAAATCAAGCAGAGTAAGGGAGAGAGAGATGGGGACAGGGTAGGCTAAAGAGAGTGGTTGGTCAAGGCTGGAGAAGGTCTCTCTGAAAAGAAACTAGCAGAAGTGAAGAAGAGCCAGTCTAGGGGAAGTGCACTTCAGGGTGAGGGGAGAGTAGGTTCAAAGGCCCTGGGGTGGGAGTGTGCTTAGTGTGTCTGAGCAACAACACGGAGGCTAGTGTGTCTGGAGTGCAGGAAACATAGGCAGGGCAGCAGTAGATGAGGGGAGGGAGGGAGGCAGCCATAGATGGGCACTTCTTTTAGGGCCTTGAAGGACTTTGGCTTTTATTGAGATAGGAAGTTTTGGAGGGTTGGGGACAGGTGAATAGATGGTCTAACTTAATTAAAAATTTTTAGTTTAGGGGTGCTTGGCTGGCTTAGTTGGTGGAGCATGGGACTCTTGATCTCAGGGTCATGAGTTCAAGCCCTACACTGGGCACAGAGCTTACTTTAAAAAAAAAAATTTTTTTTTAGTGTGATTTCAGACTCATAGAAAAGTCACAAAAATAATTCAAAGAATTCCTGTATACTGTCATCAAGATTCTGTCCCCCACTTTGTGTGTGTATTTATAGACATATAAACACATATACACACACTGTTTGACAGTAAATTATACATATGCCTTTTTACCCACATAGTTGAATAGATCCAGAAAACAAAGATGTTGGGGCGCCTGGGTGGCGCAGTCGGTTAAGCGTCTGACTTCAGCCAGGTCACGATCTCGCGGTCCGTGGGTTCGAGCCCCGCGTCAGGCTCTGGGCTGATGGCTCGGAGCCTGGAGCCTGTTTCCAATTCTGTGTCTCCCTCTCTCTCTGCCCCTCCCCCATTCATGCTCTGTCTCTCTCTGTCCCAAAAATAAAAAAAAATAAAAAAAAAGAAAACAAAGATGTTCTCTAACATAACAAGTACACTTGTTAAAATCAGGAAATTAATAATGATATAATACCATTATTTAATCTGTGCACCTTATTCAAGTTTTCCAGTTGTCCTACTTACTAATGTCTTCTAAGGCAAAGGGGGAAAAGGTTTTTCTCATCTGGATCCAATCCAGGGTCACACACCGTCTTTAGTGTCAATCTTTTTTCTTTGTCTTCCATGGCTTGGACATATTTGGCAAGTGCAGCCCAGTGAATCTGTAGCTTGGCTCTCAGTTCAGTTTATCTAAGGTTTTGGTTTCCTTGTGATCAGATTCAGGCTAAGCCATGCTGTGTCCTTCTAAGTCTGCTCCGTTAGCAGGCGTGTGACATCAATTTGTCCCATACCTGGTGAGATTAACTCTGACTTCTTGGTTAAGGTAGTGTCTGCATCTGGCCAGTTTCTCACTCTGAGGTTCTGCTAATAACTATCTTGTGGGGAGAAACTTTGACACTGTGTATTCTGTTTCTCATCAAACCATTCTTCCAACTCTGGAGGGCTGCCTAATGGTGATTTTCTAATTCTGTCATTCCTTCTACATTTATTAGTTATTTCATTGTAAGGGAGCCCTCTCCTTTCTTTCATTCTGTCAGTGTGGACTCCTGGGTCTTTATTCTAAGGGCTATAATTTGCTACTATCATTATTTATTTTGATTTTCAAATTTGCCAAGTTTGGCCAGCGGGAGTCCCTTCAGCCTGGCTTTTGTGACTTTTGATGTCCCTGTCATTCCTGAGTACTTTCTTACATTGGCAGAGCGAGATATTCCAGATTCAACCCACCTTCTTTCTAGTGGAGAACAGTGCTTAGAAACCAAGATCTGGGTGCTAGGTGTGCACATTGCTACTGGGATGTCATTGCTTCTATGTCCTCTCAGACAGATCTAGAAAATGTGTGTATTATGCATACACCAACATCTAGATTGATTTTTCTTTCTGTCTATCAGTTTCTCTATCTGAACCTGCCTACTGCAATCCAGCAGGATTAATTTTAGTTTCTCCCTTTCCATATTTGTAACTCTTTGTTGTAGGGAGAAATTTGACTCCTACTATTCATATGATACTAACTTATTTGATCAATACTAGAATACATTGTTTCAGAATCACCCATCCATCTCACAGTGAAAAACAATCCTACTAAGGATCAGCATTTCTTCACAGTGTTTCTGTCTCCAGCCTACGGATACATAGTTGAAATGCTGTGTTCAAAAGTAACTTGGGAGGTATCTGGGTGGTTCAGTTGGTTGAACGTCAGACTCTTGATTTTTGGCTCAGGTCAAGATCTCATAGTTTTTGGGATCGAGCCCTGCATTGGGCTCTATGTGGACAGCATGGAGCCTGCTTGGGATTCTCTCTCTCTCCCCCCCCCCCTTTGACTCTCTTCCTCTGCTCATGCTGTCTCTCTCTCAAGTAACATGGGTTAGTTTTTTCTTCCCTTCTCTGTGTTTTTATTTAAAATACAGTTAGGCTTAGTTTCTAATTGTATTCAACTTTGTTGAATCCCATCTTTGTCATTTTTATTTTTGGAGTATTAACATGCTTCTGAAACTCAGAGAGTGACACTCCCCTTTCCCTTCTATCCTTTTACCCCCTTATCCTTTCCACTCCATTGCCATCCAGGCTGTTAGTCACCCCATAGCAGTAGTTTGTGGTTTTTTTCTTCCTGTGTTTCTTTTAGCACAAATGAGCAGACACATATGTATTTTATTCCCCCACTTTGTTTTAATTAAAAAAAATTTTTTTTATTGTATATTCATTTTTGAGAGAGAGCACGAGCAGGGCAGGGATAGAGAGAGAGGGAGACATGGAAACCCAAGCAGGATCCAGGCTCTGAGCTGTTAGCACAGAGCCTGATGTGGAGCTCGAACCCACAAACTGAGATCATGACCTGAGCTGAAGTCAGAGGCTCAACTGACTGAGCCACCCAAACACCCCTTTTTAAAATTTAAAAAAAATGTTTATTTATTTTTGAGAGAGAAAGCGTGAGTGGGGACAGGGGCAGAGAGCGAGGGAGACACAGAATCTGAACCAGGCTTCAGGCTCCGAGCTGTCAGCACAGAGCCCGACGCGGGGCTGGAACTCATGAACTACGAGATCATGACCTGAGCCGGAGTCGGATGCTCAACCAACTAAGCCACCCAGGCGCCCCTTTTATTTCCCTCTTTTTACACACACTGTAGCATGCTGTAGACATTCTTTTGTATTTTGCTTTTTTCACTTTTTACAAAAACTTTAAAAAATTAAAAAAAAATTTTATTGTTTATTTTTGAGAGAGAGGCAGAGCATGAGCATGGGAGGGGCAGAGAGAGAGGGAGACACAGAATCAAAAGCAAACTCCAGGCGATGTGGGGCTTGAACCCATGAACCGTGAAATCATGACCTGAGCCGAAATCAAGAGTTGGATACTTAACCATTTTGAGAGAGAGAGAGAGAGAGCAGGAGAGGGGGAGGGAGAGAGTGAGAAAGAGAGAATTCCAAGCAGGCTCTGCACTGTCGGTGCAGAGACTGACGTGGGGTTCAAACCCACAAACCGTGAGATTGTAACCTGAGCTGAAATTAGGAGTCAGACGCTTAATGGACTGAGGCACCCTGGTACCCAGGCACCCTGCTTTTTTCAATTTATATATCCTGGAAATTCACTCCATATTGGTTATAGACTTTTTTTCCTTATTCCTTTTTCTTTTCTTTTTTTTTTTTAATGTTTTGTTTATTTTTGAGGTGGGGAGGGGCAGAGAGCAAGAGGGAGAGGAATCCCAAGCAGGCTCCACACCATCAGCACAGAGCCTGATGCAGGGCTCAAACTCACAAACTATGAGATCATGACCTGAGTCGAAATCAAGAGTCCCAGATGCTTAACTGACTGAGCTACCCAGGTGCCCCTTGTTTTCCTTATTCTTAAAAAAAAAAAAAAAAAAAAAAAAAGCCACACCATGTAGTCCATTATGTAGACGCACCATAGCTTATTCAACTGTTTCCTGTGTGGGGGCATTTAGATTGTTGTCAATATTTTGCAATTGAACATCTTTTCAGATGCTTGAGGACCATTTTTATAGTATTTTTTATGAATTATTCATGGTTTTTTTGTCCATTTTTTGTCCCTTTCCCGTCAATTGTTGAGAGTTCTTCATGTATTGGCAGTATAGGCCTTTGTGATATATGTTGCAAATATTTTCTCCCAGTTCGGTTTTTAACGTTTATAACCTTTTACCGTTTCTTGAAAAAAAAAATTTTTTTTAATGTTTATTTATTTTTGAGACAGAGAAAGAGCATGAACGGGGGAGGGTCAGAGAGACGCAGACACAGGCCCCAGGCTCCAAGCTGTCAGCACAGAGCCCGACGCGGGGCTCGAACTCACCGTGAGATCATGACCTGAGCTGAAGTCGGGCGCTTAACCGACTGAGCCACCCAGGCGCCCCAACCTTTTACCATTTCTAATTAAAAATTTTCTTTAGGTAGCCAAAGGTATTAATATTTTATTGCGTCTGGATTTTGATGGAGTTAGAAAAACTTTCCTTACATCCAGGTCATAGAGAAATTCACTCATGTTTTCTTCTGGTACTTAGTTTCATTTTTCTACACTTGGACCCTGAGTCATTTGGAGTCTATTCTTGGGTATGATGCAAGGTATGGATCTAACTTCTCTTTGTCCAAATGGCTAACCAGCTGTCCCCACACCATTTATTAAAAATTCTATCTTTGCCCAGTGATTTGATTTTTTTTTTTTTTTTTAAGTAACTCTACCCCCGGCGTGGGGCTTAAATGCACAACCCCAGGACCAGGAGTCATGTGCTGTACCAACTGAGCCAGCCAGGCGCCTCTGCCCCAGTGATTTGAGATGTCACACTTGTCACATACTAGGCTCTATTTGTATTCAAATCTGTTTCTATTCAAAGACATTCTATTTGGTTCTCCTGGTCTGTTGTCTATTCTATTAAAGTACTGTCTTGTTTTAATTATAGAGACTTTAGCGTATGTTTTAATATCTGGTAGGGTTTGTTGTCTCCTGTTTTTCTTTTCCAGTGTTTTCCTGGCAATTCTTGCATGTTTGTTTTTCTGTATGAACTTTGGTATCAATTTGTCTAGCTCCATTAAAAAAAAAAAAGCCTGTGGATATTTTTGTTGGGATTGTGTTAAATTTATAAATTAATTTAGGGAGAAGTGACATCTTTTTGATGTCATTCTTTTCAAGGACAAGAAATGTCTGCCCATTTGCTCAAGTCTATGTTGTATCTTTCTAGAGTACTACAATCTATTATGTTTTTTTTACTCCTTAGCACCTTATTTTATATATTGTGTTTTAATAATTTTTTTTTAACGTTTATTTATTATCGAGAGACAGACACAGAGCGTGAGCAGGGGAGGGGTAGAGAGAGGGGCAGACATAGAATCCGAAGCAGGCTCCAGGCTCTGAGCTGTCAGCACAGAGCCCGACGCGGGGCTTGAACTCACGAACTGAGATCATGACATGAGCTGAAGTTGGACGCTTAACAGACTGAGCCACCCAGGTGCCCCTACATTTTATTTTTAAGTAATCTCTACACCCAGTGTGGGGCTCAAACTCGCAACCCCAAGACCAAGAGACGCAGACTCTACTGACTAAGCCAGCCAGGTGCCCTCTTATTTAGGTCATTTATATCCTTATTTATTTTCAGTTCACTTGATCTTTTACTGAGTTTGTGTTAAATTCTATTAATGTATTTCTGTCTCGTCGCATTGCTTACAGTCTCTTTATAAATGTGGTTGTTGTGCTGTTTAGCACAGGTAGTGGTAATTGTTATTTATTCATTATGAATTGTGGCTTTTAGCATTAAAGTGTACTACTTCCTTAAATTATTTTCAACTTCAGGATCACTGTTTCTTCCTCATTTTTTGTTTCCATTCACTTGATATACCTTTGTCCATCCCTCCAACTTTAGCCTCTATGAATCACTTTGTTTTGTCTCTTATATCTAGCATAGTTAGGTCCTGCTTTGTGAGTCAAATTAAAAGTCATTTTTGGGGAGGGGCACCTGGTTGGCTCAGTCTGTTAAATGTCTGACTTGATTTTGGCTCAGGTCATGATCTCACCATTGTGAGATTGAGCCCCATATCGGGCTCTGTGCAGAGCCTGGAGCCTGCTTGGGATTCTCTCTCTCTCTCTCTCTCTCTCTCTCTCTCTCTCTCTGTCCCTCCCCTGCTCATGCTCTTTCTCTCAAAATAAATAAACTTTAAAAAAAAAAAGAGAGAGGAAGAATTAAAAGAAATCTTTTTCTTTTTTAAGTGAGTTAAGCCCATTCACATTTATCGATATGATTGAATTTGTATTCATAGTTTGTGATTATTACGTGTATTATGTTTCATTTGCTGTATTTTTTCCCATGTGATCTTTTCTTTGTGTTTTTAAATTATATATTTACAAAGGTTTGCATTTTTGTTCTAGTGATTATCTTTGGGCTTCTACCTTTTTGAAATGCCTTTTGTTCCTTCTTTTCTTATATGACCTATTAATTCTTAACTCCCACCTGTTGGCTATACAACAATCAATGAGTTTACACTCCTCTTCAGGATCTTTGATATTTTTAGCTTCATTTTTCTACTTGTCAGAACAGTTAATCAGCCCTTTTGCTAAAGCATTCATCTCTTGGTTGGATGAAGCAGGTTCTTCAACAACGGTTATGGTGGTAGAATTTCTTGAGTTTGTGTTTGTTAACTGTTTTTCTGTAGTCTCGACACCGGAAGCTCTGATTGGCTGTGTATAAAATCCGTGGCTTACGTTTTCCTTCCCTGAATTTTTAAAAGAAGTATAGCTTTGTTGTTGCTTACTTACTTTGTATGTTGGTTTTGAAAATCTGATGCTGGTGTAATTCTTTAGAACTTGTGAGGTATTTGGTCTTTTGTGCTTGGAGGCTTTGAGGGTTTTTTCCTTCATCTTTGAAGTTTTATTGGGATATGTCCCAGAGCTGAGTGTTTCAGGTCATTTTTGCCAGCTACCCCGTGTGGATCCTTTCAATGTATACCTTTAATCTTATTTTATTTCTGTAAGTTTTCTTGGATTATATAATACATATTAGTTTTGTTCCAAGGTCTGATTTTTCTTTTAAGGGACTCCGATTTCTTCTTTGGTCTGAGTTCTACTTCAGTCCCTTTGTGTTTCTTCCTACTGATTTGTCCATTTATTTAAAATTTTTGGATGTCTGGGGGCGCCTGGGTGGCTCAGTCGGTTAAACGTCCGACTTCGGCTCAGGTCAAGATCTCATGGTCCGTGAGTTCGAGCCCCGCGTCGGGCTCTGTGCTGACAGCTCGGAGCCTGGAGCCTGTTTCGGGTTCTGTGTCTCCCTCTCTCTGACCCTTCCCCATTCATGCTCTGTCTCTCTCTGTCTCAAAAATAAATAAACGTTAAAAAAAATAAAAAATAAAATTTTTGGATGTCTGATTCAAGGTATTTAGTTACATCCTACACTTTTGCTTGAGGAAATTTCATTCAGTTAGTTTTCCTCTGTTTCATAGTTGTTTGGGGGGGAGAATTTTTATTAGCCAAGGTGCTTTTTATTCTTATTTTTTGTTTCCCTAGTATCTTGGTATGGATCTCTTTAGTTGTCATCCATTCATTTTGTAGATTTGGTGTCATTTACAAGGTTCCAATTCAGTTCTACCCACTTCTTTTATCTAGTAGATATTTACATTCTCTTCTCCACATAAGTGTTAATATTAGATGCCCATTAAATATACTCAATTGACTTGAAGTTTGGGTGTTTTCCGTATTCCGGTGATGATGATGGTGTGTGTGTGTGCGCGTGCGTGAGATAGGCAAACTAGTTCAGGGGAGAGATGCCTGTGCTGTGACCAGGGATGGAGGCGGTGAGAAGTAGCTGACTGGGATGCGTGCTGAAGACAGAGCCGTGATAAGGACTGCATGTGAGGGGTGAGGAAGTGAGGAGTCAAGGATGACCACAGAGGGTCAAGTGGACACTCGCCAGCTGTCTCTTCCAGAGGAGTGGAGGGAGCACGAGCTCTGCGCCTGAGCTCTACTCTTCTTTCTCAAGGTTACAAGCCCAATGAAGGGAAGCGAGGGGATGCTTGTGAAGGCGACAGCGGGGGACCCTTTGTCATGAAGGTAAGCATCACTGAAGGCCAGGAGCTGGTGGCTGGATCTTCTGAGGGTGCAGGGGGGGTAAGCACAGACCCAGTTTTCAGGAGGAGTTGCCTGCCACTGCCTTGGACTTGACTCTGTTGGAATCCCCACGTCTCTTCCTCAGAGCCCCTTTAACAACCGCTGGTACCAAATGGGCATCGTCTCATGGGGCGAAGGCTGTGACAGGGATGGAAAATACGGCTTCTACACACACGTGTTCCGCCTGAAGAAGTGGATACGGAAGGTCATTGATCAGTCTGGAAGTTAGGGGCCCGTTCGCCTTCTAGGCTCCTCCCTGCAAAATCACAGAAACCAAGTCGGAGGAATTATTTTTGTGCTTTGTTCCTAAAAGTATAGTTCTCAATAAAAGTGCCTGTCAACAAGCCTCGCGCTCCCAGTGCCATTCGTGGGCAGCTCTGGAAGAGCCAGTCCGACTGGATGAACAGGACTTGGCGGGTCCCCCAGTCTCAGAAGTGGGGGGCGGGGGCAGGTGATGGGGAGGTGGTGGCCTGAGAGTAGGAGCACTGAAAATGTTCCGGACTTGGGGCCTTCGTGGGTTAGCTCATTTCATGCTCGTAAGAGGTAGGTGAGGAAATCAACTAGGAGAAGCGTCTTGTCCAAGGTCACACAGTTAAGAAGGGCCAGAGTTGGACTTGGAGCACAGAAGATACTGAAACCTGTGCTTTCAGTCGCTCTGCTGTCAGGGCCGTAAAGCGCTTGTCCCGGGACCAGAGAAGAGGCGGGAGGAAGACCGGAGTGATGAGGGGTGAGTAGGTACACCTTTCTCTTTACCTCCCGCTTTCCTCGGAAGTCCCTATGTGCTTCTGCACGTCATTAAAATGACATCAGATTAATGCCCCCAACAGGCTCAGTTATTTGAAGTGCCTTCATCTGAGAGTCTTGTGGGATATGGTGGTTCGGAGTGTGGGCCCCAGCGTCAGACTGTCTGGGTTCAGTCTTCTGGGATAGGAAAGGGAGAACCACGGACAAGGCACTTGACTTCCGTGAGCCTGTTTCCTTACATAGAAGATGTGCGCAATGACATTCATTACTTGCCTCAGTGAGGTTTTGAGGAGTAATTTAGGTAACGTGTATGGTGTACTTAGCCAAGTGCCCAGTACCTGGTAAGCTGTGCATAAATCACGGCCGCCTGTATGCTCACTCCTGCCAGGTGTGATCAAAGTTGCTCTGCCACTCCCCTCCTCTGGCCCCTGCAAATAGCACATTCGTGGGGTTGTTGCTTCCTGGGATTTCTACTCACATCATCGTTATCAGACCCGAGCAATTTGTTTCTCTACGAGATGGGACCTAGAGGGTGTATAAGTAGATTCAGAAAGGGTTTGGATGAGTGTCTGAGTCCTAAGAGTCACAGCATGTTCTCGAAGGTTGCTCCTGGCAGAGGTCGTTGGTCTGGGATGGAGCACAGCGGACGCACCACTGCCCTTCTGCGCGGCTCCACCGAGTTTCCGGCTGCACCATGGCCTGTTGCCACTCCTGTTCGGTGCATCTGTGGCTGGGGAGTGAGGCACCACAGCCTGCAACAGGTACAACACTGTGCCAGCTGGCGTGAGATGCCGATCACTTGATAATTCTCTGGGAGTCTGTGCTGTGAAGTCTCATCCCTGAGCTCGTTGGGGGAAGAACATGGATGCCACCATGATCACCATTTGTGACCTAGAATCTTCAACTAAGATCTATAAACCTCATGGTTTAGAGTGGGAAGGGACTGCAGGTAAGTACTTTTGCCCCCTTCCCTCCTTTTTATTTTCCCTTCCCGTTTTTCAATACTTTCAGGAACAGAGAATTGGGACTGAGTTCCTTTGCCCTTGTTTGGTTCTGGTTGACCAGAAAGCAGGGGGAAAACTGGGAAGTCGGTGAGTTTGCATGACCTTGACGGCCCAGAGCTTTTTTAAAATTTATTTTTTAACGTTTATTCATTTTTGAGAGACCGAGACAGAGCGTGAGTGGGGGAGGGGCAGAGAGAGAGGGAGACAGAATCCCAGGCCGGCTCCAGGCTCTGAGCTGTCAGCACCGAGCCTGACGCTGGGCTTGAACTCACGAGCCATGAGATCGTGACCTGAGCCGAAGTCGGACGCTTAACCGACTGAGCCACCCAGGTGCCCCCAGCCCAGAGCTTTTAACCAGATTGGGGAAATGGATTGGGAATTCGAGTATCCCAACTCTGCTTTTGAAACAAGGGTACACATTCTCAAGATCGCGTCCCTTCAACACAGCTGTCAGCATACAAATTGCTGACCCAAGCACAGCCACTCTTTCCAAAAACATTGTCCTAGCACAGCAGCAAACTAACTCCTCGGTCTTCCTTCCAGGGAGCGCCTACTCCCATGTTCCCACTGCGGGGGGCAGAGGCGAGTGTGATTCCAGGCAGCACGGGGGCCACCTGAGAACCACACTAGAAGCAACTTTCCGCCAGCCTTTCATTTCTTGAGCGCCAGCTGAGTGAAAGGTAGTCTGGAAAAAAGTTCCTTGACCCCATTGGCTGCCCAAGAAGTTGCCCGTGTGAATCCAGAGCCTCTTAGTGCTAAAGGGTTTTTCTGACTGTGGAGGGAGGCCCTGGGGAATTTATCCCAGAGGAGACTCCTCCGTTCCCTTTCTGGTCCTCAGACTGAGCATGAAGCAGCTGTGGGTTTAGACTCAGACGCCAGAAACCAGGCAGGAAACTCCTGAACGTCCCCCCACCTCCTTGAGTCAGATGCTCCCCAATCCAGTCCCCGTGTGAGAGGCACCGCGGCCCGGCCAGAACGGGGCCCATCTCGCGTGCAAAGTGGCAGGAAGCCCGAGAGCTCCTTGGAACCACAGTGCTGGTGGGAGGGAAGTCATGACCTGGACCTCAAAATGGGGAAGAAAGGGACTCCTCTGCTCTCCCGGGGGCTGCAGGTGGAAAGCAGGAAAGGTGCTCTGCTGCTCCTCCCAAGGGAGCAGAAGCCCAAGCCTGTGCACCCGGCCCCGGCGCTGCTCCGTGAGGGGGCCTCCCTAACCATTCTGTGGCTGCCGGCCGGGCCCAAGAACCGTGACAGAGCTGCCCAGATACGGAGCATCTTGGGAGACAGTTCTAGTTAATGCAAACTTTATTTATAAAAGACTCTTAAATTAGTTGTATCATGCCATGCATTCATACAGAATACAGTGACCCTTCAGGGCTACAGGGAGAAGAGCTCACAAACTCAAAGGAAAAACTATTAAAGTTTCTAATAGTTAAAAGCTAGGAAAGATCAGGACGACTTTACAAATGAGCAGTTAAAAATAAAAGACAAAGGCTATGGAGACTAGTCGGAGCTGAGAGGAGGGCAGCTGTTTACAAGTCTGTACACTAAACTACTACACGGACAGTCTTCTAGAGGCAGGGCGCTGGCGGAGAAGCAGAGTATGTACAACGACTCGCGCCGTGGCGGCTCCTCCCGGACCCGCGGTGTATACAGCCGGCCAGTCTGTGTGCTAGGCCTGCCGAGGCCCTTCGACTAGGAGGACTCCGAGTTTAGTGAACTGAAGCTGCGGGGTGCCGGGGGCTGGGGCGGCTTCACTTGCGACTGCTCTTTATTCTCTCCAGTCTCTTTTTCAAGTCGTCAATGTTAGCCGTGGAGGACGAGGACGTGGTCGTGGTTCCTGAAGAGTGAGTCTGGTGAGAATCCAGGTCCAAGTGCTGGTGCTGCTCCCGGGACTCCCGGAGCTGAGAGAGTTTGCTGTGCAGCATGTCTGTGGAAGAGGCAACCGTGGGAACTGCTGGTTTGGAGAGCAGAGAGGTCAACGGAGGTCGGTCATCTTGCTGTGGAGACAAGGGGAGACATTGGTAAAGCGGGTCGGTGCGCAGCTCTGGAACGGCAGCGGCCACTCCGTCCCCGAGCCACACGGAAGGAAAGGAGCGGTACCTTTGTATTGTCCAGACCACACCGCTGTCGGAGGATTTTGAGTCTTTCCAGGTAGACCGACGGTCCCACCTCCTCTCCGTTTGTGTTACCAATGGAGGACACTGTGCTTGTGGGAGCAGACATACACGTGACCTCCGTCTGAGGGGAGATGCCTAGAGAGGAAGTGTGGAAAGGACACTCAAATGTACCCACGTCCCACTTCTAGACTGGCCTGGTTGATCTGCCACCACAGGGAACGATTTGGGACCTAGATATCGCCATTATAAAGACTGAAAAATCCAGAAGAGTCCATCTGGAGTTGGCGATAAAGGGTGCTCTGAAATACACAAGATAAGCCGAGCGAGAGCTTCAGGAGTCAACAGAGAAGAGCAGACTGTCAGTTGGGCCGGCCATCTACATCTGGGATATGCAGGGGTTGGATCTTGTGACCCTACGCTGACCTGGGCCATCCAAAAGGCCCGCGCCACTGCTGGGGCTACGGGAAGTGTCCAGCCGAGGAACCTAAGGACTTTAAATGTTGGCAACGATTAGACGAGGTCTGGACGAGGTGACACACAAGAGGAAGTGCTTATTCAAACCGGGGGAGAGAGCAGGAGCTGAAGGCTACAGTGTATTCAAGGGGAAGAGGCGGAAACGGAGGTGTCCTACAAACACCCAAAGAAGGGACAGGAACGGGAGCATCTGTCACCCCAGCGTGGAGAGCAATATTCTGGCAGGAGAGGGGGAGAAACCAAAAAAATCTGTCACAGTTCTTAAATTTCCGAGAAGGAACAATAACAAAATGCAGGCATTTAAAACACCCAAAGATAATGCGTTACAAGATGCATTATCTAAACCAAAAAGATAAGGTCCTGGGAAGACAAACTTCCTTACGGTAAACCGAAGAGTCGCACACAAGATTCCTCTAGGAAAATAGGAATCCCTAATGTAAACGTGAGGAGAATGCTCTGACGGAGAGTGAACGAAGAAGGACGTGAGAGGCAGCGGTGAGGGACGTGTGAATGCTTTCCACACAAAACCGCTCAGGCATCAGTGGGGACACGCACGTGTGTTGCAAATGTGCTGTTCAGGCCCAAAGTATCAAATGTTGGATGTCACCAGAAAGGACTTTGGGAGTGAGAAAAGGGGGCTCTGCCTCGATCAAGCAAACTATGGTATGTCCGCTTACCACTTCCAACACCCCACGTAACACAGTATCTACTAGGTTAATTGTTCGGCGTCTGTCTCTACCCTTGTGGATTATTAATTTATTATCTATTATTTATTTGTTAGTTTACGTACTTGAGACAGAGAAGTGGGGCTCATTCGAGGCTCGTGTTTATACCCAAAGCAGGGCTCGAGCTCACCAACTGTGAGATCAAGACCTGAGCCAAGTCAGATGCTTAACGACTGAGCCACCCAGGCGCCCTACTCTGGTGGATGTGAAATTCTAGCAGAGGCTTCTCTCTGTTTGTTGCCTGGCACACACAACAGTACTTGCTGAGTGATAGGAACGAAAGCTTCTCTGAATGTTAAGCTGAAACATTACTTCCCCACAGTGGAAAAGCCAAGTATCTGCAAATTACTGCTCATAGGATCTAGAGACAAAGGAAGACCTTGAAGGTGTCAGTTATAGAAAAGAGCTGTCAAGGGCCTTATTAAACCAAAAGAGAGATCTCTGTCACCATGCAGAGTAGAGCTCTCACATTTGTCCTGCATCTAGTTCTCTGTGAGTTCCGTGAAACTCCTCCTCTAACATTCCCAAATTTGTTTGCCTGAAAAACCGTGTTCCTTTGTGGTTTTCACAGTTGATCTTAGCCAAAAGGCTGAGAAGCCATCCTTTGTGGTTTTCAGATTCCAGTCATGTTCTCTTCTCACCATGTGTGTTGCTGGGCTGAAGCTTTAGTTATATTCTCTGAAATTATTTTTCTCTTCTTCTCAACACCTTAAATTATGCCTCTCCAAGACCTTAAGAGTGTTTTTTCTTGAAGTGTAATGAGCAGAATGTCTACATATGGACATACCGTGGTTTGCTTGATCAAGGGGTGGGGAGTAGATGACATTTTAAGGAAGGTCTCACTGAGACAGTGGTGTCCGGACAAGGATCTGATGGAACAAAGAGAGCCAGTCACAAGACCATCTTGTGGAAGAGCAATCTACATGTAAGAAACGGTTGGTGCAGAGGTCTAAGCAGGTACATAAATGCCTGATGTGTTCTGGAACAGCAAGGAGGCTGGTGGGGGCTGGAGTATTCGGAATGGGAGTCGGAGTGAGTAGAAGATGTGGCTGTAGTGGTGGCCTTACGCGTAGGACCTCGTAGATCTCTAGAAGGCCTTTTGCTGAGAAAGGGAGAGCCTTTGGGAAACATTTGAGAAGTACTGTTTTGGTGCTATGCGTGGAAATGGGAAGGCGACAGTGGAGGCAAGGGGTCAGCATGAAGAACAGTGCCATAAACCAGGTGAGAGATGATGACTCTCACACCAGGGCAGTGGCCGTGAAGGTCATGAGAAGAGTGCGTGGAGTCTGTACATGGTTTGCAGGCAGAGCCAAAAGGATTTCCCGACAGAGAGGAAGACAAGACTCAAAGGCTCTGGGTCTAAGCAAACTAGAAGGACAAAGTTGCCATCACCTGAGATGGACAAGGAAGGAAACAGCAGGTCTCCTCCTGGCTTGGAGGAATATCTGGAGCTTAGCAGTGACATGTTGAGTTTACAATGCCTACCAGAGACCCAAGTGGAGGCATCATGCAGGATGTATCTGTTGGGATTAGGAAGAAGGTCTGAGCTGGACCCAAAACAACACTGGGCCTCTCTGGCACATAAATGGTATCTCAAGTGATGAGACTACACGGATTAGTTACGGGAATGAGAGTAAGAAGAGATGGTTACCGACTGAAGCCTGGGGAGCGCCAACATGAAGAGTTCAAGGAGAGGAAGAATCGGAGACCAAGAAGGAAGAGGCCAGGAAGGCTGCGTAGGAGGAGACCAAAGAGAGCATGGATAACTAGAAGCCCAGGGAAGAAATGGTTTCAAGGGCAGGGAACACTGTCCTTGTCAAACACTGATGATGGGTCAAGTCAGGTGACCGAGGTGACCACTGTCTGTAGCCATGTGAACATCGCTGGTGACCATTAAACATTGAGGAACACAGGCATTAATTTAAATGTGTCAAAGCCTCCAGTTCCTGAGCTGGGAGATATTTTGAACTCATCCCTGAAGCTACTAGAGGAAACCATACCTGTTGATGAGGGAATACGGCCTTTGCCTTCTCTCTCCATCTCAATCACCCGAAGGCCTCTTTCAACATAGCTCTGGAAGAACTGGGAGGAATTTTTCAGAAATGGTTCAATGTCGGCATCTGAATATTTCTTCTTATATTCATATAACTCTGCTAGGCCCTGGTTAATAAGAAAAAGGAAGAGGAGGGAGAAATTAGTCAGTGGTCCTTCTCTATAAAGCAGAAGCCCATTTGGCTAGACCCTTTCCCTTTTACCTCTTTGGTGTTCTCTTTAGAGCCAATCTTCTTAAAAATCTCAGCCAAGAAATCATTCACTTTGGCCTTTGATGATTTTTCATCCTGAAATTGAAAGGCACAAAGGACCGGCTAGACCCGAGTTATTAATTAGGAACCCCCCATGGTTGGATAAGAACTAAAGATATCTCAAAATCCAGACCTTACTGGTGTGTTCCTGTGGCTAACAGAAGCACCAATGTCTACACTGGAAAACACTAACATTCTGAGTTACTGAATGCCTCCAGCTGCAGCTTTTCAACTAAACTTGAGGAAGGACCTTGGCCCATTCCTCCCTAATTAAGTAGAGCTCACAGTGGATTTATCTGGCAACCAAAGCTTTAAGCACAAGTACAGAAACCTTTCTTAGGGACCAAGAGGCACATGGTTAGAACTAGTTCATATTTGAAAACTTAAAGGTGGAAAATGGTCATGACACCTCAGCAGGAGAGTGGCCCCATCCCTGAGCCTTAACCTTAGACCCTCAGAAAGATGGGCTCCAGCATTTACATCTGTGACAGGATCACCACCCTTAGTCTTTCGAGTCAGGACACTTACTATTCGAGATGCTCCCTTTTCGGTTTCCTTATCAGACTTGCTCCCGGTCTGGTCCATGCTGTGCTTCATCATCCGGCAGAGGTGGGCCTCCAGCTCAGATTCGTTCTTGTTGTCAATCATTGTTAGGTGGTCTAGGATCTGTGGGAGACAACACGCACAGTGAAATGGCAGCAATGCCGTGATGTTCTCTCAAGCTCCCTCAGGGACCAGCTGCTGTTCTCACATACCTTGGGCCCTTTTAATTTGCATAAAGTGTGCAGCAGCGTCTTTAGGGTCCTTATGGGAAATTCACTTTTGCATTGCTTCAGTTTCTCTTTGGGGAAGACCTTCATGAAAATATGTATGTCCAGAAGAATTCTGTCCAGATTAATGCTGTTGATGGTATCAGGCAAGAGTCGAACCATTCTCCAGAGACACTATTGGAAAAAGAAACAAAGTTAGGAGGAGTGGCTGAAGAATGAGGATCACTCCTGGTACCATTCACCTGTCCCAAGCTCTGTGGTCACTTCCAAAAGATGGTCAGGGGTATAAGTGTGGAACACCACCATGCCTTTTGAGTTCAGCTGCTAAAACATGAACAATTTCACTCATTTCAAGCACATCATGGCAAGAGTGTGACCAGCCATCCATGTAATCATCCCCACACCTCCTTCACACTCCCTGGAAACGGGGGCCTTGAATGGTGAGAAGGTATGGAGAATCGGGTGCGGAACCCAACAGTACAGCAGTTCATACAGCTTAACCAAACCTGACCCAAGGACACAGACTCAATTACAGTGTAATAACAATGTTATAATGTTGCAGATACGTTCACTTAGGGTTTTCCGTTCAAGAGGCTAAAATATTACAGGACAGGGCTATACTTACTATTTCCCAAAAAGGTATGACATTTGTCTCATGAAACTAATTGCCTTTTACTTCTAGGATAATTTGTCTTTCCCTTTTCATTGTTTGAGGCCAAAAACTGTTCAGGCCTGAGCCTGGGGTATAAACTCGAGACCAAGTATATTTTTTTCAGGTGTTCCTTGGTTGATTTGAGTCTATGTCTTACTTTCAACTCCCCTCTCTGCACACTTTAACAAGTATTGCATCTTGGAAAGAAAAGAGACCAAATTATTTCAACTTTACCTTCATAACAAGCTCTGAGAATTTGGGAGAACTGGCTGTTGCTAGTAGGCTGTCTTGGAGCAAAACAAGTAGGGCACTAGAAAAAAAAAATCCCAACATGGTAACATTAATAAGTTTCAAACGTGCATTCCAATTAAAACCAATAGTTGAAAGGCCAAGTGTAAATATTCTGTATCCATCTAACAAGTTGAGAGCCTATGGATCAGGATTGTCTCTGATTACTTGACATTCAGCTATAAAGAAAATAAACATCAATCATTTAAGCTTTCTCAGTTACTACTTGGTAAATGGTAAAGCTTGTCACTATTTTTCATTGTTACTGGTAGCTGAGACAGAAATGTACTTGAAATGTACATGAAAGGAGAGGTAATCAACAAACATGATAGTTCTATTCTAGAAAATTCTTTATAATTTTTTTTAAAGTTTATTTATTTTGAGAGACAGTGCAAGTTGGGGAGGAACAGAGACAGGGCGACAGAGAATCCCAAGCAGTCTCTGCACCGTCAGCTTGGAGCCCATTGTGGGGCTCAAACTCATGAAACCATGAGATCATGACCTGAGCAGAAACCATGAGTCAGATGCTTAACTGACTGAGCCACCCAGGCATCCCTATTCTAGAAAAGTCTTGATGCTGGCTGGCTTACTAAGTTGTTACTAGTTTTAGCTGCTGTCTCGGGTCAGAACACTAGGTTCATGAGGAAGAGAAGAGTGATAAACAAACTTATTAGGCAAACCTAAAGTTATAATTGGTCTTAGTGACTTTGGTTTCCATGGGTAGAAAAAAGAGAGGCTGTTTCAGGCTCAAATGGTGAGAGCATGGATATACCTCAGGATGTTGGTCTGGTCTGACTTCTCCAGAACCTTCACCACCAAGAGGTTCACAGAGCGGATCACCTGTTGTCCTTCCTCTAGATCTTCAATCCTAGAGTCCAGCATTAAGGTGATGAGGCCATGCATCAGGTCTTTCAGGACTCCAGTGGAGGCCTCCCGGGCAAGGCTTTCTATCTGAAACAGCTATCCAATCATACTTGTGTTAGGTATGAAAGCCAATATATAAAACAAAGAAGATAAATGTGGGTGGCACATTCTAGTAAACAGTTACACTGTATTAAAAAAAAATGCAGAGTATTAGGGGGAAAAAAACCATCAGACTTCCTCAAATCTCCAGAAATAGCCAAAACTAATTGGAGTGCTTCTTCCTTCCTGTTGTAAAAGTACTTTCTGTGTGAGTAGTTATCTGTGACAATGCAACCAGGGGTCCTACCATGCCTAATGAAGACACTGGCAGGAAGCAGAAATCTAGGTAGTATGTAAGCATTCTATTTTGTGTTCTAACAATAAGGCACCCAACATCTAATGAAAGTAGTCCGTAGTCTGCAAGTAAAACTCTGTAAGTGATGTAGGATTCAACGGAACATCTACACAGATTCAGGTTCTAGAACCCAGGTAGGATGAGACTGAAAAGAAGCTCATGTTCTGTAGAGGTGGCCTTACCGAAATCATGTTGCCAATGATACAGCTATAAAGCTTGATGATCTCATCTTTCTCCAATTTCTCATCTGCCATATGTGTGTTGTAGATGAGTCTTAGCTGCATGAACGTGGCTATCAGAAACTGATCAATATGGCCAGACATAGCTTCAGCTTTGTCTTCCTGTCTCAGGACCTCATCGATCTGGTAACAAAAACCCCAAGATATGTTAACTAAAATTAAAAACAAAAACAACAAAACAACCCCCATGATACAGTCTCCAAGCTTCATACTTAGAAGTAGCAGGAAAATGTTATGTCTATAATATTTATTAGCAAAGTACTTATAATAATATCTAACCTAGAAAAAAAATCCAGTCACTTTACACATAAATAACTAGTCCTTAGGGATTCAAACACTCAGCAGATACTAACTGAGCAAGATACTGTTAGGTAAATTAGTCACAGATCCTATTGTAAAAGGTTCACTATCTAGAAGATTAGGGAATATAATCCCTATGTTTAAATGTCTCATCTATTAAAGTGAATACCCATCATCTCATTTGATCATTCAACAGCTCTGGAGAATCAGTAAGGTAAGTTAGTAAGATCTCCATTTACTACATGAGAAAAGCAAGGCTCAGAAAGATCAGACTACTTAGTCCAAACTCAAAACTCAAGTTTTCCCACATCCTGATTCTGGTGTTCTTTTTGGTTTGGTACATTGGTTGTCACTAACAGTAAAATGCACTACTGTGGGTAAAACACGTATTTCCCATTCTCTACTGTAAAAATACCTTATTTTTATGATTACGTAAATACCACCCAGAGACAAATATGTCAATCTTCAATGACCGCCCCCTCCCCCATCTTTTTTAAGAGAGCATGAGAATGAGGGAGAGGGGGGGAGGGAGGGAAGGAGGGAGAGAGGGGGGGAGGGAGGGAGGGAGGGAGGGAGGGAGAGAGGGAGAGAGGGAGAGAGAGAGAGAGAGAGAGAGAGAGGCAGGCAGGCATACACACACTGTGAGAGAATCTCAAACAGGCTCCACACTTGGCACAGAGCCCAACTCAGGGCTCTGTCCCAAGACCCTGGAATCATGAGCTGAAATCAAGAGTCGGACACTCAACCGACTGACGCCCAGGCACCCCTAATGACCCTACTTTCCGGCAGGGTTGTCCTATTGTGCAACCCCAGGGAGCACCATTTGGACAGACTGCAGTGGGAGTGGTGCCTGCTGGTGTTGTGGAAGCCAGGAGTCCTACTTTCATTTGCATCTTTATGCGTGTCATACCTCATTGGCACATACAATTTTATATAACTGGGGCTGTTTAACAACGTTGTGTCAACCAAGACACCATAAAAAATACTTTTTTTCCCCCCAGGGGGAAGCTTACCCTTTTTCTAAGGTAATTAACATTAACAACCTGGTCCACATCCTTTCACATTCACAGAGTCATATACAACCACATGTGCATGCACAAATGGGGTCAAGGTTTAGGTTGTTTATTTTAAAGAGGATTATAGTTCATACACTTCTCTGCATCTAGCTTTTCTAGCACAACAGAAAATTATGAAATTCCCCAAAGGCCATAGGAATAGCTCTATTTTTAAAGACTGCATTAACAGTCCACATATGCATGTGCCAAAGTTTACTCAATTGTTCCCTTACTAACTTTCAATGTGTTTCCGGTTTGGTTATTTTGTTTACTATAAATAAGGTTTCAATAAACATCTTTGTACATGTATCCTAATACACTTGTGTTTTTATTTCTAAAAGAACGATACATTTCAAATGATGGCATAATACATATTACTGTGTGGTTTTCTTTAAAAAGGCACATTGGGGTGCCTGGGTGGCATGCAACGTCCATCCGACTCTTGGTTTCAGCTCAGGTCATGATCCCAGGGTCATGGGATCAAGCTGAGTTGGGCTCTGTGCTGAGTGGAGCTTGCTTGGGATTCTCATTTTCTCTCTCTCCCCTTCTGCTTCTCTCCCCTGTTCACACGCAAACTCATGCTTTCTCTCTCTCAAATTAAAAATAAAGGCACTAACATTGCATTTGCATTTCTACATTTAATGCACAAGTACTGTTTTTCCACAAGCTCTACTGGCTGTATGTTATTACGCTTTTTAATTTTTGCCACTCTGATGGCAAAACATGCTATCTTATTGTTACTTTAGGCTCCATGCCCAGTGTGGAGCCCAAAGGAGGGCTTGAACTGATGACCCTGAGATTAAGATCTGAGCTGAGATCAACAGTCAGACACTTAACAAACTGAGCCACCCAGGGGTCCCTTATTGTTACTTTAATTTGCATTTTGTGGCAAAGGAGGGCCTGGACCTCTTTTCACATATTTACTGGCCGTTTGGATATCTTGTGTGATTTGCCTATTCACGTCCTTCAGTCATTTTCCTATTGGGTTCTCCTTTTCTCAAGAGTTAATAAAAGCTCTGTTTAGTGTAGCTATTAATCCTTTATTGGTCATCTGGGCTGCAAATATATTCCACAATATGTATGCAATATACTACTTGTTTACTGATAGTATATGGTAGATTTCTGCAGATTAAAATCTTAAAATTTTATATGTTCGAATGTGTCTTTTCTTATTCTTAGGTTTCCTTCCTTGTTTTTTAATGTTTTCCCCAAATCCCCTGGTTCTTTTAAATATTTGGGGGGGGGGTGATGAATTGTTTAAAATTTTCACAGGGTTACTTTTTTTTTTTTTTTTTTTTTTTTATCTCTTCCACATCTATGGTTGGTTCCTTCCTCATTCCTGATACATATTTTTGTTCTCTAGTCAGTCTATTAAAGAATTTGTTTTGTTTTACAAGAAACAAATTAAGAGTTGTTATTTTAAAAACCCATCTTAGGGGCGCTTGGCTGGCTCAGTCAGATGAGCGTGTGATTGTTGGGTCTTGGGGTTGTGAGTTCGAGTCCCATGTTGGGTACAGACATTATGAATAAACAAACAAACAAACTTTGAAAAAATAAACATCCATCTCATGAACTATAGCTTTATTATCTCCTTTCAAGTATTTTTTATTTTTCTAACTTCTGGTAAGTACTAAGTTACTTCATTTTAGCTTTTTTCTAATAGCAAATGCATTTCAGGCAATATATTTTTCATTTTTTTTCTTTTTATTTTTTGTGTGTGTGGATATCCAATTGTCCCCGTATAATTTATTGAAAAGACTTTCCTTTCCTTACTGTTGAACACTTCAGTGACACATTAGTTATAAATTTATTGTGCCTATATGCATGTATTTATTTGTGGGTTTTTTAATTCTGTTCCATTGAGTCTAGTTCATTATTTTTATGTCAATATCACATTGTCTTAATTACTATATAGCTATATTATACTTAAAAAATTTTTTTTAAATTTACATCCAAGTTAGTTAGCATATAATGCAACAATGATTTTAGGAGTAGATTCTTTAATGCCCCTTACCTGTTTAGCCCATCCACCTTCCCACAACCTCTCCAATAACCCTTTGTTTGTTCTCCATATTTAAGAGTCTCTTATGTTTTGTCCCCCTCGCTGTTTTTATATTTGCTTCCCTTCCCTTGTGTTCATCTGTTCTGTATCTTAAATTCCTCATATGAGTGAAAGTCATTATCTGTCTTTCTCTAATTTCACTTAGCATAACACCCTCCAGTTCCATCCACATGGTTGCAAATGACAAGATTTCATTCTTTTTGATTGCTGAGTAATACTCCATTGTATGTATGTGTGTATATATATATATATATATATATATATATATATATATATACCACATCTTTATCCATTCATCCATAGATGGACATGTGGGCCTTTTCCATACTTTGGCTATTGTTGATAGTGCTGCTATGAACTTTGGGGTGCATGTGCCCCTTTGAAACAGCACACCTGTATCCCTTGGACAAATACCTAGTAGTGCAATTGTTGGGTTGTAGGGTAGTTCTATTTTTAATTTTCTGAGGAACCTCCATACTGTTTTCCAGAGTGGCTGCACCAGTTTGCATTCCCACCAGTGGTGCAACAGAGATCCTCTTTCTCCGCATCCTTGCCAACATCTGTCCTTGCCTGAGTTGTTAATGTTAGCCATTCTGACAGGTGTGAGGTGGTATCTCATTATGGTTCTGATTTGTATTTTCCTGATGATGAGTGATGTTGAGCATTCTTTCATGTGTTGGTTGGCTATCTGGATGTCTTCTTTGGAGAAATGTCTATTCATGTTTTTTGCCCATTTCTTCACTGGATTATTTGTTTTTTGGGTGTTGAGTTAGATAAGTTTTTTTTTTTTTTTTTTTTAATTTTTTTTCAACGTTTTTTATTTATTTTTGGGACAGAGAGAGACAGAGCATGAACGGGGGAGGGGCAGAGAGAGAGGGAGACACAGAATCGGAAACAGGCTCCAGGCTCCGAGCCATCAGCCCAGAGCCTGACGCGGGGCTCGAACTCACGGACCGCGAGATCGTGACCTGGCTGAAGTCGGACGCTTAACCGACTGTGCCACCCAGGCGCCCCAAGTTAGATAAGTTCTTTATAGATTTTGGATACTAACCCTTTATCTGATAGGTTGTTTGCAAATATCTTCTCTCATTCTTGTCGGTTGCATTTTAGTTTTGCTGATTGTTTCCTTTGGTGTGCAGACGATTTTTATTTTGAGGAGATCCCAACAGTTCATTTTTGCTTTTGTTTCCCTTGCCTCTGGAGACGTGTTGAGTAAGAAGTTGCTGAGGCCAAGATCAAAGAGGTTTTTGCCTGCTTTCTCCTCGAGGACTTTGATGGCTTCCTGTCTTACATTTAGGTCTTTCATCCATTTTGAGTTTCTTTTTGTGTATGATGTAAGAAAGTGGTCCAGGTTCATTTTTCTGCATGTCGCTGTCCAGTCTTCCCAGTACCACTTGCTGAAGAGACCATCTTTATTCCATTGGATATTCTTTCCTGCTTTGTCAAAGATTAGTTGGACATAACGTTTGTGGGTCCATTTCTGGGTTCTCTATTCTGTTCCATTGATCTGAGTGTCTGTTTTTGTGCCAGCAATATATTTTTCTGAGTTCAGTAGTTTCACTACAGGTTTAGAGGGAATGCTTTCCTACTATTCACTATTAAGAGTTTTTTGGTTTTTTAATCAAAGGGTTAGTCAGGAGGGTGTTTCATACTTTTTCCAAGTGGCCATTATTTTTTGTGATATTATTTACTAAAAAGTCTGTTGGGTTACCAATAAAGAATTTGGTGAGTATATCTTTTACTACAACAGTTGTTAAGATATAAAAAAATATAGATATTTTCAGAGACTGTAAAATTCTATGTACACATATATTAAGTCCGGTTTACTGTTTACTAATACTATTTTATTAAGGTTTAACAACGTTAATATAATACAATACACAAATCCTAACAGTACATCTTAATGAAATTCTATGCATATGCATCTGTATATCTGCCATGAGAACAAGCTATAGGACACTGGTCGCACCCAAAGCCCTCTTCCTGCCCCTCCAAGCTGGTAAGCTGGTATCCTGCCTTTCACCAGGGGTTACTACTATTCTGGTTTTTCCTTTTTTTAAAAAAAACCATTCTGACCTCTAACTGGTTAAGAATTATTTCATTCCCATGTCCATATCTTTCATCTACTACATCTGTCCCAATTCTCTCAACCTATAACTTGTCTTTTTATTTATTTATTTTTTTTAAAGTAGGCTCTACACCCAACATGGGGCTTGAACTCACAACCCTGAGATCAAGAGTCGTGTGCTCTACTGACTGAGCCAGCCAGGTGCCCTGCTTGGTTTTTCATTTTGTTATAAACAGAGTATCTTGTGATAAACAGATGTTTTCAGAAATTTTAAAGTAGTATAAAAGATTTCTATTTTTTCCTTTATGTTTTTTTGTGTCTAGTTTAAAAAGATATCCTTACATAATGTGAAGTAAAAAATGTTCTCCTATTAAGTTTTCCTTCTCACATCTAGGTCTTTAATCCATCTGAAATATACTTTGGCGTAGGAAATAGCAATCTAATTATACTGCTGTTCCCGTGGAAGATAACCAGTCCTAGCACCATTTACTGATTAATCCAGCTTTTACCAAGGGATTTTTAATGTCTTTTCTGTTCCTTTTTTTTGGGGTGGGGGAAGAGAGAAGTAGGGGGAGAGAGGGAGGAAGGGGGGGGGGAGAGAGAGAGAGGGAGAGGGAGAGAGAGAGAGAGAGAGGAGAGAGAATGAGCACAACCAGGGGATGGGCAGATGGAGAGAGGGACAGAGGATCTGAAGCAGGCTCACCACTGAAAGCAGAAAGCCTGATGTGGGTTCTGAACCCACGAACCGTGAGATCATGGCCTGAGCTGAAATCGGAGGTTTAACCAACTGAGCAACCTAGGTGCCCCCAATACTGCACAATCTTAATTACAGTGGCTCTGTAGTTACTGTTGATGTATAGTGATAAACGACTTCTGCACTGTGTTATAATTTTAAAAAACTTTCTTGGGGTGCCTGGGTGGCTCAGTCAGTTGAGCATCCAAGTCTTGATTTCAGCTCAGATCATGATCCCAGAGTTGTGGGATGAACCCTGCAATGAATTCCACACTTAGTGTGGAGCCTGTTTACGATTCTCTCTCTCTCTCTGCCCCTCTCCCCTGGTTATGTGCATGTGCTCTCTCAAAAAAATTTTAAAAAGATACATAGATTTAAAATTTTTTTTAATTAAAAAACCGTCTTAAAAAACTGACTGCTGGGGTGCCTGGGTGGCTCAGTCAGTTAAGCAACTGACTCGGGCTTGGTCATGATCTCGTTCGTGGTTTGTAGGTTTGAGCCCTGCATGGGTTTCTGTGCTGACAGCTCAGGGCCTGGAGCCTGCTTCAGATTCTGTGTCTCCCTATCTCTCTGACTCTCCCCCACTCACGCTCTCTCTCTCTCTCAAAAATAAATAAAACTTCAAAAAAAAATAAATTTCAGCATCAATTTCGTAACTGTAGAACTGTTGAGATTTTGATTAGAATGGCTTTCACTGTATAGGTAAATTTGAGGCAAATTGGCATCTTGATAACCCCAAACCTTGTGAACATATTATATTTCCATTTATTTGGAAATTCTCTAATGTCATTCAATTTCCTCTATAAAGGTTTTACATATAAAATGCTTGACTTATTCCTATGTAAATGTTTTTGTTACTGACGGTTTTCTTTTTTTTTAATATTCTCATAAATCTTTATTTATTTATATTTTAAAATGTTTTTATTTCTCTGAGACAGAGAGAGACAGAGAGACACAGAGAGAGAGAGAGACAGAGAGAGAGAGAACACAAGAGGGGGAGGGGCAGAGAGCGAGCGGGAGACACAGAATCCGAGGTTGAGCTGTCAGCACGGAACCTGACATAGGGCTTGGACTGAGGAACCCCAAGACTGTGACCTGAGCCAAAGTCAGACACGTAACCAACTGAGCCACCCAGGCACCCCTGTCAATTTTCTTATAATAAAAATATATAAAATTTACCATTTTAACTATCTCTTAAAAATAATGTTAAGTTTGTTTGTTTGTTTGTTTGTTTATTTATTTAGAGAGAGCATGAGCAGGGGAGGAGCAGAGAGAGAGAGAGAATCCCAAGCAGGCTGTGCACTATAGCCTGACTCAAGGCTCAAATACATGAACTATGAGATCATGATCTGAGCCAAAATCACAAACCGGATGCTTAATTGAGCCACCAAGGTGCCCATTTTAACCATTTAAGCATATAATCCAATGGCATTAAGTACCTTCACAATGTTACATAACCATCACCACTATCTATTTCTAGAACTTTGCTATCATTCTAATCGGACTCCATACCCATTAAATAAGAACTCCAAATTCTGCCGCCCTTCCCTGGCCCTGGTAACCTCTATTCTACTTTCTCTGTGTGTTTGCCTATCCTACGTACCTCATATATGTGTAATCACACAATATTTGTCCCTTTGTGTCTGATTTATTGTATTTAGCATAAGATTTCCAAGGTTCATCCATGTTATAGCATACATCAGAATTTCATTCATCTTTATGGCTGAAAAATATGCCATGGTATGTACATACCACATTTTGTTGATCCATTCACATGCTGATGGACTCTTAAGTTGTTTTCCACCTTTTGTCTGCTGTGAAGAATGCTGCTATAATAAACACTGGTGCACAACTATCTGTGTGGGTCCCTGCTTTCAGGTAGTGGGAATATTGGATCTTATTGTAATTCTTGTTTAACTTTTTGAAGAACCACCAGACTGTGTTTTCCATAAATGGCTGTACCATTTTATGTCCTTACCAGTAACGCACACAGGTTCCAGTTTCTCCACATCCTTGCCAATACTATTGACCATTTTTTAAAAAATATTTTTAATGTTTTTATTCAAGAGCGAGTGAGCGAGAGCAGGGGAAGGGCAGAGACAGAGAGAGAGAGAGAGAGAGAGAGAGAGAGAGATCCAAAGCAGGCTCCAGGCTCTGAGCTGTCAGCACAGAGTCGGAGGAAGGGCCCAAACTAGTGAACTGCAAGATCATGACTTGAGTCGAAGTCAGTTGCTTAACCAACTGAGCCACCCAGGTGCCCTATTTCCCATTTTTAGAAAAAAAAGAAAATCCTACTGGGGTATGAAGTGGTATCTCATTGTGGTTTTGATCTGCATTTCCTTAATGTCTAAAAGACGCCAAACATCTTTTCACATGCTTACTGGCCATTTGTGTATCTTCTTTGGAGAAATGTTGATTTAAGTCCTTTGCCCATTTTTGAATTTTCTTTCTGTTTGTGTGGTTGAATTGTGGGAATTCTTTATGTGTTCTGGATATTAATCTCTTCAGATATATAATTTGCAAATATTTTCTCTCATTCTGTGGGGTGTCTTTTTACTCTCTTGATAGTAACCTTTGTTTGATGCATAAAACTTTTAAATTTTGATAAAGTTCAATTTTATTATTTTTTCTTCTGTTGCCATTGCTTTTGGTGTCATATCCAAAAAATTACTGCCAAGTCTCATATCATGAAGATTTTCCCCTATGTTTTATTTGTTTTGTTTGGGATACCATTAGGTTATTATAAAAGAGAGACATGGAAATTATTTACATGATGGAAGATTTCACAACTTCACTAGACTGGGC
This sequence comes from Neofelis nebulosa, assembly GCF_028018385.1. Taxonomy (NCBI): domain Eukaryota; kingdom Metazoa; phylum Chordata; class Mammalia; order Carnivora; family Felidae; genus Neofelis; species Neofelis nebulosa. The sequence continues at coordinate 98,960,136 of NC_080791.1, forward strand.
AGCTTCACATGATGCCATTTCAATAATGATTTATTTTAGTCTACATACTTCCTGAGAATGTCACCAGAAATAATCCTTGTCATCCAGAACTACTTTGGTGCCTCCATATTCTGGGAGAATTTTATCTCCAACTTTCACGCTAACTAGTTGAATCTCTCTCCTCTTTTCTCTAGAGCCCCATCCATACACTTTTCCTTGAGATTTTTCTGGAAGCAAAATGCCTCTTTTGGTTACAGTTTTGGCTATACTCCTTTCAACTAAAACTTGGTCAAAGAGGGGAAGAAACTTTCTAAACGCCTGTCCTGACATGACTGGCTGCTGCAGTTCGTACTTTGCTTTTGAGCTGCCACCACCACAAGGAGAACCCTCCCCCCACCCTCCGCCCTGCCCCCACCATGTTTTCTTCTAAGAGTTTTAGAGCTTTAGCTATTACATGTATGTCTTTGGTCCATTTTGAGTTAATTTCTGTATATAGTATGAGTCCAACTTCATTCTTTTGCATGTGGATATCCATTTCTCCCAGCATCATTTGTTGAAAAGACTATCCTTTCCCCACTGAATGGTCTTGTCACTGCTGTCATTTAATTTGGTTTCAGCAGTGATCATCCTCTCCTTTCAGTCCATCTACTCAATTTTAAAATTCTAAAACTTTTTTTTTTTTTTTTTTGCTGGAGAGAATATATGTAATAAATAATCCTCATTAAGTACTCTTTCCACATACCCCCTCCCCCCTAACCCCATGGTCATCTAGTCCCCTCCAGCAGTTTCAAGTTTCCCTGTACTAGGAAATTCCCATTCTGGTTATTTTGTTTTATTCCTTTTCCCAATTACTGAGTCCCTTACGGTGTGGTTTGTTATCATTCTTTATCTAGTCAGGATTCTCTTGGGTCTTTTTGGAAATCCTCGATTATGGCAATCTGAGCAGGGGAGACATAGCAGTTTCTGCCCTTCTAAGTCTGTGGTATGCCAGCTGGCAATCTATCAGTCATATGGCACAGCACCAAGAATGGGCACTTCTGCTCTTCTGTCTCTGAAGGTACAAAAGCTAGAGACTTCCCAGCCTCAGACAGTGAATTCAGGCTTTTTGTTCGGCAACTTATAGTTCCTTGGGGGGCCAGGGAGAACACCAGGTCCTCCTATTAATAACACTCATACGGACCACCACTGCCCTTTCTTTAGGGGATATGCTGATCTCCACAAAAAGAGTCTTTCCAGGAATTTTGGTGTCTCAATCTTTTTCCCTGGGCTCTGCACTACTGAACCTCAGGTTTTCCTGAAGGCCTGTATGTGGAAAAGTCTTGTACTTATACAACACAGAGCTTGAAATTTATACATACTTCAGACACCACCTACCTGACCTAGCAGCTACTCTGCTCAGAAAAGGCAGATGGGTTTGGATTGAAAGGGATGGAGAAAGGCAAGAGGAATGCATGCATTCGAGTCATTGTTTTCCAAAATCCCCTCCAATACCAAAACTGTTAACAGGACACTCTTTGTAGAACAATAGCAAAAACCTTGTGCTAAGACTTCCAATTCCACCATTTCCAACCATCTGTCTTCATGGAGATGTCTAATGAGACAACACTCAAAGTCAGAAGTTAGGACGGATGTTACTACCATCTAATCTTCAGGCTCCATTTTCTCCAACTGCCCCGATCACGTTCTTCATAGCTAAAGGCCAGTTCAGAATCATTCACTGTATTTAGTCATGTCTCTTAGTCTCTCTTCAGTGTAGACCAATCCTCAGCCTTTCCTTGACTTTCTTGACCTTGACATTTGTAAAATATCCCTTGGTTTGCATTTATTTGAGATTTCCTCATGATTAGATGACATTAGGAATGTGAACAAAGTGATGCTGAATTCTCACTGGATCCTATGAGGTAGCACATGATTTTATCTTCCAGGGTGGTGTGTGCTACGCTTCTGTACTGTCAAATTCTCAAAGTATTTTTTATTTTTTGGCTACTTCTTATGTATTTGTCCTTTGTATTTTGTGGAGAGGTACTATGAAACTGCAAATATCCCATTTCTCTTCAAATTTTTTATTTCTATGGGCATGGACTGTGGTTCCCTATTTTGTTAAGTTTTTTTGAATTTAATAAATTTCCTGAATTTTATTCAGTGTATTAGGTTATACCTCATTACTACCACTATTTACTTTGATGCTCAGACTGTCCCCTTCAAACATAAGGCATCTGTTCCCATTGGCCCCTGGGTCCTTCTGACATGTCCCTATCATTCTTTGAGCCTATCCTTCCTGTCTGGTACAATACGATGTTCCAGTATTACCCTGTACTTTTTCTAATTCAGCCCTAGAATCTGCTCCTTCTCCAAGGAGCTCTCATTCCCTTTTAGTGGAAAATGGTATTCAGAAGATAAGATTTGGGAGTGCTTACTGCTGTTGGGGTATTGCTGTTCTCAGGTCCTCTCAACTAGGAGATATATATATATATATATAATATACACATATAACACACATTTATACCACATATATACATACATATACACTGACACTGATATTAATTTCTACATCTCTATAATGAAAACCATGAGTTCACACTGACACATCTAATTCCAACACCACAGTTTATTCTATTTCGCTTTCCTTTCCTATTTAGGGTGCTTTTCTGACAGTAAGAAATTTGGGTTCTATTTTCCTTATATTTCTTTGACCAACCTTTTTGCATATAACCAATCTCCCATCTCTGCCACCAGTTCTTCCCTATGCAGATGCCTACTGCAGCTCTGACTCCCAGTTCTGAGCCACCTGTGTACTGGCCTGCCCCCTCCAACACACGTGGATATCCTTACCCTGCCTCAGATCCCACTATCATGCCAGACTGACTGCCTGCGTGGACATCCTCTTCATCCCACGTAGGCTCTGACTCCTGACTCTACATCACCTCTCCCGTATGACACCATCCTCACAGTGCTTGGGCTCTGAGACCCTCGCTCTGGGCCACTGTGGCTCCCCACCCCCACCACCTTGCCACAAGGTAGATGCCTACCTTGCTCTACCAACTTATTGGCTTTAGGACTAGATCGTTAGGGTAGGGAAGCAGAAGAAGAGACTGATTTTTTAGAAAATATACAGCTTCTTTGCTTAAAATTCTCTAATGGTTTCCCATCACATTTAAAATAAAATCCAAACTTACCCTGGGGCTTTTAAAGGTCTACATGATACAATTTCTGTCCACCTCTCAAATCTCATTCTGTACCATTCTCCCCCTTGCCCACTCTGCTCCAAGCACAGGGGCCTTGTATCAATTCCTTGAATATTCCAAACTCATTCCTCTCCTACAGCCTCCGTAATCTCTCTTCCCTCTGCCTGCATCCCTGACCACCAATCTAAGTAACTATTCAGCTCCTCTCTCTGATCACCCCACTGGAGCTATATTGACACAGTAGTTGCTATTATCTGATATTTTCTTGTTTACTTATTTCTCTCTGTCCACTAAAACCTAAGTAAATTCCATGAGATTTGGTTCCTACTTACTGCTGTTATTTCCAGCCTCTGGCGAATGAATGCAAGTGTAAAATAAAAAGCAAGGCTCTATGACAGCCATATCCTGGGAGGTCAGTGATGACAATGAGGGGTCCCTGTGCACGTTTTCATCAGAGCAGTGCTGAACGCTGCCTGCCTCCGTCAAATCTGCGACCAGAATGCAGCCACCACTCGTACAGCCTCTGCTGATGATGGAATTACCGTCATAATACCCCCATTACCTGTGTCAGAGCTTGGATGCTCGTGTTGATGTCACCACTGGCTACTTGGGAGATAATGAAATTGATTGTGGATGCTGTATTACTGTGCATGTCATCAAAGTGTGGAGAAACAGCCCGGATTCTAGAGAGCAGAGCAAAGGGAAAAAATTCAATCTTTGTTAGAAGACATCTCAGTGAGTTGGGATTATGCAATTCTCTGCTACCTCCAGGTCTTAGTAAAGAACTGCTTCCAGCCATACAGTGATCAGTTCTAAAACATTCTAATTGTACAGAGAGCTCTTTTCACATATGCACTCTTTTGATCATGCACTGCTCACCACTGAAATGAAAGAGATTAACTTACTTGGGTTCAGGAATAAGGACGGGTTCAAAAATGTCATCCAGTTTGTGCTGAACAAGCTCTGGCATTTCACATCGAACTGTACCATTGTCATTCTCAATCTCATCTAGATCCAGCTGGAATTCTCGGCGAACCATCTGGGCTGCCTCAGGATGCCCACTCATGCTTCGGGCTTGGCTAAGGGAAGCAAAAGGAGGTTCCTGAACTAAAAGAAACTTCTGAAACAAAGGACAAGAGTAGCACTGCCAGTTGCCCCAAAGCTTCAAGACAGATGTTCAACTTCTGGTTTCAGCCCCCCTGAATTATTTGAGTCCTTGAGTCTAAGGCAAATGCCTTCAATGTGCCGCAATTCATGTTCATGAATATCCTCAGAGCAGATGGTTTTAACTTGTATTTGTAGTAGCTTCCAAATTATAAGTATTCTCTCCAGTTCACTAAAGCCGACAAACCTTGTGTTGCTATTCCAGAGGGGGCAGAAAATAATTCATAAAATATACTTATACTGACTCAAAGGTCTCTACTTGGTCACAAATTTAAGAAAAATCTAGACTGGCTGGTTCTTTTCTGATAAATTATCCAGTGTTAAGTTCTTCTAATCATAAGCACTCATCCATGCAGTGTTCAGTACATTTTAAACTTTGAGGTACAGTCATCTCTTTTTAGGGATATTCACTCTTTTTTTAACGTTTATTTATTTTTGAGACAGAGAGAGACAGAGCATGAACGGGGGAGGGTCACAGAGAGAGGGAGACACAGAATCTGAAACAGGCTCCAGGCTCTGAGCAGTCAGCACAGAGCCCGACGCGGGGCTCGAACCCACGGACCGTGAGATCATGACCTGAGCCGAAGTCGGACGCTTAACCGACCGAGCCACCCAGGCGCCCCTGGGATATCCACTCTTGATAGGTCAGGGCCAGCATTACATCTAAGCAATAGGTATTTAAAGTTTTCAAATTCAAATTGGTTAAAATTAGACGAACGATACAGCCCAAAATAGAGCTGTCTTTCTTAGATGGTAGTATTTTGAGTCCCTAAGCCAATTCTGCGTTACATGCAATTTACTCAGCCTTATCTGAAGAACAGAATCCTGAATATGACCAAGTATAACACAAGGAAGAAGGTGAACCAATAATTTAGCCACATGACATTGAGTGGCCACTTCTGCTAGCCAGTGGACTTCTGGGGAAGGCTTGACACATGGGATACTTATGGACACCCCTAACCTGTTAAGAGTTATAAACTCTAAATCAATTGCCCTCCAGAGGGGATGAATCCAAGTCAGAAGTTAGAAAGATATAAGAGCCCTGCTAATGAGAAATTAGCAGGCAGTACTTACATCCTATAAGTGCGATACATAATTCTGTCCACGGAAAAGCAGTGAAAGAAGGCACAAGACTATTTAGAAGTGGTTTTGAGACAAAGACAAAGACAATGAAGACTGAAGGATTAAACATTTGGCTACAAGACATTTACCCAGACACTCTGTCATGCATGATAATGGCTACAAGAACTCAAGATTATGTTACAGGATAAGCTCTTAGCACACAAGGCAAAGTCCACTGAGACGTTCTTAGACAATTATCTCCATCTACATACTTGAGTTTGGAGGACATGTCCTCAGCGGGTCCCTTGCGCAGCATGTTGGCATTGGAGTTTATGCTCTGTGTGCGCTGAGGTCTCTCTTCCACCTGTTTTATTGGTGCAGCAGAAGGTCTCTTTGCTGACCGCTTAATCCTCTCCTCGAGCATGCTCATATCCTTTTCAGAAAGCTGTAAGAAGAAGCCAATTTATTACCACATACTCTACTACAATATGAGGAGAATTAAAAACCTGATTGGAAGACTCAAAAGAGTCAATATCCATTCACATATTGAAGCAAACAGAACCTGCTATGTTAGGGTAAATTCATTTTCAAAATACTAGCTACATTTTAAATCAACTATTGTTAAAACCTGCTATCATAAGAGAATACATGAAAGAAGGAAAGGATACAAAAAGAAAGGCCAGTAATAACTCTAAATGAAAAAATCAAAGATTAAATGATGCTTCCTCATGTTTGCTGTGTCACCACTATGTGAACTACAAGTAAGAAGCTTCACCTGTGACCATCTATAAAATTCCCATCTGCTTTATCTCCTTTGCCGACCTGTAGTGAGGATTTAATTAGATTAGTACAGCTAAAAATACATAAACACAGTGTAAATACTAGGAAGTAACTGGAATGAAGGACTGAGGTGCAAGCACAAGCAAATGGCTCAAAGGCAGTAAGGAATCTGAAACAGCCCCTGACATGTCTGCAGAATGTGGCTTATGGCTGTGGGACTCTTTTGATGTGAGAGGTACCAGATTCTACATCATACACGAGTACTTGTTCACTACAAAGTAAATGCACTGAAAATTACAGAGCAGATTTCTAGACAGACTATAAATCCCAGACTAGTTCTGGATTTCCTGATTCAAAACTAGCTCTCGGGGTGCCTGGGTGGCTCAGTCAGTTAAGTGTCCGACTCTTAATTTTGGTTCAAGTCATGATCTCATGTTCCGTGAGATTGAGCCCCACATCGGGTTCTGTGCTGACAGAGTGGAGCCCGCTGGGGATTCTCTCCTCTCCCTCTCTCTGTTCCTCCACTGCTCCTGCTCTCCCTCTCTTAAAAAAAAAAAAAAAAAAAAAAAAAAAGCTTTCATTTTCTAAAGCAAACTGTATGAGTAGAAGGCTCAGAAAAGAAAATCTGATTTCCTGTAAGGCACATATAAATGTCCTGTAACAGTCAGAGACACCCTCAAGGGTTTATCTGGACTCTAAGACACATTGATGGGTTTAGTTTAATAAAAAGTGGTAACAACTTAGCTAGAGTTGAGATGGCATGAAAGCTGAACACCTAAGTGATTCTGCAATTCACAACATGTTAAAAATGTCCACAAAAATCACTCACAGTTCCAATCAGTTTGAACACCTGATCCCCGTGTACATTGTACACGGTGACGATGGTATTGAGGGCAGCATTGCGCACAGCGTTGTCACGGTCTCCGATGTGAATTGCTATCTCCTTTAAGGCTTTCCCTGGGGTTGGCTGGCAAACATTCATGCCATAGGACTCGACCAGACACCCCAGTTCTTCCAGGCACTCTGATGGGGGAGGAAGATTAGACTGATGAGACCCAACACACATTTGGCATAGAGACTTATCTTCGCTAGATAAAATTTCCTTGGCATACATAAAAGACTAAAATCTTATACTGGTTCTACCTAGAATTTTTCCTTGTTTATTGCCTTCTGATAAAACACACAATAATGATGTTACAGCAAGTGCTCCTGGAAGAAAGGGATGCCTGTGAGTCAGATGGCCCCTGTGCACTTGATTTTGTCACCAGGGTGGTAACTGAGTGGTGCCCGTGTCACCGGACACTGTGGCGCCACCAGTGTGCAACTCATCATTCTCACAGTCCAAATCAGAAGATTGGAATCAATCACTCAAACACTGAAGAATTGTCCTTGTTCATCTACAAACTCTTTCTTTTAGAGGTCACTGCTGCATAGACTCACGCTTCTATTTAAATTGTTGCTTCACCTGCTCTTTGCTTAGAGTTTTTGGATTTGGTTCCTTCCATGATGAAGGGGAACATCTTGCTGGCTGGGTAGACAAGGCACATCCGGTTCAGGATGGCACGGACATCTTTACGAATGACATCCTTTGGTTCTCCAACCTAGTCAACAAGGAAAATAACGACTGAGGCATTTCCTGAGTAGCAAAGGGTCCTCCCATGAGTCACTACCTTTTGGAAGAATAGGGGCACAGGAGTAAGTGGTAGAAGGTATCTTCACAGAATAAATGAAAAAGGGCGAGGGCATAAAGGACAGGAACTGAGGTCAGCCGGGAACTTGGGCAGTCTTCCAGAGTGAGAAAAACGCATTACCTTGAGGATGAGATAAGGGATGAAGGAAGATGCTTCGTTCTCAGTCAGATGATATTCCTCCTCACTTAGCAGTGTGAAGAGCAATTTTAAATATTCTAGGGCTTTCATTAGGACGCTTGTATTGGTGTCAAAAAACCGCAGGGTAAGCCACTTTAAGATGAGATCCAGGCAACCGATGACACCCTCTTTTTCACTCTCCAAGTGCTTAAAACAAAAGACAAATAAGACTGTATAAAAATGTAAGTTCTATTAGGTAAGTCCTTTATAAATTTTACTAGAGTCCAAGAAGAAAATAATAGCTTTTTGAGCTATTTAGGACCTAAAATTATAGACATTTATTCTATCAAACAATAAAACAGCTCTAAAAACAGAGAACATGTTGTATTCTAGTTCCCTCTCAAGTCATGTGAATTACTAGGTATTCACAAGGCTCAGTATTTTCACGGGTCTGAGATAATCATATTTATCTCTTGCAAACCTACATCAACCATGACAGCAAGGGCTTTGTTATGATGCTGAAAGTCTGAGTGAAACATCTCATCTTGTAGCCACTTAGCCACGCAGCTAGACATCTGAGTCTTTAGTTGCTCAATGTATTCATCCCGCGGAGTAGTAAAATTCCACTTCAGCACCTGAAAAAAAAAAAAACAGTGAAAAGGGACTGTAAGATGTTCAACTGAAATGAGGCAGAGAAGAACTCCATTTAAAAGCAGCTGCAGAAATCAATTAAATAAGATATTTTAAAATTCAACAAGATTAATTTGTAATTAAATATGAGCACAAATGTATTCTTGAGCTGTCATACTTCTGGAAGCTTAACTCTTAAAATCTAGGAATAGAATAACATTCAGCAGTTCTCACTACAAAGACCAATGCTCTATTATTGTATAACATGGTAGACACTGTTGGTACAATTTCAATAAGGGGAAAATTTGAAATAGCTATCAAAATTTAAAAAATACACACCATTCTAGGAGGAGTTTAATAGATATATTCACACATGTGCACAAATGCCTACATTCAAAGATGCTTATGACAGTGTAGTTTATAACACTGAAAGACTAGAAGCAACTTAAATGTTTACATTGTAGGTTGGGGATAAAGAAAGGTACATACATATGATGTACCAATAAAAAGAATGAATGCATATAAACACGCAGATATGAATAGCCTTTAAGATATTTCAAACATCATTAAAAGAAAAGAATAAAACACAGAACAAAGAATATGGCATGTTCCCCTGTGCATAAAAGGCAGGCCATATATTTATACATATATGATCGTATTGCATGAAATACTGACACTTCTGGAGTAACACACAAGAGCACTGGTAATAATGTCCTTCCTATGGAGGAGGACTAGAAGGGGTGACATGCTTCTCACACTACTCTCTGCACATTTCATATTGTTTGAATTAAGAAAAAACAACAACATGTATATATTGTAACAAAAAAAATTTAACTGCCTAATACTAAAATAAATCAAAAGAGAAATGACCGAACTAAGCAGATACAGTCACCAAATCTGGCTTTTATGATATCAGGCACAAGAAGGATTAAACGAGTGGCCTATTACCTGTGTGTAGTTGACAAAAATCAATGAATACTTCCCATTCTTCAATTATAAAAATTAAAACAACTTTTATTTCTTTCCATTTGGAGGAAGAATAGGCAGTAGCTCCATTCCATAGTTCCTTTGGTAGGAACTAATGCTCCCATAGAGCCGTCTTAGAGAAATAAGCCATGATTTATAAGCAAAAGATTTAGTTCATTGTTACATAGTTCACAATGAAATGAATTCCAGACAGCAAAGCTATTCTTGATTACAAAGCAAAACAAAAAAGCAAAAAACCTACTGACGATTCTTATCCCTTTCTTACCTTTAATCCTTTTTCATCTTTCATTCTTTGCTCCTTTCCATTTGGAACAACAATGAAGATAGGACCAGATTTGTCTTCATCTTCCTTTAAGCTGGTTTTGCTGGGCACTTTCTTTCCTTGTGCACTCTACAGCCAAGGTTCAGGGAATACTGGTTAGGAATGTGATGGTGCTGCCCAGTAAGAGCGCACTATAAAAACCATACACTCTCCACATTGTATTCTCCATGACAGAAACAGGTAAGTCACAGAATTGTGCACGTTATGTTTTTGTACAGGTTTTTCAGAAATGTTTCTAATAGCATTCTCAGGTAACTGTTGGTTAGTCCTTAGACTGGCACGCAACATAGCTGGACAAACTCTATTACCTGTCATTGGTTTGGGTCACAGCCTTTGTTTATTGGACAGTTCTTTCTTGAAATCTTCAACACCATTTATGGTTTTCCATATTAATGACTTCCATATTAATGACATTTTGAATGACATTCACACACTTCACATCATTTAGTTGAGAAAGCTTTTCTGTTTCTCTGAATATAAAATATATCTCTAGGGGCACCTGGGTGGCTCAGTCGGTTAAGCGTCCTGGACTTCGGCTCAGGTCATGATCTCATGGTTTGTGAGTTCTAACCCTGCACTGAGCTCTGCACTGACAGTACAGAAGCTGCCTGGGATTCTCTCTCTCTGCTCCTCCCCCCCACCCAACGCTCTCTCCCTCTCCCTCAAAATAGATAAATAAACTTAAAAAGATAAAAGTAAATATATCTCTATCATATAGCTATACCTGAGAGTCTCTGAACTTGATTCTAGGGAAACTTGCTAGAAACATTTTAAGTTATTAAAGTGGTTTTGAAAAATAATCCAAGAGTTTGAATTTTTGTATCAGATGGAAAAGAAAATAGTGAACCTCACTATGTATATTTAATTTTAAAACAGGAACCATTATTAACAAAAATGTAGGAAGAGTCCAGTATTTCTAGTAGGCCAGAATTTCTTTCTAGTTCAAACACTGAAGTCATTCAGTCAAAACAAGTATGAGATCATTTATGTGAAACTGTAAACTGCAAAAGACTTGTGGTGGGGGGGGGGGGCGGTATAGCATTAAGAACAGAGTCAAAAATACTTCAAAGCACATGTGACCGAAATACTAAAATAAGCACTTGTTAAATTTGGGATGAGGACAGTGGGGGAGGACAGGAAAAGAACAGCTTCATTGGACAGCTTAGAAGATAATTACCTATTTAACTCATTGAGTTAAAGGACCTGCATATGGAAAAATAACTGTAATATTCAGATGAATAGCCAGAGTGCCCATTGTATCTGACATATAATAATAAATGCACTAGGTAATAAAACGGTTCTTAGTCTGGCATTTTTTTCATTAGTTACATGTAATTGATTAGATGGTTTTCTCTATGTATATTTGCTATTATATTTACTACCAACCGTACAGTTCTGCAATTTTCTTATATAAGTTTTAATCAATACTCTGAATACAGTGATAGGTTCTGAATCTTGGTATAGAAACTGATGACAATTTGCTGTGATTCAAAAACTTAATGAAATAAAAAGATTCCCAGGAGATTTCTGCCCTCTGCCCCCTCCCCGAAATATTTAAAGTTAAGCATTCGAACATATTTGTTTATTTTTAATTTTCTGTTTATTTTTTTTTTTTTTAATTTTTTTTTTTCAACATTTTTAATTTATTTTTGGGACAGAGAGAGACAGAGCATGAACGGGGGAGGGGCAGAGAGAGAGGGAGACACAGAATCGGAAACAGGCTCCAGGCTCCGAGCCATCAGCCCAGAGCCTGACGCGGGGCTCGAACTCACGGACCGCGAGATCGTGACCTGGCTGAAGTCGGACGCTTAACCGACTGCGCCACCCAGGCGCCCCTCTGTTTGTTTATTTTTGAGAGCGAGAGAGACTGAGCATGAGTGGGAGAGGGACAGAGAGAGAGAGAGGGAGATACAGAATCTGAAGCAGGCTCCATACTCTGAGCTGTCAGCACAGAGACCGATGCGGGGCTTGAACTCACAGACCATGAGATCATGACCTGAGCCGAAGTTGGCCACCCAACCGACTGAGCCACCAGGTGCCCCTATCTTTTTAATTTTTTTTTTTATGTTTATTTATGTTTGAGAAAGAGGAGACAGAGTGCTAGTAGAGAAGGGGCAGGGAAAGAGAGAGAGAGAGAGAGAAAGAGAGAGAGACAGATCTCAAAGCAGGCTTCAGGTTCCATACTGTCAGCACAGAGCCCGACGTGGGGCTCAAAATGATGAATTGTGAGATCATGACCTGAGCCGAGTCAGACGCCTAACCGACTGAGCCACCCATGTGCCCCTGAAAATATATTTCTTTAAATGTCCAACTCTGAATGGATGCTAAAGGGACTGGTGATTCATCAAAATAAGTCCCACTGGTGCAGGGACAGACGGTATTTCCTTGTAGACTAATTAGGATACCTTCTAGCACAATGACTTAACTGTGCCAAGTTTGAAGGAAGCTGATCACTACCTTCCTTTTCTTAAATCAGACTCAGCCTAAGTGATTCTGCCAGAGCTACATAAGACTTCTTTCTTCACTACTGCAAATCTTCCCCAAAGGTCTGCATGACAAAACCCATGACAGCACCTCTTGAGAGCAGGATGTCTCTGTTTTGGGGCCTTATTTAAAACAAGCCACAGAAACAGGCATAAATAATTAACTTTATAATTTGATAAGATCAAGAGTGGTAATGTTTTTCATGCATAATATGATCTTTCCTAATAGAATGACATTGTGCATAAAACACACTTAAAAGCAATTCTACATCTAAGTATGCAGAGTTAACATACCTTTGCTTTAGAGGAAACTCCTAGAGCTTTGGCCTTTTTTGGATCAGGCTTGGGTTCTACAGTGCTGGAAACAGAATCTTCAACAGGTGCTTTGAGAAAAAAAGGGATCTACTATAAATATAAACTCTAGTATCACTTTGTTCTGAGCAGGTTAAATATATAATGACGAGAAGGCCTGCAGTTTTAAATGTGTCAATTTAGCAAGCATTTTCAGTTAGATTTTTTTTTCCTAATCTTTTTTCAGCCTGACTTCTTTTTAAGCATAACCCTATGAAATTAACTCAATAAATCTACATCTGCTTTGCCAACATTTAAGCTGAAGTTTTTTAAATTTTTTAAATTAATGTTTTTATTTATTTGTGAAGGAGAGAGAGACACACAGCATGAGTGGGGGAGGAACAGAGAGAGGGGGAAACACAGAATTTGAAGCAGGCTCCAGGCTCTAAGCTGTCGTCACAGAGCCTGATGGGGGGCTTGAACCCACGAACTGTGAGATCATAACCTGAGCCGAAGTCGGATGCTTAACCGACTGAGCCACCCAGGCACCCCTAAGCTGAAGTTTTAAAACTATTTTCTAAATAGCAGTTAAGAAACCTTTTCCCTAGATTGATACATCCTTAAGGACAGGGCCTGTCATCTTTGATACTCGGTATTTATCATATAGCAAGATTCCAACAAATGGTGTAATTGAATACATACTTTGATACCAACAGTTTTACACATGTAAGATTTCTAACTCTGTAGTATCAACAGTTTCTACCCCCCCTAAACAGAATAATATTATTTTATTTAATAATAAAATAGTAGAGGGGTTAAAGAGTAGAGTTTTATTTATACACAATGGAATTTTAACATCAGGGTGAAGAAACCAAGAATTTTCTCTACATGATTAGTAAATGTTAGAATGGATCAACAAATGGGCAGTGCAGTGGAAGGAGGACCCATTTGGGAATGAGAAAGAGGAATTCTATGCTGGTGAATTCAGGCACTGACTGGTCGTCCCTGTACCAGTCACTTGATCTTCTGGGTTTCTTCATCTGTTAATAAAGGGGATTAAACTAGATGGTCCCAGTTCCCCCTCTAACTATAATATCCAATAGCAGAAAACAGTATAGAAACCTTAAAAATAAGATGGAGCACTTGCTTTCTGGAGTATTTCAATACATTATTCCAAACCCCTTTTTTGGACTTGGAAACCAAATTAATCATCTTCATACCTTCAGCATAGTTCATAGCATAAAACTTCTCAAGTGTTTGTGGTAGGAGGGTAAAGAGGGCGGGCGGGAGGGCAGGCCTACGATCTAAGCTGTTAGGGAAAATGGTAAAAAATGAAAGCTTGATTTCTTTTTTGAGTTCCCCTGGGCTTAACCCTCTCAAAATACCATTACCTGAAGCTGGCTGGAATTTGGCTGGAGCTGACCCTCCCATCGGTTTGGAAGCTGCTTTAGCAGATGCAGCAGGCTTGGCTGGCATGTTAGCTTTGGCTTTCTCTAGCATGGCCAGTACCTGATCTTTAGAAGTTGGCTAGGGAGACAATGTAACAGGAGAGGTGAGAGGTCACAGACATGATACACTCATACTATGCTTACTAACAGAGCTGCAGTCAAACACATCCTTGAGCTCCTACTTTTGAAATACCAATGAAATAAGGGAGGCGACACACAGTGCAAGAGAAATAACACACATTATGAAGTCACACTAAATTAGCTACCATTCTAGAAGGTCACAATTTTCTGCAGAGTAAGGTTCTTTGAGTTCTACACACTGTTAAATTATTACATTTTTGCTGCCTTGGGATTTCAAGTGAAACTCTTAGGAGGTAATATGATCTCCCGCCGATATCAATTCATGTTCAATATTTTTCTAATGGCTTTTAACAGCAGCAACAACAGGAAGCAGTACCTTTAGTTTCCCAGTGGCCTTGGCCATTTTCTCATATCCCAAGTGCATCATGAAGAATGGCAAGGCATCTTGGGCCTTCTTCCGCACATCTCCATTACGGTCCTCCAGGCAGGAGTAGAGATGAGGAACACAAAGGATGAGGTCTGTGGGGGTGGAACGAAGACTCGGCAGTTTCTCAGCCAACCAGCCCAGAAGCTGCCAAAGGAAACAAAGACCAGTGACACACTTCAAGTGGGAAAGTATCACTTACGATCTTAGGCTTAATGATTCCATCAGTACGAAACACTGAATGAGTTCTTACACTACAACTTTCCAAAATAAAATCAGTAATTTTTATTGTTCAAGAAATTTACTATACTTAAATAATAGACACAAAGAAGATAATCTTCCTACAGATAAAAACATGGTTCCCTGGACCATACTTGGGCATTAAATTATAAAGCTTTAATAGTTCTTAATGCATTTTAAAGATGAAAAACTTTCACTTCACTTCTTTAAAATTTCTAAGAATTATTCAGTAGAGAAGACGCAGAACACTGATTTGATCAGAAGAAGACAAATTCTACTACAACTTCTATTTCAGCCTTACATCAACAGTTTCTCTCTATTCCTTTAAAATAATTCATATCTGCATGTATTTTTTAAGTCTTTATTAATTTTTTTAAAATTTATTTTGAGAGAGAGAGAGTGCACATAAGCGGGAGAGGGGCAGAGAGAAAGGGAGATAGAATCCCAAGCAGGCTCTGCACTGGCAATGCAAGAGCCCGACATGGGGCTCAAACCTATGAGCTATGAGAGAATGACCTGAGCCAAAACCAAGAATTGGACGCTTAATCAACTGAGCCACCCAGGCGCCCCTGTATTTATTTTTTAACTGAAGTTTTTATTGAAATGATTATAGTTACATGGAGTTATAAGAAGTTAATACAGAGATCCCATGCACATTTTGCTCAGTTTCCACTAACAGTAGCTGTATACAAAATTATATTATAGTATAACTAGCAGGATACTGACACTGATACAATCCACTGATCTTGTTCAGACATCCCCAGCTTTACTATTCTCATTTGTGACTGTGTGTACATTTAGTTCTGTACACTTTTATCACACGTTAGTACATCTGCCACCACAGTCAAGATTTTATTTTTTTAAGAATATATTTTTTATTGGGGCGCCTGGGTGGCGCAGTCGGTTAAGCGTCCGACTTCAGCCAGGTCACGATCTCGCGGTCCGTGAGTTCGAGCCCCGCGTCAGGCTCTGGGCTGATGGCTCGGAGCCTGGAGCCTGTTTCCGATTCTGTGTCTCCCTCTCTCTCTGCCCCTCCCCCGTTCATGCTCTGCCTCTCTCTGTCCCAAAAATAAATAAAAAAAAAAAAAAACGTTGAAAAAAAAAAAAAAAAAAGAATATATTTTTTATTTATTTTGAGAGAGAGCACAAGTGGGGGAGAGGCAAAGAGAGAGAGGGAGAAAGAATCTCAAGCAGCCTCCACACTATCCACAAAGAGCTCAATGTGGGGCTCGAACACTCCAACCGAGATATCATAACTTGAGCTGAGATCAAAGAGTTGGGAGCTTAACCAACTGTGCCACTCAGGCACCCCCATAAATTTTCATTTTTACAGAATAAATGTATAAGATCAAAATCACTGGGTCATATAGTAACTACATATTTAGTTTTATAAAAAGCTAAACTCTTTTCCCAGAGTGGCTGTACCATTTTACATTTCCTCTAACAGAATGTTCAAATTTCTCTACATCCTTGCCAGCATCTGGTATTATTACTTTCTTTATTTTAGTAATTCTGATAGTTGCATAGGGATGTGTCACTGTAGTTTTAATTTGCATTTCCCTTATTGCTAATACTACTGAACAACTTTCATGGGCTTATTTGCCAGCTGCATATCCTCTTCTGTAAAACATCTGTTCATGTCTTTTGCACATTTCCTTTCCTTTTTTTTTTAAAAGTAGGCTCTACATCCAATATGGGCTTGAACTCATGACCCTGAGATCAAGAGTTGCATGCTCTCTGACTGAACAAGCCAGATGCCCCATCTTTTGCCCATTTTCTGTTTTCTTCTTCTTTTTTTTAAGTAGGCTTCATGCCCATCGTGAAGCCCAACGTGGGGCTCGAATTCATGACCTGAGCTGAGATCAAGTTGGATGCTCAACCGACTGAGCCACCCAGGCCCCCCTTGCTCATTTTCTAATTAGATTTTTTTTTTTTTTTTTTACTGTTTTGAGAATTCTTTACATACATATTCTAAGTAATGGTCCTTTATTGGATGTAAAGTTTATAAATATTGTCGCCTGCTCTGTAGCTGACTTTCATCATCTTCACATGGTCTTTTGCACAGTAAAAGTTCTTAATTTTTAATGAGGTCCAACTTACCAAGTTCTCCCTTTGATGGGATTGTGGTTTTGGTGTCAAGTCTAAGAATTCTTTGCCTGAAGAATTTCTGTATTCTGAAGGTTTTCACTGATGTTATCTTTAAAAGTTCTACAGTTTTATGTTCTACATTTAAGTCCATGATCCATTTTGAGTTAATTTTTGTGTTAAATGAAAGGTTTAGGTTGAGGTTTATTGTTCTATCTATAGATGTCAAAGGCTCTAGAATCACTTGTTGAAAAGGCCAGCCTTCCTGCACTAAATTACTTTGGCAACTTAGTCAAAAATTAGTTGATCAGATTTGTGTGGGTCTATTTCTTGGTTTCCTCTTCAGTTCTATTGACCTGTGTCTGTCCTCTCCTCCCCCGACCACCCATACCAGTTTCTTGATTATGTTAACAATACGTAAGTCTTAATATATGGTAGAGTGATTATTTCCATGTTTTTCTTCTTTGTCAAGATTGTTTTAGCTAGAATATAAATTTTAGGATAAACCTGTCTCTATAAAAAAACTTGCTGCAAGTTTGGTGGGAATTACATTAAACCTATAGATCAATTTGGGGAGGAGTGACATCCCTGCTACATTGAGTCTTCCCATCTATGAACATGGCATGTCTTTCCATCTATTTGGGTCTTCCTAAATAGATGAATTCTTTCAACAGTATTCTGTAATTTTCAGTATACACACTCACTCTGTAGTTGTTTTGCTAAGTGTACATGTAAGGATTTCATTTTCTTTGGAGTGATTGTAAATGGTCCTGTCTTTCATTTCAGTTTCTGTATATACACTGTATTATAAAGAAATGTTATTGATTTTTGTGTGTTAATTTTGTATCCTGCAGTCTTACTGAACTCATTTATTAGCTCTAGGAGTTTACTTGTAGATTCCTTAGGATTTTCTATGTAGACAGTCATGTTATCTGCAATTAAGGATAGTTTCACTTATTTTTTTTCCAACCTTTCATCTTTTTTTTTTTTTTTAATTTTTTCCTTTTTTGGGGAGAGAGGGGGGAGAGAGGGGCAGAGATAGAGAGGAAGAGGGGGAAAGAGAGAGGACCTCAAATAGGCTCCATACTCAGTGTTCAGGGTGAAGCCCAAAGCAGGGCTCGATCCCATGACCCTGGAAACATGACCTGAGCCAAAATCAAGAGTGTATGCTCAACCGACTGAGCCACCCAGGCGCCCCGTCTTCCATTTCTTTTTCTTGCATCGCTGCAGTGCCCAGAACTTGCCAGACTATGCTGATTAACAGTAGTGAAAACATATCATTTCTAATCGTAGGAGGAAATCATTCAGTCTTTCACCACTAAGTATGACATTACCTATATAAGTTTTTTGTAGATGCGCTTTAGCAAGAAGACGTAGTTCTCTTCTATTACTAACTTGCTCAGAGTTTTTGTCATGAATAGATGCTGGATTTTCTCAAATCCTTTTTTTGTGTCAACTGATACAATTATATGATTTTTCTTCTTTGGCCTGTTGGTACTGATGGATTTTTGAATGTTGAATTCTATTTTTATGTTCTGATTAAAACCTCTTGAACCTTGAACTTCAGAGTTCAAGAAAAGAGAAAATTTCACAAAAAGGCTAGTCCTTTAAAAAATTCTATTTTTAGGGTGCCTGGGTGGCTCAGTCGTTAAGCACCTGACTTTGGCTCAGGTCATGATCTTACAGTTTGTGAGTTTGAGTCCCACATGAGGTGAGTTTGAGCCCCACTTTGGGTAAAACACAAGTTCTGGTAAACCCCTCTTCTCTCTCTCTCAACCCCTTACTCACTGTGTCCCCTCTCTCAAAAAATAATTTTTATTGTTAAAAAAAGTATATGAGGTGTGCCTGGGTAGCTGTCAGTTAAGCATCTGACTTCTGGCTCAGGTCATGATCTTGCAATACGTGAGTTCAAGCCCCGCATCAGGCTCTGTGCTGACAGCTCGGAGCCTGGAGCTTGCTTTGGAATCTGTGTCTCCTCTCTCTCTCAAAAATAAATAAATTTAAAAAAAAAAAAATTTTTTTTAAAGTATATGAAAGGGGGGAAAAAAAGAGGTACATGAGTATAAAAGCTCCAGGAATTTGGTTTCATTTTATTAACTGTTTCATAATGAAACTCAATTCTACCTCTACACGCATATTTATTAGGCAGGTCCACACCTAAGAAGGTAAAAGACATGAGTAAACACATTGTATATGTAGTACTTACCTCTTGCCTCAAGAAAGGATTTTCCTTTTTGAGTTCTTCAGAAAGATCTTCTCCCTCCAGCCATTCCTTCATGCCTGTCTGTTCTGCCCAAGCATTCACAGTCGCTAGGGCAGCCGCCCGAACATTGTTCTGAAGGGAGGAGAAAATTAGTAAAGATAGTATCAGTCATGGTTTGGAGATAGGGAGTGAAAAAGGTTGTTACTTTGGGGATATGAACAATGGAGGTTTCTCTAAGGTCCACATGAACACACTTGGAATCAACTTCTCTGACACAGAATCTAGTTCTATGGTTGTACTGAAAATCTAAAGTAGAAACATAAAACTCCATTGTAAAGATCCTGTCGGTTAAATCAGACAAAAACAGTCACCTGGGTATAACATATCATGTAAGAGGAATTAACTCAGAGGTTCTGTTCCCTGAATCTCTGGGGCTGTTATATCCATGGTTATCTGCTAAAGAATGTAATTCCACATGGTAGAAAACTCAAGAGTTAGAATCAAATTACTAACAATTTGCCCGAACACTTACGTTTTCCTATTAATTTGCATTTGTAGCATGAGGACTTACTGACATGAAAAATATTAAAATATCCCATTAAAATATCCCATTAAATGAATTGCACAAAAATAAAGACACATTCAAATATTCAATCTAGGGCTAAATATGAGGCTTGCTACTTTCAAGGAGACTGATTCTAGGACTGTGAAACTGCAAGTACTGGAAGATTCTGCTCCAGTGGTCCAGAACAAGGTGGAAAATAAAGGACCCCCAAATTCATAAACTTATTCACTCTTTTTAACAGCACTTATAACAACGATGTCATAATCCTAACAGCCAACATTTTTTGAGTGCACACTATAGGAGACACTAATAGGTATCTTAGGTACAGATTATTTAGTTCTATAGCAATGAAATTTCATAGATAACAACACTGAACCTCAAAGAAGATAAATAACTTATCTAAGGGTCACAAAGCTAGTGACCTATCTGTTCACCTTCATATTTCCTGGAGGTAAAGATGTTTACTATTTTCCTTCTAATGTTCTCTTCCCTGCAAAGTTTATAGACTGTGTATATGTGTACTCTTACATGTACATCTAAGAATTATTCTTAGCCCACGAACATGTCTGGCCTATTCCAAAAAGGAGTGAGGTCAGGAGTCAGGCTTACCTTGCTGTCTCCAAGGACTGTGATGATAGGGATGCCTAAGTTCTTCACATGTTGCTTGATATTTGGTCCCATTGCTACGGCCAGCTGCTGGAGGATATTCAATGTTTGTTGCACCTAAGTGGGAAAGAGCCAACACTTGAAACCATGAGCAGGCTATGTTCAAAGTTTTTTAAGTTTGCTGCTAAGTAGTCATTGCAATAGAAAGTTTTGGGCCTATTTAAGAGACAGGGAAGTCAGTTTGTTATGATGCTATTCTAATTAGCTTATGGTTAATTTTTAGGTGGTGGCCTTTCATCATCAGTTCATAAAGCTTGAGTATGAGAATTTTAGACCAGGGGCATCTGAGTGGCTCAGTCAATTGAGTGTCTGACTTTGGCTTAGGTCATGATCTCACAGTTCCTGGGTTCAAGCCCCATGTCAGGCTTTGTGCTGACAGCGCAGAGCCTGATTTGGATTCTCTCTCTCAAAAATAAACAAAAAAAAAAAAAAAAAAAAAAAAGAATTTTACAACAGAGAGGGTAATTTTATAATTTTAAAGGTAAAGCCTAGCTTAAGAAAATTCTCACATAAAAACCCAAATTTAAAAATTAGAAATTAAGCATGTTTATATGTATTACGAGCAGTTTTATATTTAATATTTAATATTTAATATTAGAGTCCTATAAAAAGCAAACCTGAGATTCATGAAAATTTGATTAATAAACCTGCTGTCTACCAACCTATCTGGAGGCACACTTAAGAGATTAAAGGAAGCTATTTCTAGTTCAAAGAAAATAAAGTGACCACCCATTTTTTTTTTTGCAGATGAAGGTTAGTATTTAAAAGGGACTTCCTTCAGAGAAGAAGGGAGGGAGAGAAAAAGAACAGGTATATATGTTCTACGTACCAAGATTTTATTTGAATCATTGAGTCGACCCTTCAAGGCAGTTGGCAGTTCACCTATATTCGGTTGGATAAATTTGGCTTCATTGATAATACCTGCCACTTCATCTAGACCTTCTTTCCTGATCTTCCAATTCTTGTCACCAATCTTAGACACCAACTCTGAAGTGATTTTATCACTGAAAAAGCAAGGATGGAATCTTTAATTCCAGACTCCTAAAGAAATAATTATGTCACAGAAGTACTCTTGACTGAGAAAGAGAAGGTACTATTAGGAATTCACTAAAACAAAACAAAACAAACAAACAAAAAACTGCTACAAAAATCCAATAAACCATTTGCAACAAACCTACCTGATTTCTGTCCTCGGCAAAAGATCCACAACATCATTGCCCCCCTCATCTGGTTCATCTCCATCTTCTCCTTCATCTGTACCACTTATGCTGTGTTTGGAAATCCCTCTGGTTGGAGCAGGTGGGCTCTGTCCCTGCATCTACACACAAACAAATCAGTGAGTCCAATGAACTTGATGAAGGGTATGAGAGCAAACAAGTTAGAGAATGGGACTATGTCAAACTTTCCTACTCTTTCATACTACTTAATATTTACACAGTATGTATTTTAATTCCTAGATTCCAAATTTGAGACTATCTAGCAAAAGGCATTTTTATTTATTTTTTTTTATTTTTTATTTTTTTAATATATGAGATTATTTTTTTTTCTTTTTTTCTTTTTTTTTTTTTTTAATATATGAGATTAACAAAAGGCATTTTTATACAAACCTATTAGAATCTGACTTTTCAATCATAAAGCTGTCTTTTGACTTGTAAGCCCAAGAAATACAGAGCAAGTCTGCCCAAACTCAGCCATTTCAATTAAAAAGTTTATTCAAGGAAGGTCAAGTTTCTTTTATTTAAAATTATTTTAAATGTTAATTAGTATGCTTTCTGAATAGGCAGCATATTCAAAATGTTTGATACCCAAAGGTACAAAAGACCTAAAGAGGAAAATCTCCCCTCCTGTACCACAGCTATCCAGTTGGCTGCCTCACAGACAAAGCCATCAATTTCTTATGAACTCTTCCCAGGGTATTTTATGCATATAAAAATAAATACATATATATTCTTCATTCCAAAGGGTTAAAAGCTTACACTTAACTAATATGAGCATTCTCATGTCTACTAATGGATTGTATCATTTCTGGAAACTTTACCTTCTCAAATTCTGCATCTATCTGGGAGAGGAGGGCAGGCTTCTCATCTTCAAAGAACATTCGCAAAGAGGGGCCAACATACAGATACATCACACCAAGCAGGGTGATGGCGGAAGTCCTCACAGCCTGGCAGACAGAGCAAAAAGAACTTTCTAAATGAGAACAGAACCACAGGGATGGCTGCAATGTTCCTACATATGCTGGTATGTACTCACTGGGTTTGTTGCAGCAAGAGCTGTCTTCACATTGCTAATGAAAGCTTTCACATTCAGCCTAGAAGAAATAACATTTAGAATTAACAAATGAAACCCTCAAAATACTCAACAGAATTTTATTTTTATTTATTATTATTTATTTTGAAAGAGAGAGAGAGAGAGAGAGAGAGAGAGAGAGAGAGAGAGAGAGAGAGAGAGAAGGCGTATGCGCATGCGCACAAGCAGGGGAGGGGCAGAAAGAGAAGGAGAAAGAGAATCCCAAGCAGTCTCCTGTCAGCACAGAGCCTGATGCAGGCCTCGAACTCACAAACCATGAGACCATGACCTGAGCCAAGATCAAGAGTTGGATGGTTAACCAACTGAGCCACCCAGGCACCGCTACTCAACAGTTTTATAAAGCCAAGACTCTAGGACTGGCTCCCTTTGGCTATGTCCCCAAGTCTCACTTATTCTGTTTCTAGACTCATTTAAAGTGAGCATTAAATACTGTCTGCATGCTCATTGCTCCTAAATCCCATTGATGACCTCTCTCCTGAACTCCATTCATATATCCATGTAGCCTTTGAAACATTTTCCTTAGAATGTCTAGTAGGTGTCACACATCTCTTAAGGTCAAAACTCCTGTCCACACCCTAAACCCAAATCCTATTCTTCCCACGGTCTTCCCTACTTCAGCAAAGAACTACATCATTCCTCCATTTGCTCAGGCCATCCTTGACTCCTCTCTCTCCTATACCCATTTTCCTGTTCAGTTCTCTCAAATATATTCTGACTCCTAAGGCTTCCATCTCTACAAACTATGCCTAAGCCACTATTATTTTCTTAAAGGATTATTCCGATAGCTTACTAATTAGTCTCCTTGAGTCTCACTATCTGTTCTCTCTGACTAGAGTCCAAATGATCCTACTACTCTTTTGCTCAAAACCATCTAGTGGTTTCGAACTTACTCAAAGCTTTGAGGCTCTAAGTGACCTGGCCCTGTTCTTTCTTGCATCTTGTCTCCTCCTCCTCCCTACCACCCAACTCATTCCCCTTCAGCTACATACTGAAAAACAATCACTCCTTGCTATTTTTAAATACATCACACATGCTCCTACTACAGGGCTTTTGCAATTGCTGTTCCCTTGGCCTAGAATGATCTTTTCCCAGATTGTCACAGCTAGCCACCTCAAGTCCTAATGGTCTCTGCTCAAATGTCATTTTCTCAGGAAGGACCATCCCAACCACTCCTAGGTAATACTACCTAACTTCTTATCCTTTATTTTTATTCCATTGTCCCTGTACCTCCGGATATTCTTTTCACTACATATCGTCATCTGCTCTTACTGAAATATGAGTCTTATGAAAACAAGAATTTAATCTTGTCTATAATGTATTCCTAGGGACTAGAACAAATGACTGAAACACCATAAAGTGCTCAATATGTAGTTGTTGAATAAATGAAAGATCATGGACAAATTAAAAAGAGGAAAACAGGGGCGCCTATGTGGCTCAGTCGGTTAAGCGTCCGACTTCGGCTCAGGTCATGATCTCACGGTCCGTGAGTTCGAGCCCCGCATCGGGCTCTGTGCTGACAACTCAGAGCCTGGAGCCTGCTTCAGATTCTGTGTCTCCCTCTCTCTCTGACCCTCCCCTGTTCATGCTCTGTCTCTGTCTCAAAAATAAATAAACATTAAACAAAAAAATTAAAAAAAAAAAAAAAAAAAGAGGAAAACATTCACCTGGCTTTTATGCCATGCCAGGAGATTAGTTTTACACCAAAAATTATACAATTTTGAAGGGATTTTAACAATACCCTCAACTATAAATACAGACACACAAGCCTTTGCTTGAATGACACCTGAATAACTTCGAGACTAATAACTCTTCATTTGGTAGAACATAGAAAACTATTTTACAAGACATTAAGAGGTGTGTTGTAACAAGCAGCATGGCACATAGTAGAAAGGCTGCATAGTATAGCAGTTATGGTATTCTCTCTTGGACAGAATGCCTGGATTCAAATCTTAGCTTTGCCACTTCTGAACTGTGACTTGGACAGATTACTTCAGCTTCCTGTGCCCCAATTTCCACACTTATAAAATGGGAATAACAATACCTCACGTAGGTAGTTTTTATGAGAATGAAATTAAAGGAATTATTATTTAGAAAGTGACTGGCATAAGGGCACCTGGGTGGCTCAGTCAGTTAAATGTCCAACTCTTGATTTTGGCCCAGGTCATGATCTCAGTTTGGGGGATGGGGCCCTGCATCTGGCTCCTCACTGACAGCACAGAACCTGCTTGGGATTCTCTCTCTCCCCTCCCTGCCCCCCTGCCCCCCTCTCCCTGCTCGCGTTCTCTCTCAAAATAAATAAATAAAACATTAAAAAAAAAAAAAAAAGAAGAAAGCGCCTGGCATAAAGAAAGCTCTATAAAATTTTGTTAAACAAGTATGTTCAAATGCAAATAAGTTAGATAAGCTTCTCTGCTGCCTGACCTTGAGAGCCCTTAATTCACCAAGGTGCATGATAGTTCTCTAAACAAATGTGATTACATGTAAGAATTTCCAAATGCATTTGACTCGGTCTTCTCAGAACTGGCTTTTCTGTGGGACAATTGTTAACACTTAAGGAAAAACAACTTAGAGAACTCTAAAGTTAGTGGATATGAAAAGCTCTGGCTTCTCAGAAATAGCAGAGATAGTTGAACAAACAGAATCACCAGTTAGAGATTAGCAAAATATTTAATTATTTTGTACCTAATTTCTTTCTGACTTACCCAGAAAAACCAAATTCTTTTATTGCATTTGACAGCCAATTCAGAGTTTCTGATTGATTCTTGGGATTCTTCTGTGAGAAAGCCATGGACATAACCTGGAGTGAAAGAGGGAAAAAACAAAAACAAATATGTGCTTTTTCTCATATTTCTCACAGAAATGTGGTATGGCATTAAGGCAGAAGTGGATTAGGAGTGGCTTTTCCAACGCCGATAGAACTACAAGAATGCCTTACGAATGAAATATTTAACTCACACAAGAAAATGACGTAAGTGACATAGTATTTTTTTTTTTTGAGAGCAAGAGGGAGGGAGAGTGTGAGTGAGCAGGGGAGGGGCAGAGGGACGGAGGGAGGGGAGGGAGGGAGAGAGAGAGTCTTAAGCAGGATCCATGATGTGGGGCTCTATCTCACAACCGTGAGATCATGATCTGAGCCAAAATAAAGAGTTGGATGCTTAACTGACTGAGCCACCCAGGCTCCCTTGTAACAGGAGTATTAAAAAGCATTCTTGACTTTACAACTTTTCCTTAGTGATCACTCTGGATTATAATGCCTTAGGAGAAAATTATTCTCATCTTTTTTTATTTTAATTCTTAATGTTTATTTACTTGAGAAAGAGTGAGAGCAAGAGAGAGTGCGCATGCACAAATGGGGTAGGGGCAGAGACAGAGAGGGAGGCACAGAATCTGAAACAGGCTCCAGGCTCTGAGCTGTCAGCACAGAGCCCGATGTGGTGCTGGAACTCCGAACAGTGAGATCATGACCTGAGCCGAAGTCTCAGGCTCAACCGATTGAGCCACCCAGGTGCCCCTCTCATTTTTAAACAGAATTATCTTGGCCAAAATAAATTCTAATTATCAGACAACAGTATATTATTAAAGGTAAGGATAAAAATGCAGAATATAAAAATGGTTTGACTTGAGGGGCGCCTGGGTGGCGCAGTCGGTTAAGCGTCCGACTTCAGCCGGGTCACGATCTCGCGATCCGTGAGTTCGAGCCCCGCGTCAGGCTCTGGGCTGATGGCTCGGAGCCTGGAGCCTGTTTCCGGTTCTGTGTCTCCCTCTCTCTCTGCCCCTCCCCCGTTCATGCTATGTCTCTCTCTGTCCCAAAAATAAATAAAAAAAAAAAAAACGTTGAAAAAATGGTTTGACTTGAGAAGAAAAGGACTACCATTTAACTAGTAACCTTAAATTAACATTTGGGAAAAATCTGGGAAAAGTTGGGGAAAGAGAGCTCTGTTACTAACCTGTTCAGCTGTCCACGGTAACATGCAAGCTTCGGCTATTGCTGTCATAGCTTCTTTTGCATTGTTCCCACACTTTACATCTCCAATCTTGTCCACAAGGCCATCCAAGACAATCTGAGCTGAAGTTTTGGAAAAATTCCCTTTCTGGGCAATCAAAGCAACTATGTGAAGCTTCATCTGCATCACCTGAACAAAGGATAAGCATCATAAAGTTATGAGTAAGCCAAAGACATCGATTTACTTATTATTATTTTTTTTTAATTTTTTTTTAATGTTTATTTATTTTTGAGACAGAGAGAGACAGAGCATGAATGGGGGAGGGTCAGAGAGAGGGAGACACAGAATCTGAAATAGGCTCCGGGCTCTGAGCTATCAGCACAGAGCCCGATGCGGGGCTCGAACTCACGGACCGCGAGATCGTGACCTGAGCCGAAGTCGGCGCTCAACCGACTGAGCCACCCAGGCGCCCCTGATTTACTTATTTTTATAGCAGCCTGAAGATGTAATACAGGAACAACTAAGAACATGACCAAACTAAAAATGACAAATAAATTTATTTATTTATTTATTTAATTTATTTTTAAAATATTTTTTATTGTTTTTTAAATTTATTTTTTGAGAGACAGACAGAGAGCAAGTTGGTGAGGGGCAGAGAAAGAGAGAGAGGGAGACACAGAATCTGAAGCAGGCTCCAGGTTTCAAGCTGTTAGCACAGAGCCTGATGCAGGGCTTGAACTCCTGAACTGTGAGATCATGACCTGAGCTGAAGTCGGACGCTTAATCAACTGAGCCACCCAGGTGCCCCTATTTAATTTATTTTTCAAGTAATCTGTGTCCAAAATGCGGCTCAAACTCATGATCAAGAGTCTCATGCTCTTGACTGAGCCAGCTGAGCGCCGCTAAAAACAACAATTTTAAACAAAGAAACAAAATAATTTCTATCCTTGTTATCAATTAAAGTAGCTGGGGCACCTGGGTGGCTCAGTTGGCTGGGCATCCAACTCTTGATTTTAGCTCAGGTCATGAACTCACAGTTTGTGAGTTTGAGCCCCCAGTCAACTGCACTGACAGGGGATTCTGTCTCTCCCTCTCTCTGCCCCTTCCTCACTCATGCTCTTTCTCTCTCAAAATAAATAAATAAAATACACATTAAAAAAAATTAAAGTAGCTAAGTGACAGCTAAGAGAGAAAAAACCAAATACTCAATGTTTCAAAATAATGACAATGTTAGCACATTAAAAGTTTATGAATTTAAAAAATTAATTTCTCTATTCTCCTCTCACGGTTATTTGCAATAGTACTGAACATACATCTTGAAATACATAATAAATGATCATACTAACCGTATAACTCAGCATTCCCACTAGTGTTATCTGCAAAAAACTACAACCCTCATGCACACACCACACACAACAGAACTTGAGAGACTTAAACAACGTGTATACTTTTAAGTGGAAGAATGAAGAAGCTGTGAAAACAATTTAAAGATGTTAATGTGAAGATGCTAGATGTAAGGCACTTGAGACGCCTTTGCCCGTAAGTATCTCCCTCTGTCCTGTTTGAATATTTAAATAACAGAAGTTGGTGAGGATGTATAGAAATTAGAATTCTCTTGCATTGCTGGTACGAATGCAAAATGGTGAAGTCACATTGGAAAAGTTTGGCAGTTCTTTAAAAAGTTAAACGCAGTTACCATATGACCCAGCAATTCTACTTCTAGGTATATATCCAAGAGAATGAAAAACATGTTCACACAAACACTTGTACATGCAATGTTCAGAGATAGTCAAAATGTGTAGCAACACAAACGGGTAAATAAAATGTTCTATATCCATACAATGGAATATTACTCAGCCGTAAAAAAAAGAATGTAGAGTTGATACATGCTACGATATGGGCAAACCTTGAAAAGACTAAGTTAAGTAAAAGACACTTCATTCTATGAAATGTCCATGAGAAGTAATGTATAGAGACAGAAAGTAGAGTAATAGTTGCCAGGGACTGTGGGTGGCGAGGGGGATTTGTGGAGGAAGAGAGAGTGACTGCCGATGGGTATGGGGTTTCTTGCTGGAGTGATGAAAATATTCTAAAGTTACAGAGTGGCAGGAGTTGCAGAACTATGCAAATATCCTAAGAACTGCTGCACTGTACACTTTCAAAGGGTGAGCTTTATACTCCCTCAATAAAATTGTCATAAAGAAAAATACATACATAAAATTATCCTTTGTTACGGATCTAACACATAGGAAGGTATAAGCTCAAATCAAGGATGCTTCTTTCACCGATCTTAGAAGCTGCATAAAGAGGGGTTTTCAACGTGGTGTGTGGGGGAGGAGGCCAGCATGAGAACCTCTTGGCAGAAGAAGGCTTTGTGGTACTGGACGGTATGGCTGAGGTGCTGTAACAGTGCTAAGGGAACACAGTGTGTGAAGGAGCCAAGGATCCTATAGAGGGAACAAGAGGTGGCAGAATAGAAGCAAAAAAGAGACTAGCGGGATGCCAAAAATAAACCTGATATATTTCAAACTTTTGTTTCCCACAAGGTCTATGAATATCTGAAGAGGACAAGGAAACTTTTCTCCTTTTCCTTCCTATATCACTTTCCTAAACCTCCCTTTGCACGGACGCTTTAGACTAAATAACAGCACTGCAAAATTTCATCTCTATTACCAGTTAATGCATTAAATTATGTGGCAATTTTTCACTGGTAATTTAAAGACCATTTATCTTTTATCCAAACAAATAAGAAACCTGTCTCACTGTTTATCCCTCCCTTGCATATGTGAAGATTAGGGGGATTCCAGGCCTAACTAATGAGGAGAAAAAAATATATATACATAAATTACACAAACAATATAGATAATACTTCCATATATATAAACTCCCAATTACACAAAGGTATAGTTCTATGTTTAATCAAAATGCACATACTCCATTGTTCACATTTAAAGTTAGATGACATACTGGCTGAGTGATTTAAAAAAAAAAAAAAAAGCTAAAAATCATTACCAAAGTTCTCTCTCTCTCTTACTCCATAGATGATATGATAGAAATTACTTGAATAAAAGATACTAAAATCTCCAATTAAAAATTACCTGAAAATTGGTTTCCTTCCATCCAGGTTTCTTGGCCAGCATCCTCACTAATGCCTGGCATGGCATTTCAGTTCGATCCATTAGTTCAACAGCCTTGAAGTAAAATAAGAGAATCAGAATTAAGGGTTTAATGATTAGTGAGGGAAACAGGTGACTTGAAGGAGAGAGAAGAATGGAAGCAAGGAGGGTTATAGAGAGAGCTTAGATAGCTTGTTATAGTGCTTTTTAAGTTGGATATCTGATGTACAGTTGTTATAGTAATACCAGTGATACTCTTTTCCCTCCACATTTCAGGTTTCACAAAGAATTTGGTCCAAGGAATGTAACAGTAACAGTTTTCATTTGCCTAGTTTGAGGCAGAAACTGCTTATACATATTTTGACTTATCCGATTTTCCTAAAAACATAGAGCAAAGTAGAACAGATTAGAAGTGGTTAAATATTAAATTTCAAAGATGTGCAAACTCAGGTCTAAACCTGATGCATGGCACATGCAGGCCTGGAAGTGAGGTCTCCTGCCTCAAGTCCCAGTGCTCTTGTGGTTCCTCCACACCCTCCTCATTAGAATCATAGAGTATATGCCGAAAGGAACTTCCATGCTCCCTTCCAACACAGATTTCTGAAAGGAGCTTCTCACACCAAGGAATAATATCTGTTCTTCCAAGAATCATGACAACAAAGAGGAAAGCAGAGAAAGGGAAGAGGGGTGGTTTAAGTGGAGTTATATGTTTGCCTAGTAAGTTTAATGATTAAATACCATAATATTAAAATTCATCTAAACCTATAATTCAGAATAAACCTAACTTTCTTGAGTAAGTACTAAGTTATGAGCTTATAGAAGCCACAGAAAGCAGATGTTAAAAGATATACACTATGCAGCTAAAAAACCAGTCCCTCCCCATCCCCTCACCCCCCGCTCATCAGAGTTAACACTCTGAAACATGGTCACTGTTTATAAAATACAGCAAGTAGGACAAGTACTTTGTTGATGTCATCACTTCTCTGTAATGTAATGTTCTTTCACACTCAACTCATCCCCATGCACCTACCTTCTGGAACTCCTCCATACAAGCCAGCCTTTCCTTCCAGTTACTGCTGTCTAGAAGCTGTATACAGGTAGCAGGAAGGACAGCTGAAGCTTTTTCTTCACATACTTCTATCTGTAAGATGCAAAAACATTAAAACTAAGAATTGCTTAAGGAAACAGATGACAAGAATGTAAAAATGCTGCAGGCCGAACTACACGAACACTCCCATAGGTATCCTATAGTACCCGAGTTTTCTACTCTACTACCATAAAGGGGAAGGAAGGTCGTCCAAGGCACAGTTTCACTAAGTGAAAAATACCAATTAACTCTATGTTGTAGAACTCAGCAAAGAACTCAAGTCTTCTCCCAGGAATTGACTTTCCGTGGTTTTCTGAGTTTGAGGCATCCTGTAGAATACTGACCGAAAGCTCAGGCTCCACGATTTCTTTGGTTTCCAGTCCTTTCTTATTCTTGGTTCCAGTGCCCCCTGCACCTCCTGACGCAGCTGGCTTCCCCTTCTTAGGTGGCCCACCAGCCTAAAAGCAATTTAAAAGAAAGTTAAACCACTTAAGGATTTAGAACAGTGGTTCTTAAGCATTTTTGGGCCAGAGACTCCCTAAAAATTTGATTAAAATGAGGGACCACTCAACCAACCAAAAACCCCTGTGTTTTTGGTGCCCACAGAACTTAACACTTCCAAGGGCAGACAGAGCTCCTGAAGACCATTCATGGGGAAATCTGCAGAACCCCACTATTAAGAACCTTCAATTCAGTATGAGCTAATGAGGTAAATGAAATGAAAATGGACTGGAATTATATGACATTTTATTTGAGAATTAACATTTGATGCCTTTAAATGCCTCTAAATCTTTCCTGCATTAGTAAAGGACAGTTTCTAACTTCTAACATTTACCCCATACTTCACCACAAGGCACCCCAATAACAGAAAAATACATTAACTCACTGTAGAACCATGTAATTTTGAAGGAATAAAGTGGTTGTTATGGCAATGGCAGTAAGTGGCTTAACCATGTTGAAGATGGCCACCTTACTGGATCTTTTTATTATTGTTTGACCTACTTGTATTTCCCAAGTATATGATCATATGATCTACAAAAATTATAACTGTGCCTTTTCCTTCCTTATATTAGCATTGGTCTTACTTTATTCCTTTATTTAATTGTATGAAGTTATTAAACAATAACGGTACCAGCAGGCATTTTTTGCTTTACTCCTCACTTTAACAGTAATGCTTCTAGTATTTCATCACTATGAAGCATGATGCGGACTTTTGGTTTGCGAGGTCTACTGCTATCTATAGATCTATTTCTAGATATTTAGTCATGTCAAAGAATCCATCTATTTCTATGTATTAAGAATTTTTATCATGAAGATATGTTGAATTTACTATATTCCTTTTTCAATGTCTGAAATTAGATTTCTTTTGATCTCTAAATGTAAGTTTTTTAATATTAATATTGAACCATCCTTATAATCCTGGAATAAACTTCAGTTGGTCACACTTTGTATTATACCCGCTGGTTTCTATCTGCTAATACTGTGCTTAAACATCTCAATTATTTTACTCCAGTTTTGAAAGGTCAGAAGAAAATAGCAGTTTATCACAAGGCACACAACCGACAGTAACATTAACATGGTAACACATATCACTGTTCACATCATTCCTTCTATCTATTTTGGTATTTGTTAAACAATGCCCCAAACCAGAAAGAAAAAATAAAATGAGAGAAGGCCAGACTGTCTTCAACATCCAGACTTCTTCTGAAACTAATGTCATCTTGAACATAATCTGAGCTTTTAAGGTATAGTTAGCAAAACTAAGATGCTGGTTTTTTAATGAAATGAAAACCTCTAATACTTGCTGGTTCATATCAGAAGTATAATTCTGTTGGTTCATAATAACAACCCGTTAGAAATTTAATTGTTTTCTGGCCGACAAAATAGGAAATTCTATACTTTTTGACTAACCAGAACACCTCTTCTGGATCCTTTTCTATAATAAATAGCACTCTCTGTATAGAGAGGTACCTCAATTAACAAATCTCCTACTTATCTTTTTTTTTTCTTTCACAGACATATATGTTTATTGGCTTAGTAGGTGTATTGGTAATACTGTCCTACTTATCTATTAAAGAGAAAAATGAAGCAGGTTGCTCCCCACTTACTTAAATTCTTCATAAGAGAAAGTCGACCAGATAAGAAAAGGCCTTAAGGTACTGTGCCCATGTCATTATCCAGAGAGGCAACAGCTGGTGAGACAGAAGAGACTAGCTGCTAACCCCCCATTAGAAAGCTGGAAGAGACAGCAGAAGATGAACTAAAGTACAAAGACTGTAGTTAAAAGCACCTGGGTCCAAATACCAGTTCTGCCACTCTGGCCATTCACCAAACGTGTGCCCAGTTCCTGCTGTCTGCCAGAAACTCGGCTATGCATGGGGGAGTGAGCAGTGACAAGATCTTTACCCTTTAAAGTTTACAGTATGGTGGTGGGGGGGGGGGGGGTTGGGGGTGTCAGAGTAAACAAACAAATGAACAACATAGATATCAGAGTTGTTAGAGCATGTGTAGAATACTTAACCTTGCTGAACCTCCATTTCCCTTTCTGGAAAAATAGGGATCTCAAAATAGTTATTTCAAGGGTTGTTTGATGATTACATGAGATTATTTAGGTAAAACGCTTTCCAAATGATGCTTTATTAAATACCAGTTCTCTCCCCTGACTTCATGCTGGTGTTCCGAGTGAGAAAAGAGAATAAACTTTCTACATCCATGGTAGATAATTTCATGCTTAAGAGAGTCCACAGGACAAATGTTCTCTAAAAGAATGCCACATTTGTCTCTAGGCATTTCCCTTCCACACTGTATAAAAGTAACAAGACCTTGACTGGTATGTAGACTTGGTGATGCAACTCAACGGCATTATCAGCAAAATGACCAAAGTGATGTTATTAATGTTAAGTGCTTTGCCATTTTATTTCTTTATTTAATAATACTTTAAGATCACTCAAAATGCACTCCTGTACCTTCATTACCATTTTTAGCTTTATTAAAGTTTACATAACCAAACGTATTGTTGGAATACTCTTTGTTGATGGATGTTCTGCTATATTTTAAATGTGGTAATGCATTCATTTCTCAAATGAAATCATATTGGAAGGATAACCATGAATCCGAGACTCCAACCCTATCTTACTAAATTCTAACTTTTGAACCATATTTTCCAAGTCATCTATTAACCTTAGTAGCAGGTGCCTTTTTTGAGGGTCCTGGTTTGGGTGCTGAAATGTCCTTTGTGTCCTTATCTCCTGCAGCCCCTGAGGCAGCAGTCCTTCCAGGAGCAGGCTTGAATTCCTTCTTGTCTGCTGCAAGTCCAGCTTTCTTACCATGTACCAGCTCTACTTTTTCTGAACATTCTTTGATCTAGAGAAAGAAATTGAAATGAACATCATTAAGCCCAACTTTGAAATATAATCACTACATTATTACTTAATAAGTTATCTAAACCACAACTCTATGAGAATTCAATTTGCTTAAGCAAAAATAAACAATCTACTTTCTTACATTTTATTTCTACACAAATTAGAATTATAATAAACATTCAACAACCACATTTTTGATAGAAAACATTCATATTTAGAAAAGTAACTTTTTAGGTATTAGAAACAAATTTATCTTAAAATATCCTTTTCACCTTCTCTAGGGACAGATCACTCAGCTTTCTTTTCTTTGTGTTTTTATAATTTGAAAGCCATCCCTACAAATATCACCACTACAGCTTAAGATGAAATTTACATCCTCAAAAGCTATCTTTTCAACACTCCAGATCTGAACCACCAGTGGCAAATTAAATAAATTTCACAAGCTGATATCATCATTTTTATCTTCATGAAATAGAACGAATGAAATCAAAACAAAACCATAATGCACAGAGAGAAGATTGTTGTCCAATTGCATTATAATCTGTCACTAACCTACCTTATCAAGCTTGAGTTTGTCCACATCAGCTAAGAATGGATTTACTGCTTTCTCACCCACCACTTTCAAAGCAGTGCCCAGTGCTTCAAATGCAGCATCTCTGACTTCAGGAGCAGAATCATTGATGTGCTGTGGTCCGGAAGTAAGCAAAATGGTCTTAATATAAGATATTTTAGGTATTACTGATTTTAATTCAGATTGATGACTGTTGGATAAAGAATTTGCTTTTTCATAAGAGACTGTTAAAAACTGAGAACAAACTGAGGGTTGATGGGGGGTGGGAGGGAGGGCAGGGTGGGTGATGGGTATTGAGGAGGGCACCTTTTGGGATGAGCACTGGGTGTTGTATGGAAACCAATTTGACAGTAAATTTCATATATTAATAAATAAATAAATAAATAAATAAATAAATAAATAAATAAATAAAAAGAATTTGCTTTTTACAGTTCACTGAAGCTAAGTGTAGTTTTCCTCTTGCCAACCAACAGTTACTCTTTCACAAATTCTTTTTGGGTCAAGGAAACCTTTGGTAATCCATTCAGCAAAAAAGTGCTTCCTTTTCCTCCTATCCTCTATTTAAAATGCCTCACATGCAAATGATCTTCAAAGACTCCAAATTGTATGCCTGTGCTTGGCCAGATCCAGCTGAACACCAGTATATGGGCCAAATAAGAAACAACGTTTAGCAGTTAGTGGAATCATAAAGCTAACTTGTGCTCTTCTTTGAGAACAGGAACACAAAGAGTACAAGAATTTGGATTCAGTTTCCAAAGCCACAGAGGGTCTGCTCCTCAAAAGAGCATAATCTACAGTCTGAAAGTCAAGTAGTCATTGTACATAATTAATATGGGAAAAAATCTTCCATAGGCATAAAAAATTCCCCCAGTTCCAAAGAGAGTCTATACCTTAAGTAGAGCAGCACAAAAGGGCTTTAGCAAGCTCTTTGGGAGGGTAGAAGCAGTGCAGTGGCGGAAGCTTCTGGCAATGAAAAGAGATGTCTGCTGCTTGATGGTTGGATTTTTATTA
This sequence comes from Neofelis nebulosa, assembly GCF_028018385.1. Taxonomy (NCBI): domain Eukaryota; kingdom Metazoa; phylum Chordata; class Mammalia; order Carnivora; family Felidae; genus Neofelis; species Neofelis nebulosa. The sequence continues at coordinate 98,995,940 of NC_080791.1, forward strand.
TCCATTACTGCTAAAACATCCTCACTGATGTTCTGTAGTGTGGTCTTTAAAAAGAAAACATGGTCAATGAGCTTTTCTCAACTGTAAGAACAATCAAAACATTACACTGACAAAATTTACTTTAGACAAAAGTGCAAACTCATGCTGTCCACTTACAGTAAGGAAAATTGCATCAATTGCCTCCTGCAGGGCTTGCACCACCTGAGGCTTCTTCTCTTTGAATTTTTCCAAAATGGTTGGCACAACCTATGAAAGTGAACAGCTGGAATATTATTTTGCTGGCAACAAAAATGAATGAGTTACTGACATGACACATGAATGAACCTTGAAAATATGCCAAGTCAAAGAAGCTAGTCATAAAGGCTTATGTATGATCCATTTAAATGATGCCATGAAATGTCAAACCCATAGAGACAGAAGTGGATTAGTGGCTGCCAGTGAGAAGTGACTGCTAGTGGGCATAAAGGTTTTTGGGGGAAGATGAAAATGTTCTGGAATTAAACAGTCGTGATAGTTACACAACCTTGTGAATATATTAAAACCATTCAACTATACACTTTAAGAGGGTGAATTTTACAGTATTTAAGTTATATCTCAATACAGCCATTACTAAAGCAATGTTTGGTGCTACCAAAACAAAGTGAACGTCTAAGTTGAATAAAAAGTCATTTTTTTTCTTAAGGGCACAAGAACCTTATGCTGGAACAATTAAGGGTTCCCATTCTGTGCCACTGTAGCAGTGCTTCTCAACCCATTTTCTGCATCTACACCTTAATGCAACCATATAGTCATTTTTTATCAGAGTACCATCTCTTATTAGACAAAAAGATTCTCAACTAGGTGGATTTAGGATACGGGAATAGACAGAGTGTGTAATTTCTCTTCCCCTCTAAGATTCCGATATACTTCACCAGACTGAGATGTCTCCCACCCCTTCACTACACTAAAGACAAAGAAATGGTAACTGAAATTACAGCAATTTTGATCAGAAGGATGTACTAAGTTTAGATCAATAAAGTTGGAATTTTTATAATTATCTTATAAACTATCACTAATTTATTAAATATTTATTGAATACTTAATATCTATTGAGTGCCAGGCACTGTGCTAACAGGCAAATTAAAGTTGTCTTTTGAGGTCAAAAAGATATAGCAAAGCTCAAAGGCATTCAAAAAATATTTTTTAAGATTTCACAGAAGTGATAGAGACCAGAAGGAATTCAGTTTCCATGGAGAAATATAAAAGACTTTTTATTTTTAATACTAGGAGTTAGTTATAAACTATTGAAAATCAAAATGTTTTAATGGTTATAAAGCTCAAGCATGCTTTTATATATATATATTTTTACCAAAAAAAAAAAAATAGCTTATAAATAGCTAAAGAAAGTAAACATGAACTATTAACATGTTTGATATCAAACACTATATATGATCTACTTTTTAGGGGGGGAAAATACTCCGAACTATAAGCTTTATAACTTTAAGCTGCATAACAAAATGTCACAAAGCCAGAATCAGAATTCAAACCAGGCCAGGTAATCAGTCAACTAGGATTTAGTAAATTAAAATGTATCTTAAAAATAGTTTTCTAGGTTAAAAGTTATTATTAAGACAAAAGTATGTTCTTTTTTAAATATTCTAGTAAGTAGCACAAAACTGACCAAAAGCTAATTAACACACCATCACATAAACACAAAAGTATTGCATAATAAATACTACTGATTGCTAGAAAATGTTGCTTATCATTTTATTCCAATTCATGATTTGCATGTTTTACATGTTACATGATTTTACATGGGTTACATGTTAAGGGTTTTATGGACCCATATTTTTATTTCCCTGGTAACAAGCTAGTCATGATTTATTTTTATTTAGTAGAGTCCTTTTTTTTTCCTTCCAGTTAAGTTCTCTGAAATTATGTTCAATGCTATGAGTAAGCAAGCTCCAAATGCCATAACTGAGGTTAGACATTAACTTCACAACATAAATACAAACTATAAGGAGTCTCTAAAAAGTCAATCTAGGGAATCAAATGATCAAGTGGCTAGCAAGTTCAACCCTAAAGTTCAGTATGATCAATTTTCAGGATGCTGAACCACTCTAAGTAATTCAGACCAGATTTAGAGGCCAACTGACAAATGCCACAGTTAAAGAAAACATCTCAGTTTATTAAAACTGTTATCAAACTTGAGTGCTTCTAAATTTACACAAAGACAGTATATTCAACAAATGTTTTCAGTCAGGTTTCTTAGAATAAATTAAACTGATACACTACAAGAGTCTAATCTATAGAAAATGTCTCAAGTATGTAAGTAGATTATTATTTTTCAAATAGGAAAATGGTATAAAATACATTTTATATATTCATCTCACTTCTGGCTTTATACTGCCTTTCCTACTTTCAATTTTACTCTGTGTTAGTTATCACCAGTTTCACTTAATCCTGTTATACTACACATAATCTTATAAGAACAAAGCAGGATATTAATAAGTAAATAATAAGCAAATCAACTCAACTAAATATTTAGGTCATATGCCCAATTTTCTATATAAAGCTAATGAATTTAGTTATAACTGACATCTTTATTGAAATGTTTTGAGGAATTATGCTCAATTTTATTTATTTATTTATTTTTTTAAAAAAAAATTTTTTTTTCAACGTTTTTTATTTATTTTTGGGACAGAGAGAGACAGAGCATGAACGGGGGAGGGGCAGAGAAAGAGGGAGACACAGAATCGGAAACAGGCTCCAGGCTCCGAGCCATCAGCCCAGAGCCCGACGCGGGGCTCGAACTCACAGACCGCAAGATCATGACCTGGCTGAAGTCGGACGCTTCACCGACTGCGCCACCCAGGCGCCCCATCAATTTTAATAAAACTTAATGAAAAATTCACTTTGCCCAATATATAAAGACCTATTTTAAATCCTAAAGCAAACTAGCCTGTCATTCTTGTTAATGTTGTTGATTTGTATCTAAAAAGGAGTGTTACTCACATGTCCTGCATATTGTCCAAATTTCTTCCTTAGTCCAACAGCTAGGCCAGTAAGACATTTTGCTGCCAAAGCCACCAACATGACATTGGTGTCCTTTCCAACAACCTACAAAGGGAGGAAAAAAAAGAAAACAAAATAGTCACAACTCAGGAGAAGGGGACTGAAAAGTTTTTCTTAAAAGAACTCTGTACCCTGTTACACTAATGGACAGCCAATTTTGCTTCCTGCAAAAGAGGAAAAAGTCTTCCTTGACAATACCAAATTTGGGGGCTTCCCTTCATTCTGTTTAGTCTCTTACCTTAAAAGTTCTACCAATAACATACATTAAACCACAACTTCAAATAGTTAACTCTCCATTAGTGGTCGTCTGGGCTGTCAGCCTTGCACAACTGTGTAGGAGGGGACTCCGACACTGGCAGAGAAGCTGGAGGCTTGCTGACTTTGCTCTGGGGCAGGAAAAGCCAAAAGACAGTGTATCTCAGAGGAAAGACACCACAAGGCGGCAGCTCCAACATTTATACTAAAGGAGCACTGGTAGAAACTGCTCTCGGTACCTTCCAGAAGTCCGTGGGGGCTCTAAATTGCAAATGCCATTGCAACCATTCCTCTGAGGGAGCTTCTGGCTTTGCAGCTGCCATTTTAAAGTTTATTTATTTATTCTGAGCGTGCACGTGCGCGAGAGAGGGCAAGAGAAAGTTCACATCAGCAGGGAATGGGCAGAGGGCGAGGGAAAGAGAGAATCCCAAGAAGGATAATGCTGTCACAAACCGAGAGGTCATGCATAACCTGTGCTGTAATCAAAAGTCGGATACTTAACTGAATGAGCCACCCAGGAGCCCCCTTGCAGCTGCCATATTACCTGATGATCATCAAGTGTGCATTTACAGTCTCTTAACAGAGTCTCCTCCAGCATTATTTATACTACCATCCCCCTACGCTACACCCCACAAAACCCAGCATTATCAAAGCTCAGAGGTAGTAGCTGCACCTGTGTCAATTAAGCAAGACAGTGACTATGCCTAGGTGCCTTCCTGCTAAGATTTTACTACGGTGTACTGCTCAAGTCAGTTAGATGTTAAAAAGCTACTTTATTTTATTTTTTAAATGTTTACCTATTTTTGAGGGGGGGGAGGGCAGAGAGAGAGAGACACACAGGATCCTAAGTGAGCTCTGTGCTGACAGCAGAGAGCCCAATGTAGCACTCGAACTCACGAACCATGAGATCATGACCTGAGCCAAAGTCAGACGTTTAACCAACTCAGCCACCCAGGTGCCCCCAAAAGCTGTTTTATTCTGACATGTCTCAGATCCTTGTTTTTTTCACTCTTCACTTTTTTCCCAAGTAGAAGCAATGCTTCCATTCCACTTTGGATTTTATTTCGTTTCTAAGATCTGATATTCCATAAGTAGAATGCTTCCTTCCAGATTCCCTGAATTAAACAACCCCTAATGGATAGCATGCCAGGAAGTTCTAGATGGCATTTAGCTGCACTCCCTAAACGCTGAGGAGTAAGGATGAAGAGTTAAGATTAACATTTATTAAAAACAAATTAGATGTTATAATTTTATAGGTGCTTTATAATCCATATTTAATTTTTCACCCAAAACCCTGTACATAATATTAGCAAATTTTATAGATTTCAAAAATTAAATATAGATTAATTTGCTTGAGGTAAGAACTAGCAAATGTGATATGATGTGATTTAAATCCAGTTCTACTCCAAAGCTTTGCTTTCTTTGCTAAAGCATATTCATGCTGTAAACTCATGCTATGGCAAATTCATTTTCCTTATGAGAAAATGAGATCAGGGTCCTAATAAACATTTTGTTAAATCCCTAACTACTGTAAATCCATGGAGAAAAAAATTCCCTTCAGTTTTTTTTTTTAATTAAAAAAATTTTTTTTTAATGTTTTTATTTATTTTTGAGACAGAGAGAGACAGAGCATGAGCAGGGGAGGGACAGAGAGAGGGGGAGAGACACAGAATCTGAAGCGGGATCCAGGCTCTGAGCTGTCAGCACAGAGACCGACGCAGGGCTTGAACTCACAGACCGTGAGATCGTGACCTGAGCTGAAGTCGGATGCTTAACCGACTGAGCCACCCAGGCACCCCTCCCTTCAGTTCTGTATTAAATTTACTATTCATATTTGTGGGGCACCTGGGTGGCTCAGCTGGTTAAGTGTCTGACTTCAGCTCAGGCCATGATCTCACAGTTAGTGAGTTCAAGCCCCACGTCGGGCTCTGTACTGACGGCTCAGAGCCTGGAGCCTGCTTCAGATTCTGTGTCTCCCTCTCTCTCTGCCCTGTCCCTGCTCGCACTCTGTCTCTCTCTCTCTCTCAAAAATAAATGAACATTAAAATAAAAATAAATTCACTATTGACATTTTTAAATGTTTGGATTACTTTTTTTTTTTTTTTTTTAACCAAAAGAACTCTCAGGTATTATTTAGGTGCTAGGCTTCAGATTTAACATCTACATGTATATTCTAGGAATGGTCATCAAAAACATGCCAGACCCCATTCCAAGAAATCTTAGTTCAATGAATCTGGGATGGGATTTGGAGAGCCAGTATTTTAACATACTTCAGAAGCAGATGGCCATCGATCAATCCCATTCTTAGGAGAATAGTTCTCCTTATCCACCATTAGAGCAGTAACCAGTGGAAGCTGAATCCTAGACACTGATGGTCCTAGGAAAGTTTTGAAGAGGATGTTGTAAACCTACTATAATTCAAGATGGTAAAGGACTGAATGAACTTATAGGTGAATAATGGATCAGGCCTATTTGCCTATCAACATATGTCAAACATCCCAGTTTGACTAAAGTTGTTCTAAACTGGGAAATGGGAGTGAGGAAGGTGGAGAAGTGTTTATTTTTAAGACAAATAGAATATGCAGGGAAGGACTCCATTCCAGATTTGAAAACACTCCGTGACTCTGTTGTAGACTATAGGGAGGAAGCTTTAGCTCCCAATGTTAATTTAACCTAAATAATGGGAAATATTCTATAATTAAAAGTGCTGTCACTTCTCCCTTTAAGCTAGGCCTACAATAAGATTTTAAGTACAGATGATCCTTGAGCAACATGAGGGTTAGGGGCACTGACCCCCCATGCAGTCAAAATCCACATATAACTTTTGACTCCCCCCAAACTTAATTACTGATAGCCTACTACTGACCAGAAGCCTTTCTGATAACATAAACCATTGATTAGCACATATTTTGTGTATGTATTATATTCTATATTCTTGTGATAAAGTAAGCTAGAGAAGTTATTTAAAAAAATCACAAGGAAAATACATTTACACTACTATTCTATATTCATTGAAAAAAACCCATGTGTAAGTAGGTAGACCCATGCAGTTCAAACCTGTATTGTTCATCAAGGGTCAACTCTAGTTACCATCTAGTATTTATCTTTAACTAGCAATGTAAGCTACTGGTTAACAGTAACCAGAACAAAAACATTCTGCTGACAAAGAGAGAAGTCAATTAAATCCACCATGATTATTGTGTTTAGAAAACTATGATGGGGCCACCTGGGGGGCTCAGTCAGTTAAGCATCCGACTTAGGCTCAGGTCATGAACTCATGGTTTGTGGGTTCGAGCCCCACGTCGGGCTCTGTGCTGACAGCTCAGAGCCTGGAGCCTGCTTCAGATTCTGTCTCCCTCTCTCTGCCCCTCCCCCACTCTCACTGTCTCTCTCTCTCTCTCTCTCTCTCTCTCTCTCTCTCTCTGTCTCAAAAATAAACAAACATTTAAAAAATTTAAAAAAAAAGAAAACTATGATGAATGTAAGCAATAAGGGGGGAAATATAGAAAAACCAAGTGAAAAAAGTCTAATAACACATAAGTCTGTAGAGTTTATAATAAAAACACCTTGAAAACCCAAATCTTAATCTAAAGTTATCAACCAACATCCATAGGTAATTGACAAATCAAAGAAGATATTGGGGGGAGGTGGGAGTAAGGGGCAGGGGAGAAGGTATCTTTATAAATGAAGGAACCTATAACTTGTGAGAACAGTAAAGTCCATAAAATATGCTAAGTCAGATGACAGCTTGAAAGAAGACAGTTTAAGAAATAATTTCAGGAATACCATAAGGAATTTCAAATGAGTAGTTCTTTACTACTTGTATTAAAGGCAAAAAATAGGGAAATTACTGGGATTACTCAATATAGACAATAGAGAGAAAAGACTATGGAGGGAAGAGTGATCGGTCTGTAGCCTACTCAATCTCATTCTCTTATTTCACCATTTCCACGTTTTTGATAGGTCTCTCTTAAGTCAATATAATATGAATATGAAGTTTGTGTTTACATGTAAGTAAAATCACACACAAAAAATTTTAATGCCTTGTTTCAGGTTAATTTATACAACTGAAGTTAACTTTTCATTGTTTTAAATATTTTAACCACAAAATTAAATTTCTTTTGACTTGTTTGTAGCCTTTGATTGCCCCCCCCTTTACCATGTGAAGAGGGAGAAGTTTCTCACAGAAATCTATTGTCTCTATGTCTACCTAAATATAAAATTCATGATCCTATCTGCAAATCAGCAAAAGATTATATTTATATTCATAATGCCAATGGAAATCACAGAACACTATTTGAAAAGCTAATATCCTAAGGAAATCCATGTGGAAAGTATCAACTAATATTTGTACCATTAGATAAGAAAAAATAAGAGCTTTTATCTGAGGCATTGAGAATTCAGGGCCAAGTACTAAGATTCCTGATAAAAATTATACGCTGGAATTCACAGAGAATCTGAAGTTCTCAAGGCCATTAGAATTTCATTTCCTTCTCTTAGTGCCTTTTTACCCCTCCTCTTTCCTCCCAAGCTCCAGGTTGGTGAAATCTTTTCCCCCTGGGCAACTCCCTTCTCACTAATCTTGCCTGGGTCTGGGTTCTTCAGGATTGGAAGATGGAAGACTAAAAGATTGTGACAAATCATATCTCTGCCTCCAAATCTCACTTGGAAGAAAGTGTGGGAGGCTAAGAGTGAGAAAACATAGTCCGTTCTCATTATTCACGGGTTTCATATTTGCGAATTCACCTACTCGTTAACGTTTATTTATAACCCCCAAAATCAATTCTCACAGCACTCTCCTGGTCATTCAGACAAGCAAAGAGCTGTGGAAAATCTGAGTTGCCTGGTGTGCACATTCCCAGCTGAGAATGAACAAAGCAACACTCTGACTTCTTTCAGCTCTCATACTGTAAACAGTATCTTTTTCATGGTCTGTTTAGTGCCACATTTCTTTTTCTTTTTTTTTCATTTTTGTGATTTTCGTTGCTGCTTTCACTATTTAAAATGGCCCCCAAGGGCAGTGAAGTGCTGTCTAGTGCTCCTAAGCACAAAAAGGCCGTGATATGCGTCACGCAGAAATTATGTGTGTTAAATAAGCTTTATGCAAGGCATGAGTTATAGTGCTGCTGGCCCTGAGTTCACCGTTAATGCATCAATAATATATATTAAATGAGACATCTTCAAACAGAATAAAATAAGTTATGTATTGACTGGTTGATGAAATGTTGAGACCAAAGAGTCACAGGACCCTAGCCCTGTGCCCTGTGTTCCCTTAGGAGCAATGGTTTGGTATTTGCTATTCAGTGTTTTGGTGACTTTACAGAACATAAGTACCACGAATAATGAGAATAACTATACTTACATGTGCATATAATTAAAAATTAACCTCCTCTCTCACCATTCTAATCCTTTGTAATTTCAGGCTGAAGAAGCAAATGAAACAAAGTTTTCTAAATTTAAGAACATGCCTTCACAGAGTTTGTTCTTAAGCTCTACACCTATGTCCACAGTGTTTGATCTATATTTTCAGATTTTATGGAAAGCCACTACATATAAATTTATCCACCAACAGCATTCAACTTGGTTAAACCTAAGCAACACCAAACCAAAACACCAAAGTGTTTTCTTTTTTTAAATTTTTTTTTTTTCAACGTTTTTAATTTTTATTTTTGGGACAGAGAGAGACATAGCATGAATGGGGGAGGGGCAGAGAGAGAGGGAGGCACAGAATCGGAAACAGGCTCCAGGCTCTGAGCCATCAGCCCAGAGCCCGACGCGGGGCTCGAACTCACGGACCGCGAGATCGTGACCTGGCTGAAGTCGGACGCCCAACCGACTGCGCCACCCAGGCGCCCCCACCAAAGTGTTTTCTAAAAACATTTCTTTCTTATTTAGCACTTGCCTGCTTTATAATGACATTTCCCTACATCCTTTACTTTGCACGCAGATATACAAGGTGGCATCATTAGCTATCTAATGGAAAAATATGCCTCATATTTAGTATTCGTCTCATTAAATAGAGCCAATTTAAATAGTTCATCCTACAGGGGCGCCTGGGTGGCTCAGTCACTTAAGCATCAGACTTTGGCTCAGGTCATGATCTCATGGTTCGTAAGTTTGAGCCCTGCGTTGGGATCTGTGCTCACAGCTTGAAGCCTGGAGCCTGCTTCAAATTATGTATCTCCCTCTCTCTCTGCCCCTCCCCCACTTGCTCGCGCTCTCTCTCTCTCTCTCTCTCTCTCTCTCATAAGTAAATAAACATTAAAAAAATAAATTAAAAAAATAATAGCGGCACCTGGGTGGCTCGGTTGGTTAAGCATCCGACTTCGGCTCAGGTCATGATCTCACAGTCTGTGAGTTCAAGCCCCAAGTCTGGCTCTATGCTGACAGCTCAGAGCCTAGAGCCTGCTTCAGACTCTGTGTCTCCCTCTCTCTCTGCCCCTCCCTGATCATGCTCTGTCTCTCTGTGTCTCAAAAATAAATAAACATTAAAAAAAAAAAAAAATAGTTCATCCTATGGAATTATAAAACTGGAATATTTGGTTCTATATTAGCAAGACCCTCTTTTTCTTGAGGTCTGTATACGCTATCAGACAGCATACTTAGAGTAAGTGATAATAAACAAAGAATAAAAACCAATCGCTCCACACTAACATAGGACAATCACTTTAAACAATCCTTTAAAAGGGCATGCCTGGGGCACCTGGGGTGGCTTAGTCAGTTAAGCGTCCGACTTTGGCTCAGGTCATGATCTCATGGTTCGTGGGTTTGAGCCCCGCATCAGGCTCTGTGCTGACAGCTCAGAGCCTGGAGCCTGCTTTGGATTCTGTGTCTCCCTCTCTCTTTCCGCCCCTCCCCCGCTCATGCTCTGTCTCTCTCTCAAAAAAAAAATCATAATTAAAAAAAAGGGTATGCCTATAATTAGAAAACCATCAACAGTGTTCCTTAAATGGCAATGTAGTTGTGATAAAAACAACGACAGATGATGAGAAATTCAAAGGCCTGGTCTGTTGTTGAGATACCAATGTACCAATGTTTACACTCTTCATGTTTACCTTCTTTAATGCTTTTACTAAATCTGCATAATCGCCTGCTTCCAGTTTGGGGTTTTTCACTAGTACTTCTACAGCCTCCAGGGCTTCTTTTCTCTCTTGCCATTTTTTTGCCTCCTGCAAGACATAGCATGAGTCACTTATAGAACAGAAAATAAGGCAAAATAAGAAAATAAAAGTCTATTTCTTGCATGCTCCTAATTCAAAGATACATAATTATTTTTTGTTTTCAGAAATTTTTTTCTAAAGCTGGTTAAAAAATAAAATTGCAAAATTGTGCGGCAATTCAGAACGATTTGCTCATATATACGTATAAAATTTTGTTCATACATAATAAGTATTTTTATAACATTTCATAACCCTAAAAGTTCTACAAGTAAAAGAATGGGATACCACAGACTTTTCCTTCTCATTTTCTAGGCAAATGTTAGTAAACAAGTATTAAACAGAAAACCCTGCTAGAAAGCATTTCTAGCATATCTCACAGGTAAAAGGAATGTCCATACTAACAACATTAAAAAGATTAGAAAAAAGACCATCATACAACCAACAGCCAAAATTGTTCTAATATTGGAGATCAGTTTTATACATTGGTGCTACAGTGCTAATCCTTTTGTTTGATAACCATAAAGCAGAAAATACTTCACTAGAGATCAATTAATCATTCAATAATTTTGAATACCCACTATTTGAAAGAACTGGGGATATAAAGAAGATGACAAACTTGTCACCCTGGAGGAGATTACAGTGGAATTCAATTTACCAAATATTTGTTCATCAGAAGTTAATGGGGGACTGAAGGAGCTGATGGCAGAGCTAGGAAGGTCTTCAATAAATAAATCAATCCTAGGTCAGGACCACTATGAAAAGAGAAGTACAAGCTGCTTTGGTGTTACAGCAAGAGGATTTAATCTACTTTAGGCTAACAGGTAGGATCTCCCCTAAAAAGTGATTCTTAAGGTAAGACCTAGAGGATCAAGAAGTATCATGGGGTGAATCGGAGAGAATGCCATAGGCAGAAAGAACAGCATATATTAAGGTCCAGAGTTTAGTGGGGAAAGTGTGGCATATCTGATACCGGGAGGAGTTCAGTATGATGGGAGCACAATAATTAGACAGTAACTAGAGAAGTGGCTGGAAGATAAGCAGGGGCCTCAAACGTGTCATAGTTTGCCTCAATTGCCATAGGATGATTTCAGACATTAGTGAAGCAATGATATGGGAAGATTTTTATTTTCAAAAATGACAGCTTTGATTACATTGGAAAATATGATGGAAGGAGGCAAGAGCAGAGACAGTCTTATAAGAAGACTACTGCAGCACGTGGGGCAAGAGACGGTGGTGGTGGTTGGGATAAGACTCTCGGTTGGGAGTAATTGTGTCTCTTGGGGTACATTTAGTAAAGTCTGGAGACATTGTGATTGACCTGAGTAATGGTATTATTGATATTAGGTGGGTAACTGCCAGAGATGTTGCCAAACACCCCACAATACACAGGACGGCCCCCCAAAACCAAGAATTATCTGGCAAAAAATGTCAACAGTACCAAGGTCAAGGAACTCTGGGGTAAATTACTGGCAGTGGGATGGAGAAAAGGAGATGAATTTGAGAGATATTTAAAGGTAAAACCAGGAAGACAATGAGGAAAAATGAGAAGTCAAAAATAATGTTCTGGTTTTTGGCAAGACAAGTAAAAGAAAGTGCTACAGTAGGTATATATACAAAGTAGTATGGGAACAAAGAAGCAACTGATTCATTCTCCTAGGGAAGATACTGGGTGGAAGGGGGCATACCGGGCAAGGGCTCCATAGAACACTCTAATTATAATCAAGTAACTGTTTAACCTGAAATAAATGAAAGAAGGTTACCGTTACTTACAATTTTATCATAAAAATCTTTGGGAAGTTTGGAAAGAATTTCTACTGCCTCCAATAGCTCATAAGCATCTATCTGTGGCACCTCATCACCATCATCACCACCTTCCAGAAGAAAAACAAAACAAACCTTAAAAACCGATGGAATGTTTCTACTTACCAAAAAGTTATCACTCCTTTCACAACCTAATGAAATCGCTGTATAGACAGAATCCGTTGTTAATGCTATAAACAACTTCTATTGTATTAAATGGCAGTCCTACAAAACGTGCCTATGTTCTTGGGGTAGGGCCTGTTCTTATTTTCAGAGAAACCGGTGTTTTAAAAACTGGCTTACCTCCCTCAGCATCGCCACCAGCAGACTGTTGCTGTTCCAATTTCGCTTCTAGTTCTTGCTGGGAACGCAGAAATCGACTTGGTTTAGGAGCACCTGTTGGCAATTTGACCCATTCTTCTTCTAGTTCTTTCAACTACAAATATCATAAAATATTTTTAAAATATGCCTACATCCTCACCATTACAGAACATTTACTAACATCAGAACCCAATTTCTTATTTATGTAGTTCTAACAAGGCAAACAAGAAACGATATACATTTAAAGTGTATATATTTGGTATATACCAAATACGTGTTTGACATAAGTCAAACTGACATATTTACTACCTAAGATGTAGGACTAAGCACTTAGAAAAAAATCTATTTAGAACACTCATTAGTTCATGAATTCAGATATACTTGTATTAGATAATGTCTCTAAAACTAACTGTAATAAAAAACAGATAAAATGCATTTTGTCCAAAAAACAGGTAAAATGCACTTTGTCCAAATAGATATTAAGTCCTGCTACCCAACAGCATGATAAAGGGATCTTTTAAACTGCTATAGACTCAACACTGACATACTAGAATCACTGAATGCATGGTATTTAACTTGACAAGACAAAATAACATCAGAAACAGTTATCTGAGAGGAAAAAAAAAAAAGGATTTCAAAATTAAAAATGAAAAAATAATTATTTGTAAGGACAGAATATCAGCAACAGGAAGGAAATATCTTCATATTAACCTTATGCAAATACAACCAAAAAAATTTTTTTGTGTCTCACCTGGACAGAGTTTATATTTTGTAATGGGGGTCTCAGAGCGTCCCGAATCCATCTGTAAATCTCCACAGCAATTAGTTTTGCTTCATCTCGAACAGCCTTTTCTCGAGACTCAAAGAGTTTTGGCAACACTTTGATAATTGGCTTAAGCAAGATGATTTTGGAACCAAATTCACTAGATGTAAAAATTGTAAAAAAAAAAAACTTGTCAGCCTGCAATCTACTTGGGTAGTATTTTCTTTTGTATAGACGTTTCATTTTTTTCTAATTTTTTTTTGCCATTATACTTAAATTATAAAGAGCTATTTATACTTTTTTTTTTTTTTGATGTTTATTCACTTTGAGAGAGAGTGCAAGAGAGGGAGGGGCAGAGAGAGAATCTCAAGCAGGCAGGAGAGAGACAGAGAGAGGGAGAGAGAATCCTAAGCAGGCTCTGCACTGCTAGCACAGAGCCCAATGTGAGGATCAAACTCAAAATCGTGGGATCATGATCTGAGCAAAAATCAAGAGTCAGACGCTTAACTGAACCACCCATGCACTTCTCAAACACAGTTTTGTACTTATTATACATATATTTTTTATTTTTTTAATTTTTTTTTTTTTAACATTTATTTATTTTTGAGACAGAGAGAGACAGAGCATGAACGGGGGAGGGTCAGAGAGAGAGGGAGACACAGAATCCAAAGCAGGCTCCAGGCTCTGAGCTGTCAGCACAGAGCCCGACACGAGGCTCAAACTCACGGACCATGAGATCATGACCTGAGCTGAAGTCGTACCCTTAACCGACTGAGCCACCCAGGCGCCCCTGTACTTATTATATATTAACAGAGTTACACAGGTTGAGATATTTTAAAATGGCCAAGAAAAAAAAAAAAGAGAAGAAAAAGGAATCTCATAACCATGTATTTTTTTTAATTTTTAAAAATATTTATTTATTTTTGAGAGAGAAAGAGACAGAGTGAGAGCAGGGTAGGGCAGAGAGGAGACACAGAATCTGAAGCAGACTCCAGGCTCTGAGCTGTCAGCACAGAGTCCAATGAGGGGCTTGAACCCACAAACTGTAAGATGGTGACCTGAGCCGAAGACAGATGCTTAACCGACTGAGCCACCCAGCCTCCCCCATTTGTTTTTTGTTTTTGTTTTTTAATTTGAATCCAAGTTAGTTATAATATAGTATAATGTTTTAGGGGTAGAATTTAGTGATTCATCACTTACACTTAACACCCAGTGCTCATCCCAACAAGTGCCCTCTTTAACTCCCATCGCCCATCCCCCCACTCAGCACCCCGCCAGCAACCCTGTTTGTCCTCTGTATTTAAGAGTCTTTTATGGTCTGCCTCCTATTTTTATCTTATTTTTCCTTCCCTTCCCCTATGTTCATCTGTTTTATTTCTTAAATTCCACATATGAGTGAAATCATATATTTATCTTTCTCTAATTTCACTTAGCATAATACATTCTAGTGCCACCCACGTTGTTGCAAACAGCAAGATTTCATTCTTTTTCATCGCCAAGTAATATTTCATTGTGTGAGTGTGTGTACATACACACACACACACACACACACACACACATATATGTACACACACACATACACCACATCTTCTTTATCCATTTGTCAGTTGATGGACATTTGGGTTCTTCCCATACTTTGGCTATTGTTGATAGTGTTGCTGTAAACATTGGGGTGCATGTGCCCTTTCAAATCAGCATTTTTGTATCCTTTGGATAAATACCTAGTAGTGCAATTGCTGGCTCGTAGGGTAGTTCTATTTTTAATTTTCTGAGGAACCTCCATACTGTTTTCCACAGTAGCTGCACCAGTTTGCATTCCCACCAGCAGTGCAAAAGAGATCCTCTTTCTCTGCATCCTCGCCAACATCTGTTGTTGGCTGAGTTGTTAATTTTAGCCATTCTGACAGGTATGAGGTGATATCTCATTATGGTTTTGATTTGTATTTCCCTGATGATGAGTGATGTTGAGCATCTTTTCATGTGTCTGTTAGCCATCTGGATGTCTTCTCTGGAAGAGTGTCTATTCATGTCTTTTGCCCATTTCTTCACTGGATTATTTGTTTTCTGGGTGTTGAATTCAATAAGTTCTTTATGGATTTTGGATACTAATCCTTTATCTGCTATGTCATTTGCAAATATCTTGTCCCATTCCCTCAGTTGCCTTTCAGTTTTGTTGATTGTTTCCTTCGATATTTTCGTACGGAAATATTTTATCTTGATGAGGGCCCAACAGTTCATTTTTGCTTTTGTTTCCCTTGCCATATCTATGTTTAGATGTCACTCTTCCAAGAGTATTATGTAATGTCTAGGGTCCAGAATAATATAAAAATTTTAAACTAAGCTTCTAGGTAACCATACTGGGGATAATTCACATCTATAAGGACCAAATGTGTAATATCTTAAATATATATGTGTATACATATAAAAGCTTAAAAACACAAACAAATCACTTTATACACATTTAGATGAGTGAAATCTACTTTCGATAAATTTTTAATAGTTCTTATGATTAAGGTAGTTCACTCAAAATTGACAGCTTACTAATCCTGGCAGCGTATTTCACTCCTGACTTCGAAGCTATCACCCTGTAACTCCAGGCAACCTAAATCTCTCTTTGCTTAGTTTTTCATGCAGAAAAGCTGCATTCTGACTTCTTTTAAAAAGGTAGCACATTTAACCTTATATATCTGTCACATTTTATATTTTTAAGTTCCTAACTGGCCAAATTTAGCTTTCTGAGTCATTGCTAACATTTCTGCATAGCAAATTCTGGAGCAAGAGGGATTTAGTTATGAAAGAACACTGACATTCTATAGTAGAACTCATATACAGTTGAACCCTGAACACAGGTTTGAATTGTGCGGCTCCACTCATACATGGAATTTTTATAGTACAATATTGTAAATGTATTTTCTCTTCCTTATGAGTTTCTTAAAAACATCTTCTTTTCTCTAGCTTACTTCATTTTAAAAATACAGTATATAATACAGATAACATACAAAATATATGTTAATTGACTGTTTATGTTACTGGTAAGGCTTCCAGTCAACAGTAAGCTATTAGTAGTTAAGTTTTGGAGGAGTCAAAAGTTATACACAGATTTTTGACTGCATGGGGTTAGCACCCCTAGCCCCTGTGTTGTTCAAGGATCAACTTATTTATCTATTATTTATTTTATCTTCTATACACAAATGCAACAAAAATTTTCAGTATAGCTACTGACATATTCCAACAGGTTGGAGAAGATGGCAAATACTCTACTTCAGAAATTATATTTAAAGAGATTATGTAAATAACCTGGTATATCAACCACAGCATGGTTATGTAAATAGTTTAAATATGGATATAACATGAAAATAAACTAGATCTCCAAGATTTCCTTTAAAATCCCCTTTATTTTAATAGAAAAGAACATTTAACTTCAGCTAACCTTTAAGACTAAAGGAAAAATAAGAACTTAGGGTTATGAAATAATCATCACCATGCCTGAAGAACCTAACATTTGGGATCTCCGAGTCTTCCTTTACATTACTATGGTTTCATCTGAATTTTTTTTTGTTTCACTCTCCTGGCCTACTGAAATATGTAAGAAAAGCCTATGGAAGAGGTCTACATGGAAAACAGATACCTTAACAAACAAAACCTAACCTTGATACTAAATATATTACTACAGAAAACCAGCTAGGGTGGGGCGCCTGGGTGCCTCAGTGGGTTGAGCGTCTGACTTTGGCTTGGGTCATGATCTCGCAGTTTGTGGGTTCAAACCTTGCATGGGGCTCTGTGCTGACAGAGCAGAGCCTGGAGCCTGTTTCAGATTCTGTGTCTCCCTCTCTCTCTGCTCTCCCTCCTTTGTTCGCGCTGTCTCTCTCACTCTCAGGAATGAATAAACATTAAAAACAACAACAACAACAACAACAAAACAAAACCCAGGATTGAACAGTTTGGCCTTTTTAAGGTCCCAGAGAGCTATCTAATTATACTATATAGATTCTGAGATGCATTAAGACAAATAAAGAACTACACAGGGATGGAACTAAGCTACATCTGTAAGGAAAACATAAGAAGATATACCTAACTTGCTCTTTTTCTACACTTATTCTGCCAGTCAGTTTAAAAGTAAAATAACCAGGGGCGCCTGGGTGGCGCAGTCGGTTAAGCGTCCGACTTCAGCCAGGTCACGATCTCGCGGTCCGTGAGTTCGAGCCCCGCGTCAGGCTCTGGGCTGATGGCTCAGAGCCTGGAGCCTGTTTCCGATTCTGTGTCTCCCTCTCTCTCTGCCCCTCCCCCGTTCATGCTCTGTCTCTCTCTGTCCCAAAAATAAATTAAAAACGTTGAAAAAAAAAAATTAAAAAAAATAAATAAATAAAAAAATAAAAGTAAAATAACCAGAATTTACAGCATTTTCGATTAGAATCTTTTGGTTAAAGGTAGATTATAGCACAATATATATCTTTATTAAGAGATCCATTACTAAGGACCACAACATATTTACTGAGATAAGCGCAGTTTTGATAACCAAGTCAATTCACTAAATTTCTAAAATGATAAAAATGAGCACACTATTTATTAGTCATAAAAACATACCTACTATACACTATACTAGGCTTGAAATGAGGAAAAATTTATCACACAAAAATCTAAGTGAAAGTCTAACTTTACAAAAGAACATTGTGAACCAAGTGAAAGACAACATAAAATTTAAGACTTTTAAATTGAGGATCATTTAACAAAATTTAAGAATTTTGATATTTCCATGTAAGATAAACACCAAAAGAAGCATTTTCTCCAAGAAGTAGGTCATACACAAAATCACAAGTGAGCTAACTTGGGATGATCTTTACTCCCATAGGTCACACATTCAGGATTTCACTATAACTGAACTTTCTAAAGCTTCTCATGTGGACAGCATTGGAGACAGGATGTCAGATTGGAAGGACTGCCAAATCAGAACAAACTAGTGTTCAGATTTCCATAGCAGATTATAGACACTTGTTCCTGAAAGAGATCTCATTCATGAAAAACTTCATTCTAGTGTTGAAAATAACTTATTACATAAGGGTAAAAGTTATTTTCTATTTGTTATTGCTGTGCTTCTGTTTAAAGGCATATAGCATTTCCTTCTACTTTACTAAAAAGGCATCTGAACAAAGGTTTGCTTTGGCTAATAAACTGTCTTTAGCCAATATTCCAAAGTACATAAATATATGCTTGGGGATAACAAAAGAAGAGCTGCTTAAACATTCTAAGGAGTTTTTCCTCAAAAAGGCCAATTCATAATTGGAGAACAGGTCAGAAACATTCCCTGTTCATCTTCATTAGAAGGGGATTTAGATAAAATGACTATGCAACACCACTTGAAGGCTAAAACTACTGAATAGAAAGCACCACACTTGAGGAATGACTTTAGCTTTCCCGGGTCAATTTTCCTGGCTGGTGTGGCATGCCAAGTCAAATCCAGCAGTTTTCATTTCCGTTTAAGCCAGGAACTCAAACGCAATTGAGATATTCTAGTTAACAGAACCAAAGCAAAACATCTTACCTTAAGGCTTTCCTCAGTGTCTCTATGCAGGCCACTACAATCTTGGGGTTCTTGTTGTCCAGGCCTTTTAGGAGCTCTTCTTGCACAGCCTCTCCTTTCTCAATCTCTATGTACATCAGACAAATCTCAATGCCTAGCTCCTTGGCTTTGGCTTTGGGCTGGTTGAACACTTTACTTACGACACCTGACACAACTTCTCCTGTGGTTCTGTAATACAGAATACAAAACACCCCCACCATCAACACACACAAAAACACACTTCAGTAGAAAGAGCTGGAAAAGATCATGGGGGCGGGGGGCAATGACAAATACTTTTTAAGATGTTTAGAAACAAAGTAAATGAGTTTCTAATTTTTAAATTTATGTTTAAGAACATGAAAGATAAACTTAATGCAAATCATAAAAGTTTAAGATGTATCACACCAGGCAATGACACAGAACCATAGTTTCTGTTTATAAATATAGGAAAAGTCGAACAAGAAAGCAAAAATCCCTTGAAATCCCATTACCCAGAGAAAACTACTTTCAGCTATTTGGTATCCATCCTTCCAGATCTCTCTCTCTATATGCATAGAAAATAGACAGACAGAGAGACAGACAGACAGATAGAGAATATATATATACAGATATATTTCACAAAAATAGGATTACAGAGTTGTTGCTTTTTTGAAAAATTTTTAAAAGGTCATTTTAAACATTTCTTAGAACAAGAGAATTTCTTCACGGAGGGAATGGATATGTACCTTTAAACAAAAGGCTGCTCCTAACTCCTTGGCAAGACTTTATAGTAACTTAACTGCTGTGTGTCTCTTCTAAATTAAATAAAACCTAGACCACTGGAAATCAAAAATAAAGTAAAAAAAAGGAATGGTCCCACTAATGGCAAGGGAAACACAGTGATGCTGGTAACAAAACTGTCAGATCGATGGTGTATCATCTTTGAAGTCAAGTATATATTTCTTGTGCACTTAAGTAGAGGGTTCCCCCCTCCTTTTTCTTGTACGGAGGGCTCCTTTCAATGACATCAAGATACCATTGGAAAACCAGGTCTATGAGGTATGAGAGAGTGGGTGATCAGAAACCTCTATCATCTACAACTCAAGTCAAATGGGCCAGGAGCCATGGAAGTTTAGTTAGCACCACCTCTCCGAAAAGAGAAAAATGCCTAATGACCACAGAAAGAAAGGTGTGTTTCTAAGATCACCTAGCCGGGAAGATTTGTATAAAGAAATTTTTGTAATGCCCAAATGTTTTCAGTGAAATTCTGGTAATTCCTTTCCTAACACCTTCCAGTTTCTTCTACAAGCTTCTTGAGATTTTTCTCTCTAGTTTAAAGTAATTCCCATTACAAAAGGCTCAAAAGGAAACTCACTTGTTCATCAAACCTTAAGATAAAAAACTCAAGACTTCTAATTTGCTCCTCTTTAGAGATCTCATGTACTATTTAGATTTCTCAGAGCAGATAAAACCCGAATGAAAAACAAGTATCAAGGAGCTATGAAGTAAGAAAATGATTATCTTCCAAAAGTGCTAATAACTAAGGACAATGACCCATAAATATACATAACTTAACCCACATAGTACCAGACGAGGGTTTTTACCAGAAGAGTTGGAAAAACTACTTACTTTCCTGCTACATGGGCATTTTCAACATACACAAGTGCAGCTTCTAACCCTTTCAGCTGAACCACTGCATTGGAATCAGTCACAAATTTTTTGATCAGTCCTAAAAATTTGGACCATTCTGGGCTCTTTTCATCCTTTATTTTCTGGAAGATCTTCAGGGCTTCTTCATATCCACTTAACCTTGCTTTCCAGAGCTAAAAGTATTTTGAAACAAAATACAATTTAATGAGATTATTATCTACTGTTAATTGGAGAAGTTGAGGGGCGGGGAAGGACTACCCTATACCAAGTAATTTGAACAAAGGACCCCATGATTAGAAACAAAAAAGGAGTTTAAGAAATTCAGAGTTTTCAAAGAGAATTAGCTAATAAACTCATTCTTATAAGTGTTTAATATTTGCAATATTCTTCCAAGGCCATCCAGAATTCCTAACAGGCCACTATAAGTCTATCTCACTTTGTATCCAAGTGTTAGTTTTTACTTCCGTGTAATATGTAATTTGTAATTAAAGATGTAACAATTCAAAAATGAAAAATCACCCTGCTGAAACTGCCTAATCTCCAAAGCATGTTGTTTGTCGGTTGTATTGTGTAATCATTAGGCAGCTCTATACTATCCTGTAACGTGGGAATGCTCACGAAACAAGCCAATGACACTAAAATCTGAGCTCTAGAAAAGTCTTACCTTGTGTTCACATTTCTGATCAACCGGCAGTTTCATCCACTCACTGTCATCTCCCATCGTGCTTCCAGTTTCTCCTCAGAATTAAGAGTAATTCCTAGTCAGACAAAAATCAGTACCTAGTAAATCTAACAATCAAGCAGTCTTGTAAGACACAATGATTTTTCTGAGACTACTATTTTATCATGCATGCCCCAATAAGAGTAAAAAAGCTCATTTTTTGGTCAAATGTCCATTTAATTCCATTAACAGAATCTTTAAAAAGTGAAAGAAAAAAGTTAGTAGAAAAAAAATCTACACAAAGGGGCGCCTGGGTGGCTCAGTTGGTTAAGTGTCTGACTTTGGCTCAGGTCATGATCTCATGGTTCTTGGGTTGGAGCCCCGCGTGGGGCTCTGTGCTGACAGCTCAGAGTCTCAAGCCTGCTTCAGATTCTTTGTCTCCCTCTCTCTCTGTTCCTCTCCTGCTCACAGACTCTCTCTCTCAAAAATAAATAAAAGATTTTTAAAAATTAAAAAAAAACCCTACATATGGGCACTTGGCTAGTTCAGTGGGTAGAGCACACAACTCCTGATCTCAGGGTCATGAGTTTAAGCCTCACATTGGGTGTAGAGTTTTTTTTTGTTTTTTTTTTTTAAGTTTATTCATTTGAGAGAGAGACAATGGGGGAGGGGCAGAAAAAGAGAATCCCAAGCAGACTCTGCATTGTCAGTGCAGAGCCCAATGCTACACTCAAACTCATGAACCATGAGATCATGGTTCGGATGGTCAACTGACTGAGCCACCCAGGCGCTAGGAGGAAAGAGCTTACTTAAAACAAGCAAACAAACTAAATCAAAACTAAAAAAAAAAAATCTAAATGAATCTAGAAAGGATGGATATGTGTTTTAAAAACAAATGATTGGGGCACCTGGGTGGCTCAGTCGGTTGAGTACTTCAGCTCAGGTCATGATCTTACGGTCCGTGAGTTTGAGCCTCGCGTCGGGCTCTATGCTGACAGCTCAGAGCCTGGAGCCTGTTTCGGATTCTGTGTCTCCCTCTCTCTGACCCTCCCCCATTCATGCTCTGTCTCCCTCTGTCTCAAAAATAAATAAACGTTAAAAAAAAATTTTTTTTAATTTAAAAAAAAAAAACCAAAAAAACCACAAATGATTATATATTTTCCCAAATGGGAAACTCCTAGATATATAACAAAGCCAGAATAAAACTGAAGAGCTACTTGGCCTTTAAAATGCAAGAAAAGAGTTTCAAAGAAAGTCATACTTATAACTATTAACCTAAAATTCTTTCAGACAATAGTCATTATGAAAAAATCTCAATGTTACCCAGCTCTCTACATAACTCTAGACAATATGATTATATAAAGTAGTAAAAATTAGGGTTCCCTGGGTGGCTCAGTCAGTTAAGTGTCTGCCTTTGTCTCAGGTCATGAACTCATGGCTCCCGAGTTTGAGCTCTGTGTCAGGCTCTGTACTGACAGCTCAGAGACTGCAGGCTGCTTCCAATTCTGTGTCTCCGTCTCTCTCTGCCCCTGCCCTGCTTGCACTCTGTCTCTCTCTCTCTCTCAAAAATAAACATTAAAAAAAATTAAATCCCTGAATGAACTATATTTTTATAAACTTTATATCCCTTTTTAGTTAGGTTTATATGCAACATTCCTGTAAAAGCTTTATGCTATTCATTTAGATAACACCTTTTTTTCTTTTTTTTTTTTATTCTAGAGAGAATGTGTGTATGTGCATGTGGGGGAAGGGCAGAGAGAGGGCGAGAGAGAATCCCAAGCAGGCTTCACGCTGTCAGAGCAGTGCCCAACCAGAGGCTCAATCCCACAAACCATGAGATCATGACTTGAGCTGAAATCAAGAGTCAGACACTAAACCAACTGAGCCACCCAAGTGCCCTGATAACAACTTTTTTTCTGATTATAAAAGTAATATATGCCAACTGTAGAAAATCTGGAAAGTACAGAAACTACATAAGGAAGAAAAGTATTAAAACACAATTTTAGGGGCACCTGAATGGCTCAGTTGGTTAAGCGTCTGATCCTTGGTTTCAGGTCAGGTCATGATCTCGCGGTTTCATGAGTTCAAGCCTAGTCGGGTTTTGTGCTAGCAGCGCAAAGCCTGCTTAGGATTCTCTCTCTCTTTCTCTCTCTGCCCCTCCCCCACTCATGCTACCTCTGTCTCTCTCAAAATAAACAAACTAAAAAAATGTTTTTAATAAAAAAAATAAAACACAATTTTACGTTTACCAGGGTGGCTCAGTTAAGCATCTGACTCTTGATTTTGACTCAGGTCATGATCTCATGCTTCATGGAATCAAGCCCTGAGCTGGGCTCTGTGCTGACACCGCAGAGCCTGCTTGGGATTCTCTCCTTCTCTTTCCCTGCCTCTCCCTTGCTTGTGCATGCATGTGCTCTCTAAATAAACATTTAAAAAACTCCACAATTTTACCACCAATTATTAACCATGATGAGCACTGAAATGTATATCCACTTGAATTCTTTCAGAGTTTTTTCAACAAACATGCAATGTATAAATTATATGAAAAAGACAAGTATAATCCTCTTGGAATCTTTTTCTCATATAGCCACGAACATTTTCCCATGTTTGAGAACATGATGTTTAAAAAAATTTTTTTTTAATGTTTATCTTTGAGAAAGAGCAGGAGAAGGGGAGAGGCACAGAGAGAGACACACACACAGAATCCAAAGCAGGCTCCAGGCTCTGAGCTGTCAGCACAGAGCCTGGCGCAGGGTTCCAACCCACGAGCCCTGAGATCATGACCTGAGCCAAAGTCGGACGCTCAACCAACTGAGCCACCCAGGTGCCCCGAGAACGTGATGTTTAAAGGTTGTATAGCATGCCATTTTATAAATGTACCAAAATTACCAATCTTGATGGTGGACATTTGTTTCCAATTTTTCAGGATTATATATAATGTATAAGGATATTGTTTATCTCTCCATCCCCAGTCCCAGTCTGACATAAAATATACCTTCAATAAATATTTGTTTAATGTATACCTTGATGGTGTCTGCTATGAATTGGGTACTGTGTGAAGTATTTTTTAAACATGTTGACTCACTTTGTACTAACAACAACTACATGAAAGAAAGACATTCTCTCTGTTTTACACACTAGGCTCATAAAGTTTAAATAATTTGCCTAAAACAACAGAACTGGATCACATTAAAAATTCAAAATCTACGCCTCTTTACAACTTGTTCCCCCCCATAAAAAAGTAGGGAATATCCCAGTGAAAGCTGTATACTCAAAGACTTAAGTTTATTAGAGTACATGGAACTTTTATTAAGACTTCTCTCCAAAACCCCCAGAACCCTGAGAAACAATAGTGGTGTGCTTTGGAGTATGAGTCAAACCTTAATAGCAATTCTGCAGCAATGGTGGGAGATAAAGTAGTACAGCAGTTTGTCAAGTAGTATGGCATTACCTAAGTTGAAGATGCACGTATTCTACTTCATTCCTAGGTATATATACCCTAGAAATGGATGCCCCCTGCACTAGAAGATCTATACAAGATATTCATAGCAATGTTGTTCATAAAAGCCAAAAGTTGAAAACACTTCACAGGTTCATCAAAAAGAGAATGAATAATAGTGGAATATTCACTGAGTGCAATATTATATGGCAATGAAAAAGAATGAACTATGCCATGCTTCTCAAACTCTTTAATGACAATCTTTTTAAAACTTTCAAGCAATCCCTATCAAAATAACAGCATTCTTCACAGAGCTAGAACAAACAATCCTAAAATTTGGATGGAACCACAAAAGACCCCAAACAGCCAAAGCAATCTTGAAAAAGAAAACCAAAGGCATCACAATCCTGGACTTTAAGCTGTATTACAAACCTGTAATCAAGACAGTATGGTACTGGCACAAAAACAGACACTCAGATCAATGGAACAGAAAAGAGAACCCAGAAATGACCCCCAAATGTATAGCCAACTAATCTTTGACAAAGCAGGAAAGACTATCCAATGGAATAAAGACAGTGTCTTCAGCAAATGGTGCTGGGAAAACTGGACAGTGACATGCAGAAGAATGAACCTGGACCACTTTCTTATACCATACAAAAAAATAAACTCAAAAATGGATGAAAGACCTAAACATAAGACAGGAAGCATCAAAATCCTAGAGGAGAGAGCAGACAAAAACCTCTTTGACCTCGAGCGCACCAACTTCTTACTCAACACGTCTCCAGAGGCAAGGGAAACAAAAGCAAAAATGAACTACCGGGACCTCATCAAAATAAAAAGCTTCTGCACAGCGAAGGAAACAATCAGCAAAACTAAAAGGCAACCGACAGAATGGGAGAAGATGTTTGCAAGCGACGTATCAGATAAAGGGTTAGTATCCAAAATCTATAAAGAACTTATCAAACTCAACACCCAAAAAACAAAGAATCCAGTGAAGAAATAGGCAAAAGACATGAATAGACACTTCTCCAAAGAAGACATCCAGAGAGCCAACCAACACATGAAAGAATGCTCAACATCACTCATCATCAGGGAAATACAAATCAAAACCACAATGATACCACCTGACACCTGTTAGAATGGCTAACATTAACAACTCAGCCAACAACAGATGTTGGTGAGGATGAGGAGAAAGAGGATCTCTTTTGCACTGCTGGTGGGAACACAAACTGGTGCAGCTACCGTGGAAAACAGTATGGAGGTTCCTCAAAAAATTAAAAATAGAACTACCCTACAACCCAGCAACTGCACTACTAAGTATTTATCCAAGGGATACAGGTATGCTGTTTCAAAGGGGCACATGCACCCCAATGTTTTTTTTTTTTTTTTTTTTTCAACATTTTTTATTCACTTTTGGGACAGAGAGAGACAGAGCATGAACGGGGGAGGGGCAGAGAGAGAGGGAGACACAGAATCGGAAACAGGCTCCAGGCTCCGAGCCATCGGCCCAGAGCCTGACGCGGGGCTCGAACTCACGGACCGCGAGATCGTGACCTGGCTGAAGTCGGACGCTTAACCGACTGCGCCACCCAGGCGCCCCTACCCCAATGTTTATAGCAGCGCTATCGACAACAGCCAAAGTATGGAAACAGCCCAAATGTCCATCGATGGATGAATGAATAAAGATGATGTGGTGTGTGTGTGTATATATATATATATATATATATATATATATATATATATATGGTGGAGCATTACTCAGCAATCAAAAAGAATGAAATCTTGCCATTTGTAACTACGTGGATGGAACTAGAGGGTATTATGCTCAGTGAAATTAGAGAAAGACAAAGATCATATGACTTCACTCATAATGAGGAATTTAAGATACAAAACAGATGAACATAAGGGAAGGGAAACAAAAATAGTATAAAAACAGGGAGGGGGACAAAACATAAGAGACTCTTAAACATAGAGAACGGAGGGTTGCTGGGGGGTTGTGGGAGGGGGATGGGCTAAATGGGTAAGGGGCATTAAGGAATCTACTCCTCAAATCACTGTTGCACTATATGCTAAGTAACTTGGATGTAAATTTAAAAATAAATCAATTATTTAAAAATTTTTAAAGTAATTATACACAAATATGTTTGTAAAATACAATAAAAATTATTAGATCTGTGTATTTTTAGAGTTCCCCAAGGGAACAGAAAATAGTACAAGCACCATGTAAAACAAAACATTTGGTAGTTCTGTAAAAAGTTAAACATAGAACTATCATATGGCTCTGCAATTCTACTCCTGGGTATATACCCAAAGAATTGAAAACAGGTATTCCAACAAGTACATGTACATGCATATTCATAGCAGTACTAGTCACCTGGGCCAATAAACAGCCCAAATGTCCATCAATGGATGAATAAACAAATTCTGGTGTGTAAGTACAATGATTATTCATCCATAAAAGGGAATGAAGTACTGATACAGGCTACCACATGGATGAACTTCACAAACATGATGCTAAGTGAAAGAAACCAAACACAAAGATCCCATATTGTAGAATTCCACTTATATGAAATATCTATAGTAGATTAATCTTTAGAGACAGAATGCAGACTGTGGGGTACCAGGGGTTGGAGAAAGAGCAGGAATAGGAAGAAACTGCTTAATGGGTAAGGAGTTTTACTGTGGTGTGATGGAAATGTTTTGAAACTAGAAAGAGATGGTGCTGACACAACACTGTGAGTATTCAAAATGCAACTGAATTGTTCACTTTAAGAGAGTTAATTTTATGTAATGTGAATTTCATCTCAATAAAAAAAATTTGTAAGTTCTCAGGTGATTTTAATGTGCAGCCTGGGTTAAAAACTTCTAAAGTTATTTTCTTGGCATAAGTTTGAGCTGCAAAAGCAATCTCTCCTATCTGACTTTTTAAAAAGAGAAACACTCAATGAAAGCTTTCAACACATTTTCTAACCAAGAGAATGTGAACTGTCAGTATCTTTCAGTATTCTGTAAGATTACTGCAATACTTTTTCTTTTTTTCTTGTTGGTTGCTTTTTAGAAACCATTAAGAAAAAGAATATCTAACCCAACTGCCTCATGTAAAATTTAGATGACAGTGTGTTATATATTCTGAAATGGCTTCTACTACTTTATTGCCTGAGTTTTTAAAAGTTGGTGTTTATGGTTTTGCTTTCTATTAAAAAGAAAGGCAGGCTTCATACCCAAACTTCCCCAGCCATTGAAATAATGGATATAGTGTTATGTATGTGGCACTGGGGACTCCTGCTCTTCGTGTTGGTCTTCTTGCAGGATTGATATATTAAGAAAAAAAAAAGGCCTTATCCACTAATTTTCTTCCCTAATTATTTTCATTTTAAAATTAACTTTAGAATTTAATTTTTTACATCTATAAGAAAATATATACAGTTTGTGAGTTAGGAAGCATTACAATAAAATTGACCCATTGACCTAACACCCAATCTAAAAATTAGAACACTACCATTATTGGGGTGTCTGGGTGGCTAAGTTGGTTAAGTGTCTGACTCTTGATTTCGGCTCAGGTTGTGATCTCGTGGTTCGTGGGTTTGAGCCTATGTTGGGCTCTGCGTTGACTGCACAGAGCCTGCTTGTGATACTCTCTCTCCCTCTCTCTCTCTCTGCTCCTCCCCTGCTTGTGCTCTCTCTCAAAATAAATAAATAAACTTAAAAAAAAACACACACACAACAGAACACTACCATTATTATTACTTCACCTGGGCATTTCTTTCCTACTCCATCCTTCTCCCACAGAAGCATTTTCCTGGAGTTCATTTAGTTCTACGCCATAGTCACAGTCACACATCCCTAAACAACAAAATTAACTGTGCTTGTTTGTTAGCTTTAGAAAAATATTATCTGTGTGTTGTCTTCCATGACTTACTTTTTTCATTCAATATTTCATTTGTAAAATTCATCCGTGTGTGTGTACTATAGTTCAAAACTACTCAAAATGTGGTACAAAGGACTGTACTGGATCACAAACGTATCATTCAAAGACAAGTATAGAAATGGAGATAGTGGTTTAGAAACTGCCATAGCACCTAACTTCTTTTATTATGGTGGTTTGAGGATCTGAAAAAAGTTCAGCAAGGCTAAAGAATAAAATGCAACACAGAAAGTAAAAGGATATAAAGTCAGGCTAGAAAGTAAGTCAAGATCAGACCCTGGAAGATCTTGTGAGCAACGTTAAGGAATTTGGACTTTATCCTAAATGTAAAACGAAACTTTGAAGAATTCTAAATAGGAAATATTACATATGCTATCAAACTTGCATTTTTTTGAAAATTTTAAAAAATGTTTTATTTATTTTGAAGGGGGCAGGGGCAGAGAGAGAGGAAGACAGAGAATCCCAAGCAGGCTCCGTGACATCAGTGCAGAGCCCGATGCAGGGCTCAATCTCATGAAGCATGAGATCATGATCTGAGCTGAAATCAAAAGTCGGATGCTTCACCAACTGAGCCATCCAGGTGCCCCCAAACTTGCATTTTTTGAAGACCATATGTTGTACATGTAAAAAGCAATGTAAAGAATGCTTTGGAAGGCAGTAACAATGGAGGGAAACCAGTTAGAATACAGTGATCTAAGTCAAAGATGATGGTGGCCTGCACCTGAGGATGGCAAGACTATCCGTCTTTCCTTCTTAAAGGTAAAATGGAATTAATACATATACATGCCACTTTGTCTTAAGAATGTACAAAAGTGGGGGGAGGAGGCCCTGGGTGGCTCAGTCGGTTGAGCATCTGACTTTGGCTCAGGTCATGATCTCAGTGAGTTTGAGCCCTGCATCGGACTCTGTGCTGACAGCTCAGAGCCCAGAGCCCCTGGTTTGGATTCTGTGTCTCCCTCTCTCTCTGCCCCTCCCCTGCTCATGCTCCATCTCTCTCTCAAAAGTAAAATAAAAACATTAAAAAAAATAGGGTACAAAAGGGGTTCTTTTTTGTGCCATAGGCCTCTGGTAAAGTCACAGACACCTTCTTCAGAATATTTTTTAATGCATAAAATAAAATATGTAAGATTATGTCAAATAATTTTGAAACATAATTGTTAATTACATTTTATCAAAATATTTACTTTAAAATGTGAATGACATTTTAAATGAACTTCTCCATACATTAAATAAAATCTAGCAGCAGGTGTATTACTATAATTACTATAATTTTGAAGTTATATTGGACAAAAATATTTTGATATACTATATCACATAATGTGATTATGAAAATTACTTCTATTGGTAACAAATACACAGGTCATTCTTGTGGCTTATGGCCTACATTCTTCACTGAAGAAAATGCTAAAATTTCAGTTAGATGGTAAGAATAAAGATGCAATTATTTTTCCTTCCAAGTTCATAGAGTCCCTGAATTCCAACCCCAGGTTAAAATCTCTTGGTCTACACAACCTTCTAAATCTTATGGTCACATGAAAGCTCTTTACTTTCAAAGACTTTAGGGCACTATTTACAACAGTCCCAAAGTCTCTACCTAAAACAGTTACTACCAATCTATATTTCAATAATACTTTATATTTTACAAGTATTTTTACAATAATTTTCTTATGTGAGGATCTAGTGAGGAAGATATTTAATTGCTTCTATGCATTTCACAATGTAAATGCAAGCACACTGTTTTATTACCTTATTGGGTTTTCTTTCTTTTTTCTATTATTCTAAGTTATGAGCTCTTTCTTCCTAACCTGTAAGATTCTCTTGAGCAAGAACTTTTTGTCTTAATAATCTCTATCCTCACAATGCTCAAAGAACAACATGGGATAAAGCAAATGTAATTATCCTCTTTTTACATATATGGAAATAAAGGCTCAATGTCTTACCCAGGTCACTTAAGTAGGAGAGACTGGCCTAGAAGAGATTTCTTGAATGCTAGTTTGGTGAATTTCTTAAAATTTATCTACATATGGTTTCTAGATGATCTATAGTGAAAACTATTCAACCTTTATAAATAATATGATTTATTTTGGTGATTACCTAACCCAGGTCTTTTTTTTTTTTTTTAATGTTTTAATTTATTTTTGAGAGAAAGAAAGAGGGTGAGCGGGGAGGGGCAGAAAGAAGGGAGACACAGAATCCAAAGCAGGCTCTAGGCTCTGAGCTGTCAGCACAGAGCCTGATGGGGGACTTGAACCCATGAACTGCAAGGTCACGACCCGATGTGAAGTCTGACGCTTAACCAACTGAGCCACCAAGCACCCCTTACCTAATTCAGTTAAGATATAAAGACAAGAAAGAAAGAAAGAAAGAAAGAAAGAAAGAAAGAAAGAAAGAAAGAAAGAAAGAAAGAAAGAAAGAAAGAAAGAAAAGAAAAGAAAAGAAAGAAAATAAAAGAGTAAATGAGCATAATGTGAAAAACAAGTTTATCTGACTCTTTCAAAAGGACATAGGTAACTTAGAGAAATTTAAAATACAGTTAGCTGGTAAGGGGGAAATCATCCCTAATCAGCAGCTGCCTCTAATAATCAAGCCTACCTACCCAATTGGGCCTTAAAACACTGTTAACCTGCCTTTGGATAAGAATGGAATGACTACAGTTTTAATTGTAATTTGGGATTATTCATGCAGTCCAACCCTTACCCCTGAAAGCTCTTATTCCATTGACAGATGGCTCTACTAACTGATCAAAAAAAAAAAAAACAAAACAAAAAAACTTTCCTTGAGATTAATAAAAAACAAAAGGATGCGAGACTACAATGGCTATAGTTCATATTCATTCTAAATTTCTATAATTCTAGAACATTTGGGGAAGTGGTCTTTAAAGTGACCACTGCTTGAAAGCTGAACTCTGCAAATTTTAACTAGTCATTGTCACAAAGGAAAATAAAAACCTTGGGAACATCTAGAACATATACAGGAAGTAATGAAGAGGAACCTCAGAGTCAGTATAAAATAGAACACATGTAAAATTAAATGTAACGATTTCATGAAAAGTCACGTAAGTTAAAGGCCTGAATGATTTCTTTAGAGGAATGTAGTACTGTTTTCAATATACACAGCAAACTGAAACCAAACTAACATTCACAATAGCCAAAGAATGGGAGCCATCCAAATGTCCATCCATTGATGAATATGGAAAATCCACACAATGAAATATTATTCAATAATAAAAAGAAATGAAGTACTATAAAGAACTCCTAAAACTCAACAACAAACAACCCAATTAAAAAATGGGCAAAGGGGATGCTTGGGTGGCTCAGTCAGTCAGGAGTCTGACTCGATTTTGGTTCCAGTCATGATCTCACAGTTCCTGAGATGGAGCCCCATGTGGAGCCCCACACCTGCTTGGGATTCTCTCCCTCTCTCTGCCCCTCCCCTGCTTGCTTGCACACACGCCCGTACATGCTCTCTATCAAAAGAAATTAATAAACTTAAAAAAATTTTTTGAATGGGCAAAGGACTTGACTAGACACTTCTCCAAAGAAGATCTACAAATGGCTAATAGGCACATGAGAAGATGTTTAACATTACTAATCATTAGGGAAATGTAAATCAAATTTTAAGATTCCACCTCACATCTATTAGGATGGCTACTATCAAAACAAAACAAAACAAAACAAAACAAAAAGACAATTGTTGGCAAGGATGTGGAGCAACTGAAACCTTTGTACGCTGTTGTTAAGAATATAAAATGGGGGGGGGGGGCACCTGGGTGGCTCAGTCGGTTGGGTGTCCGACTTCGGCTCAGGTCATTGTCTCACAGTTCGAGAGTTCGAGCCCCATATCAGGCTCTGTGCTAACAGCTTAGAGCCTGGAAACTGCTTCAGATTGTGTCTCCCGCTCTCCCTGACCCTCCCCAGCTCACATTCTGTCTCTCTCTCTCAAAAATAAATAAACATTAAAAAAAAAAAAAAAAAAAAGAATGTAATTTGGTATAGCTGCTGTGGAAAACACTATGGCACTTTTTCAAAAAATTAAAAACAGAATTACCATATGTTCCAGCAATTCTACTTCTGGGTATATATGCCCAAAAGAATTGAAAGCAGGGTCTCAAAGACATATTTGTACACCCATGTTCATTTCATAGCAGCATTATGCACAATAGCTAAAATGTGGAAGCAACTCAAGTGCTCATCAGTGGGTGAGTGGACAAGCAAAATGTGGTTTACACATACAATGGAATATTATTTAGCCTTAAAAAAGAAATAATTCTGACATATGCTATAATCTGGATGACCCCTGAGGCCATTATGCTAAAGTGAAATAAACCAGCCACAAAGATCATTCCACTTAAATGAGACAGTCAAAATCAGAGAGACAGAAAGCAGAAGGGTTTTTGCCAGTGAACAGATGGATTGGGGTATGTTCAATGGGTGTAAAGTTTCAGTTTTCCAAGTGAAAAAAATTATGGAAATGGATGGTGGTGATGGTTGTACAACATAATCTGACATGGTATCTGATACCAGTGAACTGCATACTTAAAAATGGTTAAGATGGTAAATTTTATGGTATATGTATTTTATCACCTTGAAAACATTATACTAAAAAAAGTCAGTTTCAAAGAACCACATATTGTATGATTCCATTTACATGAAATGTCCAGAATAGGCAAGTCTATAGAAGTAAAAAGTGGATCAGTGGTTGCCTACGAGTGAGGTGTTTGGGGCTATCAAAAGGGTAATGGCTAAAGAGTGTGGGATTTCTTTTATTTATTTATTTATTTATTTATTTATTTATTTATTTATTTATTTATTTATTTCTGAGACAGAGATAGAGCATGAGCAGGGGAGGGACAGAGAGAGAGGGAGACACAGAATCAGAAGCAGGCTTCAGGCTCTGAGCTGTCAGCACAGAGCCTGACGCGGGGCTCGAACTCACAAACTCTGAGATCATGACCTGAGCCGAAGTCGGTTGCTCAACCGACTGAGCCACCCAGGCACCCCAAGAGTGTGGGATTTCTTTTTGGGGCAATGAAAATGTTCTAAAACTGTGGTGATGACTGCACAAATCTAGAAATATACTAAAAGCCACCAAACTGTACACTTCAAAATGGGTGAGTGATATGCAAATTATATTTCATTAAAACTGTTAAAAAAAAAAAAAAAAAGAAACTAACAAAGTTTACTAACAGAAGCCCTTAGGAGATAAGAATGATTTGTTGGGGTGCCTGGGTGGCTCAGTCGGTTAAGTGTCTGACTCTTGGTTTCAGCTCAGGTCATGATCTCATGAATCGTGAGTTCAAGCCCCACATCGGGCTCCACGCTGATAGTGTGGAATCTGCTTGGGATTCTCTCTGCCCCTCTCCTACTCACGCTCTTGCTCTCTCTCACTTGCTCCCTCTCTCCAAATAAATACATAAACTTTAAAAAAAATGATATGTTAAAGCTACTGATCATTTTACATGTGCATATGTTGGCTGCAGAGGTTAAGAGTCCTTTCTAATAATAAGGAATTAGTCTATTCCAATTTTACCTAAAGCATTCACATTCACTGAATTTTCCTATGGGTGCAGAAGTTCACAGGAGTACAAGTAAGAAGTTTAAACAAATAATCATAATACAAAATATGTGTGGAAACTGCTTTAAGCAAGGGATAAATAAGGATTATGGGAGTTCTAAGACAGGATTAAAAAAAAAATTTTTTTTAACGTTTATTCATTTTTGAGGGAGAGAACAGAGCATGAGCCAGGGAGGGGCAGAGAGAGAGGGAGACAGAATCCGAAGCAGGCTCCAGGCTCTGAGCTGTCAGCACAGAGCCTGACACAGGGCTCGAATTGACTGTGAGATCATAACCTGAGCCAAAGTTGGATGCTCAACCGACTGAGCCACCCAGGCCTCCCTAAGACAGGATTAACCACCAGTAAGTGACGTATGGTCAGCGAAAATCTCATAGAAAGGATGGTGTCTGAACTCAGTGATTAATGAAAGGTGGGATTTCCAAAAAAACAGACAAACAGAAGTAGAAGAGGAGACATTCTAGGCTGAGAAAATAAGAAAGGGAAAGTCTTAGAGACAGGAAAGTACAGAACATGTTCAAAGAACAATGAATGGCTCCATTTACCATAGTCTAAGACCAGAGAGGTAGACTAGGGTCAGGTCATGTAGAATCTTGAATATTAAGCTAAGCAGCAGATGCTGATGACTGCAGCAGGGCAATGACATAATCCTATCTACTTCAGAAAGATAAATCTATGTAGAATGGATGGGAAGGAAGAGAAAATAGAATCTTGCTAGAAAATTATCACAGTACTCCAGGACAAAGATAAATAGGAGCCAGAATTAGGGGTCTTAGGGATGGAAAGGATGGGCAGGGGAGACTGAAGGGAGTTACACTAAAGAAGGAGAATCCGTAAGCCTTAGCAAATAAGCATGTGGGAGCAGTTAGAGTCTAGTAGGAGGATCCAGTCTAGGTGACTGGGAGAACAGTAGTGTCAATGACATAAAAATGTCGGGAGTTCTGGATTGTTTATTTTTGGGGAATGGAGAAGAGGTGAGGAATATGATGAGTTTAGTTTTAGACTTGAGAAATATGATCTTCAAGTGATTGAAAATGTGGCACCAGGATTAAACAGAGGATTCTGGATTTTATAAACACAGACATAGGAAACCGAGTTGTCATTGCATAACAAGGTTTGATGCTTTAAGAGTAAATAAAACTGCCAACAAAGAGAAGCATTAATAAAATTAATTTGAACTATACATGATGCTTGCTATGGCTCATTCAATCTAGTCATACTACAAACGTTCATAACTTTCAATTATTCAGAGCTCTCAGGAGCCTTTACAACTAGCATGAAACAGAAGCAAAAGCAAGGAGGCCAGCTAAAATAAGTCTATTCCACGGAAATATTATAATCTTACATATTACTGTATCTAAAACATCTTCCAAACAGCTCAAATACCACATAATCCACACTGCTGCTGAAAAGGTTTAGATGTAATTGTTTATTTTTAGACTAGAGATTAAGAAATGTTTCCAAGGTCATATTAAAGGTAGAACTTAGAATAAATTTTGAACCGATTTTTTGGTTTAGTATTCAATTAACAAATTACCTATTAAGTATATATTATTATAACATATAGACTCAAGTAATCTGCATTTTCTCATTCATCAATCAGCTAAAAGTAAGGCACCAAGAGATCAAGTCATGAGTAATGTTAGAGCTGGGCCTACAACCTAGATCTCCTTTCTCTCAGTCCACCAACTTGGCCGTTCCATTCATGGGTCCAACTGGAGTATCCTTTTAAGTTTCTCTAACTTGACAGTCTATAAGAATGATCATAAAGCTACTAAACAGGCTGTTTCAGCTTTCTACTTGGGAAGAAGCCATGGCAGTGAAACCATTTTATGGCTAATTCCCAAGCTCTTGACCTACAAAAGCTCTTCGCTATCACAATACACGAGATCTGGATCTGATTACCATTCCTGGACTCTCACTTCTGGTTAAGGAAATGCTACTGCAGAAGCATAGAATAAGTGTGAGGGAAATTTGAAGAAAATGTCCACTCCAAAAGCAACTCCTTTGAATGACCAATGAAGTATGATAATAGACTCAAACAAAAAAACAAAAAACAAACAAAAAAAGAAAGAAAAGAAAAGAACTATAAAACAGGGAAATAGGGATAAAACAATACACAGGCAAGCCCAGAGAGCTTTACTCAAACCTTATATAGAAAGGACAAATGGATTAAAGAAGCATAACAATTATGTAACTGTCATAGAAAAGTTAAGATTTTTATTACTTAGCCAACCCAGACAAAAGCTCACCTCTAAGTACCAGTAACAAAAAGACAAACCCTTCCCCCTAAATTTAAAAACCTCACTGCCCTCAGGTAATTCCCACTAACAAGGACAAGCGTTACCCTCTTGCTGGAGTATTCTCCAGAAATCTGAACTGCTTCACTAGCAGTTATCTCAGGAAACTTGGGTGTGCTTGCTGTCCTAGTCCTGGGATGGTGGCCTCTCATAAATTCCTTCTGAAGGGGAAGGATAAAGAGCTGTCTCTGAGCGATCTCTTACACATCCTGCTATTCATATCAGCAGGACAGAAGATTAACTGAACTCTCTGGAGCAGATGATCACTGTTAGTCTCCAAAAGAGGGACCCGCAGCCACACAGGCCTCTGGGGAGTTGGAAAGCTAAAACCTGGCTGTGAATTAGGTCAACTTGGAGAGTTACTGCTCAACTCTACCAAGGTACCTGAAAATCTAATGCTTACTCATCCCTAAACTACCCAGGTCTCCAAATCCCAGGCGAAGGACCCAAGGCCCAGGACACTAGATCCAGCTCCACCCATCCAGCTCAATGGGGTTACACTCGAGTAAAAGCAAACCTCTCCTCACCGCAAGAGGAACCAGGCTGGGGCAAACCCGGGTCGTGGACACAGCTCAACCACTGCATATCCAAACAAGCACCCTAGGGCCGCTGTCACCACCCAGAAGTAGAGCAGATGCCCCAGGCTTTAGCTCACTGCAGCCGGCATTGTTTACGCTCTTTCGCCACCTAAGCCTCTGATAGGCCAGGAAAGTCCCCTGCACTGTCCACCAGGACTTCCGGCACGGGCACGGGATGCTTGACCCCCGCCCGCAGTTTGACACTTACGCTCCCTGGGCAGGGAGAGGTCTGGGGGCCCTATGGTCCAAGCAGAATCAGCAGGAATACCCGGCGGGCCGTGGCGGCATTGGTGCGGAGGGCTGCTGAGAAACGCCTCCTCCAGGGGCGGGGCCCAGAGCTCTCTGTCAGAGTGCCCGCCCCACCTCGGTGCCCCTCCCAACACCCACTGAAGGCTTAAAGGAGCCGCATCTTAGTCCAGAGGTCTGCAGGACTCAGGGTGCTGCTTCTAGCCCACAGGGTTTTCAAGGCATGAGGCAAAAGAAGGACCAACTAGAAAGACTCCTCCCCGGTTGGGTGGGCCTCTTTTTTTGTTGGCAACACAGGCAACGTTCCCGAAACAAAGGAGGTGACCAGTTCTTATTATCACAATCCTAATCCCTCCTCCAGGGATGGAAAAAAAAAAAAATTGCTGCAGGCAATAGCCAAAGTATCTGGGTAAATATATAGCCCCCATTATGTAAGATGCTTATTCCATTAATTTGAGCAGTTAGTGTTCTTCAAATGGCAACTGAAAGAACCAGAAAGGAATTTGGGCAGCCTGCACTGCTTCACCACCTCACCCTTTCTCTACCACAGGGGAAATCCCAGACAATGATAGAAGATGGGTAGGAAGGCAATAGGAGGAGAAATGGAAAACATTCTCCTTCTCGTGAGCAAAATGTGCCAAGAACTGGCACAAGAATTCAAAAACTGACCAAGAATTCATCACATGTCCACGTAGATGAAGAAATCTTGCACACAAATACAATTGTGATGTGCAGCCATGCAATTTAATATGAAGAGTTCTTGAGAAAACTGTAGTAGAAACTGGATTAATATCTCTGGAGTTAAGTAATGGTCTCTGAGCCCTCCATAGGTTATCAGTGGGTTTTAACTTTCTTTTCATAGGAGGAATTTTTCCTCAATCTCAGTTTACAAGGTTCGACTGCATTTTGTGTCTCGTACTGTCAGGAATATATTAAGCCTATATTAGCTGAATAAACACACCTTATTAAAGCCTTAAACCACCACCAGACAAGTATGGGAATCAATTTAGTGAGGCAAAAGACCATTTTTTAAGTGCCCTAATAACATCCTCCATTTCAAACATGGGTTCAAGGGAAAATATAGATTCCAAAGGACAGGCAAGACTGCTCTGCTTACTAGGGAACAGACAGGTTACTTCTATTCTGAAGGTCTCTGAAGGTCTTAGAGAATTCTAGGATCAGGCTGCCAGTAAGAGAAATGGATTCAGATTAGAATAGTCTGATTTTCAACTGCCAAGAAAATCTCACTTTAAAGTGCATTTAACTGTGAATGATACTTTTGAATTAGGTAATTAAGACCGTTCATTCTATCCCCAGGAAGCATATCACACTATTCTGAGGGTAATGGTTTGCAGATCAGCCTCCCCATTAGATTGTGAGCACCTCAAGGGCAAGGGCTAGAATGTGTCTTAATCACCCTTTTCTCCCAGTGTGATACAAAATGAATATTCAATAAATATTTATCACAAAAATTATGACCAACACTTTCTTTGATACAGGAGTCCAGACAACCATCAATAAGCATAGCACAGTGAATACAGGTGTGCATGCACACACACAAATGGCTAACACCCAGTGCTATGCGTGTTAGTGAATTAAAAATTTAGAGAAGAAATCCACTGAGTGTACAGCTCGATCTCAGACATGAGAGCTCAAGATTATTATTATTATTATTATACAGATTTATATCTCTTGTCTCAAATACACATTTTATATAAATATTCCTGAATAATTCTTAGATATTTTACCAAATATAGTCTAAAATAGGCCATCTTATTTTGGTTACTGCTTTTTTCTTTATTATACCATGAGGAGAGTAAACTGGACATGTAAAACCTTTACAATTCAGCTACCAGTTAGTAGTCTTCTCCATAACATGGGAATGTGAAACTGTTTAGGAAATGATTTGGTAAAAATTATATATAGAACATAGGAAAATGATAACAATTCATGTATTAGGAAGGTCGAGTGCGGGATGGGGGGGCGCCTGGGTGGCTCAGTCAGCTAAGCGACCGACTTCGGCTCAGGTCATATCTCACTGTGTGAGTTTGGGCCCTGTGTGGGGCTCATGCTGACTGTGTGGAGCCTGCTTGGGATTCTCTCTCTCTCTGTACCTCCCAACTTGTGCATGTGCTCTCTCTCTCTCAAAATAAATAAACTTAAAAAAAACTTCAATCCACAAGCATAATTTAAAAAAAAACAAAAGGAAGGTGGGATTTCTTGTGCTTTTAAAATATCTTTTTTCATCCCAGGGTTTAGGGATTGAGCCCAACCTCTGGCTCCATGATGAACGTGGAGCTTGCTTTAAGATTCTCTCTCTGCTCCCCTCTCCCCTGCCCCCATACTCTCTCTCTCTAAAATAAAAAAAAGTATATCTCTTTTTTCACTGTAACGTTTTTTTCTCTGTAACACATTAACATAGAAAAGAAAACTATTTAATGTGTGCATAACCATCAATGGAAAAGGGTTGTTTGTTTTTAAAGTGTTATTTATTTAAGTATCTCCACACCCAACATGGGGCTCGAACTCACGACTCTGAGATCAAGAGTTGCATACTTTTCTGACTGAGCCAGCCAGGCACCCCACGAAAAGGAAGTTTTAAGCATTAACTGGAAATTTTCATTAGATCATATTTAATGAAAGAAAGAAGCCAAGTTAGTGACTAAGAGTATGGACTCTGGAGATAGAATGCTAGCTCAAATCCTGGTTGGAACCATTTATTAGCTGTGTGGCTTTAGACAAGCTGCTACCTTTCTGTGCTTCTGTTTTCTATATGTAAAATGGGAAAAATAATAATATCTACCTCATTAAGTCATTAGGAGAATTAAACCAGTTAAGTTTATCATATTTATAAAGCACCTAGGACAGTGCCTATAATAAAGTGCTATATAGAAGTATTTGAGAAATAAAAAATATAATGTTCAACAAATACTGTTTACCTTTTCTGTCACATTCCTTTTAAAACTAAAAAGCAAATGCACACCATCAACTGCTCCCAACTCTCTGTGTTCCCAGCTGTCAGAAAGAGATAATAACTCAGTTTTAGAGAGGGAGGAGAGATTCCCCAAGCT
The DNA here is from genome assembly GCF_028018385.1 of Neofelis nebulosa. Classification (NCBI taxonomy): domain Eukaryota; kingdom Metazoa; phylum Chordata; class Mammalia; order Carnivora; family Felidae; genus Neofelis; species Neofelis nebulosa. Next base: position 99,036,271 of record NC_080791.1, read on the forward strand.
GAGAGCTTTCAAGTAAGGTTTATTAAGGTATAACTTACGTACAATAAAATTCACTCTTTTTAGTACATAGTTCTAGGAGTTTTGGCAGTCACAGAGTATCAGCACAATCAAGAACATCTCCCTTAGCCCAAAATATTTCCCGGTGCCCCCTTTGTAGTCAACTCCTCTCCCCTAGGCAACCACTGATCAGTATGCTGTTCTACAGTTTTGCCTTCTGCACGATGCCATATTAAAAAAAAAAAAAATCATACAGTGTATAGTCTTTTGAGTACAGCTTTTTTCATAATACAATTGAGATCATCCATGTTGTTGCACAGATCAGCAATTTGTTCCTTTTTTATTGCTGAGTAATATTCCCTTGTATGATCTAACACATTTTGCTCATCAATTTTACCAGTTACCAACATGTGGGTTGTATCTAGCTTTTAGGAATTGTGAAAAAGACTACTACAGATTTTTATACAGACATAAGTTTTCAGTTCTGTTGGGCAAAAACCTAGAAGTGGGAAAGTTGAGTGGTATGGTAAATGTATGTTTAATTTTATAAGTAAGTGCCAAAATGTTTTCCAAAGTGGCTATATGAACCACTCTGCAATCTTCCTCCACCAGCAATGTCTGAGAGTTCAAGTGTAACTGTATCATTACTTAGTACTAATTTCTAGTATGGCTCCATATTTTTATACCTATGAATTAAAGCCAGTTTTTTTCTGCAATTTAGTTTTAATGGTTTGTAATGTCCTCTTCCATTTACAAACCAGTCGTTGATCATTTGGTATGAATCTTAGATGCTACTTTATTAATACTTTCAAAGGGGTAGATCAATGAAAATTAGTCTTTCAAATCCCATCCAAAAGCAGTCAAATTTGGTCATTTTATCTGGATCGACAAGCTACAAGGCTAAACAAATAGCACTCCTAGTAAGCAGAACAAACCAAAGCATATATTATATATCTGTCAGTTTAACTGTTTTTCCAACATTCAGATGGGCTTATCCATAGCCTAAGTAAAATTCCTCAACAATCTTATTACGTAACAAGTCATATTAAACATATTTATCAAAATATAATTCTCTTGAGTAGGAAACAAAAAGAAGCTTCAAGAAAATATTTTAAAACTTATCATAAATACTTGTCTACTATTTCAAAAAAAATGCTTTAAAAAGGAGGTGTGGAATTTTTTTGTAATTGTTGGTGAGCATGGAGAAACTGGTACATCCGTTTTGGAAAATATTTGTATTAATAACCCATTCCCAAGAGAACTGGGAGCACTACGTCCACACAAAAACTGGTTCATAAATGTTAATATCAACATTATTCATAATAGCCCCAAAGTGGAAACAACCCCCAAATCCACCAATTTATGAAAGGATAAACAAAATGTGGAATATCCTATCCATACAATGGAATATCATGCAGCCATAAAAAGGAATGAAATAGTATTATATGCTATTAACATAAGTTAACCTTGAACACATTATGCTAAGTGAAAGAAGCAAGGCACAAATGGCCGTATGTTGTGTGATTCCTTTGGTATAAAATGCACACATCAGGCAAATCCACAGGGACAGAAAGTAGAATGGCGGTTGCCAGGGGCTGGGGTGGGTAGAATGAGAAAGAGGGAATGGGGAATGGCTGCTAATGGGTATGAAGTCTCTTTTTGGAGTGATGAAAATGTGCTGGAATTAGATACTGGTGATGGTTGCACAACCATGTGAATATGTTTAAAAGCCACTGAATTGTATGTACACATTAAAAGGATAAATTTTATGGTATGTGAATTATATCTCAATTAAAAAACTCACTGACAAGAGAATGGATAAACAAGCTGTGGTATATTCAGAAAAGATATTATACAGTAGTGAAAACAAATGAAGACAACTATTAGCAAAAACCTGCATGAATTTCACAAACCATAGCTAGTACTAGAGAGCATACAGTATGATTACACAAACCCAAACAATATACTGCTTAGGAATGTATACATTTTTTTTTAATTTAAAAGAAAAGTATAAGGAGGATAATGCCGAAAACTTAGCATAGTGAAAAAAGCAGGGAATTAAACCCAGGATGCAATCCAGGAGGACTGCACAGGATATTGGTAATGATCTATTTCTTAAACTGGGTGGTAGGATGATGGGTGTTTCTTTTTCAAATTTATAACATAAATAATATATTATATTTAAAATATATTAAATACTCCAGGAGTTTAAAAATGAAAGAAAAAAAAAGCTTTGCCTCTTGTTAGTAGGATTTTATAATTTAAAAAGTTACATTCCATAGTGTTCAGGTAGAAGTGTAAGAAGGCACTTTTTTTTTTTTTTTTTTTTTTTCCCAATATGAGAGGAGTACTGGGCTGGAAAGAAGAAAATTTATATTCCCAAATCCCTGTTCTACCATTAGTTTCTACCATAAAGCTGTGAAACTTTAGGAAGGTCATTGAATCTTTGGAGGCTTCAGTGTTGTCATGCATAAGACAAGGAGTTTGTATTAACAGCTCTCCCACCTCTAAACTTTTGAGACCATGCTCCACAACCACTATTTGTATATGATAAACAACATGCTTGCAATTCCAAGTTCTTCAGTACTAAGATATCTGCAGCTAATGTTAAATGTTTGGAAAGTGCTTCTACTTCAGTGGTAAAATCTCATAGCCTCATTCTCTTTGGCCCTTGGTTAAATTACTACAAAGGGATGGTATCGGTTGTACTGATAATCCAAAACCACAGTTTGCATACATGTGGATTCTACCATCATTTTCCCTTTCCAGGCAATCTCACCCTGGTAGAATAGATTTTGTCCCCAGGCCAAAAAGAAGGGATTCACACAAGCCACTCAAAAAGCACAATTTTAATCATCAGTCTCTTATGCCTGGCAAAGAAAGTAATGTGGTAAAAGATAAAAACACTGATTCAAGAAGTCAGGAATATGAACTATATATTTCCTTCTCCATATACAGAATACTGGGAAGGACAGTTTCTGAGTCATCTAGTCACATCTAGCGCAATTTGTGGCACCAAGAAGTCAGTATCACTTTCAGAGCAGGCCTTCCTTCCTATGGCTTCTACTCAGGGCACCACACCCAGTTAAACATTCTACTATCAACCATCACTCAAAGGGGATTTAAAAGTGATACATTAAAAGCCCAGGAGAGATGGCTTCACTGGAGAATTCTATAAAACATTTAAAGAAGAATTAACACCAATCCTGAAACTCTTCCAAAAATTTGAAGAGAACATTTTCAAACTCATTCTATGAGGCCAGAATTACCCTGATATGAAAGCCAGACAAAGACACTGCAAGAAAACTACAGACCAATATTGTTGATAAAATACTGATGCAAAAATCCTCAAAATACTACCAAAGTGAGTCCAACAGCACATTAAAAACATTATACACCATGCCCAAGTGGAATTTATTCCTGGAATGCAAGAATGGTTCAACATACCAAAATCAATCAACATAATACACCATAACTCATTACAAGAATGAAGGACAAAACCCACATGATCATCTCAATTGATGCAATAAAAAGCATTTGACAAGATTTAACACCCTCAATGATGAAAACGCTCAAACAAGGAATATAAGGAGACTACCTCAACATAATAAAGGCCATTTATGAAAAGCCATAGCTAACATCATACTCGGTGGTGAAAGACTGAAAGCTTTTCCTATAAGATCAGGACACCTATTGTAGCCATCCTATTCAATACAGTACTGGAAGTCTTAGCCAAAAGAGTTAGGCAAGAAAAAGAAATAAAAGGCATCTAAATTGGAAAGGAAGAAGTAAAATTATCTGTTTGCAGATGACATACTTTTATATGTAGGAAACCCTAGAGACTCCACAAAAGAAAATCTGAGAATAAATGTATTCAGCAAACTTGCAGGATACAAAACCAACACACAAAAACACATTGTGTTTGTATACACTAACAATGAACAATCTGCAAAGGACATTAAGAACACAACCCCACTTAAAATAGCATCAAAAAGAATACAATGCTTTTGGTCAGGAATAAACCTAACCCAGGAGGTGAAACTGAAATTAAAGAAAACACAAATAAATGGAAAGACATCTCACATCCATGGATTGAAAAACTTAGTTACTAAGATGTCCATACTCCTAATAGATTCAACACAATTCCTATCAACCCCAACAGCATTTTTTTGCAGAAATAGAAAAATTCATCTTAAAATTCATATGGAATCTCAAAGGACCCCGAATAGCCAAAATAATTTTGAAAAAGAAAAACACTGGAGGACTCATACTTCCTGATTTCAAAACATTACAAAGCTACAGTAATCAAAACAGTGTGTTACTAGTATACAGACAAATAGACCAATAGAACAGAAAACCCAGAAATAAACCCTCATGTGTAGGGTCAAGTGATCTTTGAGAAGGGTGCCAAGACCACTCAATGGGGACAAAGCAGACTCCTTATGAAATAGCACTGTGAAAAAAATGGATATCCACATGCAAAAGAACAAAGTTGGGACTCTTATCTCATACTATATACAAAAATTAATTTGAAATGATTACAGACCTAAGTGTAAGATCTGTAACTATAAAATTTCTAGAAGAAAAACATAGAGGAAAAGCTTCATTACACTGAAATGGGCAATGATTTCTTAGATGTGATACCAAAAGCACAAGCAACAAAAGCAAAAAAGACAGTTGGGACATCAAACTTAAAAACTTTTGTGTATCAAAGGACACAACAGAGTAAAAAAGCAACTTACGGAACGGAAGAAAATATCTCCGAATCATATATCTGATAAGGGGTTAATATCCAGAAGACAGAAAGAACTCCTACAACAACAAAAACCCAAATACCCCACCTAAAAAAAATGGGCAAAAGAACTGAACAGTCAGTTCTCCAAGTATGATATACAAATGGCCAACAGCATTGAAAAGATGCTCAACATCACTAATCATCAGAAAAATACAAATCAAAACCACCATGAGATAAACTTACACCCATTAGGATGATTACTATATTAAATAATAATAATTGGCAAGAATGTAGAGAAATAGGAACCTTTGCACACCATTGGTAGGACTGTAAAATGGTTCAATTGCTATGGAAAATGGTAGAGGTTGCTCAAAACATTAAAAATTGAATACCGTATTACTATATGATTCAGCAATCCCATTTCTGAATGTGTGTATATATGTGTGTATATATATGTGTATATATATATATATATATATATATATCCAAAAGAATTAAAAGTTGGGTCTCAACATGACTTGTACACCCATGTTCAAAGCAGCACTATTCACAATAGCCAAGAAGTAGAAGCAACACAGATGTCCACTGGAGAAGGAATGGATAAACAAAATGTAAAATATATACATACAGTGGAATACAAGACTTAAAAAGGAAGGAAACACTGTTACACACTACAGTGTGAATGGACTCTGAGAACATTACACTAAGGGAAATAAACCAGTCACAAAAAAGACAAATATTGTATAATTCCACTTACATGAGGTATCTAAACTAGTAAAATAGAAACATAAAGTAGAAGGACGGTTATCAGGGGCTGGGGGAAGAGGGAAAGAGAATGTATAGATTGATTTACAAGATGGGAAAACAATTCTGGAGATATGTTTCACAACAATGTGGATGTACTTAATTTAAAATGTACTTAGGGGCAGCTGGGTGGCTCAGTTGGTTAAGCCTCCAGCTTCGGCTCAGGTCATGATCTCGTGGTTCATGGGTTCTAGCCCTGAGAAGGGCTCTGCACTGGTGGTCTGCTTGGGATTCTCTCTGTCTCTCCTCCTTCTCCTCCTCCTTCTTCTTCTTCTTCTTCTTCTCCTCCTTCTCCTCCTCCTCCTCCTCCTCCTCCTCCTCCTCCTCCTTCCCCCCTGCTCTGTCTCTCTCTCAAAATAAATAAAAATTTTTTTTAAAAGTGTACTTAATTATGGGGTGCCTGGGTGGCTCAGTTGGTTAAGCATCAGACGACTCTTGATCTCAGCTCATGATCTCAGGATCGTAAGGTCGAGCCCTTTGTTGGACTCTGTATTCAGGGCTCTGTGCTGGGCATAGAGCCTACTAAAATAAAATAAAATAAAATGTACTTAATTAAAAATGGTAGTTTTTGTGTGTTGCATGTTTTTATAAATTTTAAAAAGTGAGACACTCACGCATTCAACAAAATGCTCTGCAACTATTAAAAAAAAGATGAAGACTAAATAAATATTCATGTGGAAGAAATACATTAAATTTTTAAAAGAAAATTGGAAGGCTGTATATGAAGTCATTTTTGCATTTAGTAAAACCATATAGAGGGCTGTACACATTGGTAGTAGGCTGATAACCACCCTCCAAAATACTAGATTTTAATCCCTAGAATTTGTAAATGTCACTTCATTTGGTAACAGTGTCTTTGCAGCTGTGATGAAATTAAGGATCATGAGATAGGGAGGTTATCCTGAATTATGTGAATGGGCCCTAAATGCAATCACATACATCCTTGTAACAGGGAAGTAGGGAAATTTGACACACACGTAGGAGAAGGCCACATAAAGGCAGAGAAGAGCAAGATTAGAAAAGGCTGAAGTGATATGACACGAATTAGGGAATACCAACAGCCAACCCAAGAGCAAGGAAGGGATTCTCCCAGAGAGCCTCTGGAGGAACATGGCCCTGCCTTAGTTGTAGCCCCCAGAAGACTCATCCTAAATTGTGTTGGACTTCTGGGCTCCAGAACAGTGAGAGAAAAAATTTTTGTTGTTTTAAGCCACCACATTTGTGGTAATCTGTTACAGCAGCCATACAAAACAAATGCAACATTGTACATGTTTGAAATCACATACACATTTTTTGGAAGGATCCACAGAAAACTGTTAAAACGATGGCTACTTCTAAGCAGCACATCTAAGGGGCTGGCTGAAGAACTTTTACTTTTCACCTTCATACCTAGTCATTTCTTTTTAAAACAAAAACAAGCTTCAATGTTTTTAAAAGCTCTAAAACTTTAAAATTCCCACGTGGAACCTTGAAGCTGGTTCTATCTCTACTCATCCCATAAGCTAAGCCTCACTTCTCCCCCTTAACATTTTTTGGGCATCATATCGCCTTTGAAAGAAGCAACCAAATTTTATTACCCTACATCTAGCAGAGTGCTTGGCACTCTAACATAACTCCTAAAAATGGCATCATTTCATCAAACCATAGAAGTCTTAAATATATAATAAATGTGTTCCTTGAGTTATTTATAAATAGAATTTTGTATGTTGAATGTGTATTTCAAATGTCAGGAAAACAATATATTTAATGGAATTCTGAAGTAAACTTTTTCAAAGTGAGAAATCACTCAGTGATGAATTTTGAAATTTCATGAGTTTTGCCACTGTTTTCTTGGTTACCCATTTTTTTTTTTATTATAAAATCCATTAAAAGAGGGTAATTTTAATTTTAGAATCTTTCACTTTGGCAAAGCCAGGGCAGAAGAACAGTTGTTTGCAATAAATCTAATTGTACAGAGCTCCAGTCTCTAAACCTGTCATGTTGGGCTCTGAAGTTAGATCTGAATTCTAAACCTTGCTTTGTCACACATTAGCTGAGTCTCAGTTTCATCATCTGTCCTAACAGTACCACCTTCGTGTGGTTCCTTATTTAATACACACTTCTGGAGCATTCACCATGGGCCAGGCACTATTCTAAGCATTTAAATTACTGACTCATTTAAATTGTTAGAACTCTGAACCTGATACTATTATCTCCATTTTACAGACAAAGAAACTGAGGCAAAGAGATTAAGCAAATTTGCCTAAAGTAATCCAACTAAATGTTGTAAAAATTAAATGAAATTTGGCCTTATACATGTTAAGAATCCTCCCTTAATATCCACATTATTCCCCTGCTCCACAAGTACACGTGCTTGGCAGATCAGGTGAGGTTACTGTTAGGCACTCAGCTAATGTGCTGAATACAGGTAGTACAATACAGTAGCCCAGGGGCCAGCTACTATGAGGGTGTAACAGAGGCACCTAATCTACACTGAGGGGTCAGGGAGGGTCTCCCTGAAAAAGTGATACAGTACAGGCATACCTCACCTTACTGCACTTTCCAGATACTGTGGTTTTTACAAATTGAAGGTTTGTGGCAACTCCGCATCAAGCAAGTCTATCAGCACCATTTTTCCAATAGCATTTACATCACCCCATGTCTATGTCACATTTTGGTCATTCTCACAATGCTTCAAACTTTTCCATTTTTATTATTATATTTGTTACAGTGATCTGTGATCAGTAATCTGGTTTTTTTTTTTTTTTTTTGGATCAGTGATTTTTATTTATTTTTTAACGTTTATTTATTTTTGAGACAGAGACAGATAGAGCATGAATGGGGGAGGGTCAGAGAGAGAGGGAGACACAGAATTTGAAACAGGCTCCAGGCTCTTAGCTGTCAGCACAGAGCCCGACGTGGGGCTCGAACCCACGAACTGCGAGATCGTGACCTGAGCTGAAGTCGGACGCTTAGCCGACTGAGCCACCCAGGCGCCCCTGGATCAGTGATTTTTGATGTTACTATTGTAATTGTTTTGGGGCACCACGAACCACACCCATACAAGACAGCAATCTTAGTTGATAAATGTTGTTCTTTCTTTCTTTCTTTCTTTCTTTCTTTCTTTCTTTCTTTCTTTCTTTCTTTCTTTTTCTTTCTTATTTTTTGAGAGAGAGAGAGAGAGAGAGAAAGAGCGAGCAGGGGAAAGGCAGAGAGAGTATCTAGAGCAGGCTCCATTTCCAGTGCAGAGCCCAACGCAGAGCTCGGTCTCACAACTGTGAAATCATGACCTGAGCCAAAATCAAGAGTTGGGTGCTTGGGACGCCTAGGTGGCTCAGTTGGTTGAGCGTCTGACTTTGACTCAGGTCATTCTGACTTCGACTCAGGTCATGATCTCACAGTCTGTGGGTTCGAGCCCCACGTTGGGGTCTGTGCTGACAGCTGGGAGCCTGAAGCCTGATTCAGATTCTGTGTTTCCCTCTCTCTCTGCCCCTCTCCCAGTTGCGCTCTCTCTCTCTCAAAAATAAACAAACATTTAAAAAAATTAAAAAAGAAAAGAGTTGGATGCTTAACCTACTGAGCCACCCAAGCACCCCAATGTTGTTGTGTTCTGACTGCTCCACCAACTGGCCTCTCTTAGAACCTCCCTATTCTCACTCTCTCCTCAGGCCTCCCTATTCTCTGAGACACAATACTGGAACTAGGCCAATTAATAACCCTACAATGACTTCTAAGTATTTAAGTGAAAGGAAGACTTGCATGTTTCTCACTTTAATACATTTATTCATCCATCCATCCATCCATCCATCCATCCATCCATTTTTTTTTTAAGTAAACTCTATACCCAACATGTGACTTGAACCCTGTGTCACATGTTCTACCGACTGAACCAGTCAGGGGCCCCACATGTTTCTCACTTTAAGTCAAAAGCTAGAAATGATTAAGCTTAGTGTGGAAAGCACATCCAAAGCCAAGATAAGCCAAAAGCTAGACCTCTTACGCCAGTTAGCCAAATTGTGAATGCAAAGAGAAAATTCTTGAAAAAACATTAGAAGTGCTACTCTAGTGAATACACATATGATGAGAAAGCAGAACAGCCTTACTGCTGATATGGAGAAAGTTTTAGTTGTCTGGATAGAAGATCAAACCAGCTACAACATTCTCTTAAGCCAAAGCCTAATCAAGAGCAAGTCCTGACTCTCTTCAATTCTATGAAGGCTGAGAGAGGTAAAGCTGTAGAAGTCTAAAGCTAGCAGAGGTTGGTTCATGAGGTTTAAGGAGAGTCATCTCCATAACACCAAAGGGCAAAGCAAAGCAGCAAGTGCTGACAGAGAAACTGCAGAGAGTTATCCACAAGTTCTAGCTACTAATGAAGGTAGCTACACTAAACAACAGATTTTCAGTGTGGATGAAACAGCCTTCTATTGAAAGAAGACGTCATCTAGGACTTACATAGCTAGAGAGGAGAAGTCAATGCCTGGCTCCAAAACTTCAAATGACAGCTGACTCCTGTTAGGGGTCAATGTAGCTGGTGACTTTAAGTTAAAGCCAATGTTCATTTACCATTTTGAAAATGCTAGGCCCCTCAAGAACTATACTAAATCTATTCTGCCTGTGCTTTACAAATTGAAAAACAAAGCCTAGATGACAACATCTGTTTACAACATGGTTTACCAAACATTTTAAGCCCACTGTTGAGACCTACTACTCAGAAAAAAAGATTCCTTTCAAAATACTACTGCTCATTGGCAATGTACCTAGTCAGTCAAGAGTTCTGATGGAGAGATACAAGATTAATGTTTTCATGCCTGCTAACACAATATCCATTCTGCAGTCCAAGGATCAAGCAGTATCTTGGACTTTGAAATCTTGTTATTTATCAAATACATTTCATAAGGCTGTAGCTGCCATAAGATTCCTCTGATGGACCTAGGCAAAGTAAATTGAAAATGAAAACCTTCTGGTAAGGATTCACCATTCTAGATGCCATTAAGAACATTCGTGATTTGGGGTGTTTGGGTGGCTCGGTTGGTTAACCGTCTGACTCTTGATCTCGGCTCAAGTCACGATCTCACAGTTTGTGAGATCAAGCCCTGTATTGGGTTCTGCACTGACAGTACAGAGCCTGCTTGGGATTCTCTGTCTCCCTTTCTCTCTCAAAATAAATAAACTTAGGGAAAAAAAAAAAAAAGAACATTCATTATTCATTGGAAGAGGTCAAAATACCAACATTAACAAGAGTTTGGAAGAAGTTGATTCCAACTCTCATGGAGGACTCTGAGGGGTTCAAGACTTCAGTGGAGGAAGTAACTGCAGATGTGGTAGAAAGAACAAGAGAAATAGAATCAGAAGTGGAGCCTGAAGATGTGACTGAACTGCTGCAATCTCAAGATAAAACTTTAATGGATGAGGAATTGCTTATGAGTGAGCAAAGAAAGTGGTTTCTTGAGATAGAATCTACCCCTGTTGAAGATGTTGTGAAAGTGTTGAAATGACAACAAAGAATTTGAAATATCACATAAACTTAACTGATAAAGCAGCAGCAGGGTTTGAGAGGATGACTCCCAATTTTGAAAGAAGTTCTACTGCGGGTAAATGTTATCAATAAGCATCACATGCTACAGAGAAATTGTTTATGAAGGAAAAGTCAGTCAATGCAGAAGACTTCACTGTTGTCTTATTTTAAGAAACTGCCAAAGCCACTCCAGCCTTCAGCAGCCAGCACCCTGATCAGTCATCAGCTATCAACATTGAGGTAAGACCCTCTACCAGTGAAAAGATTACAGACTGCCGAAAGCTCAGGTGCTGGTTAGCATTGTTTAGCAACATATTTTAATTAAGGTATGCACATTGTTTTTTTAGATATTAACATTGCACACTTAACAGACTATAGTGCAGTATAAACATAACTTTTATATGTGCTGGGAAACCAAAAACTTCATGACTTACTATATTGTGATATTCACTTTACTGCAGTGGTCTGGAACTGAACCTGCAGTATCTCTGAGGTATGCCTGTCATTAAGGCTGAGAACTAAAGGAAATTAATAGGAGTTAGCCAGGCAAAGCCAGAATACACAGGGATAATAGAGAATGTTACAGGCATGCATGTGAAAACCCAAAAGAGATGAACAAAAGAACAGAAATGTAACTCAAATGACCAAATGGGCTAAAAAGGGCCATATTATACAAACCCAGTGACTTATGCAAGGAAGAGTATTAACAAAATGCCTGGCAAATACTAAACACTCAAGAAATGGTAGCTACCAGGGGCGCCTGTGTAGCTCAGTCAGTTGAGCGTTCGACTTTGGCTCAGGTCATGATCTCATGGTTTGTGGGTTCAAGTCCCATGTAGGGCTTTATGCTGACAGCTCAGAGCCTGGAGCCTGCTTCAGATTCTGCATCTCCCTCTCTGCCCCTCTCCTGTGCACACTCTGTCCCTCTCTCTCTTTCTCTCTCAAAAATAAACAAACATTAGGGGCACTTGGGTGGCTCAGCCAGTTGAGTGTCTGACTTCAGCTCAGGTCATTATCTCACGGTCCATGGGTTCGAGCCCCACATTGGGCTCTGTGCTGACAGCTCAGAGCCTGGAGCCTGCTTTGGATTCTGTGTCTCCCTTTCTCTCTGCCCTCTCCAGCTAGTGCTCTGTCTCTGTCTCTCAAAAATAAATAAACATTAAGAAAGAAAGAAAGAAAGAAAGAAAGAAAGAAAGAAAGAAAGAAAGAAAGAAAGAAAGAAAGAAAGAAAGAAAAAGAAAGAGAGAAGAAATGGTAGCTACCATTATTGTGTTGTTATAAGTGTATCCCAGTCATTCAGAGATTTTAGTTTCTGTTCAGACTTAACCCCATATTTCAGTCTTCTGGTCCAAGAAAGACCTAAGTTAGCAAAGAACTCTTAGGACCAAGAAACATTAAGTCTCTGTTTTAAAACAAACTGCTTCTTTCAGTATGCAAGTAATCTATTCCTTTTTATCCTATAGAAAACAGATTTACCATTAATTAAAAAGTAAATGCCATTTTATAATACTCAAAGGGACTGTCCATATTTTGCTTGGACATATTTCCCATATTAAACATTGCTCAAAATAAGCAGGCAGTCCTCTAAAATGTAAAAAAATGATTTTATTTACTGCACAGAGATTTCTGATAGGAGATTTAGTCTTTACTACTAAATGAAGCACTCATGCTAGTTCTAGACTAAGAGGTTTTCATGAGACCTTAAAAAAAAAAAAAGTGTGGGGGCCGCCTGTGTGGCTCAGTCAGTTAAGCATCAGACTCTTGATTTCGGCTCAAGTCAAGATCTCACCGTTGGAGCCCCGTGTCAGGCTCTTGGCTATCAGAGACTGTTTGGGATTCCTTCTCTTCCTCTCTCTGCCCCTCCCCTGCTCACTCTCTGTCTCTCTCTCAAAAATAAAAAAATAAAATAAAATAAAAAAAGAAGGGTGCTATTACAGTACTGAAAAAATTTTCTTAACTTTTAAAAAAATGTTTATTTTTGAGAGAGAGAGAGAGAGAGAGAGAAACAGAGTGTGAGTTGGGTGGAGGAGGGCAGCAGGGAAGAGGGGAAGACAAAGAATCCAAAGCAGGCTCCAGGCCCTGAGCTGTCAGCACAGAGCCCACCGCGGGGTTCAAACCCATGAACCATGAAATCATGACCTGAGCCCAACTCAGATGCTTAACCGACTGAGCCACCCAGCCACCCTGAAAAAAAATTCTTAAAATCTATAAATGAGAGACTTCATACTACAAGTAGATAAGGACACAAAATGATTTTTAAAAAACACTGTGGAGGGGTGCCTGGGTGGCTCAGTCGGTTGAGCATCCGACTTCGGCTCGGTCATGATCTCGTTGTCCATGGGTTCGAGCCCCGCATCAGGGTCTGTGCTGACAGCTCAGAGCCTGGATGGAGCCTGCTTCAGATTCTGCATCTGCCTCTCTCTCTGCCCCTCCCCTCCTCATGCTCGCTCTCTCTCTGCAAAAATAAACTCAAAAAAAAAAAAAAAAAAAAGAATGCATTTTAAAAAAACACTGTGGAATAAATACGAAAAATAAAACGTAAAACAACAAAATTGATTAGGGAGTGAGTGTTCTAGACAGCCAAGGTGGCCAGAAAGGAAAGGTCTATCCCTGAAACAACTACTTTGTGTAACTTTTTTTCATATAAATCGGAGAAAACACCTAAGCTTCCCAATCTTTTTAAAGTATACTAACAATCATTTAAACTTTTCAGGAGAATCCACTACTGCCACAGAGATATGAAGGACTCTTACACCAAATCTAAATGGTTCCAATGTCTTTTTTGAATTTTTACATTTTGTAGCTTTCCTTCCTCAACTCTTTTAATCAAGCTAACACTTCTAGTTAGCTTGTAGCAGTGCTGCCTTTTTAATTTTAGCTCTTGATTTAAAGAACCAAGTAGGCTGAAACTGCATAAGAGGGAGCAGGATCTACCTGAGGGAAGTCAATAAAATTTGAGATACCTACTTAGGCTGCTGAAAAGACTTTTGTGGTTTATTTCCTGGTAGTTGACTTTCAGATAAATAAAATGCTACTTTAAGTCTTATGACTGAAAAATGAAAAAAAGAAGTCATCCACATTAAACAAATAAATTTCAATACTTGAAACTATTCATTTTTTCTCATATTTTTATAAATTTTTTTAATGTTTATTTATTTTTGAGAGAGAGAGAGAGACAAAGCATGAGCAGGGGAGGGACAGAGAGAGAGGGAGACACAGATCTGAAGTAGGCTCCAGGCTCTGAACTGTCAGCACAGAGCGTGACGCAGGGCTTGATCCATGAACCACAAGATCATGACTCGAGCCAAAGTCTGATCCACCCAGGTGCCCCATTTTTTTCCCTCATCTTTATAGAAAGGATCTAAAAATCACTTTTATTTAATAACAAATCCGTAAGAAATATAACTAAAAGATCAAAGAAGTAGGGCTCTTATTTCTTAATAAAATAACGAAAATCATGCTTGAAGAGACAAGGTCAAGAGACAGGAGGTCACCATGGTTTATCTGACACCATATCGATGCCAAAAACATATGACCATTCTAACTAAGTCAGAATTTATGCTTTGAATGCATTTCCAAACAAAGATCATATCCCAGGTCAAACAACTGCTATTACCAGGTCATGAAAAATAATGATTTCTGTAGCACTTAAAAAGTGTTAATCAGGGGGGAAAAGTTAGATCTCAGTAAAAAGCCAATTATAAAGAGGACATTTGTTTGGGACATAGGTTTCCTCTAAAAGTTGGTGAGAACTGTAGGTATTCATGCTTAGCCTAATATAAATACAGATAGAAAGATACAGAAACAATTATATGTGTGTACATATACGTAAGTTAGCAAACATACATATATTACCTAGCTCTGTCCATTGAGAGGGTCTAGGAATAATGATACCCCAGCAATGAGCACATGGAGCACCCAGATGTTGGTTTCTATAAATCACTGTCCAATGACAGGAACCAAAGCTCCTTAGAGAAATGGCTGATTCTGGGTCTGGAGCAGGGAAAATATAAGATGAATCTGGGGCATTTTGTAGTACTAGAAAGTAAGGAAATGCTCAAAATGAAAAAAAAGGATGGAGGCATATCAAAGGGACACAGGAGCCAACCTGAAAGACTTCCCAATGGCCAAAGCTGGAAAACTGAGCAAAAAACTAAAAAATACAGAATTAGATTATAACTAAAGTACAAAACAGATACACTGATACTGACAAATGGTTGAATAAAGAAATAAATGGGGGAGAAGAGACAAATCTTCCTTTCAATATTCCAAATAATAAATGCAGATATTCTTCCCTCCAGGAAGTGTAACTTAAGTCCTCCACCCACTTTGAGGGTGGGCTAGACTTAGTGATCTACTTCCAAAGAATTCAGTATAGAAAAGGAAAAATAGTTGGGGCATCTGGGTAGCTCAGTCGTGTTTGAGTGTCTGACTTTGGCTCAGGTCATGATCTCACAGTTCATGAGTTCGAGCCCCACATCAGGCTGTCTGCTGTCAGCATGGAGCCTGCTTTGGATCCTCGGTCTCTCTCTCTCTCTCTCTGCCCCTCCTCCACTGGTTCTCTCTCTCAAAATAAGTAAATAAACTTAGGGAAAAAAAAAAAAAACTTAAAAAAATAAGGGAAAATATATTCAAAAAAAAAGAAAGGGAAAAACAGTAACCTCACATATTAACATGGCAAACACTTACCTTAACCAAATGATCAGTCATCATTAGTGATTATCATATGGATGTCACATATCCCGATATGAAATGATGGTATTCTGTGGCATTCTTTCCAAAAACATACAACTCTTGTCTAATAATGAGAACAATATCAGACAAGCTCAAAAGGAGGGACATTACACAAAATAACTGGCCAGTATTCCCCAAAACTGTCCAAGTCATGAAGACAAGAAAAGACTGAGAGACAAAAACTACATGCAAGGGGCTACCCTGGACTGTACCAGAAGCAGAAAGGAGATACAAATGGAAAAACTGTAGAAATTCAAACAAAATCTGGAGTTTAGCAAAAAGTAATGGATCAGTTGTTGGTTTCTTAGTTTTAACAAATGTGCCACGTGAGACATTAATAATAGGGAACTGAGTGAGAGGTATATAGGAATTCTATGTATCATCTTTGTAACTTTTCTGAGTATCTAAAATTATTACAAAACAAAAAGTTTATTTAAGTTAATTCCTCTAAAAGACTCTATAATTTTCTCTTCAAAAAAGTCAGTATCATGGGGCATCTGGGTGGCTCAGTCAGTTAAGCGTCTGACTTTGGCTCCCGTCATAATCTCACAGCTGATGGGTTGGAGCCCCACCTCAGGCTCTGTGCTGACAGCTCAGAGCCTTGGAGCCTGCTTCAGATTCTGTATCTGTATCCCTCTCTCTCTGCCCCTCTCCTGATTGCACTCTGTCTCAAAAATAAATAAACATTAAAAAAAATTATTAAAAAAGTCAATGTCATGAAAAAACAAAATTTTCTAAAAGTGAGAGCACTACACACCTATTAGAATGGCAAAAAACAAACAAACAAACAAACCCATATCTGATAAAACTAAATGCTGACAAAGATGTAGAACAAAAATTCTCATTCATTGCTGGTGAAAATGCAAAAGTGATACATCCACTTTGGAAGACAGTTTGGTAGTTCTTAAGGTAAACACTGATTACCCTATGATCCTACAATCGCACCTCTACGTATTTACTCAGTTGAATTGAAAATGTGTATCTACACAAAATCTGCACACAAATGTTTACAGCAGCTTTGTCCATAATTGTCAAAAACTAGAAATGACCAAGATATCCTTCAACAGGTGAATGGATAAACAAACTGTGACACAACCACACAATGGTTGTGAGCTATCAAGCCACAGAAAGACATGGAAGAACCTTAAATCGATACTGCTAAGTGAAAGAAGCCAGTCTGAAAAGGGTACATATTGTATGATCCCAATTATATAACATTCTGGAAGAAAGCACAACTATGGAGACAGTAAAAGATCAGCAGTTGCCCAGGGATGGGAGAATGAGGAAAAACGAACAGGTAAAGTACAGGGGATTTTTTTAGGGCAGTGAAACTATTCTTACAATGATGGATAAGTAACATTATGCATCTGTCAAAACCTAAAGAACTTTACAACATTAAGAGTGAACTTTAATGTATGCTAATTTTAAAAAGTCATTTAGGGGCACCTGCGTGGCTTAGTCAGTTAAACATCCAACTCTTGACTCAGGCCAGGTCATGATCTCACGGTTTGGCTGGTGAAATCTGAACCCCACATCAGGCTCTGCACTGACAGCGCAGAGCCTGCTTGGGATTCTCTCCCCACACCCCATCTCTCTCAAAATAAGCAAGTAAAACTTAAAAACAAAAAGTCATTTAAGACATCGGGGAATCAGAGAAGAATGCAGTCTGTGACAAGAGAATCTGACTGTATTACAAACGTGTTAAAACAACCTCACTGAAGGGGATAGGGAGAAGGTGCTGACCTAGGCAACCTCGGAAATTAATGGAATCCTTAAGACTGAATGCAAAAGGAACTATACATATGTACTGTAGTTGATAAAGTTGTTTCCCGTGAGAGTGTGGGTGAACAATTCTGATACTGCTATACACGTTTATTGGAATTGACCAATTAAGTAAATGGATGGTGGAAGCAAGGTTTCTACTGTTGATGTGGAAATTCACAGAACAGCAAACAGAGAAGGCTAGAATGGTCTATGTGATAATGGATTCGAACTGGAGATATCAGTAAGAACTCATGTTTAACTTAATATAGTTACAGATGATTACACACAGAAATATTTTACTGACATGTTTATATACAAGAGTTAGCATAAAACTAACTCTTTGCTCTGTTAGCTGAGAGGGCCTACAAGAAACAAAACCCTGGCAGCAATGATAATACTTAGTGTCCACATCTTGGTTTCTCAGACCATTCTTCAATAAAAGAACTAGAACTCCATGGAGAAATAGCTGATTTTAGCACTGTGACAAGAAATATGCAAGATGAGCCTAGAGCATCTTGTAGTGCCAGAAAGTGAGTGAGTGTTAAAAAATAATTACATAAAAATATATATACACACACTGATGTCGGTATGTTAAAGGGGCACAGTACAGGAGCCAACTGAATAAGCTCCCAATGGACAAAGCTGGAATAATGTGAGCAATAAAGTAGTATTGGAATATAACTCAAAGTATAAGATAGAGATCCTTCATTCCACAATGACAGAAGTAAATACCTGCCTAAATTAATAAATGAGGAAAGAGAGGCAAATTTCCCATGCAGAAGACTTCCAAATAAATTATGTAGGTACTCTACACCAAAGAACAGGGAGCATAACTCTTCATTCCTTAAATGTAGGCAGCACAGTTACTTTCTTCCAAAGAGGACAGTACGGAATGGGGAGAAAAGTAACCTGACAAATATTACCTCAGCCAGGTGATCAAGGTCAATACCACCAGTTATAAATCACGTTGATAGTATGAACCCTTAATATGATGAAAATGGCACTTCCTCTCTGTGATCACACCTATAACCCCAATCTAATCATAACAAAAACATCAGATAAATTCCAGTAGAGGGACATCCTAAAATATACTTGACCAATACCCCTAAAAACTTTCACAGAAAAAAATTTTTAATTAAAAATAAATAAATAACAAGGGGGGGGGGGTCGTCAGTCAGTAGAGCATGTGACTCTTGATCTCAGGGCCATGAGTTTAATCCTCACGTTGGATGTGGAGCCTACTTAAAAAATAAATAAATAAAACTTAAATAATAATAGTAATAAGAACAACAAAGGCAGGAGTGGAGAAGTCAAACCTTCCTTTCCCCCCAGTTGGCACAAACATAAAACTATCATTTTTCCAGTTTTCTTAGTTGAAGACTTTCCAAATTAGTCTGCTGAAATACTGCTCACATCCAAAGACACAGTAACACAGCCAGCTTTAGTTATATACTGTCTTTATCACTTTATCACATAGAGAAGACTATGACAGTTTTGGCCAATTTTGTTCAACAAGTATTTTTTGACTACCTTTTTTGTTCCAGGTATTGTTCGAGGCATTGTGGTAACCTCAAAAATAGAAGAAGAAAAAAAAATCTGTGCTCTGCTTTCATTTCTGTGAGGACATCAGACAACACACAAACAATAAATGACCCATTAGCCAGCAATAAATGCTATGAGGTGAATAAAAAATGAAAGTGAGGCAAAAATGACCAAGACAGCTACTCTAATTGGAGCTTAGAAAATGCCTCTTTAAGGAGATGACATTTGAGTTGAGACCTCAGTGCAGCCAGTATACAAAGAGGACAGCAAATGCAAAAGCCAAAAAGAATAAGCTTAATGTGTCTGAGACATCTCAAGTAAACAGGGCAACTGCCCTGATAGGAATGAGCGAACAGATTCTGAACTCCAGAGGTAAAAATACAAAACTCATTTAGGCATCTCGAACCATTCCAACACTAACCACCAGGAAACTATCAATGATAATTAGCTCAAGATCTCAATTTTATGCTCTCCCAGAGTCTCCCCCAAAGTCACAGCTGTCCAGTAAATACTGTCTTTTGGACTTCCCCATCTCCCCTCTAAAAACTACCATGCTTATCGCTCATATTTAATCATGGCTCTGCTAGAAGTAGTTAAAAAAAGGAGGTGGGTATTCTACCCAGAAATTGCTCCTGAATTCTCCCTAACAGATCTCATTACTTCCTAAAGCACAACCATAGGTTGCTTAAAAGCAAAGGCTCTGGGGACAGAATGACTTGGGTTCAAACTCAGATTCTATCAGCTGTATGATCTTGAACAAGTTGCATAGCTTTTCCAAGACTCAGTTTCCTCATCTATAAAAAGCTGTGAGGGTTAAAAAAGACAAAATGTGGCACCCAGTGACTATTCAATAAACGTTAGCTACTGCTAATAAAAGTATTTGAGTATTTATTTTGCTCAATGTTCAGAGTTGGGCCAGAGGGATTACAGAAAATACAATTTGCTACAGCAAATTGTTTCAGAGATAAAACTGTCAAACTCCCTTAGGTCAGGAGCTTTGTCTTTTTCTGGTTCACTAGTGTATTCCCAGAATCCAGAACAGCGTTTAACACACAGTAGGCATCTATCTCAATATGTGTTGAATCAATCAATGAGACTCCATTAAGTCAAAGGAGCATACGAGAGCCTGGCTTTACTTCAAAATAAAGGAAAGTTTTCATTCCACATCAA
Organism: Neofelis nebulosa; assembly: GCF_028018385.1. Taxonomy (NCBI): domain Eukaryota; kingdom Metazoa; phylum Chordata; class Mammalia; order Carnivora; family Felidae; genus Neofelis; species Neofelis nebulosa. Next base: position 99,056,511 of record NC_080791.1, read on the forward strand.
GATTAACAATATCCTAAGGCCTTGTTAAAGATGTTTTATTATTTCTAATTGCCTCCCCAAAGTCTAGAACAGCTTCATAATATTAACGGACCCAAATTTATTGCAATTAAAAAGCTCTGCTGCTAACATTAAGCTGTCAATCGAAGGCTATACTACTGTTCATAATTCAAACTTGATCAAAATGTTAAAAGTAATAATAAAGTATAAGGTATATTAATTGTTATGCAATACTTTGCTTGCCATTATTCCATAGAACAGACTTTAAAAACTTGTGTAAAAAAATTTTCTCACGAGTTGACCAAGTTTCATTTATGCTGGCAAAACAAAATGATTGCACCTTTCTCTGTATCATTAAATTTTATAAAAACATTATGGTTTGTTCAATCACCAAAGAAAAGTTCAAATCTTTTAGACTTCTTAAAAGTTGCAAAGGATTGTTAGCTTAATATATTGGCTCTTTAGGTCAAAGAAGGACTTTTCAGGGTGATGAAAATGGAGAAAGAAGGAGTTCACCTCTCTAAAAATGAGTTTTCAATTACTATAATTATGCATAAAATAAGACAGGCAGCATTTCTGGGCCAAGATTTGATGCCTTAGTTCCCCGTGAGAATTAGAGCCAAGCATAAATTTGGGGCAAGTTCTGCAAAAACCACTTTACCCTCTATTGATGCTGAATGAAAAACTCATTGTTAGGATCCATCAACACGAATATATTTTCTAACACACAGTAGCCACTCTGGCAACATCGCTTTCATCGTTTTCTATCCGAGAAACAAAACAGGATGCATTTAAATCCTGCCTGACAGTTACCACCACTGCAGGGTAGCTCTCTCAGCAGCTTAAGAGTAGTAAGGGCTAAAAAGTAAGAATCTAGTTTACCGAGCCCCCACCGTAAAGTAGCAGGGCCTGCTTAAGCTAACCTACACTGGTTGGCTATTGTATAGGTCCGCCAAACCTTCAGAGCTAGAAAGATACCTGAACTCTACTGACACCTTTTGAGAGAGAAAGCCAGGCGTGAGGGCGGAGCGGTATGATCGGAATTGTTAAAACCGCAGCAAGCCAGCAGGGACACAGGTGCGCGGGCAGGCCCCGGTACCGCAGTCCTTGTCACGCTCCAGACGACGGAGCCCGTCACAACCACGACAACCCTCCCAGACTCTTATTCACTCATTCATTCATTTGACAATTACGCGAGGGGCACTGTAGCAGGGCCGGCTCGCAGGGCCCCCGCCCCAGTCCCGGAACACCCTCGGCCGCCAGGCGCGGCCCTGAGCCGCCCCCATTTCCCGGACGCTGCCGCCCGCACTCCGCCACGGCGCGCTCGGGTCACCCGGATTCCGGCCTCGGCCCCACGCGAGCGCCCACGCCCCCCGCCTTGCCAGCCGCAGGTCCCCCGGCCTCCGCCCCGCTTCGCCGTCTCAGACCGCCGGGTTCGTGCGGCGAGGGAGGGGCGCGTCCACGGAGGTCCCCCGCTCAGGGTTCAAGATCCCTCGGCGCGCGCGACGCCCGGACCCGAGGGCCTACGCGGGTGGGTCGGGCCCACCGGCCACTCACCTCCGCCGGGTCAGAACCGAGGGGCCTGCTCTAAGCCGTTTGAAACCGCTTGGGCCGCCGCACACCCCGCAGTGTCCTCGTTGTTTATTGGTCCTCGGCGGACCGCCCATCGCGCGTTTATTGGTCCATTTGAAAGGACTGTGTGCACGCGCCGCCCGCAGCTTTAAAGGGGCTGCGCGCGGCCGTGTTTCTTTCGGAACCGGCGTTGCCTGGTCGGGTGGGGAGAAAGAAGGTCGCCAGAGCAAAAGCTACCGGCGACCCCCCACCCCCACCCCACACACCCACACTCGAAAGAAAGGCGATAGATGTGTGGAGAACTGTGCATCCCCGGCCATCAGCATGTTTGCTTTATTTAATTTTGGCTATTCAAGCGACTGTCAACACCTGCAATTTTTTAAAAAGTCCTCTCATTCAGCAAATATTGATTGTGCAGCTAAGTGCGTGAGGGAAAAGAGAGGCTCTGGGATATAGTGGAAGGAGCAGCGAATGGAGCCAGGATACTGGATTCTGGTCTTGGACCTGTTCTAAGTAAACCTCTTTTCCCAGTAAATTATTTGTAGCTTAGTTTCCTCAAAACGAGATAACAATGTTTCCCTTACAAGCTTAATGTGAGGATTTAATATAGCTAATTGAATGTCTGGGAAAGGCCTTTGAACAGTAAGCATTCTGCAAAAGCTTTATACTTCTATTATTTATAGAAACGACAGGCTTGGTTAATATGATTTCTAAAAGTCTTGTTTAGCTCTAAAAATAAAATCCTAAAAAAAAAAAAAAGGGGGGGGGGCGGTGGCTACACCACTCGGGGCACAGTACAACTCTTGATCTCAGAGTTGTTTGTCCCAGCCTCAAGTTGTGTGTAGAGCTTACTTAAAAATAAAATCTTAAAAATAAGTCTTGCTTATCCCTAAATTCTATGTTTCTATGAATAAGATAAGGGCCTTACTCCCAAGAAATGTACAAACTGCTTTGGTCGGAGAAATAAAACATATAGGCTAGTCAGTCACTAAAATTCAAGGCAGTATGAGAACAACATAAAAAGCTGTAGATGCTTACAGAAGGGGGAAATTTGCTAAGGGAGGATCTGTGAAAGGGATGGGCTTTTCTTTTTTTTTTTTTTTTAATGTTTATTTTATTTTAAAAGAGAAGGTGTGAGCAGGGGAGGGGCAAAGGGAGAGGGAGAGAGAATTCCAAGTAGGCTCTGTGCTGATGCACAGCAAAGACTGTGCAGAGCTCAAGCCCATGAACCGTGAGATCATGACCTGAGCTGAAACCAAGAGGCTGACGCTTAACCAACTGAGCCACCCTGGTGCCCTAAAAGGGATGGACTTTTAATCTGGGATTCAAAGATACGTAATTACCAACAGACTAAAAAATGGAGAGGGGATGGGTAAAAAAGTAATAAAATGATTCTTTTTTAATCTATCAAATTGGCAAAGATGAAAAAGTTTGACAGCCGTTGGCCAAGACTTTGAGAAACAGACACTCAAACTCACTGTTGGTAAGAGTGTAACTGGTGCAAACTTTTAGAAGGATGATTTAGCAGTTGTTAAAATGTAAAGTGTGTATAATCTCTGGCCCAGTAATGCCACTGTTAGGAATTTGTTCTTCAGATCTATGCAAGTATTCAAAGAAAAATGCCCAAAGATATTCACTGCCGCAATTCTTAAGATACGGAAAAACCAAAAACCAAAAACCATCCAAACCCTAGAAATTACATGTCCATTCATAGGGAACTTATTACATGAGTTACAGAATAACTACTCAACAGAACACTACCCAACTGTTAAAAAGAATGTAGTTAAGCTATATGTACTGGAATAGAAAAATGCACAAATTTAATTGAAAAAAGGCAAGTTGAAGAAAAGCGTATGTGGAATCATTTTATTATATGTGGTTATAAAATGCATATGTATTTGTACGCATGCCTGAAAATGATTAGAACATTCCTGGAATTTCAAGAAACTAACAGGGGAACTGGGAAGGGAGGGAAACAACTGTTTTGTTTTTTGTTTTTTGCCATTGACATGTTAATTAAAAAAATAGAAATAGGGAGAATGTCTAGTAGTGGGAAGAGAAGGCCCAAGGGCACAGAAACAAGAAAGTACATTATAGGTAGGGAATTGAACATGTGAGTTTGGTTTTCGAACAGGGTTCATGTTGGGAAGTAATGGGATACAAGGTTGACAGAGAAAGGAACAATTCTCGGAGGGTCTTGAATACTAAAGGTAAGGAATTTGTACTTCGGGTAGGTGATGGGGAGCTATTGAAGGTTTCTGAATCAGACAGTGACAACAGCAGAACTTCTCTTTAGGAAAACTAATTAGCTTGTTTGTCTAAACTGGGTTAGAGTTGGAAGCCCAGTTAGGAGTCTGATATGAGGTGATAGCAGTGGGAATGATGAGAACAGATTCCAGAAAGAGTGGAGGATTTTGCAACCAACTTAGTGCAAAGGTGAGGATGGGGCCCATTTAGGGAGATGAGTCAAAAAACATGCCAAGATTTGAACCTAGGGATTGGGAGGGGTCATTGCCCAAATGGAAGTAGAAAGTCAGGAGAAGCCAGTCTCAAAAGGAAGGCAAGGAATTTAGTTTTAGACCTGTTTACTTTTAGGTACCAATGAGACATCCAAACAGAATCTCTAAGTAGATCTAGGAAATACAGGATAAGGACTGTGAGAAAAGATTAGGAATCACCTCCATAGAGTAGAAAGCATGATGAGACCACAGAGTGGGAGAGTGGAGAGTGAAAAGGAGGGACGTGAGAACAGATCCATCGGTAGGGAAAAGAGAAAAGAACCTAGCAGAGCAAACAAGGGTCACAGAAACCTTTGAGAAATGGGTTAGGAACATATACAAATAGTCTTTTTCAGTCATTGGTATGTTTACTTTATTTAAATATTATCGGAAATAAGTTGAAGATTACATTTATAAGGAGAGCAAGATGGTAAACTGGAATTTGCTCAATAAAGGATGTATGGAGTCTGGATCCTGGAGAGCTTTAGAACAAGATGGCAAATCCCTTTTTGTCTTATATGGTTTAGGTGCAGCCCTAGTGGGCATTAGATGTCTGATTCCATGCATTTATTTGTTCGTTCATTCAACAAATATTTATTGAGCACCTAATATGTGCAGGGACTATTCTAGGCACTTGGGATAATCAGTGCACAAAATACACACACACACACACACACACACACACACACACACACACACACACGTCCCTCTTATGGTACTCACATTATAGTGAAAAAGCATAGACAATCAACACATAAATAAATTATATAGTATGTTATTAAACAATGTATGCAATGCGAAAAGAAAAGAGTAAAACACGGTGAAAGAGATTGGGAAGTAGAGTTAGAAGGACTGCAATTTTATAAAGGGTGATCAGAGTAGGTTTCATTCAGAAGGTTACATTTAAGCAAAGACTTGAGGAAGGCAAAGGAGTTAGCCATGAATTTATCTAGAGGAAGAAAGTGCAAACCAGAGGAAACAGCTATGCAAAGACCCTAGGTTGGGAACACGCCTCTCAGGTTAGAGAAACAGGGAGGCCTGTATAGCTGAAGCAGAGTAGTTGGCAGGAGGGTAGCAGGAGATGAGGTCTGATAGGCAACAGAGGGCAGGGGAGTGGCAGATCCTGTAAGGCCTTGTAGAAACCTAACATAATATCTTGCTCCATAGTAGGTGTTCAATAAATGTTTGGCCAGTCATCTTTTGCAGTCCAGGATTATCACCAAACAGCATTTATCTATGTATTTATTAGAGTGACGTGTGCTTACTTTACTCCAAGGGCCTCTCAGTAGTTCTACATAAGGAAAATATTAACAGGGCAGTGAACCCCTTGGAGGCATTAGAGATCAAGGCAAACACTGTATTATTGCAACTGGAAGCAGTAAACAGATGCCAAACATTGTGGCTGCTGAATAAATGTGCTGGGCATTTCTGAAAAGCCTGCCAAGCGTTGGGACAGTGCTCATTCCATCGTAATCACAAGCTGCTTTCTGGGAGAGAAACAGCTCTACCATGGGACGTGGACCCAGATTTCCAGCCTAAGAGGAACGGCTTCAATGATTAACTTCCTTTCAACTTTCAGTCCAGGTACCTAGTGCATTATTCCCTGGAGACAGCAGTGGTGACATTAACACAGGTCTCAAGTGGCTCTGGGTTTTTGTGCCTTGACTGGCCTCTGAGCCTATCCCGGGTTTCACTGGTTGCATTTAATAGGTATTGAGTGAATGAAGGAATGAATAACCCTTTTCTCTTTTCTCATAGCCCATTTTCCCATAGCCCCCCAAATTCAGGCTGTCCAAGAACTCTGACCACAGAAGCATCAGCTCCACCAAAGAGGAAGGAGGCAGAGGGAGAGATAGGGACCTCATTAGCAGGCTGTCAACAGGCTTTTAGGGCTGCAGGGAAAACTACGGAGAAGGGCAAGATAAGTGAGAGTTCTTGGCTCTCTGTGTCTTGTAAAATGAAAAAGGCAGATTGCGTAGCTTGGGGCTAACTTCAGCCTTGGGTTTAAACTCAGACCCTTAATTAGGCTGTCTGGATCTGTTTTAACATCATGTCAAAGGAGTCCAAAATTGTGAGTTGGAGCCTTGACTCTGTTCCGCAAGCTGAGCTCTGCTTAGCCTCTGCCAGCTGCTTAATGGGAGAATGATCTAGAGAGAAAATAAATGGGTGAGTGAGGGAATGTTACAAAACAAAGGCTGCCTGAAACATCCCCAAACACACATCCTATTAAGTGGATCAGTTGAGTCATTTTCACATATGAAGAAAAGACACACTCATACAGACTTTTTTTAGCTATAAAAAGGGCTCAACTCCATTTGTAATCATTATGTCCATAGGTAGAAATAACTGAAGTTTACTATATGTTCTTGAATGTCAGTGCATTACACTTAGAACCCTGTACACCCTCAGCTCTTGCAGATGCCTTTTCTAAGTTCCTATGTAGCACTGACTTTACACTGTAGGCTTAGGTTTGGTGAAAGCTTCAGATCATGCCTTGGAGACCTCTCTATGGGCCACAGAGATCTTTTCATCTTAGGATCCATCATCTGTTCATGCAATATAGAAAGAAGGGCAGTGACTATGTTTTGAACATAATTAGCTTATAAAAATATGTCCAGTTGGTTAGAATTTGACTAACTCTCTCCCTACTCATCAGCTTCAGGTTTTATATCTAGAGAACCAGATAAGGACAACTCTTGTTTCATCCTTAAGGTTTCTCGGAAGGAACATAAAAACAAGTTTCAGGCCAGAAATAACCTTAGCAATCATCTGGCTCAACCTTTTCATTTTACTCAACAGGACAGTAAAAGCCAAGGCATGTGCATAACCCGAAAACAGGATGCTAGTCCTTGACTCATCTGCCCAGTGCCAGATTGTTGTCAAGACCTGGGCCACCAGGCCCAGCCTCTTCTCCCATTCCCATTTCCTGCTGAAGTGACAAGACAGTCACAGATTAGTGGGATCTCTAAGGCTCAGGCAGTGTTGAATACCTGATTACACTGGCTCATGTGGTCACAAGGTGTCAAAATGTAGTCACCAAATTTTGTTCTCCCAGAAACATCTCCCAGGCTTTCAAGCAAACGGTGTGTGCTCAACGCATTAATTTTTCTTGTCATCTGAAAAGTTCTTCCTGAGTTCTCAGCTCAAGTGGTCACTGTTCATGGCCTGGCTCATAACCCCGAGCCTTTGGGAGGGGGTACTTTCTACAGGTATATAGGCTTATACTTTAGGCTGGATTTCATCACTTAAAATGCTTTTCTCTCAGTATGAGTTATTAAAAGAAAAAGAAAAAGAAAAAAAGAATGGTTGAGCGAGGGGATAGTTGTCCTTGAACTATTCCACTTGTTTCTGTTCTGGTGCACATATCCCTTACCAAAGTTGAAAGAGTTACACACTGTACATTAGTGTCAGGTCTAAAAAAAAAAAAAAAAAAAAAAAATTAGTGTCAGATCTCTTGTCATTTAAATACAAGAGGCTTCAGTCTTTCTTGCTTTCTCTTTCTTTTTTTTGGGGGGGGTATGTAGGGTGGGGGTGGAGGCTGTTGCTAGATTCTAAGCTCTGTGGTCAGGCTTGGCCCACAGTAAGTGATAAACGAATTAATGGAAGCATTATTCTATAAAAGGTCTGTGGTTTAGAAAATCAACTACTGGGGGCGCCTGGGTGGCGCAGTCGGTTAAGCGTCCGACTTCAGCCAGGTCACGATCTCGCGGTCCGTGGGTTCGAGCCCCGCGTCAGGCTCTGGGCCGATGGCTCGGAGCCTGGAGCCTGTTTCCGATTCTGTGTCTCCCTCTCTCTCTGCCCCTCCCCCGTTCATGCTCTGTCTCTCTCTGTCCCAAAAATAAATTTAAAACGTTGAAAAAAAAAAAGAAAAGAAAAAGAAAATCAACTACTGGGCTCCGACATAAAATTCTACATCTCGCACGGGACTTCCATGATTCCTAATCATCATTAGGAACCTGAGAAGGGAGCCCAACCCCCGGTCCTAGCCTTGAGATGTAGTGGATAAATTATAACAAGGAAGCTTTTTTAAAATAAAAGGAAGAAAATAAAAATAAATAAAAGGAATCTTAGTGTTGATTTGATCCATTCTTCGAAACTACGAAACTTTACTAAGATCAAAAAGAGCTAGTAGCATATCTGGGCCTTAATGAACCTTCCTTGTCCCCAGTACTTTTCTTACTACATCTGACAGTCTTGCCAGGGACTGTCATCACAAGGCACAGTCAAATTCTGTGACAATGAAGTCCTCATAGACCTAGAACAGAAATAGAAGATATATAGTATATATGTCATATACTTCCTTCCAGCGCCTGGAGAGGTCACTAATAATCATGACACTTTCCCCTTGGAGTCTCCCCAGGACCTCAGGCAGCCACTGCCAACCAATCAGAGTCAACACTCGAGATTAAAACCTGCCATCCCTGTTCTAGAGGAAGTGAGGATTTCACAAGCCAATGAATTCTGGTCTTGACCTGTCTCCTCAAGATGAGTTGACCCTTCAACCAGGAACCTCACACCTTTTATTGTTCTTCACCATCCTCACGTCCCCCAAGGACTTAAAGGTGATGTTGCAAGAAGGTTTTTGAAAGCATGGGTCTGCCAGACAGAGCGGGTGCAATGATTAGTCATGACTCCAAGCCAGGCACAGTGATTAAGAAAAGCTAAATTTATATTAAATTTTCATAAAGTCCTAAAATACTGAACATAGTGGTTAAATAACTCCAGAAAGTCCAATCTCTCCAGTGAGTAACGTTAAAACCATTACACATGAGCGCGGGAGAATCACTTCCATTAGTTTAGGACAAGAGAGGTTTTGCTTTTTACATAGTGAATCAGTGCTCAAATAGAGATTTCTTCAAATATGTCTTTTCTACATTCTGAACAGCCCAAGTGCAATAAGATCCTTCCCCCTTCCCAATCAAGAAAATGCCACTTTTCTACTTTCTCCTCATCCTCAACCAAGAGTCTGAGGACCCAAAGTGCTCTTTTCCTGCCCTGTCAAATGTGAAATGTCCCCCTTTCATCCCATAAGTGGCACCTCGCCTTTCCCACTTTGTGTACTGGAAAAGACTTGCTGGCCTGGCCAGGCTGTCCTGTGTGGGCCCAGACCTGGCTTGGTTACTAACAACAGAGCTAAGGGCTTGGCACCTGTCTCTAGCAGCCTTAGAAGTGACCAGAAAAGCTTTGCTCTTATCTTTTTTTTTTGTTTTTTTACTCACATGTTTGGCAGCTGATTTCTCAATACCAAGAACCACAGGAGAGGTTTCAAATCAGGAAACTTCCCCTACAAGCCCTCGCCTCTCTTCTCAGCCCATTGTCCTCTCCTATTGCTTCTTGTTCCTGGGTGGAGGAGGTCTGGATCTGCTCCAGGCTGAGAGCCCTTCATCAGTGGTTCTACCTTTCTACATCCTGCCCCCTACTTTTGTGTCTTGATTTAGCCCTCCTCACCACCACAAGGCTAAGTCAGAGAAAGCAACTTGGGGCGGGGGGTGAGGGGAAGGAGGGGGCTATGTAGAAGGTTTAGGGCAGAGAAAAAGGTCTCAACTCCCCTGATGCTAGCACGAGACACACGCTCTTTGTGTGAATGGGCACGAACCAAGTGATGGCATCACAGCATGGAAAGTCAGTCACTTAGCCGGGAAAAGAGTTGGAATGGGAACTTCACCACCCCACAGCCACAGGTTCTCTGTCCACTAACTTTGATCCCTGAGCACTTGAGAGACAACACAGGAGGTTCAACCTCATGGATACTTCCTGTTAGGCCCTGGGTGCCCCAAGTCTATAACCCAATCTCTCTTCCTGACCATTTATGACGACTTTTGGCCATTTCTTTGAAAAGCTGTTTCACGGTCTCTATGCTCAGAATCCCAGAGAATGAGCGGGGAGAGGGTGGCAGAATGTGAAAGTCCAGGTGATATGCTGCTTTGGGTCTAGACAGCGCTGGTAAGATGTTGCAAAGACTTAGCCCTCGGGGCCCCACATTCCTCAAGCCCCTGCTCACAACCTGGTGACTTAGAGTCAAAGACATAGGAAGGGTACTGGCCAGCAGTGGCACCAGCGGGGAAATTCATATTAGCTGCTGCCATGCGGTAAAGACCCTGTCATCGGAAGGTAGAAAAGCTTCCAGACAAACTAGCAGGAGGAAGAACAGATTGAGCCACACCCAGATCTCACCAATATCGGCAGCTGAAAAAAAAAACAACAACAGCAGCTCTTAGGGCAAGAATAATATCCATTGCCAGCAATGGACAGGACACGCGGCCCAACCACCCTAAAAGGTTTCTCATGTTACCAATGCACTTGAGTCTGGAGGCTTCCCAGATGCCCATACCAGCTGGGCTCACTCCTCCTTCCTCTCTCAGCCTCTATCCTTCATCTCTCTCTTTACCCTTGACCCCTGCCCCAGCCCCTGATGGGCAAGTTCTCTTAGAGAAGCGGCCAGGCTGGCTCTGATGGGAGAGAGGGAAGTCTTGGATCATCAGTTCTTGTGAGGCAGGGTACCAGGGAAAAGCTCTGTACTGAGGAGGAATCATTACTGAGCCTAGTTTTGGGGGCTCAGGATGGGGTGCAAGAGGTGAAGTTGGCGGTAAAATCCAGGTCTAAATTTTCGGGATGCACCCTCATTTCTTGTGCACAGGTAGTTATGGACTCAGGTGGAAACAGCTCCCGCGGAGGACCCGGGAGCGGTCATGGGGTGGGAGGTGGAGGAGAAGGACGAGCACATAGGAAGGGGGCCTGTTGTATAAGTGAGCACAAGGACCGGAAGTCCATGAAGGAGAGGGAACAGGCAGGGAGGGAAGGGAACGACGGTGTTTAGACCTGGCTCTCTGAGGAGAGCTTGCGTTCATGTTTCCAGCCCGTGTCTGGCAGAGAGCCCCGTCTTTCAGGAGTGGCTGCGGTATGGACACTGCTGCACTCAGACTGCTCTTCCTGCAGCAGCTGCTCTGTCTCCGTGTCATCCAGGGAGCCAGAGCTGGCCTGGATGGACACTGTGTCTGTCTTCATGCACACATGATCCCGCAGAAGGCCCCCCCGTGAGCTGCGGAGTTGCTTGAGGTCGTCCCACTCAGCATCGTCCCCAGACAGAAGGCAGATTCCCTCTACAATCTTGATCTTCTCCTTGGTGTAGTTATGGTCAGGCCCGCCCTAGGGTGGAGGGTGGGGAGACACGGTCAGTCGGCTGGCTCTCTAAAAGGATCTCACGGTGAACCGGAAAAGGAAGTAGATGGGGTGAGAGGAGGTGTGAGGGGTACAAAGATCCCACAAACAAATGGGGAGACTTGGTCAGAGAGCAAACAGATGAGTCGGCCTAAAAGGAGAGTAGCAGCTAGGATGATTATTACCCTTCTTAAGACAGGGAGGAGGGAGAACCATGGCTTCCAGTCCTGCATCATCCACTCACTGGCTATGTCACCTTGGGCAAATTACTCAGCATCTCTAAACTCAGTCTCCACACCTGCAGTGTGGGGAGAATAACAGTATCCATACCTCATAACCAGTTGCGGTGAAGGTTCAATGAGGTGATACACATAATGCAGTTAGTAGGTGCTTGACACATAAGATACGTTAAATCATGTTAGGTATTGTTACATTGTTATTGTGATTTATTAATGGGACACCATGCTGATATGCATGGCCAAAAGTAATTGACAAAGGCAATTCAATGCGCATTTATTTGGGATTTTAAACTCCTCCTGTGCTCTTTTGTTCTTAATTCTCTTGTTCCTAATTTTGTTAAGGAGAAAACTTTTGGGAGGTAAGACAGGAGGAATCTAGAAAATCTTCTTATTTAGATTTTGAGTGTCAATCCTTTGGGACCCCATAACCTTTTCTGGGAGGTTACTCTGGCTCTGCTCCCACAAGCCTTGGGGCCATTCTCAAGCAACCTGGGATTGTTCCAAGGACAGCCTTAAGTTCTACTCAGGCTTCTCCCTTTGTGGATTTCTCAAAGAGGAGTCTTACTCCTGGTTTCTGGGGGATACCAACCAAAATGCCACCTCTACCAGGACACAATGAACCATGGCTGAGATTCTGTCCTGGGACAGTATTCCCACTGAGAGCTCTGCAAATGTTCCTCTATTTTAGTAGCAATTCAACTCCACAGACATTTACTGAGCCCCTGCATTAAAGAGGATACTTTGCTGATTGCCCTCTGGGAGTGACAGCTCCCTCAGTAGAGCAGAGACAGACACAGATAGCACACAAGCACACAAGCACACATGTGCACGTGCGTATACACACACTCATTCCCCCAGCACACCCTCCAAGCTGAAATTAGCATAAGATTAGAGAGAGCCGTGCAGTGTCTTCACCTCAGAGACACGCTGGGTAAGCTAGGGAGAGGTGGGGGACACGGCACTGGTAGTTTGGCGGGGGGGGGGGGGGGGGGGGGGAGGAGAACACCACTCCCTCTACAAACACAGTGCAACAGGTACCTGAAATCAAGAGGAAATCAGAAGAGAAAGGGTGAAAGACTGTCAGAGGGGTGAAAGAGCTGCTGAGGAAAAGCACACAACAGAAGAAAAGAGGTCACACACTTGTAAGTTCTAACCTGTGAACCTTATTATGGTTCTTTTCTGGGGCATCAGACACTCTAGGAACCTAAGACTCAAGAGTCTCTCAAAGATACTAAGTGAGAATGGGATCTACCATCCCTAAAACTGACAACTATCCCTGCAGGTTCTGTTTTGGCTTACAGTGGAAGCTCTTTTAATATGGAAACTCATGGAGCCAGAAAGCATGGGATTATTATGTAAAGTGCACTCATTATGCATGGTGGCCCTGTAGATATGAGGGCAAGTTTTGACTGTGCGAGACAGGCCAAGAGAGTAGAACGATTAGGGTTTCATAAAGGATATAACTTCTGATGAAGGGTTACAGGATTTTAGAAAAAGCAGCGGTTGTATTAGACTAGGAAAATCTGAAATCCCAGGCTACTGATTCCTTGTGGAAATGGGACTATTTTTCAAGCCTAAACACTCAGCAAATAATTTTTCACTGAAGCAACAAAGGAGTTAAGAGAGCAAAAGCATGTAAACCTTCAAAATTCTAGAGAAATCTCTTAAGATTCTGTGATAAGAGGAAGAACAGCAAAAACATAAACAAAAACAAACAACAACAAAAAAACCCAGCCATTGCCAGCCATAGGTGCCAACAACTCGGATCAGAGGTTAGAAAAGGGAGAGTCCAGGAGCTGTTGGGTTTTGAGGGGTATTGTCTAGGTGTCTGGGGTGCTTCACAGGGGCCTCACTGCAGGGGAATGATGACTAAATGAGGAAACACCTATGAGCCTAGTAAAATATCTCCTGGCAGGGAGGCGCACACTCCCATGCTTTCAGACTCAGACCTTCTGGAATCTGCTTTCTAACCTTGCTCTCACTAAGGTCCCTCAAGCCGGTCCCTCAGAGAGTCTACATCTGTCCAGAAACCCAAATCACATTTATTTCTTCTGTTCACTATGACTTCCAAAAGGGTAGATGGGACTACCCGGCATCCCTCACTGATCCATTCAGGCAATTGGAGCATATCCTTCCCCCCTCCAGAAACAAACACAAACAAACAAACAACCACCTTGAATATAAACTTTAATTTTTACCTCTTTCTTATAGCACAGTTGATTGTACATGGCTGGTTTCGGGATTGCTTCAATTTTCACTTCTTGAGTGGAAGTTCGGTAGGAAGGGTTGCTGTAGGTCAGGTTTCCCATTCCCGGGTCAGTTAACTTGGATTTTTTGTGTCTTTAGGAGGAAAGGTGAGGAGAAATTAGTTCAGATCTTTATCGGGGTGATATCTGGGGAAGTTGTAACCTCAATGTGGTAGGCAGCCTCTAAGACAGCTCTAGAGATCCTCGCCTCCTGCTTCTCCCACCTTCTGAATCCCTGCTCCTTGAGTGTGGGCCGCACCTGATGATTCACTCACTTCTTTTTATTTATTTTTTTATTTTTTAAGTAATCTCTACACCCAAGGTGGGGATTGAACCCACAATCTCAAGGTCAAGACTTGCACCCTCCACCGACTAGGCCAGCCAGGCGCCCCTGGTGATGCACTTCTGAAGAACAGAAAATACAAAAGTGACGGATGCTAGATTAGGTTCCAGAGAAACGTGTGGCTTCTGTCTTAGGTTGCCCTTACTCTCTCTTATGCTAGCTCTGGGGAAGCAAGCTGCCAAGTGGCCAGTTGTCCTTTGGAAAGGCCCCACAAGGCAGGGAACGGATGAGAGTGACCTACAGTCAACAGCTGGCAAGGAGCTGAGACCCTCGGTCCAACAGCCTGTGAGGAACTAAATCCTGCCAACAGCTACACGCATGTGCTTGGCAGGGAATCCCTCCCCGGTCAAGCCATGGATAAGACCACAACCCTGGCTGATACCTGGACTGTAGTCTGGGAGAGACCCTGAGGCAGAGGCATGCAAGTAAGCTGCACCCAGATTTCTAACCTACAAAAGCTGTGAGATAATAAATGGTTGTCATTTTAAGTTGCTAAATTTGGGAATAATCTGCAATAGATAGCTAATCCACTGTGTCAAGACAGATCTGTGTTTCAATCCCACATCTGTTACTTACTAGCTGGGATCTTGGTAGACATAATCTAAGCTTTGTGAGCCTCAGATCCTTATCTGTAAAGTGAGGAGTAATAATACCTGTATTATGTAGCATTGATACATATTCTCTAAATAGTAACGGTTACTATTATTATTAGTGTTGTTGTTATTGTTGCTGTTGTTGTTGTTGTTGGAAGCAGGAGCCACAGCAGCATAGCGAAATCCTGGTATTTTTGCTGCAAGCTGTGTTTAAAGCATTTGGAGAAAATATACAGAGGGTCATAAAAAGGATTCTAAACTGAAAATGACACACACTCCACCTTCCCAGGATGATCCCTACTGAGCAATGACATATCAAACAATATTGGGATAAAGGCCGTGGTTATGTGAAGAGAAGATCATTTCCACCTTCGGTGGTTTGAGGTGAGGCAGAGCAGAGGAAAAGCAAAGATGGCAGCATCAGTCCCAGCTCTGTCTCTTCCTGTGTGACCTTGGGTAAAGCCCTCTGTATCCTCGTCTATAAAGAGAATCCCGAGGGCTGCTGTGGTCCTAATATGAGAAACCTGCTTGGGCTGTGAATGGTGAAGAAGGATCAGAGTTCAGGTTCTACCTCGCTCTGACCAGGGACCTATCTTTGACGTGAGGCTGGTCAGAGGTTAGATCAGCACGATGTGGAGCTTCAGGAGAGCACAGATAATGAGGACCAGTGACCATGTGGCCCCTGCAGCGAGGCTGAGGTTACCTGTACAGCATCAAAGCTGCAATTGCCACCAAAATCAGCAGAATGCTGAGGAGTCCACCGATGACGTAGCTGACATGAAGTCCTTCCCCTAGAAGAACAGAGAGACACTAGGTGGGGGCCACGGACAATCTTCCAGCTGGCGTGAGGGCTGGGAAGACGAGGGTTCCTTTGGTAGGGGTTGGATCCCACACCACCTGAGGATAGCCAGGGAAGAGGCCGCAGGGGTAAGGGTAGGGGGCTGAGAAGAGATCTATGGTCCTATATCTAATCCCAATTCCAATATTTACTACCCATGTGACTTAAGGCGAGATGCTTAACTTGAAGCCTATGTTTTCTCATCAGTTAGATGAGATAGTTAGATGAGCGATAATAAACCGCTCCTAGCCTGCTGGCAATGACACGTGACTGTGTATATACATATACACACATGCACATGTGTGCACGGGCACACATATATACAGCTTAACAAATGGTTGGCATATGGAAAGTACTCTGTAAGTGGTGGCTAACTAATGATTGTTTTTTCTATGGATTCAGTCTGAGAAATGGGTTTGATAACCCCAAAGGGTCCCTATGAAGGTTTTGGAAGGTATCAGTGGAAATTCGGATTCCTTATACCTTCTTTTCTAAAACAGTTGGGCACTCAGGGCTCACCTGGAGCAGCAGGTATGGCCTCATTGGAATGTGCACAGAGGCCCAGCCGAGCATCCTTTTCAGAGCATCTGTGGGGCAGAGAAAACTGAATGTGAAGGTTACTTGTATTTGATAAAGACCTTGCCTTCCTCTAGGAAAGAGGGAAAGTCCTGGGAAGGACAGGGGGAAAGGCTTTTGAGTGGGGCTTGCTGATATTTGATTGTACCTGATGGGAGACATCAGAAGCACAGACCAGGAAATACAGAGAAATCAGTGTAAGTCACTGTCTTCGGGATGCGATATCATGTTTAAATGAGTTTTAAAATATGTACGCTTAGGGGCGCCTGGGTGGCTCAGTCGGTTGAGCGCCGACTTCGCTCAGGTCACGATCTCGCGGTCCGTGAGTTCGAGCCCTGCATCGGGCCCCTGTGCTGACAGCTCAGAGCCCGGAGCCTGTTTCAATTCTGTTTCAATTCTCCCTCTCTCTGACCCTCCCCCATTCACGCTCTGTCTCTCTCTGTCTCAAAAATAAACGTTAAAAAAAAAAATATGTACGCTTATTATTTTTATTTTAATTTAAAAACAAGTTTTAAAAATGTTTATCTATTCCTGAGTTAAAGAGAGACAGAGTGTGAGTGGGGGAGGGGCAGAGAGAGAGAGAGAGAGGGAGACACAGAATCCGAAGCAGGCTCCAGGCTCTGAGCTGTCAGCACAGAGCCCGACGTGGGTCTCGAACTCACAAACTGTGAGATCATGACCTGAGCCGAAGCTGGACACTTAACTGACTGAGCCACCCAGGCACCCCAAAATATGTACTCTGTAAAGAAGATTCCTCTAAAAAGGAGAAGCAGGTCTGGAAGTAAGCTAGAAGTCTGCCGAGACAACACTAAGGATATCAATAGTAGGGTTCGTTAAGCTACCAGGATGAGCTGGAAGAAACTACCAGCCAAGCAAACCTCTGACTGGATACAGATTATCACAAGGTCTAAATAGACCTTGAAAAAAACCCTGTTTTTCTTCTCTTCATTCTTTCAAAAGAGAATATGCAAGACATCCAGAGGGAGGGATCAGGGAACCAACTTGAAATGCTAAGGAGGTCATTTCTTTGTGGCACATTATGAACAATCAAAGGCATCTCCTGGGGTGCCTGGGTGACTCAGTTGGTTAAGTATCTGACTTTTTTTTTTTTTTAATGTTTACTTATTTTTGAGAGCACAAGCAGAGGAGGGGCAGAAAGAGACAGACAGAGGCTCTGAAGCAGGCTCTGTGCTGACAGCAGTGAACCTGATGTGGGGCTCGAACTCACAAACAGCAGGATCATGACATGAGCCAGAGTTGGATGCTCAACCAACTGAGCCACTCAGGTGCCCCTGTCTGACTCTTGATTTTGGCTCAGGTCAAGATCTCATGGTTGTCAGATACAGCCCTGCAACGGGCTCTGCACTGGGCCTAGGCGTGGAGCTTGGTTAAGATTCCCTTTCTCCCTCTTCTTCTGCCCCTCCCCCTGTGTGTGCATGTGCTCTCTCTCTCAGAAAATAAGTAAGTAAATAAATAAGGCATCTCCTAAAAGGCTAGAGAAAAGCTACTTGCAAGAACATTTGAAACCAAGATGCATGGAGTCTTCAAATAGACTGTGACCCTAAGAAAGTAACTGAGTAGGGTTCGAAAGTTTTCTAAACTATCCTAAAGAAAATCAGATTAATCATGATTGATAGTACTTAAAAGTTAATGAGAAAAATACATGTTTATGTCTGGGTATTTGCTTTTCTATACAAACTTCTAAAAAGAGAATATGGGGCAAATAGGACAGATTTGCTCATGTGCAAATGTTATAATTTTATTTTATTTACTTTTATACCCCCAATTCCAGTTCTCAGACTTTATTTACTTTTTTGTAAATGTTTATTTGAGAGAGAGAGAGACAGAGAGACAGAGTGTGAGCGGGGGAGGGGCAGACAGGGAGACACAGAATCTGAAGCAGGCTCCAGGCTCTGAGCTGTCAGCACAGAACCTGACACGGGGCTCAAACTCACGGACTGTGCAAGATCATGACCTGAGCCGAAGTTGGCCGCTTAATCCATCGAGCCACCCACGTGCCCCTATTTAGCTTATTTTTTAAGTAGACTCTACGCCCAACATGGGGCTCAAACTCATGACCCTGAGCTCAAGAGTCACATACTCTACCACCTGAGCTAGCCAGGCACTGCACAAATTTTATTATTTTATTTTATTATTTTATTTGTTATTTAACTTTCTTTTTTCTTTTTTTAAGTTTATTCATTTACTTTGAGAGAGAGCATACACGCGTATGCACACATGCTCCAGCAGGGAAGGGGTGGAGGGAGAGGGAAGGAGAGAGAGAATCCCAAGCTGACTCTGCATTGTCAGTGCCGAGCCTGATGTGGGGCTCAGACTCAACCGTGAGATCATGACCTGAGCCGAAATCAAGAGTTGGATGCCTAACCAACTGAGCCACCCAGAAGCCCCAAATTTTATAATTTTAAAGACATGAATCTAGAGTTCTCCTCTGGGATTATTATTATGTTTCTGCTTTCAGAATTGACATCAAGTGTTAATTATCTTTTAAGCTAAAGTTGATAATAAAAATAAAGAGACTGGTATATTACAATGGAAAAAATGTTGTAAATAGAAAAATGTCTGGAAAGATAGACACCATTAATCAGCCATAAAAAGGAAATTCTGACATTTGTGACTACATGGATGGACCTTGAGGACATTATGCTAAGTGAAATAAATCAGAGAGAAAAAGACAAATATTGTGCAATTATCACTTATATATGGAATCTAAAAACAACAACAACAACAACAACAACAACAACAACATCAATCCCCAACTCATAGGTTGCTGCTTGCCAGAGGTGGAAGGTAGGAGGAGTGGATAAAATCAGTAAAAGTGGTCAAAATGTACAAACTTCCAGTTATAAGTCCTGGGGAAGTAATATACAGTATCGTGACTATAGTCAATAATACTGTATTATACACTCGAAAATTGCTAAGAGAGTAAATCTTTAAAAGTTCTCATCGCAAGAAAAAGACTTTGTAGCTATGTGTGGTGATGGATGTTAACTAAACTCACTGTGGTAATCATTTTGAAATGTATACATATATAAAATAGAAAATATTAAGAGGAACTATACATGGGTACTTATTTCTTCTTTATTCCTGGCTGCATTTTCAGATTATTTTTTGCAAGGCATAAATAAAAAACATAAGAATTTTTCTAAATTGAATCTAATATCATATTTAATCAATTTTAAGATCTGTATTGTTCTCTATTCCAACATCTCCGGAACAGGAATGTGTCTTACAATCAGTGGCATCTCATAGTTGAGGTTGGTCATTTTTTCAGTTGAAACTCTCAAATCAGGATGCATCTTTTTTTTTTTTTTTAAGGTTTTATTTATTTTTGAGAGAGAGAGACAGAGTATAAGTTGGGGAGGGGCAGAGAGAGAGGGAGACACAGAATCTGAAGCAGGCTCCAGGCTCTGAGCTGTCAGCACAGAGCCCGAAGCAGGGCTCAAACTCAAGAACCACGAGATCATGACCTGAGCCAAGGTTGGAAGCTTAACTGACTGAGCCACCCAGGCGCCTTAAATCAGGATGCATCTTAAATGGATAGCACCATCAACTTAATTAAATAAAACATTTTATACTTGATTTGAGAACTGTTCATGTTTATGCTTGCTTATTTAATAATAAGGTGTGTGTATACATGTGTGTGTGTGTACACGTGCATGTACGTGCATGTGTGTTTGAGGTCATTATAAGCTAAAGTCATTACATCCCTGGGGATGTTCCAAGTCATAAAGCCACAGCCCAGAGACCACTATGAGTTGGCAGCTTCTAAGCAAACTATAGGACAAGACCATATACTAAATGTGTTATGAGAACAAATGTCACCAAAAGGAAGGAGGAATGCCATGTAGGAACTCCTCTGAGTGATTTCTCTCTCTAAAGCTGCTCTTAAAACTTCTTGCCCTCAAAGCTAAAAAGAGATCCACTTACAACGATCTACAAGTCTATATATCATCTCCAGTTCCAAAGAGCAGGGACGGGTGGCTCATGATGTGACCTACTTCCCATGTGCCGGAATTATCGAGCTAAGACTGTGGTCTTCTGCCGGTGGAAGATGGTGATTTGGAGAAAAGAGCCCTCAATCCCATATTGAATTCACTTACCTTCCTTCCACCTCCTCCAGAGATGTGTGGGTCCGGGTGGTTGAGGAACGCAAGGTGGTAGGAAGTGTGTTGGGTAGCACAGGGCTCCTTTCACTTATGCTGGTAGCCCTGGGAGCTGGGGGCACTAGACCAGGTACTGAAGAGAATAGGAGGATTGAAGTGAGCCACTAGAGCCCCAAATCTCTACATATGATCCAAGAGTAGCATCCTGGGTTACCTGACAGAGTCATCTTATAGCTGCCTTAATCCTACGCATCCTCATTAGAGGCTCTTCATACTGTAAATAAAAAGGATTTGGACTCCAATATTCAATAGCTCTGGATGGGCTAGCTGGTCCACAAAGGTCAGGAAAAGACAGCAATTCACAGGCCACCGCAGGGATCAGAGATTCAGGAGACCTGAATTCCATTCTTGTAAATGCCAGAAGCTGGACAAACTCAGGTCTGTGCTATTCCAAAGCTCAAACTCATTGTTCTCTCACTCAGCTGTAAGACTCCCCGAGGGGGATCCCACCCAGAAGGACAAAACCGAGGCTAATGATCCTCTGCCACTCCAAGGACCCTGCTGTTCCAGGGCGTCATTCAGTCCAACTCACCAAGGGAGCAGGGCCGGCCATCGGGCTCGTCAGGACAGGCACACACGAAGTCAGAGGCTCTGGCAAAGCAGAGGTGGGTGCAGCCTCCATTATTCACACCACAGGCATTGGTCCCTGGAGGCAAAGCAGGTATGTGTCTGGTCTGGGCTAGAATCAGGTCTCCCAATTTGACACCTACCTCTCTTTAAGGAGGAGCTCCACGGCTACCTCACTCCAAGGGACAGTAAGGCAGAAGGGGCATAACCACATGGGGCTGAAAAGGTCGAAGAGCTTACAATGGGAACCAAAAGGCTCTCCTGTGGCTCTAATGTCTCAGTCTATTAACTCAGGGACTGTTAATACAGTCGCTGGGATGATCAACCACCCCACTGATGGTAAGGAAGCAAGCAGGCTCAGGACCCAGGGGCCCACCTGTCTGCCGCTGAGGAGAAACCACAATGATATCCATGAGTCCTTCCACATTCGCCAACACCGTCTCCTTGCTCCGGCCTGAGTACTTGTCGACACGCTGGATTGACTTGGTCTGCCAGTCTGTCCAGTAGATCCACCTGTCCTGCTACTCAACAGGGAAACCCCATAAAGAGTAAATATTATTCAACAGTCTGACCTCAGGTACAGCTTCTGTGCTTTAGTATGTGTACCCCCTCTGCTGAAATGCCCTGTGTCTCTTATCCAGCATGCCAACTTCCGTGTGTCCCCCATATCACACTGTCCAGGAAATCTCCCCCAGTCTGTATGGGATTCATTCCTCCATGCTTTTCTGTGCCTTCTACAAGTGAGTTTTGACACTCCACGGTCATTTGTTTACATGTCTGACATGTAAGATTAAGTTCTTCAAGGACAGAAATGTCTTTCATTTCTTTCTCAATTTCCAGTACTAACACTTCATCCCCAGTCAGTTGACTGAGTGGCTCAATGAATAAATGAGTTCTTGTACCTGGAAAATAGGAGTAACTTAGGGCCAGGGGGTCCTTCTAAGGTCGCTGCTCTTCTGGGACCTTCACAAAGAGCCCTGGCCCAAATCCTCTGGTTACTTCTAGGGGAAGCTACCTTCTAAAAATGTTTATTTATTTAGGGGCCCCTGGGTGGCTCAGTTGGTTAGTGTCTGACGTCAGCTCAGGTCATGATCTCACAGTTGGTGAGTTCGAGCCCCATGTCGAGCTCTGTGCTGACAGCTCAGAGCCTGGAGCCTGCTTTGGATTCTGTGTCTCCCTCTTTCTCTCTCAAAATAAATAAACATTAAAAAAAATTTTTTTTTTTTTTGAGAGAGAGAGAGCATGAGCAGGGGAGGGGCAGAGAGAGGGAATCCCAAGCAGGCTCTGAGCTAACAGTGATGCAGAGCTCGAACCCACAAACTGTGAGATCATGACCTGAGCTGATACCAAGAGTCGGTCGCTTAACCGACTGAGCCACCCAGGTGTCCCTAGGGGAAGGTGCCTTCTAATTTAGTGATCCTGAGATTCTCAACCAGGGGTGGGGAGGGCAATGAAGGTGGTTCCCCTCCTGCTCCCAGGTATACATCAGAAACCCCAGGGGAAACTTATAGATTGAAAAACCACATTCATTATCATCCTATAGTTTTACATTTGGAGTACGGGGGTGGGGAACTTATTGTTAAGTAGAGCCAAACTTTTATTGGCTGGTAGGATATAATATACAAGACAGATAAGTGGAAGTTTGTCAAAAAAGAACAAGGGTTTTTAAATAATTGAGAATCCCTGTTGTGGCTCCAGGCTTGATAGATCTCCTCTTTCCCTTCCCTGAATTATTTTACAGGATAAGAACTCAAAAATGATAGCCAGTGATAATTAAAAAGATTAAAAATAACACACACTGAGTGCCAGATACTGTGCTGATGCTTTGTGTATATTTCAGGAGGACACTATTATTAAACTCACTTATTTTACAGGTATTAGAGAGGTTCAGTATCTTATCCAAAGTCGCAGTCATTCAATGACTCAGGCAGAGCTTGAACCCATGGAGCTGGCAGATTAGAGGTACTCAGTAAGCATGTACCAACTGGCTGGCTGCCTCAAAACTCTGGCTCTTAGCCACTGCAACCTACTGCCACTAAGCCAGCTGCCTGGACTCAGATATTGGGAACACAGCACTAGGATCAACTACGGACCCTGTTAAAATGCACATTCCTGGGCCCAACCCTCATGAAGTAGATTCTTTTTATGCCAAGGCCCAGGAACCTACACTTGAGAGCCACTCCTTCAAATGCTAGAACATGGAGTGGTGTTGCAGGATTAGCAGGCACATGGTGGCAAGGCTTCAGTGTACAGGAAATACCCCTAAAATGAGCTTCCGTAGCAGGATCGTTAAGTAGCAACTAGGGTTGAGGCTCCCAACTTGGAACCCCGAGGAAACACCCCCTGTCAAAGAGGTTTAGTTACCTCTCTCTTGAGCCAGTACCTGAGTGAGAGCAAAGGGGTGGGACACGTGGCTGACTAACACCTGCCGTAGCTTCCCATTGAGGTCAGAGCTCTCAATCCGGTCCAGATGGGCGTCCACCCAATAGATCCTGAGAAGGAAAAGTGAGAAGAGGGCTGCTCAAAATGCTTGCCAAGAAGCCCAGTCCTTCCCCGCAAGGAGCTATCTGTTCCCTCCTGAGCTAACTAGTAGGTGCTGTGAGCGGTCATAAAGCACCCTTGATGAGAGGTCATTGCAAGTCCCAATGCTGAAGAGGGGAAGCTGGGGACTCAAATGGGGCGGCCAGAGCTGTGTGGGGCGGGGTAGAAAGCCTAGTGACCTCTGAAGAGCCACCCTGCAGGCTCATCTTCAGCAACCTGATCACCCTTTGGCTCCTTCCCAAGAATCTAAGCCGAAATTCTTATGAACACTCTTTAAGGAAGAGATCTTGGTCTATAAGGAGCTCATTGAGGTTATCCCAACTCTCCAGGTGACTTAGATTCCTTTCCCTTCTTCTGGGGGCAGAAAGAGAAACTGCCTCAAATCCCCTTTCACCCTCTTTTCCTGCCCTTTAGCATTTTTTATCTAGGCAAGGAGTTGCAAATTCCAATGAGCAAAGGGATCAGAAAAGCAACAATCGCAAAAAATCAACCTCCGACAAATAAGGGGTCATGGGACGTGTGGTCCAGCCAGAGGACGTGCTCTGCTAAAGACACTCAAAGCAAAAACATATAAACCACACAAACAAAATCCATCTGAGGATTGAGGGCTATATTCAGCAACCTTTGCTCTACAAATATGTTCCCTCATCCTTCTCACTGCTTTTTCCCTCCTCACCTACCAAGGAGCTTTCTATTTTTCTTTTGTTTTCACTATCTGAATCTCAACCATCTTCTCCTGTGCCCACCCAATTTCCAGAAAGCAATTGGGACAGGATTCCCACCTGCGGGTATCATAGTCCAGGGTAAGGCCATTGGGCCAACCCAGGTCTGTGTTGATGAGGACCTTCCGCTCAGAGCCGTCCAAGTTTGCCCGCTCAATCTTGGCAATGTGGCCCCAGTCTGTCCAGAAGAGGTACCTAAGGTACAACACTGCCATCATCACCAAGGCATGGGAAGATGGTACCAGAGGTTGACAGAATACAGGGGACACGCTGATACCATGAATACAGAGGAATCTTCCAAGGGACCCTTCATCAGGCCCTTCTTCCCTGGGTCTCTTTTCTGCTGGCCATAAACTTACCCCTTCCTGGGGAAAACGGCAATGGCCCGAGGCTCATCCAGGCTATTGTTGATCAGCACTTTGCGGCAGGAACCATCTAGCCTTGATGCCTCAATGGTATTTCGGCCCGTATCTGTCCAGTACAGATTTCTGGCCACCCAGTCTACTGCCAGCCCGTCGGTGGTCTTCAGGCCACGCCCGATCACTGTCTCCATGTTGCTGCCATTCAGATCTGCTCGCCTGAGGGAACAGCTCAGGGTTGGGTGACTGACCGGATTGACCAGAAATACACTGAAGTCCCTTTAATCCATGTTCCCATAATTGGATCCCTACTAGAGGCTCCAGAAGGGCAGAGACCACATCTCTGTAAGTACATTCCTCAGCATCTAGAACAGTAGGTACTCAAAATATTAGCAGAATTAATGAATAAAAAATTCTTGGGAGGACAGAGTATTTCCTGGTATTAACAGTGGATGTTTGGGCCCATGTCTTACAGAAGATGGGTTAGTAATTCCCTATATACCTTAGGGATAAAGATTGCTAGGTGGTAATTATAAGAAAGGCAAATTTGTCAAAACCTACCTGTACATTTTTCCATTAGCCCTACACCAGGGTGGGGGTATGTCACAAACATTTAGAGGACTTCTCTAAACTATGTATTCCCACCTGTCCCCAGCATGAGACCCTAATACACCCCTCAGAGATAACTGCAGGGAATGCCCCTATTCTTTCACGTGAGAATCTCTGTCATGGTAAACCGCTCACACTAGTGGGAGGAATCACATTCCTCAGCTATGGTGGGGTAAAAAAAAATGGAAGGAATAATAAAAAGTAAAATAAAACAAAAAATATTTTTAAAACCACAAAAACACAACCTTGGAAACCATCACAAGCCTTGGCATTTGGCCAGGGCTCCTGTATTATAATACAGATACATGGTTTAGTTACATGGCCTACTCATCAATGAGTTTTAGGGGATCCTTGGAGCCCCCACAGGGCCCAATGGTGGGGTAAAGGCTCCAGGTCCCCAGCCTGACATGTCCGTTTTACATACTGGGCTTCTCTGCTAATCTGGAAACAAGCAAACAAAAACGTCAAATTTAAACTCTGTTATGAGTGATAAGCAAACAAGTCAGCATCAGAACTCACTATCCAAGCTGCCAAATCACTGTCTATTTAGAGGTCAACAGAGACCATAACCTCACCCTGTCAGGGATCAAACACAGATCTGTGTCCTCTGGAGGTTTCAGGGATATTCCTACCTGATAACATCCAGGAATACATCTGTGTAATAGACCTTTCCATCCACACTGTCATAGTCCAGGGAGATGACATTGTTGAGCTCAGGGACGGGGACGTGCACATCTGTGTGGTCGCTGGTGTCCAGCGAGATACGCCGGATGGAGCCGCGGCTGGAGAAGAGTAGGTAGGTCTCGGGAGAGGGATCACAGGTCTTCCCATCTCCCTTCAGCTGGATGCCAGTAGGGCAGGCACAGGAGAACCCCGAGGGCCGAGGCAAGCAGAGGTGGGAGCAGCCGCCATTTCTAGAGCCGCATTTGTTAAAACCTGGTGAGGCGAGAACATGAGCTTTGACACCCAGCCTGGAATACTGTGGGTATCTTACAAGGGCCCTAGTTGCCTGATTCTCTGCTGTTCTAAGTGACAGAATTTGGTACCCAACAGGGATGAGGTAGAAGAAGTCCTTTGAAGGTGTGACAGCATCATGTAGTTATAGCACCAGCCACACCCAGAAGGAACAAAGCCTGATCCAGGAAGGGGGCTTAGGTAGGTCCTTGTCTCTGAGATTCTAAAAGGATCTCTGTGCTCTGGATGTATCTCTGTCACTGAGATACCCACCCCCACCCCCACCCCCCACCCCCACCCCCGGAAAGCCAGCTCTGGCTCACAGCCCTAGGGGGTTCTCTCACCCAGTGGCTGTGCCCGGTCTACGGCCTGGATGTCCATGAGGCCTGGCAGGTTGGACCTCACCAGGATGACATTGCTGCCAGTACCCTTGTCAGCACGGTGGATGCTACGGGTCTGCCAGTCAGTCCAGTAGATATAGGAGCCAAGCAGGGTGAGGCCATATGGGTGCTGCACGGGAGATACCAGCGTGTGCCGACTGGCGCCGTTCAGGTCAGCAGCCTCAATTCGCTGTAGAGGAAGGAGAGGGTGGGGGGTGGTCGTGAGTCAACTGGGAGCCCTGAGTGGAGATCCTCAACAGTCCTCTCCTGTCTTCCCAGGCTTCCGGGAAGCAAGAGGAGCAGTATCCTCACCTCAGTGTGGGCATCAGCCCAGAGCAGCTGGGAACTGGCCTTGTCCACGGTCAGCCCATTGGGCCATCCTAGGTTGTTGCTGATGAGCACAGTCCGGTCTGAGCCATCCATTCCAGACCGTTCTAGCTTGGCATTCTCCCCCCAGTCTGTCCAGTACATGAACCTGGGCAAGGAAAAACACTAGCTGTTATGTCCAGAGCTCCTAAACACTGTAAGTACTGACAATTTGCCAAACACTGCAAAAAGTATTTTATGCAAAAGGTGGAGTTGTTGTTTATGGGCTTAGAGTTCAGATTTGCAAGATGAAAAAGTTCTGAAGATCCGTTTCACCATAAGGTGAATCTACTATACTGAGCTATACGCTTAAAAAATGGTTAAGGGGTGCCTGGGTGGCTCAGTCAGTTGAGCGTCCGACTTCGGCTCAGGTCATGATCTCAAGGTTCATGGGTTTGAGCCCCACGTCGGGGCTCTGTGCCGACAGCTCAGAGCCTGGAGCCTGTTCAGATTCTGTGTCTCCCTCTCTCTCTGTTCCTCCCCTGCTCTCACTTTGTCTCTGTCTCTCAAAAGTAAAGATTAAAAAAAATTTTTTTAATGGTTAAGATGATAAATTTTATATTGTTTTTTACCACAAGTGAAAAAAAAAAAAAAAGAACTTTACATGTACTGCCTCACTTAAGTCTCACAAGAGCCATGCGGTATATATACTTTCATTATCCCCTCCATTTACAGGTGAGGAAACTGAGGATCAGACGTTAAAGATGCATCCTGGGTTCCTGACTCCAAGGTTGGTGCTTTTTACCTCTATATCATCCTACCACCCTGAGTCACAAGGAGTGGAACAGCCCCAGGAAGGTGGGGCACACTTGCACTTCATAGCCCACTTTCACACCTGCCAGGGCCCCAGCTGAGCCAGCTCCCAACCCCTGCCCAGAACTGCAGAGCCGGCTCTCACCCCAGGCTCTCACCCCATCTCGTGGTACAGCACAATGGCCCGGGGGCTGTCAAGGTTCTGCCACACCAGCACTTTCCTCATGGACCCATCCAAGTTGCCCACTTCAATCCGGTTGGTTCCCGTGTCTGTCCAGTACACTTTCCGGCCAATGGCATCCACTGCGAGCCCATCTGTGGTTTGCAGCCCTGCAGGAAGTCAAGAGCACACACTGGCTCCTGCCTTAAAACAGATGGGCTATTTCCCCAGCTCTGTAGCCAGACACATGGTCCCCGGGCTGGGAGCAAGGCTCACCTGTGGTGATGATGTCCTCATGCTGTGAGCCTTCCAGATCGGCACGGCTGATGCTGTGCAGTGTACTGTCTGACCAGTACACCTTTCCTGGAAAGGAAAGGCTTGGCTCAGCCCGGACCCTCACCTCTCCAATGGATACCCCCAGCAGACTCATGCTCTGAGACACCAGGGCATGTCAGAGAGCCCCATACTGCTGAGCAGAGGAAACCAAGGGAAATATGGAAATATCATGGCAGTAAAAGTTCTTGGCAGAGGTGGAAAGGAAGGCCCCAAACCATGCCTTCATTACCAAAGAGAAAGTGTTGTGGAGATGGGGGCAGGGCTGTGCCAGAGGGAACAGGGAGCCTCAGGCTCTTAGCAGGAAACAGGTGGTGGGGGAGGAAGAATTGCAGTTGCAGTAGGTAAGGGACAGAGGGCAGGGCCACACAGACCTTCCTGGGGATCCACTCCAATGGCAATGGTGTTCTTCATGGTAATGTTGATAGGTACCACCACATCGGCAAAATAAGGGATGTCCAAGGAGACCATGCGTATGTCTACTCTCCTGGCGAAGATGAGGAAACTGTTCATGCCTGCCCAGGTGGGGAGAAAAAGAAAGAGGACAGTCACCCTAGTGTAGCCAGCAAGAGGATCTGAAGCAAGGCAAACTTGAGTTCATGCCTGTCCCTGTCAGTTTCTAGTTGTGTTATCCTGGGCAAGTGATTTAAATTGTTTAAGCCTCTGCTTCCTCATCTGTAGAATGGGGATAATAGCAGGGTATCGGCAGGATTAAAAGAGATCATGCACAGGAAGCACTCAGCACTAGGCCTGACACATATCGTAAATGACAACTCTTTGTTAATATGTGAAGTGACTCCCTTTGAAGGAACTTTTACCATGAGGTTGGAAAAACTTCAGGTTAAGTTAAAGAGGGCTCTCCCTATAACCTGGGAGGCCCGATTCACAGATCCTTTCTCATTCAAATTCCCAAGAAAGTTAGGTTTCAAATGCAGCCTGCCATGCAGCATCCCCTAGGGAGAAACGTCAACTGCTAACATCCGGGGCGGCTACACCAGGCCCTGCTTCTGGGACCCTCCAGAAGGGTTGTCACATACCTTGTACGCTCACAAAAGCACCACCTCCAATGGAGGTACCAGGACATTGGAGAGATCATATGTTTTAATACGTATTATACCAGCTATGGGCACATAGAACTAAAGTGACTTGTTCGAACCAAACCAGTATATTATGACAATTTTCCAACAGTGAAAGTGTCTGAGAACAGAGCATCTTTTTCTAATATGCATAGAGACACCATAAGAACCAATTAGACTCTGCCTATGATCCTGTCTACCTGGTCCCCTGGGCCGCTTCCTGGGCTTCTCCTTTTTTCTTTTTCTTTACGTTTATTTATTTTTGAGAGACGGAGAGAGACAGAGCATGAATGAGGGAGGAGCAGAGAGAAAGGGAGATACAGAATCAGAAGCAGGCTCCAGTCTCTGAGCTGTCAGCACAGAGCCTGACGCGGGGCTCAAATTCACAAGCTATGAGATCATGACCTGAGCCAAAGTCGGACATTTAACCAACTGAGCCACCCAGGCATCCCTGGACTTCTCCTTTTTTTGTAAAACTTCTTGGTCTCCCCCATGCCTCTCAGAGTACCAGGACCCACGGTTTCTCAGCCCAACTGGAGTCCCTCTACAGGGAAGGAACAGAGCCACTGCCCCTCCTAGAGAAGCTCTATCCAGGTCTGTGATGCTCAAACTCACCCGGTGAGCAGGTCTTGCCATCGGGCATCAGGTTGATGCCCGTGGGGCAGGTACAGCTGAAGCCACTTGGATTTGGGGACCGAAGACACAGATGGCTACAGCCACCATTTTCCATAGCACATGGCGTGGACACTGGGTAGGGAGAAGGAGGGGGAATCAATGGTGACGTCTATGGCAAAGGAGGACCAAGGAAAAGCCGGTGTGGGCAAGGGCCGCTCACCTGGGGGCCGCCGGCGGTGGAAGACATGGATGTCCATAAGGTTCTCCAAGTTCTCCTGCAGGGTCTCCCGGTCCAGTCCTGTCAGCCGGTCGGCACTCTGTATACTCTTGGTCTGCCAGTCAGTCCAATAGATGCGCTCTCCATACAGGGTCAGCCCAAAGGGGTGGGGGAGCTGGCTTCCAATCAGCACCTGCCGGGGCCCCCGCACTTGTGTCATCCCCCATCCAGGCCCGATAGCACAGAACAGTGGCCAAGAGCTCAGGTTCCTGGAGTCAGGTTGGAGTTCTTCTACTATCATCGGGTATGTGACCTTGAGCAAGAGCTGGTTATAAAATCTCTCTGACCTTTGGTTTGCCAATCTAGGATATGACCATGACAGTGCCTGGCTCCAAGGGTTGTGTGATGATTGTAAAAGACCACGTATGATTTACATAATGTCAAAATATCTCTGCACGAGTTACTTATTAATTACAAAAGGAGAAACAGCAACTTCACAGTGGACACCACCGCAACCACGCAAAGTTAGTACCACAATAATGGGACAAGCGGACATCTGTGCCTGCTGATGAGACACACTGAGAACTCAGGACACGACTTTATTTAATGTAGTATTCCTGCCCCAAATACATAATCTGAATCTAATTACAAGGAGACATCAGACAAATTGAGGGACATTTTACAAAATAACTGGCATTTACTCTTTAAAAATACAAAGATCAAGACAGGCCTAGAAGGGACTTATTTCCTTGACTGGATGGGTTAAATAATTATGAGGAAGGGTTCCAGATTACAGGTTAAAGATACATGATTACTAAACAGTTTGATCTGGGATTGCATCCTGGCCTAAGAAAGAAAAAAGGGGGGAAAAAGCTATTAAAGGACATTATTGGGGCAATTGGTAGTGAAATTGAATATGGACCGTGAATTAGACAGTAATATGGTATCAATGTTAAATTTCCTGATTTTGATCACTGCACCATGGTTACTAAAGACAATGTTCTTGTTCTTAGGAAATTGAAGTATTTTGGGGTCAAGGGCAGGACATCTCCGATTTAATCTCTGATGGTTCAGAAAAATAATAATACGCATGTGTGTGTGTGTATAGACAGAAAGAGAATGGTTCAACAATTTGACTATCCTTACAACTTTTCTGTAAGTTTGAAATTATACCAATAAACAATAACAAAAAGAAAGAGAGCGATCACGGGTCTAGAATGCAATTGGTGATTAAATCGTGTTAGCTGTGATGGTTATACCATCTGTGCACTTATACCCCCAGCCCACCATCTACACAAATCCCTAGTTTCCCTTCATCATCATGCAATAATCCCCCATCCATCCCGCCTCTGTTCTGGAAGGCAGTCACAGCTTCAAAGGAACAGCAAATGCCTTAACGCTGGTCCCATTGCCCCTGGGTCCTCCCAGCTGCCAGCCAGGGAAAGCTGTCTTAGAGGTTGTCTGGGTTGTGAGGGGATGCCTTACTGCCACCCTTACCTTCCTCTTGCTGCCATCCAGACCAGCAAATTCAATGGTCTTCATGCCGGCATCTGCCCAGTAAAGCCGCTGGGACCCGTAGTCAATGGCTAATCCATTAGGCCAGGTCAGATTGGAAGAGATGATGACCTGGCGGCCCGAGGCATCCATGCCAGCTCGTTCAATCTTGGGGCTTGCACCCCAGTCAGTCCAATACATGTACCTGGGCACAGGCAAGGAAGGTCTTACCAGCCTTCTAGTTAACAACACCCAGTGGGGATTCAGGGTGCCTAGGGTTGCAGTGTTTCTGCTTGCGATAGCTGCCCCAGCCTCCTGCCTCAGCTCCCAGCCCCATCCTGGGCTCAGAGTTGTCTCTGAAAGTCTCTTATCTTCTATCACTATCGAAAGGGTCCCTGGGGTTTTAATAAAGGCAGAGCCTAAGGGCTCAAGGAGTGTTTAGCAAATAAGGTCTACGTGGGAATAAAGAAAAAAGGCAAGTAAGAATGGGGTATAAGCAATCTTTCCTTGATTGGATGGGTTAAATAGTTATGGTATGTAAATTTAGCAGAATTCTATATAACCATTAAGAAGAACAAAGGGCATCTGGGAGGTTCAGTCAGTGAAGCATCCAACTCTTTTGATTTCAGCTCAGGTCATGGTCTCACAGTTCATGGGATGGAGCCCCACATCGGGCTAATAGCATGGAGCCTGCTTGGGATTCTCTCTCTCCCTCTCTCTCTCTGCCCCCTCCCCTGCTCGTGCACATGCATGCTCTCTTTAAATAAATAAATAAATAAACAAACAAACAAACAAACAAACAAACTTTGAAAAAAGACAGAACAAGATAACTCTATATTATCAAATGGAAAGATAGTCAAGATTTATAACTAAGTGAAAAAAGACAAGTTACAAAACAGTATGCTATTGCTGTAGATCCAAAATCACCACCACCACCACAAAATGTATATATGCACATAAAAGAAAATCTGGAAAAATACCCTAAACTGTTAACTGTTAGCAATGGTTACTGCTGGAAAGTGAGATTATAGGCAATCAGCACTTCCTACAGATTTATTTACTTATTTGTTTTACTTATTTACAATGCGTTACTTTTGTAAGCAGACCAAAAAAAGAGAGAAATTTTAATATTTTAATGTTTATTTATTTGAGAGAGAGAGACAGACAGACAGACAGACAGCGTGAGCAGGGGAGGGGCAGAGAGAGAGGGAGACGTAGAACCTGAAGCAGACTCCAGGCTCTGAGCTGTCAGCACAGAGCCCAACGCGAGGCTCGAACCCACAAACTGCGAGATCATGACCCAAGCCCAAATCGGACACTTAACTGACTGAGCCACCCAGGCGCTCCGAGAGGAAAAAATGTAAAAGGTTTCCTTGTCCGCCGGGGAGAAAGAGTTGTCACTGCCTTCTGTGGTTTCTGTAGCTGCCCTTGCTGCCTTGGTGTGCCCATAACATCTGGCTGCTCTTGCTAACCTCCAGACTCCTCTCTAGTGCTCCTGGCTGTGGGACAGGTGGAGCTCGTCCCAAAGGAACAGGTGCTCACCCGCCCATGGGTTCCACCACGATATCCCGGGGACGATCAAGGTTCTCCCAGATGAGAACTGTCCTCATGCTGCCATCTGTGTTGGCCACTTCAATCCGGTCTGTACCTACCAAGAAATCGGGGGCAAAGATATTAACTCTATGCTTGGTCGTTCACCCGACTACCTTCCGCTCCCAGCACAGAGCCTGGCACGCAGTAAACACTCAAGAGATATTTTACGATAGATGAGCAACGGATGTTTAGTGACCTGAATTTGGAGAAGATGCTGCTCCGGGTCCAAGAACCACACTTGGAGGTGCTCTGGTATAAGGCATCCCTCTTACCTCCCACACTCACTCACCTGGCTCATCGAAAATACCTGTTTTATTAAGACAGTGATAGAACGAAAACCACAGGGCATAGTTTCCTTATCTGAAATGCCTCAAAACATTCTTGAGCACCAGCTACACAGAGGCAGGAGCTGCCATTTGATTGGCAAATGCCAAATCCTCAGCTATGAGCATCTAGCTTCAGCTCTGCAGCAGCCCCACCACTTCTGACCTACCAAGAACTTCAGGCCAAGACAAGTGGTCTAGGAGGGGCACTGGGCCCCTTGTAACTGAGACTAGAATTTTAATAAGAGGAATCCCACAGAGCCAGGCCATGGCTGCCCTGTACATACCTGCATCTGTCCAGTATAGCTTGTTGGTGACCCAATCAATGGCCAGGCCTGCTGGGCTCTCCAAACTGGTATCTACCACCACCTGGACAGGAAGCAAAGCTGTATCACCAAACTTTGTTCAAGCAAAGCTGAGGACTTGTACCTCAGCTCTGGGACCCAACTGTACCAATTCTCAAGGTTGGCAAAGGTATGGGAAGCCTTTACCCAGGACAGGGTGGATTCCACCCCTCAATCTCTGCCCTCCCCAAGGGCCTGTGCCCTCGATGGGCCCTACCTCCTGTCCTGTTCCATCCCACTTGGCCCTGCTGATGGTGTCAGTGCTGACATCTGTCCAGTACACGTGGTCATCCCGGGAGTCCCAGTCAAGGGCCACAGCACTGCGCACGTCAGCCAGTGGGATGACATCGTCGGACAGGTCCTCTGTGTCGAAGCTGATCCGACGGATGTCCATCCTTCGGGCAAAAAGCAGGAACTTGTCAAGACCTGATCAAAGGCCGAAAGGGGTCTTCTTTTAATGCTCTAAATCCAGTAACAGTGACAGACACAGACGCTCACCTGTGTGACATCTGGTTCAATCACACTTCCTGGGATCTGGTGCCCTTTGTCCCCTACTCTTCACACCTCAGGTCCCCTTTGAGCCCTTGGCAGCCCATGCTGACAGACTCAGACTTTAGGATCAATGGCCTAGGAAGCAGACTCTCGCCAGGGCCCAGAAGTGCATCCTGTTTAAGCATCTGTCAGCTTCCATCTCCTTGTCTCTCCTCTTTGCTCAGCTTCTTCCGGTGCACTGGCTAGATCACCATCAGCCCCCAGCCGACCTCACGGACTTCTGTTTCTGCTTCGGGCCGCTGCTGCTCCACTCCATCTCCTAGATCCTCTCTCTTGCTCTTCTCTTCACCAACTTTAGCCAACAATGACTTCCTGCCTTGTCTCCTCTATTCTCATAGCAACTCTTTGTGATTTATGTCATTCTTAATCTCATTTTCTAGATGAGACACCTTGAGGGTAACAGACGTCAAGTAGCTTGCTTAGCTTCCTCTCGCTAGAAAGCACCAGGGCTGGGACTTGAACTCAGGTTAACTCCAGAGAAGGAGCTCTGGATACTCCCCTACACAGCTTCTTCCTGGCTGGCTCTGTTCTGTCCCTTGCTCCATTCTGGTCTGAGTATTTCCCACTATGCATTTCTGCCTGGAAAGGCACTTCCTGCCTAACTTCACCAAGTGTCTTCTTTTAAGCTCTGGGAAACCCTTAAGGGGGAGCTCCTGGGGAAACCTCATGCGCCTCTCTGAGACAATATGGAAAAAGCTGGGCACTTAGAAGAATTGAAGGAAAGTAGGTTCTCAGTCAACGAGTGTTGAACAAATAGTCCTTGTTACTCTGCATAGTTTCCCTGATCTCACTTTCTGGAAATGACCCAGACCCCAAGAGAAATTTGATTTTAATCAGGAATAAGAGGGCCAGTGGGTGCACAGCAGTAAATAAGAGCAGCTGCTGACATACGAGGAACTACCCTCAGCCCCTTGGTAGTCATGTCATATGCCCGGATCACTCCTCTCTGGACTATTCTTAGGAAAAGTCACCTGTGACTCTGAGCTAGACAGGGCTACCGTCTCAAAGCAATGACCCTGCAGCAGTTCAGTGGAAGCCAAAATAGTTCAGGGAGCGACTGGGGTGTCCCATTATCTTTCACTCATTAAGCACATATTTATCCAGCATCTACATATGCAGAGTATCACCAGAGGTCCTAATCTCGGCTCTGTGGTTTAGGGGCTGAAAGTAAGTCTTTAACAGGGTGAGGCTAAAGGTTAAAAAAAAATAGAAACCTCTGCTTTCTAGAAGGGCCTGGAACCTTCTTGCGACCTATAGATAAAGCATCCTACCTGGTGGAATGATACACGAGCCTGGTTGCAGGCATTCATACTTGACTGGGTAGTACCACTGAGCCCCCAGGCCTCAGCTTTGATATAAGAGCTATCAGCCTCTTAAGTTCTTCCTCTCCAGGGGCTACCTGAGGAGCCTGGCTCTTCCCCATGACAGGAAATCCCTTGGGCCCCTATCTCTTGTTCCTTCCGCCCACCGTCACAAGGCACATCCATTGAGGCAGGTGTCCCAGACCCACTTACTCTGGGCACAGGCGTGGCTGCTGATCTTGCGGAAGCCAGTGGGACAGGCACAAGTATAGTTCTGGCCACTGGGAAGACACAGATGAGTGCAGCCTCCATTGTTGTCCCCACAGCGGTTTTTCCCTGTTCAAAGAGCCCAGAGCAAAAGGGTCAGGAAAAGACCAAAGGTTGCAGAGTCCATCCCAAGGCTAGTGAGTAGGGGTTTAGCTAGGGTGTGAGCTCTCTGGAGGGAGAAACTATGTCTTATTTTTTATAGCTGCCCCAGCTGCAAGCACAGTGAATACCTGACATAGGAGATATCCTATAAATGTTTGCATGAATTAAATGACAGTGAAGCAGATTTTCAGGAGTATCGATGTTGTACCCTAAATGTCCAGCAGAGGGAGAAATTAGCCCATATCAATGCCAACCTCAAATTTCCCTGCCAGAAACCATGGCAACTGTGACAGGTGCAGGGAAGGTTCTGAGAGGCACCAGAGGTTTACCAGGTGGGTAGTTTTTTACCTGCAGGCTGGCGCTGGGGGTGCAAAGTGTGGATGTCCATGGGGAAATGGAGTTTGTTGCGAATAATCTCCTGGTTCTTCCCAGTAAACTTGTTAGCACTGTTGATGCTCTTGGTGTGCCAGTCTGTCCAGTACAGGCTGTCTTCAAACACAGTGATGGCAAAGGGGTGGGGGAGGCCTGGGGAAAGTCCAGAAGGACTTCAGTCCAGACATATCCTGCCATGGGCTCTGGGCCCAGGCCTGGCAACTGCACAAATCTCACCCTCTGCCAAGGCTTCTAGGGGCTGGGACTGGGGAAGGAGGATGGGAGATGGAGGAGAGTGCAGAAAGGGCCTCACCCTGGCTAATGACAGCCTTGCGATGACTCCCGTCCAGATTGGCCCTCTCGATGACATGGTGCTTAGCATCCACCCAGTACATACGATGCCCGGCATAGTCAATGGTGAGGCCATTGGGCCAGAAGAGATGAGTGTCGGCAATGATGCGGCGTCCAGAGCCATCCATGCTGGAGGCCTCGATGCGGGGGGTGTTGCCCCAGTCTGTCCAGTAAATGGTACTAGGAAGAGGGAAAGGACATTGAGAGACAGGCAGCAGAACGCATGTAGTAACAAGGATAACAATCAGACAGGTCTTTTATCCATTTAACCCAGGGGACCCCAACTGGTAGGTGACACATTCTGTTTAGTCCACAGAGTGTTTTTTCAATGTTTGAATTTAAATGTCTCTAGCAGGGCATTTATTCATTTAACCTTTTTTTTTTTTTTTTTTTTTTTTGGTAGTACCTGCAGGGCTCTATCTTAGGGAGTAGGAGTATAGCAATGAACAAAAGAGACAAAAATCCCAACCCTTGTGGAATTAACAATATATTATATTATTAGTTAGGACAGATACTTTTTTCTTTTTCACAATCTCTATCACTGCCTTTTGTATTTTACACACACACACACTCACACTCACACAGGGTTTTTAAAACAGCTGACTTAGAGGACACGGCCCTCAATTGACTGCATTGAATTTTTATAAACCAGAAGAACTTCAATTTAAGGAGACTTTTTTTCTAATAATAAAAATTACCATTAATTTTTATAACTCAGCTCAATCCTATGAACTAATAATAAAAATACTAAAACCTACCACTATCTAAGTATATTATGCCATTTAAAATACATCTTATTTGGGGCGCCTGGGTGGCTAAGTCAGTTAGGCGTCCAACTTCGGCTCAGGTCGTGATCGCATAGTTGGTGAGTTCAAGCCCCGTGTTAGGCTCTGTGCTGACAGCTCAGAGCCTGGAGCCTGCTTTGGATTCTGTGTCTCCCTGTCTCTCTGCCCCTCCCCTGCTCGTGCTCTGTCTTTGTCTCTGTCTCTCATAAATAAACATTTAAAAAAAATTAAAATGCATCTCATTTGGGGGGTGAAATGGGTGAAGGGGGTCAAAAGGTATAAACTTCTAGTTATATAATAAGTAAGTCATGGGGATGTAATGTACAGGATGGTGACTATGGTTAATAATACAATATTGTATTACCAGAAAGTTGCTGAGAGTAGATCTTAAATGTTCTCATCACAAGAAAAAATTGTTGTAACCACTATATATTGACAGATGTTAACTAGGTTTACTGTGGTGATTATTCTGCAATATACACAAATCATTATGTTGTACATCTGAAACTAACATAAAGTTATACATCAATTATACCTCAATCTTTAAAAATGAGTCATTTAATCTTCATACAGCTATAAGGTACGCGTGCTTTTTTTTTTTAAAGATCGTACTTATTTACTTTTTAAAGTAATCTCTACACCCAACATGGGGCTCGAACCTACAACCCCAAGATCAAGGTCGCATGCTCAACCGACTGAGCCAGCCAGGTGTCCAGGCATGGTTCTTTTTTTTTAATTTTTTCACTGTTTATTCATTTCTTTTTTAAAAAATTTTTTGATGTTTTTATTGATTTTTGAGAGAGAGAAAGCACAAGCTTGAGAGGGGCAGAGAGAGAGGGAGACAGGAACCAAAGCAGGCTCCACGCTGACAGCAGGGAGCCCAATGCGGGACTCAAACTCACTAGTGCTGAGGTCATGACCTGAGCTGAAGTCAGACGCTTAGCTGACTGAGCCGCCAAGGTGCCCCAAATGTTTATTCATTTCTTTCTTTTTTTTTTAATATTTATTTTTGAGAGAGAGAGAGACTGAGAGAGAGAGAGAGAGACAAAGCATGAGTCGGGAAGGGGCAGAGAGAGAGAGGGAGACACAGAATCTGAAGCAGGCTCCAGGCTCCCAGCTGTCAGCACAGAGCCCATTGCGGGACTCAAACTCATGAACTGTGAAATCATGACCTGGGCTGATGTCGGATGCTTAACCGACTGAGCCACCCAGGCAAACCCCACCACGCCGCCCCCCCCGCCCCCACCAGGTATGTTTTTTACTCACCAATTATACGTGAGTAAATGGAGGCAGATATAGACTGACCCAAGACCACACAGCCAACTACTACAGAACCAGGACTCAAATCCAGATGTGTCTGGGTACAGAGCCCAGGCTGTTAACACCACACTGTGAAGAGGCTCCCCAGCAAAGTTTGGCCCAGGTGGCCTGGGAACTGTCTCTAGGGGGTGCAAGAGGGATTTGGGAGCTTGAGACACAACTCACTCACCCCTCCATGGGGTGCAAGGCAATAGCCCGGGGCTTCTCAAGGTTTTGCCACAGCAGCACCTTCCGATGGGCTCCGTCCAGGTTCGCCACCTCAATCCTTGATGTTCCTGAGTCGGTCCAGTAGAGTTTGTCATGGACCCAATCCACAGCCAGGCCCCCTGACGGAAAGAGGCAATAGGAAGGGTCAGGGATTCAGCCAGGGCTCCTCTGTGCCACAATAACAAGTGCAAAATCTTGCACAGGGTTT
This sequence comes from Neofelis nebulosa, assembly GCF_028018385.1. NCBI lineage: Eukaryota > Metazoa > Chordata > Mammalia > Carnivora > Felidae > Neofelis > Neofelis nebulosa. Next base: position 99,095,626 of record NC_080791.1, read on the forward strand.
TGGTTAGGTGGTGTTCTAACCACGTGACATATACTAACTTACATAATCATCACAACAACTCTATGAGCTAGATACTGAAATCCCCATGGAGATGAAGAAATCAAGGTACAGAGAAGTCAAGTAGCTGTCCAAGGTCAGGCGTTTCCTCCTCTCAGCCAACCATATTCCACATCCTGAATCCTGGCTCCCTGACCCACACCCACCACACTGGCTCCAGAATTTGCAGACTGTGGCTTAAGGTTTTGTAGAGGCACTTGAGACGTGCCATAAGCATTTGAGTCAAGTGTGCATGGTACCGAATTCTAATCCACTTCACTGGCTTGTAGAATGGCCTGAGATTACTGAGTGAGTTCTTGTTTCTTTCTTTCTTTCTTTTTTTATCTGTAAACATTTGGATGTATCTACGTGGGTCAAGCAGAATATTCTTAACAGTAAGCAATCAAAACAAAATTCTGAATTAAAACAAATGCTAAGACTGAGAGCAAATTGTAACTGTTATCCATAAATCTCTGATTTCAAATTATTACATTCATCAAAACATCTCAATAATGAGCAAATGTTATAAACCTGAACCCATAAAATTAATGTACACTAACAAATGTTTTCAATGTTTTCTTTTTTTTTTCTTTTTTAAGTTTATTTATTTCTTTTGAGAAAGAGAGAGAGAGAATGGGAGAAAGAGAATCCCAATGAGGCTCCGAGCTGTCAGCACATAGCCCAACGCAGGCCTCGAACCCACAAACTGTGAGATCATGACCTGAGCTGAAATCAAGAGTCAGACACTTAACCAACCGAGCCACCCAGGCGCCTCCTAAAAAATGTTTTCTCTACTAGAATTCCATCCAAGAGTTCACTGGAAGAAAGAGATGTTCTGCTGCCCAAGGTTTACAAGCCATCATCCTGTTCTTTCCACGGTTACTTTGCACATGGTGTGGCCCTGCCCTTCCCCACAGGGCCTCATTCCCTACCTGGGCTCTCGAGCCCTGTAGACACAACCTCCTCCACGTTGCTGCCGTTGAGGTTGGCACGGAGGATCCGGTCCAGGGTGACGTCTGACCAGAAGACAAGCTCGCGTCGGTGGTGGAAATCAAGGGCAATGGCATTCTCCAGGTTGTTGAGCAGCAATGTGTACTCGGAGCGGTGCGGCAGCACCTGCCGGATGTCGATGCGATTGGCGAACAGCAGCACAGGCTCCGGCCCTGGGACGTGGCATAGAAATGGGGCCACCACTGGGCTCCAGAGCTGCTCCTGACACCCCTCGTCATGCATCCCCAGCTTCTCAGCTGATGAGTGGGGCCCCTTGCCCATGTCCAGAACTGTTGGCATCTGTACTAGAAGAGTAGGAGCCTCCAGAGCATACTCCCCTACCCGCCCCTCCCCAGCAGTTTTTCTTGGGGCTCAGAATGCAATTCACAGCTCCATTTTACTCGGATAAAAAATCTCTCTACCTCTCAGCAAATGCCCAAGTACTGGAACACCGGGATGTCTCTATGCTCGGCCCTCTGCCCACCTAGCCAAACGCCAACACCCCTTACCCAGAGCCTTGCAGCTGCGCCGGTCGGGCCGGAGCTCATAGCCTGCTTCACACCAGCACTGGAAGGCCCCTTCGCTGTTGGTGCAGCCCTGGCTGCAATACCCCTCCTCCGCACATTCATTCACATCTGGGAGGACCGAGCAGGGTCAGGAGATCTCCGTTCTGCCATCCTCCCCCCACCCCCCGACAACCCCCCAGGCTGACTAGCTGCTTCCCGGCCCACATACCCATCTACTTTCCAGGCCTAGTGGGAAGGCTGTATAACAAGTGGTTAAGGGCTTTAAGGGCATGGAGACCCGGGCTAGCATCCCAACTCTGCTACCACCGGCTCTGTGGCCATCAGTAAGTTACTTAACCTCTCTGAGCTTCAGTCTCCCCATCTGTGAAACAGAAGGGACAGTCCCCACCTCCTAGGGTGATGATGAAGCGAGGTTACGTCCGTCAGATGTTTGACCCCGAGGAAACATAGCTGCCCGTCCGCTGCCCCTGCCCAGGATCCTGCCCCTGATCCAAACCAGGTCCCAGCTCACCCTGGCACATGTGCCCATCCTCGGTAAGCCGGTAGCCTGTGTGGCAGGTACACTGCACTGCCCCCCGCACCATCTGGCACTTCTGGGCGCAGCCACCGTTGTTAACATTGCAGTTCTCCTCACCCGTCCGGGGCCCTGTGCCAGCCAAGCCAGAGATGGGAGTTGAGCCCAGAATCCTCCCCCAGACAGCCAACTTGGCATTCCACCTGGACCACGAAGAACAGCTCCCGAGGCTGCAAGAATCCCTAGGGAGGATTCTCTTTGAACCACATGGGTGGGGTTCAGCCACACACCAGGGGCCAGGCCCGCCCACCGGGGACACTCACGGCAGTTCTGCTGTGGGCCTTCGTCACTGTTGTCACCACAGTCGTTGACCCCATTGCACAGCTTCCTCTGCCCGATGCAGCGCCCGTTCCAGCACAGGAACTGGTCTGAGGCACACTGGGGGCTTCCTAGAGAGGGAGTGAGAGGCAGGTCACAGCAGGGCAGGGAGTGAGAGGCAGGTCACAGCAGGGCAGGGCTTGGGTCAACAAAAGGATGGGAGCCTGTCATTTTCCAGGGCGAGCTGGAGACAGAGGAGACTCAAGGTGGGAGGGTCGGGGTCCAAGGCAGGAAACAGCTCAGACAGGGCTGGCTGAATGTCTACGTTCGTTCTCTCCCCCCAGGATGCCACGGTGGGATGTTGAGGACGTGGGACAGATTGAGAGAGTGTGCCTGTGTGTCCAGCACCCAGTGTGGCTAGGGTGGTGGGGGATGCCAGCCACGGAGAATGGTCCCTGCTCACTAGGGCCAGAGCAACAGGCCATGGATGAGCTAGAACGTGAGAGGCTGCTGCTACTGTGGTCCAGGCCATAAGGCTGCAGCAGGTACACCTGGATTTGACACCGGTAACGAGAAGGGCGGGCAAAATCAGGCCACAGGCAAGATCAGACTAAAGCATCACTGTAGCCCGATGGCAGCAGCAACATCCTCTTTCCACCCCTGTTCTCCAATCCCATCATGGGTTAAAGGGCCTGGGGGTACCCCTGGGGCGCTCCACCTGTGTTCTCACAGTCCTCTTCATCACTGTTGTCTGCACAGTCATCCTCCCCATCACAGCGCCAGGACAGGCGGACACAGCGACCTGACCGACAGCGGAACTGTTCCGCGGTACACATGGAGGTGGCTGGGCAGAGCAAAGGCCTCATGAAAGGCTGACCCCATTTTGGCCCGAAGCTCCACCCGGCCACCCCAAAATGCATTTTGTGGCAGCATTCACACCAGTCTTCTTGTCACGGTTGTTCTGAATGGCATCTCTGTGCAAGTCAGAAAAAGGCAACCTTTCCTCAAGATGCCTCACCACCGTCTGCTAGAAAACTGCCATGATGAATATATGAATCTATATAATTATAGAATAGGTAAGTCTCCCGCGTGACTGGCATCGCTTTGGACATAGTGCCTCTGTGCCGTGCCCAACCCACACCACTGTACAGGACAATCCTGTCCAATCTGTCTTTATCAACGGTGGCCATTTTGGCTCCACAAGCCGTTTCACTACTTCCAGACCAGACCTTGGACACTGGCCCCACTCACTGCAGTTGCGCTCATCAGACTGGTCGTCACAGTCCGCGTCGCCATCACAGCGCCAGCCCGCGTTGATGCACAGGCCACTGTCACACATGAACTCCCCAGAGCGGCAGGGCTGGTGGGAGGCTGGGGAAACAGGACAGACTTCTGTCTCTAGCCTGTCCATGAACACAGCGTCCATAGCAGAGCAGAAAGCCGGGCCCCAGCACCCGGCTCCTCCCTCTCTGCCTTACAGGGACCAGGGAATCCAGAAGCTCCTCCCTTGAGCTCGGCCCCAGCTGACACCTGTGCCTTACCACCCCAGGAGTTCCTTGGAGCCTGGCCTCCCCCTCCCTCCCAGCTCCACCCTGCTGGGCTGGCGGGAGCACTCACAGCAGTCGGCCTCGTCAGACCAGTCCCCGCAGTCATCATCACCATCACAGTGGTAGATATCGAGGATGCAGCGGCCGTAAGCACACTGGAACTCCTCCAGGTTGCAGGGAGGCGCTGGCACTGCTGAGGCTGGAAGGCAGGCGTGGGGGACAGGGAGGGGTGCACGCTCAGGCCCAGAGAGAGCTCAGAGGCCCGGACTCCTCCAAGAAGGCGGAAGACGTTCAGGCAAGGGAAGCCGGTTTCACGTGGGACAGCCCTGTGACACTTCCTTATGCTGCTGGAGCCATGGGGACCCTCCCTCTGCACCTGAGGAATCTGCTCCCACCCTAGCTCAGCCTCAGAGGAACAGTTTCGTAAGAGCCTGCCCTCCTGGCCCACTACACGTGCACCCCTCTGCCCACGGGATGCTGCCTCCTGCCCCGGCCCGAGTTCTGGGGCCACTCACGACAGCTCTCCTCGTCAGAGCCATCTTTGCAGTCCGTGTCACCATCGCAGTACCAGTGCTCAGCGATGCAGCTTCCGTCACTGCAGCGGAATTCCTTGTCAGAGCACTTGCGCATGTCTGGGGGACGCAATGGGACAGCGATCCTGCGGGAGCCCGACAGGACAGGCCGCCCTCCTAAGATCCTCCCCGACTCCCACCCACACTGCCCCTGTGGGTCTGACCCCATCCCTGGAAGACACCACGGATTTGGTGCAGACCGTCTGGGGAAAGCTGCAGCCCTGGAGACATGGGGCCTTGGGTTCCTGTTCCCCTCGTGGTGGTTCGGAGCGTGTGGGGGGAGGGTCTGGACTGTTCTGCCCCTCCCGTCTTCCTCCAGCTGCTCCAGACGTCTGGGCAGTTTAAGGTGTAGCAGTGCTAAAGCCACTGCTGCCCTTCAACCCCCCTCCTCCCGCCCCCGCCATGGCCAGACCACCAGCAGGCATCCTGCCCACCTCCCTGGAGCTCCACTCACCACACTGCTCATCACTGTTGTCCCCACAGTCGTTGTCACCATCACAGTGCCACAGGCTCCGGATGCAGTAGCCGTTCTGGCAGGGGAACTCGTCCTCCTCACACTCCCGGGGGGCTGTGGGGTACAGAGCAGTCAGGCTGCTGCAGACAGCGGGGGCCAGGGGCCCAACAGAAAGCCCCATGGGGGCGCCTGGGTGGCGCAGTCGGTTAAGCGTCCGACTTCAGCCAGGTCACGATCTCGCGGTCCGTGAGTTCGAGCCCCGCGTCAGGCTCTGGGCTGATGGCTCGGAGCCTGGAGCCTGTTTCCCATTCTGTGTCTCCCTCTCTCTGCCCCTCCCCCGTTCATGCTCTGTCTCTCTCTGTCCCAAAAAATAAATAAAAAAACATTGAAAAAAAAAAATTAAAAAAAAAAAAAAAAAAAAAAAGAAAGCCCCATGGACCAGAGCAGTCACTTCTACACTACCCAGAGGGATCTGAAGCAGGTGGCAGTTTCTCAGGCTCATCTAACCAAGAGGGAAGGTGAAAGGAGGGGCAAAGAACAAAGACCCAGGAAGCGATGTGGGCCTGGGGCATCATTTTCTGATTGAAAATCCCTTCCCAACAGAGCCTGATGGAGCCCGCCTGGTGCCCATCACCAGCACTCACGACAGTCCTGCTCATCTGAGTCGTCTTCACAGTCGTTGTCCCCATCACACACCCAGGAGCGGCGGATGCACTTGCCATTGTCACAGTGAAAGTCAAGAGGGGAACAGGTGGGTAGCACTGAGTCCCAGGAAGAGAAGGGAACAGGGAATCTGTCTGAGGCAGGCTCCACTGGGCCGGAAAGCCTTTCCCAACACCCCTTATCCCACATTTCCCCGTGTGAGCCACAGTCCTTCCTCACAGACTCCCATGCCTGATGGAGGAGCTAGGCAGAAACCACAGCTAAGAAGCCAGAGTATTAGCAGGGAACAGCGGCGAGGGATTCACA